>NC_053040.3:313683266-314933266 GCF_002575655.3 Aegilops tauschii subsp. strangulata
GCATCTACCTCAAAGTCGTAGCAAACAAGGTCAAAGCGCTCAATGAAAGGTCTATGGTAGGCATAGGAATCATTCACAACACCAAATAAAATGAAGTGTCTAAACACAGGGGCCAAGTGCAAGACAATCCAAGCATAATGTGCACAGGGTGTAGTGAATATAGGGTGGCACTCAACACAATAGAAAGAGCAATTGTTCATCATGTGTGAGGCAATCAAGTCAATCATGTGACAAGCAATGGGACATAGCATATGTGAAGTAATGACATTGTTGCAACCAAACGTATGATAGGAGCAAGTAATCCAAGAATGGGATGCAACACACAAGGCATATATATCATGATGCATGGAACGGTGAAAATGATAAGTTGAAGCAAGATCTCTAACATGTGTGCAATCAAGTGGTCCAAGATGAACAATAAGTCTCATGGTGCAAGCAACACAAGCAGTATGATCCGCAATATCCATGCTCATGGTTTGGGGGTTCTCAAAAGAGAATGATATCACCTTGAAAGCATGTCCTTGTGTGTCCTTCACAATGCCGAAACACAAGCAAAAGCGGTGTAGAAGCGCGTCGTGGTAGAATGTATGAGGCTCACTCTCAAGAGCTCGAATGGTCAACTCACGTGACATGGAAGTCGACACAAAGTCCAAGCATCCTACACAAAAGAGACACAAACCAAAGAAATTGTGCGCGTGGTAAATGTACACATCATACATCATGATGTGTATGTGCATGTGTGAGTTAGCACAAGATAAGCATCGCTCAAAGAAATTTGATGCATGGTATAAGAACATGTCATCCATCATGAAAGAATAGTTGTTATGTATGACACGATGGGGATGCAAATTTAGCATACAAGTATATGGCACATCAATAGCATGTTTATTCATGGGGAGCATATTGTGCACACAAGTATTGGGATCATGCAATGAATGGGATGGATCAAAATCTCCTAAAATGTGTGAGGAAACTATGGGGGTCTCCTCATGAGCAATATTGGAAACATCATATGGAGAAAATGGACAACATCCAAAATAATGCATATCCGAAGCTAGGTGGTCATGGCATGGCATATGAGATAAATGATGCAAAGGAAGCATATCAATATCATCACAAGAAAAACAAATGCCAATAACCATGGGCTTGTCATCTATGCCATAAGTGCAAATTGGGTTAATTTTAATGGCATCTGCATAGTCACTACGATGAGATTGCAAGTAAGACATATGGTTAATCTCATTCATAGCATATGACAAGTCAAGTGGGTTGTCAAACATGATGTGACCAAAAGAATTGTCACAAGAAATCCTATGTAACATGGCATCACAACTAATAGACTCCACATGAGAATCATCATACTCATCGTAAATGGGTAAATCGCATGGGGAAATCATACTAGCATGAAGCATGGTAATAGGTTGATCAACATCATGCAAGCAATCAATGTCAAGAATGTCCACTAGTGGGATTAGAGCATCACCTTCACCTATGTTACCTTGTTCATTCCACTCAAGTGGTGTAGGTGAGGTGGGAAAGACCAAATGGTGGTCAATATCATCATCTTTATGGAACCATGTGGGGGGGTGCATCATATTCCACCATGGCCATCGTCTTGTCCAAAGGAAGGACGAAGTCGTCGTGAATCGGCGCGTCATCATAAATGGGACCTATCACCAAACGAGAAGACACAATAGAGGTAGAGGGTAAGTTGTTAGAAATCGAAATGGCCTCACGTGCCCTATCAACTTCCTCACTCTCTCTATGTGGTGGTGGCTCACTCACTCCCTCAAGGTAGGTGCACTCAATGTCACATATGGTGGAGTCACTCAAATCACTCAAGTGGTGGTGGTGGTAACTCTCCTCACATGGGAATTGTGGCAGCTCATCATATATGGGGCTAGTGGTGAAGTCACTCTCACTCTCAATATGGTGGCAAAAGTCACTCAAGTCATCATACGTCGCCGTGGTCGAAGGGAAAATCCCATGCTCAACCATCTCGTCGTCGTCGCCGTGGATGAAGGCCGAAGATGGCACATCATCTCTCTCCTCCATGACCGAAGGGAAAATCCCATGCTCGAGCATCTCGTCACCGTCATCGTGGAGGAAGGCCGGTGTAGGCGTACTCGTCGCAGGTAGGCGAAGATGCCATACGTCCAAAGGAGAAGATGCCTTGATGACACTTGGTGAAGATGCCGAAGTGGTCGTAGTAGTCGTAGCTCCGTCTTGGTGGTGCTTGTCTCGCGGTATTCTCTTGTGCTCATGAAGTTTGGCCGTAGCTTGATGTAGAGCTTTTTGGGACTTGTAGGTGTATGCATCGCGAGCATCTTCATCTTGATGGTATTGTAGTGCTTGAACTCGATGACGTTCCGAAGATTGGCCACTTGAGCGTCGCCGCCTTGAAGATGACGAAGGGGAAGAAGACTTGTAGTTGGCCACCATGTCTCGTACTTGATCCCTTTGTTCGGCCAACTTGGTGTCAAGGTAGTCCCTTATCCTTGCTTCGTTTTGGCGAATGTCGATGGTGAGTCGCTCAATGCCTTGCATTGCTCGTTGTAGTCCGAAGATGGACGTTTTGGTGATGTACTTGTTCGCGTTGTCACTGTCGTGGAAGGTCGGAGATGAAATGCCTTGCCTATCCATCACAAGACTCGGGCAAATGTAAGTGGAAGAAAGGAAATAACTAGACCAATGTACCTTATCCAATGTTGAAGATGGATCAATGATCACTCAATAATGTAACAAGGAAATAGCACAATTGGTACCGGATCTTGTCAATTCTCACACCTATACACGTAAGGCTTATGGTGGAGCTCGGTGAGGATAGTGGCACAAAAATTTGATGCAAAATGTTAGCAAGAGTCAATAATGTTGAAAAAGATTCACAAATTCGCAAGTGAAACAAGTAGACCAATAGCAATATGTGGCACACAGAAACACACACACACACGGATAGATAAATGGGGTCGCGCAACCAAGGAATGAGCACAAAATGTGGAATCCACGGAAAACGCTCGTGTTGCACAACTCAAGAGAGACGCTAACACGATTGCTCAATAGGCGGATACGACACTTGTGCACAACCTAGAAGATGCAAAATGTATCAACTTTCTATCCCAAGTATTCTATATATGTATGATGTTCCGGTGTTTCGCACACGATGATCCAAGATGATCAATATGGTAGTATGGTATGCTATGTGGCGATGCTATGGCTCTTGCTCACAAGCTTCTTTTGCTCTCTTTTTGCTTAAAAGCTTATTCTCTTTTTTTCTTTTTTTTGTATGGCCACTTATGCGTAATGCACAAACCAAGATAGCAATTGTGTATATGCGGGAACAATCTTGTGGCACAAGGGATGATATGATGAAACCAAGATGATACCAATATGATATGGTATGTATGCAATGGAAGGTATGGATCACTAATGTGCACAAGTAACGTTGCTGGCAATACTCAATGGCAAGTCTCGATAGGCAAGTGACGCAAAAATGGGCTAGGGGTTAACAATGTAATGGCAAGAATGTACAATGATGGGATACCACAATACCAAGATGATATAGAGGTTACCGTTCTTGCTTACGGTTAGGGTGTCAAATTGGTGAAGTGGTCGATGTTGAAGACGACCTCGTGGCGACGATGAGTGGCGATGTTCTTGATGTAGATACCAAGATGATGTAGACCCATCCCTAAGTAGCTGAAACACCTTAGGAAACGGTAAAAACCGCAAACTCAAAATCTCCAAAGGCAAATGTCAAATGGTGGTAGCGGAATGCGTTGGTGGCTCCGGAGTTGGCAATGCGGAAGTGGTGGTGGTGGGTGATGACGAAGTGATCGTCCCTAAGTAGCCGAAACACCTTAGGAGACTCAAGTCACCACTCAAGCAACCACAAATGCTATAAGGAGCAAAAATTGGGTTAGGTTGCGGAAAGCTATGGTGGTTTGGCGGATGATATGGTGGATGGCCTATGCAAAGATGCCAAAATGCCAAATTTTTTATGGAGTCCAATGGTGATGGAACCTATCTAGATGGATGGGGGTGTCAATAGCTACTCAACGAGCTAAAGAACATCAAAATCGGACTCCGGAAGCGAAAGTTATGGCCGAAATGGTGAAACTCGGAACGCTGAAACTGGGAGGGGCGGAAGTACCGTTCGGGAGGGCGGTAGTACCGCTTGTAAGCGGTAGTACCGCTCGTGTCGGGATTTTTCGGTAGTTTTGGGCTGAAACTAGGCTGGGCGGAAGTACCGCTCGGTAGGGCTGTAGTTCCGCCTATAAGCGGTAGTACCGCTTGGCAGGCGGTAGTACCGCTCGTGTCGGGATTCTTCGCAGATCGAATCGGGGCATGATTTTGGGGCGGAAATGGATGATTTCGGTGGCAAAATTTGAAGAATTTCGTGGATGGAAGGTGGGGAAACTTGGGGAGATGCTAGATCCATTCAAAACCAAGCAAATCCATGGATCAAAATCAACAAAACATCATCAAACCAACAAATCACAAAAAAAAAATTGGGACCATTTTTGGTGGGGAAATTTTCGAAATTAGGACGAAATCACACAAAACAAGGCTAGAAAACGGTGGGGGGGACTCCAAATTCATGATAAACGTGGCTCATGATACCAAGATGTTGTAGGGTGAAACCCTAGATGGAGATCTTTCACGAATTGGAGGGGAAATCCCCAAGAACACGAAGAACACGAAGGACACAAGAGAGGGAAAACACTCAAATTGACTAGATCCAATCACACATATGCTAGATCCAAGAACACACAAGAGGTCACAATGATCCAAGAACAACAAAGGAAAGATACAAGGTACTAGTTCATCCCAATCCTATGAGGAGAGAGGTCTTGATGATCCTATGATGGGGATCTTTCCCTAGATGGGGGGCTTGAAATCAACTAGGGGATCTTCTCCATAGGAGGTCTTGAACTCCAATGGAGTGGTCTCTCTCTCACAAGAGGAGATACAAGGAGCAAAGCTCACTAAATCATGTCATATACTTTGCTATCCCTAGAAAGGAGGTGGAGGTGGTCTATTTATAGTCTAAGCCACGAAGGGGTAAGTGGGAGAGGGATACAAGGCCAAAGGCCCGCGGCTGCGCACACAGGCGGGACGGTAGTACCGGACATCGGGCGATAGTACCGCTTGTAGGCGGTAGTACCGCTCATCCTGGACTTGGCTGATCTGCTTCTTCCGTCTTCTCTTCCATGCTTCCCTCGCGGATGGTGTAGGTGTTCCTTGGCGCTTGCACTCCTCCTCGGCGTTCGTAGCGTTCCGACAATACCTATGCATGCACATGAGAGGGGTGTCAAGTAGTATACCATCCTCGAAGGGGTCAAGTGAACATGTGTAAAGGAGATGATTCACCTTTATGTGTGTGAAGTAGATGTCGCACGTGTCACTTGCCAAATGGACTCTTGACATGGTGATGTCCGTAGGATGCTCCGCATCAACAAGCATAGAAATTTTACTACTCTCCACATAAGCAAAATTCTTCTCATTCGGAATAGTGGGAGTATCATAAGAAACTCGAATACTATAAATTGTTTCCACATTAAAAGAGTAATGTTCAGAAAAAGGATAATCATAATCATGACAAGTTTTGTAAATATAATCATCACTACTTTTTATAACATAACTATCATCACAATAATCATCATAAGTAGCAACTCTGTTCTCATCATAATCAATTGAAACCTCTTCCAAGATAGTGGAATCATTACTAAATAAAGTCATGACCTCTCCAAATCCACTTTTATAATTGTCACGATAAGATTCAACACCCTCCAAAATAGTGGGATCATTACTTCCTAAAGTTGACACTCTTCCAAACCCACTTTCATCAATATAATCATCAGAAATAGGAGGCATGCTATCATCATAATAAATTTGCATATCAAAACTTGGGAGGTTAAAAATATCATCTTCATAAAACATAGCATCCCCAAGCTTGGGCCTTTGCATATCATAAGCATAATCAGTCTCATCATTAATAGTATGGATAGCACCAATAGTATAGCAATTATCATCATCACAATGAGTAATAGGAGCAACATCATTTGGAAGGGATACCTTTTTACCTCTGCTTCTTCGTCTTTTCTTTTTCTTCTTCGCATCATGTGTGGGTTTAATCCTCTTTTTGGAGCTCCTTATTAATTAGATTGGTTGAATAGAAAGCTCCTCCTCGTTACCTGATTCATCATAAGAAAGAATAGGAGGATATTGGGAAATCTCTTTCCTTTCATTAGTATTCTCTTCATCTTCTATTTGTTTTTTTGTCTTTATGTAATTGGCAATATAAGGATTTTCAATGCAATTCACTGCACAATACATATAAATTTCCTCTAGATCAAAATCAAGAACTTTATCCAGAACAAATTCTGGAAGATCATTAGTTATATGTTTCATTTGTTCATAACCCACAAGCAAACTAAGTTCATTATGATGCGCAAGGGAAATCAAGTCATCACAATTTTTGGACATGATTCGATCATGAAACAATTTGCATTGGAGATTTAAATGATCACGTTCATTGCAAAGTTCACAAGGATGGCAAAGAAATTTTAAATTTTCAGCACAAGCATCTAGCCTCTCTTGCAACCATTTAGTTTCTAAATACTTATGCCTCTTGCAAAATATATCTTCCCTATTTGGTGTGTGCTTGCAAGCTCTATGCACTCCACAAAAATCGACATGCTTATAAGAGATATTTTTATCATGACTAGTGCAATCATCATTAGTACTATGGATATTCGAAGAGTTCATACTAACAACATTGCAATCATGCTCATCATTAAAAGATTGTATGCCAAACATTTTATTGCATTCTTCTTCTAACACTTTGGCACAATTATCGGAATCCTTATTTTCACGAAAGACATTAAAAAGATGCAGCATATGAGGCACCCTCAATTCCATTTTCTTATTGTAGTTTTCTTTTATAAACTAACTAGTGATAAAACAAGAAACTAAAAGATTCGATTGCAAGATCTAAAGATATACCTTCAAGCACTAACCTCCCCGGCAACGGCGTCAGAAAAGAGCTTGATATCTACTACACAAGCTTCTTCTTGTAGACGTTGTTGGGCCTCCAAGTGCAGAGGTTTGTAGGACAGTAGCAAATTTCCCTCAAGTGGATGACCTAAGGTTTATCAATCCGTGGGAGGCGTAGGATGAAGATGGTATCTCTCAAACAACTCTGCAACCAAATAACAAAGAGTCTCTTGTGTCCCCAACACACCCAACACAATGGTAAATTGTATAGGTGCACTAGTTCGGCGAAGAGATGGTGATACAAGTGCAATATGGATGGTAGATATAGGTTTTTGTAATCTGAAAATATAAAAACAGCAAGGTAACTAATGATAAAAGTGAGCGAAAACGGTATTGCAATGCTTTGAAACAAGGCCTAGGGTTCATACTTTCACTAGTGCAAGTTCTCTCAACAAGAATAACATAATTAGATCATATAACTATCCCTCAACATGCAACAAAGAGTCACTCCAAAGTCACTAATAGCGGAGAACAAATGAAGAGATTATAGTAGGGTACGAAACCACCTCAAATTTATTCTTTCCGATCAATCCATTGGGCTATTCCTATAAGTGTCACAAACAGCCCTAGAGTTCGTAGTAAAATAACACCTTAAGACACAAATCAACCAAAACCCTAATGTCACCTAGATACTCCAATGTCACCTCAAGTATCCACGGGTATGATTATACGATATGCATCACACAATCTCAGATTCATCTATTCAACCAACACAAAGAACATCAAAGAGTTCCCCAAAGTTTCTATCGGAGAGTCAAGACGAAAACGTGTGCCAACCCCTATGCATAGATTCCCAAGGTCACAGAACCCGCAAGTTGATCACCAAAACATACATCAAGTGAATCAATAGAATACCCCATTATCACCACGGGTATCCCACGCAAGCATACATCAAATGTTCTCAAATCCTTAAAGACTCAATCCGATAAGATAACTTCAAAGGGAAAACTCAATCCATTACAAGAAGATAGAGGGGGAGAAAAATCATAAGATCCAACTATAATAGCAAAGCTCGCGGTACATCAAGATCATGCCAAGTCAAGAACATGAGAGAGAGAGATCAAACACATAGCTACTGGTACATACCCTCAGCCCCGAGGGTGAATTACTCCCTCTTCGTCATGGAGAGCGCCGCGGTGATGAAGATGGCCACCAGTGATGATTCCCCCCTCCGGCATGGTGCCAGAACAGGGACCCGATTGGTTTTTGGTGGCTACAGAGGCTTGCAGCGGCGGAACTCCCCATCTAGCTTTCTTTTCGGGGGTTTCTGTATTTACAAGAATTTTTGTCGTAGGTCTCACGTCAGGGGGGTCTCCGAGTCATCCACGAGGCAGGGGGGCGCGCCCAAGGGGGTAGGGCGCGCCCTCCACCCTCGTGGATGGCTCGGTACTCTTCTGGCCCAACTATTTTACTCCTGGGGCTTCTTTTGGTCCATAAAAAATCATCAAAAATTGGCACGTCAATTGGACTCCATTTGGTATTCCTTTTCTGTAAAACTCAAAACCAAGGGAAAAACAGAAACTGGCACTGGGCTCTAGGTTAATAGGTTAGTCCCAAAAATCATATAAAATAGCATATAAATGCATATCAAACATCCAAGATGGATAATATAATAGCATGGAACAATCAAAAATTATAGATACGTTGGAGACGTATCAAGAGACCATCACTCTCTATTAAATGAGGAAAATGAAAACCTAACTTAATTCTCAAATCATTTGCCTTAGCTTTCTTCAGATGAGATTCAGACAAGAAAATCACATCCTCTCTCACTCATCCTTGGAGATCCAAGAGGTCACAAACTACCATGGTCAAAATCATCCCTTGAAAGCTCCCCCTAAGGTTTTCATTGCTCCTGGCGGTCCTCTGCCATTGAGGTCACTGATTCATTAGAGGAACTAGTATTAATTGCCATACCATTGCTACCCTTTAGCTTCTTCTTGTATGCATTTTCCCATAGAGTCCTAAACAGTCCACTCTTCCATGGGTGATGACCTGCAAGTGCACAGGGCTACTATAGCACTTTCGTGATAAGTGAAGTGTCGAACCCACAACAAGCAAATAGGAAGGAATTACAAACCACAAAACTACGCTATCGCTTATGCAGTTACATACGCACCCAAACCATAGTTTGGAAATAGCCTATTACAGTTGGTTGCTAGGAAAACAAATAAAGATATTGTTTACTAAATTCCAAACAGGAAATAAAAGACAAAAAAATGAGACCAAACTACGTGAAACGGTGCTTGAGTAGTAAGCGTTCTCGAGGGATTCGAAGTCATCACCACAAGTATGACGCTGACAACACATGATAGACATGGCTCTATATCTGTATCACTAATTCACTTGTATATGATCTCGCGTGGGCGAAGCCAATAAAGTATGCATCCTCACTCCGGTTATTGCGTACCCTCGTGCCACCACCGTGCTTCCCCACTCCGGTTATCACAATGATTAAGGGGAGTGAACTCCCCGTGGACATGGCATTAAGTTCAGGGGTTCTCCACTAATCCCTATTGCAATGACCAGGGACGAAGGGAGAATAGGGCTGTCACCACGTACCTTCGCGACCAGCCTGCTCACCAACATAAATCACCTCAAGTCCATAAGTGGCTAATGTTGTGTGGGCGCCCTTCACAACACCATGAGACAATCAACGGTATACATAAAGGGAATGATTGGATTGCTTATTCAATATCAAAGTACTAATCATGCAAGGGTTCATCCAAATCCTCAAGAACTAATACAACTACTCAAACATAGGAGGGGGAGAAGGCAAGTTACAAGCCGGCAAAAAACCAGTGGAGGAGAGGAGCATGGTGGAAGCGATGGTGATGGCGGTGGCGCCGGTGGTGAAGATGATGACAGTGGTGGCGCCGATGATGAAGACCGCACCAACACGAAGGCTGGTGTGCGTGGTGGGGGCGCCCCATCTTACTCCTCTTGTCTTGGCCCTTCTCTTCTCTATGGAGGCGGTCTTTGAGCAGCTATGGAGATGGATGACGACTGCATGTGCTGACTAAAGGAGGATTGTGGAGGCACCTAGGGTTGGAGGTGCTTTTATAAAGGCCTCCCGGTGTCTCCTCCATTGATGTGGTCATCCAAGGGTTCAAGATGAGCCTTATCCTCTCCAAATCCCTTCTTTATGGGCCAAGGATCTTGTGGGGACAATTAGGGGCGAAATAGGTGAAGAATCTTGTCAGAAGAGGCAACTTTCGAAGCTGCCCGGATGTCATATGACCATGGATGGTTGCATGGTGCGCCGTCTTTCATAGTGTCCTTCTCTAATGTTTTGGCCGCCGTTTCTTCATATGGACTCCGATTTTGATGTTCTTGGGCTCGTTGGATTAGAGAGAGCGACACCGATCAATTTTTGGTGCTAGATCTTGATTTTGACAACTTTCAAAAAATGACTTTTTCCAACCTCCGAAATGGCTAAGTCTACCCCCTTGGTGTCTCCGTATTGAACCTGTCTTTGACTCTTTCACCGTGCTTGGTCCTAGGTTGCTCCAATACACCTGTAGACACAAGAAAACAAAGAAAACTAATATAGACTAAATAAAATTCTAAATGTGCAATGCTCACGATGATAAATGCAAAAGCCGGTAATCATGCATAATGGACATATATTTGTATCAGTGGGACATAATATATAGAGAGAATATGCAACAAATGAGCTCTAAAAATTCATAAAATATAGAGCCATCAACCTCCCCACGCTTAAACCATGCTCGTACTCGACTAAGAAGGTTGACTACCAAAAGCTCACTGTTACCAACTCTAAATCTTACATTGAACCAAACCCCAAAAGTGTTATCCATTCATCATGCAATGATGCAAAAATTAACCAGCAAGGGAGTATCCCCTTAGTTCCATTGCCATGGAGGTTGAGAAAGAGGAAATATTTTTGTGGAGCCCAAATTTCCATTGCCAAAGGTTTAGAAAGAAGGTCAAAATTATGTTAGGAACACAACAATGACTATCATAGACAAAAGAAATCATGCATTAGCAATCGCTTCAAAAACACCAACCCGAGACTTACCATGTACAATAGCAAGATCGCCTGTCTGTGTTATTCTCATCCGTTCAACTACCTATGCAGCACTGAGCGCAAGCCTATGCCTCGCACCTAAAGAGAAAATAGATTAATGATTGGGGTTTTGAGAAGTCAAAAACAAAGAAAGGCTTGCATCAACGTAGTTGACCATTAGGTAATGGAGAAGGCCTTATGATCGATGTTAATGCAAAGAGTAGTGATCACCATGCAACTAGGATGCACATAGAGTCGCAAATGTGAAAGCTCTCTTATGGACTAAGTGGGGGTGCATCCAACTTGCTTGCTCATGAAGGCCTCGAGCATTTAAGGAAGCTCGTCATCAGAATATACAAGACAAGTTCTTTAATGTAAATTCCCCACTACTATGAAACATATGAAGCTCATGAAACTTTCTACTATACTATGCATGAAGTGGTGCTACTTTGAAAGCACAGGTGTATACTAAAAAGGATAATGGTGTTACTCCTCTCATCCTCACCTTTTTCTTTTTTCTCTTTTTTCTCTTTTCTCTTTTCTCTTTTTTCTTTTTTTTGTGGCACCTCCGTGGTGCATCTTTTATTTTGTATCTCTCTCTTTTTTTAGAAGCAACACCTTAAAACGATGATCAATACACTTTACAATAACTCACTTCAACTTAATGTAATCATAACTCAAAACTGAATACATGAGAGAAACTCTATAGGATGAATGCCTCTGGAAGTGTACCAGTATGTGCAATGATCCAGATAGCTTAGACATAAAAAATGGACAAGCCATGAAAATATCGAGCTAGCCATATTATGATCATGCAAGGCAAATGGAACCATGTCTCTATTCATGTAATATAAAATGATGGTAGTGCATGGCGATATGCTCGGAATGGCTATGAAAATGCCATGTAAGTTGGTGTTATTTTGTGGATATGTGGTGTTTTATGTGTAGGAGAACAAGAGAAAGTCCTCCCACTGGTTCGGATGTACCTACAAAGGATGCGTCGTGTCTCAATGTGAGAGTGGGCAATGCACGGTATGGTAGAGGCCAACAAATAAAAGATGAATGGAACACTACACGAGAGTATCATGGTGTCATGTTGCATAAGACTCAAAAGCTAAGTACCCTAAGGGGATAGTTTGGCGGGGATAAACCCCATTGCACGTCCCGGATCAACCAAAGATTCTGGGCTCATCACCAAAAAGCCTCTATAATCATTCAATCACCAATCAAGCCACCACTAGAGTCCCCGACTTAAGTGATTAGGTGAAAGAAGGCAACAATTCAAAGGACTCCTTTATTATTGTTTTGGTAAAAGAACATGGTAATGTTTTTAGAAGATAGCAAGAATTCCGCAAGCTTGGTTAAAGAAATGCAAAGCAAGCATGGCAAAACAGCGGGACACACTATTGCATGAAAACCTTATGATAAAAAGCATTGCACAAGACACTACACATGCAAAAGTAACCTACCCACGCTTCGAAGCAAACTAGGGAAAATTATGAAAGTGAAAAGAAAGTGCAGTTTTCAAAAGAGAGCGTGAGAAGTGACTACCTCCCCAAGCTTAAGATTAAGTAAGGGTTAGACACTTTTATCGTTGAGGCGCGTATGATTTATCTTCTAATAGACTTTGACCTTACTTCAATTGATCTCCTTATGGTGGTCCAACGCATGTCCTCGGATAGAACCTGTTGAAAACGAACTAAAAAGAAAGCGAAATATTTTCTGCTTTTCTGATTTTTCAAAAAAAAATGTAGCACAAAGGATTAGCAACACAAGTGATAAAACATATGCCTCACAATGATCGGTTCATCTACCTAAGCACCTCGCTTAAGAAGATAAACTATGTCCAGAAGTTCTAGCTACTCCTAGATTTGAATGAGGTGTGTGTGAGACAAGATATAAACATGTCACGACCGGTTTTCCAATAAAACATTTATTGAGAAACCGATCCCTTTAACGGACCAGTAGAGAAAAATCCTTCTTACTGGTAGACAATTTCTTGATTACAGAAATATCCAGGAGTACTAAATATAATACAAGGTTGAGCGGAGGCTGCTCAACAATTTATTACAAGCACGCCGATATTACACATAAAGGCGGATATGACACAAGGGGTATGGTGGCATAGCTACTGACTCGTAATAAAAGTGGTGGTGGATATGTCACAGTGAAGTGGGTGACAGGACTCCTAAATCTTACAGCTCATCGAGCGTCGGAATGAGGCTCGAGGACTATTATTGTGGGTGGCGGAAGCGTATATACTACAAGTGACCAAATCCAGGATCGCACGGGTCTGACTGGGACTCCTCTAGGCGTCGGACTCGCTATCAAACTCATCATCCATGAGATCGCCTTCGTCAACATCTGGCCAAATCAACAAGCCAGGTGAGTACTATGAAAGTACTCGCAAGACAGTTTGGACATAAGATATAACAAATGCAAACATGATGCACATGAGCAGATTAATAATGCACACTCCGTTAATGAACTTGCACTGCATGGGAATAAAAAGGAAGTCGGGCGGTAGTCCTCCCGAAATCCCAATGCAATACTGAAGGCCAATCGAGTGTCTGAAATGACTCCTCGAAAGGGTACAAATAAATTAACAATGCCGCAGTCGGGCGTCAGGGCGACACCACATAAAGGGCTTATAATGGAATATAAATGACAGTGCGTGCCACAGTCGGACGTCTGAGCGACATCACATAAAGGGCTTATATCAAAAGTAAATAACGAGGGTGCCACAGTCGGACGTCTGAGCGACATCACATAAAGGGCTTATATCAAAAGTAAATAACAAGAGTGCCACAGTCGGACGTCTGAGCGACATCACATAAAGGGCTTATATCAAAAGTAAATGACAAGAGTGCCACAGTCGGACGTCTGAACGACATCACATAAAGGGCTTATATCAAAAGTAAATGACAAGAGTGCCACAGTCGGACGTCTGAGCGACATCACAAAAAGGGGTTATATTTCATAACTTGATATCCCAGTAGCTCATGAATTTAAATCATCTCAAGGATATACTCAGGTACGAAATAATAAAATGGTTAGTCCATCCACAAGAATAACATTCAACCAGTTTTACCACTCAAGCTTGTTCACAGAGATTTCCACGGAGACTGACACAGGGACTGACATTGGGACTGATATGGATACTATTATGGATACATTGACCCAGGTCCTTGACCATGGACACGATGACTCGGAAGGTTTGACTCTGCAGAGTTTGTACTCTTAACCACAGCCAATGAATTTCAGTAGTCACAAGGGACTAGTTCCGTTTACGGTATTTTGGGAGAAACACATCTAACCAGTACACACCCATTCCACATTCCGTTGCCAGGAATCACCCTAAGCAACGTTCAAGAAAAACCTTGAGACGGGGAGGCTACAACCTCGCATAGCATGGGATCAAATTTATATCGCGCGCTCTAAGGGGTGCCCCCCTCTCGGTCCCAACCGGAAACACCCATGCCCCCTGACCGGATGACTGGCTTTAATCCAGGGCCATGGAACCCTCATCCCGGCCCCTCTATTTGGTGTGTACAAGGAAAGAGGTTTGTAACTTACTAAACCGTATTCTTTGCAGAAAACATGTGGCAGTACGAAAGGGGACGAACGGTAACGTGGCTCGGTCCACGTTAACGTCGGGGTTTAACGGTTGACATAAGACTGGCATGCTGCAACAATACCATCTTACTACCTCTCATGTCACCACATGATCAGGTCATCTCCCATCAAAAGATCACATCAAACTTCGAAGCACACGGGTAGTTCCTTTGCATGCAACGTAACACTCACCGATGCCCATATGCCATGCACAAACTATTCAAGCAAACATGCAAAGCACTCATCATATCAAAGGTTCAAACATGCTTGCCTGGTTCGGAGAAGTCGGAGTCTAGCTCGGCGAAGTTCGCGGCTCCGTCACCTCCTCCGGTATCTACGGTATAAAGAAACCGTATACTAACGTGAATACCGTTGCGTGTATAAAAATTATTCCAATT
This sequence comes from Aegilops tauschii subsp. strangulata, assembly GCF_002575655.3. Classification (NCBI taxonomy): domain Eukaryota; kingdom Viridiplantae; phylum Streptophyta; class Magnoliopsida; order Poales; family Poaceae; genus Aegilops; species Aegilops tauschii. The sequence continues at coordinate 313,698,366 of NC_053040.3, forward strand.
TTTTTCCAAATAAATACTATAAAAAACTAGACAAAGACTGACAAAAAATAATCAATCAAAAAGCATCTTTTGTTTAAAAGATATAAGGGTTTTAGTTCAAGGACTAATCTGTGATGAAACAGAAAAGATCCAGGGGCTTGTTTGAAAAAGCAGAAAACGCTTCGGTACGAAATACGCCAGCCCAGAGGGGAAAACACACTTTGCCCGAAGGCGCCTTCAGAAAACGGTTCGAAGGAAAAGAAAGAGAGGCTGACGGGGGGTCCCACCCGTCAGGTTCAAACTCCGAACGGAGTTCGCCGGCGCCCGAAGGCTGCGGTGGTCGCCGGCGTTGATCCATGGCGAGGTAGGGTGATCGGAGGGTACCTACGGGTTCAGGGTGTCCTTCCGCGTCGGTGGGTGGTGGACTTGACCGTCGGCGAGCACCACGGCGACGGCGACCTTATCTCCGGCGGACGGTGGTTCGGGCGAGGGTGGAACTCTCCGGTGGGTGCTGTAAACTCCAAATTAGGGCGCGGGTCAGAGAGGTGGATGCACTAGGATGCTACTGGCATGGGTTGAGAGGCAGGGGTGCACGCACTGGAGCGAATCTTGCCGGATCCCGAAGCGGGTCGAGGCGGCCGGAGTTGGGGAAGAAGACTTCCTCGAGGCTCTCCCAGTGGCTTGGCGTGGTACTTGTGGGGTGTAGGGATGGTGCGTGTTCGAGTTCGAGCTCGGGACCTCCTTTTATAGGCGATCTGAGGAGGTGGCCGTGAACGGGATAACGCCGGCGAGCAATTACGGCGAGGCAGAGGTTGGGGAGAAGGCTTAGGTGGTTTGGCATCATCGTGGTGGTCCACTGGCACGGTTTCTCCGCTAAAACCTCGGTCGGACTTGGGGTAATGCTCCGGTCCTCGACGGAATGGCCGTACGGGCACGACGGCGGCAGGGAGCGCGCTCCGCGCCTTCTAGTTCACGACGACGGCTCTGCAGCGTGCACAAGGGAGGGGACGGCCATGCGGTGGCCTCTTGTAGCTTGGGCGGTGCTGGATGGCGCCGTCCCTCGCTGCGCCTCTCTGGCAGCCGCAGCGGGCGCTGCTGCCGCCGCTCACGGGGAGGCGCACCTCTGCCGCTCGCCGCCGACGCCCGCAAGCGTCCAGGCGACCGTGCGGCATGGTGGATAAGGAGGGGGAACAGGGAGCTAGGCGCCACCGCGGCTACTGGCGAGATCGAGGAGAGGTTCTGAAGAAAACGACACCGGCTTCTGAAACTGCTTCACTGAACTCTGAACTTCGACAGGGACAGTGCATGCCAGGTGTTCGACGATATGATTTGGCACGAGGAAAAAAAATTCTGGAGCTGGGGCTTGGTGAGGTGACCTCTTGATGCATCCAGAGGCTGCCTGAATTTTCTCAGATTTTTAGGAGGAGGAAACAAATGAATTTCATCAAATCTGACAAATATGGCCCAAACTTGCAGCAAGCACATTTTGAAAATTTTGAACTGGAGACCAGTGGATCTTCCTGGATCTTGGTTGAGGGTTCTAACGACTAGCCAGGGAAATTTGTTTGGAGGCAAAACTCAAAGGAGAACTAGTGGTTCCTTTGTAAATCTCCAAGGGTCAAAATAGAGGACAAAAAAGGTTTTTGATTAGGAATAAATGGAGATAAAATCATGGGGGAGTTTAACTTGCTGGATTTGAAGTTTATCTTGACACAAAGTGGGGAGATGGCTTTTGGGAGGGGGATTTCAACTTAGGTTATGGCAAGAGGTAAATTTTGAAAGGGAAAGGATCACCCCATAAGCCATAGGGCTATTTATAAAAGAAAGGATTTTCACAAACTTTCCCAATGAAAAACATTTGTGTTGAGTCAACACAAGGTGAAAAACCTCCAAGGTCAAAGATCAAGTCTTGGATGAACCCAAACCAAATACTTGTCATAAAAGAAAACTTTTGAGAAGGGGAGTCTCTAAAAAAAATTGAATAACCCCCTTCAAATCAAATAAAGATTTTGATAAAACCAAATAAAATTTTTGGGTGTCACAACACCTACCCCCTTAGGAAAAATCTCGTCCCCGAGATTTCAGCTGATCCTCAAATAGATGTGGGTACTCTGCCTGGAGGAAATCCTCTCTTTCCCATGTTGCTTCATCCTCGTTGTGATTGCTCCACTGAACCTTGAAAAATTTAGTTGTTTTCTGACGGGTTCTCCTTTCAGACTCTTCCAATATTTTTACTGGCCGCTCTCTGTAGGTGAGGTCTGGTTGCACGTCAATGCTCTCATGAGATACATGCTTTTCCGGGTTGCTCACACATTTCCTCAACTGTGAGACGTGGAACACGTCGTGGACGTCTGACAGCTCTTTGGGGAGGTCTGGCTGGTAGGCTACTGTGCCTCTTCGTGCAACTATACAGAAGGGTCCAATAAATCTTGGGGCCAGCTTTCCCTTAATTTTGAACCGTTGCAGGCCCCTCATAGGAGACACTCGTAGGTATACATATTCACCGGGTTCAAAGCTGACCTCACGATGTTTTCGATCGTAATAGCTCTTTTGTCGGCTTTGAGCTGTCTTGAGTCGGTCCCTGATTTGTTTAACTTTCTCCTCGGCTTCCTTGAGCATGCCTGGGCCGAAGATACGACTGTCACCTGTTTCTGACCAATTTAATGGGGTACGACATCTCCGTCCGTACAATGCTTCAAAAGGTGCCATTTGTAGGCTGGCTTGGTAACTGTTGTTGTACGCGAACTCGGCATATGGCAAGCTTTCCTCCCAACTGGTTCCATAGGTGAGAACACAGGCTCTCAGCATGTCCTCTAGGATTTGGTTCACGCGTTCCGTTTGTCCATCAGTCTGGGGGTGGTACGCTGTACTGAATGCTAGTTGCATCCCCAGAGCTTGTTGTAAATGATCCCAAAATCTAGAGACGAATTGAGTGCCCCGGTCAGATATTATGGTCTTTGGGACTCCATGCAGACAAACTATGCGGGAGAGATAAAGCTTAGCAAGCTTCTGAGTGGAGTAGGTTGTCTTTACGGGAATGAAATGTGCTACCTTGGTTAGCCTATCTGTGATGACCCATATGGCATCATTTCCGCGTTGTGAACGAGGTAGTCCGACGATAAAATCCATTCCAATTTCGTCCCATTTCCACTCAGGTATCCTGTTTGGCTGTAGCAGCCCTGCTGGTTTTTGGTGCTCGGCTTTAATGCGCTGACACGAATCACAGCATGCAATGAATGTGGCTATATCCCTCTTCATACCGTGCCACCAAAATCTTTCCTGAATGTCTTTGTACATTTTGGTTCCTCCAGGGTGGATTGAATATGGGGCGCTGTGGCCTTCGGTTAGGATTTGTTGTTTGAGTTCCTCAATGTTTGGTACGCAAAGTCTGTCCCCGTACCATAATACTCCCTCATTGTCTATGACGAACTCTGAAGCCTTGCCAAGGCTCACTTTTCTCTTTATACCTTCGATGCTGGGATGTCCATGTTGAGCCTTCTTAATCTGTTCCATTAGGGTAGGATGTATCTCCAGATTTGATACGTTGCCCTCAGTGACTATCACCATGTTGAGTTTGGCGAACTCCTGCTGAAATTCAGGCCTCAAGTTCTGTAGACTGTCGTAGCCCGAGCTGGGGTTCCGACTAAGAGCGTCTGCCACTACATTTGCTTTCCCTGGATGGTAGTGAATTCCGACATCATAATCCTTGACTAATTCCAACCAGCGTCGTTGTCGTAAATTGAGTTCTGGTTGCGTGAAAATATATTTAAGGCTTTTATGGTCCGTATATATTTCACAACGATTTCCAGCAAAAAGTGCCTCCACTCTTTGAGTGCATGGATGACTGCTGCTAGCTCCAAGTCATGAGTAGGATAATTTTCTTCATGCTTCCGTAGTTGCCTGGAAGCATATGCGACAACTTTGCCGTCCTGCATCAATACGCACCCGAGACCCTTCCGGGATGCGTCACAATATACTTCGAAACTTTTGTGTATATCTGGTACAACCAAAACCGGTGCTGTTGTTAACTTCCTTTTGAGTTCTTGGAAGCTTTTCTCGCACGCTTCCGTCCATACAAATTTCTTATCCTTCTTGAGTAACTGTGTCATTGGTTTTGCCACGGTGGAGAATCCTTCAATAAACCTTCGGTAATATCCAGCCATTCCTAGGAAACTCCATACATCTGTTACGTTGGCTGGTGGTTTCCAGTCAAGTACGGCTTTGACTTTTTCTGGGTCTACGGCAACGCCTTCTTGGGTCAATACATGGCCTAGAAAACCAACTTGTCTTAGCCAAAATTCACATTTGCTAAATTTGGCGTACAATTGATGTTTCCTTAATTCTCCCAATACAATTCTGAGATGTTCAGCATGTTCTTCCGGTGTCTTTGAGTATACCAGAATATCGTCAATGAACACCACAACAAATTTGTCCATAAATTTCATAAACACTTTGTCATGAGGTGGACGAAATATGCGGGGGCGTTCGTCAGTCCAAATGGCATTACTGTGAACTCATATAATCCGTATCTGGAGGTGAATGCTGTCTTAGGGATATCTTCTGTCCGTACTTTTAATTGATGATATCCCGATCTTAAATCAATTTTTGAGAACACCTTGGCTTGTGCGAGCTGGTCAAATAGATCATTTATCCATGGCATCGGATATTTGTTTTTGATGGTGACCATGTTGAGTGCTCGATAGTCTATACACAATCTCAGTGTCCCATCCTTTTTCTTGGCAAATAATACTGGTGAACCCCAAGGTGAGGAGCTGGCTCGTATAAATCCTTTGTCCAGTAATTCCATTATTTGCTTCTTTAATTCTACCAACTCGGAGGGTGCCATTCTATAAGGTTTCTTGTAAATGGGGGTGGTGCCAGGTGCTAGTTCAATGCTGAACTCTATTTCCCGGTCCGGTGGCATGCCTGGTAGCTCTTCGGGAAATACGTCGGGAAACTCACACACCACTTGAACTTTTCTCAATTCTGAAATGTCCACTTTGTTCAACTTTGGTTGCCGTGACTGTGGTCTCTCTTGAGCTGCAACTTTTATTGTCTTGCCGTGATGATGAGTGAGAATCACAGTCCGATTGAAACAGTCGATAAATCCCTTGTTGGTGGTTAACCAGTCCATTCCTAGGATAACATCCAGTCCTTTATTTTCCAACACGATGAGATTCGCCTGAAACTTTAGCCTTTTAAACTCAATGATCACACCTTGGCAGTAACTCTGAGTGATTTGCTTATTCCCCGGGACTTGATGATCATGGACTTTTCCAAAGGAAGTATCGGAAAACCATGTTGCAAAACAAAACTCTTCGAAATGAACGAGTGAGAAGCTCCAGAATCAAACAAAACCGTGGCAGGTATTATGTTGACAAGAAACGTACCGAGCACGATGTCTGGGGCATTCTGTGCTTCCTCCTTGGTCACATGGTTCAGGTGACCCTTCTTGTGGCCGTTATTGGGGTTGAAGTTGTTACGCTTTGGAGCTGGATTATTCCCACCGTTGTTCGGCTTGGGGACCGAGTTCCTTGGTTTTGGGCACTGTTTGGCGTAGTGCCCTTCCTCCCCACAAGCATAGCAAGTGACACCTGGGCGGTACGTAAAGTCCTTGTCCCTTGAATGAAAATGTTTGGTTGGCCTTAGAACAGTAGTCGTGGATTTTCTCGCTTCATTCCTCTGAATATCAGTCTTGCTCCGGTTGTTGCGAGCATGAGTCGTCGTGTCCCTTTTTCGCTTGCGAATATCCTCCAGACTGCGGCGCTCATTCTCCAACGTAATGGCCTTGTCAACTAGTGTTTTGAAATCTGGAAAGGTGTGTATGACTAGTTGGCATTTAAGTGCTGGCGCCAGGCCGTCCAAAATTTTTTCCATCCTTTTATTCTCAGTCATATGCTCATCGTAGGCATAACGAGATAGTTGGCGGAACAGCCCTGAACTGAGTCCATACGGGCGGCCACAAGGTCGTCCACGAGGTTGTCGAAAGCTGCCTCAAGAGCTTTGAGATATTCAACAAGCATCTCGATAGCTTCATCTCTCTCTCCCCTATGGCAGGCGTATGCATAGTGACAAGTATATGGCGCATGGCATGGGAGGTAGCGGTAGCGATGAGTCTTCATCGCAGGAAGAACATCCCGAAGACGAGCTATTGCCTCACGGGCGGCCATCTGCATGGCATGCCTCTCCGTAGGCATGGCCCTTCCCACAAAACGGAAGTGGCGAGATGCAGAACATCCTCCCTTGAATTGCACCAAGGCCTGGTGCATAGACACGTCGTCGCTGAGCTTGTGCTGGTAAAGTGTGAACTCTGGACGAGTCGACGGGCCGATCGTGAGCTTGGTGATGGAGACGAGAAGTTTGACAATCCCCTCAGGCACATTGGTGAACACCCGGGACTCGCAGTCGTTGCCAGCCATCTACAAAAGTAGGCAAAAATTCCGAATAGTCAAATCATAAATTTTATGATGACTAACAGAAAATAGCTACATTTGCAAAATGCTGAAAAAGCACTAAAAACGCTAAACCGATTAGCGATCGCACCTAGTGGCTTCCTACACTCAGCCTGGCTCTGATACCAAGTTTGTCACGACCGGTTTTCCAATAAAACATTTATTGAGAAACCGATCCCTTTAATATACCAGTAGAGAAAAATCCTTCTTACTGGTAGACAATTTCTTGATTACAGAAATATCCAGGAGTACTAAATATAATACAAGGTTGAGCGGAGGCTGCTCAACAATTTATTACAAGCACGCTGATATTACACATAAAGGCGGATATGACACAAGGGGTATGGTGGCATAGCTACTGACTCGTAATAAAAGTGGTGGTGGATATGTCACAGTGAAGTGGGTGACAGGACTCCTAAATCTTACAGCTCATCGAGCGTCGGAATGAGGCTCGAGGACTATTATTGTGGGTGGCGGAAGCGTATATACTACAAGTGACCAAATCCAGGATCGCACGGGTCTGACTGGGACTCCTCTGGGCGTCGGACTCGCTATCAAACTCATCATCCATGAGATCGCCTTCGTCAACATCTGGCCAAATCAACAAGCCAGGTGAGTACTATGAAAGTACTCGCAAGACAGTTTGGACATAAGATATAACAAATGCAAACATGATGCACATGAGCAGATTAATAATGCACACTCCGTGAGTGAACTTGCACTGCATGGGAATAAAAAGGAAGTCGGGCGGTAGTCCTCCCGAAATCCCAATGCAATACTGAAGGCCAATCGAGTGTCTGAAATGACTCCTCGAAAGGGTACAAATAAATTAACAATGCCGCAGTCGGGCGTCAGGGCGACACCACATAAAGGGCTTATAATGGAATATAAATGACAGTGCGTGCCACAGTCGGACGTCTGAGCGACATCACATAAAGGGCTTATATCAAAAGTAAATAACGAGGGTGCCACAGTCGGACGTCTGAGCGACATCACATAAAGGGCTTATATCAAAAGTAAATAACAAGAGTGCCACAGTCGGACGTCTGAGCGACATCACATAAAGGGCTTATATCAAAAGTAAATGACAAGAGTGCCACAGTCGGACGTCTGAGCGACATCACATAAAGGGCTTATATCAAAAGTAAATGACAAGAGTGCCACAGTCGGACGTCTGAGCGACATCACAAAAAGGGGTTATATTTCATAACTTGATATCCCAGTAGCTCATGAATTTAAATCATCTCAAGGATATACTCAGGTATGAAATAATAAAATGGTTAGTCCATCCACAGGAATAACATTCAACCGGTTTTACCACTCAAGCTTGTTCACCGAGATTTCCACGGAGACTGACACAGGGACTGACACTGGGACTGATATGGATACTGTTATGGATACATTGACCCAGGTCCTTGACCATGGACATGATGACTCGGAAGGTTTGACTCTGCAGAGTTTGTACTCTTAACCACAGCCAACGGATTTCAGTAGTCACAAGGGACTAGTTCCGTTTACGGTATTTTGGGAGAAACACATCTAACCAGTACACACCCATTCCACATTCCGTTGCCAGGAATCACCCTAAGCAACGTTCAAGAAAAACCTTGAGACGGGGAGGCTACAACCTCGCGTAGCATGGGATCAAATTTATATCGCGCGCTCTAAGGGGTGCCCCCCTCTCGGTCCCAACCGGAAACACCCATGCCCCCTGACCGGATGACTGGCTTTAATCCAGGGCCATGGAACCCTCATCCCGGCCCCTCTATTTGGTGTGTACAAGGAAAGAGGTTTGCAACTTACTAAACCGTATTCTTTGCAGAAAACATGTGGCAGTACGAAAGGGGACGAACGGTAACGTGGCTCGGTCCACGTTAACGTCGGGGTTTAACGGTTGACATAAGACTGGCATGCTGCAACAATACCATCTTACTACCTCTCATGTCACCACATGATCAGGTCATCTCCCATCAAAAGATCACATCAAACTTCGAAGCACACGGGTAGTTGCTTTGCATGCAACGTAACACTCACCGATGCCCATATGCCATGCACAAACTATTCAAGCAAACATGCAAAACACTCATCATATCAAAGGTTCAAACATGCTTGCCTGGTTCGGAGAAGTCGGAGTCTAGCTCGGCGAAGTTCGCGGCTCCGTCACCTCCTCCGGTATCTACGGTATAAAGAAACCGTATACTAACGTGAATACCGTTGCGTGTATAAAAATTATTCCAAATTTTTTCCAAATAAATACTATAAAAAACTAGACAAAAATATAAGACTGACAAAAAATAATCAATCAAAAAGCATCTTTTGTTTAAAAGATATAAGGGTTTTAGTTCAAGGACTAATCTGTGATGAAACAGAAAAGATCCAGGGGCTTGTTTGAAAAAGCAGAAAACGCTTCGGTACGAAATACGCCAGCCCAGAGGGGAAAACACACTTTGCCCGAAGGCGCCTTCAGAAAACGGTTCGAAGGAAAAGAAAGAGAGGCTGACGGGGGGTCCCACCCGTCAGGTTCAAACTCCGAACGGAGTTCGCCGGCGCCCGAAGGCTGCGGTGGTCGCCGGCGTTGATCCACGGCGAGGTAGGGTGATCGGAGGGTACCTACGGGTTCAGGGTGTCCTTCCGCGTCGGTGGGTGGTGGACTTGACCGTCGGCGAGCACCACGGGGACGGCGACCTTATCTCCGGCGGACGGTGGTTCGGGCGAGGGTGGAACTCTCCGGTGGGTGCTGCAAACTCCAAATTAGGGCGCGGGTCAGAGAGGTGGATGCACTAGGATGCTACTGGCATGGGTTGAGAGGCAGGGGTGCACGCACTGGAGCGAATCTTGCCGGATCCCGAAGCGGGTCGAGGCGGCCGGAGTTGGGGAATAAGACTTCCTCGAGGCTCTCCCAGTGGCTTGGGACCTCCTTTTATAGGCGATCTGAGGAGGTGGCCGTGAACGGGATAACGCCGGCAAGCAATTACGGCGAGGCAGAGGTTGGGCAGAAGGCTTAGGTGGTTTGGCATCATCGTGGTGGTCCACTGGCACCGTTTCTCCGCTAAAACCTCGGTCGGACTTGGGGTAATGCTCCGGTCCTCGACGGAACGGCCGTACGGGCACAACGGCGGCAGGGAGCGCGCTCCGCGCCTTCCAGTTCACGACGACGGCTCTGCAGCGTGCACAGGGGAGGGGACGGCCACGCGGTGGCCTCTGGTGGCTTGGGCGGTGCTGGACGGCGCCGTCCCTCACTGCGCCTCTCTGGCAGCCGCAGCGGGCGCTGCTGCCGCCGCTCAAGGGGAGGCGCACCTCTGCCAGCTCGCCGCCGACGCCCGCAAGCGTCCAGGCGACCGTGCGGCGTGGTGGATAAGGAGGGGGAACAGGGAGCTAGGTGCCACCGCGGCTACTGGCGAGATCGAGGAGAGGTTCTGAAGAAAACGACATCGGCTTCTGAAACTGTTTCACTGAACTCTGAACTTCGACAGGAACAGTGCATGCCAGGTGTTCGTCGATATGATTTGGCACGAGGAAAAAATTTTCTGGAGCTGGGGCTTGGTGAGGTGACCTCTTGATGCATCCAGAGGCTGCCTGAATTTTCTCAGATTTTTAGGAGGAGGAAACAAATTAATTTCATCAAATCTGACAAATATGGCCCAAACTTGCAGCAAGCACATTTTGAAAAATTTGAACTGGAGACCAGTGGATCTTCCTGGATCTTGGTTGAGGGTTCTAACGACTAGCCAGGGAAATTTGTTTGGAGGCAAAACTCAAAGGAGAACTAGTGGTTCCTTTGTAAATCTCCAAGGGTCAAAATAGAGGACAAAAAAGGTTTTTGATTAGGAATAAATGGAGATAAAATCATGGGGGAGTTTAACTTGCTGGATTTGAAGTTTATCTTGACACAAAGTGGGGAGATGGCTTTTGGGAGGGGGATTTCAACTTAGGTTATGGCAAGAGGTAAATTTTGAAAGGGAAAGGATCACCCCATAAGCCATAGGGCTATTTATAAAAGAAAGGATTTTCACAAACTTTCCCAATGAAAAACATTTGTGTTGAGTCAACACAAGGTGAAAAACCTCCAAGGTCAAAGATCAAGTCTTGGATGAACCCAAACCAAATACTTGTCATAAAAGAAAACTTTTGAGAAGGGGAGTCTCTAAAAAAAATTAAATAACCCCCTTCAAATCAAATAAAGATTTTGATAAAACCAAATAAAATTTTTGGGTGTCACAACACCTACCCCCTTAGGAAAAATCTCGTCCCCGAGATTTCAGCTGATCCTCAAATAGATGTGGGTACTCTGCCTGGAGGAAATCCTCTCTTTCCCATGTTGCTTCATCCTCGTTGTGATTGCTCCACTGAACCTTGAAAAATTTAATTGTTTTCTGACGGGTTCTCCTTTCAGACTCTTCCAATATTTTTACTGGCCGCTCTCTGTAGGTGAGGTCTGGTTGCACGTCAATGCTCTCATGAGATACATGCTTTTCCGGGTTGCTCACACATTTCCTCAACTGTGAGACGTGGAACACGTCGTGGACGTCTGACAGCTCTTTGGGGAGGTCTGGCTGGTAGGCTACTGTGCCTCTTCGTGCAACTATACAGAAGGGTCCAATAAATCTTGGGGCCAGCTTTCCCTTAATTTTGAACCGTTGCAGGCCCCTCATAGGAGACACTCGTAGGTATACATATTCACCGGGTTCAAAGCTGACCTCACGATGTTTTCGATCGTAATAGCTCTTTTGTCGGCTTTGAGCTGTCTTGAGTCGGTCCCTGATTTGTTTAACTTTCTCCTCGGCTTCCTTGAGCATGCCTGGGCCGAAGATACAACTGTCACCTGTTTCTGACCAATTTAATGGGGTACGACATCTCCGTCCGTACAATGCTTCAAAAGGTGCCATTTGTAGGCTGGCTTGGTAACTGTTGTTGTACGCGAACTCGGCATATGGCAAGCTCTCCTCCCAACTGGTTCCATAGGTGAGAACATAGGCTCTCAGCATGTCTTCTAGGATTTGGTTCACGCGTTCCGTTTGTCCATCAGTCTGGGGATGGTACGCTGTACTGAATGCTAGTTGCGTCCCCAGAGCTTGTTGTAAATGATCCCAAAATCTAGAGACGAATTGAGTGCCCCGGTCGGATATTATTGTCTTTCGGACTCCATGCAGACAAACTATGCGGGAGAGATAAAGCTTAGCAAGCTTCTGAGTGGAGTAGGTTGTCTTTACGGGAATGAAATGTGCTACCTTGGTTAGCCTATCTGTGATGACCCATATGGCATCATTTCCGCGTTGTGAACGAGGTAGTCCGACGATAAAATCTATTCCAATTTCGTCCCATTTCCACTCAGGTATCCTGTTTGGCTGTAGCAGCCCTGCTGGTTTTTGGTGCTCGGCTTTAATGCGCTGACACGAATCACAGCATGCAATGAATGTGGCTATATCCCTCTTCATACCGTGCCACCAAAATCTTTCCTGAATGTCTTTGTACATTTTGGTTCCTCCAGGGTGGATTGAATATGGGGCGGTGTGGCCTTCGGTTAGGATTTGCTGTTTGAGTTCCTCAATGTTTGGTACGCAAAGGCTGTCCCCGTACCATAATACTCCCTCATTGTCTATGACGAACTCTGAAGCCTTGCCAAGGCTCACTTTTCTCTTTATACCTTCGATGCTGGGATGTCCATGCTGAGCCTTCTTAATCTGTTCCATTAGGGTAGGATGTATCTCCAGATTTGATACGTTGCCCTCAGCGACTATCACCATGTTGAGTTTGGCGAACTCCTGCTGAAATTCAGGCCTCAAGTTCTGTAGACTATCGTAGCCCGAGCTGGGGTTCCGACTCAGAGCGTCTGCCACTACATTTTCTTTCCCTGGATGGTAGTGAATGCCGACATCATAATCCTTGACTAATTCCAACCAGCGTCGTTGTCGTAAATTGAGTTCTGGTTGCGTGAAAATATATTTAAGGCTTTTATGGTCCGTATATATTTCACAACGATTTCCCAGCAAAAAGTGCCTCCACTCTTTGAGTGCATGGATGACTGCTGCTAGCTCCAAGTCATGAGTAGGATAATTTTCTTCATGCTTCCGTAGTTGCCTGGAAGCATATGCGACAACTTTGCCGTCCTGCATCAATACGCACCCGAGACCCTTCCGGGATGCGTCACAATATACTTCGAAACTTTTGTGTATATCTGGTACAACCAAAACCGGTGCTGTTGTTAACTTCCTTTTGAGTTCTTGGAAGCTTTTCTCGCACGCTTCCGTCCATACAAATTTCTTATCCTTCTTGAGTAACTGTGTCATTGGTTTTGCCACGGTGGAGAATCCTTCAATAAACCTTCTGTAATATCCAGCCATTCCTAGGAAACTCCGTACATCTGTTACGTTGGCTGGTGGTTTCCAGTCAAGTACGGCTTTGACTTTTTCTGGGTCTACGGCAACGCCTTCTTGGGTCAATACATGGCCTAGAAAACCAACTTGTCTTAGCCAAAATTCACATTTGCTAAATTTGGCGTACAATTGATGTTTCCTTAATTCTCCCAATACAATTCTGAGATGTTCAGCATGTTCTTCCGGTGTCTTTGAGTATACCAGAATATCGTCAATGAACACCACAAAAAATTTGTCCATAAATTTCATAAACACTTTGTTCATGAGGTGGACGAAATATGCGGGGGCGTTCGTCAGTCCAAATGGCATTACTGTGAACTCATATAATCCGTATCTGGAGGTGAATGCTGTCTTAGGGATATCTTCTGTCCGTACTTTTATTGATGATATCCCGATCTTAAATCAATTTTTGAGAACACCTTGGCTTGTGCGAGCTGGTCAAATAGATCATTTATCCATGGCATCGGATATTTGTTTTTGATGGTGACCATGTTGAGTGCTCGATAGTCTATACACAATCTCAGTGTCCCATCCTTTTTCTTGGCAAATAATACTGGTGAACCCCAAGGTGAGGAGCTGGCTCGTATAAATCCTTTGTCCAGTAATTCCATTATTTGCTTCTTTAATTCTACCAACTCGGAGGGTGACATTCTATAAGGTTTCTTGTAAATGGGGGTGGTGCCAGGTGCTAGTTCAATGCTGAACTCTATTTCCCGGTCCGGTGGCATGCCTGGTAGCTCTTCGGGAAATACGTCGGGAAACTCACACACCACTTGAACTTTTCTCAATTCTGAAATGTCCACTTTGTTCAACTTTGGTTGCCGTGACTGTGGTCTCTCTTGAGCTGCAACTTTTATTGTCTTGCCGTGATGATGAGTGAGAATCACAGTCCGATTGAAACAGTCGATAAATCCCTTGTTGGTGGTTAACCAGTCCATTCCTAGGATAACATCCAGTCCTTTATTTTCCAACACGATGAGATTCGCCTGAAACTTTAGCCTTTTAAACTCAATGATCACACCTTGGCAGTAACTCTGAGTGATTTGCTTATTCCCCGGGACTTGATGATCATGGACTTTTCCAAAGGAAGTATCGGAAAACCATGTTGCAAAACAAAACTCTTCGAAATGAACGAGTGAGAAGCTCCAGAATCAAACAAAACCGTGGCAGGTATTATGTTGACAAGAAACGTACCGAGCACGATGTCTGGGGCATTCTGTGCTTCCTCCTTGGTCACATGGTTCAGGTGACCCTTCTTGTGGCCGTTATTGGGGTTGAAGTTGTTACGCTTTGGAGCTGGATTATTCCCACCGTTGTTCGGCTTGGGGACCGAGTTCCTTGGTTTTGGGCACTGTTTGGCGTAGTGCCCTTCCTCCCCACAAGCATAGCAAGTGACACCTGGGCGGTACGTAAAGTCCTTGTCCCTTGAATGAAAATGTTTGGTTGGCCTTAGAACAGTAGTCGTGGATTTTCTCGCTTCATTCCTCTGAATATCAGTCTTGCTCCGGTTGTTGCGAGCATGAGTCGTCGTGTCCCTTTTTCGCTTGCGAATATCCTCCAGACTGCGGCGCTCATTCTCCAACGTAATGGCCTTGTCAACCAGTGTTTTGAAATCTAGAAAGGTGTGTACGACTAGTTGGCATTTAAGTGCTGGCGCCAGGCCGTCCAAATTTTTTTCCATCCTTTTATTCTCAGTCATATGCTCATCGTAGGCATAACGAGATAGTTGAGTAAACCGACTGTTGTACTCAGTCACTGTCATGCCTCTCTGCTTGAGGTCATCAAACTCCCTTTTCTTGATCTTTATAATGCTCCTGGGGATGTGCGCCCCACGAAAACCTTCCTTAAACTCTTCCCAGGTGATGTTATGTTCATTGGGGTGCATGTGTAGAAAATTTTCCCACCATGCTGCAGCTGCTCCAGTGAGGTAGTGAGGTGCATAAAGCACCTTCTCACGATCTGAACATTGTGCAATAATCAACTTCCTTTCGATGTCTCGAAGCCAATCATCGGCCTCAAGCGGCCTATCGGTGTGAGCGAACGTTGGAGGACGTGTCTTCTGTAGTCCAGACAACTTGGAATGCGGTTGGTAAGGCTCACGCTGATTTCCCATATTGATAACGTGATTCATCATTTCTTGGTGCTGCTGCTGGCTTTGTTCGAAAAGGCGGCATACTTGAGAAAATGCTGCCTCGCTGCCCTGTTGGCTAGACTGCCCCTGTGTGAAATTGTTGCTTGTCTGGGTCCCATAAACTTCTTCCGATGGATTTGGCATGGAACGAGTCCAGGGACGAGGCATTTTCCACTCTGGGGTATTATTTTGCAAAACTCATGAGAAGAACTGTGTGGCACAAGGAAAATTTTGCAAAGGCGAGAATTTAAAATACCTCAAGATTTTTCAAGAAAAATACTTGATTGCGCACGGAGAAGGACTGCTCAGTACATATCTTACACGCGAGTCGTAATTATACAATACATCACTCAGGATGTGCGTACACATTCCTGACATGTTATTTAGGCTAGTGCACTTCTCCGAGTTCCTACATGATGCGCACACAAACTACTTCTTACCAAACCTATGTACATATAAAACATATCGTACATGCGGCACATCGCGTGGCTACTAGGCGCACTCAGTCGGAGATGGTGAAAATTTCCTTCTGCCTGCTGAGGGTAAGACCCAGAGGTGCAGGAGACTCAACCTCCACCTCCTCCCTAATAGGCTCCAGGCGCGTAGCACTGCGTTGAGGAGCTGGTGCGGGTGCGGTCGGTGGTGCAGCTCTGACTGGAGTAGGAGCAATGACCTGGTCAAACTCCTCAGTGGTAGGCAGACGGCGAGCGGTGGCCAAAATGGCAGGTGAATAGGATGCTGAGGACGAGACGAAAGTCAGTGGCGGAGCCATGTGGAGAAGCTCCCTCCTGTTGGCGGAACAGCCCTGAACTGAGTCCATACGGGCAGCCACAAGGTCGTCCACGAGGTTGTCGAAAGCTGCCTCAAGAGCTTTGACATATTCAACAAGCATCTCGATAGCTTCATCTCTCTCTCCCCTATGGCAGGCGAATGCATAGTGACAAGTATATGGCACATGGCATGGGAGGTAGCGGTAGCGACGAGTCTTCATCGCAGGAAGAACATCCCGAAGACGAGCTATTGCCTCACGGGCGGTCATCTGCATGGCATGCCTCTCCGTAGGCATGGCCCTTCCCACAAAACGGAAGTGGCGAGATGCAGAACGTCCTCCCTTGAATTTCACCACGGCCTGGTGCATAGACACGTCGTCGCTGAGCTTGTGCTGGTAAAGTGTGAACTCTGGACGAGTCGACGGCCCGATCGTGAGCTTGGTGATGGAGACGAGAAGTTTGACAAACCCCTCAGGCACATTGGTGAACACCCGGGACTCGCAGTCGTTGCCAGCCATCTACAAAAGTAGGCAAAAATTCCGAATAGTCAAATCATAAATTTTATGATGACTAACAGAAAATAGCTACATTTGCAAAATGCTGAAAAAGCACTAAAAACGCTAATAACCGATTAGCGATCGCACCTAGTGGCTTCCTACAGTCAGCCTGGCTCTGATACCAAGTTTGTCACGACCGGTTTTCCAATAAAACATTTATTGAGAAACCGATCCCTTTAACGGACTAATAGAGAAAAATCCTTCTTACTGGTAGACAATTTCTTGATTACAGAAATATCCAGGAGTACTAAATATAATATAAGGTTGAGCGGAGGCTGCTCAACAATTTATTACAAGCACGCCGATATTACACATAAAATCGGATATGACACAAGGGGTATGGTGGCATAGCTACTGACTCGTAATAAAAGTGGTGGTGGATATGTCACAGTGAAGTGGGTGACAGGACTCCTAAATCTTACAGCTCATCGAGCGTCGGAATGAGGCTCGAGGACTATTATTGTGGGTGGCGGAAGCGTATATACTACAAGTGACCAAATCCAGGATCGCACGGGTCTGACTGGGACTCCTCTGGGCGTCGGACTCGCTATCAAACTCATCATCCATGAGATCGCCTTCGTCAACATCTGGCCAAATCAACAAGCCAGGTGAGTACTATGAAAGTACTCGCAAGACAGTTTGGACATAAGATATAACAAATGCAAACATGATGCACATGAGCAGATTAATAATGCACACTCCGTGAGTGAACTTGCAGTGCATGGGAATAAAAAGGAAGTCGGGCGGTAGTCCTCCCGAAATCCCAATGCAATACTGAAGGCCAATCGAGTGTCTGAAATGACTCCTCGAAAGGGTACAAATAAATTAACAATGCCGCAGTCGGGCGTCAGGGCGACACCACATAAAGGGCTTATAATGGAATATAAATGACAGTGCGTGCCACAGTCGGACGTCTGAGCGACATCACATAAAGGGCTTATATCAAAAGTAAATAACGAGGGTGCCACAGTCGGACGTCTGAGCGACATCACATAAAGGGCTTATATCAAAAGTAAATAACAAGAGTGCCACAGTCGGACGTCTGAGCGACATCACATAAAGGGCTTATATCAAAAGTAAATGACAAGAGTGCCACAGTCGGACGTCTGAGCGACATCACATAAAGGGCTTATATCAAAAGTAAATGACAAGAGTGCCACAGTCGGACGTCTGAGCGACATCACAAAAAGGGGTTATATTTCATAACTTGATATCCCAGTAGCTCATGAATTTAAATCATCTCAAGGATATACTCAGGTATGAAATAATAAAATGGTTAGTCCATCCACAGGAATAACATTCAACCGGTTTTACCACTCAAGCTTGTTCACCGAGATTTCCACGGAGACTGGCACAAGGACTGACACTGGGACTGATATGGATACTGTTATGGATACATTGACCGAGGTCCTTGACCATGGACACGATGACTCGGAAGGTTTGACTCTGCAGAGTTTGTACTCTTAACCACAGCCAGCGGATTTCAGTAGTCACAAGGGACTAGTTCCGTTTACGGTATTTTGGGAGAAACACATCTAACCAGTACACACCCATTCCACATTCCGTTGCCAGGAATCACCCTAAGCAACGTTCAAGAAAAACCTTGAGACGGGGAGGCTACAACCTCGCGTAGCATGGGATCAAATTTATATCGCGCGCTCTAAGGGGTGCCCCCCTCTCGGTCCCAACCGGAAACACCCATGCCCCCTGACCGGATGACTGGCTTTAATCCAGGGCCATGGAACCCTCATCCCGGCCCCTCTATTTGGTGTGTACAAGGAAAGAGGTTTGCAACTTACTAAACTGTATTCTTTGCAGAAAACATGTGGCAGTACGAAAGGGGACGAACGGTAACGTGGCTCGGTCCACGTTAACGTCGGGGTTTAACGGTTGACATAAGACTGGCATGCTGCAACAATACCATCTTACTACCTCTCATGTCACCACATGATCAGGTCATCTCCCATCAAAAGATCACATCAAACTTCGAAGCACACGGGTAGTTGCTTTGCATGCAACGTAACACTCACCGATGCCCATATGCCATGCACAAACTATTCAAGCAAACATGCAAAACACTCATCACATCAAAGGTTCAAACATGCTTGCCTGGTTCGGAGAAGTCGGAGTCTAGCTCGGCGAAGTTCGCGGCTCCGTCACCTCCTCCGGTATCTACGGTATAAAGAAACCGTATACTAACGTGAATACCGTTGCGTGTATAAAAATTATTCCAATTTTTTTCCAAATAAATACTATAAAAAACTAGACAAAAATATAAGACTGACAAAAAATAATCAATCAAAAAGCATCTTTTGTTTAAAAGATATAAGGGTTTTAGTTCAAGGACTAATCTGTGATGAAACAGAAAAGATCCAGGGGCTTGTTTGAAACAGCAGAAAACGCTTCGGTACGAAATACGCTAGCCCAGAGGGGAAAACACACTTTGCCCGAAGGCGCCTTCAGAAAACGGTTCGAAGGAAAAGAAAGAGAGGCTGACGGGGGGGTCCCACCCGTCAGGTTCAAACTCCGAACGGAGTTCGCCGGCGCCCGAAGGCTGCGGTGGTCGCCGGCGTTGATCCACGGCGAGGTAGGGTGATCGGAGGGTACCTACGGGTTCAGGGTGTCCTTCCGCGTCGGTGGGTGGTGGACTTGACCGTCGGCGAGCACCACGGCGACGGCGACCTTATCTCCGGCGGACGGTGGTTCGGGCGAGGGTGGAACTCTCCGGTGGGTGCTGCAAACTCCAAATTAGGGCGCGGGTCAGAGAGGTGGATGCACTAGGATGCTACTGGCATGGGTTGAGAGGCAGGGGTGCACGCACTGGAGCGAATCTTGCCGGATCCCGAAGCGGGTCGAGGCGGCCGGAGTTGGGGAAGAAGACTTCCTCGAGGCTCTCCCAGTGGCTTGGCGTGGTACTTGTGGGGTGTAGGGATGGTGCGTGTTCGAGTTCGAGCTCGGGACCTCCTTTTATAGGCGATCTGAGGAGGTGGCCGTGAACGGGATAACGCCGGCGAGCAATTACGGCGAGGCAGAGGTTGGGCAGAAGGCTTAGGTGGTTTGGCATCATCGTGGTGGTCCACTGGCACGGTTTCTCCGCTAAAACCTCGGTCGGACTTGGGGTAATGCTCCGGTCCTCGACGGAACGGCCGTACGGGCACGACGGCGGCAGGGAGCGCGCTCCGCGCCTTCCAGTTCACGACGACGGCTCTGCAGCGTGCACAGGGGAGGGGACGGCCACGCGGTGGCCTCTGGTGGCTTGGGCGGTGCTGGACGGCGCCGTCCCTCGCTGCGCCTCTCTGGCAGCCGCAGCGGGCGCTGCTGCCGCCGCTCACGGGGAGGCGCACCTCTGCCAGCTCGCCGTCGACGCCCGCAAGCGTCCAGGCGACCGTGCGGCGCGGTGGATAAGGAGGGGGAACAGGGAGCTAGGCGCCACCGCGGCTACTGGCGAGATCGAGGAGAGGTTCTGAAGAAAACGACACCGGCTTCTGAAACTGTTTCACTGAACTCTGAACTTCGACAGGAACAGTGCATGCCAGGTGTTCGACGATATGATTTGGCACGAGGAAAAAAATATTCTGGAGCTGGGGCTTGGTGAGGTGACCTCTTGATGCATCCAGAGGCTGCCTGAATTTTCTCAGATTTTTAGGAGGAGGAAACAAATTAATTTCATCAAATCTGACAAATATGGCCCAAACTTGCAGCAAGCACATTTTGAAAATTTTGAACTGGAGACCAGTGGATCTTCCTGGATCTTGGTTGAGGGTTCTAAGGACTAGCCAGGGAAATTTGTTTGGAGGCAAAACTCAAAGGAGAATTAGTGGTTCCTTTGTAAATCTCCAAGGGTCAAAATAGAGGACAAAAAAGGTTTTTGATTAGGAATAAATGGAGATAAAATCATGGGGGAGTTTAACTTGCTGGATTTGAAGTTTATCTTGACACAAAGTGGGGAGATGGCTTTTGGGAGGGGGATTTCAACTTAGGTTATGGCAAGAGGTAAATTTTGAAAGGGAAAGGATCACCCCATAAGCCATAGGGCTATTTATAAAAGAAAGGATTTTCACAAACTTTCCCAATGAAAAACATTTGTGTTGAGTCAACACAAGGTGAAAAACCTCCAAGGTCAAAGATCAAGTCTTGGATGAACCCAAACCAAATACTTGTCATAAAGATTTTGATAAAACCAAATAAAATTTTTGGGTGTCACAAAACACAAGTGTCCAGCTCCTACGTGCCTAATTAAAAAGGGAGATCCTCACTTAAGTTGAGAAACTCGGTACTAAGCAACTTTTATTTGAACAAGGTTCGTATTGGAAAACATTGTCGGGCACTTCTGGGTGAAGTTCATCTTGATGAAGCAACCAAGTGGCTTTTGTGGGTCTTTTATACGATTGTCACCATCTCTTACACATCACCACATAATGTCCAAGCCCCTGCAAAAATAACACAGAAATAAAAGCATCGATTTGGTATACGAATGGAGTTCGTATACCCGCCATTAGAACCCTATATTAGTAGGTCACCTTGTCGTCAACCCGCACTCAACAACCGATCGCCGACCAAGTCCGGGAAGGATAGCAGAGGAACCACCTTACTCAGCCCAAGAAGATGGGGGATTGAGGGGTGGTCGGCATGGGTGGGATAAATTCACAACGGCGCAACGTCGAAGAAGGGAAAACCCTAGTTTTTTTGGTATGAGAAATTAAAACAGATGGGTATGGATATAAGTGTGTCAACGCTGCTGGTTTGAATAAGGACCTCAATATTGCGCTGATGTTCCATCACGGAAGTCCCTCAAGCGAATTATCGTTCTCTACAAAAGGTCATTCGAGCGAATGCCGCCATTTGGGAGTGTTCTCTCAAAAGACCACTCCAAGCGAATGCTCGAGAATTGTCATGCTAAAACAGCTTTGGCATGCTATTGTATAAAGATTTGGCATATTTTAAAGAATTTTTTTCATCTAGCAGAAAATTTGTCAGAAAAAATTGTTATACCGCACCGGAGTAATTGCTATGCATTTTCAAGCATTTGCCATGATGCAATATGGAGAATTGCCAACCTAAAAAAGACAACTTG
This sequence comes from Aegilops tauschii subsp. strangulata, assembly GCF_002575655.3. NCBI lineage: Eukaryota > Viridiplantae > Streptophyta > Magnoliopsida > Poales > Poaceae > Aegilops > Aegilops tauschii. The sequence continues at coordinate 313,719,703 of NC_053040.3, forward strand.
TTTAGGTTTGACATGCTTGCAAATGAAAATTGCCATGCCACATGAATAGGAATTCATGAAAATCGCCATACTAAAAAACATAATCTATCATTTCGGATGTGTTTGCTCACATTGTCATCCCGAGTGAATCGTCTAATATCGCCTGTTTATAACATTGTCAGAAATTTGTCATGCTGCACCAGAGTAATTGCTATGCGTTTTCAAGAATTTGTCATGATGCAATATGAAGAATTGCCAACCTAAAAAAAGACAACTTGTTCAGGTTTGACATGCTGGCAAATGAAAATTGCCATGCCACATCAACGGAAATTCATGAAAATTGCCATACTAAAAAAATAATTTATCATTTCGGATGTGTTTGCTCAGATTGTCATCCGAGCGAATCGTCTAATATCGTCGGTTCATAACATTGTCAGAGATTTGTCATGCTGCACCAGAGTAATTCCTATGTGTTTTCAAGAATTTGCCATGATGCAATATGGAGAATTGCCAACCTAAAAAAAAGATAACTTGTTCAGGTTTGACATACTGGCAAATGAAAATTGCCATGCCACATCAACGGGAATTCATAAAAATTGCCATACTAAAAAACAGAATTTATCATTTCGGATGTGTTTGCTCATATTGTCATCCCGAGCGAATCGTCTAGTATCACCGTTTCATAATTTGCTTAGAAGGGTGTGTGAGAGCGAACAGTGATTGCCATATGTCTCGCTTTGAGATTCGTACACGGAAATTGAACATGTCTCGCTTCAAAAAGCCTACTGAACTAACATCAGATTGTTAACATTTGAATTGATTAATATACTACTCCTTCTGTCCAAAGCTTGAAAAACGTTCTTATATTATGAGACGAAGGGAGTAGATCCGAGGCCTTTTCCTTTCAAGAAAAAGGAAGAAAGGAAAATAGTGAGATCTGAAAATTTACTCTTTCATCGTTGGTCATTACACTCGGTGGTTGTTCCTGAGCGAAAGGGGATCGGCGATAGGCGCAAGACGAGAACTCCCCACAAAAGACCATCAAATTCCCCACCCGCAACCCTTTGCTCGACTCAAAACCCTCGACAAGCGCTGTCGACCTCGCGCGGCCGCCGCAACAATGGCGTCCCTTTTCAAGGTATGGATCCCTCCGAACCCTAACCAGGCATCCGACCCCCGCTTACTCTCCGCTCACACGGCCCGCGCCTCTGCTCTTCCAGGACCCGAGCAAGCTGTCGGTGTACAGGGACCGGCGGTTCCCTGGGACGCAGGAGGAGTTTGAGGCGGCGCTGCTGGCGTCGCTGACGGTGTACGTGGGGAACATGTCCTTCTACACCACGGAGGAGCAGGCCTACGAGCTGTTCTCCCGCGCCGGCGAGATAAAGAAGATCATCATGGGCCTCGACAAGAACACCAAGACCCCCTGCGGCTTCTGCTTCGTACTGTGCGTGCTCTTTTCCTTGATGAGCCCCTTGCGTTTAATTTGTTCAATTGTTCTTGTGCTGGATCCGGTGATGTAGTATGTCAAAATTTTAGACCAAAGGCATTGACCTAATTTTGTTAGAAATTAAGGTTCAAATGTGGTTTTTTATGCAATTAGATGCTTGGAAGGTGGCCATCTAGTTCTGATTATGCATTGACTTAATTCGGTGGCAGTGTGCTGTTGTGACTGTGAGAGTTAATCATTGAATTGTGATACTAGAATGCCTGATGCAATTTCCGTGCTGCTGGGAATGCGAGAAACGTGCTAGAACAGGAACATATGCTGTCACACTGTAAATATGGCGTAGCTTGAACAGTTAAATGTTGTGTAGGTCTTGTGGAACACAGTTGCAGGTTTTGTAAGGGAGTAGCACCATATAGTGTATCCTTGGTTCTTCTAGAACTAGGCCTTATGGCTTCACAATGGCTTCCCTATCATATGCATTGTTCCAAATATCGCCCATTTAACTGCCGATATGGTCAGTTAACTGCTATTCGGACCCCTCCCGATGCGAGAACGTGTTACTCGAGCAATTAACTGGTAGGTCCAGTTAATTTGTCTGACAAGCCGATTTATCAGCTGTAAGGCCGAATTATCGGTCGGGCCAATTAACTGCTTGCCATTTTTTAGCCCAAAACCGGCCCCTTCCCTCCCTACTTTTCACAGCCACACATTAGGTAGGTCGCTCCCTTCCATTCCCGTTCGACTTGTTTCTGCTCCCGCTCGTGAAGGTTTAGGGCCTTCCAGATCGGCTGCAACATCATCAGAACATCAAACACTTATCCTTGTTGCTATGTAGCCTAGGATTGCATATTTAGACACTTCATACATTACATGTTGCTACATAGCCTAGGATATATAGATATGGCCCTAGTTAACCTCGCGATAAATGTGTTACATAAATTCAGTTAAATGGACGATTCGCTGATTAATCCCTACTCAGCCTCACCAGTAATATGGTACCAGTTACTGATATCCTGAACATTGGTCATATGTATCTCTTAAAAAGGAATCTGCTGCTTGGATATCGCTACACGATGCATGTTCTGTTCACCTGTGCACTATTATTTAGAATACGTTTTTGTCGTCGAGCGGGCTGGGATTGTCTTGGCTAAGTGGTGGTTAAGTGTGGCATCATGTATCTGAATCTGGTTAGATTGGTTAGTGGGTCAGTCAAGGTTGCCCCTATGGTAAGATCACAAACTGGGGTGAGTACATGGTTTGTTCTTTTTTTTTGAACCGGGCTGCACCCCTTTCCATTGCAAATGAACGGAAATACACTAGTTCCAGAGACAACAGGAGGAGGGAAAGAGGAGAGCGAGTTCGGGCATTATCAGGAAACCCACCACACTCGCTCGCCATTGAAACGAGTGCCGTGGGGCGAAAACCTGATAACACCAAATCACAGTTCGAACAAAAGCTACAGCCTATTACAAAAGCCCATCCAGCCAGGCTAGAGGGATGAAATCATTCTCCAAAGCCAGCTACATGGAGACCAAAACAGCATCAGCTATCCAAAGGAGCGTCCCACCACCGGAAGAAGGAAAGTAGCGATCTGACACCTTCTATTCGCTCTCGATCGGTCGGTGCATCGCGTTGCACATCTTCAGCAGATTCATTGTACCCGCCCTGATCATCTCTGCGCCTCCCTGCAGCTCCTTGGCTCCTCCTTCGCTTTGAAGACCTGTCCAATATATGAGAAAGGAGCACATGGAGAAAACAATCTCGAAAGGTGTTTTAATTTGTTTTTTCTCAAAGGTAGCTCGGTTACGAGCAAGCCATATAGCCCAACACGCGGCAGCCAGGCCTACGGTATAGTATTCCTCTCCGCCGGGGAGGAAAGTGTTGCACCAAGCATAATATTGCCAGTAGTTATTTGGGCACCTGTCTGTACCCAATGCCATCCCAATACAGCGCCACACCACATTAGCAACAGGGCAAGTAAAAAACAAGTGTTGGGATGTTTCAACATTATTACAAAAAGAGCAACTAGGGTTACCAGGCCATCTTCGCCTTTTCATGACCTGTCTAGTAAGGACAGCGTCCTGGGACAATTGCCACATGAATATTTTGATTTTGAGGGGGATTTTAGCTCTCCAGATCCATCTATAATGACACCCACTAAGGGTTTTTTCTAGCCATTTGTACATGGATTTGGTTGAGAACTTCCCATTGCTCGCAAGCCCCCAGGTCACTTTATCATCTTCCTGGGTCAACGGAATACTTGCAATGGTGTCTCTGATATCTTTCCACTGGTCCAGCATATCAGAGGAGAGTCTCCTACGGAAAAACGTATGTACATCAACATGGCCAAGTTTATCCACAGTACAGTCTTGATTGTTGCAAATATCAAACAGCAGGGGATATTGTTCTTGAAACGGGCTCCGATCTCCAATGGGATCTTTCCAGATCCTAGTGAGGTTCCCGGATTTGGTAGGCTGATCTAACTGTTGCCATATTTGGTTTTATGCGTTCCATGAATATTGAAAGTAATGGTAGGAACTGTGTGCTAGTGATCTCACGAACCACAATATGCCTTGTTCTGGGATAAATCGGTGCACAGGACTTGGGTAGGGCATTTCCTGATGTTTTGACTTTATATATACATGTAAGAGGTGTTTATCTGATAGTCATATATCACGTTCTTGTCTGCATCAATATATTTGAGTGCGTTTTGGTGGTCTTTAAAGTTTGGAAGATGGCTAATGTCTAGTTTGAGCCAATATTGGCTAACTGGCTACCCTGTCAGCCTGCAATGTTTATGACCTACTCTTTTTGTTCCTCCCTGTTCAGGTACTACTCCAGGGAAGATGCTGAAGATGCAGTAAAATATATTAGTGGCACAATGCTTGATGATCGCCCAATCCGTGTTGATTTTGATTGGGGCTTTGAAGAAGGCAGACAATGGGGCCGTGGAAGGAGTGGTGGACAAGTATTATTGCGATCTTACTCTTTATATTCAACAGATATATAGGCCTTGTACCCTACTTATACTGATATTGCTAACTCCTTTCATAGGTCCGAGATGAGTACCGCACGGATTATGATCCTGATATCCTTTGATACTAAAATTGCCACTTACTGCAGTGATGTGAGAGTGCTAGCATACTCAGAAACCTACCACGCTATCTAAAAATCAACAATTTGCCTGTGCATCTGGACACTGTTGGTTGCTTTTTAGATGCTTATTTATATTTTTCTTATAGGTTCACTCTTCATTTGGTATGCCTTTACATGTTTCTCTTTTTCTTGAATCTTCCTTAATGAATCTAACGAAGAGGTGGCTATGGCAAGATGGTTCAGAAAGAGCTAGAAGCACAAAGAGAATTAGTTGACTATGGTGTAGGTTTTCAAACGAATGCTCCACCGCAGTGTAAGTTTTGAACTTAGTTGTATTATGTGCTTTTAACAAAGTGTTGTATGCATTTATATTGCTTTTACATACCTTGTAATTTTGTGTCTCCATGTACCTTACTAAAAGCACTTATGTGTATTAGAACGGTAAATCCGTAATAGCATGTTAAGTGGTTGCTTGTGTACAGTAGGCTCGTCGATAGATTTGCAACTGGGAACTACTCCCTCCTTTCCCAAATATAAGCCTTTTTAGAGATTCCAATACAGACTACATACGGAGCAAAATGAGTGAATCTACACTCTAAAATATGTCTATGTACATCCATACGTAGACCGTATTGAAATATCTAAAAAGGCTTATATTTAGAAACAGAGAGAGTATTTGCCAGACAAACAGAAACAATACATCCATTGTTTAAATCTTCTAAATATAGTTTGATGAAATAAAAATGCCATGCCACCTCCTATCGTGAAGTTTGACTTCACAGTTAAAGTAGCTAGCTTCTGACAGAGCCCATGTTAGTGTTTGTCTACAGTAGCACTTCACCTTGCATATAGCTGCACTACACAGTCGGATATTTATTTCTATCTATGACCTGCTAATGGGAGGGAGTCCAGTTTCTTTCCATTCTTTAGGCATATGTAGTGTTATGCCGGCTTTAGATTTCAGTTATTACATGACACAAAAATGTGTAGGGTTGTACAACCATTCGTATGCCGTCAGATATGTGATTTTGCTGCATGTATTCATGTTTTTTTCAGTATTTGACTCCAGACAGGCTGAGCGTAACTATATTAACTACTCACCAAAAACATATGTACTTTCCATTTTAATATGCAGTTGATAGAGCTGACAGGAAGAGAGGATATGGCGACCGGAATGACAGAGGAGGTGCCACAGCTTTCATATATCCTTATATCCATGTTATACTTTTTGGAGGTAGAAAATAACACAATCTGCTGCTCTGTCAGATTACCAACGGAGACGGTCGGCACCAGATATGGCCAGGAGAGCAACTGACTCGGATTCTAAGAGAGATGCTAATCAAGAGCCTGTACTTACATCATCTACCTTCTCTTTCCCTCCACTTCACAGACATAAGACATTTATTGAGTATTCCATGGTTTCTTGTACAGGAAAAGAATCCCAGGTTTCGCGAGAAAGGTGATTCTGATGATGAAGATGACGACTACGATAAGAAACGCCGGCGCTGAACCCGAGAAGCAAATTGCTGCCATATTCAAATGCACAATAGTAGTATTATCTATCCGTTTGTATGCCATATGACTTGATTTTCCCTTGAGCCATTCACATTTTGCCTCCATTTTAGAATCAGTTCATCAACATAGTGCAGCCTTTGCATGACTTGCACCCCCTGAAACTCTTGCATGTGTATGCTGCTGATTAAGACTATTAAGTTCTAAGAATAGTGACCATTGGGTGCTGGCCACTGATTAGTTGAACCATGAATCTCCAGAAAGTTATGACCAGTCACAGTGAGATCATACGGTGGCCGAGAAGAACTATAGACCAACCAGACCTGATATTTAAGGAAACACCTATATCTCAGGTACCTAAATTTTTTTTTTGGCGTAAGTAAAAAATCTGAGACGTTGGATGCCAAATCGACAATTGGATGGTCGTTTTAACCTCAGCCTGTATTCTTCTCCCCCACAAACAGATCAGCGCTTGATCCTCAGCCCACCTGCCCCGACCACCTCCCGTGGCTGGAGGGTGTTGCCCCTCGCCGCCCTGTGCCCTCTCTCACTGCCATTGCCGCGACCATCTCTCTAAATTCTCCCAACCTCCTGTTCGGTCGGCAGTGCCCACACCTGTTAACTTGCTTCCTAGCCTCCGCCTCACAGCGCCGTCTTCGTCTCCGGTGAGGTCATGGCTTGGCCCATGGCTTGGCCTTGCCATGGCCGACGCTACGCTCCTCACGTCGTCCCCTCCTTTGTCCTCGTGCGATGCAGAAAAGTGCTCCTCACGTCGTCCCCTCTTTTGTCCTCGTGTGATGCAGAAAAGTGACTTTCAGGCACCTGATATTTTGCAAGAAGTTATGTGATGCGAGACCCGGGTATTGAATGTTTTTCTCCAAATTCTGATGTAGAAAGAGAAGGATGCCTGTAAGTCCCGAACGTTCGGGATTTGTCCATGGCAAATTGAATGTTATTTATGGCAATTTGTATATGTGAGGGATGACAAGTTTAGTTGGTAAGCATGACAATCCCGCTCAGTTTGGTTTTGCCAGGAAATTGCTGGGCTTCTCAACTAAAATTACCATCCTCGCGTCAATTAGAGTTGCCATAAAAAACGTTCAATTTGCCATGGGCAAATCTCGAACATTTTGGCTTTATCATTTCCAGAAGAGAAAGACCGAAAGACTATACTCCGTGGTCGTCAAACCATCGAATGCATAAAAAGTTTTGTCACCATGGCAGGTAGGTTTATGTGGTTTAAACTCGAATGCATAAAAAATTGCCACGTTTTACGAGAAAATTGCCATTCGATCATGATCAGATGGCTTTGAGGGCTTTCCATAGGACCTCCCTCCCAGAAAATGTTCCCCAGTTATCTTTTCCAAACAAAAAAACCTAGTACCTCCCAGAAAATGTTCCCCAGTGTCCCGTCTGTCCGATCGCGACTCCCCACCCAGCTATCCAAACAACCAACAGTTGATAATCGAGCTTAACGTCATAGGTGTAGACTATCAAAAAGGCCCGTGCGTTGCAACAGGAGAAAAAAATATCACACGCTCTTAATTTATAAAAGATGGTCTATAATCTGAGAATTTGTAGCTATGGCTCAAACAAAGATGGTCTTAACCTACAAAAGCGATGTTTAAGATTCTACAGGTGTTCTATTTCAACACGGCTTGCATGCAGATTTAATCCGTACAAAGAAACAAGCAAGTGATCATGCATTTATTCATGTCATGTTTGGGATGAGGTGTTTTTACGGGTGAGTAAAGAAAAACGACAAAAACAAATGATCTTGTGGTCCACATCGTCCAACAGGCCGACTCCATTTCAGGCGACGGAGGACGATGCGGCACTGCGGCTCGTCTTGATGTGGCCAGAACTCGCCGCCTACAGGGAGGAGCGGCTCAGCAAAGGTTGTGGTGCGCGTCGTCTAATAAGCCAATGGTGGCACGCCGGTAGGCTACTGGGTCGTTTGCTGATGTTGGCATCGCACCTACCGAGAAAAGGTAGAGGATCGTATCGCCGTTGGAGATGGTAAACGACGCGACAGGTTGATGGTTAGAGGCGAGGAAGCGTTGGTGTGGCGATTAACATTGCAGCCTAGATAGTATATTTTAAATTGTTATCAGGTAAAATAATATCATATTTAGATTCTATATATTTTTCTAATCAAATTTCATATATAACATATTATATTTGGAGTTACGGTTTAGAAGATATGAGTATTTAAAAAAACATTTGATATGTACTGCGGGTTTAATGTCAAAAACATTAAGGGGTTTTTCATAAAATAGCATGACGGAATAAGAATACCTATTTTTTTTATTAATAGTATAGAAGCCCATCTCAGGGTCTAAACGCCAGACACAAAAGACCTTCTCACGGTCTGAGAGCCGTGATAAGAAAACAACAACACTCACATCTCCTTATTAAACAAAATGTCTAGCCAGCATGACTGGGACACACCCGCAAAAAAAAAAAGGCATGACTGGGACACGTCCAGGAACAACACAACTAATGGACAGTGAGAGATCTCGAGTCATCTATCAACCGCACAACATATACAACAGTCAGGAGAGCAACTTGGCACGGGTGGCTGGATCTTCCTTGTCTTCCACCAAAATCATGAAAACATAACCGAGGCACCACAACACAATATACTGGAAGGGAACCCAGCACAGCAGCGCCACGAGGCTCAGGATGCTCCCCACATACTGCGGGTCCTTGATGTAGCCAAAGGGGAACTCCGTCACCCACGGGATCTTCTTCCCGAACCGGACGCCATAGTAGGTACCCGACTCGCCCAGCAGCTGGTACACCCTGAAGGAAAACCACATGTCTCAGAAGTGGGTTCAGACAACGACGGTGTACTTCTCTTGCTTTTTACATGTGATGGAACTAACAAATTTGGCTGACAAATGTACTCCCTCCGTTCCTAAATATAAGTCTTTTTAGAGATTTCCCTAGGGACTACATACGGATGTATATAGATATATTTTAGAGTGTAGATTCATGCATTTTGCTCCGTATGTAGTCCATATTGGAATCTCTAAATTGACTTATATTTAGGAATGGAGGGAGTAGAATGTAGTGTCTATCAAAACAGTCATGTACAAATTGGTTATTCACTTATTTGCTGCCCATTGCTTCAATGATATGTGATACGGAAGTCACATGTACGACAGTAGAGAGGATGCGATGATAGTCCACAAAAAAAAACGGAACACCAACAGATTTTGGAGCCTGACTGCCTCAAGGCCTCACAATGCAGAGTGATATTAAGTGTTGCCAGAATTTACAAAGCATAGAAATGAATGGGCATCACCACTTTAGCACAGTCATAAAATAGTAGTCATGTACCTGTAGCATATTAATGTATTCTTTACTAAGGCAGCAATGTCTACAATTTCCAGGGGACTGGTTTCACATGTAAAAATCACACCATCATAGATTACCATGATTGTTACCAGGAGTGGCCATTAACTTCTAAACTGGAAACACATACTTCTAACTTTTCCAAGAGCATGCAAAGACCTAACTTGCTGACATCGCTTACAACAACTACCCCATTGTCTTATACTCCCTCCGTCCGGAAATATTTGTCCTAGAAATGGATAAAATGGATGTATCTATAACTAAAATAAGTCTAGATACAACCATTTCTAAGACAAGTATTTCCGGACGGAGGGAGTAGCTAATATTTTTTTGGTGAACTATCATGCTTAGTGATCAAAGACCCCACCACATTTGCAAGGGTTTCCAAGCTCATAAAACATCCAAGGTTACAACAAGAACAAGAGCATGATAATTAAGCTTGAGTGCCTGGCCCATTACTGAGAACGGGAAGAAAGATAATCCAATAGATGTGTTGGTGGATACCAAAAAATAAATGATGTCATCTAACATACCAACCTATGATATACTATGATATCGTGCATCCCACTATGACCAACCTTAAAGCACTACTGTTTTTACTCATAATTAAAGTACCATGAGTTCACATTTGTCAACACAAGATGAAATTCCAGTCCATTTCTTCACATTAGCTAAATAGCACAAATTTCCTGATTAATACACCATCCACGTCAAGAGTCATATACTCCCTCCGTCCCATAATATAAGAGCGTTTTGGACTGGACACTAGTGTAAAAAATGCTCTTATATTATGGGACGGAGGGAGTAGAACACACAGTCCAGTCTGTCATCCCAAGAGGACTATCTGTTTTCTTTCTGAACCACGAACTCTATGACGGCATATTAAGCTCCAACAGGTTTGCAATTTAGTAAGGGAAACAAAAACGATGAGTAGCTTCTAGCAAAAGACAGACATGGAAAACCTAGAAGCTAATCTAAAGGCGAAGGAGGCTGGTGCTTACTTGAAGTTGAGGTACTGGCCGAAGGCGAGGAGGGGGAGGGCGCAGAGAGGAGGGGGCCAGGAGAAGGAGGCGACGGAGGCGAGGGCGAGGAGCTGGAGCGCCTTGAGGACGTGGGAGACCTGCGCCATGCGGCGGCACGGGTCGGCGCCCCGGCCGCACAGGTCCACCCACCGCTGCGGGCGCGTCCACAGCGCCCAGTAGAACGGGAACGGCAGCAGCACGCCGACGCCCGCCGCCAAGGCCGCCGCCATCTCGGGCGCCGGTGGCCTAGCCTAGGATTTGCGCGGTTTCGATTTTAGCACGGAGAGACTGAGAGAGAGCAGGCGAAATGTTGGACGGTTTGCCCCACACGGGACTGAACTTTTGATAAGGCGCTTGGCGATGAGGTGCACGGCTGAGAATTTGACGTGCGCTTCCTCTTTCTTGCTCAAATTTCCGAATTCTGATGCTAACCATTTCACCGAGTGCATTACAGTTTATACGAGATAAAGTAACGATCATACGCTGCAGCAATAGAGTTGCTCTCCATTTACAAAAAGATTAGAAAGCGAGATAAGCCACAGATCTAGTTGTCTGGTTTTTGGATCTTCAACAAATCAAACACAATTTACCTCGTATATATATAACATTTGTTGTTGCTTGACCCAACAATAATTCCTAACCATGATAATGACCGTACCACGAGGATACAGAAACTTTTGACACAATTATCAACACTTCCATGTCAAGAGCAGGAAGAGAGAACCGGCACATTTGAGGAGCAGAATATCTAACTCTATCATGTGGCACACTCCAGAAAAAACATCAAAACTTCTGGAATTTCTTGTTTCCAAATTAGAAACCGAGCCCAATTACTCGGCATCGGCATCATCAAAACCATCGTCTTCACCGTCGTCGAACGCTTGAGGCCCTACACTGTCTTCACCTATTGTAGTATCGTCATCTCCAGACTTTTCAGGGCCTGGTCCTGCAGACACCTTGACCATCGCCGGACGTAGTAATCTCTCGCCAAGCTTGAAACCCTTGCGGAATTCCTGGAGGACGACCCCATCTTCATATTCCACCGATTCTTCTCGCATAATAGCCTCATGAAGCTGAAACACAAGGTGCAAAAAGGAACCCTTGTTAAATGCAGTTAAACCTTTATCAAATCCCAGAATTAAAGATCAAAAGTTTATGAGAGATTCAATTCTTTCTATGACAATCAGTAGCATTTCCATGTTACTATGATATTATCCAAAAACATGGGAGGATGCTATGTAAGATTGCTCTAGGGAAAACGTAAACTTCACATAAAGCTATTTATTCTACCAACAAATGACATTAACCATTTGCCTCTGCTCAGAACTGGATGTTTGATCATGAATGCACTTGACACCAGTCCAGGCAAGGCAAAAAAAAATTCAGATGTACTGTGATAATCCTAAAATGCAGTTAAAAAAATATGCAGTTCAAAATATCATTTCTTGCTAGTGCTGATTACCATAGGATCAAAAGGTTTGCCAACAGTTTCCACATCTTCAACACCCAGTGAATTCAGAATTTCGACAAGTTGCTTATAAATGCTCTGGTAGCTGTCATTTATTTTAGCTTCACGCTCTGTTTCCACCTTTATCTGTGTTTTTGCCCTTTCAAAGTTGTCAAGAACAGGCAACAAGCTCTCAACAACTTCTCCTTGCACATTTGTCATCAAAGAAAGCTTCTCTCTTTCTGTCCTCTTCCTGTAGTTATCAAAGTCAGCACCAATCCGCAAGATACGATCTCTCTCAGTTGTCAATTCTGCATCTAAAGCGGTGATTTTGCTCATTAGAGAATTTTTCTCATCCTCAATAGAAAGTAGAAAGGATTCTATCTCCGCAACTTTTGCTTCATCATTGTTCATTAAAGCTTCTTTGTATGATTGCAATGCTGTGATGAGAACAGAGAGAGTCTCTTCTGTGCCCGCAGAAGCATCATCGGCAAGAGTGTCCCCAGTAACTTCAGTTTCTGTATCCTCCTGTGACATACGAAAATTACAGCGCAAATATTTAACCATTCCTGTATACAAATTGAAATTGTGCAAGGCTATTATTCTAACGACACATTCCTTAGAATTTAATGAAAATGAAACAAGATACTGCTACCCAATGACATTTCATAGTAGTTAGCATTACATATTTGTAGATAGCTTTTCAGTGGACAGCAATTTCCAACCTCAATATTGGCAAAACAGTACCTTATATCCTTGTGCTATCATATAATCTGCAGACCCTCATGCTATAAAGTATAACAGAAGCTCATACTAAATTTGAATGTTCAATTAAACTAATGTACTACGAGTTACAGAAATCACACTTATTACTGTTTTAAATCTAGAATTAAACCATTGCTCCGTAACGGAAAAAAACAAGCCTATGCAATAACATAATCAATTAATTGTTCTAAACCTAGAATCCAGACCTGGACTAAGAAACGATAGAGGACTTTCAAATAAATACTATGAGCCTATGCTCTAGAATAACTAATTGCATACAATTAGGGACCAAATGTAGGAAGAAACAACAATAGCATCTTCCCACATAAGCACAGGCTCACATGGATGCAGTTGGCAGGGGCTAAGATGAATATATAATAAAACTGGAGTTAGAGAACTAACACCCTGTACTGCAGGAAATTCCATCATAGCTATAGCTCAATGATGTGTACAAACGATAAATAGTTCGACTGCTTTCACTTTTTACATTAGTTGAAGTTTTGCCTTTACAGCATAAGCCATACACAAACAGTTCCTTCAAACCTTCATACTACTACACAGTGATCACTAAGTAAAACTTAAATTTACTAGACCATTTGTGTAGCTCACAAGGTTGTACTGAGAAAATGAACAAGCTTATATTGAATATATGAACTATGATCATCCAATATAAGTCAAAGCAACACATGGAATCAGCTGTTTAACTAATCAAAATAACTGAAAAGCAGATGTTACATCCAACGACTCACAGTTTCACAAAGATACATAGTACATCCAAATCTATTCATTTATCATAAGATTAGAGCTTAAACTGAATATGCTCTCGACACACTACTACTGCCCCGTCCCATAATGACGTCTTACATTATGGGATGGAGGGAGTAGATAATAACCGCAAAAAGCTGTCCGACAGATGTTAATGCAAGCATGGTCATACCGACCCTTCGTATGCAAACTTGTGTGCGCCATGCATATACACAATTTAAGGCCCGCAATCTAATTTTTCATCAGAGACGTACGACATTGTAACTCTGATAGCACATCTTCATAACTAGACGCTTATCCATCGAAAATCATGCAGGAGAACCCAAAATTTACGGAAGCTACAAACAGAGCGCCCCAGGGATGGGGACGAGGATGCGACCCCTCACCTGCGTCGCCGTCTGCGCAGACTCGTCGGCCTCGGTAGCCCCCAATCGCCGCAGCCGGCTCGCGACGTGGCCCGGAGCGCGCCGGGTCGTAAGCAACTGGGCGCGGAGCGACCGCACCGGCGGCCGGCGGGAGCAGGCGAGGGACGCAGCGCACGGCCGGCGCGGGGACTCGCGGGCAGGCGAAGGGCGGGGCGCAAGGGCGGCCGCCGTGCGGAGGAGAGCAGCCATGCGGGCGGGGATAAAGGGAGAGACGCAGAGTGCTTGCTGCTACCGGATGCGGGAGGGGAGAAGAGAAGAGAAGACGGCACGAGATAACTTGGGGGGCGGGTGGGCGGATGGATCGAAAAGGCCAGACGGGTTCTTGTGTTTTCTGGAAGCAGGTTCTTTGCGTAGTACTACTGTGTAGGCTCGTCCGTCTGTAACTCTGTATCGGGTATTTGATTCTTTGCTTTGAAATCAGACAGATCAATCAAAAAACAGATGGCTAGTGACAAGGAACCCTAACCGCTGCCACCGTCGCCAAGAGAGCCCACCCTTCCGGCAAGGCTCCCTCCGCCAGCGACCTCTTGGTCGTCGGTGGTGATTGATCGTCGGTGATGAGGGGGGTCGCCGGATCCCGCGCATGCGGATCATTTTAGCTTTAGGTTCTAGGCCCCTAGTAGCTTAGGTTTTTGAATTGTCCGATGTCTTGGCTTCGGCGGCGGTGACGACAATGCTGAATAAAGAAGCTCCGGATTCTTCTCCGACGATGCGATCGTCTCTATGTCGCTGATGGATTTGGGAACCAGTCCGTTCAAGCAGGGATGCCGTGACGGTGGCGGCATCTTTGTGGTGGACATGTATCCTCGAGACGCGTCATTGCAACGACGTCTGCTCCCACGCCGACACGGAGAATGGGAGGTAGTCCAGGAGCAGATGCAGATTATGGTGTGCATCGACGACATCTGAAAGACGAAACGTGTGTTGGGTTCGTGGTTGATGGATGACAAGCATGGTTTCCTCCTCCGGCGTCTTAGTCGTGGTGGTGTGCCAGATCTGAGTTCGATGGCATGTCCCGGGTGTTGCCCTAGTCTGATTCGTTCAACGGCAATGTCTTTACTTTTGGTAAGAGCATCTACAGCCGGACTTTGCAAATCCGCCCCCTCAAACGCCCACGGACGCGCCCGGGCACGTCTGCGGGCACTGACCGGGCACCCCTCAAATAATGTAATCCACATCCGGACATCTCAATTATTATATCTCAAATCCATACAAACTGATGCAACTACGTCGATGCATACACATCGTCCGGCTACTCCATCATAACTAACTAAACATGCCATCGGACTACCAAAATTTGGCATGTTTGGCTATGGTGGAGTTCATCCACGGCTGCCCTTGCCCTTCTCCGCGCCCTTGCCGTCCTTCTCGCGGAAGTACGGGTCAAAGATGCAGTACGGATCGAGCTGGATCTGCTCGTCGCCGGAGTTGTCATCGCCGTCACCGTCCGCCTTCTCCTCCTTCGGTGGCAGTCCGACCATGGCACAGACAGCCCGATTCTGCTCTCGGGCGAGGGCGCGCATGTTCCTTCGCTGCCGTTTCTTCACAATGCGGGCGCGGATGGCTTCCTCCTCTGCGTCCGCCCGCGCCGCCGCATCAGCCTCCTCGGCCGCGATACGGGCCTCGGTGGCCCTTATCTTCTCCTTCCCACTATAGGTCACTCGATCCCGGTGGGACTCATAGTCTGCCTGACCGGTGATGGGGAAGGAGAGGTGTTTCGGCTGCCGGGACCTCGAGGATCCAGCCCCAGAGGACCCGAGCGCCCGGTGAGCTGACGCTATATACGGAGTCGCGGCGGACAGATCCGTCCGTCGGCCTGGCGTTGTCCTCCCGGGAGCGGCGGAGTGCAATGCGGACTACCATTGCCTCCTCCAACCCGCACGAGATGACACCCCAGTCGACGGATCCAGACTGGTCGAAGTCCGATCCGCTGTCTGCCATGCTGGAGAAGGCCGGAAACCGCCGGAGGTGAGCTTGGGTGGCGGAGGGAAGTGGGGGAAGTGGAGTGAGGTGGCTAGGGTTTGCTTCGGCGAGAAAATGGGGACGAATATAGGTGGGGTCGGGTGGGCCAGGATGGGCGGGGTTCGATGCGGGCGTGCACGGGCATATCCGCCCCATATTTAGGCTGGATATGAGGGGTGTCGGTCAACCCGAGCGTTTGAGGCCCGTTTGAGGCGTCCGTCCGGGTTGAAAAATCGTGACCAGTCAGTGACCGGGCGGGTCGCTCGGGCATTTGACGAGGGTTTGGGGCGCCCGGATGTAGATGCTCTAAGCCACCTTGGAGTTCCGCAAAGCTGCATATCAGCGATTAAGTCGCTTCAGACCACGAATTTAGTGTAGTTGTAGTGTATGATTTTAGTGTAGTTGAAGTGTACGTTTAATTACATTGTAAATTGTAGGTTTTGTAGGTACTCATTAATATGTCCAATTTTTACTAACTTGTTAGTTATATATGGACCGTCACAGATGGCTCTAAAATTTCGCGGTGTTCGACCGAAGGGGAATAACTACTATGCCACCATTAGGAAGGACAATGTCGTCCACGAGTTTGGCCACTGGGACACCCCGGAGTTAGTGGCGTGCGCCTATGATGCCATGGCGGTAGAGTTCTATCATGATGGGGCGGTTCTGAACTTCCCTGAGTGTCATGAGTACGCGAAGTTCCTCGTGCCGGTGGGCATGAGGATATGCAGTAGGGCTGAGGAGAAGGAGAACAAACAGATCGAGATGTAGTTCTTCGACCCATTGGTGAGCGAGCTTGCGAGAGATGAGAAACTCATGGAGACCAACAAGATGATGTTACTTCAGTACGCACCCAGGAAGAGCACGGAGGAGGATCCCATAGACTGGGATGCCTTGGAGCATCAAGAGGAGGGTCAACAAGGGTGTCGTAGGTCCACTAGGGACGACCCCGAGGCCGGTCCCTCTGGCCACTAGCTTGCTAGATGTAGCGCTACCTATTTCGTATGAACTATTTAGCTTTATGCATCTTTTTTGTTTGAACTACGCATGGTTTATAGAACTGGTTAATTACAAGTATGTGTTAATATCTAGATGGTCGGGTAGTCCTAATTCGTACTAACTGCTTATCTTGCATTATATTATATCTATGCATCTGTTATGTATGCTTATTTTTTGCAACTTGATGAAAGTGGTAAATGAATGCCTATGTGAGACCTATGGTTCAGTGAGATGCCAAAGGGATAAGAAGTTCTTCATAGATCTTCCAAATGACTTCCTCGCTAGGAGGGTATGTTTTAGTTGAACATGTTCTGATTGAGTCATATGATGTATACGGTTGTGCCCAAAATTGTCTAACTAGCTAGTTCTTTCTTTCAATTTTGCTCAGGTCATCCCTTGCGGGGCATGGGCGTGACTTAGAGAAGTTTTGAGTTCCAGTTGATATCACGATCACATTCCAGTGCATCCTCATGAATATGCTAACGACCCAACAATTCAATTGTCTTGTCACCAACGAGGCAAACTGCACCTATTTCGGTTGCCTTGGTTGGAGATCCCTTGCAATTGCTTACGGGATGGAAGCTAGGGAGAGAGCCACGTTCTACCTCGACTACGATTGTGATGAGATCATGGTCTACTACAGGCCAGCTGGCAGGGACGATGGTTTACTTACTCTGGACTATGACCTTGAGTCCGCCCACCGAAAAGTCTAGTTAGCTAGTTGGCATGCATGGAAGATCTCATATTATTATCACCTCTATTTATTTGAACTTGTACATTCATATGTTACTTCCGCTACTTTGCTGTACTATGTCAATAAGTGCATTTTTGAACTTAAATGCTGTTATTGGGTCTATTTAAAGTTGATTTATTTCCTGTTCTTAAACTAGATTATGCTATCATTTTGGTTGGGATCGCTGTTGTACAGCTTTTATTTCAAATATTAAAATCAAATTACTAGCGTCGCGACAACATGAAATGTCACTATTGATGAATATTACTGCTGGCGTTGGCCTACTGCTGGTGTAGTGTCCAATGCCAGCACTATTTTTTAAGAATGGCGTCATATTGGTGGCGTCGGGTGTCCACCAATAAAGCCCCTTTTGGCATGCCATAGGTAGGTTTTTCTACACTAGAGATTAAATAAAGCAACAATAGCAATATCTGGTTTATTACATTTGGGATGTTACAAGAGCCACATGTATTAATCAAGTAATATTTATACAACCATTTTCTTTTTTTTGCGAGAAAACTTCCGATCTATTCATCTATTGTCAAGGTAGTACAAAAAATACTAGAAGTAAAATTTACATCTAGGTCCGTAAACCACCTAGCGATGACTACAAGCACTGAAGCAAGCCGAAGGCATGCCACCGTCATCGCCCCTCCCTCGTCGGAGCCGGGCAAACATTGTTGTAGTAGACAGTCAAAAAGTCGTCGTGCTAAGGCCCCAGAGTTCCATTGCACCAGAATAGCAACCGTCGTCGATGAAGAGAAGTATAAATCGAAAGGATCCAACCTACAGACACATAGACGTAGACGAACGAAGACCGGATCCAGAAGGTGCTGGGAAACGTAGCATGCAATTTCAAAAAATTTCCTACGCTCACGCAAGATCTATCTAGGAGATGCATAGCAACGAGGGGGAGAGTGTGTCTACATACCCTCGTAGACCGAAAGCGGAAGCGTTTGATAACGAGGTTGATGTAGTCGAACTTCTTCTAGCTCCGATCGATCAAGCACCGAACATAGGGCACCTCCAAGTTCTGCACACGTCCAGCGCAATGACGTCCCTCGCCTTCTTGATCCAGCAAGGTGTCGAGGAAGTAGATGAGTTCCGTTAACACTACGGTGTGGTGACAGTGATGGTGAAGTGATCCTCACAGGGCTTCGCCTAAGCACCGCAAGAATATGACCGGGGGTGTAAACTGTGGAGGGGGGCGCCGCACACGGCTAACAATTGATGTTGTGTGTTCTAGGCGCCCCCTCCCCACATATATATAGGTGGGAGGGGAGGGGAGCAGCAAAGGTGCGCCCCAAGTAGGAGAAACCCTACTTGGGGTCCTCCCCAATTCGGCCTCCCCCCTTCCTTTTTTGCCGAAGGGGGAAAAGGGAAGAGGAAGGAGAGAAGGAAAGGCCGAATCCCCTCTTCCCCCTCTCCCACTCGGCCTCTGATACGTCTCCAACGTATCTACTTTTCCAAACACTTTTGCCCTTGTTTTGGACTCTAACTTGCATGATTTGAATGGAACTAACCCGGACTGACGCTGTTTTCAGCAGAACTGCCATGGTGTTATTTTTTTGCAGAAATAAAAGTTCTTGGAATGACCTGAAACTTCACGGAGAATATTTTTGGAATAAATAAAAAATAATGGCAAAAGAATCAGCATCAGGGGGCCCACACCCTATCCACGAGGGTGCAGGGTACGCCCCCCTGGGGCGCGCCCCCTGCCTCGTGGCCCTCCTGGGACTCCACCGACCTCAACCCCAACTCCATATATTCACGTTCGGGGAGAAAAAACAGAGAGAAGGATTCATCGCGTTTTACGATACGGAGCCGCCGCCAAGCCCTAATCTTCCTCGGGAGGGCTGATCTGGAGTCCGTTTGGGGCTCCGGAGAGGGGAATCCGTCGCCGTCGTCATCATCAACCATCCTCCATCACCAATTTCATGATGCTCACCGCCGTGCGTGAGTAATCCCATCGTAGGCTTGCTAGACGGTGATGGGTTGGATGAGATTTACCATGTAATCGAGTTAGTTTTGTTAGGGTTTGATCCCTAGTATCCATTTTGTTCTAAGATTGATGTTGCTGTGACTTTGCTATGCTTAATGCTTGTCACCAGGGCCCGAGTGCCATGATTTCAGATCTGAACCTATTATGTTTTCATGAATATATGTGAGTTCTTGATCCTATCTTGCAAGTCAATAGTCATCTACTATGTGTTATGATCCGGCAATCCCGAAGTGACAATAATCAGGACCACTCCCGGTGATGGCTGTAGTTGGAGGAGTTCATGTATTCACTAAGTGTTAATGCTTTGGTCCGGTACTCTATTAAAAGGAGGCCTTAATATCCCTTAGTTTCCAATAGGACCCCGCTGCCACGGGAGGGTAGGACAAAAGATGTCATGCAAGTTCTTTTCTATAAGCACGTGTGACTATATTCGGAATACATGCCTACATTACATTGATGAACTGGAGCTAGTTCTATGTCACCCTATGTTATAACTATTGCATGAGGAATCACATCCGACATAATTATCCATCATTGATCCATTGCCTATGAGATTTTCACATATTGATATTTGCTTAGTTACTTTTCCGTTGCCACTGTTATGATTGCTACAAAAACTGCTACTGTTACTTTTGCCACCGTTACTTCCATACTACTTTGCTACTAAATATTTTGCTGCAAATATTAAGTCTTTCAGGTGTGGTTGAATTGACAACTCAACTTCTAATATTTGAGAATATTCTTTGTCTTCCCTTGTGTCGAATCAATAAATTTGGGTTGAATACTCTACCCTCGAAAACTGTTGCGATCCCCTATACTTGTGGGTTATCAAGACTATTTTCTGGTGCCGTTGCCGGGGAGCATAGTTCTATTCTTTGAGTCACTTGGGATTTATATCTGTTGATCACTATGAGGAACTTGAAAGATGAAAGAACCAAGATTTATCCCTCAACTACGAGGGGAGGTAAAAATCTGCCATCTAGCTCTGCACTTGATTCACCTTCTGTTATGAGTAAACTTGCGACACCTACTCCTATTATTGATTCTGATATGACGCATATTATTGATGATTCCACTTCTGCTATGAATGATGCTTATGATGAAACTACTTCTATGCTTGACAATACTGTGCCATTAGGTGAATTTCTTGATGAACAACTTGCGAGGGTTAGAGAGAATGAAATTATTGAAACTGATAATATTGATGAAAGTGATGATGAAGATTCTCCCCCTAGATATGAATTGCCTGATGTGCCTGAGGGTTATGTTATGGATGAAGAAACTGCTAGAGACCTTTTTGCTTGCAAGGATAGATATGATCTTAAGAAATTGTTAGCTAAGCTGAAAGAAAAGTCTTTGAATGCTAGAATGAAATACGACCCTGCTTTTGCTACTTCACCTATCTGTATTTCTGGTAAGGACTATGATTTCTCTGTCGATCATAAGTTAATTACTTTGGTTGAATCTGATCCCTTTTATGGCTATGAATCTGAAACTGTTGTGGCACATCTTACTAAATTGAATGATATAGCCACCCTATTCACTCATGAGGAAAAAATTCGTTACTACTATATCCTTAAGTTATTTCCGTTCTCATTAAAGGGTGATGCTAAAACATGGTTTAATTCTCTTGCTCCTGGTTGTGTGCGTAGTCCCCAGGATATGATTTATTACTTCTCTGCTAAATATTTCCCCGCTCATAAGAAACAAGCTGCCTTAAGGTAAATAGATAATTTTGTGCAAATTGAAGAAGAGAGTCTCCCACAAGCTTGGGGGAGGCTTCTCCGATTACTTAATGCTTTGCTTGATCATCCTCTCAAGAAAAATGAAATACTTGATATCTTTTATAATGGACTAACCGATGCTTCCAGAGACCACCTGGATAGTTGTGATGATTGTGTTTTCAGGGAAAGAACTGCTGAGCAAGCTGAATTGCTATTGAATAATATATTGAGTAATGATAATGATTGGACACTTCCTGAACCAACCCCTAAGCCAACTCCGAAGAAAAGGGGTATTCTATTTCTCAGTCCTGAAGATATGCAAGAGGCAAAGAAATCTATGAAAGAAAAGGGTATTAAAGCTGAAGATGTTAAGAATTTACCACCTATTGAAGAAATACATGGTCTTGATAACCCGACACAGGTAGTAAAGGTAAATTCTCTCTATTGATTTGATGAAGGTGATATTCCTCGTAATAAGTCTGCTAGCCAATGCTTGGATGAGTTTGATAATTTTATTGTTAAACAAGAAAACTTCAATGCTTATGTTGGTAGACAATTGAAACGTAATGCTTATATGATTGAACACTTGAGCGATTATATGTCTAGAGTTAAAGATGACCTTAAACTTATTAGTAAACATGCTTCTATGGTTACCACTCAGGTAGAACAAGTGCTTAAAGCACAAGATGATTTGCTCAATGAATTAAATAATAAGAAAAATGATAATGCTATTAGAGTTATGACTAGAGGGGGTAAAATGACTGAGGAACCTTTGTATCCTGAGGGACACCCTAAGAGAGTTGAGCAAGATTCTCACAGAACTAATGTTGATGCACCTAGTCCTTCTAAGAAGAAGAAAAAGAAAAATGATAGGAATTTGCATGCTTCTAGTGAACCTGTTGTTGACACACCTGAGAATCCCAATGATATTTCTATTTCTGATGCTGAAACACAATCTGGTAATGAACATGAACCTAGTGATAATGTTAATGATGATGTTCATGTTGATGCTCAACCTAGCAATAACAATGATGTAGAGATTGAACCTGTTGTTGATCTTGATAACCCACAATTAAAGAATCAATGTTATGATAAGAGAGACTTTGTTACTAAGAAGCACGGTAAAGAAAGAGAATAATGGGTTCATAAACCCATGCCTTTTCCTCCTAAACCGTTCAAGAAAAAGGATGATGAGGATTTTGAGCGCTTTGCTGAAATGATTAGACCCATCTTTTTGCGTATGCGTTTGACTGATATGCTTAAAATGAATCCTTATGCTAAGTATATGAAGATATTGTTACAAATAAAAGAAAGATACCGAAAGCTGAAATTTCCACCATGCTTGCCAATTATACTTTTAAAGGTGGAATACCTAAGAAATTAGGAGATCCAGGAGTACCAACTATACCATGCTCCATTAAAAGAAACTATGTTAAAACAGCTTTATGTGATCTTGGAGCCGGTGTTAGTGTTATCCCTCTCTCTTTATATCATAGACTTGATTTGAATAAGTTGACACCTACCGAAATATCTTTGCAAATGACCGATAAATCAACTTCTATACATGTCGGTATTTGTGAGGATGTGCCTGTTGTGGTTGCAAACGTCACCATTTTAACGGACTTTGTTATTCTTGATATTCCCGAGGACGATAGTATGTCGATTATCCTTGGTAGACCCTTTTTGAATACTGCAGGAGCTGTTATTGATTGCAACAAAGGCAATCTCACTTTTCATGTTAATGGTAATTAGCATACAATACACTTTCCGAGGAAACAACCTCAAGTCCACAGTATCAATTCTATTAGAAAAATTTCAACTATTATTATTGGAGGCTTTGAATTTCCTCTTCCTACTGTCAAGAAGAAATATGATATTCTTATTGTTGGAGACATACATATCCCCGTTGAGGTAACCTAGTGTTATTCGATAATTCTCTGGTTTCATGCGATTCAGAAAGAGTTTGTTAACAATGCTTGATCAACCTTGTTAGTGGATTCCTTTTGATGAGCACGAGATGGATGAAGTTAGAAAGCATAGCTCTCTGTACCCTCCTTTTACTTTCTGTTATTTAGATTAAATAACGAAAAAATAGTATATTCTGTCTGTTTTTTGAATTATCCTTGCAATAAAAATACCCCAAAAATAAAAGTTATCCAAACATCCTGAAAATGAAATATGATTTTTTGTAGAATATTTAAGAATTTCTGGCACTGAGAACACACCAGGGGGCCCACCATTTGGCCACGAGGGCACAGGACGCACCCACCCCCTGGGCGCGCCCCCTACCTCGTGGGCCCCACATGGACCCCCTCCACTTATTCCAGCACCCACTCACTTCGTCTTCCTCCAGAAAAAAATCCTCCCATAGCTCAAACCCGTGTTCTAGCTCATCTTGCTGCCATTTTTGATCTCTTTGCTCAAAGCCCCATTCACAAAACTGTTTGGGGAGATTGTTCTTCGGTATGTGACTCCTCCAATGGTCCAATTAGTTTTTGTTCTAGTGCTTTATTTATTGCAAATTTTTGCTGCTAAGGTCACCCTGTTCTTGAGCTTGCATGTCAAATTTATATGGTCAAAGTAGTTTCAATGCATGATATAGCCTCTAGGCACTTATGGGAGTAGTTGCTATCAATCTTGTTGAGTTTGGTTCACTTTTATTTTGAGTCACTAAAAATTTCAGAAAATTTCAGAGGGAGAAAATGTTGAAGAGATTGTTGAGAGGCTCTTCGAGTCAAAGCTCGAAGGATAAGCAGAATGAGGAGAATAAAAAGCCCAAATACAATCTTCCTCACACTGCGGAGGTTCGGCCGTGCGAATGGCCTTGTGACGCATTCTTGAGAGCCGCCGGAATTTATGATGACTTATTATTTGGCTGAGAATGCAGGCCTCACCGACTTCCTCCATGACCAGTGCGAACAGTATCTCCTACTCACTAATATTTTCATGCAAATTTTTTATTTCCATGCTAAGAAATCACCACCTTCAGTGGAGTTTCACTTATATGATGAGGTTAAGGAGATGTCACTCCATGATTTTTGTCGGGTCTGCAAGATACCCTTTGTGGGCAGCATCGAGGAACCACATCATAGTGATGTGGATGGATTTATTGATAGAATTGCTGCAGGGGAAACGAGGAAAGTTTCTGATGCAAGAATTACTAGTATACATTTTCCTGTTCTACGTCACTTTGCGATATTTGCTAGTAGATGCTTAATTGGTCGCGGGAACAGTGGAAATCTTAGTGCTCCTGATCTTGTCATTTTGCGCCATGCTTTGTTTCGTGATACAACTTTCAGCTTAGGCGCTATTTTTGCTAAATGTTAAGTCTGAAACGTACAAAGGGCCCCATC
Organism: Aegilops tauschii subsp. strangulata; assembly: GCF_002575655.3. NCBI lineage: Eukaryota > Viridiplantae > Streptophyta > Magnoliopsida > Poales > Poaceae > Aegilops > Aegilops tauschii. The sequence continues at coordinate 313,744,294 of NC_053040.3, forward strand.
TTCGGAGGCATCTTTGCTTCACGCCTTGCTGAACACTTTGAGATACCTATTAGGCATTATGTGAAAGAGGAAAAGTTGTTGCCCCCTGTTTTTCTAGATTATAAGAGTATGGTAGCACATGATTTTATTGTTAAAAATAAGAAGAAGATGCTTAAGTATAATTTGATATTTGATAAAACTCACTGTGAGATTATTACCTTGCCTGCACCCTCCTTGTTTAACATACTTTAAGGCACGCACCTCATCTTGCCAGAGGCCATTTATGCGTACTGGAGGCTGACACAAGTCCCAGAGCCTGAGCCTGAGCCTGAGCCACCACTTGACCCTTATTGACAGTCTGTTTATCAGTGGGAACCGGAGGAGATCGCCAACCAGTGGCACCCTGAGGACCCTCCTCAGTACACCAGAGAGAGTAGCTTCGATCCGTGGGCATAGACCAACTTAGGCCAAAAGCCTAAGCTTGGGGGAGTACGTATTTCTCACCGACATTACATTCATGTTCACACACTCATGCCAGTTGTCGGTGCTCATACTTTTTCATTGTACTATCCAGGCTAGTTTATTTTCTTTTCTAAGCCTTCTTCTTGTGTGTCTGAAAAACCTTAAGAAAAACAAAAAAATTAGTTGTAGCTTTTAGCTAGTTTACTTTCCATGCCTATAGTAGTATTAATTAAAAGAAAACCCAAAAAGATTTCTCGTTCTTCTTTTGCTTGTTGGGAGCTTTCCCGTGTAAATAGTTTTATTTCTTTTCTTTTCTTTGGGGCTTGAGAGGGGAAGACCATGATGAAAATGTTGAGTGGCTCTCATATGCATTATTGTTGATTTAACCAAGAGCCCATATTACCTTGTCTTCTTCCTTGTATTAAATGCTAGCAGATTCCAGCTTAGTCCAATGCACGTGCACTATTATTATTATCCACACCGTTCGGTCGTGCGAGTGAAAGGCAATAATGACGATATATGATGGACTGATTGAGATGAGAGAAGCTGGTATGAACTCGACCTATCTTGTTTTTGTAAATATGATTAGTTCATCGTTCCTGATTCAGCCTATTATGAATGAAACATGTTTGCAATGACAATTAGAGATTATAGTTGCTCATTCCATGCTTAATTTGCTAGGAGTTTATAATGGTTTACCTTACGTGCCAACATGCTATTAAAATGGTTGTGATGTGGTATGATAGGGTGGTATCCTCCTTTGAACGATTCGAGTGGCTTGACTTGGCACATGTTCACGCATGTAGTTGAAACAAAATCAACATAGCCTCCACGATATTTTTGTTCATGGTGATTTATATCCTACTCATGCTTGCACTCATTGTTGATTAATCTTAATGCATGTTCATGACTGTTGTCGCTCTCTAGTTGGTCGCTTTCCTGTCTCTTTCTAGCCTTCACTTGTACCAAGCGGGAATACTGCTTGTGCATCCACTTCCATAAACCCCAAAGTTATTCCATATGAGTCCACCATACCTTCCTATATGCGGTATTTACCTGCTGTTCCAAGTAAATTTGTATGTGCCAAACTCTAAACCTTCAAATAAAATTCTGTTTTGTATGCGCGAATAGCTCATGTATCAACTAGGGTTGTCTATATCTTCCATGCTAGGTGGGTTATTCTCAAAATGAGTGGACTCCGCTCATCACTCACGAGAAAATGGCCGGTAACTGGGATGCCCAGTCCCATGCTCAAATCAAAATAATTGCAAACAAAACTCCCCCAGGATTGTTGTTAGTTGGAGGCACCCGTTGTTTCGGACAAGCCATGGATTGATGTTTGTTGGTGGTGGGGGAGTATAAACTTTACCATTCTGTTTGGGAACCGCCTATAATGTGTGTAGCATGGAAGATATCGAGATCTCTTGGTTGTTATGTTGACAATGAAAGTATACCGCTCAAAATATTATTCAATCTCTATTTCAAAACTCGAGCTCTGGCACCTCTGCAAATCCCTGCTTCCCTCTGCGAAGGGCCTATCTATTTACTTTTATGTTGAGTCATCATCCTCTTATTAAAAGGCACCAGTTGGAGAGCACCGCTGTCATTTGCATGCATTGCTATTAATTTACATTGAGTATGACTGTGACTGGATCTCTTTTACCATGAATTACAATGTCTAGTCAGTCCTTGATCTTCAGGGGTGCTCTGCATTTATGTTTTGCGGTCTCAGAAAGGGCTAGCGAGATACCATCTTCTTATATAATATTTTGATTGTTTTGAGAAAGTGTTGTCATCCGAGATTTATTATTATTTCTTGCTAGTTGATTATGCCATTGATATGAGTAAACATGAGACCTAAATGTTATTGTGAATATGGTTAGTTCATAATCTTTGCTGAAAACTTGAATGCTAGCTTTACATATTTGCAACAACAAGATCAAACAGAGTTTGTAAAAGTTTTTTCTTTATCACTTTTAGCTTGTCAACTGAATTGCTTGAGGACAAGCAAAGGTTTAAGCTTGGGGGAGTTGATACGTCTCCAACGTATCTACTTTTCCAAACACTTTTGCCCTTGTTTTGGACTCTAACTTGCATGATTTGAATGGAACTAACCCGGACTGACGCTGTTTTCAGCAGAACTTCCATGGTGTTATTTTTGTGCAGAAATAAAAGTTCTCGGAATGACCTAAAACTTCACGGAGAATATTTTTGGAATAAATAAAAAATACTGGCGAAAGAATCAGCATCAGGGGCCCCACACCCTGTCCACGACGTTGCACGGCGCGCCCCCTTGGGGCGCGCCCCCTGCCTCATGGCCCCCTGGGACTCCACCGACATCAACCCCAACTCCATATATTCACGTTCGGGGAGAAAAAACCAGAGAGAAGAATTCATCGTGTTTTACGATACGGAGCCGCCGCCAAGCCCTAATCTTCCTCGGGAGGGATGATCTGGAGTCCGTTCGGGGCTCCGGAGAGGGGAATCCCTCACCGTCGTCATCATCAACCATCCTCCATCACCAATTTCATGATGCTCACCGCCGTGCGTGAGTAATCCCATCGTAGGCTTGCTGGACGGTGATGGGTTGGATGAGATTTACCATGTAATCCATTATGTTCTAAGATTGATGTTGCTATGACTTTGCTATGCTTAATGCTTGTCACTAGGGCCCGAGTGCCATGATTTCAGATCTGAACCTATTATGTTTTCATGAATATATGTGAGTTCTTGATCCTATCTTGCAAGTCAATAGTGACCTACTATGTGTTATGATCCGGCAACCCCGAAGTGACAATAATCGGGACCACTCCCGGTGATGACCGTAGTTTGAGGAGTTCATGTATTCACTAAGTGTTAATGCTTTGGTCCGGTACTCTATTAAAAGGAAGCCTTAATATCCCTTAGTTTCCAATAGGACCCCGCTGCCACGGGAGGGTAGGACAAAACATGTCATGCAAGTTCTTTTCCATAAGCACGTATGACTATATTCGGAATACATGCCTACATTACATTGATAAACTGGAGCTAGTTCTGTGTCACCCTATGTTATAACTGTTGCATGAGGAATCACATCCGACATAATTATCCATCATTGATCCATTGCCTACGAGCTTTTCACATATTGATCTTTGCTTAGTTACTTTTCCGTTGCCACTGTTACGATTGCTACAAAAACTGCTACTGTTACTTTTGCCACCGTTACCGTTACTTCCATACTAATTTGCTACTAAATATTTTGCTGCAGATATTAAGTCTTTCAGGTGTGGTTGAATTGACAACTCAACTGCTAATACTTGAGAATATTCTTTGGCTCCCCTTGTGTCTAATCAATAAATTTGGGTTGAATACTCTACCCTCGAAAACTGTTGCGATCTCCTATACTTGTGTGTTATCAGCCTCCTTCCTTGGGGGGGGGGGGCGCTGATACGTCTCCGTCGTATCTATAATTTTTTATTGTTTCATGCCAATATTATACAACTTTCACATGTTTTTGGCAACTTTTTATACGATTTATTGGACTAACCTATTGATCCAGTGCCAGTTCCTGTTTTCTGCATGTTTTTTGTATCGCAGAAAATCCATATCAAACGATGTCCAAATGCAATAAAATTTCATGGAGAATTATTTTGGAATATATGTGATTTTTGGGAGTTGGAATCACCGCAAACGGAGGCCCACACGCACCACAAGACACCAGGGCGCACCCCAGGCCCTTGGCGCGTGGTGGTGGGTTGTGCCCTCCTAGAACGTCGGTTGGAGCTCTACTTCGGGCGAGGAAGCTTATATCCAGAAAAAAAACCGTGTTAAAATCTTAGCGCAATCGGAGTTACTGATCTCCAGGAATATAAGAAACGGTCTTCGGCCAGATATGGGGAACGCGAAACAGAAGAGAACAGAGAGGGAGATCCAATCTCGGAGGGGCTCCCGCCCCTCCGCGGCCATGGAGGCCATGGACCAGAGGGTGAACTCTCCTCCCATCTAGGGGGGAGGCCAAGGAAGAAGAAGAAGGAGGGGGCTCTCTCCCCCTCTCTCCCGGTGGCGCTAGAGTGCCGTCGGGGCTAGGACCGTGACGGCGATCTACATCAACAATCTTGCTACCGTCAACACCAACTTTCTCCCTCTCTATGCAGCGGTGTAACACCTCTTCCCCCCCGCTGTAATCTCTACTTAAACATGGTGCTCAACTCCATATATTATTTCCCAATGATCTATGGTTATCCTATGATGTTTGAGTAGATCCGTTTTGTCTAAACCGTGGTCCGCCTTACGCTTGCCGCCGTTTCCATGACCCGCCGGGTTGTGGTGCTGCCCCTTGGCGTTGCCGCTCTTTTTTCCCTTCCCTGTCTTATCATCGTCAGACTCGGGATCCTTGGTACTATCAGAGTCGGCATACTTCACCAGTGCAGCCATGAGGGTTCCCATGTCATTACAATGACGTTTGAGCCGTCCCAACTTCAACTTCAGGGGTTCAAACCGGCAATTGCCTTCCAATGTTAAAACTGCGGTGTCAGCGTTGATGCGGTCCGATGAATGCAAAATCTCCGAAACCCGGCGCACCCAATGGGTTGTTGACTCTCCTTCCTCCTGGACACAGGCAGCTAAGTCCACATTTGACATGGGCTGCTTGCATGTATCCTTGAAATTCTGAATAAACCGGGCTCTCAACTCGGCCCATGACCTGATAGAATTAGCCGGTAAGCTCTTTAGCCAAGTGCGGGCCGTCCCTTCTAGCATCATGGTGAAGTATTTCGCACATGCCGCATCATCCACATCCAGCATCTCCATGCCCATCTCATAGCTTTCAACCCATGTTTCAGGGGATAAATCGGCGGTGTAATTCGGCACCTTGCGCGGGCCCTTGAAATCCTTGGGTAGGCGCACATTGCGCAACGCCGGGACGAGACACGACACTCCCAAAGAACTAGAGGTAACCCCTGGTTCCACCGATGTGGTTGGACGAACCGGAGTAAGCTGACGGGCTTCATGCTGCGCCGCTAACTCGGCCTCTCTGCGTGCCCGAGCCCGGTCCACCACCTCCTGAGCATCACCAGCACCACCCGCCGGGTTATTGCCACGGGGCGGATCACGGTTCCGCGCATTGCTTGACACTGCCGGTTCATCCATACGCCTGCTGTAACTCCGGCTTGCACGGGGAGTGGAATGAATCCGATCGCGACTATATGAATAAGCCTCCTGTTGAACCAAGGCTGTCTGAAGAAGCTCCTTAACCCGACGCGTCTCGACCGCCGCCGGAGAATCGCCTTCAATCGGGATGGCCGCCAGCCGTGAAGCGGCAGCGACAATGTTGTCCATCGGGTTAGAGTAATGACCCGGTGGCGTGGGGACATGCGGTGTTACAATGTTGTTCTAACGAGGCGGATCCATCAAACATGGCTGAATCGACGCCCCTGCTCCAGGTGCCTCCGCCCGGTTTACCACCGGCGGATTACTGGTCCATGCTCCTAGGGTGTTAAAGAGATTTCTAGCGTCGTAAACCGGCGGCAGGCGAGATCGGTACCTCCTCTTCAGGACTTCGTTCGACGCACTCTGATCCAGCATAATCCGGTAAGCTTGTGCATCCAAAGCGGCCCACTCCACGGCCATCCTGGTATCCTCAGCTGCTAAGTCGGCTTTGGCCTGGGTGATCTGATCTTTCACTTTCGCGATTTTCGCATTGTGTGCATCCTGATCTGCCGGGTTAACCTCCGCCATCAGCGTTGCCAACGCGTCAAATAAATTAGATAGAACCTGAGCTGGCGGTCGCATAGGGCCTCCTGCCCCGGCCGCTGTTGCCGCTGTCGATCCGGAAATCATCGCCGCTGCGGTCGAAGAGTGGAGCGCCGGTTGCGTACCGGCCATGAAGATCGCAACTCGGTTTGGCAGATCGAAGGGGTCCGGAATACTGTCGCCATCGGAACAGCCCCCAATCTGGCCATCTTGTAACCGATATAACGACTCGGTCTCTCCGGTCGATGACTCGTCGCCGGAATAAACGACGGTCTCACCACCAGATTCCGATCTATCCTCAGATTCCCCTCCATGGATAACTCCCACGAAGGCACGCTTCATGACAGGCTTGACCCGGGCAGATCTCGCACGCTGAGCCGTTTCGACGAGGTCGGTGCAGATGTCCGGTTCAGGGCCCGGTTCGCCGATCTTGCCAATGAAAACGTGTATGCCGCCAAAGGGGACCCGGTACCCGTACTCGATTGAGCCGGCCTCGGGGCCCCATCCTGCATCGTCGATGTAGAGCTTGCCGTGACAACTCTTGGTCATCCGGCCCACAGCGTAACCCTTGAGTCCTTCGAAGTTGCCCTCCAAGAACTTGAAACCATCGTGCGATAGCCCCACGGTGGGCACCAACTGTCGTGGTTTTGTCACGGCAGATGTCCTAGAGAAAGGACTTAGTCGTGGAGCCATCGCTACGGGTTAACTTAAAGGGGTTAAAGCGGACAAGGGATGCAAGAGAGTTTTTATACTAGTTCGGCCCCTTACGATGAAGGTAAAAGCCTACATCTAGTTGTGATGGAATTGCTGGGGTTTCGATGACCAGGGAGCGAATACGCTTTGCCTGGGCCTCGAGTTGTTGTCTGTTGTCCTTGAACCGCCGTTGGGTCGTCCCCTTATATACATGGGTTGATGCCCGTCGGTTTACAGAATCCCGAGGCCAGCTCATAATCGTGTCTGGCTCGGTCTCTGCTACTTCTATCTTACAACACAAGTTTACATATAAACACCGGTTTATGTCTACGGGCCTTAAACCGGCTTTGGGCCCTGGGCCTTCATAAAGCGTCACCGTCTGTCTTCATGGACTTCAGATACACACGAACTACTTATGGGGTTAACCCGGCCTCTCCTGGCCGGTTTACGCCCAATGGTAATATCCCCAACAAGAAGCTTCATAAAAGGGCGGTGAATGCCGTTGAACCGGCGGTGCCCCGTTATTTGCGCTGGTCCGAGCAGCCGATTGTGTGGAGTAGAGAAGATCATCCACCCCGGGTTGACAATCCGGGTCATCTGGCTCTGGTGGTGGCACCTCAGGTGGGAGGTTATAAGTTCACTAAGGTACTCATGGATGGAGGGAGTAGTATCAATATCCTTTATTATGAAACTTTCCGTCGCATGGGGTTAACAGATAAAATCTTAAACTGTCCAATACGGTGTTCCATGGTGTGGTGCCTGGTAAGTCGGCATATCCTGTTGGTAAGATAGCTCTGGAGGTGGCTTTCGGAGATGAGCATGACTCGAGATCAAAAACCTTGACCTTTGAAGTGGTGAAAATCAGAAGCCCGTATCATGCCCTATTTGGACGGCCAGCTTATGCTAAGTTTATGGCACGGCCTTGTTATGTCTATCTGCAGCTCAAGATGCCGGGTCACGGGGGAACTATAACCGTGCATGGGAGCCGCAACATTGCTCTAGAGTGTGAAGAAGGTGATGCGGCTTATGCTGAGTCGGTTTGTGCAACAGAAGAGTTGAAGTTTTACAAGGACAATGTTGATCCGGTAGATATGACTTCGTTGAAGAAACCAACTACAGAGCATGATCCGGCCCTGAAGTTTAAATCGGATGATGAGACTAAGCTTGTTGACTTTGTGCCTGGCGATTCGTCCAAGCAGTTTAGCATCAGCGCTAACTTGGATCCAAAATAGGAAAGCGCACTCATCGGGTTCATCCGTGAGAATCGGGACATCTTTGCATGGAAGCCTTCTGACATGCCAGGTGTACCGAGAGAACTCGCTGAGCACACTCTCAATGTTGATCCCAAGTATAAACCGGTCAAGCAGTTTCTCCGCCGGTTCAGTGAAGAAAGACGCAAATCTATTGGGGAAGAAGTAGCCAGGCTCTTGGCGGCTGGATTTATCGTTGAAGTATTCCATCCTGAGTGGTTCGCTAATCCGGTGCTGGTCCTTAAAAAGAACGACACTTGGCGTATGTGTGTGGACTACACAGACCTTAACAAAGCTTGTCCAGCAGATCCTTTTGCCCTCCCTCGTATTGATCAAATTATTGATGCTACGGCAGGTTGCGAGCGTTTGAGCTTTTTGGATGCATATTCTGGTTATCATCAGATCAAAATGGCAGTTAAGGACCAGGAGAAGACAACCTTCATAACTCCCTTTGGAGCCTTCTGCTATGTGTCCATGCCCTTTGGGCTCAAGAGTGCCCAGGCGACTTATCAACGGTGTGTGCAGAATTGTCTTCATAAACAGATCGGCCGCAATGTTCACGCCTATGTGGATGATATTGTGGTGAAATCAAGGAAGAAGGAGACATTGATTGATGACTTGAAGGAAACCTTCGATAACCTGCGGGTTTACAAAATGATGCTTAATCCGGCCAAGTGCGTCTTTGGTGTACCTGCAAGCAAGCTCTTGGGTTTTTTGGTGTCTAACCGGGGTATTGAAGCTAATCCGGAAAAGATCAAGGCCATCACCTCCTTGGCCAAACCGAAGTGTATCAATGATGTTCAACGCCTGGCAGGACGGATTGCCGCGATGAGCCGGTTTATCAGTCGCCTTGGCGAGAAGGCCATTCCTTTGTATCAGATGCTGAAGAAAATGGATAACTTCGTCTGGAGTGACGCCGCTAATGAAGCATTTGAGGACTTAAAGCGGCAGCTGGCTAATCCGCCGGTTCTCGCTGCTCCGGTTGACAAAGAGCCATTGTTGCTATATGTGGCAGCTAACGCCCAGGCTGTTAGTGTGGCTATTGTGGTGGAGCGCAAGGAGGCCGGAAAGGAATATCCGGTTCAACGGCCAGTCTACTATATCAGTGAGGTACTTATTGAGTCCAAGTAGAGGTACCCGCATTGGCAAAAGTTGGTGTATGGGGTTTTTATGGCAAGCCGGAAGCTTAAGCAGTATTTCCAAGGTCATCCCATCACGGTGGCCAGCTCTGCTCCGTTGGGAGATATAATCCAGAACAGGGAAGCAACTGGCCGGATTGCTAAGTGGGCTATAGAGCTCGGGCCTCACGGGTTGAAATACATACCCCGAACGACGATCAAATCTCAGGCACTTGTGGATTTCATCAATGATTGGACAGAATTACAAGTGCCAGAGGAGAAGCCGGATCATACTTATTGGACTATTCATTTTGATGGGTCCAGGCAATTGAAGGGCTCGGGGGCTGGAGTCGTATTAACTTCCCCACGAGGTGATAAGTTTTATTATGTTCTCCGTTTAATGTTCCCTTGCACTAACAATGCAGCTGAATATGAGGCCTTACTCCATGGTCTTCGGATGGCTAAGGAGATGAACCTAAGCCGAGTTAAGTGCTTCGGTGACTCGGATCTGGTGGCTCAACAAGTGTCCGGCACTTGGGATTCCAAGGACCCACTAATGGCAGCATATCGTCGTGAGGTGGATATTGTTGCAGGTCACTTTAAAGGTTATCAGGTGGATCATGTGGACCGGCGGAAGAATGAAGCGGCGGACGCTTTAAGCCGCCTGGGTTCCCAACGTAAACCGGTTCCACCTAATGTCTTCCTGGATGTTTTGCATAATCCGTCCGTCAAGCTCCCTGGTGAAGAGGACTTGGCTGTTCCTGATCCAGAGGCTCAGTTGGTGGCGGCTCTTCATGTTATCCCGGATTGGACGGTTCCATATCTGGCGTATATGAAACGGGGCGAGTTACCAGAGGATGAAACTTTGGCCAGACAGATAATCCGGCGGTCCAAGTCCATGACTATTATCAATGGAGAGTTACATCATTGCAGTGTGACAGGGGCGTTTCAATGCTGTGTGTCTCCTGAGGAAGGCCGTGAAATTTTGCGTGAGATCCACGAAGGAGATTGTGGTCACCACGTCGGTTCAAAATCTTTGGTGGCCAAGACGTTTCATCACGGTTTCTATTGGTTGACAGCTCATGCTGATACCGAGGACTTGGTCAAAAGATGTGATGGCTGTTAGAAATTCTCGAGGCGTGCTCATGTACCGGCTCAAGAATTGAGGATGATTCCAATCACCTGGCCGTTTGCAACTTGGGGGCTGGATATGGTTGGGCCTTTCAAGAGGTCCAAGGACAAGAAGACCCACCTTTTGGTGGCGGTTGATAAGTTCACGAAGTGGGTGGAAGCAGAGCTAGTTAGTAAGTGTGACGCAACCACGACGGTTCAATTCATCAAAAAGGTGATCTTCCGGTTTGGCTTTCCACACAGCATTATAACAGACAGTGGTACCAATCTGTCAAAGGGTTCCATGAAGGAGTTCTGTCAATGTGAGCACATCCGGCTTGACGTATCATCAGTGGCTCACCCCCAGTCCAATGGTCAAGCGGAGAGGGCCAATCAAGAGATCTTGAGAGGCATCAAACCCCGGCTTATGGTTCCTTTGCAATGGATGTCGGGTTGTTGGGTTGAGGAGCTACCTTCAGTGTTATGGAGCATCAATACCACACCCAACAGATCGACAGGATACACACCGTTCTTCATGGTTTATGGAGCGGAAGCGGTTCTTCCTAGTGACATCCGTCATGACTCACCTCGTGTAGCGGCATACGTTGAAGCTAGCAACGAGAAGGCACGGCAGGAAGCTCTTGACCTGTTAGATGAGGAGCGTGACATGGCGGCAGCCCGTTCGGCGATTTATCAGCAAGATCTGCGTCGTTATCATAGCCGCCGGGTTAGAACCAGAACCTTTCAAGAAGGAGATTTGGTGCTTCGACTCATCCAGGACCAGACGGATATGCACAAGCTATCCCCCCTTGGGAAGGACCCTTTGTGGTCAGCAAGAATCTGCACAACGGGCCATACTACCTAATCGATGTTCGAGAGCGCAAAGACTCACGTAAATCGGAGGAGGAGACCAACCGGCTGTGGAATATTGCTCATCTTCGGCCCTACTATACTTGAGCTACAGGCTCTGCTTATGTACATATTATGACATTGTATATATTATGATCAATATAATAAACCGGAACCTCAGCTAAAGCGGGTTATCTGTTGTTTTTCTTACATCATGTGTGGTTACATGGAGCTTACAAAGCAGCGTCCGGTTTACCCCTTGATTTAGCTTCTCAAAGCTTTATATTAGATCACTTGGGGGCTTGGTCGTATCCGAACCATAGATACACCTCTTGATCGGTGCAATGCCACATCATCACTTGGGGGCTTGGTCGTATCCGAACCATAGCTACACCTCTTGATCGGCTCAAAGCCACATCAATCCGGGGCCAAAGAGAGTGCTGTAAAACAACAGCTCAAACATAGGCACCCACTGAGCACAGCTCACAATGTTGCTTGGGGATTCCTTGCTGTTGAAATGAACTCAGAATCTACACTTGTAACAGGCTATCAAGCCATGGCTTGGAAGCCTGGTGTATACACCTAAAACCCCGGGTTAACCTGCCTATTTAAGTAAGTCACTCCGCCCAGGTAAACCTGGTATGACCCTTCGAACTTTGACAAGTTACTCTGAAATGAAGACCCTGAACTTGTCAAGTTAAAACGATGATTGGTTAAGGATTGAGGACCATCTTAAAAGGCTTTGCAAAAATGGTTTAACTCAGTGGCCTGGCAGCCCATGAAAAGCCTCGAATTTGGGGCCTGGCAGCCCGTGAAAAGCCTCGACTACAACGGTTTTTATTTGCCTTTTGCTAAGTTTTCTTTGTCTCATAAGATTTGTGATGTTTTTAAAACCGGTGTTTATCAACCCAGTTAGGCTGTCAACTACAAGTTGTCAGTACAAGATCAAATTATAATCCGGAGACTATCAGCCCGGTCTGGTTCTGACTGAAAGTCACCAGTATGGAGTAAACCGGTGTTTATCGCAACCCGAAACGGTTTTCTGATAAATCGACATCATATAACAGGAGTTACTTCTACTCTGGATTAGGGTTATTACCCTCATTACATAGTTGGTCAGCCAACACTATGCCTAAAGGTCACAGGTACCATATATTTCCATATTTGGTTATCTTTTACAACCTTGGTTATAAACCTTGGTCATATATATATTTGGGTATCATGAACCGCCCGGTGGTAAACCGCCAGGGCGCTTTAAGCTTCTTATCTGCAGGAACAACTTGAATAAATAGCTATGGATTATGAACATCATATCTTAAGCATGGCGGATTAGCACGCATCAGTTGCAGATAAATATGCACGAAGGCATAACAGACCAAGTGTTTTGACTAGCCTATTACAAGGCGTTTCAGTGCCCAAAGGGATAATTGTTTCTCAATAAGCATGGCAGCACGTGGAAGACTAAACCGGCCCCCGGATTATGATTGCTTATCAGCTTGACCTGACGGCTGCGGATCATCTTGCACCGATTCATCTTCTTCGTCTCTACCCAGCGGCTGGAAGTCAACAGTTGCCCAGTCGATCCCAGTTAAAGCTTGGAACACAGCTTCGTCGCTTATAAGGGTGGACGGTCCAATATCAGGGGCATAAGTGTGCTTACGGATTGGAGGGATCAGATTTTGCGCTTCCGGAATTGGTGCAGCAACCCGTCTGTTCTTGTCATCATAACTTGCCTGATAGTATGAGAGATCAGCTTCTTCAGTCAATTGACAAGCCAGTGGACGTACTTCCCGGTTTATGGCGCGGAGATCCTCCTAGCCAAATTCTAATCCGTCTTCTTTTAAGCTTGGGAAGCCTTTAGCCACGTCCACCGGATCAAGATCAGGCACCCATGCCTTTGCCCGGGTTAGAGCGGTCAGAGCTCCGGCCCTTGCCGCAGCTTTCTTTAGTTCTTCAACCCGGGCAGGCAGCATGGATAGCCTTTCTAAGGTGTCTTTGATCAATGTTGGAGGAGGTTTATTGTGTGAAGCGGTGTAGATGATCCGCTGCGCGCCGGTATACAGCTGCGCTATCAGAGTATAGGCCGCTTTCAATTTCTTCTGTACGTCAGAGCCCAGATGGCTAATGCGAGTTCCTGTACCATTTTACACATCAGTAAACCGACAAAACATGGGAAAGATATGTTAAAAGTATTAAGGAAAAAATCTTTACCGAACACAGCAGCAGTCATGGCATGAATCTGCCGCTTTACGCCGGTCAGTTCATCAACCACCGGTTTAAGAGCGGCTTCTGCTTTTTCAGCCCTTTTTATCAAAGCGGATTTTTCAGTCTCCCAAACCGCCCGCTCTTTGTTGAAGCCCTCTTTCAGTTTCTCCATAGCGCCTAGAGCGCAGGTCAATTCTTCCTTCGCTTTGGAGGTTTCAGCTTGTTGGGACTTGAGGTTCTCTTGCAGATCAGCGGTTTGGCTTTCCTTCTTGCTCAGTTCAGCCTACAAAGAGACAGATATATAATAAGTTGACAGTACATATTTGAAGTACCAAGTACATAACAAGTTATGCCCTCAGTACTTGGGGGCTAATGCATATTTGCTCTTTATCAAAAAAATTTACAAGCCCCAAGCACAATACAAGTATTAAGCTTGGCACTTGGGGGCTAATGCATATTTGCTCTTTATCAGAAATTTTTTACAAGCCCCAAGCACAATACAAGGATTAAGCTTGGCACTTGGGGGCTAATGTGTATTTGCTCATAAAATGCTGATATGGGAATTCTTCTACAAAGTCCCGGTTCATCTTTATAAAGTTAAACCGGCCCTTGGGGGCTACATCAGTGAAGTTAAGATGCATTGTTGCAAACAGGAAATTGTTACTAAGTCCCGGTTTAAATTGGTATCTTAAACCGTCACTTGGGGGCTACTGGAGTTGATAAGCTGCAACTAAATATAAGAGAGAAACACTTATGAAGATACCTCATATCACTCCTTCATCATATTTACCAAACCGGCTTCATAATCACGGCTGGTATACAGACGGTTCAGGAAGCCAGAGTGAAGGTCTTGAACATTCAGATGGGCATAATTTGACAAATCGGCGTTCCATTTGCCTTTGCCAATTGCAGAGAGCTCATCTTTGGCAGTATGCTTTGACAAAGCGACAGGATTGCCCGGAGCAGTATGGCCAGTGCCAGTAATCATAATATCATCATCTTTGTCATCAGCAGCCATTACTGGGGTTGGCGGTTTGCCAGTATTTTTAACTGGACTTGCCGGTTTATTGTCAGTTCGGACAGGGCTGGTTGGCTGGTCAGCATGGCTTGTAGTGTCAACTTCTGCCTGCTCAGCAACGAAGTCATGATCTTGAGGCGGTGGGTCATTCAGTATGGCATCAATGTTGGTCTCTTCAGGATTTGGAGTTTTCTCCAGTTCAACAGCCACGTCTTCATCAGCCGGTTTATTCAACCGAGCTTTCTTGCTGGGTCTGGGCTTGGCGCTGAGAAAAATAAACATGAGGATCAGTACAGTATATCAAAATAGGAACATCAAGGATAAGAACAAGTGTATAGCTCACCCAAGAACCGTTTTGAGGGGTGGAAGTTTTGTGGCCGACGACTCGCCAGAAGATGAGTGAGAAGTACCCTGATAATTTGAATCAGATGGGTTAAGAGGCTGGCGGAAACAACTTGCTTTGGGGGCATGAAGTATCAATGGGATAAGAGACCTCTGATCGGCATTTCTGAACCGGACTGTTCAGTAAACCGGCGAAGGTAACTACCTGGCCGTTGTGCTGGGTTGTGCGGCGAGCCTCGTGCTGCTGTGTTTTCAAAAGAAAGTTTGGGTCCAAGTAAGCAAGGGGGTGAGAAAAATTTTACTTTCCGGTTTGCTTGACGGATTTTTGATGTCGGTAGAGGATCTGAATCGGAGGAAAGAATGATTACCTCTACATCATCAGCATGACTGCCTTCAGCGTCATCTTGATAATAATCATTGTCAATGAGGTGTATGAAAAATGAACCAAGAGAGTCAAGTTCTACCTCTGGTTCCGGATTACCCACATCGTCATCAGCTGGCAGATCGGAGGATGCAGTGGTCCTTTTCTTGGCAGGTTTTTTAACAACCTTGGTCTTTGGATGAACTAGCTTGACCGGTTTGTCTTGCGGCTTCGCCGGTTTGTCTTGTGATGGTTTCTTGTTCCAGAACGGATCATCACCCTGTCAGAAAATAATCACACTTTCACATAATATTTGGACAGAAGCAACTTCAGATAAAAAGATTATATGATTCTTACAACTAGTGGTTTGTTGAAGGTGCAGAAAGGGAGTAGTCCGGTTTGGGCACAGACAGCCTCCGGTTCGTTTAGTATCTTTTTTACAGCCTCAGTGACTTCTGCATCTGTGAGCTGAATGTCAATGTGCCGCTGAGCATCCTTCAAACTCCCCGTATACTCACACATCAAACCGGAGCGCCGGCTTAAGGGCAGAATACTCCAGCTTATCCAACAACGAGCAAGATCAACTCCTGTCAAACCGTTTGCCATGAAGGCTCTAAGCTTTGATAATTGAGGAGCATAGTTGGCCCTTTCTCTTGCAGTCAACCTCTGAGGAAAAGGATGTGTGTTGCTCAGGCGTTCAGGGCGGTAACCCGGCAGGGGGTTTTCATCAGGTGGAGATGTATCCATGCAATAAAACCAAGTCCGGTTCCACTCTTTGGGGTGACTGTGGAGTTTGGGATGAGGGAAGGTGACTTCTTTCCTTTTCTGAACCGCCATTCCGCCCAGTTCCGTATTGGGTCCATCCGAGAAATCGGTGCGATGGTTTAAGTGAAAGAAATCCCTAAACAGTTCGACTGTAGGTTCCTCTTGCAGATAAACCTCACAGAAGACTTGGAAGTGGCAGATGTTGGTCACAGAATTGGGACCGATGTCTTGAGGGCGCAGCTGAAAATTGGCTAGTACATCTCAGAAAAATTTCGAACCGGGAGGGGTAAAACCTCGACTCAGATGGTCAGCAAACATGACTACCTCTCCGTCCATGGGTGTAGGAGGATTTTCCGATCCAGGGACCCTCCAGTGGATGACATCTTTCTTGGCTAAAGCGCCCGTTTTAACAAGATTGTTTAGCTGTTCTTCGGTTACTCAAGAAGGAGCCCAATTGCATTCGTAGACTTGCTTGGCCATGGCAATGAAAGATCTGAAACATGATTATTGCCGGTTTAAGATTTACAATGGACAACTATACAACGGTATAAGGATGTAAGCATATTGTTAAACCGGAATTGGTTATTCGTAATCCGGAGTGTGCTAATGGAAACAGTACAATGATGAATTCATTGGCGGTTCAACAGGGGACTAATGGTATCTACTGGGTCATCATTTTGTATATGAAGTTAAACCGCCCCATCTGGTATTAAAAGTGTATAAGCGAAGGAAGAAACAAGTTTCACATCTTGCCATGGTAATTTCAGATCTACTGCGCATTGGAAAAACAAAATATATTATGGTCTAATATCAACCGCTTAAAAAGTTCAGTAAGTTCAGATGAGTTGGATATCAAGCAGGTGCCTTAACAAGAAGAAAGGATTCTAAACTACAAAAGGCGCTGAAAATAGTCAGATCTAACCGATCGTTGGTGCTACCGAAGGAAGAACAGCTTCAAGCTACAAAGAACACCGAACCCTAATGGCGGATCTAGGGCGAGAAGAAGAGGGACTTACTGGTGCAGGAGGAAGTAGCAGAGGATCACCGCTTTTCTCTGATACGATCAGGTTGATGCAGCGGACTTTGTCGAAGCAGAGGCGAAGGACGACGGCGGCGGCAGAGCTTGAGGGTCGGTCGGCGCGAGGAGGACGATGACGCGAAGAGGCACGAGGGGGGAAATGGAAAGACCCCCTGGCCCTATTTATAAGGGTAGAAAGATAAGCGTCAGGCGTGAAAATCGAGGAGCCTAAATTTTGGATATGAGGCGGAGCTGTCGCCTCGATTGTCGGAGGCTCATTAATGAAGGTGGATTATACACAGTTTTAAATAACAGGTGATGTCATGGCGGTTTACCATGATCCTAGAAGATGATGTCACGGCGGTTCACAAGATCATGTGAAGATGTTGAAGACGAAATTTTCTTAAGTATTGCGGATTGACATGAACCAGTTCAAATCAATCTGGGGCCTAATGTTGGGGATATTACCACTGGGCGTAAACCGGCCAGGAGAGGCCGGGTTAACCCCATAAGTAGTTCGTGTGTATCTGAAGTCCATGAAGACAGACGGTGATGCTTTATGAAGGCCCAGGGCCCAAAGCTGGTTTAAGGCCCATAGACATAAACCGGCGTTGATATGTAAACTTGTGTTGTAAGATAGAAGTAGCAGAGACCAAGGCGGACACGATTATGAGCCGGCCTCGGGATTCTGTAAACCGACGGGCGTCAACCCATGTATATAAGGGGACGACCCGGCGGCGGTTCAAGGACAACAGACAACAACTCGAGGCCCAGGCAAAGCGTATTCGCTCCCTGGTCATCGAAACCCCAGCAATTCCATCACAACTAGACGTAGGCTTTTACCTTCATCGTAAGGGGCCGAACTAGTATAAAAACTCTCTTGCGTCCCTTGTCCGCTTTAACCCCTTTAAGTTAACCCATAGCGATGGCTCCACGACTAAGTCCTTTCTCTAGGACATCTGCCGTGACAAAACCACGACAGTTGGTATGATTGTATATTTTATTTATGGTGCTGTCCTACGGTGCCCTCCGTCTCGCTCAAACGTGAGGGGCCCCCGCTG
This sequence comes from Aegilops tauschii subsp. strangulata, assembly GCF_002575655.3. Lineage (NCBI taxonomy): Eukaryota > Viridiplantae > Streptophyta > Magnoliopsida > Poales > Poaceae > Aegilops > Aegilops tauschii. The sequence goes on from NC_053040.3 coordinate 313,762,255, forward strand.
TAGGGTGTTGCAATATGTTCATGGTTTGCTTATTGTCAGTGTTGCGGAGGATGATAGTAGCCCAAACGCGGATAGGTGGGTTATAGCGTATGGGAGTAAAGAGGACTTGATACTTAATGCTATGGTTGGGTTTCACGACCTTAATGATCTTTAGTAGTTGCGGATGCTTGCTAGAGTTCCAATCATAAGTGCATATGATCCAAGTAGAGAATGTATGTTAGCTCATGCCTCTCCCTCATATAAAATTACAAGAATGATTACCGGTACTTGTTATCGATTGCCTAGGGACAAATGAATTTCTTGTTGACAAAAACTCTGTACTAAAACTAACTTAGTTGTGTCTTTATCTAAACAGCCCCTAGATTTTATTTACGTGCTCTTTATTATCTTGCAAACCTATCCTATCACACCTACAAAGTACTTCTAGTTTCATACTTGTTCTAGGTGAAGCGAACGTCAAGCGTCCGTAGAGTTGTATCGGTGGTCGATAGAACTTGAGGGAATATTTGTTCTACCTTTAGCTCCTCGTTGGGCTCAACACTTTTATTTATCGAAAAAGGCTACAAACGATGCCCTATACTTGTGGGTTATCAAGACCTTTTTCTGGCGCCGTTGCCGGGGAGCAATAGTGTGGGGTGAATATTCTCATGTGTGCTTGTTTGCTTTATCACTAAGTAGTTTTTAATTTCTGTTCTAAGTTGTTCTCTATCTTTAGTTACGGATATGGAACACGAAACACCAAAAAAAATTAGTTGTTCTTGCTACTCTTGGAGACGGGGAACCTCCTAAAACCCTCGATGCTCGTTATGTGAAAGATATTATGCATTACTTTGATAATCCTGAGAAAACCCCATTCAACTTGATAATGGGAGTAACGTTGGATCAACGCGAATACTTTAGGGATTATCGCTTGACTCATAAAGGGGAATTGTTATGGGATCAAACTCATATGTTGCATTGGTATGCTTGGAATTTATGCCAGAGATATGATTATACTTGTTGCTCTAGGATGAATGCTCCACATCTTCCCTTTTCATGTGAATTTAATGATAATGAAACCTTGGCTTCTTATGCTAATGGTATATATATGATTACTATGATGTGGAACGAATAGAAGAATTTGTTGCTTTTAAGGGTGCTTATGAAATTGATTTTTTGTTTGAAAAGTTTGAAGATTTTGATGATTCAGTCTATAGACCTGAAAATTTTGCTATCCTTAAATATTGCTATGATAATTATAAATTCAATTCCGATATTGATGAATTTATTGAGAAAGTCTCCGCTGTCCAAGAAGAGACTGATATTTTGCAGGAGTCTATGGAAGAAGAAATGATGAAATTGTGAGCTCATTGGATGAAAAAGATGATGAGGAGAGTGAACAACAAATGGAGGAAGAGCGGATTGATCACCCGTTCCCACCTTCTAATGAGAATAACTCTTCAACTCATACATTGTTTAATTTCCTTTCGTTCTTACCGAAGGATGAATGCTATGATAATTGCTATGATCCCGTTGATTCTTTTGAAATATCCCTTTTTGATGAACTTGATGCTTGCTATGCTTGTGGCCAAGATGCCAATATGAATGATGCTTATGGAGATGACCTTGCTATTGTTCCTTATGTTAAACATGAAATTGTTGCTATTGCACCCACACATGATAGTCCTATTATCTTTTTGAATTCTCCCAACTACACTATATCGGAGAAGTTTGCTCTTGTTAAGGATTGTATTGATGGGTTGCCTTTTACCGTTGCACATGATGATTTTGATGAATATAATATGCATGTGCTTGCTGCTCCTATTTGCAATTATTATGAGAGAGGAACTATATCTCCACCTCTCTATGTTTCCAACACAGTAAAATTGCAAGAAACTGCTTATGCTATGTATTGGCCTTTACTTGATGTGCATGAATTGTTCTTGTATGACATGCTGATGCATAGGAAGAGAGTTAGACTTCGTTATTGCTAGATATATGTTGATTTGTGCTCACTACTAAATGCCAAATCATTGTTAATTAAAATTGGCTTTGATATACCTTGGGATCCGGGTGGATTCATTACTTGAGCACTAGATGCCTAGCTTAATGGCTTTAAAGAAAGCGCTGCCAGGGAGACAACCCGGAAGTTTTAGAGAGTCTTTTATTTCTGTTGAGTGCTTTTATAAAGTTTAAAAACAAAAAAATATAGAGGGGAACTTAAAACTTCACAAAAAGAAAAGTGAAAGTGAGAAGGATGAGCACCGTGGAAGCGGGAGCATGGCTTGAACTTTGTTCATGCCCATGGAAACTTTGTGAATCTTGAATTGCAGAAACTTTTCAACAAGAATAATTATTCCCTTGCACAAATCCATTGTATTATAAAAATAATGTGCCAAGGTTTGCCTTTAGGATGTTTAAGTTGCTTGTTGGTTTGTGCGGTGCAAAACAGAAACTTTGGCTGTAGTGCGCGATTTTACATTTTTTACTGGAACGTCAAATGGTTCTAAAACCTTTTGCACTTTCTTGCTATATAAAATGTTTATTTTTCCTAAATTTTCAGAATTTTTGGAGTACCAGAAGTATGGTGAATGTTCAGATTACTACAGACTGTCCTGTTTAAGACAGCTTCTGTTTTTGATGCATTGTTTTGCTCATTTTGATGAAACTATCGATTTTTATCGGTGGTATAAGCCATGGAAAAGTTATATTACAGTAGCTAAAATGCAAAAACAAAATAGGAATTGGTTTGCAACATCACTTAGAGTAGTGATTTTCTTTATTATACTAACGGATCTTACCGAATTTTCTGTTGAGTTTTGTGTGGATGAAGTGATCAAAGATCAAGGAGGTTTCGATATGAGGAGAAGGAGGAGAGGCAAGAGCTCAAGCTTGGGGATGCCCAAGGCAACCCAAGTAAATATTCAAGGATACTCAAGCGTCTAAGCTTGGGGATGCCCAGGAAGGCATCCCATCTTTCTTCAACAAGTATCGGTATGTTTTCGGTTTCGTTTCGTTCACATGATATGTGCAAATCTTGCAGCGTCTTTTGCATTTAGTTTTCATTTTTTTATTTTGTGCACCATGCTGGTATGAGATAGTCAATGGTTGATTTATAGAATGCTCATTGCACTTCACTTATATCTTTTGAGTATGGCGTTATAGAATGCTTCATGTGCTTCACTTATATCATTTGAAGTTTGGATTGCCTATTTCTCTTCACATAGAAAACCGTTGTTTGAAGAATGCTCTTTTGCTTCACTTATATTTATTAGAGCACGGTCTTTTGTAGAAAGAATTAAACTCTCATGCTTCACTTATATCTATTTAGAGAGTTAAAAGGAATTGGTCAGTTGCATGGTTAGTCATAAAATCCTACATAAAACTTATGGATCACTGAATATGATATGTTTGATTCCTTGCAATAGTTTTGCGATATAGAGATGATAATATGTGGGAGGTACTAGTAAACGGTTGTGTTTAGTAAGAATATTGGTGTTAAGGTTTGTGATTCCCGAAGCATGCACGTATAGTGATGCGGAGCATCCCGAGCTCATCCGCAACGACACTCCATCACCACCACAAGCATCGAGAGGACAAATGACAAGGGCACGTGCACGCAACATCGAGAACGAGGTCACTTCTTTCCTCTCCGAGTTTTGTTTGGTTTCACATGAGAACGAGATTCTACCTCAAAGAGATACGCTATGCATTCTTAGGCACATCGAAGATCATCGTGAGGAAGCAAGGACGGAGACCCAAGCACCCAAGGAGACGAAGGAGGAAGAAAGCCACGGGAAGCGCAAAGAAGAAGGGACCCTGGACACTCCGGGCGCCCGGCCCCCGTTGCCCCCGGGTGCCCGGGCCTTCGGCCGCGCCCAGGACCGGCTCCCTGGCCACCCCGGGTGCCCGGCCAACATGGACCCGGGTGCCCGACCAGGACCCGGGCCGCGCCCCAGCCAACCCCGGGTGCCCGGCCTCCCACGCGCCAGCCACCAGCCGCACCCCGGGTGCCCGGGCTTTGGCCCCCCGGGTGCCCGGCCCCTCCCAGCCGGCCGAACCTCGGCGCAGGCCTCTGACCGGTCCGGGTGCCCGGCCCCTTTGCCCCGGGTGCCCGGCCCCTTTGCCCCGGGTGCCCGGACCCCTCCGGAACAGCCGCGTGCATTTGGCCCTTTGGCCCTTGTACCCCTCTCTCCCTCTTGTTTCGTCCCTAGGCTTTATATACTCATCTCCTAGCTCATTTGGAAGGGTAGCAAAGTATTCAGAACACAAAGAGAGAGCTTTGCTCCTTGTATCCCCTCCTCTTGGAGATCAAGCCCCCATCCAGGGAAGAGTCCTTTGGATTGTCAAGCCCTCCTCTTGGAGAAGATCAACATCAAGACCTCACCTAGTGGGAAGAATTTACCTAGTGCTATTTTCCTTGAATTGTTCATGTAATCTTGTGGATCTCATGTATGCTACTCTAGTGGATGTGATATTTGGGTTTGTTTGAGTGATTTGTTCCAAGTGTGAGAAGATCCCCTCTAGGGTTTCACCCTACAACATCTTGGTATCATGAGCAAGGTTGATTCACATCTTGGGGTCCCATCCCCCATTTGCTAGCTTGATTTTGTTATTTTTCGTCCAAATTCGAAAATCCCCACAAAAATAGCTCCCGATTTTTTTCTTGCAATTTGTTGGATCTTGTGAGATTTGGTTGTTTTGGTCCATGGATTTGATGTTTGGCAAGTGGATCTAGCCCCTACCCAACAATCCCCGCCCTTCCCACCATGAAATCCATGGAATTTTGCCTTTCCCAAAATTTTCCACCCAAATTGGCCACCATTGGGTGCCCGCACGCCGAATCCCCGGGTGCCTGCACCTCCGGGCCAATTCCCCCTGACCACCCCGGGCACCCGCACCCTCCACCACCGGGTGCCCGCACCCCCCCCCCCCGAATCAGCCCAACTACACCTCCATTTTGGCCATAACTTCCTACTCCCAAGTCCGTTTTTCGTGTTCTTTAGCTCGTTTGGAAGCTCTTAACATCCCCCATCCACATAAGTAAATCTAATGCCTTTTCTCTCATAATATGCAAGGTACACACAAAGAGAGAGAATTCCGGCAGCTGGAAATCTGGACCTGGAAAAGCTACGTCAGGCCACCTATTCTGCACAACTCCAAACAAGCTGAAACTTTGAGGAGAATTTTTATGGAATAAATGAAGAATATTGGAGAAAATATGTACCAGAGGGGGGCCACCCTGGTGAGCACAAGACACCAGGGCGCGCCTGGGGGCCCAGGCGCGCCCTGGTGGGTTGTGCTCACCCAGGCCCACCTCCGGTGCCCATCTTCTGGTATATAAGTCATTTTGACCTAGAAAAAATAAGACGAGGACTTTCGGGATGGACTGCCGACGTCTCGAGGCGGAACTTGGGCAGGAGCACTTTTGCCCTCCGGCGGAGCGATTCCGTCGGGGGAACTTCCCTCCCGAAGGGGGGAATCATCGTCATCATCATCACCAACAACTCTCCCATCTTGGGGAGGGCAATCTCCATCAACATCTTCAATAGCACCATCTCATCTCAAACCCTAGTTCATCTCTTGTGTTCAATCTTTGTACCGGAACTATAGATTGGTACTTGTGGGTGACTAGTAGTGTTGATTGCATCTTGTAGTTGATTACTATATGGTTCATTTGGTGGAAGATTATATGTTCAGATCCAATATGCTATTTAATACCCCTCTGATCTTGAGCATGATTATCACTTGTGAGTAGTTACTTTTGTTCTTGAGGTCACGGGACAAGTCATGTTGCAAGTAATCATGTGAACTTGATATGTGTTTAATATTTTGATAGTATGTATGTTGTGATTCCCTTAGTAGTGTCATGTGAACGTCGACTACATGACACTTCACCATATTCGGGCCCAAGGGAATGCATTGTGGAGTAGTTATTAGATGATGGGTTGCGAGAGTGACAAAAGCTTAAACCCTAGTTTGTGCGCTATTCTGTAAGGGACCGATTGGATCCAAAAGTTTAATGCTATGGTTAGAATTTATTCTTAATACTTTTCTCGTAGTTGAGGATGCTTGCGAGGGGGTTAATCATAAGTAGGAGGTTTGTTCAAGTAAGAACAACACCTATGCACCGGTCCACCCACATATCAAATTATCAAAGTAGCGAACACAAATCGAATCAACATGGTGAAAGTGACTAGATGAAATCCCCGTGTACCCTCAAGAACGCTTTGCTTACTATAAGAGACCGTTTTGGCCTGTCCTTTGCCTCAAAAGTATTGGTCTACCTTGCTGCACTTTTGTTACTATTATCATTACTTGCTCGTTACAAATTATCTTGCTATCAAACTACTCTGTTACTTACAATTTCAGTACTTGCAGACATTACCTTACTGAAAACCACTTGTCATTTCCTTCTGCTCCTCGTTGGGTTTGACACTCTTACTTGTCGAAAAGAGCTATAATTGATCCCCTATATTTGTGGGTCATCACTACGTACCCTCGTAGACCGAAAGCGGAAGCGTTTGACAACGCGGTTGATGTAGTCGAACTTCTTCTAGCTCGGACCGATCAAGCACCGAACGCACGGCACCTCTGAATTCTGCACACATTCAGCGCGATGACGTCCCTCGCCTTCTTGATCCAGCAAGGTGTCGAGGAAGTAGATGAGTTCCGTTAACACGACGGCGTGGTGACGGTGATGGTGAAGTGATCCGCCCAGGGCTTCGCCTAAGCACCGCGAGAATATGACCGGGGGTGTAAACTGTGGAGGGGGCGCCGCACACGGCTAACAATTGATGTTGTGTGTTCTAGGCGCCCCCTCCCCACATATATATAGGTGGGAGGGGAGGGGAGCAGCAAGGGTGCACCAAAGTAGGAGGAATCCTACTTGGGGTCCTCCCCAATTTAGTCTCCCCCCTTCCTTTTTTGCCGAAGGGGGAAAGGGAAGAGGAAGGAGAGAAGGAAGGGGGGGGGCGAATCCCCTCTTTCACTTCTCCCACTCGGCCTCCTTCCTTGGGGGGGGGGGGTGCCACCCCTTGTGGGCTGGTGTGCTCCCCTCCTATGGCCCATATCTTTCCCCCGGGGGTTCCGGTAACCCACCCGGTACTCCGATAAATACCCGATACTATCCGGAACACTTCCAGTGTCCGAATACTATCATCCTATATATCAATCTTTACCTCTCGACCATTTTGAGACTCCTCATCATGTCTGTGATCTCATCCGGGACTCCAAACGACATTCGGTCACCAAATCACATAATTCATACAAAACTAAATCGTCATCGAACGTTAAGCGTGCGGACCCTACGAGTTCAAGAACTATGTAGACATGACCGAGACACCTCTCCGGTCAATAACCAATAGCGGAACCTGGATGCTCATATTGGCTCCTACATATTCTATGAAGATCTTTACCAGTCGAACCGTTATGACAACATACGTTATTCCCTTTGTCATCGGTATGTTACTTTCCCGAGATTCGATCGTCGGTATCCACATACCTAGTTCAATCTCGTTACCGGCAAGTGATACGTCTCCAATGTATCTACTTTTCCTAACGCTTTTCCTCTTGTTTTGGACTCTAATTTGCATGATTTGGATGAAACTAACCCCGGACTGATGATGTTTTCAGCAGAACTAATATGGTGTTGTTTTTGTGCAGAAATAGAAGTTCTCGGAATGGAACGAAACTTTGCGAGGAATTTTTACCCAATAAAAGAGAATTTTTGGAGCCAAGAGCCACCTGAGGGGGGCACCTGGGTGGGCACAACCCACCAGGGCACGCCTGCCCCCCCCCATGCGCGCCCAGGTGGTTTCTCCCCACCTAGTGGCCCCGCAGACCCTGAAACCGACGCTATAAAATCCTATTTTTCTTGAAAAAAAACAGGGAGAAAGTATTATCGCGTTTCACGAGATAGAGCCGCTGTCACCTCCTGTTCTTCATCGGGAGACCAGATCTGGAGTCCGTTTGGGGCTCCGGAGAGGGGGATCTTCGATCTTCATCATCACCAACCCTTCTCTATCGCCAATTCCATGATGCTCCCCACCGGGAGTGAGTAATTCCTTCGTAGGCTCGCTGGTCGGTGAGGAGTTGGATGAGAGTCATCATGTAATCTAGTTAGTTTTGTTAGGGACTGATCCCTAGTATCCACTATGTTCTGAGATTGATGTTGCTATGACTTTGCCATGCTTAATGCTTTTCACTTTGGGCCTGGGTGCCATGATTTCTGATGTGAACCGTTTATGTTATCACCATTATATCCATGTTCTAGATCCGATCTTGCAAGTTATAGTCACCTACCATGTGTTATGATCCGGCAACCCCGGAGTGACAATAGTCGGGACCACTCCCGGTGATGACCGTAGTTTGAGGAGTTCATGTATTCACCGTGTGTTAATGCTATTTTGTTCCGGTTCTCTATTAAAAGGAGGCCTTAATATCGCTTAGTTTCCTTATGGACCCCGCTGCCACGGGAGGGTAGGATAAAAGATGTCATGCAAAGTTCTTTACATAAGCACGTATGACTATTTACGGAATACATGCCTACATTATATTTACTAGCAAACATGCCCGTGCGTTGCAACGGGAGGAAAAATATCATGACTCTATCCCAAAGCATGGCTCAAGACTCCTAACAGATCCACATCCTCTAATTCGACACGAGCCCGACCGTGTCGCCGCTTATCCTTTTTCCCACCCTCGCGAACGGTCACATGATGCCTACCTGATGACAACGCTTCAAATGTCGTCAATCCCAAGGCGATAGGTTTGCCACCGCATGTCACACCAATCATTGTGCCCACGCAAGGAAATGTTCAAAACTTCAAAAACTAATCTCGACATGCTACTCCATGCACCTGGTCCGTACACCTCCCCTCATACTTCTACTCTATTTTGTACGATCAAACAATTTTATTATGAATCAGAGTTGACCCGGTCAAGGAGGTGGATCACGGCACATCACTGGAGATGAAAGGCTCGTCGATTGCGAAGTGAGAGGGTAGGGTGTAGAGGCCGGACCTCACACAGCAAGATGTGACGCAGGTGTTCTTGCTTCCCTTTGTAGGAGAGGATGTGTAGTACCACATTGACACTGACATAGTGAGCAGCAACCATGGTTTGTGTGTGTGCATCGTGTATGTATAGTCTTGCTTCAATCGGCTAGTCACGCATATCAAGGGTAGCATCAAAAAGCCCGGGCTTCGTTGTTGGCGCTCCTAGTTGGGCCGGCCCACGTAGGTGTCGCTGTTTTCCTGTCTCTTTTTGTTTTTGTTTCCTTTTACGTTTCATTTTTTCTTTTTCTTTTTTCTTTTTTCAAATAGTTGTTCTAAAATTTAAAATATTGTTCGGAATGCCAAATAATGTCCTCGTTTTCAAAATTTGTTCATAATTTCCAAAATTGTATGCATTCTAGAAAATATTTCTATTTTTGAAAAAAATATTCTTGTTTTAAAAATGTTCATGTTTTTTAAATATTGTTTATAATTCAAAATTTGTTCAGCATATTTCACAAAATGTTCAATGTAAATTTAAATATGGTTCAACGTATATATGTTCCATATATTACAAAATGTTCAACATACATTTAATTTTTTTAAATAAGTATTTAAATATTTTCAACATGTATCACAAAAATGTTCAATGTGTATCTAAAAATTGTTCAAAGTATATAAAAAAATGTTCAATGTATATTTGAAATTGTTCATCGTATATAAAAAATCAATAATTATTTGGAATTTCCAATTTTGTTCATGTTTTCAATAATTGGTCACGTTTTCTAGAAAATGTTCAGGTTTTAAAATTTGTTCGAATTTCTAAATTTATTCATGATTTTCGAACATTATTCAAATATTTTAAGAAAAATTGTTCACATTTTTTCCCAAGAATTGTTGAAAAAATAAACAGATCTGCCGTTGTACATACTACTTTAAATTTTACGCTGCTGTTTAGCCATACTCAATTGCTAGCTGGTTGGCTACGCAACTATACAACATGAGGCTGCTGGTCCGGCTCCATCGCACACAATTTTTTATTTTAAGTGTCATTTTAAAAGTCGTTTGTTGCAGTTTTTTTGAGTAATGTTTGTTGCCAGGTTATGTACCAGGCCCATCCTTAAATTTTGCACCTAAAGGACCAGTAAGCCAACACGTGTTGCTTGGCCCATAACTACATTGGGCCACAGAACGGGCTTAGAATCGTACATGAGAGGAGGAGCGACGACGAAGAGATCGTAGAGACGCGAGTCCAAGTCAGCGTTCGCTAGCGACGGACGAAAAAGTTATTGTGGACGAAAAAAATTCGAAAAACAATCCGTAATTTAATATTAGGTAGAGATAAACTGGAGCTAGTGCCGTATCGCCCTAGGTTATAATTGTCACATGATGAATATCATCCAACAAATTACCGATCCAATGCCTACAAATTTATCTTATATTGTTCTTGTTAAGTTACTATTGCTATCGTTATCGCTGCACTTGCTACAAAACTACTGCTATCACTGTTACCATTACTATTGCTGCCGCTACTATTATCAAAACTATCATACTACTTTGCTACTGATCACTTTGCTGCAGATAATTAATCTCCAGGTGTGGTTGAATTGACAACTCAGCTGCTAATACTTGCAAGTATTCTTTGGCTCCCCTTGTGTCGAATCTATAAATTTGGGTTGAATACTCTACCCTCGAAAATTGTTGCGATCCCATATACTTGTTGGTTATCAAGACATTTTTCTGGAGCCATTGCCGGGGAGCATAGCTATATTTGTTGAGTCACTTGGGATTATTATTAATTTATCACTATGAAGAATCTGAAGGATGCTAAGACTAAGATTTATCCATCCAAGACGAGGGGAGGTAAGGAACTGCCATCTAGCTCTGCTTTAGATTCACCTTCTGTTATAAGTAAACTTGCAACACCACCACATGCTATTAATCCTGATATGTCGCAAGTTATTGATGATGCTACTTCTTCTATGAATGATACTTATGATGATGCTAGTACCTTGCTTGATGATGATGATGTGCCACTAGGTGACTTTGTTGATGAAAAAATTGCTAGAGTAAGACAACATGATATTGAATCTGATGATGAGATTGAAACTGAAAATCTTGAAACACCTGCTAGAACTAGGCCTCCTAGATATGAATTGCCAAAGGTACCAGAAGGTTATGTTATGAATGAGGAGACAACTAGAGGTAGTCTTGCTTGTAAGGATAGAGATGATCTAGAGAAATTATTATGCAAGTATAAAGAAAAATCCTTGAATGCTAGAATGCAATATGATCCTAAGTTTGCTACTTCACCTATCTTTATTGATGATAAGGATTATGAATTCTTTGTCGACCCAGAGTTAATTACTTTGGTTGAACCTGATCCTTTCCATGGTTATGAAACTGAAACTACTGTGGCACATCTTACTAAGTTGAATGACATAGCCACCCTTTTTACTCATGATGAGAAAACTTGCTATTTCTATATTCTCAAGTTATTTCCGTTCTCATTAAAAGGTGATGCTAAAGCTTGGTACAATACTCTTGCTCCTGGTTGTGTGCGTAGTCCCCAGGATAGATTTATTACTTCTCTGAAAAATATTTCCCTGTTCATAAGAAACAAGCTGCCTTATAGGAAATATTTAACTTTGTGCAAATTGAAGAAGAGAGTCTCCCACAAGCTTGGGGGAGGCTTTGCCAATTACTTGATGCTTTGCCTGATCATCCTCTTAAGAAAAATGAAATACTTGATATATTCTATAATGGACTAACCGATGCTTCCAGGGATTTCCTACATAGTTGTGCTGGTTCTGTTTTCAGGGAACGAACTGCTGGGCAATAAAAATGATGATTGGACTCTTCCTGAACCACTGCCTAAACCCACTCCGAAGAAGAGGGGTATATTATATCTCAGTCCTGAAGATATGCAAGAGGCAAAAAAATCTATGAAGGAAAAAGGTATTAAAGCTGAGGATGTTAAAATTTACCCCCTATTGAAGAAATACATGGGCTTGATACACCACCACCATCTAAGGTGGTAGAGGTAAATTCTCTAATGAAGTTCAATGATAATGATAATCCTCACAACATGCACCCTAGACAATGCCTTTATGAGTTTGAAAATTACATTAGAAAACAAGATCACTTCAATGCAAATGTTATGAAACAATTGGAATACAATTCTGATATGATTGCTCGCTTGAGTGACTTGTTATTTAGAATCTCAAATGATGTTGGAGGTGTGGGAAAGCATGCTTCTATGGTTAAAACTCAATTAGAACAAGTTGCTAAATCTCAAAGAGAGTTGCTTGATGAAATGAATAATAATATAAGTGACTTTGCTATTAGAGTAGCAACTAGAGGAGGTAAAATGACTGAGGAACCACTTTATCCTGAGGGACACCCAAAAAGAATTGAACAAGACTCTCAAAGAGCTAACACTGATGCACGTAGTTCTCCTAAAAATAAAAAGAAGAAGAAAAATGATAGGACTTTGCATGCCTCTAGTGAATCTGAAGTAGAAAAACCTCCTGATAACGATAAAGAAGTTTCTATCTCTGATGCTGAAACTCAGTCTGATAATGAAAAAGATAATGATGAGGTTCATGAAGACACTCAAGAAAATAGTAAAGAACCAGACAATGATGTGGAAATAGAACCTGCAGCTGATCGTGATAACCCACAACCCAAGAATACACGATATGATAAAAGAGACTTTATTGCTAGAAAACACGGTAAAGAAAGAGAACTGTGGGTTCAAAAACCTATGCCCTTTCCACCTAAGTCAACTGAAAAGAAAGATGATGAAGAATTTGAACGCTTTGCTGAAATGCTGAGGCCAGTCTTTTTGCGTACTCGCTTGACTGATATCCTTAAAATGCCTCCTTATGCAAAGTATATGAAAGACATCATCACCAATAAGAGAAAAATACCGGAAGCCAATATCTCCACCATGCTAGATAATTATACTTTTAAAGATGGAGTACCTAAAAAACTTGGAGATCCGGGAATACCAACTATACCTTGCTCCATCAAATGAAATTATGTGAAAACTGCTTTATGTGATTTGGGAGCTGGTGTTAGTGTTATGCCTTTCTCTTTATATAAAAGACTTGATTTGAATAAACTCACACCTACTTAAATATCTTTGCAAATGACTGACAAATGAACTACCATACCTATCGGTATCTGTGAGGATGTGTCCGTTGTTGTTGCTAATGTTACTATTTTGACCGACTTTGTTATACTTGAGATGCTTGAGGCCGACAACATGTCGATTATCCTTGGTAGACCCTTATTGAATACCGTAGGGGCTGTTATTGATTGCAATAAAAGCAAGGTCACTTTTCATATCAATGGTAATGAGCATACGGTGCACTTTCCGAAGAAACAATTCCAAGTGAATGGTATTAATGTTATTGAAAAATCTCCGACAATCACTATTGGAAGTTTTCAGCTATCTCTACCTACTGTTAAAAAGAAATATGAAATGCTTATTGTTGGGGACATTCATATCCCCATTGAGGTAACTTAATGATTTACAAAAGTTCTTCGGTTTCATGCTAATCGAAAGTGGTTGTTAATAAGACTTGATCAACCTTATTAATGGATCATTTTTGAGAGGTATGAAGTTGATGAATTTAGTAAGCACTACCTTCTGTCCCTACTTTTTATTTCCTATTTTTTATTAGTTAAATAAAATAAAATGCCATGTTTTGTCTGTTTTCTGAATTTCCCGTGCAATAAAAATGACCCAAAAATAGAAGTTCTCAGAATGCTCTGAAAATTTAATACAATTTTTTTTCCTAAATATTTAAGAATTTTTGGTGCAAATAACATCAGAGGGAGGTGCACAAGGTGGGCACAACTCATCTGGGCGCGCCAAGACCCCCAGGCGCGCCCTGGTGGGTTGTGGTCCCCACGTGGGCCCCCTCACTTATCTCTTCATCCCACATCACCACCTACCTCCAGAAAAAAAATCACCATTGCTCCCTCTCTCGTGTTCTTGCTCTCAAACCCGCGGATTTCGATCTCTTTGCTCGAAGCTCCATTTTCGAAATTGTTTCGGGGGATTGTTGCTTGGTATGTGACTCCTCCGTTTGTCCAATTAGTTTTTGCTTTAGTGGTTTATATTTTGAATAATTAGCTACTCTTGGTGCTGCTGTAGATGAGCTTGCATGTTGAATTCTTAGAGTTCTAAGTAGTTTGAATGCTTACTATGGCCTCTATGTATCCCTATGAGTAGTTGCTATCAATCTTGTAAAGTTTTGTTGATAATTTTTTGTCACCCAAAATTTTTCAGAAAATTGTAAGCGAACATGATGAACCTCTTTGGAAGGAGGTCTTCGAAGAGGAGATCCTCAGAGGCATCTTCTAGCGACAGTTCCATTCGTCGGTCTTATGTTGAACCAAGTGAAAGTTCCATACGAGACGCCGCCACCAAAACATGCCTATGGCCATGTGACGATTATATGGTGCGTGTGGGCATTAAGGAGGAATTTGAACAATATGTTCACATTGTCGGTCTCGGTCCCTACTTTTCAGATAAGTGCAATCAACACCACACTCTCACTGAATCATTTGTCAAAGGATTTAAATTCCATCCCCGTGATTCTAGGGTGTCATTTAAACTTTATGAAAATTCATTTACCATATCACGAGAGAGATTTGCTCACCACTGCAAAATCCCATTCTGGGGTTCGCTTGACGAACCACCAAGGGCTGAGTACCAATCATTTTTGACTAGTCTTTGCTACGGTGAGACGAGGGGAGTGACGCAAGGTAGAATAAAGAGCATTCATTTTCCTGTAATTCAGTACTTTGCTTTATTTAATGGGAAATGTATTATAGGCAAACAAGATTGTAGTACACTCTGTGCTCCAGACTTGAGCCTCATACGCACCGCTCTCACTGGTAATAGGAGTTATAATCTTGGAGCGATTGTTGCGCGTAGGTTGCAACACAACGCTAATAGTGGCTATTTCTATGGTGGAATTTATGCCACATGTTTAGCAAGAGAGCTAGGTGTTTCACCTTTGCCCTACGACCCTATTTTACCCACGCAGTATTTAGACTTTGATGCTATGAAACATCAGAAGATCCTTAAAGGAGATATTCATAATTTCACCTATAAGCTGTTGTTTAACCAAGAATCTGTGGTGTACACATATTTGCCTGCGCCTGCTCTCTTTGATTATCACAGCAAGGGGAGGTATTTTGTTCTTGAGAGCGAGGCCCGAGCCCACAACGCGGCGGTTGAGGCGGCATGGCAGGCCGAGGCATCCGCGTCGAGAGCATCAGTGAGCTACCACTCTGACTACTATCCATGCTACTGATTGATTACCAAGTTAGGCCAAAAGCCTAAGCTTGGGGGAGTACGTATTCCCACCGACATTACATTCATGTTCACACATTTCATTCCAGTTGTCGGTGTCCACACTTTTTCATTGTATTATCCATGTTAAATTTATTTTCTCGCTTTCTTCTTGTGTGTTTGAAAAACTTGAGAAAATAAAAAAATTCCTGCTTCTTTTTATTTTTCTTTCTAGAGTACTAAGCTGTAGCACTAAAAAGAAAGGGACAATTGCCTTTTTACCCCTAGTTGGTTCCTACCCATGGGTTTTGCCCTTACTTTTCGAGCTTGCTCAGTTTTGCCCTTACTTTTTCCATCGAGGTCCCTCGAATGCCCTTTGACCGTTTGACCAAAACTTTGAAAATTCATAACTAATTCATATGAACTCAGAAAAATGCAAATAAGATATCAAAATGTTCAGATAAACATTACTTTTGTGTGCATACCATTTGCATTCAGGACAAAAGCACCCTTTAAACTACCTGAGGTAATTAATGTTATTAACATTATTAAAAATAAAAAGGTATAAACAATATTTTTTCATGAATAAAAATTACATGCAAATGTAGGTGATGTTTTCTGAACATCCAGATATCTTATTTGCATTTTTCTGAGTTCGTATCATCTTGTTAAGAATGTTCTAACGACTTTGACCATTATTTGGAAACTTCATAACAAGTTGATACGAACTCAGAAAAATGTAAATAAGATATCAGGATGTTCAGAAACATCACCTACATTTGCATGTAATTTTTATTCATGAAAAAAATATTGTTTATACCTTTTTATTTTTAATAATGTTAATAACATTAATTAACTCAGGTAGTTGAAAGGGTGCGTTTGTCCTGAATGCAAATGATACGCACATAAAGGTAATGTTTATCTGAATATTTTTATATCTTATTTGCATTTTTTTGAGTTCATTTGAATTAGTTATGAATTTTCAAAGTTTTAGTCAAACGGTCAAAGGGCATTCGAGGGACCTCGACGGAAAAAGTAAGGGAAAAACTGAGCAAGCTCGAAAAGTAAGGGCAAAACCCGTGGGTAGGAACCAACTAGGGGTAAAAATGCAATTGTCCCAAAAAGAAAACTCAAAAAGATTTCCTTGTTCTTCTTTTGCTTGTTGGGAGCTTTCCCGTGTAAATAGTTTTTCTCGTTTTTTGCTTTTCCCTTTTATTTGCTTGTTCAAGAAAACCAAAAACTCCAAAAATATTTCAGTGTGTTTCTCTGAATTTATTTTCCTTTTATTCGAGTCGTACCGAGGAGAAGACCACGATGAAAATGTTGAGTGGCTCTCATATGCATAATTGTTGATCTAACAAAGAGCCCATATTACCTTGTCTTCTCCCGTTGAATAAAATATTTGCAGATTCCAGCTTAGTCCACGACACTCTTGCACTATTATTATTTTCACATCAATCGGTCGTGCAAGTGAAAGGCAATAATGACGATATTTGGTGAACTGGCCGTGGCAGAGAGAAACGGGTATGAACTCGACTTGTTCTGTTTTTGTAAATATGTTTAACCTAGTATTCATGATTCAGTTCATTATGATTAAACATGTTTGCAATGACAATTAGATATTATAGTTTCTCATGCCATGCATAAGTAGCTAGGGGTGGATAATGATTTATCTTGGATATCAACATTGCGTTAAAATGATTGTGAGGTAGTATGATGATATGGTATCCTCCTTTGAATGTTCGAGTGGCTTGACTTGGCACATGTTCATGCATGTAGTTGAATCAAAACCAACATAGCCTCTATGATATTTATGTTCACGGTGTTCATATCCTACTTATGCTAGTGTCCAATGTTACTTATGGCCGCTTCTCAACCTATTTGCTAGCCTTCGCCTATACTAAGTGGGAATTCTGCTTGCACATCAAAAAAACCTTGAACCCAAGTTATTCCAGATGAGTCCACCATACCTACATATATACGGTACTACCCTGCCGTCCTAAGTAAATTTGCATGTGCCATCTCTAAAAAACTTCAAATAAATATCCTTTTTGTGTGCCTGGATCGTTCATGGAACGACAGGAGGTAGTCGGTATCTTCCATGCTAAGCGGGTTATTCTCAGGATGAGTGTTTATTCACTTGCCATCGCATGAGAAAAGGGCGGTAATAGGGATTCCCAGTCCCGAACTCAAAATTGCAAATAATTAAACAAAACTCCCCCGGGACTATTGATTGGTATGGACAACACCCGTTGTTTCGGACAAGCCGTGGAGTGTGATTGTTGGTGGAGGGGGAGTAAACCTTTATTTTTATCACTTGGGAACCTCCACTAGCGTGCTTAGCATGGAAGATATTGATAACTGATGGTCATGAAGTAAACAAGAAGGGTGCATTGTTGGCGTCCTGGGAACGGGGGTACCCAGACTTGTCTGCCTGCGGCCCGAGGCGTGGCTTCATCAGCAGCCCGGTATGGCCCAGCTTCAGCAGCGACAACTCAAGACCCTCGCGAGGGGCCAAGCCTCGTGAGGTAGATGACACCAAGACCTCCTTGGGAGCGGCCTCGCTAGACTGGCTCCCGAGGAGCGGAGATATCTATGGAAGGTGCACCTCGCGAGGTTCACATGACGTGAGCCATGACGACCAAGGCCAGGCGGGCGCCAACGGGCGCAGTGTACCAGTTTCCTCTTTGGTGCTAAGGAGGCAAGCGCAGGCGTAGAGTCCTGAGGAATCAGGCAAAGGTTTCCATTCCGGTGCAACAAGACCAAGACCACCAGGACGACAGGACGGAGGTCATCGCGGAGCCCACCACAACGTCACCACTAGAGCCTTTTGCAGGCGAAGACTACTTTTGTTAGGATAGCTTGTACTAGTTGTCTCCCTTCAAATTTGGCCGTTGTGGGCTCCCTTCCCGCCTACATTTGGGAGGAGGACCAAAGCCACTATAAATAGGACTTAGGCACCACCATAGAGAGGGACCGATTCCACCCTAACCACCACACCAGCTCATCGAGCTCAAGAACACCTCACCTCCTGAGGCTGTTCCACCACTGTACTAGTTCATCCTCAGCCCATCGAGGCAATCCACCACAAAGCTGGAGTAGGGTATTACACCGCAAGGTGGCCCGAACCAGGATAAATCCCTGTGTCTCTTGTTCTTTGGGTTCGTCGAGCTAGGCTATGGAATCGTTGAGCAGGCAGACTGGGGAGAGAGAGTTCTTCGCACGCACCCCAGAGTTCGAACCTCTCAAGGGTCTGCGGAACCCCGAATCCGACATGCATGTATTAAAATATCATTTACATCTATTTTAAAAACTTGAGCTCTGGCACCGCTGCAAATCACTGCTTCCCTCTGCGAAGGGACTATCTATTTACTTTTATGTTGTGTCGTCACCTTCTAAAATAAGCGCCAGAACCTGAGAGCACTGTTGTCATGCTGATGCATTGTGTGTAGCTAATGTTGGGTGCATCATGACTGGATCTTTTCTACCATGAATTACAATGTTTAGCCGTTGCTTGGACTTTGGAGGTGCTCTGCATTTATGTTTTGCGGTCTCCAGAAGGGCTAGCGACATACCACTATTGTCATATTATATCATGGTTGTTTTGATAACGTGTTGCTTTTTGAGATATCTTATTATTGCTCGCTAGCTGATTATGTCATTGATATGAGTTCATATAATTTTTAAGAGTTATTGTCGGCATGGTTAGTTATAATGTTGGCTGAAAACCTGGGTGCTGTTTAAGCTTATTTACGCAAACAAGAGCAAAAGAGTTCGTAAAAGTTTATCTTTTTCACTTTCAGTTTATCAACTGAATTGCTTGAGGACAAGCAAAGGTTTAAGCTTGGGGGAGTTGATATGTGTCCAACTTATCTACTTTTCCTAATGCTTTTCCTCTTGTTTTGGACTCTAATTTGCATGATTTGAATGAAACTAACCCCGGACTGACGCTGTTTTCAGCAGAACTACCATGGTGTTGTTTTGTGCAGAAATAAAAGTTCTCAGAATGGAACAAAACTTTGCGAGGAATTTTTACCCAATATAAGAGAATTTCTGGAGCTAAGAGCCACATGAGGGGGGCACCTGGGTGGGCACAACCCACCAGGGCGCGCCTACCCCCCAGGAGCGCCTAGGTGGGTTGTCCCCACCTGGTGGCCCCGCAGACCCTGAAACCGACGCTATAAAATCCTATTTTTCCAGAAGAAATTAGGGAGAAAGTATTATCGCGTTTCACGAGACGGAGCCGCCGTCACCTCTTGTTCTTCATCGAGAGGCCAGATCTGGAGTCCATTTGGGGCTCCGCAGAGGGGGATCTTCGATCTTCGTCATCACCAACCCTGCTCCATCACCAATTCCATGATGCTCCCCACCGGGAGTGAGTAATTCCTTCGTAGGCTCGCTGGTCGGTGAGGAGTTGGATGAGATTCATCATGTAAACTAGTTAGTTTTGTTAGGGCCCGATCCCTAGTATCCACTATGTTCTGAGATTGATGTTGCTATGACTTTGCCATGCTTAATGCTTGTCACTTTGGGCCCGGGTGCCATGATTTCAGATGTGAACCGTTTATGTTATCACCATTATATCCATGTTCTAGATCCGATCTTGCAAGTTATAGTCACCTACTACATGTTATGATCCGGCAACCCGAAGTGACAATAGTCGGGACCACTCCCGGTGATGACTGTAGTTTGAGGAGTTCATGTATTCACCGTGTGTTAATGCTTTGTTCCGGTTCTCTATTAAAAGGAGGCCTTAATATCCCTTAGTTTATTTATGGACCCCACTCAGGGAGACCTGGATTCGGGGGTCCTCAGGTGTCCGGCCTATTCAAGCATGGGCCGGGCTGATGGGCCATGAAGATAGAGCGGAAGATTATTCCTCGTGTTTGGATAGGACTCCTGGATGCGTGGCGGGCAAGATTGGAGTCCAGATGTATTGTTTCCTTCCCTTGTGAACCGCCTCTATACTCGTCCGGTGTATACATAAACCCGAGGGTTTAGTCCGTAGAGATCATCAGAATTCATATAGTAGACATCTAGGGTTTAGCCATTACAATCTCGAGGTAGATCAACTCTTGTAACCCCTATACTCATCAAAGTCAATCAAGCAGGAAGTAGGGTTTTACCTCCATTAAGAGGGCCTGAACCTGGGTAAACATCGTGTCCCCTTTGTCTCCTGTTACCTTCGATCCTCAGACGCACAGTTCGGGACCCCCCTACCCGAGATCGGCCGGTTTTGACACCGGCATTGGTGCTTTCATTGAGAGTTCCTTTGTGTTGTTAACAAAAGGATCGATGGATCGCTTGTCATTAATGACGATATTACTTCTAGAGGGGACTTAACTCCAGGACAGGTCCTCCAGCTCGGCGGTTTTACCATGGGCGCTCGCTCGGCCGTCAAGCCAACGGCGGCCCCCACGATCGCCAAACATCATCCCCATGTCAGCCTCGAACACTCTGAAAAGATGGATCCGCCAGATGTCTCGTCCTTGAACGAGCTGCTAGATCGCATCACCACCCTGGGGGTCGCAACAGACTATGATCGGATCGGGCTTAAACCCCATCAGAGGGAAATCAAGTCCCCAACAAGCTGAGAACGCCTCTCCCCCTAAATTAAGCACCAACTATGTTCGGATTTCCGAGCCCTACGAGCCGGATACCCTTCCTCGAGAAGAGACCTCATGTCTTCCGAACACAGGATTGGGCGTTATGTCCGGAAGTCTTCAGGACCTTACTTATCCTGAACTAGTGACCTCGGAGATCCTTCAAACTCCGGATCTGATAGTGGGTCAGGGTTCGGATTTCAGCCCGCCCACCCACCACAAGCAATATTCCCCAAGAATTTCAGGTCCTCCAGACGTATGTGACCTAATGTATGTACGGTAGCAACCTCAGGAAATGGTCCATCACTTCTGGGCCAGGTTCCTTCTTGTTAAAAACAAGATTAAAGATTGTTGTGACGATGACGCGGTTTCAGTTTTTTGCCGCAACTGTATGGACGAGGGAATCCTCAATGCCCTCAACCGCCGCCGCATACTGCACTTTGCAGATTTGGCACATATAGTACAGAAGTACTGCAGAATGGAAAGCACCTGGAAAGCCCAGATAGCCCGGTGGGAACCTCCTGCCTTTAAGCAGCCCACCGGACGGGCAAAAAGGATGCACCCTTACGGGGCATCCGATCATCATCCTATTGACAAGAAAATCAAGCCCTTCACGGGACATAGAACTATCCTCTATGAATTGCTCGACAAGCCCTGTCAGATACACACGATGCCGAATACCGAACCAACACACAACCTTCGGGCATGTTGGGTACTCTAGCAGGTGGCTAAGAGCGGCGAGGCCATCCTCACCAACACTAACAAAGAGAAGCACTCTTCAGAGGATGACGATCTCAATGTCTTTACGATCTTTGAGACCTTTTCTTCAAATAATCGGTGCAAAAGGGCGCTCTGCGACCTCGCCGAAGTTAACCAAGTAGCCGCAATAAATCCTTGGAACGACACGACAATAACTTTTACTGCTGACGATGAACCAAGGGCCCGATCAGTCCGAGCACCAGCCGCCTTGGTCTTAAACCCAATTGTGGATGGTTTTCGACTCACCAAAGTGCTCATGGACGACGGCAGCGGACTGAACCTCATCTACGAAGACACGCTCAATAAAATGCAAATGGACAAGAGTCGCATCGAGCAAAGCAGTACCACCTTTTGAGGCATTATCCCCAGTCGAGAAGCACGATGCTCGGGGAAAATTAAACTTGATGTAGTATTCGGCACTCCGGAGAACTACAGGTCCGAAGAGGTTCTCTTCCACGTGGCACCTTTCAATAGTGGATATCACGCTCTGTTGGGGCGAGACGCCTTCACACGCTTTCAAGCCATACCCCATTACGGGTACATGAAGCTCAAAATGCCAGGGCCCAACGGAGTTATCACTATCACCAGTGATCCGGATATAGCACTCCGCGCCGAAAACAAAACTGCATCCTTGGCCCTCGAGGCGCTATCCGAGGCCCTCACAGCCGAGGAGCTAACCACTATGCGTTCCACAGTGGACAAACACTACTGCAGGATGCTGCTAACGCGACACTACAATCAGAGACCCTTCGAGAAACTGTGTGCGATGCCATAATCGCAAACGGTGCTGTATGAAAACCGTCAGAAATGTATAAAACGTTTGCGATGACGGATGCATCAAACACAGTTCAGGTTTTAGTTGCGTGTGCAATGAAGGGCATATGGTTCAGTTCAATTAACTGTTTGCGATGAGGAGGAACAAAAGAAACGGGCAGCCAGATGAAGGCGTGTGCGATACACAGCATACGATTCACTGGGATGAACTGTGTGTGATTAGGCAACACAAAAGAAACGGGCAGCCAGATGAAGGTGTGTGCGATATACAACATACAGTTCACTCGGATGAACTGTTTGTGATTAGGTAACACAAAAGAAACGGTCAGCCAGATCAAGGTGTGTGGGATATACGGCATGCAGTTCGCTCGGATGAACTGTTTGCGTTGACACAAGAGTACAGAAACGGTTCAACTTAACAAGACGTGTGTGTTGTGCGATGGGATTGCATGCAGTTCACTCGGCCCTTGTCGTCAGTGTGTGACCTCTGTGGCAACCGTTCGCTCCCCAGGCGCCTCTTCGTGTACCGTGGCAACCGTCCACTAACTCTTCGCCTTTCCCTCTCGATTTGGAACTGTTGTCGCATGCTAGCTCTTCATCCCTCCTCTATTTGCCTTCACCCTTCCTTCTGCCATTGTTTGATCGTCTTCTCCATGGAGGGAACAAGCCAGAAATGACCCCGTTATTCTTGCCCCGATCTGAATGATGACGCGGTGGAGGAACTCACTGATCGGTGCAACGTCATCACCTCGGCTAGCATGGCAGGTTCGTTCAAGACCATTCTCGACTCAACTAATAACATCATTACAAGGAACCCAAGGGTTCAGGAGCGGTTTGATCTCCCCTATCTTCTTTGCCGTGACCCTGCTGACTGGCGCGGGGACGAGGGAAGCATCACCTTGTGTAAGTTGATGCCGCTTGATAATGATACATATGATGTTAAGATGCCATCGCTTGAGGGCAAGGCTTGGGCAGGCACAAATGGAGATTGGGTTGTTTATATTGGGTACAACTGCGAGTGGGAACTTGTGAATGTGTACACTCATCACCGGGTTCCACTTCAAAAAATCTCAGACGGCTGCCTAGAGGTTGAGTACACCGGTATTCTACGTGAGTTCAAATACGATCATGCTGACTGTCGTCTATGGAAGATAGCAATTTGTCGAGTTCCCAACCGCTCTTGGGGTTATAGGAATGCTTATGTTGTTGCTATCTTCGACAAGCTTGTTGCCGTCCTTCATGGTTCGACTCGATGGATATTGCTCAAAAATCAGTTTCTATACACGGATGAGTACTGTGATGCAATTCAATACGAGGGTCTTGTGTTTGCTGCCACCACTCGTGGCACTGTTTTTGCATGGAATCCTCATGATTTCGGTACGTTTGTCTTCCATCGTAATTATAATTGTTTCATCCACATGCATGCGGGTTAGTTAGTTTCCCTTTACTAATTAACCTTCTTGTGTTTCCAAGGTCCTGTGAACATTCCACCACCTATACTTGAAAATTTTATTCACAAGCATGAGGATGAGCAGGACCCATATACTCAGTGGCGCCTGGCAACTTATTCCGATGGATCACCTCTTCTTGTTTGTATACGGGGCACTGCTGATGTTACTAAGGAAGCAGGTGTTGTCTCGTATGGTCGCACTCTCTGGACCTATTCCAGCATCCGCTGCAGGGTATTCGGGATGTATACTGGTGTACTAGAGCCAACACCTTCTCCCTGGTTCAGTATTGAAAATCTTGGAGGAAACTCGCTCTTCCTTGGACAAAACTATCCAATGATGGTGGAAGGCGATCCAGCTGCTGTTGACACAACGTTACTACCATTTATGAGAAGCAACTGTATATATACCTCGGACATTACTATCACTACAAAAAAAAGACACATCCGTGACATTTTGGGCCGAACGAAAATCTTTTCTGTCATACTTGTGACACTTCTATGACGATAATTGTGACAAAACGCGGTATCATCATAGATGTGGTGGGGTCCTACTTCTATGACAAAAAATCATGACAGAAAATGGGGTTTTTGTCCTGGGCGGGCCGGAGACGCAGCTGCATGACATGCTTTGGGCCGTCCATGACAGAAAAAACCGTGGTAGAAGCGAGGGCGAGGAAAATATCGGGGTGTTCCCCGTTACGGTGGGTGGTCGGGGCCGAGCGATGCGTGTTTCTCTCGTACACGCACGCGCGTGGGTGCGAGGCATTGGGCTCTAACTCAACCCGAGCGAGGCGTTGGGCTCTAACTGAACCCGAGCGATTGCACTGCAGGCTACGCGTTATTGAACCCGAGCGATTGATCGATGGCTGTTAACTGAACCCGATCGAGCGATTCCTTCGCTACTGCTGCTAACTGAAGCCGATTGATGCTGCCTCTGGATGAACAGTGAGTGTTGCTGGGGTGGTTTGGATGAATAGTTCCCGGTGGGGGTGGATGAACAGGACCCCGTGGCGTTGCCTCTGGATGAACAGGACCCCGATCATTCGAGCCAGTTGGGGCTGGATGAACAGGACCCCGTGGAGGGCAGGATGAACAGTAGACGGTGGAGGGCTGGATGAACAGTAGCCCGTGGAGGGGTGGTTGAACAGGAGCCCGTGGAGAGGGCTGGTTGAACAGTAGCTAGTGGAGTAGCGCGCGGTGGAGGCTGGATGAACAGGAGCCCGTGGATGAACAATCGTAGGTGGAGGCTGGAGGAGGTCGACGGTGGATGAACAGTAGCCCGTGGAGGCTGGAGGGGGTCGACGGTGGAGATGAACAGTATCTCGTGGAGTCCCGTTTTGCGGTACGCCACACCCCTCCCGATGAACAGGACCCCCGTTTCGACCATAGCGCTCCAACACAAGTCCGTTTCCTCCGTTTTGCGGTACGCCACACCCCTCCCAATCAACAGGACCCCCGTTTCGACCGTAGGAGGTCCGTTTCCTCCGTTTTGCGGTACGCCAGACCCCTCCCAATGAACAGGATCCCGTTTCGAACGTGGCCGGTCGAACACAAGGCCATTTCCTCCGCTCTGCAGTACGCGAGGCCTCGTTTCCATCGGCGGTTCCGTCCAAGCCCTCCTGATGAACACGACGAAGCATTTCGTTCCGACCCAGCCGGTTGGCTCCCCATGAACACGACGACGACGCTGTTTTTCTGTTCCGACCCAGCCGTGTACACGAGCCTTGGCCGTACGCATGCGTGAGTAGGCGTTCGATACCCTGCCCGTATGTACGTACGTGGCCGTATTTTCTTTCTTGCACAGTGGCCGCTGTACGTACGTGTACATGCTACGTGCGCGCCTCTACTACGACACGTGCGCGCCTCTACATCGACCAGTATGTACGTACACATTCGCGACCAGAATGACAACGCTACGTACGCTTTGACCAGGTGGGTCCCGACTGTCAGGCACTTCCTTGCCTGCGAAGATGTAGCTGGTGGGTCCCAGCAGTCAAGGGGGTGAATCGTTTTTTTTTCAGACGCACTTCCTTGCGTGCGAAGATGTAGCTGGTGGGTCCTAGCAGTCAGGGGGAAATGTTTTTTCACGAAATACGGTGGCCCATCCGGTGGGTCCCTGCTGTCAGGTGGAGGAATAATTATTTTGCGCGTAATAAGGAGGCACTTCCTTGCTGCGGCCGTGGACCCAGCTATCAGCCTCTCCACGTACAGCCCACGTCTGATGGAAGCCGTTCCTTGACCACGTTGACCACGCCACGCTGAGAGCACTAGGGTGGTGGACGACGGCGAGGCCTAGGAAGGGGACGACGCGGAGCCGGGGAAGACGCGGCAGTGGAAGCCCGCGTGGAGAGGAGTACGAGGGTTCACTGGTTCGGCTGCGGTGTGAGGTTGCCGTCGCCGCAGGGCCTGGCCAGCGGTGGGAATAGTAGGGGGCGGGGAGGCCTCCGCGGCAGCACAACCGACCATGGGAGGCAGGAGCGTGCGACACGACCGTCGCTGCTTTGGGCGGCTGGAGCAAGAAGACCAGAGGTTGAAGAAGCACTACGGCCGTTGGATGGACATCGTACGGTCACTGGAGCTAGAATCGTTCATATTGACTAAGTTGACAAAGCACTCCATCCCCGTCAACTTAGTAGGCCCACAAGTCAGCCTCCCACGAAGGTGGGTCCCAACTAGCAGGGGGAGTATTCATTTTTTTGTGCGTAATAAGGAGGCACCTCCGGTGGGTCCGAGCTGACAGCGGGGGGAATGTTTTTTTTCGTGAAATACGTTGGCCCGTCCGGTGGGTCCCAGTAGTCAGGGAGAAATGTTTTTTATGCCAAATACGGTGGCCCGTCCGGTGGGTCCCTGCTGTCAGGTGGAGGAATAATTATTTTCCGAGTAATAAGGAGGCACTTCCTTGCGGCTGCCGTGGACCCAGCTGTCAGCCTCTCCACGTACAGTACTCTTCCGATGGAAGTCGTTCCTTGACCACGTTGACCACGCCACACCGAGAGCAGCAGGGCGGTGGACGACGGCGAGGCCTAGGAAGAGAATGACACGGAGGCAGGGAAGACTCGGCAGTTGTTTCCCACGCGGAGGGGAGTACAACTGTACGAGGGTTTACTGGTTCGTCTGTCGTCGCCGGAGAATAACAGCAGGTGTGGGTGAGTAGAGGGATGGCTAGGCCAGCGATGGGAGTACGATGGGGCAGTGAGGCCTGCGCGGCAGCACAGCCGGCCGCGGGGAGGAGGGAGCAGGCAGTCCCGCCGGCGCTTGTTTGAGATGCTGGAGCAGGAAGAGCAGAGATTGAAGAAGCACGACGGCCGTTGGATGGACCTCCAACAGTCACCGCTTGGGCGTCAACCTTTTTTTAGGAAAGCCTCAAATCTGTGGAAAACAACATACAACCCATCTGCCATTATTTCTAATAATTTACAGCCCATTTGCTAATTCTTAAGGTTTTTCCCATATTCTTTTTGTTAGCATTACAGCCCATATTGTGGCCACGGTTAAAAAAATATACGAAATTTTGCATATTTCGGTGCGGTCCGAACTGTTTTTAATCCCGAAATTTCGAGTCACATTCAAACTGATTTAAAAAATAAATGTATATCAATATAAAATCCAACAAATTGTCCACGCATAAAAATTAATGCAATTTAAAATCTCGAAATGAAAAAAAAGAAATTTGAAACTAATTGCCGGTTTGATGTGTTTTAAAAATGTACAGCCCATTTCTCATTACTTGCCGGTGTACAAAAATAGGGGCACGCTTTTGTACCCCTTTACCTATGCACGGGCAGTCGGAGCCGCGCCCACGACCACACCAAGCAGAACAGGGGAGGTGAGCCAAGGTAAGACCGAAGCCCAAGACAATCAAAGCAACGCCAAGGCCAAGACCACAAAGAGCAGAGGGACGAAGCAGGTTCCCCCGGCGAGACCCTTGCCGGGCGGCCTCAGCGGCCCCGGCAAGACCCTTGTCGGGACAGCTCGCCCCACACCAACAGAGCGAGCCACCCTTGAGCCCACGACCCCCAGCGCCATCATCAACGTGGGGCCAGGGCTCGGGAAGGCACCTCTGTGGTGGCATGCAGATCTTTGTGAAGACATATTCAAGATCAGATTAGGATTAGAAGACGATGATTCTCGGCAAGATCCCTGCCGAGGAAGGCCACCAGACCCCCAGAAAGGTCCTTGCCGGGGACAATAGCACGCCACGGCAAGACCCTTGCCGGGCCACCCAGCAAGGCCCTCGCCAAGGACGCCAGCGGGGCCACTGCCAAACCCGCGCCGGACAAGCTTCCACCACCGTTCACATGCAGCTGCCAGCCCAACCAGCTGGGCGGGCACCTGCATGGCAACATGCAGCTCCCAGGCCAACTCATCGAGCACCTGCGTGGCGGCATGCAGATCTTCGTGAAGGCTCCGCCACCGCTCCACCTCAGCTGCCTACATGGCACCACGCACCTCACTGGCCGGGGCGAGTGTCAAGGCAAGGAGGAGCGGCGATGGACGGGACGGGCCTCGCCCCCGTCCCCAATAAAGCAAGGGGACACCTAAGCTACGCATTAAATGCATCTTGTCCTGTAATACGAGCGATAAGCTCAGAGCACTGTACGCCTTTCCACCTCCTGTGTGTCACTGTGGAAGCCCCTTTCAACTATAAAAGGAGGCCCATGGCATACTGGAGAAGGATTCGGCTCTTTTGAACCACGCACTGACCACAGCTAGTTCGAGAGCTCAAGAACTCTCAGAAATACACCCACCAAAGCAGGACTAGGGTTTTACGCATCCTCGCGGCCCGAACCTGGGTAAACGATCCCTGTGCTGTCTACTAGCCCTGCTCTCCTCGCAACCCTGCGCCCCGGCAACCGCAGTAGTGATTCTTGTGATCCCATAGGTGTCGTTCCACACCGACATCTTTGGCGCGCCAGGTAGGGGCGCAATTGTGAGAATCTGGTCTGGTAGTTAGCCTAGCAGTTCTTCGTCGCCATGGCCCCTAAGAAGAAGACATCCACGGCGATCGGCTCGTTGGGAGCCGAACGGCCCGTGCCGGTGCGGACGAGCAGTGGACCGGTCGCAGACAGGACCCGGGCCGCGGCCCGCGAGCACCAGCATCGCCCAGGCAGTCGGAGCCTGGCGAGCGGCGTCGTTCGCGTGCCAGACGACCGGCTACACGTCGCCGGATCCAAAGACGGAGCTGGGCCCCCCGTAGGCGGCGCGGGGCCCTCCGGGGGTGTCGTTGTGCCGACTCCGTGCGGCGCGGCGACCTCCAGGATGCCTACACCGGCGACCATCGCGTGTTCTTCCCATGGTGTGCGCGTCGAACAGCGTCACCGCGTTGGTGACCCTGGGCACCGCCGTGGGAAGAGCCCTATGCGTCATCGGCAAGATGAAGGGGTTCAACAGGCTCGCCGAAGCGCTGGCGAAAATGGCACGCAGCTGCTGGGTCATGACAGAGCTCCTTCTAACGTAGTTAGAAGTCAAAGCGCACCGTGATCCACGCAGCTGTTGCCGCCGCCCACACTAGCGGAAACTTTGGCGCGCGCGCAGCTGCTCCTCGATTTCCCTCCTGCTGCGGAGAAGCTCGACGAGTGGAGGGCCACCATCCGGAGCCTTGTCGCCGTCGCCAACAAAGACGATCCGCAACCAGCGGGGCCCTCGGGTCGGCGCCCCACCGAGCTACCACATGCTGGCGCTGGGAGGACCGAGGAAACTGCAGCCACGGTGCACTCTCCTCCTCCTCGCCAGCCGCCGCGGGCGTCGGCCCGTCGTGACGACGCTTGTGATAACATTTCCATAGCATCGTCCGACCCGCGGACCCTCCGCGACCAGCGCCAGGTCATTCGGGAATGAGCTCACGAAGACGCTCGAACCACCGTCGAGCGTCGGCGCGAAATGCGCCGCCAGTCGGATAAGCGGGCAGGACCCGCTATGGACCACCCGGCACCGGGAGGCTCCGGCGGCCTACCTTACGAGGTGGGCTGCCCGGCCTTTACCCGTGAGCTGCGGCAGTTCCAGTGGCCGTTCCACCGCACGTTCAAGCCCGACGTCGATGAGAAATACACTGGCAAAACCCATCCGTCAGAGTTCCTCAGCAGCTACACCATCGCGATGCAGGCTGCTGGGGCTCACGACGACAAGGTGCTTGCCAACTATTTCCCGCTGGCGCTCAAGCCCAATGTGATGTCTTGGTTGATGCACTTGCTGGTGGATTCCATTTCTTCTTGGTCGGATCTGTGCCATGAGTTTGTTGGCGCCTTCACAGGAGGCCACCATGCTCATGGCCAGGCCAGTGATCTGCACATCATTCCCCAGAAGGAAGGGGAGACCCTGCGCAAGTACATCCAGAGATTTAGCCGGGTGCAGTACAACATCCCCGACGTACATGCCGCCGCTGTGATTAGCGCGTTCCACCAGAATGTGCGCAATCGCAAGATGCGCGAAGAGCTGGCGATGACCAAAGTTAAGGACGTGGCTGAGCTCTACGTTCTGGCCGATAGGTGCGCCCAGGCTGAAGAGGGAAGGAAGTACCCCGGAGAAGACCCCGGCGCGGAAACCGACTCTACCGATCAAGACGCTGCTACCTCGACGAGGAAGGGCCGGTGTCGCAATAGGAAACACAAAGGCAAGACCGTGCTTGCCGTTGAGGGATCTGACGACGCCGGTGCCGGCAAGAAGGTCAAAGCAGACGCCCCTGGCAAGGAGATTGCCGGGTGCGCCGCCTGCCGAGCCTTGGCGGCTACCGACAAGCCAGGAAGCTCCGGAAAGCAATACTGCAAGATCCACCGCACCAAGGGCGACGACCTCCAGAACTGCTGGCAAGTCGAGCTGCTTGCTGAGAAGCAAAAGGCTGAGTATGAGAGGCGGGACAAGGAGAAGGACCAGGACGGTGCGGAGGGGTCCCGAAAGAAGCGTGGCGGCCAAGGAGGCCGCCCCGGCAAGGACAACCAGCAAGAGAGGCCCGCCCAGGGCCGCGACAAGAAACAAGAAGACGATGATCACGACGAGGACGACGAGTCTGGTGAGCAAGGGTTCCAGAAGGCTACGGAGGCCATGTGCATCGATGACGGTGCCTCGCTGCATACCTCTCATCGCCAGCTCAAGCAGTGGGCGCGTGAGATTACAGCAGCAGAGCCGTCGTTCGATGCTCAGAAGCCGCTGAAGTGGTCCAGCACACCCCTCATTTTGACGCCGAGGACCACCCTGACCGCACTACCGCGGTCGGGTGTTTGCCATTGTTGGTCTCACCAACGATACGCAACCTCAGAGTGAATAAGATGTTGGTTGAGGGCGGGGCTGGCCTGAACCTGATCTCGCCTGTCATGATCAAAAAGTTGCAAATCCCTGATGGAGACCTCGAGGAAACGGGCACATTTCAAGGGGTCAATCCAGGGAGGAGCCAGCCGAAGGGAAAGGTCACACTGCCCGTGACGTTTGGAGGAGAGTTGAACTACAGGACGGAGAGGATCGTCTTCGACGTAGCCGAGATCCCCTTGCCCTACAACAGGATCCTCGGCCGCCCATCACTAGCCAAGTTCATGGCGGCGTCACACTACGCCTACAACATGCTAAAGATGCCTGGGCCGTTGACCATCATCTCCGTCCCCTCCGATAAGAAGGACGCGCTGATCTGCGCCGACCAGCTCTACCGGGAAGCAGTTGCAGCGACTGCCGCCAAGGCACCTGCTCCTGCCGCTGAAGCCCCGGGAGGGAAGAAGAAGCCCGGAAAGACCTCTCGCACCCACTCCGGCAAGCGCACCTCCTCAGAGTGTTGTGCTACCGTCGAGGACGTGCCAGAGGGATCTACCGACAAGAGCAAGAGACCCAGGGCCGAGCCACCACAGACCAAGAAGGTGCCCGTCAGGGAGGATGGCACGGGAGGGGCCTTCACCATAGGCTCCACCCTCGACAGCAAATAGGAAGGCGCGCTCGTCACCTTCCTGCGGGCGAATGTCGACGTGTTTGCATGGCAAGCATCCGGCATCCCCGGTGTTCCCAGGGAGGTGATTGAGCACCACCTAGCTGTCTGCCCCCACGCGTGGCCCGTCAAGCAGAAGGTCAGAAAGCAGGCTCTGGAGAGGCAGGAGTTCATCATAGAGGAGATCAGGAAGTTGGAAGCGGCAGGTTTGGTGAGAGGAGTGCTCCACCCGACGTGGTTGGCCAATCCGGTAGTGGTGCGCAAGGCGAATGGGAAGTGGAGACTGTGTATTGATTACACAGATATCAATAAGGCTTGCCCTAAGGACCCCTTCCCGTTGCCGCGCATCGGCCAGATTGTTGACTCCACGGCCGGGAGCAATCTGCTATCATTCCTCGACGCCTACTCAGGCTACCACCAGATCTTCATGACGAAAGAGGATGAAGAGAAGACAACATTCATCACCCCATGTGGCATGTATTGCTTTTTATGGATGCCTTTCGGGTTGAAGAGTGCTGGCTCAACGTTCGCAAGAGCAGTCCAAATTGGTTTTGAACCTCAGCTCCATAGAAATATGGAGGACTACATGGATGATATAGTGGTCAAAACCAAGGACGGGCCAACTCTTGTGCAAGATCTGGAAGAGACATTTGCTAACCTGCGCAAGATCAACCTCAAGCTGAACCCTGAGAAGTGTGTCTTCGGTGTTCCGTCCGGCAAGCTTCTCGGGTTCTTTGTGTCACAGCGCGGGATCGAGGCAAACCCAGACAAGATCAAGGCTATTGAGCAGATCGAGGCGCCCAAGTGGATCAAGGATGTGCGTCGGCTCACCGGCTGCGTTGCCGCCATGAGCCGATGAAAGAACATGTGGTGCCCCCATGTTTGGTTTTGGTAATTGACGACAATCTCTATGGACTAATGGTTGCCTTGAGTTATATTTGAAGGTTTTGTCCATAGGCTTTTCTTGGAGTACATGTGTTGGTTTCAAGGAGAGTTTGTGTTGACCAAGGTGCTATTAAGGAATTATCCAAAGATTGGTCATGTGAGAGTTGAGCTTATTGCAAGCATGTCTTGAAGAAGAAGATTGTGTGATCATTCATGTTTACCTTCAAGACATCATCCAAATGAAGAGAGTTGGAAAGATTCTAGGTTGATCAAGACTAAGTCAAGAGTGAATCAAGTTGATCAACTCACAAAGCGTAGAAGATGTACCGAGAGGGATCAAGTGATCCCATGGTATGGTAAGCATTGTCCATTGTGCTTTGTGTACTAACCCATGGTCTTTGTGAGAGTTCTATGTGGGGTTAGGTACGTGTTCATGGGCTTGCATCAAGAGGAAGATATCACTCAACCCATGGAGAGGATGACATCAAGTGGTGATCGTCATCAAGATTGCCGTGTGCAAGTTCAAGTGGAGCATCACAAAGAGATCAAGTGCTTGAAGCTTGCCGTCCATTGTGGTGACAATGGACTTGTGAAGATGTGCCGAAGAGTGGCTCACCCATAGTGGACTATGGGGGAGTAATAATCTAGTCTTCATCGAGCCAACGCAATCAAGAAAGGTGGTCCAACTTGAGGGAGTCAAGATCGTCATCATCTAGCTCAAGTGGACCATGTGCAAGGCAAAGGTTTTCCCTTGATAGGTTTTCTATTTTACCGGTCTCATGGTGGTAGTTGGGAGACCGGGTTATAGGATCGATAGCCGTACTATCAAGGGGGGCTCTCAAGTGAGTAGCTTGATCGTATCGTTCGTCGAGAGCTCAAACCATTGCATCCTTGCATCATGTTTCTTGGTTCTTGTTTGGTTCTCTTTGTGAGTCTTAGACCTTATGGTCATCTTGATGACAATCTTGAGTTCATCGAAAACGGAGTTTGCATGCGTCTTCTATGACGTTTTCGATGTTGGAGGTTTTACCGGTCTTATCCAAGGAAGGGTTCTCACCATTTTCTTTTGGGCCTTTTCTCATTTGCTTCTTATTGGTATTTATATCAAGATTGTGTTAGCCCTTGTCACTAGCTTTCCAACAAACTTGGTTTCGTCGAATTCGGAGTCCGTTTGCAGAAGTTGTGTCAGTTTTGGTGTTCTGAAAAGGCTGCAGCGGTACTACCGCGGACAGGAGCGGATGTAATTTTTTACTACCGCTCTTGGGAGCGGTACTACCGCTTGGAGCAGTACTACCGCGGCTACTTCCGTGGCTACTTCTGCTCGGGACCAAAAACTCATCACAAGTTCAGCGGTGGTAGGCACGGATGTAATTTTTTAATACCGCTCGCAAGCAGTAGTACCGCTACCCTTAGCAGTAGTACCGCTACCCCTAGTGGTAGTACCGTGAGGTCAAGCGGTACTACCGCTCCGATAGTTCTTCTGGCTTTTTTGCCTCCTCGCTGTTATGTTTCAAAGGGCTACTACCGCCCTAGCAGTAGTACCGCTCCTTGGAGCGGTATTACCGCTCGGTGTGGGCTGTGACCATAACGGTTGGATTTTTCCCCACCTATAAAAGGGGGTCTTCTTCCCCAATGAACCTTATCCTTTGAGCTCGTGTTCTTCCCCCATTGTTGACCTTCTTCGAGCTTGCTAACTCTCAATCCCTCCATGGATTCTTGCTAGTTTTTGAGGGAAAAGAGAGAGGAGATCTAGATCCACATTTCCACCAATCGCTTTCCCCTCTATGTGAGGGGAACCCCTTGGATCTAGATCTTGGAGTTCTTGATGTTCTCCTTCTTGTTCTTGCTCTCATTTTCCTCCCTAGCATTAGTTGCTTCGGTGGGATTTGAGAGAGAAGGACTTGGGCACTCCGTGTGCCCTTGCCATTGCATTTGGTGCATCGGTTTGAGTTCTCCACGGTGATACGTGGAAGTTACAAGTTGAGAAGCTTATTACTCTTGGGTGCTTGGTACCCTTGAGCTTGTTCCTCTTGGGTGCTTGGGCTCCCTAGATGGTTGGTGGTGTTCGGAGCTCAATCATTGTGGTGTAAAGCTCCGCGCAAGCGTCGGGGTCTCCAATTAGGTTGTGGAGATCGCCCCGAGCAATTTGACGGGTTCCGGTGACCGCCCCCAAGGGTTGCCAAAGTGTACGGGTTCGGTGACCGCCCCCAAGGGTTGCCATTTGTACGGGTTCGGTGACCGCCCTCAAGGGTCCCTTAGTGGAATCACGACATCTTGCATTGTGCGAGGGTGTGAGGAGATTACGGTGGCCCTAGTGGCTTCTTGGGGAGCATTGTGCCTCCACACCGCTCCAAACGGAGATTAGCATCCGCAAGGGTGTGAACTTCGGGATACATCGTCGTCTCCGCGTGCCTCGGTTATCTCTTACCCGATCCCTTTACTTATGCACTTTACTTTGTGATAGCCATATTGTTTCTTGTCATATATCTTGCTATCACCTAAGTAGTTTTTCTTGCTTAGCATAAGTTGTTGGTGCACATAGGTGAGCCTAGTTGTTGTAGGTTTTGTGCTTGACAAATTAACCGCTAGATTTATTCCGCATTTGTTCAAGCCTCAACCGTAATTATTTTAAAGCGCCTATTCACCCCCCCTCTAGGCGACATCCACGATCTTTCAGCCGATTCATCTCCAAGTCCGTCGAGCGCGCCCTTCCCTTATTCAAAATCTTGAAGAAGGCAGGCCCAGTAGAGTGGACCCCAGAAGCCGAGGCATCACTGCAGGATCTGAAGAAATACCTTTCCTCCACGCCAATAATGGTTGCGCCAAGACCACAAGAGCCGTTGCTGCCGTATCTGGCGGCGACGAATCAAGTGGTCAGCGCCGCACTGGTGGCATAGAGGGAGGTCGATGAGGAGGCAACAATGGCGGCAGAATCAGCGGATGGCAAGCCAAAGACTCCCCCGGTAGGGCCTGGTGCCGACATGGCGCGGCCCCCGGCAGAGTCTGGTGCCACCAAGGCAGTGCCCGCGCAATCGAGTGAGGTGGTGCCGAAAAAGAAGATGATGCAGCACTCGGTTTACTTCGTCAGCTCCCTCTTGCAGGGGGCTAGGTCGAGGTATTCCGGCATGCAAAAATTGCTCTTCGGCCTCCTTATGGCCTCGAGGAAGCTGCGTCACTACTTCCAAGCCCACGAGATCACTGTCGTCACCCACCTCCCGTTGCAACGGATACCGCATAACCCAGACGCATCCGGAAGGATTGTGGAATGGGCCTTGGAGCTATCAAGTTTCGGTTTAAAGTTTGAAAGTACCTCGACAATTCAGAGCAGAGTCTTGGCGGAGTTCATCGCAGAATGGACCTCGACGCCTGATGAAGAAATCCAGGAGACCACTCTCCCCGGCGAGGAAGCAGACCGCGACTGGATCATGTACTTTGATGGGGCTTTCTCGCTGCAAGGCGCCGGTGCCGGTGTGCTGCTCGTCGCCACCGGAGAACACCTCAAGTACGCGATCCAGATGCACTTCCCCAGGGAGATGTCCACCAACAACACTGCTGAGTACGAGGGATTTCTTGCCGGTCTCAGGATCGCGGCAGACCTCGGGGTTAAGAAGCTCATCGTCAGGGTTGACTCACAGCTCGTTGTCAGGCAGGTCAACAAGGATTATCAGAGCCCATTGATGGAAGCTTACATAGATGAGGTGAGGAAGCTGGAGGAACGCTTTGACGGTATCCAGACGGAGCACGTCCCCCGAGCGGAGAACGACATCGCCGATTACCTGTCAAAGCGTGCCGCATTCAAGCTACCTGTGGAACCAGGTACCTTTTTGCTCCGTTTAACTCAACCATCCGTCGAACCATCAGCGGGGCAGAACAAGCGGAGGAAATCAGGTCCCGGCAAGTACTTTCCTACCGAGCCCCCTGGGGCTGCCGGCAAGGGTGCTGCCGCGGACGCTGAGCCTGCCCAAGAGCAACTGGTTCCGGCAGGGCGTCAAGCCCTGGCCATAGAGACAGCCGCTCCCATGGCGGAAGAGATGCCTTTGGTCCTTGCCGTCGAGCCCCAGGCTCCGACATGGGCGCAGCATACCGTCGAATTCCTCCAAACAGGGGAGCTTCCTGAGGAGCAGGAAGAAGCGGAGAAAGTAGCCCGTCGGTCCGCCCTGTACCAGTTCGTCGATGACGTCCTGTACCGGAGAAGACCGAATGGTGTGAAACTCAAGTGCATCCCCCGGGAGGAAGGACTGGAGCTGTTGGCAGAGATACATGGAGGCATATGTGGCTCCCACATAGGGTCGAGGGCCCTTGCCGGGAAGGCGTTCCGGCAAGGTTTCTTCTGGCCCACCGCCCTCCAGGATGCGACGGCACTAGTAACCAAGTGTGAAGCATGCCAGTTCCATTCAAAGAAGCTTCATCAACCAGCTCAAGCCCTTCAAACAATCCCTCTCTCCTGTCCATTCTCGGTCTGGGGGCTGGATATACTGGGCCCTTTCCCCGCGCTGTCGGGGGCTTCGAGTACTTGTACATCGCAATCGACAAGTTCACAAAGTGGCCAGAGGTGGAAGCAGTGAGGAAGGTGACTGCTCAGTCAGCCGTCAAGTTCTTCAAAGGACTGGTCTGCCGTTTTGGTGTGCCAAACAGAGTCATCACCGACAACGGCACACAGTTCACAAGCCACACCTTCATGCAGTACATCCAAGACCTCGGCAGCAAGGTCTGTTTTGCTTCTGTGGCACATCCACGGGGCAACGGCCAAGCGGAGAGGGCAAATGCTGAAGTGTTGCGAGGCCTGAGAACGAAGACCTTTGACAAGCTGCACAAGAGTGGAAGGCGCTGGATTGATGAGTTGCCGACGGTTCTTTGGTCGATCAGGACGACGCCAAATCGAGCCACCGGCCAGACACGTTTTGCCCTGGTATACGGGGCAGAAGCAGTTCTCCCCACGGAACTCATATACGGGTCACCTCGAGTGCTCGCTTATGATGATCTTGAGCAAGAGTCGTTGCGCCAAGATGACGCGACGCTCCTTGAGGAAGATCGTCTTCGGGCGGCTGTGAGAGCGGCACACTACCAGCAAGCCTTGCGCCGCTACCATAGCCGCAAGGTTCATGCCCGAAGCTTTGAGGAAGGTGACCTTGTTCTTCGGCGCGTTCAGTCGGCCAAGAATTCCAACAAGTTGACGCCGAAGTGGGAAGGCCCTTATCGGGTAATACGAGTCACCAGGCCTGGCGCAGTCCGCCTGGAGACCGAGGATGCCGTCCCAGTGACCAACTCCTGGAACATTGAGCATCTTCGCAAGTTTTACCCGTAAGGCGCGGCTTGCCGGGCCTCCCGGCAAGCCACCTTTTGTACAAGCTTTGCCGACAAGGCATGTGACCCTTTGTACAAAGCCAGGCGCAGACCCTGAGCATAACTAAATGAAGCGCTGGCGCCCTAAGGCATAGCATGCATGCTAGGTCGAGTCTCTTCCTCGGTTAGGGTTGATAGTGCTCAACAGCGACTAACCCCTAGCTTAGAGGTCGAGTGAGCGTCTATCTGTTCCTCTTCTGTCCTTTTTTGGTTTGCAGGGCACATGAGCACTTCTGCTGAGCTACTTGGAAGAAAGGAAATGGACCAGCATCCCGACCCCGGCAAACTAGAGTTGCCGGAGGCTACAAACTCGAGGATCCGACCGCGGCAAGATAAGACTGCCGGGGGCTGCAGATCCAGATAAGTCTTTTTTATCCCCTGTCATGCATTTCGAAACAGGACTGGGGCATGTGAAGCCTCGTTTTTATCTCTAGGCTGCCATGCTCCCTTTTTTCCTATACCTAAGGATTATTTCCTGGGTCCGGATTTGGTTGTAGCCGCAGCGGCAAGGAGGTAGAACGAGGAGCCTAAAGCCTGCTTCATCCCTGCCTCCGCCAAGAGCGCGAGAATGGTCGAATGGAGTGGGGGGAATGGCAAGGCCTGTTGCCGGGCGAAAAACGTTTATCTTAAACAATAATGAGGATTTGCTCCTTGTCGTGGGATTTACCCACGAACGAAAAGCCCGACAAGCATCCCTTTTTCATTAAAAACATCCCATACAGGTACAGTTCGTACGAAATGAAAACATGGACAAAGGGGGTTACAAGCTTTAAATTTAACAAGGCCCACAGGCTTACAGATTAAAAAAAGAGGTAAGGTGCCCGTGATCCTTTTCTTGTCCCTCTCCTCAGGAGGCAGGTCAAGGAGGCGAGAGGGCAAAAGGGGCGCCTAGGCGAGCTACGAGCAGCAGAAAACACCAAGAGAACACCTCGGTGGCCGCCCACGGGTGGGCTGGTGATGACGGTGCCGGAAAGGAGCTGGAAGACGAGGCGGCAGGACCGGCAGTACGCGATGAAGGTGTCGGTGCCCGCGTACTCCGAGTTGACGGCCTTGCCGCCCGCCCTCTTCCTCTTCCTCAACCTCCCGACGCCATCCGCCCAAGGAGACGGCCCCGAGAAGTTCAAGGAGCTGGCCCCGCCCCCGGCAAAACCCTGCCGGAGGAGCGGCCAGGTGCAGATGCTGCTGCTGCCGCACCCGCCCAGTCGCGGGGTGTCCAACGCCTAGTCAGACTCGTCCCCGCTGTCCTCCTCGTCACTTTCCCTCGAGGAAGAGCTTCCATCGTCGGAATCTCCATCAGAGGAGCTCTCCACGTAGCATTTTAGGCGAGTTCCAAACTCTCCGAAGACCTTGACGGAGAGCAGGCCGTCCTCCATTAATTTGAAGTAGAGGACGAGCCCCGCCGTCAGGCTGTGGATGCGGGCGAACGTCTTCCATCCACGACGGAGGTACATAACCCGAGGAGCCAGGAAGTCGACGTCAACCCGTGTGCCCCCATTCCCACAGCCCCTCATGTGCAACCTGAGGGTCTGGGGCGGGTCACGCTCCATCACCCGAGCAAACGGGGCAGGGAGACGAAGACGACAACGCGGAGGCCGGCGCAGCCTGCTGAAGAACTCGCAAGGCTGGTCTTCAACGTGGCCCTCCATCGGGAAGGGCATTGTTGGCAGGGGCAAGGCTGGCGTGCCGCCCCGTCCTCCTCTTCCCCGAGCGCTACGGCTTCTGCCCCAGCCTCGCCCACGGCCTCGCCCCCTCCCCCTTCCCCTCGTGGCCGGTTCCACCACCGCGGGCTCAGGAGGAGGAGGGACGCGCTGTCGAGCGGCGA
Source organism: Aegilops tauschii subsp. strangulata (assembly GCF_002575655.3). Taxonomy (NCBI): domain Eukaryota; kingdom Viridiplantae; phylum Streptophyta; class Magnoliopsida; order Poales; family Poaceae; genus Aegilops; species Aegilops tauschii. Next base: position 313,802,082 of record NC_053040.3, read on the forward strand.
CCCTCGCCGCCACCGTCGAGGGACCAGGATTCCCCTTCTCCATGGCGGGTGAGAGGAAAAAGCAGAAGCAGGAGGAGATAGAAGATGGAAGAATGCGGGATGCCATCCCCACTTCCCCCTCTTTATAAAGGAACGGGTTTGAGGCTCGGCCGCCCCGCTCGGCCAATCCAGACACCGGAGGCGCAGGGAATCAGGACCGACCCGCTGCCCCAACCAGCGACGACCCGGTTTCCCGCCTCCACCGTTTGCCACCCCGAGCGCATGAAAGACGCGTGGCAGACGTGCAGAACTGAGGGGACGGGTGAGGCGACCTCTCCCTAGCCCGTGATTGTGGGGAGTGGACGCCTTGAAGACTGCACCCCGGCCCCGCTCAGTAAATGAGCCGCGCCTCCATGCCTCCCTCTTTTTACAGGGAGGGCGCGAGCCGCCTCTTTACTGCGATATGACGCATGCGTGTGGAAACCGCCCCACGCATGCCGCCCACGTCACGCACGCCCCTCCACGCCGCGCCACACCTGTGGGTTGTGGGAAGCGGAGCGCGCGAAGAGTCTTACCACGGTAAAAACCGCCCCGCCTGCCCGCGCACCGTTTTGGGCCTGGCCCAACAACGTGTCGCGCTCATGTGTGGCCCAGGCCCGGGGGCTCCTGTCGGTGTACAAAAATAGGGGCACGCTTTTGTACCCCTTTACCTGTGCACGGGCAGTCGGAGCCGCGCCCACGACCAAACCAAGCAGAACAGGGGAGGTGAGCCAAGGTAAGACCGAAGCCCAAGACAATCAAAGCAACGCCAAGGCCAAGACCACAAAGAGCAGAGGGACGAAGCAGGTTCCCCCGGCAAGACCCTTGCCGGGCGGCCTCAGCGGCCCCGGCAAGACCCTTGCCGGGACAGCTCACCCCACACCAACAGAGCGAGCCACCCTTGAGCCCATGGCCCCCAGCGCCATCATCAACGTGGGGCCAGGGCTCGGGAAGGCACCTCTGTGGTGGCATGCAGATCTTTGTGAGGATATTCAAGATCAGATGAGGATTAGAAGACGACGATTCTCGGCAAGATCCCTGCCGAGGAAGGCCACCAGACCCCCGGCAAGGTCCTTGCCGGGGACAACAGCACGCCATGGCAAGACCCTTGTCGGGCCACCCGGCAAGGCCCTCGCCAAGGACGCTAGCGGGGCCACTGCCAAACCCGTGCCGGACAAGCTTCCACCACCGTTCACATGCAGCTGCCATCCCAACCAGCTGGGTGGGCACCTGCGTGGCAACATGCAGCTCCCAGGCCAACTCATCGAGCGCCTGCGTGGCGGCATGCAGATCTTCGTGAAGGCTCCGCCACCGCTCCACCTCAGCTGCCTGGCTGCCTACATGGCACCACACACCTCACTGGCCGGGGCGAGTGTCAAGGCGAGGAGGAGCGGCGACGGACGGGACGGGCCTCGCCCCCGTCCCCAATAAAGCAAGGGGACACCTAAGCTACGCATTAAATGCGTCTTGTCCTGTAATACGAGCGATAAGCTCAGAGCACTGTACGCCTTTCCACCTCCTGTGTGTCACTGTGGCAGCCCCTTTCAACTATAAAAGGAGGCCCATGGCATACTGGAGAAGGATTCGGCTCTTTCGAACCACGCACTGACCACAGCTAGTTCGAGAGCTCAAGAACTCTCAGAAATACACCCACCAAAGCAGGACTAGGGTTTTACGCATCCTCGCGGCCCGAACTTGGGTAAACGATCCCTGTGCTGTCTACTAGCCCTGCTCTCCTCGCAACCCTGCGCCCCGGCAACCGTAGTAGGGATTCTTGTGATCCCATAGGTGTCGTTCCACACCGACATTACTGATAGGCCATTTTCTCGGCCAGCCGAATGAAGCTCTCCTCGTCTTGAAAGATTTGCAGCCCAACAAGCCTGGCAAAGCGACATACTTGGCAAATCACAAAAAAACTGGGCTGTGGCCGTGGACCCAGCTGTCAGCCTCTCCACGTACAGTACTCTTCCGATAGAAGTCGGTTGTTGACCACATTGACCATGCCATGCCGAGAGCACCAAGGCGGTGGACGACGGCGAGGCCTAGGAAGGGACGACGCGGAGCCGGGGAAGACGCGGCAGTGGATGCCCACGCGGAGAGGAGTACGAGGGTTCACTGGTTCGGCTGCGGTGTGAGGCTGCCGTCGCCGCAGAATAACATGGGGTGTGGGTGAGTAGAGGGATGGCCTGGCGAGCGGTGGGAGTAGTAGGGGGCGATGAGGCCTCCGCGGCATCACAGCCGGCCACGGGAGGCAGGAGCATGCGGCACGACCGGCGCTGGTTTGGGCGGCTGGAGCAAGAAGACCAGAGGTTGAAGAAGCACTACTGCCGTTGGATGAACATCGTACGGTAACTGGAGCTAGAATCGTTCATATTGACTAAGTTGACAAAGCCCTCCGTCCCCGTCAACTTGGTAGGCCCACAAGTCAGCCTCCCACGATGCTGGGTTCCAGCTGGCAGGGGGAGTATTCATTTTTTGTGCGTAATAAGGAGGCACTTCCTTGCGTGCGAAGATAGCTGATGGGTCCGACCTGTCAGCGGGGGGCACGTTTTTTTCACGAAATACAGAGACCCTTCCGGTGGGTCCCAGATGTCAGGTGGAGGAATCAAAGACTTGAGAAGGCATACCGAACAAGCTAGTGTACCAGTAAAGAGACGTTGCTGAGTTTTAGAAAAAAGAGAGACGTGCTCCTGTAGCTGGTTCGAATCCAAACCTAGACTATGACTATATATGGTGCTATGCTACTCTGCAAGTAATGAAACTGACATATCCAACGTTCGCTTCTCCTCTTCTCTACTTACTCTGCCTAGCATCAGAAGCTCTGGCCGCAGCAACCATGTTCGCTGGCTGCTCGTCCACCTACTCTTCAGCAGGCAACAACCAAATATGCGCCAAGTCGCCACCCGTACCATCGCCTGTGGGTCTCATCACACCCCCGCCGGCACGTGCACCGCAGCCGGTTGCTCATCGCAACCCGCTGCCGTTGGTGTGGTGCCACTGCTGCAAATCACGCAGAGTCATCCATCGCGTCTCAACCACAATCCTCAACCCTGGCCGGGCCTTCTACAAATGCCCGAACCATGGGGTAATAATATGTTTAAGTGTTGTTCTGCTGCTTTCAGTTGTTGATTTTTTTAATAGTTTGGTTGATGATCTTCCAATTTGATTCGTGCAGAAAAGGGAAGATTCGTGTGATTTGTATTTCTGGGAAGTTGCTGATGTGGGGGAGTGCAACTATGCTGATTATTTGGTTAGCCGAGGAATCCCAATACCAGTAGGTTGAGGTGTTGGACAAGTAACTGAAGGAACGGCAGAAGAGGAAGATGCAGAGCAGAAGGTTAAAGATGCAGTTCCTCTGATCATGGCCAAGCAACAGCTGCTAAACAGCCTTGACAAAAATGAGGAGATCAAAGAGCTTGTGAAGATAATGGGCAAAATCGATGTGCTCTGTAGGATGATTGTCTCTTTATTTGCAGTGTATGTAGCACTAGTGATGTATTCAGTGGCTATGACATCAGCACTTTGCTGAAACTAGTAATGAATGAAACCTGTGTAGCGGGCTGGACGTAGTGTTGTGAACATCTAATGATTTCTATTAACAGAAATCAGGGGTATCCCCTTTTGCTCATAAATAAATAAATAGCAGAGGCCCTTTTGGTAGTAAATAAATAAATTAGCAGAGGACCTGTCAGGTCAGCTTTGTTCTCATTCGAAGACGTCGAGCAAATTGCAGTCCAACAACAAACTATGTCATCAAATTCAAGTTTCAAAGCCAAATATGAGTACAACTAAACAACAATGTCATCATGTTTTAGTCGTCATACAATCACCAAACACAAATCAGCATACATAACAAGTGATGTTCTCACAGGAAAATACTAAACAACATGTTCATCAGGTTTCAGTTGTCATAGCAAACACAATTTCACATAGTAGATAAAAAACGTCTTCTGACAGGCAAATACGACAAAAGCAATGTAATCATCATCCGCAGTAGCAGCGTCAACATCTTCGCCATGTGTATCAGTCTGAATCGTAATTCCCCATGGTGTCATCTTCTTCTTCGTCCTCAACGTCCTCGAACGTTGGCTTCTTCTTTATCAACTCTTGTATGTCCACAACACGACATGCAATCTTTTCGCCGGCGTCATTGACGTGATGGTTCTCAAAGATATTAGGAACATCTGTGTTATCTTGTACATCACGAGCAGTGTAAGCATCATCTTGTTGTGCAACTTCATTAAACGAATTCCTCTGCTCAAACCTTTGCACTACTCTCCAGTCATCGCTACGTGCAAATGTGTCTTCCAAGAAAAATATCTGTGTTGCTTGATTTGCCAAAATAAAAGGCTCGTTGGTCTGGTACGCCGTCTTGACATTGATGGATTTGAAATAATCATCAGCTCTGGGTTTTGCGATCCTGGAAAACAGGTTATTGTAGCGCACATCTCCAACAATGCAAGATTCATAATGTCTTACCCGAGTATCAGGACCCATTGCTAGTGAGTAAAGGGCATCATCAACTGCCTGCTCATCCTCCCGAATCTTCTTAACCCATGGTTAGAAAATAGACAAGCTGATCATCTTATGTACTCAATATATTAAAAAAAACTGACAGTGCAATTCAAAAGCTTACATGGCTCTTGAACCATTTCGCAAATCCTGCCATAACTAGTTTGTCAATGTTTCTTGGATTTTGCGGCAGTAACTCCTTTTTGTAGATGCTGCACAACATAGTGATCGCGTGAAACATCTAAATATATAAGAATGTGCTGCAAGTTTAGTAGATTACGATGTATAGGCTGCAGTACTTAGCACTTACTTGATATAAGGTAGTATCTCAGGACAATTATTCAACACATACCAAACCATTTTGTCCAAATCTTTAGGTATGTCCTCTTGTCGACTCTTCCCTGTAACTCGAACAGAATAATCGAAAACATTGAGCCCGGTATTGTCTTCATCCATGTCTTTGCTAAGCTGATCAGCTGTTTCAATGTATTTTGAGCAGAATGTCAACGCTTCTGTAGCAATGTAGGCCTCTGCAATGGAACCCTCGGGTCTAGCTCTGTTCCTAACATAGCCCTTGAAAGTGCCTAGCCGCCTTTCAATAGGGTACATCCAGCCATACTATACTGGACCTCTAAGTAGTGCCTCATCAGGTAGATGAACAGCCAAATGCACCATCACATCAAAGAAGGCTGGAGGATATATCTTCTCAAGGTCGCATAGGATAGTTGGTATCTTGTCTCTAAGACGCACCAAAACATCTATCCTGATATTTCTACTGCAGAGTTCCCTGAAGAATTGTCCCAACTCTGCAACTGCTCTGTATCAGTCAGGGCCGCCCAATCCTCTAAGGATAACAGGTAAAACCCTTTGAAGTAGGACGTGGCAGTCATGAGTTTTCAACCCTTGTACCTTGTCTCCATCTGCACTGACTCTCCTTTCAGGGTTGGAAGCAAATCCATGTGGGAATCTCACACGTGACAGGACCTTGCAGAATTCTTTTCTTTTTACCTTGTCCAAGACGTACACAGCTGGTGCCATATCCCGTGGTTTACCTTCATCTTGCACCTGCAAATCCTTTCTGATACCCAGGTGTGTCAAATCAATCCTAGATTTTAAGGTATCTTTCGTCTTGCCTTCAATATTAAGAAGTGTGCCGATAATGCTGTCACATATATTTTTCTCGATGTGCATCACATCAAGATTATGCCGCAGATCCAAATCTTTCCAATACTCCAAGTCCCACAAAGTGGACCTGTGGGTAAACAATAATCTCTCTTCTGCCCTGCAACGCTTCCTTTTCCCGCTACCATTATCAGGATCGTTTCCTGGTGTATATGCCTGACCTTCTCTAATTCCACTTGCAACTCATCAGCGGTGAGCCTCTTTGGCGCATCACGGTTTTCATGCTTTGCATTGAACACATGTCTTCGGTATTTTCTAGGATGCGGCTTGTCCTTGGCAAGGAAACAGCGGTGTTCAATGTAACAGATCTTGCTAAGTATTGCGTATGAGAGCGGATTCCTGTCACAGCGAACACATGCATTGTAACCATGTGTCGTTCGCCCTGACATAGTGCCCAAAGCTGGATAATCATGGATGCACCAAATTATAACAGCACGCAGAAAGAAATCAGCTGGTGGGCTGCTATATAGGTCTCGAGTGAGAACACCCCTCCATAGCTGTTGAAGTTCCTCCACAAGAGGCTCCATGAACAAATCAAAATCCTTTCCAGGACTTTTTGGACCTGGGATGAGCAAGGCCATCATATAGTTTGATTCTTTGGTGCAGACATTTGGAGGCATGTTGTAAGGGATAACAAGCACTGGCCACATGCTATATGTGGCGCTCTGGTGGCCAACTGGGTTAAATCCATCTGAAGCTAAGCCAAGTCTAATGTTTCTCGGGTCAGCAGCAAACGTTTTGTGCTTCTGATTGAAGCTTTTCCACTCACTACCTTGTGATGGATGGCTCATTACATTCTGATCTCTGAAATCCTGGTTCCTAGAATGCCACAGTACATCCTCTCTTGTTTCAGCATCATGAAATAACCTCTGCAATCTTGGTGTAATTGGAAAATGTCTCAGAACATTATGAGGAATCCTCTTCACAGCATCGCCATCTTTCCATCTTGATGATTTGCATTTCGGGCATTCACTTAAGTTGGCATAATCCTTCCAGAACAAAACACAATTATTCTTACAAACATGGATCATATCATATCCAATTCCAACTGCACGAAGGAAATTCTTCATTTTACTGTAGGTGTGTGGCAGCTCAGACGCATCTGGGAAAGCTTTGCGGAAAGCAGCCAACATCGCATCGAATGATTTGTTGGTCATTCGCTCAGATGTCTTCACCCGAAGAAAGGTGACCATAGCTGAGAATACTGATAGCTTATTTCCTGGGGTGACAGCCACGTTGCATTGTTCCAACATGCGGGCCCACCGTTTTTCTTCTGCAAGTGAAAGTTCACGGAATGCACGAGCATTTCGTAGCATTGTTTCAATGTTGGCCAAACTCACTGGCTCCGCCACCACCTCCTCTTCCACCTGAGCATCAGGCAGATCAAGATGGTGATCTACTGCTTCCACGTAGTCAATAACATTGACGTTCACAGCTTCACCATGATGAACCCACCTAGTATATGTGACCGACATCCCATACAAGTGTAGATGATTGTGCACAGTTGACTGGGCTCTTGTAACTGAATTCATACAACTGCTACACGGGCAGAGCACATCTGATTTCGGACCACCGTACTCAGCTCTGATAAAGTTCATGAAGTTTTCAACCCCCTCGACATATGCAGCGGAGAATCTTTGAGCAGAAGTTATCCAAGTCCTGTCCATCTGTTAGACATACAAATTAGTTCTTCTACTAGATATTACAGGAAAAACATATATGCTTTTTTATGAAGTCCAGAAGAAAATACCTAGGTCGATGTCTAAAGCTATGGCAAGATATTTGGACGAGCAGATCTAAGTAACAAAATATATGTAAAGCTAATTTAGCAAACAGATTTGAGTGCTAAATTATGGCAGGCTATTTCAGCAGTCAATGAGGCCGAGCACACAGCCATCGAACTATCGAAGGCCATCGCAGCAACAAAGATCGAGTATAAAACGGTGTAGAGCTATTTCACCTAACAGAATGGCTACTAGACCATGGCAATCTACGTCACAATAAATATATGGCAGGATATTTTAGCAACTAATCGGCCTTGGCATGCCATCTCAGCTAAGAAGATTGAGTGCAGAACAGGGCAAGGAAGCTTCTTATGCAGAGCATATTGACTGTAAACTACTTCGGCAAACAGTGAGATTAACAATGTCTATCAGCTAACATTCAGCGCTACACCGATATGCACGGGGCCTCAGTCTAGAATGCGCATACCGTGGGAGAAGCTGACCGCCGTGCGTCTCCACATGAACATCGCCAGCGGTGGCGGCGCTGACCGCCGTGCGCCTCCACAAGAGCATCGCCAGCGGTGGCGGCGCAGCTAGAGGACGGCAGTCTACGAGAGCGTACTGTGGGAGCGAGAGGATCGCCGTGCGTCCCCTCGACGAAGCACGACACCGACGTATCGGCGTGGCGGGGAGGGCGGCTTTGGCGGAGTGAATGGAGTGGAGGGGGACGGGGGGAGGGGGTTTGGGGAATATTATTGGCTAGTTGGCCGAAGGGCAGTTGAATCTAGGATATGGGGGGTTTTTTTGGGTGGGGGGAGGATTTTCGCGCGGTGTGCGGGGGGAGTTTGGCGCATGGTCGGTTACTCCAAGTGCAGTCCCACGTGTGAGTAAAGAGGCAAGCCGAAGCGCGTTCCGTTTGCGTGAGCCGTGTGCAGGACCGAACGTGTGTGGGGTGCAATGTGACCGCGATAGGGGTGCTGTGAGTGTACCGCCTTTTTTCCTTTTAAACTAGGTGCTTCGCCCCCTAAAAAAAACTTGTTGCTTCGCGCGATCCATCGATACTACTACTAGTAATCCGGTAATCCTGACTAAAACGGCGCGGCCGGGTCTTTTCCCGCGCGATATGCTGGGAGGTTGGCTTAGTTGGGTTTTTAAGGACGAGTAATGCTACACCTACGTAGTCCAAGTTACGTAATTAACATAATGTGAAATGTGTGAGTTGTTGATTGTAGATTGGGGGAGGGAGGGGCCCACCACCATGAAAATCAGGGGAGGAGAGAGAGATGCAATTTACGTTAACCCTTTCGTAGGTTCCCGTAGATGTAGAAAAATGTGAAATGCGTGAATGTGCATTTGCAGATAAGGCCTTCCCTCGTTCATCCTTTTCTCCCACAAGATCTTCATATTTCGTGCAACGCACGGGCATCTTGCTAGTACTCCTACAATATACTATATTATTGTGAAAGTTCATATACACCGGCCGAGATTAATGCAAACACGGCAGATTTTCATTACATTTCGAACTTTTATAGGACAGAAAAATAAAAGAAACCCGACCCTAAACCTATTCTACGGCAGCGACCGACGTCCTCCATCTGTGATCTCCATGTACGGGGGCGGGGTTCAAGACCCGTGAAGTGAAGGTGCGGTCTCCGGCGAGGAAAAGTAGAACACGGGAGACGGACCGGCCAGTTGGCACACCATGCCCTGCCGCCTCCCATGCCCTACTCATCCTCGGAGGAGTCCCCGACCTCGGCGATGCCGGACATTGGACGGCGGAAAGTAGGACGTGTGGCTGACGGTGCTCCCGTCGTCGGCCGCCAGCGTGGCCACCGCTTGTGCGGCGACTTGAGCGAGGGCGGCGACCTCGAGCTCCATCCCCGAAGACAAGCTCTCCCGCAGAGCATTCGTGCTTGCGGTCATGGCAGATGTGGTGCCAGGTAGGAGGACGATGCGCTATGGTGTGGAGGTTAGCTAAGCGTTGCCGCTTTAAGTAGCGCATTCCGGTGAGGCCAAGCGTCCTGGTGCGTCATTAAGTCGCCGGAGTTGGTTCCTTGGACACCGAGCCTCTTAACGACGGCATACGGACGGACGACATGAATGCGGGCAGCTGGCGTCGGCTGGGAACACACCACCTGACGGCGCGAGGGACGAGGGTTTTTGGTGTGCCAGGGTAGTCAGCTGCGGTCGTGGCAACGTTGGAGATGCCCTTTGCTCACATGCGATCGACGCATGTCATTGAAAAATCAAGACGACCCGGCATGGTCTCAGGTCCTGAGGATGCAGTTGGCCGCGCTACACCACTCCACCGACGCGTCCCGGCGCCCCGTACATCCTCGACGAGTCGGGTGTTGGGGTGTGTTTGGATTGTGGCCAAAGTGCACCTTACCAAAATTTTGGTCATAACCCAAAGATTGGTCTTTGTTTGGATGGTTGCCATTTTTTTGAGGTTTTGGTCATGACCCAAAATGGATGGTTGCCATTTTTTGGCATGCCAATGAACTCTAGCCAACTCTAGTTCATTTTTATTGCCGATGTTGGCGAAATCATGGGCAACCAAAACCTCAACCAAAATTTTGGCTACCCAACGCTTTGATGGGGCAACCTTGGGCACAAACCAAACATACTAGCTGTTGGTCGTGCCACAGCACTAACACCACCCTCGGCACACTGAAATTGACCGTGTCTGGCGATGATGAGCGTGTCGCTCACCGCAGTCACCGTGTCCAGAGGCAGTGCTAGAGCTGCGCCACGTTGTTGGCCCCCACGACCCACATGAACGGTTGCCGGTGGCGAGCTAGGAGGTCGTGGGCCAGCTCCTCCATTGGACTAGTTTGCGCTACGTCGTCCCGACAGGTGTGCCCCACATGTCGGTTTCCCTATTTTCCCAGCCATATCCGAGCGTCAGTGCTCCGCGTTGCGCATTAGGCCTTTCACTATGTAGGCCAAGAGAGACAACTTATTGTTTATTTGAGCCGTTCAAGTATAATCATGTGGCGTTTTCTTATTTCTCACTCATCTCCAACCCTCTTCTCCATCGATCATGTCGCCCTCCGGTCGAGTCCATCCTCCCGCATGCCTCATTTGAACATTCTGCCGAGTATCATTCGCATGTGGGCCTAGACCATGCTTGTATCTCCAATGTTTATTTGTAATTTGTCCGACATGCATACAAACAAACGGTTCGTTTGAAGTTTCACTTTGCCTCCACTACGTGTCGCTTCGCGTCTTAGTTTTGGCATCCCATTCGGTTCATGCATGCCCCAACACATGTCGACGAGATCGATTCATGTTCAGAGATCAAATGCGTGTCGTGCAAGGAGATAAAGGTTTGGTCTGTTTCTATGATAGAAATGACCCGCGGGGGGGGGGGGGTCTGTGTGGATTAGAGGGAGTATATTGTACGTTCATAAGCAAAACGAACATATTGTACCCACCCTAGTCCTCTTTCAATCAATCTCCGGACCCCGAGATGAATTCAAGAGAGAACGAGTGGGGGCATGTGTGATACCTAAGGCGGATTCAAAATTTTGAACCGGTGATCATAGCATTTGCAAATCATATATAAAGGGTATTCAATGTTCATTTCGTTTTTGAACGTACAATATACTCCCTCCTATCCTTTCTAGTTTACATATAAGTTTTATGTGTAGTCGAAGTATCTCTACTTTGATAAAAAAAAGTATCAACATTCAACAACGCCCAATCAATATTGTTAGATTCGTACGTACTCCTAGATTTGTACTCGAGATGGTTTCCAGTTTGTTTTCAACCACGTGAATGTGCTTGTTCTCGCGCATGATCTTCCTACTAGGATTTCACCACGTATAGCCAGTCCAATAGTAACTTTTTTAAGCTCCCTGTCCAATAGTACTAGTGGAGTACTGACAACATCTGTACTAGAGTATGCAGTGCTCATAGTTGTACTCCCTCCTTCCATTTATATAGGGCCTATGTGGAGGAGAGAGATGTGAAAAAGTAAGGGGAGTGAGCTCTCATGCAAGAGCCTAGCTATATACGCATTCCTAGTTAAATACGTACAATAAATATGAAAAAAGAGATGGAGAGGAGATGGAAAAAAGTACTAATACAATCCAACCTTATAATTTTTTTGCGGGAAATAGCCAACCTTATAGCCCACACTACTGTATGAGTGCATATAATAGATGATGGCTATAGATGACATGGCAGTTCCTTATAGCCATCGACTGGCTATATTATTAACCATGCTCTAATGCGTTTTTCAAAACCGCATTTGACTATTGACAAGATTAATAGTACATGAGATGTATAATGTGAAAATTATATCATTGGAAGCTCCTTTCACATACGTATCCCTGCCTTACCCTCCCTTTCGGTCACTTACTGGTGGACCCCATGCTTGCTAGGCCCCGCATGTCAGTTACTCAATGGGTTCGGCCACGTCAGGGGATCCTCATCCGTAGTATACTCCCTCTGTTTTTATTTACTCCGCATAAAATGACGCGGGCGGGGGAGGGGGAGGGACGTCCGTTTGCTCTCAACTACGGTCCCACAAGCGAGCGAAAACGCAAGACGAAGTGCGTTTCATTCGGTGAGCGACGTGGAGGGTCCAGCGTGCTGGGCTGCAACGCGAAGGCGACAAGAGCGATGTACAGTCAAAACTGATTGACCGGTCGTCACCGGAACCACTATTCACACCAGAACCTTCGCTGCTCGGCCTACGCCAGCCACTGCCCTAAAATCACACCTAATCTCCAGCCCCTTCCCCCACCTTTCGATCCCCTAGCCCGCATCAAGCGTCCCCTAGTTCGCCGAAAAGCCATGGTGCGCTGCAAGATCACGTACTACAAGATGCTGACGCCGGAGCGCCGCGCAGAAATCGCGGCGGCGGTCGGTGCCAGAGACCTCCGTTCCCAAGCTCGCTTTGCGGCGGGCCAATCCCCGAGTTCTCTGGAGCCAAGCTACGAGGAGGAGGAAGCCGATCCAATGTTCATGGCGGAGGTCGCGGCGCAGAAGGCCCCCGATGGGTATGAGACGATGGACGTCCACTTCGTGCCGGCGTCCGAGTCCCCCATGGTGCAGGCGAACCAGTGGTTCAACCTGGCGATACTAAAGGAGGACCAGGAGGCAGAGGCTCAACTCGACACAGAGCGCGCGCATGCCGCTGCCATCGAGGCTCTCCTGCAGGTGAAACCGGGTGTCGTGGATGTGAACCGGGCGGCAGAGGCTCAACTTGAGGCGGAGCGCGCGGATGCCGCTGCCATCGAGGCCCTCCTGCAGGCGGAACCGGACATCCTGGACTTGAATCAGGCGGTAGAGGCTCAACTCGACGCGGAGCGCGTGGATGACGCTCTCATCGAGGCCCTCCTACAGGCGGAACCAGACGTCCTGGACTTGAACCGGGCGGCGGAGGCTCGACTCGAGGCGAAGCGCGCGGATGCCGCTGCCATCGAGGCCCTCCTGCAGGCGGAACCGGACGTCCTCGACTTGAACCGGGCGGTGCTCTCGTCCGTGCAGAGCACCCGCATGCTCCGCGTGAACGAGTAGCTGGAGGCCGAGGACAACCACGGTGCGGAGACACACGTCGGCAGCTACGGCTGGTTCGCGCCGGCAGCCAAAGACGACGAGGCCGTCTCGTTCCGCTAGCAGTGATAGTTTTTCTTTATGTTGTTGTTTTTATGGATCTTTTGCTGTGTAAAAACATATATTGTTATGCAAGTCGCCTGACTTGGGTCAGTCTACCATTTCAGGCGGTTGGATGAATATCCTACGTCTCCTAACCCTTCTTCCCCACCTCTTCTTCTTCCCCAACAGACCACCGCACGGGCCGTACGGATACTCCCCAACATGTGGTTGGATAAACATACTCTATGAACGAAAATTATGTGTCAGCGGTAGGATGGCTGAGTTTGGTTTGTTCACATGCGACAACACGTGTCAGTGAGGGTGCGTTCCCTTGGTTGGGTTTGCAGCGTGCAGGAGCGACTGTGCATGTGAGGGTGCGGTGCGACCGCGGCGTGCAGGAGCGACCGTGACAGCCGTTCGCAAGTGTACCTCCTTTTCATTTTGAAAACTTTAGGCAAGCTTGGCAAAAATGTGTGGCGAAGTGTGGCAATGCAAGGCCTAGACCCAAACAGGATAAGTACGTAGTACCACGTACTAGGAGTACTAGTGTTAAAAAAGAAAGGCGGGGCTTTCCTTCGCGGGATTAATAGATACAAATCCTCGTTTCACGTGTCAATTAATGCATATTTTTTCTCCAAAGCCCAAAGAGCTAACCATCTCGCTCCTCATCGCTTGATTAATGCAGCGCCATGCAAACCAACCTTCTCACTTCCGCATGCATGCAGGGGATATTAATGTCCTTGGTTGCTAGCACGAGGCAAACCCCATCAATTTTGCCTCGATTAGTGTTAGTGGCCTTTTGCAAATTGTAATTTTGATGCCTTGTGTACAAAAAATGGAGGTACTAACTATATTTGACTTCCTTCCCCATTGCGGTGACGTCGACGATATCTCGAACGTTGTGGTTTGGCGAAGTGCGTTCGACAGAGAACACCATTGAGGGAGACCACGGTAAGTCGTTCGCAAGTGCCGCCTGCAAGCCGAGACAACCGCCTTATTTGCATCCAGGAAGTCCATTGAACCAAAGGACGCGTAAATGTACTAGTACTACTCGTACACAATAGCGTCGTCCGTCCAGCTTAGTGCGGTGAGATGGTTTCTCGAAGAAGACGATGGAGAAGCGGAGTCAGCGAAGAGTGAATTGATGGTTGCTTCGTCCGTGCTTTGTGATTTGACGCCTCACTGCTTTGTCTATATTGTACATGCGTCCAAGCACAGGAGAAAGAGGAGAGACATTGCATTTTTCTATTCCTTCAATCAATCAATCAATCAATCAATCAATCAATCAGGGAGCTTCGGTTCCATCCTTTTGGCTTTGGCAACACCGTCCACAATGGTTCCCCCGATGCCAAAAGCTATTTTCACATTTGGCTACACATTGTGGATGCCCTTAACCGTACCACTTGGTTTTGCTCCTATGTGCTATCTATACAAATCTCAATTATATTGATCTAAAAATTTATAGAATCAAGATTAGTAAAAAGGAGGTGATTTTGCCGCGCGAATGGCGGGGGAGGTTTCTTATTTTTAGAGGACGTTGTCCTGGCGGTTTGCTAACATGCAGTCCCACGTGTTAGTGCTTTACCAAGCCGATCCGCTTCCCACATGAGGCAGAACAACCGCAGAAGCAACACGTGGTTAACTTGAAGAAGATGAGGGAGAAGCGGATTCAGCAACGAGTGAAATGATGGTTGCTTCGTCCCTCCAACTTTTTTTAGCATTATTACTTCATCCCTCCAACTTAACTGCGGGAAAGGTGCAGCTTTGTGATTTGACCCCTCATTGCTCATTACTACGCCGGCGCCATGAATGGGTGCTTCACCCCGGCTGCTCTGCACTGTATTCCGGTATGGCACGTGGACCCGGTAGCTTGATGCCCCACATGTCGGCGAAAGGGACTAGAAGATTTATGAAAGCGAGCGCTCCACTCTTACGACGGAGGAGTACACGACACGACGGCCCAGTGAACTGTCACTTGTACTGTATATAGTACTATAGTTTTGTTGTTTCGCACGATCCATCGATACAAACCCGATTAAACAGGAAAGGGTGGGATTTTTCCCGCGCGGTATATGATACTGGCCATACATTTCAAAGGCAATTTTAATGTATGCGAACTGAATAATTAAGTAACAATATGATATCTAGTAAAACTAAAAACACATATGATTTATTGTGTTAGAGTGTAGTAGTAGTGCTGTATTGCATAGTTGTTAGATGTAACATGAGAGAACGTGTAGAGATGTAGTTTTGGAGGGCCTACAGAGAGAAAAGCGTAATACGTTCACCGAACTTCAGAATAAGCTGATTACGGTCACTATATACGTTTTGCGGTGATTATACGGTCACTTGCTCACGGTTCAGCATAGGATTGCACTCTGTTGACCGGCCAAATAGTCTGCATGGCACCATGTTGACTAGTTAAATTGACGATGTTCCTTTTGGGTCCCACCTGTCAGTTCGCATAGGGAAAAGGTCAGATAAACACAAATTTACGCAGGCGCGACAAGACTCCACCCCGTGCGCGGGAATCACCTGGTTGTGTATGTGTCTGTCAGGGCCTGATGTGTGCGCATGCACATGTAGGTTGAGCACTTGAGCGTGAGAGTGTGTGTTGGTCGTGTGGTTTACTGGTGTGTGCATGCATGAGTGCGTGTGTGCGTGTGGGTGTTGCATGCATGGGTGGCTGCGTGTGTACGTGTGAGTGTTGCGTGCGTGGGTGCATGTGTTCGTGTGAGTGTTGCGTGCATGCAGTTCGTGTGCATGCGTGCTTGTGTGTATAATCACCACACCAGCTCATGTGTGTTAAAACAGATGGCTCAGCATACCAATACAAGGCCACCTTGTCCGCTGTGCCCGCGGTCATGACTTCGAACAACCGTCCAATATTTTTTTGTCGTTTGTTTTCATTCTTACTAGCAAGATGCCAGTGCGTTGCACGTAACATCAAGATGCATTTGTATGACTAGTTTATCTTGTGAAAGAAAAGAATGAACAAGGGAAGGCCTTATTTGCAAATGTGGAGAGGTGTGTGGGTACATCTTAGGCAAAATTGTCATAGTTTCTTTCCTATCCGTCAGATATAAATCGGACGGGCTATATTGCAGGATGGCAGGCACACCATCATCACCAACTCTGTTTTTACAAGAGTGTATTTTATCCCTACTCTTATAAAAAGCATAGTCGGTGATGATCGTGTGCCTGCCATCCTGCAATATAGGCCGTCCGATCTATATCTAACGGATAGGAAGGAAACTATGGCAATTTTGCAAAAAGATACCCACACCCCTCTCCACACTTGCAAATAAGGCCTTCCCTTGTTCATCCTTTTCTCCCACAAGATAAACTACTCATACAAATGCATCTTGATGTTCCGTGCAATGCATGGGCATCTTGCTAGTATTTTATAAGAGTGTAGATGTAGAGTAGATACAAGCCGACAGGTGGGCCTGATGGTAGTGAGATAATGTGATGCAACACTAGAGGTGCCACGTGGAGCGTTTAACTGGTCAACTAGTCGTGTCTTGAGCAAATACAGAGTTGTACGGTGAGCCCGTGACTGTATAATAACCACAAAATGTAAATGGTGACTGTAATGAGTGGATTCTGAAGTCTAATGTACGCATCGTGCTTTCGCTTCAAATACAATGATCGTCACTGTATATATCGTGAGAGAAAGATGAAACATGTGTGAATGTGCTGGGGGCTTACTTTTAGAGGACCTGTAGATAGTTTGTGTGCGTACGTGAAAGGGGCGTAGGGGGGGTATGCGATGGAGAGAGAGATGCTCTTCGTTTCTCTTTATTATGACTAACTTTATATATAGTATAAAAATATACAAATTCACAGTGCGGAATAAATATCATTGTGGGCACCATGCAATGCAAGCGTTCATACTCGTCCATATAACTTTGTAATGTTGTATATATGTAGAAATTCTAAAATATTTTTTGTCCACACTTTATTCAAAAGGAATGTTGTATGCGAAATAAACGTGAAGAGAGGGCTTTTTAGATCAATGGGGTACGTGATGTAACATGTGTGAATGTGTAGTTGATGCATTTGGCAGGGCCTAGAGAGGTATGTGTGTGTATTACGTATTCGAGAGAGGCATGGATAGAGGGGCCGACAGGGGGGAGAGATAGCATGAGAAATGAGAGTGGTCTAGAGAGAGAGACGAATATGACGTCACGGCGAGAGATTCCCTTGAGTGTGTATATGCAAGGGGGGAGTGGATAGAGGCACCAAGAGAATATATTTTTTGTGTGTGGTGTCTGTGTTGGTATGTGTGGGTGTGAGAAGATAACGAGACATGGGGGCAGAGGGTGTGTCACCGCGTGAGGTCCGGTGGGTCGAGGTGAGGCCCTTCGTTCGGTTCCGTCCCGCGTCACATTGGTCGGCCCGTGACGCATTTAGGGAGACCCATGGATAACTAGTCGTACAAGACAAAGATAACATAATTGTGAAGGACTCTATGTCCACTGACAAAGCCGGCTAGGATTTGTAACCCTAGGTTCTCGGACTAAGGTAACCCCTTTATCTCTGATATTACTATTCATCCAACCTAACTTTAAGGGGCATCCTACAGAATGCTCTGCTAGAATCATACTCGTCGATTAGGAAGAGAGGTGTGAGACAATGCGTGAGAGACAGGCCTAAAGATAATGTGCATACATGAGACACATAGGCAGGTCTATGTATATAGAAAGGGTCGATGGGGATTGTCCGTGTCTATGCTTGCGAGAGGAAGAGTGCTTGTGATAAAGGTTAGTGAAAACAGTCGTAAATGGTTACAAGAGGGAGGGAGGGTTATATCAAGAGCATGTGTGCGAGAAAGACACCTCGGGAGAGAGTGTGTGAGCATGTGTGAGAGACCACCGATGGAGACTGAAACTACACGTACAAGACTGCTATACACATTGATTAAAGATATAAATTGTATCCAAATATTAGGATGGGATCATGATATTTGCAATTCGCGTAAGGAACAGTCATTGATCCATGAGACATCTAGATTCTATCGAATTTGAGCATGTCTATGTTATTATTCGACACAATTGATCCACATAGTTAGTATTTTGAACTCCAAACAATGCATCGCTTTAGCAATCGAATATAAACGTGAGTATAGTTCATGTTGTGTGTGTAAAGCACATTATACATAGGAAAGTTACACAATGAACATTATAAATAGCTACCTATGAACTAGCATACATTTGAATTCAACTTAAGGTGGTTTTAAAAAATCGAATTCAACATGAAGTCCATTCAATTATTTGAATTTGATATCATGGCATTTGTAAATCATACCTAAATTATGGGGGCACCAATCTTTGCTCTGATTTTGTACATAATAGTATATGTAGTCGTGTACAAAATAGATTGTAATTAGCTCCTCCATTCCAAAATAATCGTAGTTATAGGATTTTCAAGTGTCAAAATTTCAAAAAGAAGCGGATAATTTAATGAGGTTTTCAAACATACAAGGTCAAATTTAACGTTGTCTATTTAGGTCAATCCTCAAAGTTCAAGAGTACTCTAAACGTGAATGCTTGTGTTTCAAAATTTCGAACGAAGCGCCAAAAGAGCCTTTACTCGCCCGAAACCGCATGAGACCAATGTTTGGTACTACAAGGAAATTACTTTTATAATAACTCCGACCCGTGAAATCTACCGGCCCGATGTCCAAAGGTCTAAACCGGGGTAGGTTTGTAGCTTCATCTAGACGCCACGTATCCGCCTCCGAAAAACATTCATACACAATGGCCGCCTAAGCACACATGCACGCGGCCGAAATCGCTCCCGCCCACTATTTGGGACACCTGGGATTACCATCCTACCCCCGACCCGCAGTAGGTCCGAAATTTAAGAGGGGCGCAAAGTTTGTACTTTCCCCAAATTTCAAACAAGCGCGTCCCATCTTCTGTTCAAAAAATCCAAAAACAAGCGCGTCCCAGACCGAAACATGGTTCTCCCCCTCCCCCCGCCCACCCGTCTGATTCCCCATTCGTACTCCATGGGCGCAAAAACTACCTCTCCACCAGCCGCGAAACCCCGGCGTCCTCTGTCAGCCACCCCATTCCACCCATCAACCGCCGCCCTCCTCTATCACGCCGGAGCCGATACCCCGACGTTGTCGTCCACCGTAACTTCAACCGCAACACCCTCCACGGCTAGTAGTTGAAGCCGAGGCCGATCCGTCCGTACCCGAGCCAGTTCAACCACGCCATCCTGCGCCTCACCGCTGCCGCTCCAACTTCGCCACCCTCCACCGCACCGGAGTTGTTCCTGCTACGCCGTCCTTCGCCGCCTCGGATCTGCTTCCCCTCCGCCGACATACGGCCACGACAACACAGTCAACAATTTGGCCATGGGTTCGTCCAAGCATGCACCCTCCAGAACATCGGTTTCCCCGGTAAAAAGAAGAAGATCAGCGCGACATGTGGAGGGGACCACACCGGCATCGAAAATGGTACTCCTCTTCCCTTATTCGTGCAAATCTTACGTGTCTGCTTGCACGGTATTCATCCCACAGAAGACACTAGTTGACCGCTTCTTCTTGATACTAGATGTTCCTAGTAACTCACGATGCACAAGGTTTCTCCTCATATACTATTTCACCTTAGCTAGAGGTCTGTCGCCCCCCTGAATTTCAATTCCTGGCCAGTTGATTCCCAATTAACGGAAGCATTCCCCGGCGTAACAGGCGCTAGTCCACCTATTACGCCGGGGAAGCAGCGCCTCAGTGTTTATCTTAGGGGCTTATGGGGCCTAGAGCTACTGGCGCCCGATCTGGAGGTCGGCCGGGATTAAAGGGATGGCCTGGGGGCGCTGCCAAGCACGGCGGTGGTGTGAGGTCGAGGGGAGGGCGGGGCGATGGAGGCAGGGGTCTGGGCCGGTGGTCGCTGGCGGTTCGAGAAAGATCGCCAACAGTGACTGGCGGGAGGTAGACGAAGGCCATCTGCCCGTTCCTTATAGATCGGACGGTTCATTAAAAAATTGACTGACCTATTTATTTCCAGTCAACTGTTATCTTGACATTACCACATGTGGTGGTGTGCTGGAGGAGTACCTGCATTTCCCAGCCATCCCTGTGCTCATATATTACAAAATCATACGGAGTAGAATCTAATTTTGTTTGCCAGGCAATGTTGTAGAGCTATCATATGTCTCTTGTCATTTATTTTTCAGCCACCTGCTATCTGCTACTTTTACAGTGCTTTAGTTCTGCACACACTTCACCCATACTCTCACTATTGTTTTTTTATGCATGGGTATTTCAGACTCTGCCAATCAGTTGATAGAAGCACGAAATAAAAGAGAGAAGCAGGTCCAGATTTCTTCGGGCTTAGGCAATACACGTTTCAGCGTTATAAAGGGTGCAGTGTCAGTAGATGGAGACGGTAAAAGTAGCTCTGGAGTTGATGATCTTGCTCGCCATGAACCACCATCCCAGGTGCTTTCTTTAACTTCGCGGTGTCATATGTGGTTGCATGTTGCATATGGTGTCTAGCTTGTATTCAAAAGGCCGAAGTCGGTCTTTATTAAGATAAGGAAAGATATTTTTTACATGAACCACCATCCTGTGAGCACCAGAAGACAAATAGCTAGTCAGGGCACTGGCCGAGCCAGTGACAAGCCCAACAAAGAGAGGCATCACCTGGAAGCCAACTAAAAAGCCGCGATGGTGGCGAAGCAGCCTGCCTCCCACCAGGCTCTCAGGTCCTAGATGATCATGGTCACCACTCCAGCCGGATGTCTAGCTTGTATTGCTTCCAATTTGGTTAAATTGCATCTGCTTAGCTTACACATTATACCTTTGAATATGACATGCCTTTCTGTTTTTGGTACATACTAGTACATCTGTGTATTAACCATGTTCTTACATCAAACTAATGTTCTTGTGTATCCCTCATCAACCACTTATGATGAGGCAGTCAGGCAAGTGGATTACTCCTCATTTAAAGAATGCAGCGTCAGCCTCCCGACATGATTCTCAAGAAACAGCAAGGCTAGATGAAGATAGTGAACGTAGCTCTGTAGTTGATTACCGCATTTCCCCTACACTAGCATCGCAGGTGCTTGCTCTAACTTGGCAGCGTGATATGTGGTTGCATGTTGCATATGGTGTCTAAATTGTAATTCTTCCAATCTAGTTAAACTGCATGTGCTATTCTGCTTACCTTATACATTATACCTGTTAATGTGACATGCCTTCCTGTATTTAGTACATAGTACATCTGTCTATTAAGCATGTCCTCACATAAAACTATTGTTTTTTTGTATCCCGCATAAATCAATATGACGAGACACCTTCAGTATATGCAATGTGATATTAGTTGCATCTTTGATATGATTTATAGCATGCGCTGCTTCTAATTTGTTGAAATGCCATTTATGATGGGACACTTTTAACTTGGCAGAGTCATATTGGTTGCATCTTTCACGTGGTGTCTATCTTGCATTGCTTCTTATTTGGTGAAATGGTTTCTGCTTAGTTTACACAAACAGTTGTGAATATGCCATGCCGTCCTGTTTTTCGTACTATTCATCCTGGAATCATGTGTTTGCCTTACATCAAAGTAGTGATTGTCAGTATCATGCACGAATGAGTTCGGAAGAGTGAATTTTATTGCTTTTTCTTGTCGGTTTTACTTGACAATTCAAAATCAATAAAACGGAAGGAAGTTAGCAAGGCAGCGGATGAAGGTGCTCCTTCCAAATGGAGGGCCTCTACAGATTCTACTCCTCCATCCCCCAAGATGATTTCCAAGACAACACATGCATAGACACTCAACGTAGCTGTGTTGGTGATGAGCACGTCTCCCCTAGTGCACCATCAAAGGTGCTCCCTCTAACTTGGCACTGTTATATGTGGTTGCATGTTATGTATGATGTCTAGCTTGTATTGCTTCTAATTTTGTTGAATTGCATCTGCTTACTTTACACATTATACTTGTGACTAAGACACGTGTTCCTGTTTCTAGAACATAAAATATCTGTCTATCACACCATGTTCTTACATCAAAGTACATTTTTTCTGAAGAACTAAATTGTTATTCGTTTTTCTTGTCGGCTTGACTTAACATGGCACAGAGAAAGAGGAAGCAAGACAGAACGACAAGGAAAGGGAAGCGCAACAATCCTGTAGATTCTGCTAGTACTAATGGTGCAATAGAAGGTCAAAGTCCAGCGGAAAATTGTACCAACAGGGTATCCCATGCTACACGAGCTGCAGAACAAGACAAACAGAAACAAATAGCTGCCACCAAACAAGCAGAGACAACCCTAGTTGTTGCAACACCTTCCACAGTACCACCAGCTGCATGATTTACTCGTTCGTCAACTCAGCTGGCAGCACGTTCCCAAGCACCCTTGCCACCTGACACTACTTCTGAAGCACTCTTGACACAAGATGAGTTGGCAAGATCAGATGAAGTTTGTGAGCTTCAACAGCAAGAAGGTAGTTGCTGGAGTCAAGTTACAGTTGCATGCTTCTTTATATGTAGTCTCACAGTTAGATGTACACTAACACTTCCTATGTTTGTTGTTGGACTAGCACCTAGGCGCAAGAGGAAACAAACGTCAGGGATAATGCTCGATAGGTTAACTAAATCTAGAGGAGGAAGAATGGAGATCCGTTTTGAGGCAGGTTTAAAAAGGCCACGTGATGCTACAGAGTCAGCCAAGTTAGTATTAGAGGCAGCGGTTGCTGTTAGGTGTCATGTACGTATCCTCCCAACATGGATTCAGTACAGGAATGACAAAGACGAAACCCAGTTCAACACCTTCCTCGACCATTTATCTTTAAGTATGGAAACTAGTAATATCGTCTTGCTCTGTCCAATACTTTCTAGGTTGCTGATAATGAGACTCCCATAATTTACAACAGATGAGGTTCAAGTTGGATAGCCAAGATGATGCAACCAGACAAGCTTGCACCCATGTTTTCAAGTCTTCTCTACGATAGTATCGGTATAACTTGAGGAAAACTCACTTTGAAGGCAAGGCTAACAGTGAACTTGCCCAAACATCTCCAGTGGAAAATATATCTGATGAAGACTGGAGAGGCCTCGTTAAACACTGGTCCGATCCGAAGTATCAGGTACATTATATATATGTCAGATCACATGTTGAAGTCCTATTTACGCATGTGCCACACAAATCTATCTTCTTGTAGGTGAATTGTTCAAAGAACAAGGCCAACCGTACGAAAGTGAAATTCCAACAGACGACGGGATCTCGTAGCTATATTGCACATTGCGAGGCTCTTGTAATTAGCTGCTGTTTCACTCTTTTCGCTATACCATATTATCAGATCTATATTGACTTGTTCCAAATGCAGAGGAAAGCCCGCAAGGACCAAAAAGTACCTGAACCAAATGCTGTGGAAATCTTCAAGGACTGTCACACCAGCAAGAAGAAGGGCATGACTACACCAGTCAAAGCTGTTGTTGTAAGTCCTTAATCCTCATGCCTTTTAACTACTACTTACTCTGACTTGTGCCTTGAACTGCATGGTTTGCAGCCAATGCCTATTACTCTTTTCAATTTTGTACACAATTGTCTTAGCGTATCATTGCACCTTACAAGGTTTAAAAGAGAGGAGTGATGTTCCTTTGATCTTGACCTGTAATCTAGTTCCGTGCTGGACTTGCCCACACAACGTTACAATTGCCTGTTTGTCTGTTCTCAGTTGTTTTGTGATATGAATGATGTCATACTATGCTTACCATATTATAAACTTCATCTCTTTATCGTCTCTTTATCCTTATCCCTCAATACAATGTGAAGAAATAAACAATACATTAGTGATGGTACATGGTCATATGTTTGGAACCTGGTTTTATTATGTACTTTGCAATAAAATACAACTATTATTTTACATGGGTTCACCAGAATAAGTTTTGTATATAGACCAAAGCTATTTTGTTTGGTTTTGCTGCCTCCTTAATATCTTCTGTTCTGGTACTACTAATGTAAAACCACAACTTTTCATCAAGCTATGGAAAAAATGGTGGAACCGCCACCTTCTGAAGGTGGCGAGGCAACTATAACCGCAATGTCAGCTCTTGCTGCAGTGGGTCAGTACCTGTCCACTAATAGCGCCAAAAGCACGTTCCTGCGTAATACTGGGTTGGTTGTTAAGGCAATCTCGTCCAAACTACCTCATGATCAAGATATGCAAGCTCAAAACAATGTTGTATCTGCGCTCCGGACACAAGTCCATTCCCTAACAGAGACCCTTTGTGAAACAAGGAGAGACATTATTCGATGTTGTCAAGATATGCATGGTTTTGAAACCAGACTATCAGACATTTGCTATGTTGTTTAGGAGTCTAGGAGAACTGAAGGCGAAGGTTATGGTGCTCCATCGGACAATACAGCATGAAAACATAACCGCCAGGTCAAATGAACTGAGCTTCTGAACTTCTGGTGGTGCATTTATCTGCTAGACGGTTAACTTTTATGCTAACCTTCCTTTTGTTTTATAGTTGTAATTTGTTTTGGTGCGATACAAAATTTGTTCTTAATGTGCAGCCACCGGCTGAAGAAAACAGCAAGCCATTTTTGTATAGTGTAGGGTGTTCCCTATATTTGCACTGGTGGCGAACTTTGATGCCCACCGGCTGTAGTTAACATGGGCCTCCTACGGGCCGTAGAAACAATGGGCCTTCTAAGGGCCGTAGAAACAATGGGCCTTCTACGTGGCGTAGAAACAATGGGCCTTATATGGGCCGTAGACACAATGGGCCTTCTATGGGCCGTATCATCAATGGGCCTTCTACGGGCTTATGATCGGTTGGCCAAACATGGGCCAATAACAGCCCACATTATGGCTGTAAATGGGCTGGAATTGAAATCGTCCGTTCATGGGCCGACCATAACGGGCCGTCGTTAATCGGCCGTATTTTGATGACGCTATGAAAATGGCCCAACGTATTAACGGGCCACAAACGGGCCGACTGTAACCACGGGCTGAATTTGGCACACAAGCAGAAAATGACAGTAACAGGCCGTAAGTAAACGAATGTGGAAATGATCCCAAGAATAAATGGGCCCCGAGAAGGCCGAAAGATAACATGGGCTGGAAACGGCCCAACGGAATAATGGGCCGTTAATGGGTATAAAGTGATACACTGTTCATAACGGGCCAGTTTCACCACGGGCCGTTAATGGGTATAAAGTGATACACTGTTCATTACGGGCCAGTTTTACCACGGGCCGTTAATGGGCCGAGAGTAATAAGGGCCTCGTATGGGCCGAAAGACGTCATGGGCCATCCATGGGCCGGAAGTTAAAACGGGCTGGAATTGTATTGGACGGCCCAAATGACGCTACTGGGCCTAATTCGGTTAGGCCGTAAACGGGCCCTGGGTTAGCGGGCTGTAAATGGGCTATATGCGAACAGGTCGTTAACAGGCTTGCCGTGGGCCGGCCCTCCACCTTTTGACCAAGTCAAATGGGCCGGCCTTTTCACAGGAATGGACCTTTGTTGGGCCGTGCTACGTGTCGATGTATCATAGGCGCTTTGTGTCCAATGAGTGGATGACATCTGTCCCAACGGTGAGCCGACACGTGTTTCCTCCAGCCAATGATGATTTTACACATGGAAAATCCCCATTGGTCGGGGCTGTTAACGGGTTATCGGATCCAAAACCGGACCCGATAGCTTAACGGCGTTCCATTACGGTGGATGCCACGTGTCGGTCACCCTTGACGAAAGCACTTCTGTGACGCGCGATTTATCGTCATGGAAGTGGACACTTCCGTGATGATAATTTTGGTAATGTCATGGAACACTTCTATGACAGCACGGGTATGACTATCTTGATTCTGTCATAAATTTGTCATGGATGTACATGCATGACAAAAAACGCGACCTACTGTGACAAACACGTATCATCATGGAAGTGTATTTTTTTTAGTGTATGCTTCCCTACCGTCCCAATATGGGTATTGAAATAGGCCGCTTATGCCTGGATGATCAATCCTGCGTTGGTCTCGAGATTGACAGTAGCTGGCCCTTCCCAGAGAATCACTTGGTTCAAAGCAAGCGTTTCCAACGCCGACGAGTGGTTGAGATGAAGTTCATTTCATCGCTTTGTTATTTGTTGTGTGAGAAAAACTTTACTAGAATGTTTTGTTGGAAATGATCTATAATCCAACGTGTATCCTCGTTGTCGTTGTGGGTTGATGACTTGTTGTATGTAATTATTGGTACATTTTCATATGCGTCCATGAACTCACGCCTGCTAGTGGTGTCCATATGAACAGTGCTAGTGATTTTAGTTGCAAAAATTAGATAGTGCTAGTGAATTGTAGCTGCATATTTTGACAAATCGCAGTGTTACAAGGTTGACAAATGGCAATGGTACTAGATAAACAAATGTCAATCTTTCCCGTTTGAGAAATGGCAACATACCCAAAATGATAGATATGCAAATCTTACCCAATTGTTTGTACGTGGTTGCACACGGGTCATGCAAAACAACCGTTTGTGTTGAAGGGATGCAGAAATCCTGCTCGGCACATTTTCCCTTGGCTTCCTGCGGAAGCTGTCAGTTTGCATAAGGGTGTTCTAACTAAAACGTTTGCGATGAGTGTTTTATATTTAAAAACCATTGATGTTTTTTTTCAAAAGAAAATCATTTGATAAGTCTGTACATCAAGAGAGAAAAACGCAAGTTCGTTCAAACCATATCTTTCATTCAGTCACACTGCGAATTTATATTCATATGATCGAGAATTCGAGATACAGTATTAAACCCCAAAAAACTATTACCGGCGGCGGCGGAGGCGGTGTGCCGTGCCGTCGTTGTCGTCGTTGTTGTCGTCCTCCGGGACGCTGTTGTTGAAGTCTTCAAGGCAGCACAAAATGTTCTTCACTTGTAAATCAAACATCATGTCGTCGCGCGATTGACGGGCGGGGCGCGGGAGGACGGCAACTGGCGCCACTGAGAGGTAGCGGTCGACGGCACGTCCCATGCCACTGGGGGGGCGCACGGGCACGGGCACGGGCGCGGCGGGTGCAGCCAAACGCACGGGGATCGGCGCCGCGGTGGGTGGAGGGGCGCGCACGGGCGTGGCGGATGCAGCCAAACGCAAGGGGGCGGCGGCACGATGGGTGGAGGGGCGCGCACGGGCACGGGTACGGGCGCTGGCGCTGCCATGTACACGAGCTCGCGCGGGTCCGCGGAGACCTCGCTGACACTAGTGGCTTCCAGCTCTGCGATAGTGCTCGGCGACCAGCCCATCAATGCTACAGGGATGGTCGCTGGCACGGGCGCGTGGATGGGAGCTGGGACGGGAGCGGGGCAGCAACCGCCACGGCCAGCTCGTTCTGGGCCATGTCCATGAGGCCCCATTCCTCCTTATTTTCTATCTCCTCCGGCTCAGAGTCGACTTCACCAAACTTGAAGACTAGTGGCAGATGATCATTTTGCGCCATGGCGGTGGAGGTCTGCGGGGGGGGGGGGGGGGAGGGGCATGGGAGGCGAACAGTAAGGCCGCCCATATTAAACAGCGGCTCGGGTGCCATTAATGGAGAGGAAGGCGGACGGCCATGGAAGTCAAAGGGCTTGCTTCCCAGTGAGCTTGCGCAGCGTAAAGCTTGCATGCTTCCCGGTGAGCCTGCGCACTGGAGGACAGCTTGCACGCCTTTCGGTCAGACTCCGCACCGGACTGCGCTCGCACGCCTCCCGTTCAGTCAAGGTCAAGAAGTTGTCCGCACGACACCTCCTACAGCCATTAAAACCAAGACACGTGGCGTCATAAAAATGGTTAACAGAACGCACATGTTTTGAATTATACAAACATTTGAGATATTAAGTGGCAGCTATTTTTTCAGAATGCCTTTGTTGGCTGTCATTATTCGAGTGCGCCTTCTCTCAAAATGGACACGAAAAATACCACATCATGTCGGGCGCCATTCCATGATAGAATGCCAAGTTTCATGAATTTCAGACGAGTTTTGGATTTACTAGAATTTAAGAACTAGGCATCTCAATGTTTTGTCGGCAATCAACAGTGCCCTGGTGTTTGAAATTCATTCCCATTTATTGCGTGGGACCTAAGCATGCACCCAAGGACACATATTTGATTTTTCAACGAATTTATATGCACTGGAGCATGTGCATGTAGTTCAAATTTGAATTATGCACATAAATGTCCAAAAGAACCCCGAAAAATCACAAAAATTGACACAACACTCCTGTTGTTCTATGTTGACACGAGAAATTTTTTGGATATCATTTCTTCCCCAAAGGTGGGATGTTCCCTACCGAAACCATGATGCTTGTTGTGAGAAGCTCTGGTTTGTGAGAAGCATATACCCAAACCTGCCCCAAACGAGACAAAAAATTTACCAAGGCATGTTGATGCCGCTCCATGAAAGCATGCCAAGTTTCATGAATTTCAGACGAGTTTTGGATTTACTAGAATTTAAAAACGAGGTATCTCAATGTTTTGCCGGCAATCAACGGTGCCCTGGTGTTTGAAATTCATTCCCATTTCTTGCATGGGACCTAAGCATGCACCCAAGGACACATATTTGATTTTTCAACCAATTTATATGCACTGGAGCATGTGCATGTAGTTCAAATTTGAATTATGCACATAAATGCATTGAAAACTCAGTTAATGCATAAAAATGTCCAAACGAACCCCGGAAAATCCCAAAAATTGACACAACACTCCTGTTGTTCTATGTTGACACGAGAAAATATTTGAAAGCAATAAGAGGCAATGGATATCGTTTTGTCCCCAAAGGTGGGACGTTCCCTACCGAAACCATCATGGTTGTTGTGAGAAGCTCTGGTTTGTGAGAAGCATATACCCAAACCTGCCCCAAATGGGACAAATTTTTTAACACGACATGTTGATGCCGCTCCATGATAGCATGCCAAGTTTCATGAATTTCACACGAGTTTTGGATTAACTAGAATTTAAAAACAAGGCATCTCAATGTTTTGCCGGCAATCAACGGTGCCCTGGTGTTTGAAATTCATTCCATCTCTTGCATGGGACCTAGAATTTCACCCAAGGACACATATTAGAATTTTCAACCAACCTTAGTGCATTGGAGCATGTGCTTGTAGTTCAAATTTGAATTATGCACATAAAATGCCTAGAAAACCCAGTTAATGCATAAAAATGTCCAAACAAACCCCAAAAAATCACAAAAATGACACAACACTCCTGTTGTTCTATGTTGACGCTAGAAAATATTTGAAAGCAATAAGAGGCAATGGATATCATTTCGTCCCCAAAGGTGGGACGTTCCCTATCAAAACCATCATGCTTGTTGTGAGAAGCTCTGGTTTGTGAGAAGCTTATACCCTAACCTGCCCCAAACGGGGGATTTTTTTACCATGGCATGTTGATGCCGCTCCATGATAGCATGCCAAGTTTCATGAATTTCACACGAGTTTTGGATTTACTAGAATTTAAAAACCAGGCATCTCAATGTTTTGCCGGCAATCAACAGTGCCCTGGTGTTTGAAATTCATTCCCATTCTTGCATGGGACCAAGAAATTCACCCAAGGACACACATGTGATTTTTCAACCAACTTTAGTGCATTGGAGCATGTGCTTGTAGTTCAAATTTGAATTATGCACATAAAATGCCTAGAAAACCCAGTTAATGTATAAAAAGGCCAAACGAACCCCGAAAAATTCCAAGATTGAACACAACACTCCTGTTGTTCTATGTTGACACTAGAAATTTTTTGAAAGCAATAAGAGGCAATGGATATCGCCCCATCACCAAAGGTGGTACTTTCCCTATCGAAACCATCATGCTTGTTGTGAGAAGCTCTGGTTTGTGAGAAGGTTATACCTGAACCTGCCCCAAATGGACAAAATTTTCACCACGACATGTTGATGCCGCTCCATGATAGCATGCCACGTTTCATGAATTTCAGATGAGTTTTGAATTTACTAGAATTTAAAAACCAGGCATCTCAACATTTTGCCGGCAATCAACAGTGCCATGGTGTTTGAATTTCATTCCCATCTCTTGCATGGGACCTAGAAATTCACCCAAGGACACACATGTGATTTTTGAACCAACTTTGGTGCATTGGAGCATGTGCTTGTAGTTCAAATTTGAATTATGCATATAAAATGCTAGAAAACCCAGTTAATGTATAAAAAAGGCCAAACAAACCCTGGAAAATTCCAAGATTGAACACAACACTCCTGTTGTTCTATGTTGACACTAGAATTTTTTTGAAAGCAATAAGAGGCAATGGATATCGTCTCGTCCCCAAAGGTGGTACGTTCCCTATCAAAACCATCATGCTTGTTGTGAGAAGCTCTGATTTGTGAGAAGCTTATACCCAAACCTGCCCCAAATGGGACAAAATTTTCACCACGGCATGTTGATGCCGCTCCATGATAGCATGCCAAGCTTCTTG
The DNA here is from genome assembly GCF_002575655.3 of Aegilops tauschii subsp. strangulata. Classification (NCBI taxonomy): domain Eukaryota; kingdom Viridiplantae; phylum Streptophyta; class Magnoliopsida; order Poales; family Poaceae; genus Aegilops; species Aegilops tauschii. Next base: position 313,832,546 of record NC_053040.3, read on the forward strand.
AATTTCAGACGAGTTTTGGATTTACTAGAATTTAAAAACCAGGCATCTCAATGTTTTGACGGTAATCAACAGTGCCCTGGTGTTTGAAATTCATTCCCATCTCTTGCATGGGACCTAGAAATTCACCCAAGGACACACATGTGATTTTTGAACCAACTTTGGTGCATTGGAGCATGTGCTTGTAGTTCAAATTTGAATTATGCACATAAAATGCCTAGAAAACCCAGTTAATGTATAAAAAGGCCAAACAAACCCTGGAAAATTCCAAGATTGAACACAACACTCCTGTTGTTCTATGTTGACACTAGAATTTTTTTGAAAGCAATAAGAGGCAATGGATATCGTCTCGTCCCCAAAGGTGGTACGTTCCCTATCGAAACCATCATGCTTGTTGTGAGAAGCTCTGATTTGTGAGAAGCTTATACCCAAACCTGCCCCAAATGGGACAAAATTTTCACCACGGCATGTTGATGCCGCTCCATGATAGCATGCCAAGCTTCTTGAATTTCAGACGAGTTTTGGATTTACTAGAATTTAAAAACCAGGCATCTCAATGTTTTGACGGTAATCAACAGTGCCCTGGTGTTTGAAATTCATTCCCATCTCTTGCATGGGACCTAGAAATTCACCCAAGGACACACATGTGATTTTTCAACCAACTTTGGTGCATTGGAGCATGTGCTTGTAGTTCAAATTTTAATTATGCACATAAAATGCCTAGAAAACCCAGTTAATGTATAAAAAAGGCCAAACGAACCCCAAAAAATTCCAAGATTGAACACAAAACTCCTGTTGTTCTATGTTGACACTAGAAATTTTTTGAAAGCAATAAGAGGCAACGGATATCATCTCGTCCCCAAAGGTGGTACGTTCCCTATCAAAACCATCATGCTTGTTGTCAGAAGCTCTGGTTTGTGAGACGCTCATACCCAAACCTGGCCCAAATGCGGCATGTTGATGCCGCTCCATGATAGCATGCCAGGTTTCATGAATTTCAGACGAGTTTTGGATTTACTAGAATTTCAAAACCAGGTATCTCAATGTTTTGCCGGCAATCAACAGTGCCCTGGTGTTTGAAATTCATTCCCATCTCTTGCATGGGACCTAGAAATTCACCCAAGGACACACATGTGATTTTTCAACCAACTTTAGTGCATTGGAGCATGTGCTTGTAGTTCAAATTTGAATTATGCACATAAATGCCTAGAAAACCCAGTTAATGTATAAAAAAGGCCAAACGAACCCCAAAAAATTCATTCCCATTTCTTCCATGGGACCTAAGCATGCACTGAAGGACACAGATTTGATTTTTCAACCAATTTGTGTGCACCATTTTGTAATTCAAATCAAGTAGATCCCACATAGTTTATTCTCACCAACCGTGTGAGATGTAGTACAAAATATCCTGGATCACCGTCGGTGTGTAGTACGCCTATGGCTTACGCGAGAAGGTGCGTCGGCTACAGTCCACAGCCGGCATGTCAAGCACACTAGCTCGCTCCCCCAAAACTCCCACCTCTGCATCCCTCGCAATCACAAATATATCTGCTCCCCTTGATCCAAATTTTCAGTAGCCCTGCCTTGTTACTCCCGCCTAGTAAAATTTTCAGTTGCCGCAGTATTTCCTCAAACACAACCTCCGCTCACACAGATACACACAACCCTCGAAACCATTGGTAGGTCGCCGTCATTGCCGGCGCCTCCATCCTCAACCTCTGCATGTGTGCCGGGGAGCTCGAGTAGCCAATGTCCAAAAAGAGGTTTATCACGGCCTTTTCGCCCGAGGCCAGTGAGGTGGCCGCCGAGGTGTCCCCGTCGTCCTCTGTGGGCCCGATCCGCCGTCGCCAGTCCCCCGATCCGCCCGCCGCCGCGCCCCTACGCTGGTTCGAGGACTTCCCCGTCCTCCCCCGGACCCGGCAGCCGACGAAGTCCTACCTCGGGGTCCGGCAGCGGCTGTGGGGGACGTGGGTCGCCGAGATTACAGATCGAGAGACCCACACCCGCCGGTGGCTCGGTAGCTTCCACACGGCCGAGCTCGCGGCCATGGAGTACGACCGCTGGCAGGTCCACTACCACGGCGCGGCGGCTAGGCTCAATTTCCCCTTTGGCACACGTCCGGTCCACCTCGTTCCGCCGGAGCCAGGGGTGGTGAGCTCGGCTATGGCGTGGGAGGACCGCGAGGCGTGGGAGCGTCTCGAAGCCGAGGCCGCTGACGAGGCCTACATACAAGAGCTCCGCCGGCAGCACCCGGAGCTCGTGGAAGCGGAGCGGGCGATCTTTGCCAGCGCAGAGGGCGATGAGGTTATCGTGCTCTCCTCCAATGACGAGGTCGAAGGCGGCAAGGACGGCGACGTGGAGGGCGGCGAGGTTATCGCGCTCTCCTCTGATTACGAGGTCGAAGGCGGCGGCGACGGCGGTGAGGTGGGCCCATAGGACGAGGAGATCGATGTCGACGAGTGGAGGAGTGCCTTCCCCAACGACCCCGACAATGGTACTGGCCCGGACCCGGCTCGCGGCACACCGTACAAGACGAGGAAGGATTGGCTCGACCTCTACTTCGACCGAAAGTAGTTTAGCTTAGTTTAAATTTATGTTTTATGTTCGTTTATGCAAAACTATCTATGTTTATGTTTGAATGCATGCTACTTTCGGTTGAACCTGCTTTGAACTTGATCAAATTGAAGTTTACAACCTTAAGTTTAGGGGATCGACTAGAAAAGGCCAAAATTGCTAGAGTATATATATATATATATCCACTAAGGGTTTTAGTCCTTTAACTTTTTAAGGATCGCCTAGAGATGTCCTTATGACTTGTTTATTTCAGTTCTTCACAATGTGATGCTCTATATGTGCAACTATTTGCTGTGCAGTTCAATTTCATCAATAATAGTTTCAACAATACCACTATGAATTATGATATTTGGTTGCTATTAAGGACATTGCAGTTAACTTGCCTTTTCGTTTTTCAATTGTTGTTTAGCAACATGCATTGTACTGAATGACTAAATATGCAATCCCAGGCTACATAGCAACAAGGAAGAGTGTTACCTTAATGTTCTGATGATGTCTAGATATACATGTAATAAAATCTTATATAATGGGATGGATGGAATGTTGTACTACATCATTTTTCAATTGTTGTTTCGCTTCTAATATTAACTTGGTGCTTTTAGGTACATATATCATTGCCAAAGATCCACACTTCGACCCTTTCTGCGCATGGGGCAATGAGATATTCATGAACCAGCATCAAGTGAGGAAACTGATAAAGATTGTTACTAAAATGGGTCAAAAGATGTCAATCGAACTATTTTTTTACACTTTATGCAAGACAACAGTGAACTACAGGATGGTAAGTAAGAACCTTGTAGCCTTCTTTTTACTGCCCGTAATGAGTTGTGTTAGATGAATATATCTGAATCTTTTTTCTTTTGTAGTGGATCCTGAAGCAGTTTACTCAAGATTACCTCTCAAACTACATGATTGGCGGCCGACCATCACAAGGGGTTGGACTAGAGTCCTGCATGTCTTCTGCATCTAGGAGAGCACAATAGGGCCATTCCACTTCACCTTTTTCAACAACTGGAATGTCTGTCGCCTCTTTCTTTACCATCTGTAATAGTACATGTATAGAACCCTGATACATCATTCTTTATTTGGTGCTTCTGTAATTTTTAAACATATGTACATGTGAATCGAATAATACATTGGTTGTTTGAACCTATTGGATATGAATAAAGTTATAGCCTACTTTCAAGTTTAAATTAGGTACAATTTTAAATAGCAGAAATTAAATTAGGGCGAAATTATGTTGTCCAGGTCATTACGGCACACACGGTTGGTAAAACACAAACGTTTGTGATATACACCATAATCCGAGATGGTTCACGGAGAGGAAACATGTGCAAGCATACACACAGTTGCCGTTCGCAAAGCGTGTGTGATGTCAGACACTATCACATACGGTGCGGGAAAACTAAATGTGTGTGATTATCTACCTATCGTACACAGTTTATAATCATGAACTATTTGTGATGTGCCAGCCATCGTAAATCTCCCGTGCCTGGAATCTGCCTGGAAAGCTCCCATGCCTAGAATCTGCCTGGTTTAGGAAGAACCACAAAACTCCGACTCCGATGGCAATGCGAGCACAAACGAGTAGCAAGGATGAAGCGTTTGGGATATTCGAGATATCAGAAACGATTATATAGGGACAACTGTATGCATCAAGCCTCCCTACCCCTGACGGTTTCTGGTTCGTGTGGGAAGGACCTCCCTATCGCCCACACTCACTTGGCGACGGTTCCAAATGCCGTCGCAGAAAGGGGTAAAAAACCATTTGTTTAGGACCGACGCGCACCAGTGAAAGATGATGTAATCCTTGTCAAGAGGCCCAAGTCCACTTCTTTCAAGCCAGCAGACGAAATAGTCAAATTTCAAGTGCACCCGACGGATCCCAACAAGGCAGCCTCCATTGGAGCACAGCTGGATCTGACAGTCGACGTCGCCTTACGAGCATTCCTGCGCGAAAATTGGGACATCTTTGCCTGGCATCCTCCGGATATGCAAGGAATCCCGCGCAGACTGGCCGAACATAGCCTCAAAATAATAAAGGGGTTCAAACCAGTCAAGCAAACGCTGCGGTGATTTTTCGAACCCAAAGGACAAGCTATGGGAGAGGAGCTAGCCAAACTACTTGAAGCCGGGTTCATCAGAGAGATCAAACACTCGAACTGGCTAGCAAACCTGGTCATGGTGCAGAAGAAGGATAAATCCTGGCGCCTTTGTGTTGATTTCAAGGACCTCAATAAGGTTTGCCCTAAGGACCCCCTCCCCTGCCACACATTGACCAAATCATTGACGCGACTGTACGACACGACTCACTGTGTTTCCTCAACGCATACTCCGGATACCATCAAATTAAGATGAAGGAATCCGACCAGGCCGCAATGACATTCATTACCCCATATGGGCCTTTCTGCTTCAACACTATGCCTTTTGGACCCAAAAATGCTGGCGCCACTTACCAACGCATGATTCAAACATGTTTGGAAAAGCAAATTGGCAAGACAGTGGAGGCATACGTAGATGATGTAGTCATCAAGACTAAACATGTCGAATCATTGGTGGACGATCTACGCCTCACATTCGACAACCTCCAAACATATGACATACAACTCAATCCAGAAAAATGCGTTTCGACGTTCCAACCAAAAAACTACTCGGGTTCATTGTTTCCAATAGAGGAATTGAAGCGAACCCAACCAAAATCCGAGCCTTGTCACAATTGGCAACGCCAACCGACTTAAAGCAGGTCCAAAAACTAGCTGGGTGTGCGTGGCAGCCTTGAGCCGCTTTATCTCCAGATTAGGAGAAAAGGCGCTGGCACTTTATCGAATGCTCCGACGCACCGACCACTCTGAATGGACGGATGCGGCTACAGCCGGATTGGAATAAATAAAAACTTTGTTAGCAAGCAACCCAATCCTTGCCGCACCAAGTGTTGGCGAACCTATGTTGATCTACATATCTGTGACTCACCAGGTGGTGAGCGCCATAATTGTTGTCGAACGAGAGGAAGAGGGACACAAATTCCCACTCTAGAAACCAGTGTACTATGTATCGGCGGTCCTTACACCATACAAATCTCGATACCCACACTATCAAAAGATAGCGTATGCGGTCTTCATGGCATCCCGGAAGCTGCGGCACTACTTTCAAGAGTGTTCCATCACGGTGGCGTCCGAAGTACCACTCAATGACATCATAAATAATCGGGATGCCACCGGCCGCATAGCCAAACGGGCCATCGAGCTCTTACCATTTGAAATAACATACAAGCCACGCCGAGCTATTAAATCTCAGGTGTTGTCCGACTTTGTCGCCGAATGGACGGAAGCCGAACTCCCTAAAGAGTACAACACATACTCCAATTGGGTTATGTACTTCGACGGATAGCCGGATTGGAGGCTGGTGTCGTCCTAACATCCCCTACAGGGGACACAGTCCGCTACATATTACAAATCATGTATACGGACTCCAACAACGCGGCCGAATATGGGGCACTACTGCATGGTCTCCGAATGGCTGTTTCTATGGGCATACAACGCCTAGAGATGCGTGGGGACTCGAACCTCGCAATATCCCAAATAAATGGAGAATTCGATGCAAAAGATCCAATGGTGGCGGCATACCGAAACGCCGTACTCAAAATATTAGCTCGGTTTGAGGGGCTCGAGTTCCATCACGTTGCTCGAGACTGTAATTAGGCAGCGGACATCCTTGCTCGAATGGGTGCTAAACGCGACCCCGTCCCGCCTAACACCCTTTTGGAAAGTCTCTTCAAGCCATCCATGGCATGGCAGGACGAGAGCGGAAATACTAGTCCGGCGCCGATCATACCCCCGGATGCCGAACACAATTCTGATATCGTCGGGGGCTCGGGCACCGAAATGACACCTTCCGCCCATGTAATCATGGCTATCATTGCTCCATGGACCGAACCCTTCCTGGCCTACCTTAATAGGCAGGAGCTCCCTGATGACCAGAATAAGGCCCGTCGCATAGGTCGATACTCTAAAGCCTACAAAGTTCATGAAGGAGAACTCTACAAGAAAATTACTACTGGAGTTCTTCAAAGATGTATCCCCGAAGAGGAGGGACGGCAGCTCTTGGCCGAAATACATGCTGGTCCCGGTGGCCATCGCGCCGCAGCTCGGGCCCTTGTAAGCAAGGCCTTCCATACATGTTTCTTTTGGCCAACGGCCCGAGCAGATGCACAGGCCCTTGTACGGCGCTGTGTCGGATGTCAGCTTTTCGCCAATCAAAGTCATATGCCGCCCACTGCCCTAAGAACAATCCCCATTACTTGGCCTTTCGCGGTATGGGGGCTAGATATGGTCGGACCCCTTAAAGGGGGCAACCACAAGAAGAAATATTTACTGGTTATGGTGGATAAATTCACTAAGTGGATAGAGGCCAAACCAGTAAAAACGGCTGAAGCTGGGCCGGTGATCGACTTTATATCCAGCGTTGCACATCATTATGGTGTTCCACACAACATCATTACTGACAATGGCTCTAACTTCACAGCCGATGAGGTGAAAAATTGGTGTGCTAACCTGGGCATTAAGCTCGGTTACGCCTCCGTGTATCACCCTCAAACAAACGGTCAAGTCGAACGGGCCAATGGCCTGATAATGAGCGGCATCAAACCCTGAGTCAGATAAACACTGGGACAAGGAACTTGATTCCGTACTCTGGGGACTAGGGACCACACCCAATCGCACGACCGGATACACACCCTTTTTTATGGTGTACGGCGCAGAGGCTATCTTGCCCTGCGACATTATTCATGACTCACCTCGAGTGCGCATGTATGAAGAGAGAGAAGCCGAGCTCGATCAGCAGGACGACCTGGAGGAGGAGCGTGATATTGCAGAAGCCCGTTCCGCATTCTATCAAGAACAGGCTCGAAAATACCAAAGCAGGGAAGTGCAGGCCAAGACTTATAATGTCGGCGAGCTCGTTCTACGCTTCCCGGAGAAGAAGAAGGACAAGCTCAAACCAAAATGGGAGGGCCCCTTTATCATAGATGAAGTTCTCACAGGCGGGGCCTATCGCCTTCGTAATGCATCGGATAATCGCCTAGAGCCAAACCCGTGTACGCTGCTCGCCTCCGAAGATTCTACGCGTAAGTTCGCTCATGTCCCTTTTTTTTGTTCTCCTCTTCATTTCTTTCTATTTTCTCGTTTTTGTACGACTCCAAGGGTATGTTCGGATAAGCCGAACACTTACGGGGTGCACATCATAAAATGTATACACCCCACGACAACTGGGGGCTGATACGTCTCCAACGTATCTATAATTTATGAAGTATTCATGCCATGTTTACAATAGTTTTATATGATTTTGGTATCATTTCATTAGAACTAACCCGGACTGACGCTGTTTTCAGCAGAACTATCATGGTGTTGTTTTTGTGCAGAAATAAAAGTTCTTAGAATGCGATGAAAATCAATGGAGAATTTTTCTAGAAAATATAAAAAATACTGGAATGAAGAGTCACCGGAGGGGAGGCCCGTGGGCCCCACGAGGGTGGAGGGCGCGCCCCTGTTGAGGGAGTCCTGGACTAAGGGGTCCTCGGGCGTCCGGCCTCTTATCCATGGGCCGGACTGGTGGGCTGTGAAGACATGAAGGCCGAAGACTCTACCCGTGTCCAGATTGGACTCTCCTTGGCGTGGAAGGCAAGCTTGGCGATCAACTATGAAGATTCCTTCCTATGTAACCGACTCTATGTAACCCTAGATCCCCCCGGTGTCTATATAAACCGGAGGGTGTAGTACGGAAAGGATATACTCATTACCATAGTCATACAGGCTAGACTGCCAGGGTTTAGCCATTACGATCTCGTGGTAGATTAACTCTTGTAACACTCATATTCATCAAGATCAATCAAGGAGGTAGTAGGGTATTACCTCCATAGAGAGGGCCCGAACCTGGGTAAACATCGTGTCCCCTGTCTCCTGTAACCATCGATCCTAGACGCATAGTTCGGGACCCCCTACCCGAGATCCGCCGGTTTTGACACCGACATTGGTGCTTTCATTGGGAGTTCTGATGTGCCGTCGATGAAAGGTTCGATGGCCCCTTCAATCGTCGATAGTGATGCCATCCAAGGAGAAACCTTCCTCCCCGGACAGATCTTCGTGTTCGGGGGCTTCGTACTGCGGGCCAACTCGCTTGGCCATATGGAGCAGATCGATAGCTACGCCCCTGGCCATCATGTCAGATTCGGGAGCTTGAACTACGTCGCGGACGTCCGCGGAGACCTGATCTTTGACGGATTCGAGACCGCGACAGTCGCTCCCCCTCGCTCCGATGAACATTACCTAAATCTGTCTTCGGATCACGTCCAGGAGATGGTTCCTATTGCTGCAACGGCCTTAGAACCGGAGCAGATCGTGCCATCCGAGGCCATAGAGTCCACGGCGTTGGATCCACACATAGACTCGACACCCTGCAATATTTGCTTCAACGGAACTCCGGACTCGTATCCGGCTATAAGTTCCGGACCATGTACGCCTGCGGACACCGAGCTGGATCGGTTATCGATTTTCGAATTCAGCGCCGCAGACATCTTCCAGCACTCACCTTTGGGTGATGTGCTAAACTCTTTAAAGAATTTGTCCTTGGAGAAGGACTCACAGCAGAACTATGTTCGGTTCGAGCTAGAGGCTGACGATGGGGAATTTTGTTTCCCACCCGCCACCCACTTCATAGCCACCATCGATGACTTAACCGATGTGCTTGATTATGGCTCCGAAGACATCGACGGTATGGACGACGATGCCGACAAGGAGCAAGGCCAAGACCCGCCATTCACTGGACGTTGGACGGCCACCCGCAGTTCACGCCGGATTCAGTGGCTCCAAGTCCGGCCAGCGGAAGAATAAAAGGAACAGCGAGGGACCATCCAGCTTGGACCGCATATTCGATCGTCCGTGCCAGATACATGGCACCCTAGACAAAGAAGCCAATCATACCAACAGAGATTGCCGGATCTTCAAGCAAGCCAACAAGTCAAATGCCGAAAGCAAGAAAACGGGATCGCAAAGCGAGGACGACGACGATGAGCCCCGGCAGCCGAACACTGGAGGACAGAAAAAGTTTCCCCCTCAAGTCAAAATGGGGAACATGATATACGCTACACACATCCCCAAAAGGGAGCGCAAGCGCGCACTCAGGGACATCTATGCGGTAGAGCCAGTCGTCCCAAAATTCAATCCATGGTCGTCATTCCCGATCACCTTTGATCGTCGAGATCATCCAACTAGTATCCGTCATGGCGGTTCGGCCGCACTGGTCCTCGACCCAATCATCAACGGATTTCACCTCACACGAGTCCTAATGGACGGGGGTAGCAGCCTCAACCTGCTCTATCAGGATACAATGCGCAAAATGGGCATTAATCCCTCAGGAACCAAGCCTACAAAGACCACCTTTAAAGGAGTCATACCAGGCGTAGAGGCCCGTTGCACGGGCTCAATCACGCTGGAGGTGGTCTTCGGTTCTCCGGACAACTTCCGAAGCGAAGAGCTAATCTTCGATATCGTCCCCTTCCGTAGCGGCTACCACGCACTGCTCGGACAAACCACGTTTGCTAGATTCAACGCGGTGCCACACTATGCTTATCTCAAGCTCAAGATGCCCGGTCCATGCGGCATCACAACAGTCAATGGAAATACAGAACGCTCGTTCCGTACAAAGGAGCACACAGCCGCCCGAGCAGTAGAAGCATAGAGCGGTCTTCTCAAACAGAACCATAATCCGGCTGCCGAGCCCCTGAACGCCGTTAAGAAGGTCCGGACAATGCTGCAACATGACAGGTCGGCTCGTCAAGAGCTCGATTAGCAATCCGGACTCTGCCCCAGCCCCCTTCATGCAGTGGCATTCGTACCACGCGTACATAACTACGCACTCAAAGCCCCATGGGTGCTGACGGAGGCATAACTAGCTCGCGATCCATAGTGTGGCCCAACCGACCCTGGGAATCGCACACCTTTGCTTTTATTTTTCATTTTGGTTTTTTTTCTATTCGAGGTCTATTCGGACGACCCGCGGGTAGAACACACCAAGGAGGCAAGGAGCTCTAGCGTACAAGGGAATCCCCAGGTGGTCTCTGCTAACTATTGTTATACCTGTTTTACCTACCTGTACGCAGCTCGCCCTTAGTCTTGGCACAATAAATAGCCTTACTTGCTTATCGCATTACTTCTACAAATACGCCTCGACGTATTAATAACACCACAATGGTAAATGAATGGTAGCGTCAGCTTATTATTATTATTTTCTGTCTCCCTACCTTTGTATTTATCGCTCATTGCACACGTACATTCTGGTACGTATTATTGCGCCAGGGGCTTCATCACGCCCCACATTACGGCAATAAAAGTCCGAACACTTTTACAGTACAGTTCGGCACCCCGAACTTATAGCATTATATGCATCGGCTCCGAATTATGTCTTTGGTCAATAATTGGGTTGCCCGGCTCCTGTGCTTGCTACCTTACGTTCCGCTATATCGGCTAGGGTAGTAAAGGGAGAACTACTGCGATTGTGTCCCGGTTCTTCCGGACGAGCACCTCAGTAGAGAAAGCCCAAAACTGACTGTCATGATGCGGTGAGAGCTAGTCAGCTGTTCGAGAGGTCCCAAATCGTTAGAGATTTTCTCCGCTTCATGCGAGGAGTCGGTTTCCCCGATTAAGCGTGTGTTACGCCCCTAGTTCGGCCTTCCGAATACCAGGGGCTTCGCCGAATTTCTTATTGTCAAACTCCTATGGCTAAGTGAGGGCGGTAAAGGCCACATAGTCTGATTGCCTTGTTTGTTGCGCTAAACACCTCCTTTAAGGACCAGAATGTGGAGTAAAGAGTGTTTAGATTTATCCCGAACACCCCCGTACTACCTACGTGGGGGCAGAAGCCGACGACTGGTCAACCCTCAGATTTCACAAACGGCCGCACAGGAGGTAAAATTTTAAAAATCACAAGCATTATATTACATAACATCATTGTTTCATCCTATAGGACAAGATAATATGAATGTTTTCATGGGAAAATAACATCCTTCGCACACTGCTCCGCCACCAGGCGGGACCCCTCCAGGACACTATCAAAATATAGCTCGGGTTGACGATCCTCCTTGCCCTCAGGCGGCCCCTCGGTCACCAGCTTCTTGGCATCCAGCTTCGCCCAATGCGTCTTGACGCGGGCAAAGGCCATTCGTGCACCTTCAATGCAGACCGATCACTTCACGGCTTCGAGCCGTGGGCAGGCACTCATGAGCCGCTTCACAAGTCCGAAGTAGCTGCTGGGTACAGGCTCGGCAGACCACAAACGGACTATCAGGTCTGTCATGGCTAGCTCGGCCGACCTGTGCAGCTCGACCAGCTGTTTTAGCTGGTCGCTGAAGGGCACTAGATGCTCTGGTCCAAAATATTGAGACCAGAATAGCTTCTCCGTAGACATCCCCTCTTCGGCTCATAGTCTTCTTGGCCGCCTGAATTTCTTGGAGGGCGCTCTGGGCTTCGGCTCGGGCATCCTGTGCGCTCTGACGGGCCTTCGCAAGTTCGGACTCTTGCTCCTTAAAATCGTGCTCTAAGGACTCAAGCTTCTCGACAGCGTCCTGGAGCTCTTGCTGGGCCTTGCTAACCAGGGCCTCGCGCTTCTCGCGCGCGGCGCGTTCCTTGGCCTCTTTGTCCTCGGCCTCGGCTAACGCCTTCTTGAGGGCCGCCACCTCGGTCGTGGCCCCTAATAAAGTTCATGACACTTTAGTCAGCTTGAACAACTTATTCTTCAATATACCCGCAGGTTACTGCGTACCTTGGCTATCCTCCAACTGCTTCTTCACGAGGCCGAGCTCTTCCTCGGCCCGCTCCAGTTTTTGCTTCAGTCCGAAGACCTCCGCGGTTTGAGCGGTAGCAGCCCGCAACGAGGCCTGCTTATTCACATAGACGCCTTTTTGTTAGACTCATGCGATAATTATTTTTGATCCTCTGTTCGGCTTTTTCTTGAGGGACGCCGAACAGAGCATCAGGGGCTACTGTCTACGCTGTGATATTCCTCTTACAATTACATTACTCACCTCAAATCCTGCTAGAAGGCTAGTGCAGGCCTCGGTCAGTCCATTTTTGGTGGACTGAACCCTTTCAATCACCGTACCCATATGGGCACGGTGCTCATCCACAAGGGAGGCGCCTTGCAGCACCTCTAGTAGACGATCCGGAGCCTTCGGTTGGACAGAGGTCACCGGTAGTTCACCCCCTCCTTTTGGGAAGGGCCGTTTGCCGGACTCCGGAGCCGTATAGGTCTCTGGAATAGAATCCGGCTGAGGGTCGAGTAGAACTCGGCCCGCACAGTCCGTCTCCGTAGGGGCTTTTTCCCCCATATACCCGGTGGCCCGGGAGTCATCCTGGGGCGCCACCTTGACAATCTCCGGAGCCTTCCCCCGGCCCGAGGAGGCCCTTTGGGACACCTCCTCGTCTTCACCCTTGGCTGAAGGGGAGTAGGCTGGCGGCGGTGACATACTGACCCTCTCCTTTGGGTCCAGCGAACCTTCTGATGAAGATCGCGGAGAACTGTCCCGAGCCGGACTGTAATAACATGATTCAAACATATCAAATATTGTAAGGCGGAAAGGACGGGCGTTCGGGCGTGCATAAAGATTTTTGTTGCTTACGATGCGGCCCGAGGCTTGGCCCGAGAAGGCCGCTCCGGACTGCTATCGATATCCCACGCGGAGTTATCCGCGGGGAAGCCTTTCCCCCTCTTGGGTGCCCCCGCCTCCAGATTCGTGGAGGCCGTTCTCTCTTTCTCCCCACCTCGGGTAGGGAGTCATCTTCCTCCTCCTCGTCATCGTCCTCGGCGGATGAAGAGCGAGTCTCGTCTTCGGACATCACGTCCGGGGTGCCTTTTCGGCGAGGGCCCTTCCGGGCCCCTTTTGCCGCTTTCTTGGCTGTCTTCTCCAGCACCTCATAAGGTGCTGGAAACAGCATTTTCGTCAATAATGCAAATTCGGGGTCTTCGGGCAGCGGAGCTGGACAGTTAATCCCCCCTGCTACCTCGATCCAGGCCTGAAAACATGGATGGGAAGGCTTAGGATTTTTTCTCAAAATATGCTAGTAAAGGGTATGCCTTGAAAACATGAAACAACTTACCGAATTAGCCAGGCGTTTTAAGCTGAGCCCGCGATCCTTGGTCGTGGGCGGTGGTGTCTCACCGGCCTTGAAGAGCACTTTCCAGATGTCTTCGTGCGTCGTGCCGAAGAGCTCTAATAGCGTCTGGTGCTTGGCCGGATCGTACTCCCACAGATAGCAAGCCCGTCGTTGGCACGGAAGAACCCGACGAATGAGCATGACCTGGATCACGTTGACGAGCTTGATTTTCCTGTCTATCATGTTCTGGACGCACGTCTGGAGCCCAGTCAGCTTGCTCGAGGGACCCCAGGTTAGGCCCCTCTCTTGCCAGGAGGTGAGCCGCATCAGGATTCCAGATCGGAATTCAGGGGCCGCTGCCCAGTCAGTGTCGCGCGGCTCGGTGATGTAGAACCACCCCGATTGCCACCCCTTCACTGTTTCCGCAAAGGAGCCTTCGGGCCAGGTAACGTTGGGCATCTTGCCCACCATGGCGCCTCCGCACTCTGCTTGTTGGCCGCTCACCACTTTCGGCTTCACATTGAAGGTTTTCAGCCAGAGGCCGAAATGAGGTGGGATGCGGAGGAAGGCCTCGCACACGACAATGAATGCCGTGATGTTGAGAATGAAATTGGGGGCTAGGTCATGAAAGTCTAGCCCGTAGTAAAACATCAGTCCGCGGACGAACGGGTGGAGAGGGAATCCCAGCCCGCGGACAAAGTGTGTAGAAACACAACCCTCTCATGGGGCTCTGGAGTAGGGACAACTTGCCCTTTGGCCGGGAGTCGGTGAGCAATCTCCTTGGCCAGATATCCGGCCTCCCGGAGCTCCGCGATGTCCTTCTTCTTAATAGAGGAGGCCATCCACTTGCCTCCAGCTCCAGATCCGGACATGTTTGGAGTGCTTTCTCGAACGAGGAAAAGCTGAAGCTTGGGTGCTGGAGCTCAAGGACGGAAGGACTGAAAGAGAGAAAGGGTGTGGGTGAAGGAAGGGAATCCTTATCCCCTTATAAAGGCCGCGAATATCAAGCGCCTCCCCACTCGCCCTGAAAGCTCGCCTATTCCCAAGGCCTGGGTGAACGACACGGTTGGGTTACCCATACCCACATTGATGAAAATCCCACGATAAGGGGACACGATCTCTGCTTTGACAAGACGTGCCAATGGCAACCGCGTCTCGGGACGTGGAGCGGCGGACACAGAAATGGTTCGGAATTATGACCGGTCGGACATGATGTCGTGCTACCAAAATTTGTCAGCAGGATTGGATTCGTGTAAAACTATATTTTCTCTCTGGTAGTGTATGGTGTGTATGACAGGTTCGGATACTATCACTGGGTCCGAAGACTATCTTGGAGAAGGAAACCTGCCTTGCAATGCCGAAGACAATCTGCGCGCCGGACTCATCGTCATTGAAGCCAGGTTCAGGGGCTACTGAGGGAGTCCTGGACTAAGGGGTCCTCGGGCGTCCGGCCTGTTATCCATGGGTCGGACTGGTGGGCTGTGAAGACATGAAGGCCGAAGACTCTACCCGTGTCCGGATTGGACTCTCCTTGGCGTGGAAGGCAAGCTTGGCGATCAACTATGAAGATTCCTTCCTATGTAACCGACTCTATGTAACCCTAGACCCCCCCGGTGTCTATATAAACCGGAGGGTGTAGTCCGGAAAGGATATACTCATTACCATAGTCATACAGGCTAGACTTCTAGGGTTTAGCCATTACGATCTCGTGGTAGATCAACTCTTGTAACACTCATATTCATCAAGATCAATCAAGCAGGAAGTAGGGTATTACCTCCATAGAGAGGGCTCGAACCTGGGTAAACATCGTGTCCCCTGTATTCTGTAACCATCGATCCTAGACGCACAGTTCGGGACCCCCTACCCGAGATCTGTCGGTTTTGACACCGACACATGTGCCTCGTGGACTTCCCGTGGGGCCCCCTGACTTGTTCTCGATGCCAACCTCTCCTACAAATACCCAAACCTCTAGAAAATAACCTAGATCGGAAGTTCCGCCGCCGCAAGCCTCTGTAGCCACGAGAAATCAATCTAGGCCCTCTCTAGCACCCTGCCGGAGGGGGCCATCATCACTGGAGGCCATGGAGGAGGATCCCGGAGGGGCCATTATCTCCATGAAGGCCAAGATCCAGAGGGAGAACCTCTCCCCATCCAGGGGGAGGCCATAGAGGAGGAAGCACAAGGGGGAGAACCTCTCCTCCTCTCTCTCGGTGGCGCCAGAGTGCCATCGGGAGGGAAATCATCGCCGCGGTGATCGTCTTCATCAACATCACCATCCTCATCTCTTTTACGCAGTCCACTCTCCCGCACCCCGCTGTAATCCTTACTTTAACATGGTGCTTTATGCCACATATTATGATCCAATGATGTGTCGCCATCCTATGATGTTTGGACTAGACATCCTTTGTCTTTGGGTTGATTGATGATCTAGATTGGTATGAGTTGTATGTTTTATTTTGGTGCTGTCCTATTGTGCCCTCCGTGTCACGCAAGCGTGAGGGATTCCCGCTGTAGGGTGTACAATACGTTCATTATTCGCTTATAGTGGGTTGCTTGAGTGACAGAAGCATAAACCCGAGTAAGGGGGTTGTTGCGTATGGGATAAAGGGAACTTGATGCTTTAATGCTATGGTTGGGTTTTACCTTAATGATCTTTAGTCGTTGCGGATGCTTGCTAGAGTTCCAATCATAAGTGTGTATGATCCAAGAAGAGAAAGTATGTTAGCTTATGCCTCTCTCTCATATGAAATTGCAATGACGACTACCGGTCTTGTTAACAATTGCCTAGGATAATTCCGCACACCGACCCATCATTATTCCACACTCGCTATTTATAATATTTAGTAATATATTCTAACTTTATGATAACAGCACCTACTTTTATGTTTTATCTCTCCGATATCATGCAAAGTTATCCTCTTCATACCCACAACGTAGTTTTATTTGTCGTTTCTAGTTGGAAGCAAACGTTCGGTGTACGTAGAGTCGTATCAGTGGCAGATAGGACTTGATAGAATATTGATCTTATCTTTAGCTCCTTGTGGGTTCGACACTCCATAATTATCACTTCCACCATTGGGAATTGCTACGATGATTCCCTGCACTTGGGGATTATCAAGCTCTTTTCTGGCGCCGTTGTCGGGGAGCAATAGCGTGGGGTTGATATTCTCGTGTGTGCTTGTTTGCTTTCTTCACTAAGTAGATTTTGTTTTTCCTTTTTGTTTCTGTTTAGTTGTGGGTGAAACATACAACAAAATTTAAAAGAATGAAAATACAAAAAAATATACTTGCCTCTCATGCCTAAAAAGTTTTTCAATAAGAGAAGTGATTGGAAGGTTATGCATTGGAGAAGTGAGGGTCGACCTTGAACACTTGTGTTCATGCTCATGGAAACAGTGTAAATTTTTTCATGGAAGCTTCTCTGAAAATAATTATCCCCTTGTATATATCCATTGTATTATAAAAATAATGTGCCAAGCTTCGGTTTTAGGATGATCAGATTGCTTGTTTACTATGTGCAGTACAAAAACAGAAACTTTGGCTATAGCGCGTGAATTTAATTTTTTTACTGGAAAGTCAAATGGGTCTGAAACTTTTTGCACATTGCTTCTGTAAAAATTGTTTAATTTTTTATAATTTTTTAGAATTTTTTGGAGTTACAGAAGTTTACTAAACTTCCAGATTACTACAGACTGTCCTGTTTTTGACAGATTCTGTTTCCTATGTGTTGATCACTTATTTTGATGAATCTATGGGTAGTATCGGGGGGTATGAACCATGGTGAAGTTGGAATACAGTAGATAAAGTGCTAATATGAAATTGGAATGAGTTTGCAACAGTACCTGAAGGTAGTGATTTTCTCTAGTATACTAACGGATCTCACAAACTTTTTGTTAAGTTTTTGTGGATGAAGTGTTCGAAGAACGAGGAGTTACCGATGTGAGAAGAATAAAGAGAGGAAACAGTTCAAGCTTGGGGATGCCCAAGGCATCCCAAGTAAATATTCCAAGGATACTCAAGCATCTAAGCTTGGGGATGCCCTGGTTGGCGTCCCATCTTTCTTCTTCAACAATTATCGGTATACCTCGGTTTTTGTTTTGTTTACATGATTTGTGTCCTTTGTGTTTTTCTTTAAGAACCATGCTAGTATGAGATATCCCTTCATCAATTTATAGAATGATTCATGTGCTTCACTTATATCTTTTGAGTATGACCTTATAGAATGCTCTTTGTGGTTCACTTAAATCTTTTGAGTATGGTTTTATAGAATGCTTCGTGTGCTTCACTTGTATATTTTGAGCTTGGATATTGGTTAGTCTACATTAATTGTAGAATGCTCCATGAACTTCACTTATATCTTTTGGAGAATGAATAATACTATCATCTAAAGCGGGTTTGGAGGAGTGTCAACTTTAGTTAGTAATGATTCCACTATTCCGGAAGAGGTTCCAATTGATTATGAGAACAAAGTTGCTATCTATGATGATTATTGTGATGACATGTATGCTGTAAAGAATAATGTTAACCATGAAACTTGTCATCATGATTTTAATGTTCAATTGGATTATGCCTCACATGACAGTTATTTTGTTGAGTTTGCTCCCACTATTCCGAATGAGAAGAATTTTGCTTATGTGGAGAGTAGTAAAATTTCTATGCTTGTAGATCATGAAAAGAATGCTTTATGTGATGGTTATATTGTTGAACTCATTCATGATGCTACTGAAAATTATTATGAGGGAGGAATACATGCTTGTAGGAGTTGCAATAATATCAAGTTTCTCTATGTGCTTAAAGTTTTGAAGTTATACTTGTTTTGCCTTCCTATGCTAGTTGATTCTTGTTCCTATAAATTATGTGCTCACAAAATCCCTAGGCATAGGAAGTGGGTTAGATTTAAATGTGCTAGTCATATTCTTCATGATGCTCTCTTTATGTTTCAATTCTTATCTTTTATGTGAGCATCATTGAAATCATCATGCCTAGCTAAAAGGCATAAAGAAAAGCGCTTGTTGGGAGACAACCCAATATTTACCCTTACTGTTTTTGTGTGTTTACATGATTAAGCTACTGTAGTAATCATGTTTTATGGTTTTTGTTTCAATAAAGTGTGTCGGTGGGAATGACACCTATGGAATCACTGGGATCCCTTCTATGGTTGGCGGGCGCGGGGTTGTGCAAAGAGCGGGTCTGGCTGTCAGCACAAGGATCGTTTACCCAGGTTCGGGCCACGAGGATGCGTAATACCCTAGTCCTGCTTTGGTGTATATTTGAGTGTTCTTGAGCTCTCGAACTAGCTACGATGCGTGCGTAGTCCAAAAGATCCGAATCCATCTCCTGGACGCCTCGGGCCTCCTTTTATAGCCAAAAGGGGTCGCCACAGTGGCACACAGGAGGTGGAAAGGTATACAGTGTACAAGCTTATCGCCTGTCATTACGGGACAAGACGCATTAAATGTGCTCCTTAGGTGTCCCATTGCTTTATTGGGGACGGGAACGAGGCCCGTCCCGTCCATCGCCGCTCCGCCTTGCTCCGACACGCGTCCAGGCCAACGAGGGATGCAGCGGCACGTAGGCTGGCTGGCTGCTGAGATGGCGTGGTGGTAGGATCTTCACGAAGATCTGCATGCCACCATGCAGGTGCTTGCTGAGTTGGCCTGGAAGCGGCACGTCGCCACGCAGGTGCCTGCACAGCTGGTTGGGCTGGCAGCTGTATGGGAGCAGTGGTGGAGTCTTGGCAGACGCGGGCCAGGCTGCGGCCTCATGGGTGTCCTCGGCAAGGGTCTTGTCGGGGCCCCGACAAGTGGGCTTGCCGTGGCGTCGCGGTTGTCCCCAGCAAGGATTTTGCCGGGCGGGGGGGGGGGGGGGGTCTCGTGGATTTCCTCGGCAGGGATCTTGCCGAGGGTCGTCATCTTCTGGTCCTCATCTGATCTTGTGTGTTTATGATCTTGACAAAGATCTGCATGCCACCATGGAGGTGCCTCCCGAGCCTTGGTTCCAATGTGGTTGACGGTGTTGGAACCCTTGGGCTCAAGGGTGGCGCGCCCTGCTGGTGTTGGGAAAGTTGCCCTGGAAAGGCTCTTGCCGGGGCTGCGGAGGCCGCCTCGGCAAAGGTCTCGCCGGGGAAGTCCACCTTGCCCTCTTGCTCTTCGTGCCTCCGGTCTTGGCGTTGCTTCGCCCATCTTGTGCTTTTGGCTGGAGCACTGCTCTGGTATTCTTGTGCTTCTGCTCCCTCCCCTTGCCCTATTAAGTGTGGCCGCAGGTGCGGCTCGGACTGTCCACACATAAGTATAGGGGTAAAAAGGAGAGCCCCTACTTTTGTACACCGACAAAGTGCCAAGTAAGACCTTCGGGAAGACTTGGGTGAAAGTTAATGTGATCTTGCTGTAAAAAACAGAAACTTTGCGCTCACGGGATTAGCTGTCATTTTTTAAAGAAGAGTGATTATGAGCTGATTCTTTTTGAAGAAGATTAATAGACAAATTCCTTACGTCCACCAATTTATTTCATAATTTTTGGAGTAGCAGAAGTATGGTTGCTGTTCAAATCATTACAGACTGTTCTGTTTCTGACAGATTCTGTTTTTCGTTGCATAGTTTGCTTGTTTTCTAGTTCCTATGGCTTATATTTCTCAATATAAATTGTAGAAATGATATGGTACAGTAGGCATTGTGTGATAACAATTATGAACCTTGTCTTTGACAGTACCAAAGTGAATGGTTTACTCTTTATCATACTAACTCATCTCACGAAGTTCCGTTAAGTTTTGTGTGATTGAAGTTTTCAAGTTTTGGATGAGATATCGATATGAGGAGAATAAGGAGTGGAAAGACCCTAAGCTTGGGGATTCCCAAGGAACCCCAAGTTAATATTCAAGGAAGACTCAAGCGCCTAAGCTTGGGGATGCCCCGGAAGGCATCCCCTCTTTCTTCTTCAAAACTATCGGTATACCTTACTCGGAGCTATATTTTTATTCGTCACATGATATGCGTTTTGCTTGGAGCGTATTTGCAATTTTATTTGTTGTTTGAATAAAATCATTGGATCTGAAATCTTGAATGAAAAAGAATCCTCCCATGGCTAGTTAATCATTTGACTACTCAGTGTTCTTCACTTATATTTTTTGGAGTAGTTTGTCATTTACTCACGTGCTTCACGTATATCCTATTAGTAAATGGTTGAATAAATTGAATATCATAAATCTGAATTTATATACATTTCATATTCTTATAACATGGGGAGTAATGACTTGACACATAATAAGTATAGGTAGTAAACTTATTGAAAGTTAGCAAGCGCAGAATTGGTCACTTGAACAATTCATGAAAGAATATTGAAGGAAGAGAGATTTCACATATAAATATACTGTCTTGGACATCTTTTTTAATTGTGAGCACTCATTAAAATATGACATGCTAAAAAGTTGATGTCGGACAAGGAAGACAACTTAATGGGTTATGTTTTCCTATATCCGAAATGTTATATTGTCTTGGATCATCCAACATGTTGAGCTTGCCTTTCCCTCTCATGCTAGCCAAATTCTTTGCACCAAGTAGAAATACTACTTGTGCTTCCAAACACCCCTTTAATCAGTTTTGCCATGAGATTCCACCATACCTACCTATGGATTGAGTAAGATCCTTCAAGTAAGTAGTCATCGGTGCATGTAATAAAAATTGCTCTCTAAATATGTATGATCTATTAGTGCGAAGAAAATAAGCTTTATACGAACTTGTGATAGGGAAGAAATAAAAGCGACGGACTGCATAATAAAGGTCTTTATCACAAGCGGCAATATAAAGTGACGTTCTTTTGCATTAAGATTTTGTGAACTCAACCATAAAAGCGCATGACAACCTCTGATTCCCTCTGCGAAGGGCCTATCTTTTACTTTTATCTTCCACCCTTATACAAGAGTCATGCTGATCATCACCTTTACTTTTTACACTTTTTCCTTTGGCAAGCACTTTGTGTTGGAGCGATCCGGATATATATATCCACTTGGATGTTGGTTTTTCATAAATTATTATTGTTGACATTACCCATGAGGTAAAAGGTTGGGAGGCGAAACTATAAGCCCCTATCTTTCTCTGTGTCCGATTAAAACTTTGAACCCATAAATATCACACGAGTGTTAGCAATTGTGAAAGATTAAATGATAGTTGGGTATGTGGAGTTTGCTGAATCAAAGCTCTTACATAGACCCTTCCCGAAAATAAGATGAATTGCAATTGTTTGATGACTAAGAGCACGGTTTGTTAGTTTTCAAGAAAGTTTATGATCTATACTTTAACATGTGAATAGCTTGTTACTTGATCATGAGAAGTTTCATGAGTTGAGCTACTGTTATGATATATAATGATGCTAGAAAAAGTGATTGGAACTATCATTGATCAAACTTATGCACTTGCTAGCATTCACACTTCATAAATTATTTCTTTTATCATTTACCTACTCGAGGACGAGCATGAATTAAGCTTGGGGATGCTGATACATCTCCAACGTGTCTATAATTTCTGAAGTATTCATGCCATGTTTACAATAGTTTTATATGGCTTTGGTATGATTTCATTAGAACTAACCCGGACTGACGCTGTTTTCAGCAGAACTATCGTGGTGTTGTCTTTGTGCAGAAATAAAAGTTCTCGAAATGCGATGAAAATCAACAGAGAATTTTTCTGGAAAATATAAAAAATACTGGAACAAAGAGTTACCGGAGGGGAAGCCCGTGGGCCCCACAAGGGTGGAGGGCGCGCCCACCCCCTAGGGCGCGCCCCTGTGCCTCGTGAACTTCCCGTGCGCCCCCCTGACTTGTTCTCGATGCCAACCTCTCCTATAAATACCCAAACCTCCAGAAAATAACCTAGATCAGAAGTTCCGCCGCTGCAAGCCTCTGTAGCCACGAGAAATCAATCTAGGCCCTCTCTGGCACCCTGCCGGAGGGGGCCATCATTACCGGAGGCCATGGAGGAGGATCCCGGAGGGTCCATTATCGCCATGAAGGCCAAGATCCATAGGGAGAACCTCTCCCCATGCAGGGGGGAGGCCATGGAGGAGGAAGCACAAGGGGGAGAACCTCTCCTCCTCTCTCTCGGTGGCGCCAGAGTGCCATCGGGAGGGGAATCATCGTCGCGGTGATCGTCTTCATCAACATCACCATCATCATCACCATCATCATCTCTTTTACGCGGTCCACTCTCCCGCACCCCATTGTAATCCCTACTCTAACATGGTGATTTATGCCACATATTATGATCCAATGATGTGTTGCCATCCTATGATGTTTTGAGTAGATATCCTTTGTCTTTGGATTGATTGATGATCAAGATTGGTATGAGTTGTATGTTTTATTTTGGTGCTGTCCTATTGTGCCCTTCGTGTCGTGCAAGCGTGAGGGATTCCCACTGTAGGGTGTTGCAATACGTTCATGATTCGCTTATAGTGGGTTGCTTGAGTGACAGAAGCATAAACCCGAGTAAGGGGGTTGTTGCGTATGGGATAAAGGGGACTTGATGCTTTAATGCTATGGTTGGGTATTACCTTAATGATCTTTAGTAGTTGCGGATGCTTGCTAGAGTTCCAATAATAAGTGCATATGATCCAAGAAGAGAAAGTATGTTAGCTTATGCCTCTCTCTCATATGAAATTGCAATGACGACTACCGGTCTTGTTAACAATTGCCTAGGATAATTCCGCACACGGACCCATCATTATTCCACACTCGCTATTTATAATATTTAGTAATATATTATAACTTTATGATAACAAACTTTTATGTTTTAGCTCTCCGATATCATGCAAAGTTATCCTCTTCATACCCACAACGTAGTTTTATTTCTCGTTTCTAGTTGGAAGCAAACGTTCGGTGTACATAGAGTCGTATCAGTGGCAGATAGGACTTGAGAGAATATTGATCTTACGTTTAGCTCCTTGTGGGTTCAACACTCCATACTTGTCACTTCCACCATTGGGAATTGCTACGATGATTCCCTGCACTTGAGGATTATCAAGCTATTTACTAGCGCCGTTGTCGGGGAGCAATAGCATGGGGTTGATATTCTCGTGGGTGCTTGTTTGCTTTCCTCACTAAGTAGATTTTGTTTTTCATTTTTGTTTCTGTTTAGTTGTGGGTGAAACATACAAAAAAATTAAAAGAATGAAAATACAAAAAATATACTTGCCTCTCATGCCTAAAAAGTTTTTCAATAAGAGAAGTGATTGGAAGATTATGCATTGGAGAAGTGAGGGTCGACCTTGAACACTTGTGTTCATGCTCATGGAAACAGTGTAAATTTTTTCATGGAAGCTTCTCTGAAAATAATTATCCCCTTGTATATATCCATTGTATTATAAAAATAATGTGCCAAGCTTCGGTTTTAGGATGATCAGATTGCTTGTTTACTATGTGCAGTACAAAAACAGAAACTTTGGCTATAGCGCGTGAATTTACCTTTTTACTGGAAATTCAAATGGGTCTGAAACGTTTTGCACATCGCTTCTGTACAAATTTTTAAATTGTCATATTTTTTAGAATTTTTTCAGTTACAGAAGTTTACTAAACTTCCATATTACTACAGGTTGTCTTGTTTTTGACAAATTCTGTTTTTCTATGTGTTGATCGCTTATTTTGATGAATCTATGGGTAGTATCGGGGGGTATGAACCATGGTGAAGTTGGAATACAGTAGATAAAGTGCTAATATGAAATTGGAATGAGTTTGCAACAGTACGTGAAGGTAGTGATTTGCTCTAGTATACTAACGGATCTCACAAACTTTTTGTTAAGTTTTTGTGGATGAAGTGTTCGAAGAACGAGGAGTTACCGATGTGAGAAGAATAAAGAGAGGCAACAGTTCAAGCTTGGGGATTCCCAAGGCACCCCAAGTAAATATTCCAAGGATACTCAAGCATCTAAGCTTGGGGATGCCCTGGTTGGCATCCCATCTTTCTTCTTCGACAATTATCGGTATACCTCGGTTTTTGTTTTGTTCACATGATTTGTGTCCTTTGTATTTTTCTTTAAGAACCATGCTAGTATGAGATATCCCTTCATCGATTTATAGAATGATTCATGTGATTCACTTATATCTTTTGAGTATGACCTTATAGAATGCTCTTTGTGCTTCACTTAAATCTTTTGAGTATGTTTTCATAAAATGCTTCGTGTGCTTCACTTATATATTTTGAGCTTGGATATTGGTTAGTCTACATTAATTGTAGAATTCTCCATGAACTTCACTTATATCTTTTGGAGTATGAATAATAATATCATCTAAAGCGGGTTTGGAAGAGTGTTGACTTTAGTTAGTAATGATTCCACTATTCCGGAAGAGGTTCCAATTGATTATGGGAACAAAGTTGCTAT
The DNA here is from genome assembly GCF_002575655.3 of Aegilops tauschii subsp. strangulata. NCBI lineage: Eukaryota > Viridiplantae > Streptophyta > Magnoliopsida > Poales > Poaceae > Aegilops > Aegilops tauschii. The sequence continues at coordinate 313,857,622 of NC_053040.3, forward strand.
CTATGATGATTATTGTGATGACATGTATGCTGTAAAGAATAATGTTAACCATGAAACTTTTCATCATGATTTTAATTTTCAATTGGATTATGCCTCACATGACAGTTATTTTGTTGAGTTTGTTCACACTATTCCGAATGAGAAGAATTTTGCTTATGTGGAGAGTAGTAAAATTTCTATGCTTGTAGATCATGAAAAGAATGCTTTATGTGATGGTTATATTTTTGAACTCATTCATGATGCTACTGAAAATTATTATGAGGGAGGAATACATGCTTGTAGGAGTTGCAATAATATCAAGTTTCTCTATGTGCTTAAAGTTTTGAAGTTATACTTGTTTTGCCTTCCTATGCTAGTTGATTCTTGTTCCTATAAATTGTGTGCTCACAAAATCCCTAGGCATAGGAAGTGGGTTATATTTAAATGTGCTAGTCATATTCTTCATGATGCTCTCTTTATGTTTCAACTCTTATCTTTTATGTGAGCATCATTGAAATCATCATGCCTAGCTAAAAGGCATTAAAAAAAGCGCTTGTTGGGAGACAACCCAATATTTACCCTTACTGTTTTTGTGTGTTTACATCATTAAGCTACTGTAGTAATCATGTTTTGTAGCTTTTTTTTTCAATAAATTGCCAAGTAAGACCTTTTGGAAGACTTGGGTGAAAGTTAATGTGATCTTGCTGTAAAAAAACAGAAACTTTGCGCTCACGGGATTAGCTGTAATTTTTTACAGATGAGTGCTTTTGAGTTGATTCTTTTTGCAGAAGATTAATAGACAAATTCCTCACGTCCACCAATTTATTTCATAATTGTTGGAGTAGCAGAAGTATGGTTGCTCTTCAAATCATTACAGACTGTTCTGTTTCTGACAGATTCTGTTTTCATTGCATAGTTTGCTTGTTTTCTAGTTTCTATGGCTTATATTTCTCAATATAAATTGCAGAAATGATATGGTACAGTAGGAATTGTGTGAGAACAATTATGAACCTTTTCTTTGACAGTACCAAAGTGAATGGTTTACTCTTTATCATACTAACTTATCTCACGAAGTTCCGTTAAGTTTTGTGTGATTGAAGTTTTCAAGTTTTGGGTGAGATATCGATATGAGGAGAATAAGGAGTGGAAAGACCCTAATCTTGGGGATGCCCAAGGCACCCCAAGGTAATATTCAAGGAAGACTCAAGCGCCTAAGCTTGGGGATGCCCCGGAAAGCATTCCCTCTTTCGCCTTCAAAACTATCGGTATACCTTACTCGGAGCTATATTTTTATTCGTCACATGATATGTGTTTTGCTTGGAGCGTATTTGCAATTTTATTTGCTGTTTGAATAAAATAATTGGATCTGAAATCCTTAATTAAAAAGAATCCTCCCATGGCTAGTTAATTATTTGACTACTCAGTGTTCTTCACTTATATTTTTTGGAGTAGTTTGTCATTTACTCACGTGCTTCACGTATATCCTATGAGTAAATGGTTGAATGAATTGAATATCATAAATGTGAATTTATATACGTTTCATATTCTTATAACATGGGGAGTAATGACTTGACACATAATAAGTATAGGTAGTAAACTTATTGAAAGTTAGCAAGCGCAGAATTGGTCACTTGAACAATTCATGAAAGAATATTGAAGGAAGAGAGATTTCGCATATAAATATACTGTCTTGGACATCTTTTTTAATTGTGAGAACTCATTAAAATATGACATGCTAAAAAGTTGATGTCAGACAAGGAAGACAACTTAATGGGTTTTGTTTTCCTATATCCGAAATGTTATATTGTCTTGGATCATCCAACATGTTGAGCTTGCCTTTCCGTCTCATGCTAGCCAAATTCTTTGCACCAAGTAGAAATACTACTTGTGCTTCCAAACACCCCTTAAATCAGTTTTGCCATGAGATTCCACCATACCTACCTATGGATTGAGTAAGATCCTTCAAGTAAGTTGTCATCGGTGCATGCAATAAAATTGCTCTCTAAATATGTATGATCTAATATTGCGAAGAAAATAAGTTTTATACGAACTTGTGATAGGGAAGAAATAAAAGCGACGGACTGCATAATAAAGGTCTTTATCACAAGCGGCAATATAAAGTGACATTCTTTTGCATTAAGATTTTGTGCACCCAACCATAAAAGCGCATGACAACCTCTACTTCCCTCTGCGAAGGGCCTATCTTTTACTTTTATCTTCTACCCTTATACAAGAGTCATGCTGATCATCACCTTTCCTTTTTACACTTTTTCCTTTGGCAAGCACTTTGTGTTGGAGCGATCCGGATATATATATCCACTTGGATGTTGGTTTTTCATACATTATTATTGTTGACATTACCCTTGAGGTAAAAGGTTGGGAGGCGAAACTATAAGCCCCTATCTTTCTCTGTGTCCGATTAAAACTTTGAACCCATAAATATCACACGAGTGTTAGCAATTGTGGAAAATTAAATGATAGTTGAGTATGTGGAGTTTGCTGAATCAAAGCTCTTACATAGACCCTTCCCGAAAATAAGATGAATTGCAATTGTTTGATGACTAAGAGCACGGTTTGTAAGTTTTCAAGAAAGTTTATGATCTATAATTTAACATGTGAATAGCTTGTTACTTGATCATGAGAAGTTTCATGAGTTGAGCTACTGTTATGATATATAATGATGCTAGAAAAAGTGATTGGAACTATCATTGATCAAACTTATGCACTTGCTAGCATTCACACTTCATAAATTATTTCTTTTATCATTTACCTACTCGAGGACGAGCAGGAATTAAGCTTGGGGATGCTGATACGTCTCCAACGTATCTATAATTTATGAAGTATTCATGCCATGTTTACAATAGTTTTATATGCTTCTTTCCATTCCAAATAGTATCCGGAAACACTCCACCATTTTTGGTTCGGAGGTTAAAGCCGAAAGCCTGCGATGACAAACTTTTCACATGTACAGGTAAAGGTACAGGTCGATCATAACGTACATTAATACATTAAATCAACTACCTATTCCTTATCTATTCCATCTATAAGACTGTCTAACCTACAGTCTTCCTGCGAATACTTCGCAGCTATCATCACTTGGTCATACACCAAATTTACTAGAATTTCTTTCCCGTCTGGTCCTTGTGGTCCCACTTGGGCCATATGATTTGGATCTAGCTTGGTGAAGCGTGTTTTCACCATGGCCCAGGCTTCTCGTGCACCTTCACGCCAGGCGGATGTCTTCCATAGCTCAAACTGGCGTCGGGCACCTTTGAACAGGTTTTCCAAGCCCTCCATACTTTCTGGAGGGGTATCAGAGGGCCATAATGCCTTCACCATACTCTTCATGGCTTTCCGGGCCCGAGCATATACCACAGACAGTTCCTTCAGCACATTGCCTTGAAATCCGGATACTTTATCTTCCAGCCGGCCAGTTAACAGACCTGTAGCAACAGAGTCATGACGTTTCGAATTATGGACTAAACATGAGACCCTAGGGTGGTTTTACAAAGGAAGACATACCAAACATGCCGCCCTTCAGCTTCTCATTTTCTTTCTGAGCGGCTGATAACTGAGCCTTTAAGCTCTCTATCTCTTCGGATTGTTTATCTTTTTCCTCCTCGTGTTTTTTCTTCCCGGACGCGCTCATTGAAGCCTTTTTCATTTCCGCCAGTTCGGCGGTGATGGCATTTAGCTGCATCTGATTTATCTTCAGCTCCTGGGATAGCGCAATGTTCTTCTCTTTGAGAACCTACGGGTCATATCGATCCTTAAATCGGTTTGCCTCACCGCTTCAAGTCTCGGGGGCTACCGGCATATGACTATTAAAATTGCATAAACTTGCACCTGTATATCCTTTGAGCACAACTGAGTGACTCCGGCAAATCCGTCTCGGGCGGCTCAGATATATGCATCCACCGAGCTGAGTGTGGTAAACTCTTGCTCGGAAAAGGCTAGAGCGCGCATGCCCTCTTTCAATCAATGGTGATTCATCATGCTCTCCACTTCAGAATTCATGACAGATACGTCGTCCGAATCCTCATGAGGACTAGGAACGGGCATTGCATCGGCTCTCGTCCTAGTTGACGAGTCCGGCACCGGATTGGCGGACATTCGACTAATAGGGCGTTTTCCGACCGTCTGCCGCGTGTTTCTCCTGACATCAAGGATAAAGAGAGACTTTAAACAATCCGGACTTGTGCCGAGGCATGTATTAAGCGGACATACCTCTTGGGAGACGATGAGGTTTCTGCAGCGCTTCCGATTCCCTTTCGTTTGGAATGACTACCCTGCGTACACTACTGGAATTAGCTTATTTGTTGTCTGCCTGTTCTTTGTCGTCCGCTGGCTGACGGCAAAGAAGGTCTTTGTCGTCCGCTTACGGAAAACGGACGGCAAAGAACTTGCTGATGGCAAAGAAGGTCTTTGCCATCAGCCAGTTCTTTGCCGTCTGCTAGCGGACGACAAAGAATCTTTGCCGTCAGCTGGCGGACGGCAAGGAGAGAGGTGGGCCCCACTAACGAGCAGCTTAAAAAACTAACGGCCCCCTCTTTGCCGTCTGCTAGCAGACGACAAAGAGCAAAAAAGCGGACGACAAAGGGGGGCGGACGGCAAAGAGAAAACCTAACTAACGGCTCCCCCACCCCGCCCCTCCCTCTCTCTCTTTCTGTCGCCTCTCCCCCACCACCCCGCCCCGACGAGACCACCGCCGCCCCCACCACCCGCCGCCGCCCCTCGCCCCGTCGCCCCGACCACCCGCCGCCGCCCCCTCGCCCCTCGCCCCGTCGCCCCACCACCCGCTGTGATGACCTCGATTCAATCGTACACTAATCATACACGCAAATGTGTACGATCAAGATCAAGGACTCACGGGAAGATATCACAACACAACTCTAGACACAAATTAAAATAATACAAGCTTTATATTACAAGCCAGGGGCCTCGAGGGCTCGAATACACAAGAGTCAGCAGAAGCAACAATATCTGGGTACATACAAGAGTTAGACAAGTTTGCCTTAAGAAGGCTATCACAAAAGCAACATCGATCGAAAAGGCAAGGCCTCCAGCCTGGGAGCCTCCTAACTACTCCTAGTCGTCTGCGGCCTCCACGTAGTAGTAAGCATCGGCGGTGGCATCTGGCTCCTGGGCTCTGACATCTGGTTGCATCAACCGGAAAGAAGGAGAAAGGGGGGAAAAGGGGGAGCAAAGCAACCATGAGTACTCATCCAAAGTACTCGCGAGCAAGGATCTACACTACATATGCATCGGTATCAATGAAATGGGTTGTATATGTGGACTGAACTGCAGAATGCCAGAAGAGAAGGGGAAAGCCTAGCCTATCGAAGACTAGCATCTTCAAGCAGCTCCAAGCATCTTGCAGCATCAAAAGAGGTAAGAGTAGCATAAAGTAAAGTAGTAGTTGTGTTATCAACCTCGGCCAGAGATCCTTTCTTGGCTCCCTGCGAGAAAGCAATCCCGGAGCCATACTATCCAATTGTCATCACAATCCAATTCTCATCACAAGTATCCAGTTCTAGTTGTATCGATCGGGATACAACTCCAAGTGTCCATTACCGTGGGACAGGCTATCAATAGATGTTTTCTTCCCTGCAGGGGTGCACCAACTTACCCACCACGCTCAATTAACTCCGGCCGGACACACTTTCCTGGGTCATGCCTGGCCTCGGCCAAACAATACGCCGCAACCCGACCTAGGCTTAATAGAGAGGTCAGCACGCCGGACTAAACCTATGCCCCCAGGGGTCATGGGCCATCTCCCCGGGAACTCCTGCACGTTGCGTACGCGGCCGGTGAGCAGACCTAGCTACCTCCTTCAACAAGGCAGGTGCTTACGCAGTCCAACTCGGCGCGCGCCGCTCAGTCGCTGACGTCTATTAAGCTTCGGCTGATATATACGACACAGAACGCCCATACTATGCCCACGTGATGGTTAGTGCTATCAGGCCAGAGGCCCCTCGGATCAAATATCCAAATCGTAGTGGATTAGGAGCACGCGGTAACAAGCAGAGACTCACGAAAGATGTGACCCCATTGCCCCGTCTCGAGGACTTGCGGCAAGGGCTAGGAATGCCCGGCCACGCCTCGTAATTATCTCGCGGGCACCCTCTAGGTCAACCCGTCTCCACATCACTCGCGGGTACCCCTCAGGGTCGACCCGCCCTTCCAAGTAACAATTGTAAAGTCCAGGTATCCGTGTGTTCAAACATCAAGGGGAAAACCTGAGGAATCACCCCCGGTGAATTCCACTCGATGTAATCATCAAGGTGAACGTAAGAGGAATCACCCCCGAGGTTCACTCTTGAGGGGTTGCACGACAGAGTCGTATCGAAAGTGGTTAAGGAGGAAATCACCCTCGATGACCACGACCGAATAGCTACTCTACAGGGTTAACATCAGAAGTGCTGAAGAGGTCTCACCCTCGGCACTCGATAGTAACCCAGTAGTGTCGAGCAACTAAGGGGAAAGTGATGTGCGGTGCCGGGGCCTGGTCTTCGATCCCGTTGATCGGGTCTTCGATGATGAAGCAGGGGCAACAAGGACAAGGTGGGGGTCACTGATGGATCACTAACCAACCTATACTAAGCAGTTTAGGATAAGCAGGTAAGGTACAACAGCAGATACAAAAGCAGGCTATGCATCAGAATAGGAGCAAACAATAACAGTAGCAAAATCTAATGCAAGCATGAGAGAATGGAATGGGCGATATCGTGATGATCAAAGGGGGGGCTTGCCTATTTGCTCATAGGAGAAGGAGGGGTCGTCGGTGACGTAGTCGATCACAGGGGCATCAGCATCGTCATGGGGTCTACCGAAGAGGAGAGGGGGAGAAACAGTAAATACATAGCAAGCAAGTGCATAGCAGGACAACATGCAGATCTAGACGTGTTCTAACGCGGTGCTACACGATACCGGTGAAGGGGGAAGTCAACCAAGAATGTTTTCCCGGTTCCGGACCTGTGTCAGACAGATGAACGAAGGGGGAAAGTTCCATGTTCAGATAGTTAGAGGCATCTGACAGGTAAACAGACCATGTGTTCGGATTCATTGGATTTTTCTGAGCAACTTTCATGTATAAAACTTTTTCATCCGAGTTACGGTTTATTTTATATGATTTATCAAAGTGTTAAACAATTTTCTGAAATTAATTCTAATTCAAAAATAAAAGGTGGAAAAATGCTATGTGCACATGGCTGAGTGCACATAGCGGGCCAGCAGAGGCTAACAGTGGCCCCGTTGACCAAGTCAACTTTTGACCAGTTGACTGGTCAACTGGGCCTAGGGGGCCCACATGTCATACTAGTTAATCACGTTAATTAAGTTTAACTAGTTAATTAAACAGAATTAATTATTTTTTATATATAATTTTTTTTGTTTCTTTTTTTACAGGAGCGTGGGGCCCGTTGGTCAGTGGCCCATGGAACCAACCGGGCGGCGGGCGTAACGGGCGCTGGGCGCCTGGGCAGACCCGCCTAGCGTCGGGGAAGCCCACGCAGGGAGGGCGCGGCCGTGCCGGCGGGGGCCGGCCACGGCGGCAGGCGGCCGTGCCGGCGGGGGCCGGCCACGGCGGCAGGCGGCGGTGCGAGGGGGCCAGTGGCCAGGGTTGGGGCGGAGTGGGGCCACCAGCAATATGCAGCTGCGGGGCGAGCAGGGAGGCGTAGCAAGGCGCGGGCGGCGATAGTGGAGAGCTGGGTGACGGCATCGCGCGGCGCAAGGTGCGCCCACGTGTGAGGAGGCTAGCCGGAGCGGGCGTCGCCGGCTACGTCGGTGGGGCAGCAGCGGTGGGTAGCGGGGCCATGGCCGGAGCATGGGCGTGGTCCGGGCGCGGCAAAGGAGCACCAGGCGGCGGCCGGCTGCGGGTGCAGCAACAGCAGCATAGCAGCAGGCGCTGGAGCAGGAATGCCGGCGCCCGGCCGGCAGCTGCGGTGAGCGGGGCGGCGGGCGCGCACAACGACGGCCATACGGCGCGCGTGGCTGCGAGCTGCAGCGAGTGTGGCGCCAGTCGCAGCAGCGCGGCGAGGAGGCACTCAGGTGCTTGCGAGGGCGGGGGCTGTAGTGGGCTCAGGGGTGCGGGCGCGGAGCTCGGGTTCGACGGAGTCAAGGCCACAGGGCACGGTAAGATGTGCAGGTGCTTGCGCTGGGTCCCTACGGCGATGCTGAGCACGACGGTGGCTCGCACTGGACCAAAAGGTCCCCGGGGCTACGCCGACAACGAGTTCGCGCGGCGATGGTTCGGTCTCGAGTGGGACGAGGTCTAGGGGGCGAACGGGGCGGCGCAGAGAGAGGGGAAAGAACGGGTGGCTCACCGGGAGCCTGTAGAGGAGCAACACGGGCTCGGGGGAGGCTCGAGGTGGCCGGAACGACGACGGAAGCGGCGGCGGCTCGAGGTTGAAGACGGCTCAGGGCAGCGTCGTAGCGGCCTTCGGCTCTAGTGTGTCGGCGTGGATGACGTAGCGGATGGAGACGGCCTTCATGGACACGACGGCGGGGCAGCAGGTAGCCGGTGGCCGCGCAGAGCGAGGCGGACGACGTCGGGCGCGACGACGAGGCGGATCTGGAGGAGGGGGCACAGGCGAGAGAGAGCATGAGGGGAGTGGACTCGGGAAAATATCTGGTGGGGGAGCTGACGAAGCCAAGGGGACTCGGCCTTATCCCCACGACGCCGACGGCGAGCCGGCTCGGTGGCGACCGGGCGCGCCCTGGCGCGTGGTCGCAGGAACAGGAAGGAGGGGGGCATCCGATGCGGGGAAGCTGAGCCGGCCAGGCTGAAGTGGGTCGAGGCCCAATGGGAGGCCATGGGCTCTTTTCTCTCTCTCCCCTCTGCTTTTCCTTTTTAATTTCTTTTCTATTTTTCCAGCAGCTTTTGCATCTTCTTTTTAGACACTAATGACTTTGCAAAAATATTGATTCACCACCAATATTACCAGACGAATACTTTCCACATGATGAACATTTTAGTTTTCATGTTTGAGTAATTTAGAATTTTGACTTTAATTTGAAACTGAGATTTGGATTGGAATAAAATCAAAGTGAGATTAGCAACAGTAACAATGATGACAAGGCGTCATTTAAAGGGGATTACTGTGGCATGATTCTCAGGGTGTTATAAATCTCCTCCACTACAAGAAATCTCGTCCCGAGATTTAAGTGGGGAAGTAAAGAGTAACTTCGGGAGAACTGGCCCTTATAGGGTTTAATTATCTGGTGAACAATTCAGGGAATGAGGCAGAAGTATCTCTCGAGTTGAAACTTAATAAAACATCGAGAGCAAAGAATTGAAGGTACCATGAGAAGTTTTAACGGGTAGGCAATCATTCGGTGCCTAATCAAAAGGTGAAAGGGGTTCAGAGCAACAAAAAAAAATTATTGCCTCTGATACTGGAATAGATCACTAGGAAGGTGGCTCATGAATTACATACGAAGGCAAGTGAAAAAGGATACTTCGGAATCAAGGATGTACAGGAGTCAGGTTTCGATCCTGTGGAACTGTGGATTATGGGCCCACCATGTGGTTCAAAAGTAGGAAGGACGCCGACATATTGCATGGTCATGGTAGCAATGCATGTCAGAGGATAGCCTGTCAGTTATGTTGGCAACAACATTGGTACCAAGGGCAAGGGACGAAGAGAACCATTTTCCTGCTCGTTGAATGAGGCGGACCAATAGGCAAAGTTCTCATCCATCGGGTGTTACCAGGATGTCGTCAGCAATAGTAACAGGGTCACACTGACAGAGTTGTAAACCGAGGTGTTTCCATAAGCAGGGAATTATTTCTGCTTATAACATATATAGATCACAAGAAAGGTTAAGCAAACCAATGGAAAGGAAAATGTGTTAATACAAAAGTATTGGAGTATATGCTTCCCAAGAACAAACAAAGCATGATATACATGACAGGACATCAAGTACTTATCCATTTAATTAATGGGGTAAGGAGAATCATGATGTTTACCCATACAACGGTGTTTGGATAATTGATCAAGAAACATTTAGCATTGCGCCTCCAATGTTCTTAAAGATGTTCGGAGTAACACAACCATACTTTTGGATAGCATTGACATGGTCATCAGGTAAAGGCCGGACCTTGGGAACACAAAGGATCGATCGGGAATTACTTGAACACCTCAAGCAATTTTATCAGGGAAGATGAGGAGGTGGCCGATGGTTTCAGAAAAAATCCATCGACATGTCAAAAAGGATGTATTTCCAAAATTTATATGAACAAATTCGAGTTGGGGGAGGCAAGAATGTTGTCGATGATAACACAAATCATCGAGGGGCAAGGATGGTATTCCTCATCATGAATTCAATCGACATCCTGGAAGAGCTCAGAATGTTGATGATGATCATGGCACATTTGTCGAGAGATTTCATGAAGATGTAATCAATCGTGGATGACATCAAGTCAAAGGAATGATAAAGCGAAAGGTTATTGGAGCCACGGATACGACATGAGCTCAAAATCAAGCTTGTTGTTCGAGGTGAATTGATAAAATGAGGAAGATCGAAGTAAGCTTCGCTCATCGTCGAAAAGTTGTGCTCCGGGAATAAGGACCAGGTAGCACAGTTAAATTAGCATGATAATGATATAGCCGATCAGGCTAGAAATGATGTGACGGAGTATCACTCCAATTAAGAATTTACAAGAGGTAGTGCAATGACACTATATCATCGAGATAACATGAGGCAAAACTTGAAGGTAGATCAAATTAGAGGCTGGACAGGTGAAATGACTTGCAGGAGACAAGTATTTTAACTTGTTTGGGAAATGGAATTAAGGAGAAACTATGGTCGGAACCACGATTATGAATGATCAAACTACCGATACAAGATGAACTTATAACAAGGGGTAATTATTTTTACGAGCAGCTTCCATGATAAGTTCTACATCGGTTCCATGGGCATGAACACAAAGGTTCAAGTTCGACTCCCACTTCTTCAATGCATAACCTTTCATTCACTTCTCGTTTTCGAAGAATTTGTAGTGCGAAAGATTTATCTGGTGAAGCACCAGAAGAGCAAGACTCGTGAGAACTCTCGGGTTCACACGGATTATGGAAGGCATAAGTTCAACCCATCGGGGCATTTTTACGAATCTATACAACCATCAACCAAGTAAAAGATACGATTTCAAAAGTAGAGTATCGGAGTCAAAGCAGATGATACAATTTACCGAAGGGTATTATGTATCAGGGAAAAACTCACAAGATTTTGAATGTGAAGGACACTGTCGGATAACAACCCAGCAATGGACCTGGCGATTCACGACAGAGTTGATGTGAGTATCGGTAATCAATCAGATGAAGAAGGGGATGCAAAGGCATCGACTTATAGAAACGTATGAATGTATCGATGCTTGGGCACAAAGGAATTATGATTTCAAGACGAAGGATCAGAAGCAGGGGCTCTGATCAAAAGATGAGTAAGTTGAATAGACTTAGAGGTGCACCTGATGGTGCACCCGATCAAATCTGGATTGGGCTAGAACCAGCTCATATCTGGAAGGATGTCTGAGCCGGAAAGAAAATTTACAAGGATTAATTGATGATTGTGAGTATTCGCACACACTCTGAATCCATAGGAACAGAATGACAATCATAAAGAATTTTAAAGAATATTGCTAGACATATGGAATTAATCCTAATGCAAGCAGGCAAGGAGAATCAAGAGCAATAGGCTGCAGAGGAATTTGAAAGAACAGATCGCTTTTTCAGGTATTTTGGAAAGCAAAAGAACAACTGGGGATGAATGAACCCCGGTTAAGTGAATTATCCGCAGTGTAAAAGAAACTGCAAAGCGGAAGGCACAAAGGATTCTCGAAACAACGGAGAGTACTAGGGGTATCTTGTAACAACAGGAACAACTGGGGAAGAATGTACAAGCGGCAAGGATGTTATTCACGGGGATTATCGGTGGTCAGGAACTGCGAAGCAGTGGGCACAGGGTCTCGGGAAACATCGAGGAGTATCTGTAGAATCTTTTGATGAAGCAGGCGATCATCTGGAATGAGGGGCTCTCCGGTAGGAAGTAGTAACGAGAACCTAGAGCTGGAGTTAGCAAAATCATTTAACCCGAATGAAAGAGAGATCAGAGTCCCAGAGTATAGACGAGGAGTAAAAGATCCTAATACCACCCAATGGCGAAGTGGGCCCGTAAGACACACAACCATGTTAGTAAAAGTTTTTCAGTGACTAGACTCAACTTCGGCCAAGGAGTTGTAAGGGGGGCTACCTACAGGCAGTCAGCTCTGATACCAACTTGTGACGCCCTCGATTCAATCATACACTAATCATACACGCAAATGTATATGATCAAGATCAATGACTCACGGGAAGATATCACAACACAACTCTAGACACAAATTAAAATAATACAAGCTTTATATTACAAGCCAGGGGCCTCAAGGGCTCGAATACATAAGCTCGAATACACAAGAGTCAGCGGAAGCAACAATATCTAGGTACAGACATGAGTTAGACAAGTTTGCCTTAAGAAGGCTAGCACAAAAGCAACATCGATCGAAAAGGCAAGGCCTCCTGCCTGGGAGCCTCCTAACCACTCCTAGTCGTCGGCGGCCTCCACGTAGTAGTAAGCATCGGTGGTGGCATCTGGCTCCTGGGCTCCGACATCTGGTTGAATCAACCGGAAAGAAGAAGAAAGGGGGGGAAAGGGGGAGCAAAGCAACCGTGAGTACTCATCCATAGTACTCGCAAGCAAGGATCTACACTACATATGCATCGGTATCAATGAAATGGGCTGTATATGTGGACTGAACTGCAGAATGCCAGAAGAGAAGGGGAAAGCCTAGCCTATCGAAGACTAGCATCTTCAACCAGCTCCAAGCATCTTCCAGCATCAAAAGAGGTAAGAGTAGCATAAAGTAAAGTAGTAGTAGTGTTATCAACCTCGGCCAGAGATCCTTTCTCGGCTCCCTGCGAGAAAGCAATCCCAGAGCCATACTATCCAATTGTCATCACAATCCAATTCTCATCACAAGTATCCAGTTCTAGTTGTATCGACCGGGATACAACTCCAAGTGTCCATTACCGTGGGACAGGCTATCAATAGATGTTTTCTTCCCTGCAGGGGTGCACCAACTTACCCACCACGCTCGATTAACTCCGGTCGGACACACTTTCCTAGGTCATGCCAGGCCTCGGCCAAACAATACGCCGCAACCCGACCTAGGCTTAATAGAGAGGTTAGCACGCCGGACTAAACCTATGCCCCCAGGGGTCATGGGCCATCGCCCCAGGAACTCCCGCACGTTGCGTACGCGGCCGGTGAGCAGACCTAGCTACCTCCCTAAAAAGGCAGGAGCTTACCAGTCCAACCCGGTGCGCGTCGCTCAGTCGCTGACGTCTATTAAGCTTCGGCTGATGTATACGACGCAGAACGCCCATACTATGCACACGTGATGGTTACTGCTATCAGGCCAGAGGCCCCTCGGATCAAATATCCAAATCATAGTGGATTAGGAGCACGCGGTAACAAGCAGAGACTCATGAAAGATGTGACCCCGTTGCCCCGTCTCGAGGACTTGCGGCAAGGGCTAGGAATGCCCGGCTACGCCTCGTAATTATCTCGCGGGCACCCTCCAGGTCAACCTGTCGCCAGATCACTCGCGGGTACCCCTCAGGGTCGACCCGCCCTTCCAAGTAACAGTTGTAAAGTCCAGGTATCCGTGTGTTCAATCATCAAGGGGAAAACCCGAGGAATCACCCCCGGTGAATTCCACTCGATGTAATCATCAAGGTGAACGTAAGAGGAATCACCCCCGAGGTTCACTCTTGAGGGGTTGCACGACAGAGTCATATCGGAAGTGGTTAAGGAGGAAATCACCCTCGATGACCACAACCGAATAGCTACTCTACAGGGTTAACATCAGAAGTGCTGAAGAGGTCTCACCCTCGGCACTCGATAGTAACCCAGTAGTGTCGAGCAACTAAGGGGAAAGTGATGTGCGGTGTCGGGGCCTGGTCTTCGATCCCGTTGATCGGGTCTTCGATGATGAAGCAGGGGCAACAAGGACAAGGTGGGGGTCACTGATGGATCACTAACCAACCTATACTAAGCAGTTTAGGATAAGCAGGTAAGGTACAACAGCAGATACAAAAGCAGGCTATGCATCAGAATAGGAGCAAACAATAACAGTAGCAAAATCTAATGCAAGCATGAGAGAATGGAATGGACGATATCGGGATGATCAAAGGGGGGGCTTGCCTGGTTGCTCAGACGAGAAGGAGGGGTCGTCGGTGACATAGTCGATCACAGGGGCATCAGCATCGTCATGGGGTCTACCGAAGAGAAGAGGGGGAGAAACGGTAAATACATAGCAAGCAAGTGCATAACAAGACAACAGGCAGAGCTAGACGTGTTCTAACGCGGTGCTACACGATACCGGTGAAGGGGGAAGTCAACCGAGAATGTTTTCCCGGTTCCGGACCTGTGTCAGACAGATGACCGGAGGGGGAAAGTTCCATGTTCAGATAGTTAGAGGCATCTGACAGGTAAACGGACCACGTGTTCGGATTCGTTGGATTTTTCTGAGCAACTTTCATGTATAAAACTTTTTCATCCGAGTTACGGTTTATTTTATATGATTTATCAAAGTGTTAAACAATTTTTTGAAATTAATTCTAATTCAAATATAAAAGGTGAAAAAAATGCTATGTGCACACGGCTGAGTGCACACAGCGGGCCAGCAGAGGCTGACAGTGGCTCCGTTGACCAAGTCAACTTTTGACCAGTTGACTGGTCAACTGGGCCTTAGGGGGCCCACATGTCATACTAGTTAATCATGTTAATTAAGTTTAACTAGTTAATTAAACAGAATTAATTAATTTTTTATATATAATTTTTTTGTTTCTTTTTTTTACAGGAGCGTGGGGCCCTTTGGTCAGTGGCCCATGGAACCAACCGGGCGGCGGGCGTAACGGGCGCCTGGGCGGACCCGCCTGGCGTCGGGGAAGCCCGCGTAGGGAGGGCGCGGCCGTGCCGGCGGGGGCCGGCCACGGCGGCAGGCGGCGGTGCGAGGGGGCCAATGGCCAGGGTTGGGGCGGAGTGGCGCCACCAGCAATACGCAGCTGCGGGGCGAGCGGGGAGGCGTAGCGAGGCGCGGGCGACGACAGTGGTGAGCTGGGCGACGGCGTCGCGCGGGGCAAGGTGCGCCCACGGGTGAGGAGGCTAGCCGGGGCGGGGGGCGCCGGCTACGTCGGTGGGGCAGCAGCGGTGGGCAGCGGGGCCATGGCTGGAGCGTGGGCATGGTCCGGGCGCGGCAGAGGAGCACCAGGCGGCGGCCGACTGTGGGTGCAGCAACAGCAGCATAGCAGCAGGCGCAGGAGCAGGAATGAGGGCGCGCGGCCGGCAGCTGCAGTGAGCGAGGCGGCGGGCGCGCACAACGACGGCCATACGATGCGCGTGGCTATGAGCTGCAGCGAGTGTGGCGCCAGTCGTAGCAGCGCGGCGAGGAGGCACTCAGGTGCTTGCGAGGGCGGGGGCTGTAGTGGGCTCGGGGGCGCGGAGCTCGGGTTTGACAGAGTCGAGGCCACAGGGCACGGTAAGATGTGCAGGTGCTTGCGCTGGGTCCCTACGGCGATGCTGAGCACGACGGTGGCTCGCACTGGACCAAAAGGTCCCCGGGGCTACGCCGACAACGAGTTCGCGCGGCGATGGTTTGGTCTCGAGTGGGACGAGGTCTAGGGGGCGAACGGGGTGGCGCAGAGAGAGGGGAAAGAACGGGTGGGTCACCGGGAGCCTGTAGAGGAGCAACGCAGGCTCGGGGGAGGCTCGAGGTGGCCGGAACGACGACGGAAGCGGCGGCGACTCGAGGTTGAAGACGGCTCAGGGCAGTGTCGTAGCGGCCTTCGGCTCTAGTGCGTCGGCGTGGATGACGTAGCAGATGGAGACGGCCTTCGTGGATACGACGGTGGGGCAGCAGGTAGCCGGTGGCCGTGGTGGAGCGAGGCGGACGACGCCGGGCGTGACGACGTGGTGGATCTGGAGGAGGGGGCACAGGTGAGAGAGAGCACGAGGGGAGTGGACTCGGGAAAATATCTGGTGGGGGAGCTAACGAAGCCGAGGAGACTCGGCCTTATCCCCACGACGCCGACGGCGAGCCGGCTCGGTGGCGATCGGGCGCGCCCTGGGGCGCGGTCGGAGGAATAGGAAGGAGGGGGGCATCCGATGCGGGGGAAGCTGGGCCGGCCAGGCTGAAGTGGGCCGAGGCCCAATGGGAGGCCATGGGCTCTTTTCTCTCTCGCCCCTCTGCTTTTCCTTTTTAATTTCTTTTCTGTTTTTCCAGCAGCTTTTGCATCTTCTTTTTAGACACTAATGACTTTGCAAAAATATTCACCACCGATATTACCAGAAGAATACTTTCCACATGATGAACATTTTAGTTTTCATGTTTGAGCAATTTAGAATTTTGACTTTAATTTGAAACAGAGATTTGGACTGGAATAGAATCAAAGTGAGATTAGCAACAGTAACAATGATGACAAGGCGTCATTTAGAGGGGATTACTGTGGCATGATTCTCGGGGTGTTACACTCACCGCCGCCCCCTCGCCCCACCACCCGCCGCCGCCGCCCCTTCCATGCCGGCCAGCCGCGACGCGGCCGTCCAGCCGCCCCGCCCCCTCCCCTGCGTGGCCGTCCCCGCCCCGTCCGCCGCGGCCTCCCCCTCCACCGGGCCGCTGCCGCCCCCACCCGCCGCGGCCTCCCCCTGGAGGTGAGTGATCTTTCCCCCTTTTTTAGTTTAGTTTATTTTAGTTAATTTAGTTTCTGTTTTAGTTATAGTTTTACTTTAGTTTTAGTTTTAGTTTTATTTTTAGTTTAGTTTATTTTAGATTAGTTTTAGTTTAGAAGAAGAAGAAGAGTAGAAGGAGGAGGAGGGAGGAAGAGGAGGAGGGAGAAGAAGAAAGAAAAGAAGAAGAAGAAGAAGAAGAAGAAGAAGAAGAAGAAGAAGAAGAAGAAGAAGAAGAAGAAGAAGAAATAAGAGGAATAGGAGGAGGAGGAGGGAGGAAGAGGAGGAGGAGGAGGAGAAGAAGAAGAAGAAGAAGAAGAAGAAGAAGAAGAAGAAGAAGAAGAAGAAGAAGAAGAAGAAGAAGAAGAAGAAAAGAAGAAAAGGAAAAAAGAGGAAAAAAAGAAAAAGACACCCTGACACCACACCCCGACCCCGACCCCGAAACAGAACCCCGACCCCGACACGACACCCACGACACCAGAGGCCGACGGGGTCATATATTTGTGAATTATGAGTTAGGTCATATATTTATCGATTTTGTTATGAAAAAATCATATATAATTGTGTTGATCGGGTAGATTTAAATGTGCAGTTGTTTCGTCGCTGCGAGGTTTGGTGTTCGACGACCTCCCCTTGCGTTTGACGAGCTCTGCCCCTTCGTTCGTGGGTGAGCACAAATGACATGTCCTCCCCCCTTAATTATTTGCTCTGTTCCGGTGTTCGTGCGATGAAACTTGCTAGCTAGCTATATATGTGTCTTGAATCATCAGTATGCGCAACCAATATGTGTCTCCCGTTCGAAAGGGTTATAGTTATAAATATGCATGCATTTGCATATTTATAACCGTGATTCTTTTGAATTGTCCAACGCTATCCATGGACAGCCCGAGTATGTGTAGATTGGGTTCGTTTTCCCATATGCTTTGCTCCGGATCCGACGCATAAATTTCATCAGTGCCTCCCCTGTTGTTCTCCGGGTACACATCCTCTCTGTTTATTGCAGAGACGTGTATCATGAGAACAGTGGGGAGGTGCTGCCGAAATTTTGTTTCGGATCCGGAGCATAGCATGGGAAAATGAACCCAATCTACACAGACTCGGGTGGGATTAGGACCTATCATTACCTATTAGAGTGTAGGTTGCATGGACGTAATAAAATTGACAAACTAGATCAACTGATGAATATATACATGGTGAATTATATATATATATATATATATTTGTTGTGTGTCCAGTAGCTCTGAAAGTCAAGATGATTGATCGTGCGTGGATGTACACCGGTCACACTGGTCAGAACAAATGGAGCACTGAATGGTTCACAAAAACCAAGGCGTTTGTGCAAGCCGCATTTGCAAATGGCCAGAGGAAAACCTGGTGCCCCTGTTTCCGGTGCGACAATTGGGAAAAGAGGACAGAGGCTGAGATGGGCAAACACCTGTAGTAGAGTGGTTTTACGCCCAATTATACGGTGTGGACATTTCATGGTGAGTCTGCCCAACGTGGCCGAGCTAAGCTGGTTCGTCGTCGCACCGACGAGCATGGTACCGGGATGGAAAACATGGTGCAAGACTTGGATGATGCTCGGGATTCGGACGAGGAGATGGAGGAATCTGCAAGGGCCTTCAATGAAATGTTGGAGTCTTCAAAATGTATGCTCCACGAGCACACTGAGCTTTGTCAATTGGATGCCATCTCACAAGTAATGGCTTTGAAGGCTCAGTTCAACTTGGGCAGATAATGCTACGACACAATGATGACAGTATTTGGACGCTTTCTACCCAAAGGACATGTAATGCCTGCAAACCTGTACCAGTCGGACAAAATCCTCCGTGCACTGAAGATGCCCTATGAGAAGATACATGCATGTGAGAAAGGATGTGCCTTATTTAGGCTTGAATATGCGGACTTGGACTATTGTCCCATTTGCAAGTCTTCCAGGTATGTTGTGGTAGACAACGGTATGGGTGAGAAGACGCAGACCAAAATCCCCGTTAGTGTTCTTCGGTATATGCCAATCGTACCAAGACTTCAACGTCTTTTCATGGTCGAAGAGACGGACAGATAGATGACATGGCACAAAACGGGCAAAAGAACCGAACTAGATGCAGATGGGAATCTGATGATGGTACACACATCGGATCGTGTTGCGTGGAAGAAGTTTGATGAATTACATGATGACAAAGCGGCAGATCTGAGGCATCCTCGAGTCGGCGTCAGCATGGATGGGTTCAGTCTGTTTGGTCTGACGGCAGCCCAATACAGTTGTTGGCCCGTATTTGTCTTTCCACTCAATCTCCCCCCGGACAGATTATGCAAAGAAAGAACATTTTCTTGACGTTGATAATTCCAGGGCCCAACTATCTAGGGAAAAATATGAATGTGTACATGCAGCCGCTTAAGGACGAATTGTAAGAAGCCTGGGATAATGGGTTCAAGACATACGACGCCTATAGCAAACGGAACTTCATAATGCGTGTCTGGTACATGTACTCGACGCATCACTTGCCGGCGTATGCGCTATTCGTTGGCTGGTGTGTGCATGGAAGGTTCCCGTGCCCCACATGCAAGGGAGGTCTTGAGTTTCGTTGGCTTCAGGCCGGTCGCAAGTTTTCTTGCTTCGACATGCATAGACAGTTCCTGGATCCTCGCCATAAGTTCAGGAAAGACAAGAAGAACTTCATCAGAGGTAGAGTTGTCAAAAACTCTGCACCACCTGCGTTGACAGGCCAACAGACCCTGGATCAGTTAAACGCTCTCGAGCCAGATCCAGAGCGTCCAGGGTACTTCAAGGGGTATAATTCTAAACACGCCTGGACTCACAAGACATGCTTATGGGATCTGCCTTACTTAAAGACCTCCTTTGCCCACACAACATCGATGTGATGCACACTGAGAAGAATATCGTTGAGGCACTTTTTGGTACATTGTTCGTCATAGATGGGAAGTCAAAGGATAATACTAAGGCTAGAGTCAATCTGGAGGCGCTATGTGATAGGCCGTTACAAAACATGAAAGAACCGAAAGGAAAGCAGAACTGGACGAAGCCAAAGGCATGGTTCAATCTTGGAAGGCCAGCTATGAGGGAAATTATCTTGTGGGTGAAAATGTAGTTGATGTTCCTCGATGGGTATGCAGCGAATCTAAAGAGGGGAGCGAGTCTTGAAAATTGAAGAAATTTGGTCTCAAGAGTCATGATTGGCACATATGGATTGAGCGGGTAATGTCGGTGATGTTGCGTGGCTTCATCCCTGAGGATGAATGGCTAGTACTGGCAGAACTCAGCTATTTCTTCCGTGTTCTTTGTGCGAAAGAACTATCGCCTGGCATGCTAGAAGAAATGGAAGAGTTGGCGCCGGAGTTGATCTGCAAATTAGAGAAGATCTTTCCATCGGGCTTCTTTAATCCAATGCAGCATTTGATTTTGCATCTCCCGACCGAGGCAAGATTGGGGGGGCGTGCAAAATCGTTGGTGCTACCCAACTAAGAGGATGCAGAAGACGCTTCGAGAAAAATGTAAAAATAAACATAGAATTGAAGCATCGATGGCTGAGGCATTCATCACTGAGGAGGCGGCAAACTTCGTGACAGCACACTACGATGCCAAAAATCGTCATTTGCATAATCCGAAGCCTCGGTACAATGCTGACGACCCTAAAAAGGGTGGATCCCACCTCAGCCTATTCAAAGGGAATCTCGCACCAGCCAGTGGTTCGAAACCAGTATCGTTGGATAACGAAGAATGGCGGACCATTTCGTTGTATATCTTCAACAACCTGACAGAAGTGCGGCCGTACATCGAGTAAGTTCTCGGTACATTGTTTTGCAACTTCTATTTCCTTTGAACTGCTCTTATTCCTGGATATTTCATACAGTCGATACATTGCCATATTCTCGTATGGAGAGGTGATCCAAAAGGATTCCGTCGAAGAGTATGAGCTTCTCGCAAAGCAAGGAGGCGGCTATCCCTGTTTCATCTCTTGGTTCAAACAAACGGTAATTTCAATAGACCATTTCATTTCATTCGCTAATTTGTGCCTAATGCAACAATCCTTTCGTATTAAACTTGTAGGCTAATTCAGAGTCTATGGACGCCGAATTGAGACAAGTCGCTAATGGTTTTGACTATAAGGTCCGTTCATTTGACAAATACGACATCAACGGGTATCGCTTTCGTACCTATGGCAAAGAGCTATCTATGGCCGACCGAAAGTCTACAAATTGTTGTGTATCTTCTATCGGCGAAGGAGGTACCGAGTATTATGGGAGAGTTGAAGCAATTTATGAACTTCTATTCTATTGTGAAAACCCACCGAATGTCATAGTCTTCAAATGTTATTGGTTTCAACCGAAGGAGACTAGAAGGACTCATGAACATATAGGGCTAGTTGAAATCAAACAAAGCACCCATTTAGATGTTCCTGATGTCTATATTACGGCTCAACAGGCGACCCAAGTATTCTATCTACCGTGGGCTTGCCAAACTAATCCAAATCTGAAAGGTTGGGATGTCGTTTATGAAGTGCCGCCACGTGCTAGACTATCTCCCCCAAAGGAAGAGGATTATGAACCTCACATTAACCCAGACACATATGAAGGAGAATTCTTCCAAGAGACACGTCTTCCAAAAAACGTTTCAAGAACCGCTATACTTCACCCCAAAACATGGAAGTAGACAGCGACAGTGAATCCGGCATCACCCCAGAGGAGGAACAAGAAGAGGCGGAACAAGAAGAGGTTACTGCTGCGGATGACCTGTCAATGCTTGAACGATTACGTCAAGGTGGCCTTCCACATGTTGATGGCGCTGAACCCTATGAGCACATCATTGATGATAGTGATGATGATGATTATGCATTTATTAATGATAGTGATCGAGATTATTAGTAGTTCATGTCAGGTATTCAATTTTTTTTATGTTGTACTTGATGATGATACACTTAAGTGATATACATATTATTATTCATGTCGGTATTTTTTTTATGTTGTACTAATTTCGTTTACTCTTTGTCATGGCAGGTGTTGAAAGATGGTGGGCACTGGTTCGGAGTGCTCCGAGGCCCCTTCTTCGCCGGCGCGTGGTGGGAGGTCTTCCATTCCACACGCACCTCTCCGCCGAGCGTTGCTGGACAGTTTGGCGACACCGCCGGGCCCTTCTTCGTTGACCACGGTGCCCAGCAGGGGACGAGGTAAGGGAGGGAAGAAGAGAGGAGTTGGATCACGTGGTCGCGGGAGAGGAGGTAGGGTGACTACTAGGGTGCCTTCCTCGCCGCCACCCCCAGCTGTTTCACCCGAGCATGTGACTGCTAGGGTGGACTCGTCCGAGGAGGAGGCTACACAGACTCCGGTCCATGAGCCTCGGGTCCACGGGCCTTCGGCCCACGAGACCCCGGACGAGCACACGTCTGGATGGGGTACCTGGCCGGATCAGCCTGAGGGGGCGAGTGGCCATGCTGATGATGGCGGGGAGCCGACTGATATTGAGGAGGAGGAGGGGGCACCTTCTACCAGCGTGGTTGTACACAGCTCCCATCCGTGCCGGCGACCCGCGAGCACAGGTGGTTGATTTTCCCTGATGGGGAGAGGTAAGTGCATTTGATCTATTTGTACCTTCTGCATTCACGTTTCTTCAAATATCTAATGCGTTGGCCTTGTCATGCTGCAGGGGTTGGGACCACCATCAGAAAGTCCGCCGGCCCAACTCCGTCCTTGGAGTGCTTTGCCGGCAAAACTTCCCGGGGTTTTTCACGTTGCCTGGTGAGGGTCGGCTTCCAGAGCTTGGATTGAGCTGGGAGCACTACTTGCCTGCCCCGACCCCGCCGGGTGAGATTATCGACGATGTCTTGTGCGACACGAGGGTAGACGTGGTGATCAGAAAGTTCTGGGTAATTTCTCCTTTACACAATTAAAAATCCTCAACTAGCTAGTTATTAATTGTACTAATCAATATTGTCTCATTTGATTGTAGACATTCTACAGGTGTGAGGAGGGATACGAGGAGGACGCGGCAACTGTTATCGATAACGTCTGCAACCGCCTACTACAGAACTTACGGCACGAGGCTCGGGTGCAGGCTATTCGAGACTACTACGCCTTGCGTGGTATCAAGAAGACCAAGCCGGAGTGCCGTGAGAAGTTCCTGAGTAAGGAGCAGTACATGAAGGTAATTCTTAAGGCCTTGTACATACTTCGTTCATTTAGTAATTCATAGCCGTAGCGCTCAAGTTTCTATTTTCTAACTTAGGCGCCTCCGAGATGGTGTGCGGATCGGATGGATTGTTGGGAGGTGTTGGTCAATGAGTGGTGCTCAAAAGAATGGCTAGCCGTCCACAACGAGGCCAAGGACAAACGTGCCCTAATGGAAGGTGTGCCACACCATCAACGCAGCTCCAACTTATATCAGTTCCGGCGGAACTGGGTATGTGGTTTGCTTCATGATTCATGCAATTCATTCACCATGCTAGCTTGAGCCCTTTAATTACTAATTTACTTTGTTTCACTCTTTCAGGCACGCTACAATAAGGCGGATAAGGTGCCAGAGGTGTACAACCTCTATGCCATGGCCCATACTGCCTCTTACAAGAAAGCCAAGGCATTCTCTCCATCTGACCTCGATGATCCAAACAACCTCACCAACATCTCCTCCCACGACAAGCTCGTGAAATATACAGATCAGGGGAAGGCGAGGAAAGGGGATTACTTTAACCCGAGCCTGGGTCCCATTGATCCAGAGCTGGTGATGATAGCTGGTGGCGGGAGGTCCCATGGCTCGATAGCCATTGGAGATGGACTTATCCGTTGTCCTAGCACTCTCCCGGAGATCAAGGCGCGCCAGTCGAGCTCTGCTCCTGAGGGCCTCGTGAAGGGCCAGTCCAACTCGCCATCAAGGTTAGTTATACGTACTCAGCTATCTTTCTCCATTACATTATGTGCGCTTCCATCAATGATTACAAATGCTAACGAGGAGTGGTGTTGCAGGATGCTATACAGAGTGAGAGAGATAGAACGGAGAAACTTCTGGCGGAGGCGGCGGAGAGGCAGCGGGAGTTGGAGGAGAGGACGACAAAGATGTTGGAGGAGGAGAGGGCATGGAATGACATGTAGGCAAGGGCCATGTACGAGCTCCTTGTGGTAAGTTTCTTCTGCAGATTAGCCAAAATATTCATGTAGTGTTTGTCTTATTACTAACTAGTATGACTGAGTCGTCAAAACCAAATGTGCAGTCTGTGTGCGAGAAGGCCGGTCAGACCGCTCCGCCGATGCCAGAGATTGCTCCTGGGACCACGGTGAGTTTAATTTGAATGGACATTACTTGCTAGTCTTAACATTTGAGTGTCATCATGCTAACGAGACATTGGAAATGATCTTTGGTGCAGCGTAACTCCAGACAAGCATCACACGATCCTTCTCCAGCTACCGGCACGAGCCAGCCCGCTCCTACACCTCCATGATCATGGTAAGTTTCTCTAGTGTTTTGCTTAAAAATGCATAAAGACATAGGCTTAGCTTTATTTCCTCCAATATGCTTACCATAATGACCTAGAGTTAGCTTTTTTTCCCTCCAAAATGACTTAATAAGCTTACTGACCTCCAAAACCATCCATTTTACCTAAGTTAGCTCTAAAACGATATATACTTAGCTTTGTTTCCTCCAAAATGACCTAAGTTAGCTCTAATATACTTAGTTAACTAGGTTTGCTCAATAATGACATGTACTTAGCTTACTTATGTCAAAAATGGCATAATTATCTTAGTTAGCTCATAAACGATCCATTTTACCTAAGTTAGCTCTAAAATGACCCATTTTACCTTAGTTAGCTCATAAATGATCCATTTTACCCAAGTTAGCTCTAAAATGACCCATTTTACCTAGGTTAGCTCCAAAATGATCCATTTTACCTAGGTTAGCTCTAAAATGACCCATTTTACCTAGGTTAGCTCCAAAATGACCCATCTTACCTAGGTTAGCTCTAAAATGATGCATTTTACCTAAGTTAGCTCATAAACGATCCATTTCACCTAGGTTAGCTCATAAATGATCCATTTCACCTAAGTTAGCTCACAAACGATCCATTTCACCTAAATTAGCTCATAAACGATCCATTTCACCTAAATTAGCTCATAAACGATCCATTTCACCTAAGTTAGCTCATAAACGATCCATTTCACCTAAGTTAGCTCATAAACGATCCATTTCACCTAAGTTAGCTCATAAATGATCCATTTCACCTTAGTTAGCTCATAAACGATCCATTTCACCTAAGTTTGCTCATAAATGATCCAGTTCACCTTAGTTAGCTCATAAACGATCCGTTTCAACTAAGTTAGCTCATAAATGATCCATTTCACCTTAGTTAGCTCATAAACGATCCATTTCAACTAAGTTAGCTCATAAATGATCCAATTCACCTAAGTTATCCATTTCACCTAAGTTAGCTCATAAATGACATATACTTCTTCTTCTAGTCACCTTTTTCTAACTTTCTTATTTGCCATTTTGCAGATTTCATTCACTTCACGGAAGCTAGCTTGCTATGATGGAGTGCTTGTTTTTTCTTTCATTCTCTTCTAGTATTCTTCTAGCTTGCTATGATGGAACTTGCTATCTTCATGAAACTTTGCATTGTAATATGTATGGATATCGATGGAACAATGTGTATGTGCAACTTGCTATGTATGAATGGATGGAACTATATATGTATGTACGATGAAACTTATGTGCTGGATATGTCATATGTTTGATGTGAAATAGCCCTATGAAATATATATATATATATGTCATATATATTTGCTGTGAAAATTGTTGGATATTAAAAAAATAGAAAAAAGAGGCAATGTAGGGTCTTTGCCGTCTGCCATCAACAGCAACGGGCTCTTTGCCATCCGCCGCGGACGGCAAAGAAGCCACGTGGCAGCCACCTGTGTTTGCTGGGAGCTGACCCATTTGGTCAGTTTGCCTACAGTGGCGGACGGCAAAGCCTTTGCCTACAGAGGCAGACGGCAAAGGATGACCGCAGTTGCCTACAGTGGCGGACGGCAAAGCCTTGGTGGGCAGTGACGTCCAGCTGACGTCATTTGGCCGATGGCAAAGGCCTGATGCTCTTTGCCGTCAGCTGGCGGACGGCAAAGACTGCCGTTAGCCACCTAACGGACTAACATCGAATTTATTGCCGTCGGCTTTCTTTGTCGTCGGCCGCTGATGGCAAATTCCCCTTTGCCGTCCGCTTCAGAAAGCGGACCGCAAAGAAGGTCTTTACCGATCCTATCTTTCCCGGAGCTCTTTGCCATCCGCGGCAGACGGCAAAGCCTTTGCCGTCCGCCATCCGTGCCTTTGACGTCTGCCTGGGCGGACGACAAAGTAGCTGATTCCTGTAGTGGTAGGGGCCGCCCTTGAGGAGGTACGGTATGCCGAGCGCCGGTCCTATTAAAGTCCTGATCAGTATAATGGACAAAGGTGCAAGTAGGGATTCCCTTTTAAGAGCCCTCAGAATACTTACGATGCAGAAGGGATAGAGGCGAGGGTAGTTGGCGGTGATAGCCACTTCGAGCTGTCAAGGCTCACTTGATAAAATACCCCATCATCAAACTCTATGTCTATATCCGGATCCTCGCGAAAGCCATGGTCTCCCTCGCGATTATGATCCTCTGGCTGTGGAGCAGGACATTGAACGTCCTCGATCATCTTCCGCCATGACTTTTTTAACAAAGAACAAATTGGATTAGCATGTCGTCACAGCAATAAAGCAACACGGATAATCGAAGTCTTACCCATTCAATAGGGTTGTACATGGAATAGCCTTCCCGACAGTTTAAGAAGAGGAAATCTCCCTTTTCACCCTTATACAGATCGGACAAGATTGTGGCCAGTTCAGCAGGTGAGCGAGACCTGGACTAAGGGGTCCTCGGGCGTCCGGCCTGTTAGCCATGGGTCGGACTGATGGGCTATGAAGATACAAAGACCGAAGACTTTACCCGTGTCCGGATGGGACTCTCCTTGGCGTGGAAGGCAAGCTTGGCGATCAAATATGTAGATTCCTTTCTTTGTAACCGACCTTGTATAACCCTAGATCCTCCCAGTGTCTATATAAACCGGAGGACTTAGTCCGGAGGAGAGGGCACAACCATAGTCATACAGGCTAGGCTTTTAGGGTTTAGCCACTACGATCTTGTGGTAGATCAACTCTTGTAATACTCGTATTCATCAAGATCAATCAAGCAGGAAGTAGGGTATTACCTCCATAGAGAGGGCCCGAACCTGGGTAAACATTGTGCCCCCCGTCTCCTATTACAATCATCCTTAGACGCACAGTTCGGGACCCCCTACCCGAGATCCGCCGGTTTTGACACCGAAATTGGTGCTTTCATTGAGAGTTCCACTGTGGCGTCGAAGACAGGATCGATGGCTCGCCTTGTTCTCAAGGACAATATCACCTCCGGAGGAGCGCTAGCCCCAGGCCAAACCCTCCGCCTGGGCGGCTTTACCATGACCGCCTGTTCGGCCGTTGAGCCAACGGTGACCTCCCGGGTCATCAAAAATCCCCTTCGTATCGACTCCGGACACTCCAAGCAGATGGATCCGGTGGAGCTTTCGTCTTTAAACGAACTCCTCGACCGCATCGCCGCCCTGGGGGTCGCTACAGACTACGATCGAATTGGGCTTAAACCCGATCAGAGAGAAATCAAATCTCCACAGATCACCCACCAGATTGCGGTAGTCAAGAAGCGAGACGACAACTCTCCCTCCATACTATGGACGGACTATGTCCAGATCTCCGATCTCAAAGAACCGGACACTCATCTGCGAGGAGATGTATCCCGCCCTCCGAACATAGAATCGGATGGCGAGCCCAGGAAATCAGTAGATATCCCGGAGCCCGATCTATTAAATTCGGACGACCTTCAGATTCCCGATCCAAAATTGGGTCAGGGTTCGGATTTAAAACCACCCACCCACCCATACATAAGCGCTCTCGTGAGCATACAACAGTAGTCGCGGGAAATGGTCCACCACTTCTGGGCCAGATTCCTTCTTGTCAAAGACAAGATTAAAGATTGCCGCGACGAGGAAGCAATCTCAGCGTTCTGAAACAATTGCATGGACGAAGGAATCCTCAATGCCATCAACCGCCGTCGCATATTACACTTTGCTGACCTGGCAACTATCGTACAGAAGTACAACACAATGGAAAGCGCCTGGAAAACCCAGGCAGCCCATTGGGAACCATCGGTCCACACTCAACCCCTTGTTCAGGGGAAAAGGGTGCACCCTCGTGGCACGCCCGACCCAATAGTAAAGAAATACAAATCCACCACGGGGCGCGGAACCGTTCTGGAAGGATGGCTCGATGGGCCATGCAAAATACACGCAACACCGGATAACATACCAACCCACAGCCTTAGAGCATGTTGGATACTCCGGAAAGTGGCCAAGAGCGGCGAAGATATCCTCACCAAGAATACACCAGAACAACACCCCCCAGAAGACGACGACCCCAAAGTACTAACGGTCTTCGAGACATTCGCTTCAAACAATAGGCGCAAAAGGGCACTCCGCGAACTCACCGAAGTCTGCCAAATCGCAGCAATAAACCCTTGGAACGACACGGCTATAACTTACAATGCCAGTGACGAACCAAAACACAGAGTAGTCCGAGTACGAGCCGCCTTAGTTCTCAGTCCATTTGTGGACGGCTTTCGGCTCACCAAGGTTCTCATGGACGGCGGCAGCGGACTAAACCTCATCTACGAGGATACACTCCACAAGATGGAAATAGACAGGAGCCGCATCAATCAAAGCAGCACGTCCTTCCGAGGAATCATCCCCAGTCGGGAGGTGCAGTGTGCGGGAAAAATCACACTTGAGGTGGTATTTGGCACACCGGAGAACTATCGGTCCGAAGAAATAACCTTCCAAGTGGCCCCTTTCAACAGCGGATATCACGCCCTGCTGGGGCGAGACGCTTTTACACGCTTCCAAGCTATACCTCATTATGGGTACACAAAGCTCAAGATGCCCAGGCCCAACGGCATAATCACTCTTATCAGTGATCCGGACATAGCACTCCGCGCCGAAAACAAAACCGCATCCCTGGCCCTCGAGGCATTATCTAAAGCCCTCACGGCCGAAGAACTAACCGCATTACGCTCTACGGTGGATAGGGACGACGTGATCCTAGACAAACGACCCAAGTCCACCTCCTTCAAACCAGCAGAAGAAATAGTCAAATTCCAAGTCCATCCAACGGACCCCAACAAGGCAGCATCTATTGAGGCACAACTCAACCCAACGGTCGATGCCGCGCTACGAAAGTTCCTGTGTGAGAATTGGGACATATTCGCCTGGCACCCTTCTGACATGCTAGGAATCCCACGCAGGCTAGCCGAACACAGCCTCAATATCCTTAAGGGATATAAACCGGTCAAACAAACACTGCGGCATTTCTCCGAACCCAAACGACAAGCTATGGGAGAAGAGCTAGCCAAGTTACTCGAAGCCGGATTCATCAGAGAAATAAAACACCCGGACTGGCTAGCAAACCTGGTGATGGTACCGAAGAAGGATAAATCCTCGCGCCTATGTGTCGATTTCAAAGAAGGATAAATCCAGACGCAACCACAGTACACGACTCACTGTGTTTTCTCGACGCATACTCCGGATACCATCAAATCAAGATGAAGGAGTCCGATCAAGCCGCAACGGCATTCATTACCCCATATGGGCCTTTATGCTTCAACACTATGCCTTTCGAGCTAAAAAACACGGGCGCTACTTACCAATGCATGATTCAAACATGCCTGGAAAAGCAGATCGTCAAGACAGTAGAAGCATATGTGGACGACGTTGTCATTAAGACCAGGCACGTCGAGTCGCTAATAGACGATTTACGTCTTACATTCGACAACCTCCGTACATATGACATTAAGCTCAATCCAGAAAAATGTGTTTTCGGCGTCCCCGCCAGAAAATTGCTGGGCTTCATTGTTTGTAGCAGGGGAATCGAAGCAAATCCAGCTAAAATCCGAGCTTTGTCGCAATTGGCTACACCAACAAACCTTAAACAGGTCCAGAAACTGGCCGGATGTGTGGCAGCGTTAAGCCGCTTTATCTCCAGATTGGGAGAAAAGGCATTGCCACTGTACCGCTTACTCCGGCGCACCGATCACTTTGAGTGGACGGATGTGGCAACGGACGGACTGGAAGAAATAAAAACCCTCCTAGAGAGCAACCCAATCCTGGCCGCGCCAAATGTGGGCGAACCCATGCTATTATACATATCGGCAACACACCAGGTGGTGAGCGTCGTGCTCGTTGTTGAGCGAGAGCAGGTCGGACACAAGTTCCCGCTTCAGAAGCCTGTATATTACGTATCCACTATTCTCACACCATGCAAATCCAGGTACACTCATTATCAAAAGATAGCATACGCGGTCTTTATGGCATCCCGGAAGCTACGACACTATTTTCAAGAGTGTTCGATCACGGTGGCTTCCGAAGTACCACTCAATGATATAATAAACAACCGCGATGCTACGGGCCGGATTGCCAAATGGGCCATTGAGCTCCTTCCATTCGACATAACATACAAACCACGTCGAGCCATTAAATCCCAAGTATTGGCGGACTTCATCACCGAATGGACAGAGGCCGAACTCCCTAAGGAGTACGGCACATATTCCAACTGGGTCATGTATTTCGATGGCTCCAAAATGCTGGCAGGACTAGGAGCCGGTGTCGTTTTAACGTCCCCCACTGGAGATGTAGTCCAGTACGTACTCCAGATATTATATACAGACTCCAACAACGCAGCCGAATATGAGGCCTTATTGCATGGTCTTCGGATTGCCATCTCCATGGGCATACAACGCCTAGAAGTGCGTGGGGACTCAAACCTCGCAATATCTCAAATAAATGGAGATTTTGACGCCAAAGATCCGAAGATGGCGGCTTATCGCAATGCCGTCCTAAAAATGTCGGCTCGGTTTGAGGGGCTCGAGTTTCATCACGTGGCTCAAGAAAGTAATCAAGCGGCAGACATCCTCGCTCGCATCTGTGCCAAACGCGACCCCGTCCCACCTAACATCTTTCTGGAAAGGGTTTTTAAGCCATCCGTGGTGTGGCAAGGGGAGGGCGGCGACACTAGTACGGACCCGAACACAACCCCAGATTCCGAACACACCGCTATCATCGGGGGCTCAGCCACCGAAATAACACCGTCGGCCCATCTCATTATGGCAGTAATCGCCCCATGGACTGAACCCTACTTGGCCTACCTTAATAGGAAGGAAATCCCTGAGGATCAGAACGAGGCCTGCCGCATTGTCCGGCGTTCGAAGGCCTATAAGGTTCACGACAGAGAGCTCTACAAGAAAAGTACTACCGGAGTCCTTCAAAGATGTATCTCCGAGGAGGAGGGGCCGCAGCTCCTGGCTGAAATTCACGCTGGTCTCGGCGGCCACCATGCCGCAGCTCGGGCCCTTGTTAGCAAGGCCTTCCGTACAGGTTTTTATTGGCCGACGGCCCGAGCAGACGTGCAGGACCTTGTGCAACGTTGCGTCGGATGCTAGCTTTTCACTAACCAGAGTCATATGCCGCCCACCGCTCTGCAAACAATCCCCATCACCTGGCCTTTCGCGGTCTGGGGGCTTGATATGGTCGGACCCCTTAAAGGAGGAAGCCATAAGAAAAAAATATATGTTTGTCATGGTGGATAAATTCACTAAGTGGATAGAGGACAAACCAGTTAAAACGGCCGAGGCCGGACCAGTAATAGACTTTATATCCGACGTTGTACACCGTTATGGTGTTCCACACAGCATCATCACTGATAATGGCTCCAACTTTACAGCCGATGAGGTGAAAAATTGGTGCGCCAATCTAGGCATTAAGCTCGATTACGCCTCCGTCTATCACCCGCAAACAAACGGTCAAGTCGAACGGGCCAATGGTCTTATTTTGAGCGGCATCAAACCCAGGCTGGTGCAATCCTTGAAGGAATCAGACAAGCACTGGGTTGAGGAACTCGACTCCGTACTCTGGGGGCTACGGACCACGCCGAATCGCACTACCGGATACACACCTTTCTTCATGGTGTACGGTGCAGAGGCGGTGTTGCCCTGCGACATTATTCATGACTCACCACGAGTGCGCATGTACGAAGAGAGAGAAGCCGAGCTCGATCGGCAGGACAGCCAAGACGCCCTGGAGGAGGAGCGTGACGTTGCAAAAGCCCGTTCCGCATTTTATCAACAACAGGCCCGCAGATATCAAAGCAGAGAAGTACGGGCCAAGACTTACAATGTTGGCGAACTCGTTCTACGCTTGCTGCAGAAGAAAAAGGACAAACTCAAGCCCAAATGGGAAGGTCCCTTCATCATTGACGAAGTTCTCACTGGAGGAGCGTACCTCCTGCGTGATGCGTCAGATAATCGCTTAGAGCCGAACCCTTGGAACGCGGCCAGACTCCGAAGATTCTATGCTTAGCGCCGAACTCTTTGTTTGTCTCCTTC
Organism: Aegilops tauschii subsp. strangulata; assembly: GCF_002575655.3. Classification (NCBI taxonomy): domain Eukaryota; kingdom Viridiplantae; phylum Streptophyta; class Magnoliopsida; order Poales; family Poaceae; genus Aegilops; species Aegilops tauschii. The sequence goes on from NC_053040.3 coordinate 313,889,869, forward strand.
TCCCTACTGTTCCTTTTGTTTTTCCTCTTTTTTCCTCTTTTTCGCCTTTTCCCCCCTTTCTTTTTTAGCCTCAAAGCTTTTCGCGCGGCTCAACCGCGCACCGGTAACATACACATACTTCAATATGTACGTCCATCATACCTGGGGGCTTCTTGGACAGAAGCTTGTTATTATTTTCCGAGCATCAAGCTCATTACATATGCGTTTTTCCATATGTCCCTTTTCTTTGCCATTATATGCATCAATATGACTTAAGTTTTGGCCAAGCTGGGTTGCCTGGCTCCTGTGCTTATGCCCTACGTTCCCGTTAGTTCGGCTAGGGCATAAAGGGAGCACCTCTGCGATTGTTACTGCCGGGTCATCCGGATGTGTACCTCAGACTGGGTGAAGCCGAAAGCTAGCGTTCTTAAGGGAATATTCGATCGGTGGATTAAAGATGTTTTTTGCATTTACTACATTGTGAACCCCCAGAAGTTAAAACATACTGTGATTTTTTAATCACAGTTCGGACATGCGCGTTAACGCATGCATACCTAGGGAAAGGAACCCATAACGGAACTATTCTCTCTAGAAGATGTTTCTTACAATCTTAATGTAATATAGCATAACTAGCCGGATACAACTTGTCTGTTCAAGCAACTATGACCCCTACGCCTGGTTTCCAAGCATACATCGGTCTATTCGGTTGCAATAGTATTCGGAAACACTCCGCACCTTCGGGTCCAGAGGTCGAAGCGAAAAGGTCTGCCATGACAATCGTTTTACAATTCAGCTAGAAGGAAAATACACAGTCACTTGGACTCAAACATTTCCTCCTCTATACCGTCTAGCAGGCTATCTAACTTACAATCCTGCTGGGAAAACTTGGCGGCTAATTTTACTTGGTCATATACCAAACTAACGGGAACTTCTTTCCCATCTGACCCTAGAGGTCCGACCCGAGCCATATGATTCGGATCAAGCTTGGTGTACAGTGTTTTCACCATGACCCAGGCCTCTCGTGCACCCTCCCGGCAGGCCGATATTTTCCACAATCGAAAGTGTCGCCGCGCTCCCTTGAATAACTCTAGGAGCTCCTCCATCTTTCCTGGAGGAGAGGCAGATGGCCACAAGGCCTTGGCAACGCTTCGCATCGCCTGCCGAGCTTGCTCATGCATGCGTGACAGCTCTTGTAGCAGATCGCCCGAGAATCTGGACATCTCCTCTTCGGGACGACCGGTCAGCATACCTCCAGACATAACTCTGTCAGTCCCTGTTATGTCCTAATTACTATAAGATATAGTTCGGACACATACTGAAGATACCGCCTCGCAGCCTTTTGTTCTCCTTTACGGAGTCGGCTAACTGGGCCCGCACATCTTTCAGTTCCTCGCCCAGTTGGGTGTTTGAATCTTGAAGTTTGTTTTTCTCCTGTCTGACTCGGGCCAGCACCCACTCGCCTGGGGCATGTAGTCTTTTCGACTCTTTCTCCTCCAGTTGATCTGATGATCCTGATAAGCCGCAGTGTTAACACAGCCACTATACAATTACTATTTCTCGACGGAGGGAAATATTACCTGCAGACGCCTTCTTGGATTTTTCCAGTTCGGCGGTAACTCCAGTTAACTGTGTCCGGCACTTGTCTAGCTCTTGGGCTAGCAGGTCGTTCTTCTCAGAAAGAATCTGCTTATACAGCGAACCTCAAATCAGTTGTACCAACTACTTTAAGTCTCGGGGGCTACTGGCATATGATTATCATATTCGGACACAGTAAATTTACATGCGCATCTTTTAAATGCTGCTTTGTGGCTCTGCTGAGCCCATCTTGAGCAGCTCGGATGTAGGCATCAGCCGAGCTAAAGGCATTAAAAGCCTCGTCCGAGAAGCGGGGGTCCCGTAAAATGGCCCTCCGGCGCCGGTGATTCATGGCGCTTGATAACCCACAAGTATAGGGGATCACAACAGTTTTCGAGGGTAGAGTATTCAACCCAAATTTATTGATTCGACACAAGGGGAGCCAAAGAATATTCTCAAGTATTAGCAGTTGAGTTGTCAATTCAACCACACCTGGATAACTTAGTATCTGCAGCAAAGTATTTAGTAGCAAAGTAATATGGAAGTAACGGTAACAGTAGCAAAAGTAATATTTTTGGGTTTTGTAGTGATTGTAACAGTAGCAACGGAAAAGTAAATAAGCGAAGAACAATATGTGAAAAGCTCATAGGCATTGGATCGGTGATGGAGAATTATGCCGGATGTGGTTCATCATGTAACAGTCATAACATAGGGTGACACAGAACTAGCTCCAATTCATCAATGTAATGTAGGCATGTATTCCAAATATAGTCATACGTGCTTATGGAAAAGAACTTGCATGACATCTTTTGTCCTACCCTCCCGTGGCAGCGGGGTCCTAGCGGAAACTAAGGGATATCAAGGCCTCCTTTTAATAGAGTACCGGACCAAAGCATTAACACATAGTGAATACATGAACTCCTCAAACTATGGTCATCACCGGGAGTGGTCCCGATTATTGTCACTTCGGGGTTGCCGGATCATAACACATAGTAGGTGACTATAGACTTGCAAGATAGGTCCAAGAACTCACATATATTCATGAAAACACAATAGGTTCAGATCTGAAATCATGGCACTCGGGCCCTAGTGACAAGCATTAAGCATAGCAAAGTCATAGCAACATCAATCTCAGAACATAGTGGATACTAGGGATCAAACCCTAACAAAACTAACTCGATTACATGATAAATCTCATCCAACCCATCACCGTCCAGCAAGCCTACGATGGAATTACTCACGCACGGCGGTGAGCATCATGAAATTGGTGATGGAGGATGGTTGATGATGACGACGGCGATGGATTCCCCTCTCCGGAGCCCCGAACGGACTCCAGATCAGCCCTCTCGAGAGAGTTTAGGGCTTGGCGGCGGCTCCGTATCGTAAAACGCGATGAATCTTTCTCTCTGATTTTTTTCTCCCCGAACACGAATATATGGAGTTGGAGTTGAGGTCGGTGGAGCTCCAGGGGGGCCACGAGGCAGGGGGCGCGGCCAGGGGGGCAGGCGCGCCCCCCACCCTTGTGGCAAGGGTGTGGGCCCCCTGGCCTTGATTCTTTCGCCAGTATTTTCTATTATTTCCAAAAATAATCTCCGTGGAGTTTCAGGTCATTCCGAAAACTTTTGTTTCTGCACATAAATAACACCATGGCAATTCTGCTGAAAACAGCGTCAGTCCGGGTTAGTTCCATTCAAATCATGCAAGTTAGAGTCCAAAACAAGGGCAAAAGTGTTTGGAAAAGTAGATACGACGGAGACGTATCAACTCCCCAAGCTTAAACCTTTGCTTGTCCTCAAGCAATTCAGTTGATAAACTGAAAGTGATAAAGAAAAACTTTTACAAACTCTGTTTGCTCTTGTTGTTGTAAATATGTAAAGCCAGCATTCATGTTTTCAGCAAAGATTATGAACTAACCATATTCACAATAACTCTTAGGTCTCATGTTTACTCATATTAATGGCATAACCAACTAGCGAGCAATAATTATAAATCTCGGATGACAACACTTTCTCAAAACAATCATAATATGATATAACAAGATGGTATCTCGCTAGCCGTTTCTGAGACTGCAAAACATAAATGCAGAGCACCTTTAAAGATCAAGGACTGACTAAACATTGTAATTCATGGTAAAAGAGATCCAGTCATAGTCATACCCAATATAAATTAATCGTAATGGATGCAAATGACAACAGTGCTCTCCAGCTAGTGCTTTTCAATAAGAGGGTGATGACTCAACATAAAAGTAAATAGATAGGCCCTTCGCAGAGGGAAGCAGGGATTTGTAGAGGTGCCAGAGCTCGAATTTGAAATAGAGATAAATAATATTTTGAGCGGCATACTTTCATTGTCAACATAACAACCAAGAGATGGCGATATCTTCCATGCTACACACATTATAGGCGGTTCAGAATGATAAAGTTTATACTCCCCCTCCACCAACAAGCATCAATCCATGGCTTGCTCGAAACAACGAGTGCCTCCAACTAACAACAGTCCCGGGGGAGTTTTGTTTGCAATTATTTTGATTTGATTTGCATAAAGCATGGGACTGGGCATCCCGGTGACCAGCCATTTTCTCATGAGTGAGGAGCGTAGTCCACTCCTCTTGAGAATAACCTGCCTAACATGGAAGATACAGACAGCCCTAGAGTATACATGAGCTATTCGAGCATACAAAGCAGAATTTCATTTGAAGGTTTAGAGTTTGGCACATACAAATTTACTTGGAATGACAGGTACATACCGCATATAGGAAGGTATAGTGGACTCATATGGCATAACTTTTGGGGTTTAAGGGATTGGATGCACAAGAAGTATTCCCGCTTAGTACAAGTGAAGGCTAGCAAAAGACTGGGAAGCGACCAACTAGAGAGCGACAACAGTCATGAACATGCATTAAAATTAATAAACATTGAGTGCAAGCATGAGTAGGGATATAATCCACCATGAACATAAATATCATGAAGGCTATGTTGATTTTGTTTCAACTACATGTGTGAACATGTGCCAAGTCAAGTCACTCGAATCGTTCAAAGGAGGATACCACCCTATCATACCACATCACAACCATTTTAATAGCATGTTGGCACGCAAGGTAAACCATTATAAACTCCTAGCTAATTAAGCATGGCATAAGCAACTATAATCTCTAATTGTCATTGCAAACATGTTTATTCATAATAGGCTGAATCAGGAACGATGAACCAATCATATTTACAAAAACAAGAGAGGTCGAGTTCATACCAGCTTCTTGCTACCTCTTGAGCACTGCGTTGGTTTTCCCTTGAAGAGGAAAGGGTGATGCAGCAAAGTAGCGTAAGTATTTCCCTCAGTTTTTGAGAACCAAGGTATCAATCCAGTAGGAGGCCACGCACGAGTCCCTCGCACCTACACAAACAAATAAATCCTCGCAACCAACGCGATAAGGGGTTGTCAATCCCTACACGGCCACTTACGAGAGTGAGATCTGATAGATATGATAAGATAATATTTTTGGTATTTTTGTGATAAAAATGCAAAGTAAAGAAAACAAAATAAAAACGGCAAAAGAAATAGCTTGTTGTTGGAAGATTAATATGATGGAAAATAGACCCGGGGGCCATAGGTTTCACTAGTGGGTTCTCTCAAGAGCATAAGTATTTTACGGTGGGTGAACAAATTACTGTTGAGCAATTGACAGAATGGAGCATAGTTATGAGAATATCTAGGTATGATCATGTATATAGGCATCACGACTGAGACAAGTAGACCGACTCCTGCCTGCATCTACTACTATTACTCCACACATCGACCGCTACCCAACATGCATCTAGAGTATTAAGTTCATAAGAACAGAGTAAGCCTTAAGCAAGATGACATGATGTAGAGGGATAAACTCATGCAATATGATATAAACCCCATCTTGTTATCCTCGATGGCAACAATACAATACGTGCCTTGCTGCCCCTACTGTCACTGGGAAAGGACACCGCAAGATTGAACCCAAAGCTAAGCACTTCTCCCATTGCAAGAAAGATCAATCTAGTAGGCCAAACCAAACTGATAATTCGAAGAGACTTGCAAAGATAACCAATCATACATAAAAGAATTCAGAAGATTCAAATATTGTTCATAGATAAACTTGATCATAAACCCACAATTCATCGGTCTCAACAAACACACCGCAAATGAAGATTACATCGAATAGATCTCCACAAGAGAGGGGGAGAACATTGTATTGAGATCCAAAAAGAGAGAGGAAGCCATCTAGCTAATAACTGTGGACCCGAAGGTCTGAGGTAAACTACTCACACATCATCGGAGAGGCTATGGTGTTGATGTAGAAGCCCTTCGTGATCGATGCCCCCTCCGGCGGAGCTCCGGAACAGGCCCCAGGATGGGATCTCACGGGTACAGAAGGTTGCGGTGGTGGAATTAGGTTTTTGGCTCCGTATCTGGTAGTTTGGGGGTACGTAGGTATATATAGGAGGAAGGAGTACGTCGGTGGAGCAACATGGGGCCCACGAGGGTGGAGGGCACGCCTAGGGGGGTAGGCGCGCCCCCCTACCTCGTGGCTTCCTGGTTGAAGTCTTGACGTAGGGTCCAAGTCCTCTGGATCACGTTCGTTCCGAAAATCACGTTCCCGAAGGTTTCATTCCGTTTGGACTCCGTTTGATATTCTTTTTCTGCGAAACTCTAAAATAGGCAAAAAACAACAATTCTGGGCTGGGCCTCCGGTTAATAGGTTAGTCCCAAAAATAATATAAAAGTGTATAATAAAGCCCAATAATGTCCAAAACAGAAGATAATATAGCATGGAGCAATCAAAAATTATAGATACGTTGGAGACGTATCAAGCATCCCCAAGCTTAATTCCTGCTCGTCCTCGAGTAGGTAAATGATAAAAATAGAATTTTTGATGTGGAATGCTACTTGGCATAATTTCAATGTAATTTTTCTTAATTGTGGTATGAATATTCAGATCCGAAAGATTCAGGATAAAAGTTCAATATTGACATAAAAATAAAAATACTTCAAGCCTACTAACTAAGCAATTATGTCCTCTCAAAATAACATGGCCAAAGAAAGTTCATCCCTAAAAAAATCATATAGTTTAGTCATGCTCCATTTTCGTCACACAAGAATGCTCTCATCATGCACAACCCCGATGACAAGCCAAGCAGTTGTTTCATACTTTAGTAATCTCAAACTTTTTCAACCTTCACGCAATACATGAGCATGAGCCATGGATATAGCACTATGGGTGGAATAGAATATGATGATGGGGTTTATGTGGAGAACACAAAAAGGAGAAAGTCTCACATCAACGAGGCTAATCAATGAGCTATGGAGATGCCCATCGATTGATGTTAATGCAAGGAGTAGGGATTGCCATGCAACGGATGCACTAGAGCTATAAATATATGAAAGCTCAACAAAAGAAACTAAGTGGGTGTGCATCCAACTTGCTTGCTCACGAAGACCTAGGGCACTTGAGGGCGCCCATTGTTGGAATATACAAGCCAAGTTCTACAATGAAAAATTCCCACTAGTATATGAAAGTGACAAAACAAGAGACTCTCTATCATGAAGATTATGGTGCTACTTTGAAGCACAAGTGTGGTAAAAGGATAGTAACATTGTCCCTTCTCTCTTTTTCTCTCATTTTTTGGGGCCTTTTCTTTTTTATGGCCTTTTTTTAATTCCTCACTTGGGACAATGCTCTAGAAAATGATGATCATCACACTTCTATTTATTTACAACTCAATGATTACAACTCGATACTAGAACAGAGTATGACTCTATATGAATGCCTCCGGAGGTGTACCGGGATATGCAATGAACCAAGAATGACATGTATGAAAGAATTATGAACGGTGGCTTTGCCACAAATACTATGTCAACTACATGATCATGCAAAGCAATATGACAATGATGAACGTGTCATGATAAACGGAACGGTGGAAAGTTGCATGGCAATATATCTCGGAATGGCTATGGAAATGCCATAATAGGTAGGTATGGTGGCTGTTTTGAGGAAGATATAAGGAGGTTTATGTGTGAAAGAGCGTATCATATCACGGGGTTTGGATGCACCGGCGAAGTTTGCACCAACTCTCAATGTGAGAAAGGGCAATGCACGGTACCAAAGAGGCTAGCAATGATGGAAAGGTGAGAGTGCGTATAATCCATGGACTCAAGACTAGTCATAAAGAACTCACATACTTATTGCAAAAATCTACAAGTCATCAAAAACCAAGCACTACGCGCATGCTCCTAGGGGTATAGATTGGTAGGAAAAGACCATCGCTCGTCCCCGGCCGCCAGTCATAAGGAGGACAATCAAAGAACACCTCATGTTTCAAATTTGTTACATAACGTTTACCATACGTGCATGCTACGGGACTTGCAAACTTCAACACAAGTATTTCTCAAATTCACAACTACTCAACTAGCACAACTTTGATATCACCACCTCCATGTCTCAAAACAATCATCAAGCATCAAACTTCCCTTAGTATTCAACACACTCGTAAGAAAGTTTTTACTAATCTTGAATACCTAGCATATTAGGATTACTAGACGTCAACCCGTGCATTCGCACGGGCTAGCATATTTATTATGGTGGATAAAACCATCACAATAAATAGCATCTATTTAAAGTATCTGGATGTATAGATGATCATATGTAAAAGTATGTGGGTCTGAATAGATGAATGGTTGAATATAAAGAGCGCTAAATTTATTCTTTTGACAAACAAAAATCTTTTTATATATTTAATTTCTTTTATTAAAATTAGCATTTGTTCTGGATATTCAACAATTATATTTCACTATGATTTGTAGTTACTTTTCTAGGAGGCCACTACATGTGTATTATTGAGATTGGTATTTTTTGGTAGTATTTCTGTTAAAACCGTCTTGTATTTTATCACTGTACAGAGCTAGTAGTTTATTTGAAGGTAATTGTGATGTTCATTTGGATTAAATTGTAAGCAAGATAAATAATTATCCAGATTTTCTTTGCTCATATTTGGTACAGAGTTAATTTAAATTGGTCCCATATAATTTTATTACACAATTTTTTAATATATGAAAGCTAATTTAATTTGCTACCGTATTTAAATTGGTACTTTCTCCGTAAAGAAATATAAAGGCGTTTAGATCACTATCTAAACGGCGTAAACTTTGCTCAAAAAAATCTAAACGCTCTGAACGCTCTTATAGAGGGAGTAACATATTATATTCCTCTTTACACTAATGTGCGCATGTTTATCAGTGATGGTTTTTTTGTTTGGGTCGTCGGCGTCTAGTTTGCTCGCCTGGTCGGCCCCATGAGAGTGGCTGCGCCAGTGGCTCTCGTTGACAACGTACATCAGTAACCTCAGAAAGTCGTTCCTCGCGAACGACATCGCAACGCCGGCTGTAGCGGCAGCCATCCGGCCGTTCCCTTTTGCCGTGTGGTAGGTCGTCCCTGCTGAATCAGCAATCTCCTCCGATGCCTGCGTTGTTTAGCGGAGTTTCCGCATCCAGCAACAGCGGCGGCGACTTTTATCCATCCCCATTTTCCCTTGACCCTGTGTTTGTACGAACAGGTGCATATCTTTTCTTTGCCTTACCATGTCCTCTCTCTATGAAATAAATTTTAGGCATGCATAGCACGGTGATCAAATTACTGTTTCTAATATTTTATCTAGCAATTAGACTCTTGGAATTTTCTATTATTTGTTAAATCAGATCTGAATTGCTAGGGAAGAAAGAAAGGTTATAGTAATTGATAAAAGCACATACGTGATGCATACATAACTGATATTGATTTTTGTCAAATCAGTTGTGAGTCCTCCATCAGGTATCTGTGTGAATACATTGTCTTATGAATGTATTTCCACTATTTTGAAGATAAAGTACAGTGGCCGTCCACTTACAGTCAGAGAGAGCTTAAATATAGTTCAATCTTCAGAGAAACATCATCAAAAAAGTGAAGGGCGCAAGCTCACAAACACTATATTTGGGTTTGTTAAATGTATGCATCAAAACATTGAGTTTGCTAGAAATTCTAAAATCAGACTAAATTAAATAATGACTATAGAGTATATACGAATATAATAAGAAACCCAAAAGTAAATAAATTTCGTTCTGATAAAATATTTCTGATATAACAATTTGAAACCAAATAAGGCTGCTATGTCTGCATCACATTATATTTAGTCATATCAGAATGCTTGTAACAATATCTATAATATATCCTTGTAAACAATGTTTTTTGCAACCTTGTCGGATGGACGCTCTTCATCTGATATGAGTATCTTCAATCCATTTCTGCTGGTCACCCTTGACATTGCAACATAGAGTTGTCCATGTGTGAACACTTGCCTTTCTAAGTAGAGTCCAACTTTTTTGAGAGATTGCCCCTGGCTTTTGTTTATAGTCATAGCAAAGCACACTGATATTGGGTATTGTCTCCTTTTCAGAATGAAAGGCCATTTTGAATCACTTGGTGACATGATAATTCGTGGGATGTAAACTTTGTCACCAACGTTAGGACATGTTATGACCTGGCCTTCAATGAAACGCTTTCCTAGCTGTGTTATTGTTAGTCTTGTCCCATTGCAAAGTCCTGCACTTTGATTGATGTTCCTCATAAGCATTATTGGTAACCCTACTTTCAGCCTCAGTTCATGGTCTGGTATTCCAGAAAATGTAAGACTATTCAAAAACTCAGTTGGGTACAACATATCTTCATCTTCCACCGTAGACATTGCCTTGCATGTTGTATCTGAACTGAAATAGGTTACCTCTTCTCCAGGAATTTGACTCATGATGTAGGCATTAATCTGGTCAACAGTCTCGTTTCTTGGGCACAAGATCGCTCTTTCCTCTAGGTATGTTCTATCAGTGTATTTTCTGTGTAAGTCGGGGTAGGTGGTGTTAACAATAGATGCTTTCGGGTCATCTCCTTCATGTAAAATAAGGTCCTCTGGGATGCTAACCCAATCCTCTTCATCTACTGTTGATGTTGTGCCATCGCCGATGTTTAGTATCCAGTTTGCGAATTCAGCTGTTTTTGCTTTCTCTTCTGGACTACCTTCGGATGAATTTAGACGCATATTTTCTTTGAGTCGGTACTCGTCAAAGTTCTTCCATAGGTAGGATCTCTTTATTGATGCAGAAATGATATGTTCCCTTTTCCCCTTCGGTATAACTGGTAGGATTTGCCTGAAGTCACCTCCCAAGACTACTGTCATTCCTCCAAATGGTCTATGCTCTGCGTCCTCGTATGTGAATCGAAGTATGTCTCTCAAACTCTTATCTAGTGCCTCAAAACAGTGCTTGTGTGTCATAGGTGCTTCATCCCATATTATCAGTGACATTTTCTTTATTAGCTCCGCAAGAAATGTTCCTTGCTTGATGTTGCATGTGGACTCATTAGTGATCTTGAGGGGAATGTGAAATCTTGAATGAGCTGTTCTTCCACCTTGTAAAAGAAGTGCTGCTATACCACTTGAAGCAACTGCTAGAACTATTTTTCCTTCAGATCTTAATTTTGTCGTGACTGCTTTCCACAGAAATGTCTTTCCAGTTCCACCATATCTGTCAACAAAAATCAATTTTCCAAGACTGTCGTTGACTGATTCTATTATAACGTCAAAAGCCATCCTCTGATCTTGATTTAGCTTTTGCAGTAACTTCATGTGCTCTATTCTTAAAGAATCTTTATCGTAGTTTAGTTCCTCATTTACTAATCTATTATTTAGATCTTGAAGAACTGAACTATCTGGTAGTGGCATTCCTGGAAAATCTTCGAGGGACTTACCACCTTTAGTCAATAGTTGTTCTATCTCTGCCAGGAGCAGGCTCTTTATTTGTGCCGAGTTGAGTTCCAGGGCCTGAAAATTGAATATTCTTCTTTGCCGACGTTGGATATCCTCAGATAGTAACTCCCAATTTGTTTGCCACAACTTTGCGGGATCCGTCACCTCACAAAATAAAAGTATTGTGCAGAAAAGTTGGCGCATTTGAGGAGCAGAGGCCCAATGGGATGCTTCCTTGATGCAGTCATCCCACTCTTTGTCGTCATTAAGTAGCCCAAGAGCATAACATGCGGATTTGAATGTTGGATGTACAACCCCATCAACTGTTCGAATTTCTTCATATGATCTGCATCCTTTGACGGTATTTAATAGCATTCTCAAGTAGTATTTTTCACCGCTCGTTGGTTGTGCATAGTAAATCCTGCCTATGGTTTTTTGTCCACCACGCCTTTTCCTCCATTCTTTCTCTTGTGCATGCCAAGTCCATTTGGTTGGAAACTGTGCATACGTCAAACTGCGAGCTTCTTCATGCAACTGGTTGGCTGTCATCCATTCTGTGAACATTGTCTTTTCTATGTTCGGCCGAGATACAATTTGATCTAAATCCATTGAGTCTGGGAACACCACAACATGTTCATTTTCTAGGTGAAATTGTAACCTATCAACCGCAGGCTCTCTGTACTGAAGAGGAAACTGAAATATGCGCCATGCGGCTTCACATCCAGATATGTACCGGGCATCAAGGTACCTCTTGATTTCGTCGTCCCTGTTTGTTAATTTGCTAGCTCTTTTTTCACTTTGTTGCTCTTCCGCTTCTATCAAGACGGTTGTTCGATCTTCTCCTTTGTGGATGTATTTGAATAAATACTTTATAGACCTTGATCTGTTGCACCATTCAACATTTATGTGGGCTTGATACTTGACCAGTAGGTTTCTATTGTATGGCACAACAAATCTATTGTCTAGCTTCACTCCATTCTTGTCCACAGTGTTGCCATCATCTCGTCTTCTATATACTGGATAGTTATCTTCATCTATGGTAGTCTCAGTGCAAAAATTCTTGGGGAAATGTTTGGCACAACTTTTATCGACCATGCATGGTGATTTTGGGTGTGCTTGACCACATGGACCATGTATCATATAATTTTGCACTGCTTCGTACCCTTCTGGATCACTATTCTTATCAGGAATTTCGGCTGATATGATTTTGTCGATCTGGGAAGGACTTGGATCTTTATCATCTGGGTGTAGAAACACCAGTATGTGTGCATGCGGGAGTCCTCTTTTCTGGAACTCTATAGTGTAGACAACTGTATGAATATGAAAGTAGACAAATTTGAGAAGAAATGAGTTAGGACAATCATCTAGGAAAGAGTGAATATCTACTTATTAGGTAAACTTACTTGCAATTGTTTGTCCAAATCACTTCCCGTTCTTTATATCATTCATAAGTTCCTTCAGTTTGAACATGAATACTCTGGCAACAATATCTGGATGATCTTCAGGTTTCTGGCCTGGAATCAGATCCAACATATCTTGTATTTCCGGCCATTTTGGATTGCATGTAAAAGTAATGAAGAGATCAGGATAGCCAGCCCAACGACAAATCGCCATGGCATCTTGGTAGTTTGCTGCTTATTTCTTGGACTGCCATTATATGATGAGGGTAGTATGATTCTTTGTCCAACTTGTTCGGTTCGTGTATCTCCATTTTCTATTGCATCATGCAGTCCTCTGTACAGTTCTGTCCTCAACTTACCTTGGTTTGTCCTGTACCAATTTAGTCTCCACTGTTCAATGCACGTTGCTGCATCAACTAAGAACTGCAGGAACAAACGTCCACTCATTTGCAATGTTGAAGCTTGGTTCAGACGTTGTTGTATGCGATACGCATAAAACTCCAGCATTGTTACATACTTTCTTTTACCTTTGCTGCCTCTTTTATTTTCATACTCTATTTCTGGTCTGAAACCATCTTCTCCATATGGAAAAAGCAAGGGGTACTGCATTGACATATAGCTTGGGTGCAACTCTGAAATCCTCTGTAACATTCTGTCTTTGGTCTCAACTATTATATCAAATTCATTATTTTCTCCATCTTGTTCCCCAATAATTAGTGCTGCGACTTCTGAGGCAGATGGTAGGTTGTATTGCCGTCCATCTTTCGACCTTTTGTTGATCAATCTTAGTCTTACATCTTTAATACGTCGGTTTTGGAATCTGTCCCTTGCCATACGAAATGATTTGACTAAAACATTGTGCTCATCAAGCATCTCCAGTAGTCCTTTGACAATGTTTTCATCTGGTTGTGTCTTACTCTCCGTTGAAGCTGATGCATTAATCCTATTCTGCACTTCATTTTCTGTGTCATGTATGTACAATTGGGCAAATTTTGGTTTCGTCACGTCATCTTTAGGAAGTAAAGTGCCAATCTGATGGTAATTCTGGCCATTCAAACGGAAAACATACGGTCCAGATGCCTGCTTATTAATTTCATAGTCAACCTTTCCTCCCATTGAAGTGAATGCGAACATCGAGTTGTACAACCTGATGTTCTGGCGGAAATTTGATGATTCTCCTCTTTCATTGTAACGTAGTAGCTGTCGGAGATACAGCGGAGCTTGTTTCAGTGGTGGTAATTTAACTTTCCCTTCCTTGCAGCAGAGACCAAATTTTGGAACTGTGATGTTACCTGTGCTTGTGCTTCTCTCTCCATGCCACATAATGGCATTGCAAAATTCACAAACACAATTTGGTTTTCCCAGATATGAAACTTGAGTGACATCCTTCGCTACATTAGATACTTCACAGTTATTGCCCTTTTCTGTCCTTAGTCGTTTGCTTGTCTTTTTCAGCTGGAGGATCTCTTTCCTTTTCCGCCTAGCTTCCTTTGCTGCTGCTCTAATGATGTCTGATTGACTATCATTAGATTCGAGTGTTGCTAGTTCGGAGGCTGCTTGCTCAGGTATTTGGATTCCTTGATGACGCCACATATTCCTGCATTTTATTTTGTTATCATTTTAATAATCCAGGTAAATTAATATTTATATGATTATTTTTGGTACTGTGGTAATGAATACCTTCCGTTGTTCTGATTTGCTCTAGTGCGTGTTCGATGCATGTTGACTGCAGCTGGTGAATCCTGAAATAAATGAGGTAAAAAGTGTAACTGATTTTATTCTGAGATATAAGTGAGGACATCTTATACGTAACTGATTTTATTTGTCCAGAAATTCAGAATTGCTGATGATAAATTTGTAAACATGTCAGGCACCACATTGTTCGCAAGGATGCTGAAGGTATTTATATGGAACAGATAGTTTCCTGATAAGATTCTTTTTCGTATGGATTGTTTTCCAACAAAGGATTTAAAATCGCCTAAAATCATTATTCTATTGTGAAAGAAGGATACTTGTGTTGTCACCTTCCAATGAGAGGACGTATATGCTCTGTAATTGGTGATCTGAATCTCAAGTTTATCCCCGCTTTCTCTCTGTAATTCAAGTTAATACAAAGCATGTGTAATGAGATCGAATAGTTGATGTATATATTAATCATTGCAGGAGACATGCATATATTATTTGTGGAAGGAGATAATGAACATTGCCTGCAAGTACTGCCACACGACCTGTCTGCTCCTTGCTGCTGGCGAGAGGAGGGTAATGTGTTGCCGGGATGTGCACACTGTGTAATTGGTGATCTGAATCTCAAGTTTATCGGCTCTTTCTCTCTGTAATTCAAGTTAATACAAAGCATGTGTACTGAGATCGGAGAGTTAATGCATATATTAATCATTGCAAGGATACATGCATGTATTATTTGTGGAAAGAGATAATGAACATTACCTGCAAGTACTGCCACACAACCTGTCTGCTCCTTGTTGCTGGCGAGAGGACTAATTATCGCCTGTATGTGATGAAGGATTAGATCAGAGGCGATGTCTTGCCTGGATGTGCACGAATTGAGTCGATATAGAATTCTTATTTGTAAAGAAGCGTAGGGCTAGAGTTTGTAGGTTAGAGTTTGTCATCTGTACGTTCTAAACCTATGCAATACTTGAGCCGTTATTATTTTGTGTCACCAGATAGATGGCTCCTACTTGAAGTCAGTTTCCATGTATACTAAAATTATGCACGTCTCTGTTTCTTACACGTCTTGTCTACACATTGTTTTTCTTCAGAGAATTGTATGTTACACACACGACTCCTTATCTCGACAGAATTGTTTTTCTTTAAAGAATTTTAATATTTAACCTATTTAATTCCAATTAAAATCTGAGTCATGGATGGTTACGCATGACAGGTCTAGATGGCAAGATGGAAAGACCTATTGATTGGCAATGCAGATTACTAAGTGATGCACTTCAGTTTTAGTCGTTGTTAGTTCCACACACAATGGGCTCTTGGCGAGAACAGATGATGATGTGCACATCGTTGATTGTTTGGCTGTCATATGCTTTCTCTGTAGCGTCTCAACATGTGAAAATTTGTATGTGGTCGAGAGGCCTATTCTGTAGCGTATGAACATGTGAAAATCGCTAATATGTGTACGATAAATGACAATGTTTTTTGTAAAACTGATGTACCGCCCCATGTGGCTGCTTTTCACTAATGACTTTACTAACACAAAGGTATGCTTTTACATTTATTAAAACCAATCTTAAACAATGATGTTCATATAAAGTACAAATCTGATGCTCCTATATGTTCTATTACATGCTAAATAACTGGATTTCCACTAATCAACGATTTGACTTTCGAGTTCTTGATACACCACACTTCTGAATGCCTTTGCTCATCAATTCTTTGTTGACACAACTACGCCTTGTCCTAGGCCTTGAATCATTGTGCTCCTGAGTACCCGCATGTTCTGATTCTTCTTCATGGTGATTGTTTACTTGTTTGTTATCAATACCAGCACATTTGCGAGTTACGGCGCGTTTCCTCTTGGGGCCTGCTTCCATAGATTTTGATTTCATTATTTCCCGACTACCTTCAGTTTTTGGTTCTTCATCAAGGTCTACAACATGAGCTGTGCTACTTCTCCTACCCCTTTTAGTCCGGTTAATAGTGGGTTCATCATCCTCTGGTTCTTGCTTTATAGTTTTCATAACTGATAACTTGCCCGCTTGCTCCTGCGAAAACATTTGTAACAATTAGTGACTTGCAGAACTATGAAAGAATAAGCAAATGCACCAAAAACTTACATGGCTATCTTTTTGAATTCTCCTTTTCTTAGATTCCTTATCAACAACAGATATGGATTCATCTTTCTCTTGACTATCCAGATTTTCTGATTCTTCGACGTGTGTTCCTAGTCCTCCTAGTCTTTTTAGTGTCTATTAGAATGGGTTTATCATCCTCCATCTGCCCATTCAAGACATTGGGTGTGTCAGTAAGAGGCTTGTACCAAAACATTTCAATTTGGGTAAAGTACCATCAACATTCATTATAAAATATGGCTTGCAGATACAAAATAACATAGAGCATTGTAGTAGAAATAGATGATACATGCTCAACATTTGAATGATGTACTGACGTATCTTTTTCAAAATCTATGAAAAAGATTCTATGAACAGTGTATTCTTGATAACCGTACTTCAAATTATAGTCATTCAATCTGAATTGAAAAATCAATCTCTGCCCACATATTTTTTGGATTTGTTTTGTCTGCTCATGGATATCACAATCATCCCTCTATCAAAAAACTTGCAGATTGCTTAATCAATTTTTTTGCTTCTGCCTCAAACATGGTGCAAGTTGTTGTTGCACTTAGATCACATATCTCTAGTTTTAGTTTGTATGTAATAAAATGGAACATGTGGTTAGTGCAGGATAAATTACTAACTTAAGAATGAGGTAGTATGAAAATCACCTTGGACATATCTTCTCAGGTTCTTTTTCACATTTCGGACAGTAGAAGTGGTTCCCTTGTTTCAGTACTTTTTGTTGCATTTGCGGCATCCTATGTAGTACCACTCATCTGATGTATTAATTGACTTAATCATTGCTTCTGGAGTATAAAACTTTTACTATACATTAAAGATTAAATTAGCACATAAAATTTATGAGAAAAGAATATAATACTAACTATAAATACCTGTTTTTCAGATTCATATGTAATTTCAGTTATTTCTTTTAGGGTTCTTCTGTTATAGAGCATCTGTTCTTGAATTGTGCCTTGCAAGTGGGCTTCCGGCTCTATTTCCTCTACCTTATCATCTTGCAAGCAATACCTGTTTTGCATGAGATAAGTATCCATGTATGTAGTAGAACATGTTTTTTCATATTACTGCAGAAAATCTGTTTCACCTTGTTTGAAGCTCATTTGTTTCAGGGATATCCAAATCGATATAAACTCTGGTCGCACCTGTAGATGACAGCGAGTACTCTGTATGCACTTGATATATTAGATTATGTATATAAAAAAGACACGCCGATAAATACATGCCCATTGTTAATACGAATACAAACCTTTCAGTTTTCTAACAGTAGTTGATGTTACTATGACCACACGCCCCAAAGAATCTTCATCAATTTGACCAACCTTATTACCCCATAGTCTAATATTAATTTTTTGATCCCTGTATATTGCAAGAGAAATACCTATTAGCACCCACGATAATTGTACTTATCTAATTGTTTTTAGTGTACTCACTCAATTCGAAGCACAATATCTCGAATCTTTGAAATCCCGTGGGTTGTCTGTGTTTCTTCAATATGTCCTATGTAACTTGCTATGCCAATGACATCTGCTAATAAAGTGGTATTAATATGCATAATACATGGAAGTTAATATTTGAAACAAATATAATCATACCAGATAAGAACATCTTTTGGCTATCTCTTGTGGAAAGAACTTCAACAGTACAAAACGTGAAGCTTTGTTCTGCTATTTTGATATTTTTTTGACCTCTTATCTCTTGAATTTTTGTCGTGTGCAAGAAATTTAGAACCTTTTCACTTTCAACTGGACGGAAATTCATTGCAGACGTAACCTTAAAATTTGCTATCATGTAGACTAAACCTACTTGGATCAATGGTCTGAACTTGTTAACCATATGCTTCATTACCTTGCCATGTATCATAGTACCGTGAAACATTACAGTGCAGCGAGAAGATGCATCAATATTATAGTAACTATTACAACTCATAATAGTGTATTTATGTTGGAAATTCATAAAGTTTCATCATTAAGCTAACCTCTTCATCAAGTAGTATCATGTCAAGGCTAATAAGTTCATTGTTGTTGAGATTAATGGCATCCCATAGCCTAATTATTCTGACCTTGACTTTCCAGGAATCCTTCTGATTGCTAATCTCATGGAGCATATCGTATGCCATTGTTTTGAAGGTAAACAAAATAAGTTGACCTATAAAAACACAATTTCCAGAAGATTACATATTGGTGGCCATGCAATTTGCATGTAATATGAAGTCCAGAGCCTAACAATTTGATTGAACCAATGAAACAAATAATCTCTCTCAGAACTGGGCCAGAAAGCAACAAAAAGTAATTTGAATTGTAAGAAAACACAAATTTGTTGCTTAGTAATTTCTTAGTCTCTGGCAAATCCAAGGCTTCAGTTGCGAAGAAAGATTTTGTCTTGCCCATTGTGAAGTTCATAAGCAATATGAAGTGAATAGCCTAAAATTTTGAATTAACCAACGAAACAAATAATCTCTGAAAAACTGGGCAACGATAAAGCTTTCATACCGAACAGGAGAAACTTCACCAGCGATGATGTTCACGACCGACAGGAGCCTCCTTGATGTTGAGATTGTTTGTGTTAGGATGTAGTTAATTTATAGGCTAGCGTTATAGGCTTGGTAGTGCCATGTTGCGATCTGCCCAAAGTGTCCAAAGAGTGTACGTGAGAAAACCTAGGATCAAATCCTAGGACTGTCAAAGAACACAGTAGAAAACATGAATCCAAATACAATTGAAAAGATAAGGTCGATTTAAATTTTAAACCAGCGAAAAAAATTAGGGACAAACCTGATCTATTCCCCAACTTGGTTTCTCCAATTTGAGAGAGATTTTTCTTTTTTCCATGGGGGGAGGCAGAGAGATAGGAGAGATTCCATGGCGTGAGCGCACCAGATCAATTCCCCAACCATCAGTTCCCTATTTTGCTTGCTCCAATTTGAGAGATATTGATTTGTTTTCCCTGGGGAGGAGGAGACCATGGGGAGGAAGAGAGATAGGAGAGAGCGTACAACCATGGGGAGGAGGAGAGATAGGAGGGAGTACGGCGTACTATTGGTCTTTTTTACGGGGAGAGTAAGAGACGTGGAAAATTTTGAGGGCTATTTTTCTTAGACAATTTATTAAAGGTTACACTACAAAAAAAGCATATGCTTTTGTAATCGATGGCTGGGCTATGTAATCAATATATTTTATTTCAGGCCCGACAGTTGGCCTCAATTTTGACGCGTGACTTATAGGTTTAATCTACACCGTAATAACACGGTCCCACCAGATTAACGGCTCGTATTTTCTGATTAACATGGTAATTTCTTGGGAGTCGCTAATTAGTATAAGTAAGTATAGACACGCTTTATATTACAAGCTAGGGGCCTCGAGGGCTCGAATACATAAGCTCGAAAACACAAGAGTCGGCGGAAGCAACAATATCTTAGACAAGTTTGCCTTAAGAAGGCTAGCACAAAAGCAACAACGATCGAAAAGGCAAGGCCTCCTGCCTGGGAGCCTCTTAACTACTCCTGGTCATGGGCGGCCTCCACGTAGTAGTAAGCATCGGCGGTGGCATCTGACTCCTGGGCTCCGACAACTGGTTGCATCAACCGGAAAGAAGAAGAAAGGGGGGAAAGGGGGAGCAAAGCAACCGCGAGTACTCATCCAAAGTACTCGCAAGCAAGGATCTACACTACATATACATCGGTATCAATGAAAAGGGTAGTATATGTGGACTGAACTACAGAATGCCAGAAGAGAAGGGGAAAACCTAGCCTATCGAAGACTAGCATCTTCTGGAAACCACCAACTTGCAGCAAAGGGAGTAGAGTAGCATAAAGTAAAGTAGTAGTAGTAGTAGTGTTATCAACCTCGGCCAAAGATCCTTTCTCGACTCCCTGCGAGAAAGCAATCCCAGAACCATACTATCCATTCTCATATCCATGTCTCATCTTAAGTATCCAGTTCTAGTTGTATCGATCGGGATACAACTCCAAGTGTCCGTGACCGTAGGACAAGCTATCGCTAGATGTTTTCTTCCCTGCAGGGGTGCACCAACTTACCCACCACGCTCGATTAACTCCGGCCGGACACACTTTCCTGGGTCATGCCCGGCCTCGGCCAAACAATACGCTGCAACCCGACCTAGGCTTAATAGAGAGGTCAGCACGCCGGACTAAACCTATGCCCCCAGGGGTCATGGGCCATCTCCCCGGGAACTCCTGCACGTTGCGTACGCGGCCGGTGAGCAGACCTAGCTACCTCCTTCAACAAGGCAGGTGCTTACGCAGTCCAACCCGACGCGCGCCGCTCAGTCGCTGACGTCTATTAAGCTTCGGCTGATGCATACGACGCAGAACGCCCATACTATGCCCACGTGATGGTTAGTGCTATCAGGCCAGAGGCCCCTCGGATCAAATATTCAAATCATAGTGGATTAGGAGCACGCGATAACAAGCAGAGACTCATGAAAGATGTGACCCCGTTGCCCCGTCTCGAGGACTTGCGGCAAGGGCTAGGAATGCCCGTCCACGCCTCGTAATTATCTCGCGGGCACCTTCCAGGTCAACCCGACTCCACATCACTCGCGGGTACCCCTCAGGGTCGACCCGCCTTTCCAAGAAACAGCTGTAAAGTCCAAGTATCCATGTGTCCAAACATCAAGGGGAAAATGTGACGCCCGGGTAATCAAGCTACAGTAACCCTCTGGTAATGATGCCATGTCACCTCGATTACTGTTGATAATCTCGCGTTAGTTTAGAACCGATCCAAATTCAAGTTTGAATCAAAGTCAAAACAATTAAAGTTTTCAAAAGTCAAAACTAAATTGTTCCTAATGTGTCAAATAATCCATAATAAATGTTGGTGAAGAAATCATCTTTTTATAAAATACTTAAATGCACTAAATAAACTAAAACAACGATAAAATAATTATCTAAAGTGCTTTTAAAGTAATAAGCAAATGCAAAATACTTTATTTAAAGTGCCAAAGTATTTGGGGCTGTGACCTATTTAATAACACCAAATTAGTTGTCGCTTTTAAATTTCATAAAACAAAAATAAAAGAAAATAGAAAAGAAATAGAATAATAAAAAAAGGCAGAACAAACAAAAAGAAGAAGAAAAGGAAACCCCCTTCCCCCCCACTGGGCGACGGCCCAGCAGGCCATCGGGCCGCCAGGCCGGCCCAGCCGCACCCCCACACCCTCCTCCTTATCCACCCCACTGGGGAAAACCCTAACCACCCCCACTCACCCCACGTCTCTCCCTCTCCCCCGATCCAGATCAGATCGGGGCTGGCCCCATGGCCGTCGCCTGGAGTCACCTCGTCGGCCCCGCCCTCGTCCTCGTTCACCTGACGACGTCGCCGGCGCCGCCGGGGGGCACGCCTCGCTCCTCCCTCGTCTGGATCGGATCGGGGCTTGGGGGCTCGACCCCGCCGGCTGCCGCCGCGACCACCCCGCCGAACCTTCCTCGTCGGCCTACTTCCGCTCCGCTCCGCCCCGTCGTCCTCGTCCTCCTCCCCAAGTCGCTTCCCGCGCACCGCTGCCCCGTGCCCTACAAACCCCCTTGTGAGGCCCTCCCTTCCTTCTCCTCTGCCGCACTCCTACCGCGCCCACCGTTGCTCCGCTCCGGCCGCGACCACGCCTCGCACGCTCCGGCCCCGCGCTCACCGCGGTCGGGCCGCGCCCTGGCCACGCGCTGCACTGACCGGCCGTGCCCGTCGTCTCGCGCCCACTACCGCCCCGGGGCCGCGGCCTCCTCTCCGTGCGCGCCCACCGTGGCCGCGCCTCGCACGCGCCCTGCCCCGTGCGCGCCCACCGTGGTCGCCTCCCCCGCTCTGCTGCGGCCTCGTTGGCCCGCGCGCCCGCCCCCTCTGCTCGCTGGCCGCAGTGCCGCTCCGGCGCCCAGTCGGGCTCCGCCCGTTAACGGCGCCCAGCACCCGCACCTGTCTGCCCACGCGCCTGTTTGGCCCCCTGGGGCCAATGACAGGGGGCCCCACGCCCAGAACGGTTTAATAAAAAAAGAATTAAATAAAATTAAATAATAATAATATGATTAATCAATTAAGATAATTAATTAAATTAATTAATCCCTTTAATTAATCTAAATTAAGCCTAATTAATTAACCTAATCACTTTAATTCATTTAACTAAACCTGTTTAGTTAACTAAGTCAATGACTAGTGGGACCCACACGTCAGCGACCCAGTCAACACCTCTATTGACTGCTGATGTCATGCTGACATCAGCAAATACTATTCTGGATAATGTTGAATTAAATTAATTAAATAAATTCTAAAATGATTTAAAACTCTAGAAAATCATATAAAATAAACCGTAGCTCAGATGAAAATACTTTCTACATGAAAGTTGCTTAGAACGACGAGACGAATTCGGATACGCAGCCCGTTCGTCCGCCACACATTCCTAGCATTGCAAACGCGCAACTTTCCCCCTCCGGTTCATCCGTCCGAAAACGCGAAACACTGGGAATACCTTCCCGGATGTTCCCCCCTTCGCCAGTAGCACCTACTACTACGTTAGGTCACCTCTAGCACCGCGTAATGCCATGTTACACTTTGTGATGCTTTGATTGCTCTGTTGTTTATTGTGTTTCCCCTCCGTTACTTCTTTCCGGTAGACACCGAGACCGACGCCGCTGCTACCCAGTACGACTACGGTGTTGACGACCCCTCCTTCTTGCCAGAGCAACCAGGCAAGCCCCCCCTGATCACCAGATATCGCCTATTCTTCTCTATACTGCTTGCATTAGAAGAGTGTAGCATGTTACTGCTTTCGGTTAATCCTATTCTGCTGCATAGCCTGTCATTGTTGCTACAGTTGTTACCCTTACCTACTATCCTACTGCTTAGTATAGGATGCTAGTGTTCCATCAGTGGCCCTACACTCTTGTCCGTCTGCCATGCTATACTATCGGGCCGTGATCACTAGGGAGGTGATCACGGGTATATACTATATACTTTATATACATGACACATGTGGTGACTAAAGTTAGGTCAGCTCGTTGAGTACCCGCAAGTGATTCTGATGAGGGGGCTGAAAGGACAGGTGGCTCCATCCCGGTAGAGGTGGGCCTGGGTTCCTGACGGCCCCCGACTGTTACTTTGTGGCGGAGCGACAGGGCAGGTTGAGACCACCTAGGAGAGAGGTGGGCCTGGCCCTGGTCGGTGTTCGCGGATACTTAACACGCTTAACGAGATCTTGGTATTTGATCTGAGTGTGGCCATTTGGTCTATACGCACTAACCAACTATGCGGGAACAGTTATGGGCACTCGACGTCGTGGTATCAGCCGAAGCCTTCTTGACGTCAGCGACGGAGCGGCGCGCGCCGGATTGGACTGGAACGCCTGCTAGGCTAGGTCTGCTTCCGGCCGCCCTCGCAACGTGCAGGTGTGCAATGGGCGATGGGCCCAGACCCCTGCGCCATAGGATTTAGACCGGCGTGCTGACCTCTCTGTTGTGCCTAGGTGGGGTTGCGACGTGTTGATCTTCCGCGGCCGGGCATGACCCAGAAAAGTGTGTCCGGCCAAATGGGATCGAGCGTGTTGGGTTATGTGGTGCACCCCTGCAGGGAAGTTTATCTATTCGAATAGCCGTGTCCCTCAGTAAAAGGACGACCCGGAGTTGTACCTTGACCTTATGACAACTAGAACCGGATACTTAATAAAACACACCCTTCCAAGTGCCAGATACAACCCGGTGATCGCTCTCTAACAGGGCGACGAGGAGGGGATCGCCGGGTAGGATTATGCTATGTGATGCTACTTGGAGGACTTCAATCTACTCTCTTCTACATGCTGCAAGATGGAGGTGGCCAGAAGCGTAGTCTTCGGCAGGATTAGCTATCCCCCTCTTATTCTGGCATTCGGCAGTTCAGTCCACCGATATGGCCCTTTACACATATACCCATGCATATGTAGTGTAGCTCCTTGCTTGCGAGTACTTTGGATGAGTACTCACGGTTGCTTTTCTCCCTCTTTTCCCCCTTTCCTTTCTACCTGGTTGTCACAACCAGATGCTGGAGCCCAGGAGCCAGACGCCACCGTCGACGATGACTCCTACTACACCGGAGGTGCCTACTACTACGTGCAGCCCGCTGACGACGACCAGGAGTAGTTAGGAGGATCCCAGGTAGGAGGCCTGCGCCTCTTTCGATCTGTATCCCAGTTTGTGCTAGCCATCTTATGGCAACTTGTTTAACTTATGGCTGTACTCAGATATTGTTGCTTCCGCTGACTCGTCTATGATCGAGCACTTGTATTCGAGCCCTCGAGGCCCCTGGCTTGTATTATGATGCTTGTATGACTTATTTATGTTTTAGAGTTGTATTGTGATATCTTCCCGCGAGTCCCTGATCTTGATCGTACACGTTTGCGTGTATGATTAGTGTACGGTCAAATCGAGGGCGTCACAGAAAACCCGAGGAATCACCCCCGGTGAATTCCACTCGATGTAATCATCAAGGTGAACGTAAGAGGAACCACCCCCGAGGTTCACACTTGAGGGGTTGCACGACGGAGTCGTATCGGAAGTGGTTAAGGCGGAATCACCCTCGATGACCACGACCGAATAGCTACACTACAGGGTTAGCATCAGAAGTGTTGTAGAGGTCTCACCCTCGGCACTCGATAGTAACCCAGTAGTGTCTAGCAACTAAGGGGAAAGTGATGTGCGGTGCCGGGGCCTGGTCTTCGATCCCGTTGATCGGGTCTTCAATGATGAAGCAGGGGCAACAAGGACAAGGTGGGGCTCACTGATGGATCACTAACCAACCTATACTAAGTAGTTTAGGATAAGCAGGTAGGTAACAATGAGCAGGTTACAAAAGCAGGCTATGCATCAGAATAGGAGCAAACAATAACAGTAGCAAAATCTAATGCAAGCATGAGAGAATGGAATGGACGATATCGGGATGATCAAAGGGGGGGCTTGCCTGGTTGCTCTGGCAAGGCGGGGTCGTCGTCGACGTAGTCGATCACAGGGGTGGCATCGGTCTCGGGGTCTACCGAAGAGAAGAGGGGGAAGAAACAGTAAATATAAAGCAAACATGGCATCACAAAGCATAACATGGCAATATGCTGTGTCGGGTGTGACCTAACGTATGGCTACACAATATAGGTGAAGGGGAAATTCAACCGGGAATGTATTCCCGATTCCGGACCTGTGTTAGACAGATGACCGGAGGGGAAATGTTCCATGTTCAGATAGTTAGAGGCATCTGACAGGTAAATGGATCGCGTATCCGGATTCGTCTCATCGTTCTGAGCAACTTTCATGTAGAAAACATTTTCATCTGAGTTACGGATTTTTTTTATACGAATTTTCAAAGATTAAACCATTTTTTGGAATTAATTAAATTGACAGAAAAGATAAAATGACATCAGCATGACCTGCTGATGACGTCAGCAGTCAACAGACTCGCTGACCAGGTCAAACTGACCAGCGGGTCCCACCTGTCATAGACAGTGGACTAACAGTGGGTTATTCTAATTAAACATGGTTAATTAGCAGCTGGGCCCCACATGTCAGCGACTATTTAGGTTAACTAATTAAGTTTAATTAACTTCTTTAATTAGGGGTGTGGGCCCCATCTGTCAGTTGCATGGGCTAGTCCAGTCAGCATGGTGGACCGGGTCAACAGGCCAGCCGGGCCCCTGGGGCCCACGGGTCAGTGACCCAGGGACGGGGCCCACTGAGCCACGTCGGCGTCGGCCGGAGACGCGCCGGAGATGGCTCCGGCGAGCCAAAACGCGGCGGTCGAACGCTGGAGCAGCTCGGGTTTTCGCCCGGGTGCACCAAAACGCGTGGTTCTACTTGCGTTCGAAAGCTGAGGCTGCCGCACATCGAGGGGTGCCTCTGGACCGACCGGAGATGGCCGGAGCAGGGAGCTGCAACGTCACCGATGGCGGTGACCTACGGTGGCTCGGCGGAATCGAAGACCTAGCGCGTGTGCGAGCGATCTAAAGCATCGGCCGCACCATTGGGGTGCCCCGAGCATAAGGGTGTGCTCGGACGACCATGACCACGAGGAAAGCTACGGCGGCGAGCTCATCTACGGCGACCGAAGCACGGCAACAGCAGGAGCTCGGCTGGGCGGCGCGTGCGAGCAAATGGAGAAGGAGGGGAAGCAGGGGAGCTCACAGTGCGGCGCAAGACAGGCCGTTGACGGGTTAGTAGCTGCAGGGGTAGCCGGAATCGAGGGATCTCGCCGGCGATAGAGGCGGAAGGGGGTGAGGTCGTGCGACATCAGCAGTGCTTCCCAGCTCCACCTGAGGGCACCAGACGACGGAGTCGACCCCGGCGGAGCTTCACGACAAGACGGCGGAGCGAGGCGGTGGCTGTGGCCGCGGTGACGACGGAGAACGGCGGCGAGCGCGCTTGGGATCTAGCGAGAGGAGAGGGGAGAGGTGGATCTGGGGGAGGGGAGGCGCAAAGGCGAGCGAGAGGGGGGCAAGTGGGAGAGATGGGTGGAGGCCGAGGCGTCGGGGCGGCCTTATCCTCTCCCGGCGTCGGCGCCGGCGAGGTGGTCGGGCGGGGACGTGCCCCTGTAGCGGCACGCACCAGGGGAACAGGAGGGAGGGGAGAGCAACCGGGGAGGGGAGCTGGGCCTGGCCGGCTGGGCTTGTCTCCGTGGCCTTAGGCCCAGGGGCAGGGGCTTTCTCTCTCTTCCCTCTGCTTTCCTTTCCTTTTCTTTTTTGATTTATTCCTGCTTTGCAAATTGCTTAGCCACCATTAGAGTTTTGTAAAATATGTGACTTAGCTCAACAATTATAGTGCAATATTTACCACTGCCAAAAAAATGGTTTGGAGCCAAAATGATTTCATTTGAATTTTTAATAAATGATATGACACTTTAAATTACTGTTTTGATGCTGTTTCATGTTTTTTGAGTCACATAATGAATTTAGGTGATGTTGTTTTTCTGAAGATAATTAGTTATGAATTATTTTCTATTTAATGAACATTTTAGTTTGCATGTTTGAGAAATTTTGAATTTCACTCATAATTTGAATTTGAATTTGACTTTGATTTTTCATCAAGTGATAAATAGCTCAGTAAGCATGGTGACCTGGCACCATTAACATGGGATTACTGTAGCATGACACTGGGGGTGTTACATTCGGTTTTGGAGCTAGCACTTAGGAAATAACATGTCCATATTTCCAAATCAAGAGGGTCTAAAGAATCCAACAACAATAGATGATCAAGCAATAGTGAAAATGACAAAAGGAATAGTAAATGGTTATATGAACAGTAGATTACCAACTACAACCAGCACACACATTGCCCATCACATCGACAAGTGAAAAACTCTAGCGCATGCAGCACAACACCCAACTACAACAACAAAAGAGAAAAACTAGGGATTTCTTCCTCTTATTCTTCTTCTTCTTCTTCTTCTTCTTATTTTCCATCTTTCTTCTTTCTTCTTAACCTAAACTAAACCTAATGTAAACTAAATGTAAACTAAAACTTAAAAAACAGAAATAAAACCTAAAGTAAACCTAAACTAAACCAAGCCTAAATTAAACTAAACCTAAACTAAATCTAAAAAACAGAAGAAAAAATACAAGGTCTCACCGGAGCAGGGGTCGCCGGAGCGGCGGGGCGGCCGCGGGGGTGGAGGAGAGGGGCGCCGGGGTGGCCGGCGTGGAGCAGGGGTCACCGGAGCGGCAGGGCAGCCGCGGGGGTGGAGGAGAGCGGCGCCGGAGCGGTGGGGCGGCCGCGGTGGTGGAGGAGAGGGGCGCCGGGGCCACCGGGTTGGAGCAGGGAGGGCGCCGCGGCGACGGGGGTGGCGGGGCGGCGGCGGCGGCTCGGGCACGGGGGTGGGGCGGGGCGGTGTGGCGACGGGGTTGGCGCGGGGCGGAGGAGGGGGTCGCCGGGGCGACGGGGGTGGCGCGGGGCGGCGGCTGCACGGGGGCGGGCCGGCCGGCGACGGGGGTGGAGCGGGGCGGCGGCTCGGGCACGGGGCGGAGAGAGAGAGAGAGGGCACAGAGAGAGGGGTGGGACACGGGCATTGGCTTTTTAGTTAGGGCACGGTTCTTTGCCGTCAGCTAGCAGACGGCAAAGAGCCTAGCTACAGACGTTAGTTTGGCCACTTTCTTTACCGTCTGCTAGCGGACGACAAAGAAAGTGGCCATTAGGTGGCTCTCACTACTGGGCCACCCTCTCTCTTTGTCGTCTGCTAGCTGACGGCAAAGCTTATATGCCATCCGCTAGCAGACGGCTGACGGCAAACAATATCTTTGTCGTCCGCTCCTTCTTTGCCGTCAGTTTTCTGTAAGCCGATGGCAAAGACCATCTTGTCCATCAGCTAGCAGACGGCAAAGAGACGGCTGACGGCAAAGATCCTGATTCCAGTAGTGCACAGTGCCCACAACCCACCAGGGCGCGCCCCAGGCCCCAGGCGCACCCAGGTGTCTTATGCTCACCTCGTAGGTCGGTTGGGTCTCTACTTCGGGCACAAGGAAGCTTATATCCAGAAAAAATCATGTTAAAATCTCAGCGCAATCAGAGTTACGGATCTCCCGATATTTAAGAAACGGTTTTCGGCCAGATCTAAAGAACGCGAAACAGAAGAGAACAGAGAGGGAGATCCAATCTCGGAGGGGCTCCCGCCCCTCTGCCTCCATGGAGGCCATGGACCAGAGGGGGAACTCTCCTCCCATCTAGGAGGGAGGCCAAGGAAGAATAAGAAGGAGGGGGCTCTCTCCCCCTCTCTCCCGGTGGCGCCGGAGTGCCGGCGGGGCTAGGATCGTGACGAAGATCTACATCAACAATCTTGCTACCGTCAACACCAACTATCTCCCCCTCTATGCAGTGGTGTAACACCCCTTCTCCCCATTGTAATCTCTACTTAAACATGGTGCTCAACTCCATATATTATTTCCCAATGATCTATGGTTATCCTATGATGTTTGAGTAGATCCCTTTTGTCCTATGGGTTAATCATGATCTTGGTTGATATGATTGTATATTTTATTTATGGTGCTGTACTACGGTGCCCTCCATGTCGCGCAAACACGAGGGGCCTCCGTTGTAGGGTGTTGCAATATGTTCATGGTTTGCTTATTGTCAGTGTTGCAGGGGTGACAACAGCCTAAACGCGGATAAGTGGGTTATGGCGTATGGGAGTAAAGAGGACTTGATACTTAATGCTATGGTTGGGTTTCATGACCTTAATGATATTTAGTAGTTGCGGATGCTTGCTAGGGTCCAATCATAAGTGCATATGATCCAAGTAGAGAAAGTATGTTAGCTCATGCCTCTCCCTCATATAAAATTACTAGAATGATTACCAGTACTTGTTATCGATTTCCTAGGGATAAATAACTTTCTTGTTGACAAAAGCTATCCACTTTTATTATCTTGCAATTTATTCGTAGTTTTATTCTCGCGAAGTACTTGTAGTTTTATTCTTGCAAAATAGTTTCATACTTGTTTTAGGTAAAGCAAACGTCAAGTGTGCGTGGAGTTGTATCTGTGGTCGATAGAACTTGAGGGAATATTTGTTCTACCTTTAGCTCCTCTTTGGGTTTGACACTCTTATTTATCGAAGAGGGCTACAAACAATCCCCTATACTTGTGGGCTATCACAGGTTGCCCCCGGTCATTTGGTAGCCTTTGTTGTACTAAGCGGAAATACTGCTTGTGCATCCATCCTTGAACCAAGTTTATGCCATAACGTGTCCACCATACCTACCTATAGATGGTATTTTATTGCCATTCCAAGTAAATTTGCATGTGCCACCTCTAAATCTTCACATAAACTTGTACTTTGTGTGCCCGTACAGTTCATGGACCAGTGTGAGTACTCAGTATCTTCCATGCTAAATGTGTTTTACTGACGAAGAGAGTTTATTCGCTTGTCAAAATTATGAGAGAGGCTAGTAATAGGGATGCCCAGTCCCAAATAAAAAAATTAAAATTTATAAAGGACACTCCCCCAAAAAAATTGAAAGTTCATAGGCACCCATGGACTCGGCTAGCCATGGATTGTGTTGTTTATGGTCGAGGGGGAGTGTAAAAGCACAAGAACTGCCATTAATGTGTTTAGCATGAAAGATATTGGAAACCTTTGTCGTTAAACCGTTGATAGGAAAAGTACACCTCTCAAAATAAATTTGTCTCTATTTTAAAACCAAATTAGCTTTGGCATATGTTAATCCCTGCTTCCCTCTGTGAAGGGCCTATCTATTTAATTTTCATGTTGAGTCGATTTCATCTTTCTCTCTCTTTCGGCACCACTTATTGAGCATGAGGATCCCTCTTAGCTTTGCACGCATTCTTCTAATAGCAACTATTGAGCATTATATAAGTATGATGGTTATCTTCACATGTGGGTACCTAGTCGTCATATTTAATTCATTCATTGCTTCTTGTTTGCAATATAATCTTGAAAGGTTGCGAGATACTTCATTACCAGTTTATGATATGTTGAATTTAAAGGAACGATGTTACTTGTTATTAGAATTATCATTGCCTATGTCATCAAAGGTCTGTCCTATTCTAGTATTAACACTTCATAAATTATTTCTTTTATCGTTTACCTACTCGAGAATGAGCAGAAATTAAGCTTGGGGGTGCTGATACGTCTCCAATGTATCTACAATTTATGATTGATACGTCTCCAACGTATCTATAATTTATGAAGTATACATGCTATTATATTATCTATTTTGGATGTTTATGGGCTTTACTAAACACTTTTATATTATTTTTGGGACTAACCTATTAACCAGTGGCCCAACCCAAACTGCTGTTTTCTTGCCTATTTCAGTGTTTCGAAGAAAAGGAATATCAAACGGAGTCCAAACGGAATGAAACTTCGGGAGAGTTATTTTTGGAACGGAAGCAATCCAGGAGACTTGGAGTAGACTTCAGGCAAGCTTCGAGGAAGCCACGAGGCAGGGAGGCGTGCCCTACCCCCTGGGCGCGCCCCCACCCTCGTGGGCCCCTCGTGGCTCACCTGACCGACTCCTTTCGCCTATATATGTCCATATACCCTAAAAACATCGCGGAACACAATAGATCGGGAGTTCCGCCGCCGCAAGCCTCTGTAGCCACCAAAAACCAATTGGGACCCTGTTCCGGCACCCTGCCGGAGGGGGACCCATCACCGGTGGCCATGTTCATCATCCCGGCGCTCTCCATGACGAGGAGGGAGTAGTTCTCCCTCGGGGCTGAGGGTATGTACCAGTAGCTATGTGTTTGATCTCTCTCTCTCTTGTGTTCTTGATTCGGCACGATCTTGGTGTATGGCGAGCTTTGCTATTAAAGTTGGATCTTATGATGTTTCTCCCCCTCTACTCTCTTGTAATGGATTGAGTTTTCCCTTCGAAGTTATCTTATCGGATTGAGTCTTTAAGGATTTGAGAACACTTGATGTATGTCTTGCATGTGCTTATCTGTGGTGACAATGGGATATCACATGATCTACTTGATGTATGTTTTGGTGATCAACTTGCGGGTTCCGTGACCTCGTGAACTTATGCATAGGGGTTGGCACACGTTTTCGTCTTGACTCTCCGGTAGAAACTTTGGGGCACTCTTTGAAGTACTTTGTGTTGGTTTGAATAGATGAATCTGGGATTGTGTGATGCATATCGTATAATCATACCCATGGATACTTGAGGTGACATTGGAGTATCTAGGTGACATTAGGGTTTTGGTTGATTTGTGTCTTAAGGTGTTATTCTAGTACAAATTCTTGAATAGATCGATCAGAAAGAATAACTTTGAGGTGGTTTCGTACCCTACCATAATCTCTTCGTTTGTTCTCCGCTATTAGTGACTTTGGAGTGACTCTTTGTTGCATGTTGAGGGATAGTTATATGATCCAATTATGTTATTATTGTTGAGAGAACTTGCACTAGTGAAAGTATGAACCCTAGACCTTGTTTCAACGCATTGCAATACCGTTTACGCTCACTTTTATCGCTTGCTACCTTGCTGTTTTTATATTTTCAGATTTCAAAAACCTATATCTACCATCCATATTGCACTTGTATCACCCTCTCTTCGCCGAACTAGTGCACCTATACAATTTACCATTGTATTGGGTGTGTTGGGGACACAAGAGACTCTTTATTATTTGGTTGCAGGGTTGTTTGAGAGAGACCATCTTCATCCTACACCTCCCACAGATTGATAAACCTTAGGTCACCCACTTGAGGGAAATTTGCTACTGTCTGATACGTCCATTTTGCATCATGATTTTATATCGATATTTATTGCATTATGGGCTGTTATTAGACGTTATGTCACAATACTTATTCCTATTCTCTCTTATTTTACAAGGTTTACATAAGGAGGGAGAATGCCGGCAGCTGGAATTCTGGGGCCACCACCTGCCCACGAGGGTGGGGGCGCGCCCTACCGCCCAGGGCGCGCCCTACCGCCCAGGGCGCGCCCCCTGCCTCGTGGGCCCCCTGTTGGCTCTCCAGTGGCCATCTTCGGCTATATGAAGTCTTTCGTCCAGGGAAAATTCAGAAGCAACCTTTCGGGACGAGACTCCGCCGCCACAAGGCGGAACCTTGGCGGAACCAATCTAGGGCTCCGGCAGAGCTGTTCTGCCGGGGACACTTCCCTCCGGGAGGGGGAAATCATCGCCATCGTCATCACCAACGCTCCTCTCATCGGGAGAGGGCAATCTCCATCAACATCTTCACCAGCACCATCTCCTCTCAAAACCCTAGTTCATCTCTTGTATCCAATTCTTGTCTCATAGTCTGGGATTGGTACTAGTAGGTTGCTACTAGTGTTGATTACTCCTTGTAATTGATGCTAGTTGGTTTATTTGGTGGAAGATCATATGTTCAGATCCTTTATGCATATTAATACCCCTCTGATTATGAACATGAATATGCTTTGTGACTAGTTACGTTTGTTCCCGAGGACATGGGAGAAGTCTTGCTATTAGTAGTCATGTGAATTTGGTATTCGTTCGATATTTTGATGAGATGTATGTTGTCTATCCTCTAGTGGTGTTATGTGAACGTCGACTACATAACACTTCACCATTATTTGGGCCTAGGGGAAGGCATTGGGAAGTAATAAGTAGATGATGGGTTGCTAGAGAGACAGAAGCTTAAACCCTAGTTTATGTGTTGCTTCGTAAGGGGCTGATTTGGATCCATATGTTTCATGCTATGGTTAGGTTTACCTTAATACTTTTGTTGTAGTTGCGGATGCTTGCAATAGAGGTTAATCATAAGTGGGATGCTTGTCCAAGTAAGGGCAGCACCCAAGCACCGGTCCACCCAAATATCAAATTATCAAAGTACCGAACGTGAATCATATGAACGTGATGAAAACTAGCTTGACGATAATTCCCATGTGTCCTCGGGAGCACTTTTCTCTATATAAGAGTTTGTCCAGGCTTGTCCTTTGCTACAAAAAGGATTGGGCCACCTTGCTGCACTTTATTTACTTTTGTTACTTGTTGCTCGTTACAAATTATCCTATCACAAAACTATCTGTTACCACTTATTTTAGTACTTGCAGAGAATACCTTGCTGAAAACCGCTTATCATTTCCTTCTGCTCCTCGTTGGGTTCGACACTCTTACTTATTGAAAGGACTATGATAGATCCCCTATACTTGTGGGTCATCAAGACTCTTTTCTGGCGCCGTTTCCGGGGAGTGAAGCGCCTTTGGTAGGTGGAACTTGGTAAGGAAAAATTTATATAGTGTGCTGAAATTTACTGTCACTTGTTACTTTGGAAAGTAATCCTCCGAGGGGCTTGTTCGGGGTATCTTCACCCCGACCAGTAGAGCAAAGAGTTGCTCCTAAACCTACTGAACCTACTAAAAATGAAAATGAAAATGAAGATGTCCACTTTGAGATTCCTTCGGGTATGCTAGAAAAACTGCTAGCTAATCCTTTTGCAGGAGATGGAACAAAGCATCCTGATGAGCACCTAATATATGTGGATGAAGTTTGTGGATTATTTAAGCTTGCAGGTGTACCCGGTGATGTTATTAAAAGGAAGGTCTTCCCTTTATCTTTGAAGGGAGATGCATCGACATGGTATAGGCTATGTGATGATACGGGATCATGGAACTACAAACGATTGAAATTGGAATTTCATCAGAAATTTTATCCTATGCATCTTGTTCATCGTGATCGCAATTATATATATAATTTTTGGCCTCGCGAAGGAGAAAGCATCGCTCAAGCTTGGGGGAGGCTTAAATCAATGTTATATTCATGCCCCAATCATGAGCTCTCAAGAGAAATAATTATTCAAAGTTTTTATGCTCGGCTTTCTGAAAACAATCGCACCATGCTCGATACTTCTTGTGCTGGCTCTTTTATGATGAAGACTATTGAATTCAAATGGAATTTATTGGATATAATTAAAGGCAACTCTGAAGATTGGGATCTCAAAGAACGTAAGGAGTCAGGTATGACACCTAAGTTTGATTGTGTTAAATCTTTTATGGATACCGATGTTTTCCGTAAGTTTAGCACTAAATATGGACTTGACTCCGAGATAGTAGCCTCTTTCTGTGAATCTTTTGCTGCTTATGTTGATCTCCCTAAGGAGAAGTGGTTTAAATATCATCCTCCCATAGAAGTAAAAGTAGATGCACCTATTAAAGTTGAAGAAAAGACTATCACTTATAATGATCCTATTGTTCCTACTTCTTATGTTGAGAAACCACCTTTTCCTGTTAGAATAAAGGATCATGCTAAAGCTTCAACCGTGGTTCGTAAAAGCAATATTAGAACTTATACACCTCCTGAGCAAGTTAAAGTTGAACCTAATATTGCTATTGTTAAAGACTCTTGGCTGATAATATTGATGGACACGTTATTTATTTCTGCGGTGAAACTGCTAGAATTGCCAAACCTTATGCTAAAGATAAACATAGACCTGTGGTAGGCATGCCCGTTATTTCTGTTAAAATAGGAGATCATTGTTATCATGGCTTGTGTGATATGGGTGCTAGTGTTAGTGCAATACCCTATGACTTATACAAACAAATTATGCATGATATTGCACCTGCTGAGTTAGAAGATATTGATGTCTTAAACTTGCCAATAGAGATACTATTTCACCAATGGGAATTGTTAGAGATGTTGAAGTCTTGTGCGGGAAAACTAAATATCCTGCTGATTTTCTTGTTCTTGGTTCCCCACAAGATAGCTTTTGTCCCATTATATTTGGTAGACCCTTCTTGAACACCGTTAATGCTAAGATAGACTGCGAAAAGGATGTTGTTACTATAGGCTTGGGTGATATGTATCATGAGTTTAATTTCTCTAAATTCAGTAGACAACACCGTGAAGAAGAATTACCTAGTAAGGATGAAATTATTGGTCTCGCTTCTATTGCCGTACCTCCTAGTGATCCTTTAGAACAATATTTGCTAGACCATGAAAATGATATGTTTATGAATGAAAGAAGGGAAATAGATGAAGTATTCTTTAAACAGGAACCTATCCTGAAACACAATTTGCCTGTTGAAATCCTAGGGGATCCTCCTCCACCCAAGGGTGATCCCGTGTTTGAGCTCAAACCGTTGCCTGATACTCTTAAATATGCTTATCTTGATGAAAAGAAGATATATCCTGTTATTATTAGTGCTAACCTTTCAGAGCATGAAGAAGAAAGATTATTGAAAACTCTGAAGAAGCACCGTGCTGCTATTGGATATACTCTTGACGATCTTAAGGGCATTAGTCCCACTCTATGTCAACATAAAATAAATTTGGAAGAAGATGCTAAACCAGTTCGTGATCATCAACGACGGCTGAATCCTAAAATGAAAGAAGTGGTAAGAAAAGAAATACTAAAGCTCCTTGAGGCAGGTATAATTTATCCCGTTGCTGATAGTCAGTGGGTAAGTCCTGTCCATTGTGTCCCTAAGAAGGGAGGTATTACCGTCGTTCCTAATGATAAAGATGAATTGATTCCGCAAAGAATTATTACAGGTTATAGGATGGTAATTGATTTCCGCAAATTGAATAAGGCTACTAAGAAAGATCATTACCCCTTACCTTTTATCGATCAAATGCTAGAAAGATTATCCAAACATACACATTTTTTCTTTCTAGATGGTTATTCTGGTTTCTCTCAAATACCCGTGTCAGCCAATGATCAATCAAAGACTACTTTTACTTGCCCTTTTGGTACTTTTGCTTATAGATGTATGCCTTTTGGTTTATGTAATGCACCTGCTACCTTTCAAAGATGCATGATGGCTATATTCTCTGACTTTTGTGAAAAGATTTGTGAGGTTTTCATGGACGACTTCTCCGTCTATGGATCCTCTTTTGATGATTGCTTGAGCAACCTTGATCGAGTTTTGCAGAGATGTGAAGAAACTAATCTTGTCTTGAATTGGGAAAAGTGCCACTTTATGGTTAATGAAGGTATTGTCTTGGGGCATAAAGTTTATGAAAGAGGTATTGAGGTTGATAAAGCCAAGGTTGATGCTATTGAAAAGATGCCATGTCCCAAGGACATCAAAGGTATAAGAAGTTTCCTTGGTCATGCCGGGTTTTATAGGAGGTTCATTAAGGACTTCTCAAAAATTTCTCGGCCTCTGACTAATTTATCACAAAAAGATATACCATTTGTATTTGATGATGATTGTGTAGAAGCATTTGAAATACTTAAGAAAGCATTGATCTCTGCACCTATTGTTCAGCCACCTGATTGGAATTTACCCTTTGAAATTATGTGTGATGCTAGTGATTATGCTGTAGGTGCTGTTCTAGGGCAAAGAGTTGATAAGAAATTAAATGTTATTCAATATGCTAGTAAAACTCTAGACAATGCTCAAAGAAATTACGCTACTATTGAAAAAGAATTCTTAGCAGTCGTATTTCCTTGTGATAAGTTCAGACCTTATATTGTCAATTCTAAAGTTACTATTCACACTGATCATGCTGCTATTAAATATCTTATGGAAAAGAAAGATGCTAAACCTAGACTTATTAGATGGGTTCTCCTGCTACAAGAATTTGATTTGCATATTGTTGATAGAAAGGGAGCTGAGAACCCCGTTGCAGACAACTTGTCTAAGTTAGAAAATGTTCTTGATGACCCACTACCTATTGATGATAGCTTTCCTGATGAACAACTAAATGTCATAAATACTTCTCGTACTGCTCCATGGTATGCTGATTATGCTAATTACATTGTTGCTAAATTTATACCACCTAGTTTCACATACCAGCAATAGAAAAAGTTTTTCTATGATTTGAGACATTACTTTTGGGATGACCCACATCTTTATAAAGAAGGAGTAGATGGTGTTATTAGACGTTGCGTACCCGAGCATGAACAGGAACAGATCCTACGCAAGTGTCACTCCGAGGCATATGGAGGACACCACGCTGGAGACAGAACTGCACATAAGGTATTGCAATCCGGTTTTTATTGGCCTACTATTTTCATGGATGCCCGTAAGTTTGTCCTGTCTTGTGATGAGTGTCAAAGAATTGGTAATATTAGTAGATGTCAAGAAATGCCTATGAACTATTCACTTGTTATTGAACCATTTGATGTTTGGGGCTTTGATTATATGGGACCTTTTCCTGCCTCCAATGGATATACACATATTTTAGTTGCTCTTGATTACGTTGCTAAGTGGGTAGAAGCTATTCCAACTAGTAGTGCTGATCATAACACTTCTATTAAAATGCTTAAAGAAGTTATTTTTCCGAGGTTTGGAGTCCCTAGATATTTAATGACTGATGGTGGTGATGAGGACATGTACCTAGGGTAGGGTCATAGGCCTGACCTAAATACCCTCCCCAAGGACATCACTCTAAAGCCAGAAGCATTCGAGGGGTACCATCACCCACTCGACCAGAAACATTTCCACTCGGAGGAATCAAGATCACTCGACCGTAACAAGAAACACTCGACGGACAGAAGACCTAAAGTCACTCTACACAGCTACGGTCGAGCATTAACTCCTAGACTTAATAGCCATTTATAACATTTTATTACGGACGTTACCAGTAACGCCCCCCTCTTGATGTACCTTAATTCCCTTGTAACGTGGGTTGGCCGAGGTGCTGGCGCACTCTATATAAGCCACCCCCTCCACATGCACAAGGGTTCGCACCCCCTGTAACACCCACGCATATAATCCAGTCGACCGCCTCCGGGCTCCGAGACGTAGGGCTGTTACTTCCTCCGAGAAGGGCCTGAACTCGTAAAACTCATGCGTACAACTTCTCCATAGCTAGGATCTTGCCTCTACATCCGTACCCCCCATTCTACTGTCAGACTTAGAACCACGACAGTTGGCGCCCACCGTGGGGCAGGTGTCTTAGCGACTTGTTGGAGAAGTTGCAATTTTTCCGATCCCCATCAGCATGGTTTCAGGCGGAGGATTGGCCGAGGGTCGCGAGATCTGTCTCGGCGCGCTCGTGTTCGTTGCCGACGACTCCGCTTGGCTCCAAGAAGCTCCACTCGACGTCGAGGCGCTCCCCGTCCACGGGGCAACGCACTTTCGCGCGTGCGTCCGCGGCGTCCTCCTGCGGCAGCCGTCGACCCAGTATCGGTCGGCTCAGGTGGCGTCTTCACTCCTTGCTGCCCGCCGGCACAAGCGTTCCGGTCGGTCGAGGCTCCAGCGGTGGGTGAGGCACGCGGTGGCTCGCCAGTCGGCCACCCCCCAAGTCGCGGCAATCGAGCCCGACGAAACTATCTACGGCCTGTTCGACTGGCTCCGTTGAGACCGCATCCGAGTGCGACAACAGTGACCCCGCGGAGGAAGTCCTGATGGTCAACGGATCATGCAGTCCTCCTGGCTTCCCCCGCGATGATGGTGGTGATGGCGGAGGCGATCCGTCGCGTGTCCACGAGGAGTACCGCCCCGAGCCCCTCTCTTCGCAGCAGAGGGAAGAGCATTGCCGCCGTAACATGGATGCACTTCACACTCCTATCGTTGGAGAAACCCCCGAGGCCCGGGCCTTGGAGGAGGTGCGCCTGGCCAACTTGGCTGAGCGCACTCGACTGGAGAATCTCCAGCACGCACTCGACGAGCGTGCTCGGCAGCGAGTTCCTGAATCCAGTCGACGACAACTTTTTTCGTCTCCAACCCAGGTATATCGAACTCTGATCCAGAATCTCACAGCTGCTGCCCGAATAGCAGAGTCGATTCAGCCTTCCCAGTCGGAGGCTGGTAGGGGTTTGATGCAGATCCGGGCTTTGCTCCGGGCGGCGGGGGAGCAGAACACAGCAGTGTCACAGTCTCGGAATAGGATTCATAGTAGATCTGTAATGGCAGACACAGTTCGGTCGGCTCACAGCCCAAGATCACCTCCAAGGCCTGAGGGACGTGGAGATCGACAGGATCAGTACAGAAACCGTGAGCAGTATGATCGTCGTCGAGTACCCATGCCTCCCCCAAGGAGTGGGTCATACGCGCCTCGGCAACACGATAACAGGCGCCCTCACAGTGGTGGGCAAAGGATTCCAGTCGACCCCCGGGAGCCGGGCTTTGACGCGAGATCCATTCTCGTTCAAGGTCTGGTTGACAGGAACAGAGCACATAGAGATGGCCACGATAGAGATTACCCGACCGGCAGCAGGGTGCATGTTTCAGGTCCCGAGTGTTTCAGCAGAGCCACCAGAGCAGTAGTGATTCCTCCCAACTTCAGGTTGTCGACTGGAGTCCGCAAGTTCACTGGTGAGTCCAAGCCTAACACTTGGCTTGAGGACTACCGAGTGGCTGTGCAGATTGGTGGTGGCAATGATGAAGTGGCCATGAAGCACCTTCCTCTGATGTTAGAGGGCTCGGTCAGAGCGTGGTTGAATCAGTTAGC
Organism: Aegilops tauschii subsp. strangulata; assembly: GCF_002575655.3. Classification (NCBI taxonomy): domain Eukaryota; kingdom Viridiplantae; phylum Streptophyta; class Magnoliopsida; order Poales; family Poaceae; genus Aegilops; species Aegilops tauschii. Next base: position 313,930,233 of record NC_053040.3, read on the forward strand.
ACCTGGCAGTATTTATAGCTGGGAAGAGCTTGCCCGAGTGTTTGTCAGAACATTTGAAGGTACATGCAAACGGCCAGCAGGGCTAACAGAGCTACAGTCTTGTGTGCAAAAGTCGAATGAAACCTTGAGAGATTATATCCAGAGATGGATCACGTTGCACCACATGGTGGAGAATGTGTCTGATCACCAAGCAGTTTGTGCCTTCAAGGAAGGCGTCAAGTATCGAGAATTGAATCTGAAGTTCGGTCGGACCAGAGATATGTCTCTGAGTCGAATGATGGAAATTGCCACCAAGTATGCTAACGGTGCAGAGGAGGATCGGCTCTGGAGTGGCAAGCACAAAATAGTCGCCCACGAAACCGGGGGAGGGAACTGCAATCGGAAGCAGAAGCGTAAAGCCGAGCCAGCTGTTCCCGGAGAAGCCTTAGCCGTGACTCAAGAAAAGTTCAAGGGGAAGCCCAAAGGGCCATGGAACCCCAAGAAAGTAAAAGATCAAGATGGAAATGATGTGTTGGATTTACCATGCCTCATTCACACCAAAAAGGATGAGGAGGGTAATCTCATTTATCCGAAACATACCACTCGACAATGTCGGCTCCTAATCCAGCAGTTCTGAGAGAAATACCCCAAAGAAAAGGAGAAAGAATCGGACAAAGTTGAGGATAAGGAAGAGGACGATGATGGTTACCCCCACGTCAATTCCACTGATGATTTTTGCTGATGTTGAGAGCAAGAGTCGACTGAAAGTCATCAACAGAGAAGTGAACATGGTCGCTCCGGTGACGCCCAGTTATTTGAAGTGGTCCCAGAATGCCATTACATTCGACCAGCCTGATCACCCGACACACATAGCCACCCCTGGGAGGCAAGCGTTGGTGGTCGACCCAGTCGTCGAAGGCACTCGGTTGACTAAGGTTCTGATGGATGGTGGCAGTGGCCTGAATATACTGTATGCGGAGACCCTGAAAGGAATGGGCATTCCGATGTCCAGACTCAGTGAAAGCAATATGAGTTTCCATGGGGTTATTCCTGGCAAGAAGGCTGAGTCACTCGGCCAGATCGCCCTCGATGTGGTTTTTGGTGATTCCAAGAATTACCGCAAAGAAAAGTTGACGTTTGAAGTCGTCGATTTCCAGAGTGCTTATCATGCTATTCTGGGCAGGCCGGCTTATGCATGTTTCATGGCTCGACCATGTTACGTTTACCTCAAATTGAAGATGTCTGGTCCTAAAGGAGTGATCACTATCACTGGCAATCAGAAGAAGGCAGAAGAGTGCTTCCAGAAGGGCTCAAAGATCGCCGATGTGCAAATGGCAGTAGTGGAATTGCAGGAGTATCAAAAAGATGCAGATCCGAGTGATTTGTTGCGAGCTAAGAAGCCTGCCACAGATTCAACATTTCAGTCATCTGGTGAAACGAAGCCGATTCATATTCACCCGACCGATCCCAATGCTGCTCCGACTCACATTTCGACAACACTCGACTCCAAATAGGAAGAAGAGCTCATCCAGTTCCTCCGTGAGAACTGGGACATCTTTGCATGGAAACCTTCTGACATGCCGGGTGTTCCCAGGGGGCTGGCCGAGCACCGTTTGCGAGTCGACCCAAAAGTGAAACCAGTCAAAGAACATCTTCGGCGGTCCGCCGTACAGAAGAGAAAAGCAATCGGTGAAGAAGTGGCTCGGCTCCTAGCAGCTGAGTTTATCCGAGAGATTTACCACTCCGAGTGGCTAGCCAATGTTGTCATGGTCCCCAAGAAGGACGGCTCACTCCGCATGTGCATTGACTTCAAGCATATCAATCGGGCCTGCCCGAAAGATCACTTTCCTCTCCCCCGCATCGATCAAATAGTCGACTCGACTGCAGGGTGTGAGTGCTTGTCCTTTTTGGACGCCTATTCAGGGTATCATCAGATCCGATTGTATGGACCCGATGAGATGAAAATAGCTTTCATCACTCCATTTGGGTGCTTCTGTTATGTCACCATGCCATTCGGCCTGAAGAATGCTGGAGCCACATTCATGAGGATGATTCAGAAGTGTTTACTCACTCAAATCAGTCGGAATGTGGAAGCATACATGGATGACATTGTGGTCAAGTCACGTAAAGGTTCCGACCTGTTGGCTGACCTTGCTGAAACTTTTGCCAACCTCAGAAGGTATGATATCAAGCTTAATCCATCAAAGTGCACATTCGGAGTTCCGGGCGGAAAATTACTCGGTTTCCTCGTTTCCGAACGGGGGATCGACGCTAACCCAGAGAAGGTTGGTGCCATTCTCCGAATGAAACGCCCTGTGCGTGTGCACGATGTCCAGAAGCTTACAGGTTGTTTGGCCGCCTTGAGTCGATTCATTTCTCGCCTCAGTGAAAAGGCATTGCCTCTTTACCGACTAATGAAGAAGTCTGATAAGTTCGAGTGGACTCCTGAAGCTGATGCAGCATTTGCAGAGCTCAAAGCCCTGCTTTCCACCCAGCTGATGCTTGCTGCCCCAATCAGCAAAGAGCCTTTACTGCTTTACATTGCAGCCACTGAACAAGTCGTCAGTACAGTACTTATGGTCGAGCGGGAAGAAGAAGGAAAAGCCTATAAAGTTCAGCGCCCAGTATATTATGTTTCTGAAGTTTTGACTCCATCAAAGCAAAGATATCCACATTATCAGAAGCTTGTTTATGGGATTTATATGACCATGAAGAAGGTTGCACATTATTTCTCTGACCACTCCATTACAATCGTCAGCAACGCTCCATTATCAGAGATTCTGAACAACAGAGATGCAACTGGTCGAGTGGCAAAGTGGGTGATTGAACTCCTTCCCTTGGATATTAAGTTTGAGGCAAAGAAAGCTATCAAGTCCCAAGCAATAGCAGATTTCCTCGCCAAGTGGACCGAACAGCAACTGCCGACCCAAGTCCACTCGGAGCACTGAACCATGTTCTTTGATGGTTCCAAGATGCTGAATGGTTCCAGTGCTGGGGTGGTACTGGTATCCCCCCGAGGAGACAAGCTTAGATATGTTCTCCAGATTCACTTTGATTCCTCCAATAACGAAGCGGAATATGAAGCACTCTTATATGGGTTACGTATGGCCATCTCACTCGGCGTCCGTCGCCTCATGGTCTACGGCGACTCAGATTTGGTAGTCAATCAAGTGATGAAGGGGTGGGACGTCAGAAGCCCAGCTATGACTGGTTACTGCAATGCGGTGAGGAAGTTGGAAAAGAAGTTTGAGGGGTTAGAGCTCCATCATATACCCCGACTGAAAAATCAAGCAGCCGATGATTTGGCAAAGATAGGTTCCAAGAGGGAAGCCATTCCCAGCAATGTGTTTTTGGAACACATTCATACACCTTCAGTTCAAGAAGATCCTTTCACTGAAGAGCCCCCGCAGCCTAAGAGTGCCACAGATCCGACTGAAGTCGAAGTCCCAGCCGTGGTCGACCTGATCATGGAGGTTTTGGTCATTACTCCCAACTGGACAGTGCCATACATTGCGTATATCCTTAGGAAGGAACTCCCAGAGGATGAAGAAGAGGCTCGACAGATCGTCCGTCAATCCAAAGCCTTTACTGTGATAAGAGGACAACTGTTCAGGGAAAGCGTAACCGGAGTCAGCCAGAAATGCATAACACCAGAAGAAGGTCGAGTGATCCTCAACGACATCCACTCGGGGACTTGTGGTCACCATGCGTCCTCTCGGACCATTGTGGCCAAAGCATGCCGAGCCGGATTTTATTGGCCACGAGCAAATGAAATGGCGAAAGATATAGTCGACAAATGTGAAGGCTGCCAGTTTTACTCCAATATGTCCCACAAGCCTACGTCAGCCCTGAAGACTATTCCACTCATCTGGCCCTTTGCTGTTTGGGGATTGGATATGGTTGGACCCCTGAGGACTGGTAGGAGCGGCTTCACTCATGTGCTTGTAGCAGTCGACAAGTTTACCAAATGGATTGAAGCCAAGCCTATCAAGAATCTTGAAGCCAGTACTGCCGTCAGCTTCATCAGAGAATTGACATTCAGATATGGAGTTCCGCACAGCATCATCACTGACAACGGGTCGAACTTCGATTCAGATGAGTTCAGAGCCTTCTGTGCTTCCCAAGGCACATGAGTCGACTATGCTTCAGTCGCCCACCCCTAGTCGAATGGACAAGCAGAAAGAGCAAATGGCTTGATTCTCAAAGGACTGAAACCCCGACTGATGCGTGATCTCAAACACGCAGCAGGCGCCTGGGTCGATGAACTTCCATCAGTTCTTTGGGGATTGAGGGAAACTCCCAATCGGTCGACTGGCCGAACTCCATTCTTCTTGGTTTATGGAGCTGAAGCTGTTCTACCGAGTGACTTGCTTCACAATGCACCCCGAGTCGAGCTCTTCTCTGAAGATGAAGCAGAACAGGCCCGGCAGGATGCAGTCGATCTCCTAGAGGAGGAAAGAGAGATGGCCTTAATCCGGTCGACCATTTATCAGCAAGACTTGCGTCGATTCCACGCCAGAAACGTGAGGGGCCGAGCCTTTCAAGAGGGAGACTTGGTTCTTCGAGTGGATCAGCATAAACCACACAAGCTCGCCCCTACTTGGGAAGGTCCCTTCATTGTCACCAGAGTTCTCCACAATGGAGCATACCATCTTTACAATGTCGAGCATCAGAAAGACGAGCCACGGGCTTGGAACGCGGAGCTGCTCCACCCCTTTTATACTTAAGTACTCATTCGGATGAGATGTAATAAGAAATACATTTGTAGTTTGTTTATCAAAGACAAGAGCTTTACAGTCTTCCTAAATGGTTGTTGTTGCTTTTGTTTGCGTCTGAAATCCCCCAGTGGGTGACTTTGCCGCGAATCCGTTCGCCTAAAGTTTGAAAAATCCTACCGAGTGGTGAGCAAGCCTCTCACTCGGGGGCTTAGCCGCGAATCCGTTTCGCCTAAGTTTGAAAATCCTACCGAGTGATGAGCAAGCCTCTCACTCGGGGGCTTAGCTGCAGTCCAGGACTCGCCTAAGTTTGTAAAATCCTACCGAGTAGTGAGCAACCCTCCCACTCAGGGGCTTAGCTGCAGTCCTGTACTCGCCTAAGTTTGAAAAATCCTACCGAGTGGTGAGCAACCCTCCCACTAGGGGCTTAGCTGCAGTCCAGTACTCGCCTAAGTTTGTAAAATCCTACCGAGTGGTGAGCAACCCTCCCACTCGGGGGCTTAGCTGCAGTCCAGGACTCGTCTAAGTTTGTAAAATCCTACCAAGTGGTGAGCGACCCTCCCACTCGGGGGCTTAGCTGCAGTCCAGTACTCGCCTAAGTTTGAAAAACCCTACCGAGTGGTGAGCAACCCTCCCACTCGGGGGCTTAGCTGCAGTCCAGTACTCGCCTAAGTTTGTAAAATCCTACCGAGTGGTGAGCAACCCTCCCACTCGGGGGCTTAGCTGCAGTCCAGTACTCGCCTAAGTTTGTAAAATCCTACCAAGTGGTGAGCAACCCTCCCACTCGGGAGCTTAGCTGCAGTCCAGTACTCGCCTAAGTTTGTAAAATCCTACCGAGTGGTGAGCAAGCCTCTCACTCGGGGGCATAGCTGCGAATCCGTTTTCGCCTAAGTTTGTAAAATTCTACCGAGTGGTGAGCAACCCTCCCACTCGGGGGCTTAGCTGCAGTCCAGGACTCGCCTTAGTTTGTAAAATCCTACCGAGTGGTGAGCAACCCTCCCACTCGGGGGCTTAGCTACAGTCCAGTACTCGCCTACGTTTGAAAAATCCTACCGAGTGGTGAGCAACCCTCCCACTTGGGGACTTAGCTGCAGTCCAGTACTCGCCTAAGTTTGAAAAATCCTATCGAGTGGTGAGCAACCCTCCCACTCGGGGGCTTAGCTGCAGTCCAGTACTCGCCTAAGTTTGAAAAATCCTACCGAGTGGTGAGCAACCGTCCCACTCGGGGGCTTAGCTGCAGTCCAGTGCTCGCCTAAGTTTGAAAAATCCTACCGAGTGGTGAGCAACCCTCCCACTCGGGGGTTAGCTGCAGTCCAGTACTCGCCTAAGTTTGAAAAATCCTATCGAGTGGTGAGCAACCCTCCCACTCGAGGGCTTAGCTGCAGTCTAGTACTCGCCTAAGTTCGAAGTCCATCCCCATTCGCAAGGATGACGAGGTGCAGGTCGACTGCAACCTTCTCCTTCAGAGCTGCGCCACAAGTACAACGTGCGCTCCATCCCTATCCGCAAGGACGACGAGGTGCAGGTCGACTGCAACCTTCTCCTTCGGAGCAGCGCCACAAGTACAACATGCGCTCCACCCTTATCTGCAAGGACGACGAGGTGCGGGTCGACTGGAACATCAACCTTAGAGCTGCATCTCAAGCACAAAGATTATTCCGTGTGAAGAACAAATTCCACTCGAAGACAAATACAAGCATATTTAGAGATAAATCAAGTTCAGATAAATCCTAAAGTTCAAGAACACGGATCAACGTACTCGGGCATTCAGCCCAAAGGAGTTTAACGGTTACAAAATCACTTGGCATTCCGAGGCAAATTTAAGGCAGAGCATAAAAGTTTGTTCACACCACAGGAGGAGGGCTGGCAGGCTCGACGAATTCGTCCAGGTCGATCCCGTCAGCAATCCGAGTGGCGGCAGCAATGAAAGTCTCCATGAAGGACTGGAAGTCGTGCCTCTTGGTGTTAGCAACTTTAATCACCGCCAGCTTCTCTTCCCGAGCTTCTCGACAGTGGACGCGAACCAGAGATAGAGCCACATCAGCGCCGCACCGGGCAGAAGACTTCTTCCATTCTTGAATTCGACTGGGAGCTTCATTGAGCCGAGCCATCATAGACTCGAGGTCATTCTAAAGTGTTGCCATGGGCCAGAGAGCTGTGTCAATCCGCGACATCACGAGTTTCAGTCGAGCGAGATAATCGACAACACCAGTGATGCGGGATTCCAGTCAGAGCACGTTCATGGCAGCTTCATCCTTCACTGGAGAGTTGATGGGGTCCAAGCTTGGTTCAATTCGCCCAGTCTCTTCGTCGAAGTCCCGGCAAAACTATGCATACACAATTCAAGGGTAAGCCAATGATCATATGTCGAGTCGACAAGAACAAACCAGTCGGATCCAAGGAAACACCTTCAAGCATGACGAACAACTTCTTAGCAAGGCTTCCCAGATAATTCTCCATATCGTTCCTCCTGCGGGCAATACCTTCCATCTTCTCGTTCAGATTTTCCTTGTCCTTCTTCAGGCGAGTTGCTTCCTTATTGGCTTCGTCAAGGGCAGTTTTCAGCCTGGAGTTTTCTTCCTCCAATTTGCTGGCTGAAGCCAACTTCTGTTCAGCGAGCGCGGTTTTCTCATCAGCTTTTTTCTGCGCGGCCGCCAGATCTTGATCCTTTTTCACCAGAGCTTGGTTAAGTTTCTCTGAAAGAAATAATGTTGGATTCAGAAAAAACAGAATGAAATCCGGTTCAGGGAAAACTCAGTCGACATGTCTTCCTTACCAGCGGCGTCATCCTTGGCCTTCTGCAGTTCTGTCTTGGCCAGCTCTAGATCGAGGTTGAGCTGAATCTGCTACTTCTCCAGGTCAGCAAAACGAGCTCCAAGATCACAAGATTTCTGGAACCAAAGAACAGGTCAGTCGACTGGCGAAAAGATTGGTTATTTCGGAGAGGTAAAAGGATAAAGCCAACAAATTCTAAGACTACTGCTGAATCAAACATCCAACAGTAGTCTCGGGGACTACACCCAGTGGGTGCACTTAGCGTGCCCCCATTGGTTCAGTTTACACTCGACAAGGCCTGTCCAGCACGAGTGCAAAAAACAGAGTCTTCAGACCATAGTCGACTGCCAGCAGTCGACCACGGTCTCAGGGACTACACCCAGTGGGTGCACTCAGCGTGCCCCCACTGGTTCAAAGTTCCACTCGACATGGCCCGACCAGACCGAGTGAAGAAATTCAAATTCTGATGCTCAGACCATAGTCGACTGCCCGCAGTCAATTATGGTCTCGGGGACTACACCTAGTGGGTGCACTCAGCGTGCCCCCACTCGTCAAAAGATTCAATCGACAACAACATTATCAGCTCAAAGTGCGAATCTGTTCAGTGACAAATCAAAACACCCAGTGGGTGTACAGATGCAAGGCGCAGACAGATGCAAAGATTCTTGGAAAGAAAGTTTTCAGGTACCATATCCTAACAGAACAAGCCAGAAGAGTCAGTCGACGATCTACTAACCTGGACGTTGCTCTGGAGAGCGGAGCTGGCATCATAAGCAGCTTGGCTGGCTTCCCGCACCATCTTCATCTTCTCCATCATAATGCCCGCCTGGCGTATAGCCTCTTTTGCAGCACCCACTTGGTCCTCTGGGATGTGATGTGTAGCAAAAAGTGAAGGTGGATCGGTGGGAGTCTGTGTAGCCGACGAGGAAGGCCGAGCACTCGACAGCAGTATGGCGAACGAGACGGAAGTCCGATTGGCATCGCCGGCATCCTGAATTACCGGTTCCACCACCGGTGTCGATTGAAGCGTCTTGCCAGCGGACGTTTTCCTGTTTCTTCTCCCCAAGGGCCTCTGTGGCTCGTCCTCGTCGTCGCCGGGGAGGTCAATAACGTTGAGGGCTATAAAAAGATCAGTCGCCAAAGTTTCATCACCCGATTGGATATACCGCAGCTCAATCGACAAATTGAAGGCAAAATCACGAGGATTGTACCCGGATTGGAGGTCACCGCATCTTCCATTTCGTCATCCTCGTTCTTATAAGCAGAGGTCCCAGAGGTAACGGCACTGCCAGTTTCAAGATTCATTCGGTCAAACCAAGGGAAAAATAAACATCACAGAACGTCGAGTAAAATCGAAAGAAGAACACTCACGCAGAAGCAACAGGAACGTCAATTTTGATTCTCGGCAGCGCCTTCCGAGTCTTCTGCACTACAACCTTGGACTGCTTTGGAGCTTTTTCAGTTGGTGCCGGAGAGGACGTCCGAGGACGCTTTGACGACTGCCCGGTCTGAACGGTCGCCTTGTCACGGGCGCTCGCCGGGTCGTGAGTAAGTTTGGATCGCCTTTCCCTGCGGGGAGGAGAGTCGACCTCTTCTTCGTCACTCGGGTCGTCGCTCTCCTCGTCCCCCTCTCTGTCGGAATGCCACTCGCCGCTTTCACCTCCGCTTGCCTCCCCCTCCGGGTCCTGCTCCTGCTCTCCGTTGGGCATCGAATACATTTCAGTAAGGGCCTAGAAGAAAACAAGCAAGACAAAGTCAGTAGGTGAAGCATAAATAGTTGCATGTTAAATCAAGATGACACTCGGTAATTCAGAATCGGACCTTGTCTGGTTCGTAGGATTGGTCAAGTGGAGGGATTCTCCTGGTTCCTCTGGGGTTATCCTTGTTGCCAGTGATACTCCTCAACCACTTCTCCACCGTATCCTCGTCGACTTCTTCTGGGTGCACCCGAGTGGAATCTTCAATGCCTGAATACATCCACATCGGATGGTCGCGGGCTTGAAGTGGCTGAATGCGTCGTCTGAGGAAGACTTCCAGCAGATCCATTCCAGTTACACCCTCACGGATGAGATAGACCACTCGCTCAACCAGCACTTTCACCTCCGCTTTCTCCCCTGAAGTCACTTTCAAGGCGGAGGTCTTCTCTACGCGAGCCATAGAAAAAGGAGGAAGTCCAGTCGACTGACCTGGAGTCGGCTGGTCTTTGCAGTAAAACCAGGTCGACTGCCACCCTCGTACTGACTCAGGAAGAATTATGGCTGGGAAAGAGCTCTTACCCCTCATCTGAATCCCAAGACCCGCACACATCTGGATCACTTGAGTCCTCTCGTCACTCGGGTTGGCCTTTTTGACCGACTGGGAGCGGCACGTGAAAATGTGCTTGAAGAGACCCCAGTGTGGTCGACAACCCAAGAAGTTTTCGCACAGAGACACGAAAGCAGCAAGATATATGATGGTGTTGGGGGAAAAGTGATGAAGTTGTGCTCCAAAGAAATTCAAGAAAGCCTGGAAAAAAGGATGCAGAGGCAGAGAAAATCCACGGTCGACGTGAGTGGCGAGGAGGACGCACTCACCCTCCCGCGGTCGAGGTTCGGTCTCATCCTCCGTGAGCCGCGCCAATCCGTGAGGAATCAGCCCCTCCTCCGCCAGATCGTCGAGGCCATCCTGACTGATCGTCGACCAGATCCAGTCGCCCTGGATCCAGCAGCGTGGCAAACCGGACCGCAACGAGGATCCGCCCTGGCTGGACTTTTTCCCCTTTGCCTTCGCCGTCGCCTTCTTCGCGTGCTCCAGAGCCACCATATTTTCTTTCCCCATCACCGTGGAGGGAGCTCGAGCAGAGCGGCGGCGCTGGAGGAGGAGCAGGCGCAGTGGGGAAAACTGAGAAGAGAGAAGAAGAATGAGGACGCACTGTTCAAAAACCCCGGTCCGGCGCCTTATATGGGGTTGCTTCCGAGTGACTGACCCGTAGGCCCGGGCAATCTTCAAATCCCACAACAGTCGCACGCGTGATACATGGCAAAAAAGGCGGCGCGGGAATTGAGGCGGCATTGCCTTATCCAGCCCAATTACTGCGGCCTCCTCCACCCCCCGCGCTTCCCGAAATTCGAATCCTCCGCGGGCAGCAGAACAACTTGTCAGATGGAAGATCTCCACCACATTAGCACCCGGACCTCTTCCAGGAAAAGTTCACTCGACAAACCAGGAATGGACCAAGGCGACTGAAAAAGAAGTTGGTGTCACCACCTCGGTTCGTTGATCCAAAACAAGACACACCCGAAGCGCGAAAAATGAGTCGGAAGTATCTTCAACTCCTTCTCCACTCAAACCCTGATCCATTCGGGGGCTAATGATGTGGACATGTACCTAGGGTAGGGACACATGCCTGACGTAAATACCCTCCCCAAGAACATCACTCTAAAGCCAGAAGCATTCGAGGGGTACCATCACCCACTCGACCAGAAACATTTCCACTAGGAGGAACCAAGATCACTCGACCGTAACAAGAAACACTCGACGGACAAAAGACCTAAAGTCACTCTACATAGCAACGGTCGAGCATTAACTCCTAGACTGTTAGCGACCAACCGTACACTCTTCACGGGCTGGGCCATTGGTTGCGCCTATTGGGCCTGGGCTGATGGGAAGCAACAGAAGGCAGCAACTACATATACAAGCGAACGGGCTACGAACGACTCGGCTTGGATCAGGACGGCTTCGGCCTCCTCTGCTTCTGTCTCTTCTTCCTCTCGTGTTCCTCTCCTCCTCTGTACTAGCTAAACCTTGGTGAATCCATGGCTTGTAGTTCAAGTCCTTGAGCAATTGATCTCTGTACTAGTGTGTTGCTAACAATTGGTATTCAGAGCCAATTCCCACCACTCTTCTTCAATTTCACCACTCAGCCTCAATTCCATGGATTGGAAGGCACGACTGGTGAGCTCCATCGAGGCGGCCGTGGAGGCGGCTGTGGAGACAGTCGTCAATCGCGCGGTACAGACGGCCGTCAAGGAGACGCGTGCCTACACCGATGGCTCGAGGCAACGCATCGGCGAGAAGATCAAAGAGAGACGCCATGCTCGAGCGGTGGGCATCCACAACGTCGTCGCCACCGCTTCCGACATGCCTGCTGCGACCACCTCCGAGGCCTCCTTCAACTGCGGCGCCACTCTACAGCTCGGCAAAGAGCCGGGCGTGGCCGCGTCCAACAGCATGGACCTTGCGGCCACGTTGCCCAGAAGGTGTTCGACACAGTGCCTAAGCCACGCCGTCACCGTGCCGGTGTCAACGACCGCTTCTGCCGTAACAACAGCTCCGTCCAACCTCACCGCCAGCGTCGACCCCGAGCGCTACTGCTTCGGCCTCGAGCTAATGACCACGACCTCGACTCCGACCTCTACACTGGATGTCTCGGGCGCATGCTCAACAGCGGCGAACTCCCTCACTCACAGCGCCATCTCCACCACCATAATTCCAGCGCCAGAGGCAACGGCGGTGATGGCCATGGACATCTCCATGCCGACCCCCGCGTCCGCATCAGGCGACATCAACTTCCCTGCATCACCAACTTCGGGTACTTATGATGTCTGCATCGTGCTCCCAGCCTCTAAAGTCCTGGGCGTCGACCCGATCACCAGCGGAGAAGACCCCGTGGACATGTTCCGGGCTTCGGGGAGTGCAGCCTTGATCTTGTCTCAGGAGGACTCGCCAGCTCTGTTGTATGAGCCACTGACAGTTTTTGAGCGAGACATGTTACCGCCCACCACCTGTTCGACTGAGTGCTCAAGAAGCAATCTGGATGCACCATCTCTTGCGTTCTCGACTACTCATATCACAGCAACAAGGTTGTTGCCAGCAGCAGCATCGTTTCTCGATTCGGAGCTCATGGTGCAAGCTTGGATGTCACCAACAGCCTGCTCCTCCGTCTCGGTGCATGAGGACGACATCAACAGCAACAACACATACACCATGGAGGTGCCCATGACCAAGGATGACATGTTCCTGACCAATCCAGTAGTGCCAGCAGTCTCACATGTCCACCCCCTGAAATTGTTCGTTGACCGTCAGCTTCAGGCACACAATCACTCTCAGTTGCAGCAAGGACCAACATCAATTTCATCATTGGATGGTATGGCAATTGATTCTATCTTGTCTTTTCTTCCTTGTAGTCCTGATGGTTGCTTGCATGGAAACAAAACCCAATTGCTCATTGGCAGCTATGTTGCTAGTACTGATTCACCATGGGACCCTGGACAACAAGCATCCATGTCCTTGTTGGGTGTTGGAGTGACAAAAATTTCATCGAATGACACTGTCAAGGACAACCAAAAACCCTTTTTCAGATGGGAAATTGCCTGGTTGTTCTACTTGGAATATCCTGATATTGGTATTGACAAGGTCAAGCCACAATTGTGTCCAGCAAGCAGAGAAAGTTTTGGATTAAACCCACTGGAATCAACACAAGCCAGTACTCATGTATTTTGCCCCAGCAGGAAGAAAGTTGTACAGTTGGTCAGACGACAGTTGTCGATTCCTGAGTCTGATGCTAGCATATTGTTACTCGAAGGACTACCTCTATTTTCTATTCACTTGACAGTGGGGTCATCTGGTGCTGGATCAGCCTGTTTATGCAATGGGATTATTACCATCGCGTTCTGGACACACTTCAAACCCGGCATGCTTACTCCATTGCATTACAAGGATTTGAGCTTCTGGCGATATATAAGTGTGGACCAGATGATGCAGAAAACTGGGCATGTTATTCAGTCTGGTCTGGAGCATATCCAATGGAAGATTGCATGGTCGCTTAACTTGAAAAACTTAAATGTTGTCAACCAGTCCGAGCAAACAATTCTTGCCGCAACATACCCTAAGTTGTATTTTCCGTGGCACCCAGGCGATGACCTGGTACAACATATCCTCTTGCTGGAGGTCAGCTGCCTAAACTGCAAAAGGCTCATTGTTGATGCTGCTACACAATATGATTTTGAATGTTTTGCTTGGGAATTTGCATGGTCACTTCACTCAGTGTGTTGTGCTGGCATGGCAAATACTGTACCATTTCAGTTCTCTGTTTCTATTGCCATGAGGAGCTTCCGGAGCCTCGAGTTTTGTCAAGGGAAGTTGTCATGGGATCTAGGCATCGGGGCCCTTCTCTATTTCTTCGGATTTTATGCTCAAACTGAAGTAACAGGAAGGAGGAATCTTATAGCTCCAGCTTTCTACTCAGACAGTGTCTGTGTCGACCGCCCCTACTACCTCGACGCATTTTCTGACCAAGTGAACATCAGCGACGAGTATTTCCTTGAGCAAGTCGGCGTTGTATGCTCCCTCAATCTCGCCAAGTTCCGCCTCAACTACGGCACCCACTACGACCTCGGCGAAGTTTTGAAGCATCAAGCACCATGGGATCTAGGAGGTTCGACATGGCATCGGCTTGAGGTCAAGCCGAATTTCAAGGAAGGGGGAATGTTAGCGACCAACCGTACACTCTTCACGGGCTGGGCCATTGGTTGCGCCTATTGGGCCTGGGCTGATGGGAAGCAACAGAAGGCAGCAACTACATATACAAGCGAACGGGCTACGAACGACTCGGCTTGGATCAGGACGGCTTCGGCCTCCTCTGCTTCTGTCTCTTCTTCCTCTCGTGTTCCTCTCCTCCTCTGTACTAGCTAAACCTTGGTGAATCCATGGCTTGTAGTTCAAGTCCTTGAGCAATTGATCTCTGTACTAGTGTGTTGCTAACATAGACTTAATAGCCATTTATAACATTTTATTACGGACGTTACAAGTAACGCCCCCCTCTTGATGTACCTTAAATCCCTTGTAACGTGGGCTGGTCGGGGTGCTGGCGCACTCTATATAAGCCACCCCCTCCACATGCACAAGGGTCCGCACCCCCTATAACACACACGCATATAATCCGGTCGACCGCCTCCGGGCTCCGAGACGTAGGGATGTTACTTCCTCCGAGAAGGGCCTGAACTCGTAAAACTCGTGCGTACAACTTCTCCATAGCTAGGATCTTGCCTCTACATCCCTACCCCCCATTCTACTGTCAGACTTGGAACCATGACAGGTTGTTCACACTTTATTCATGGTGCTTTTCGTAAAATGCTTGCTAAGTATGACGTTAATCATAGAATTGCATCTCCTTATCACCCACAGTCTAGTGGTCAAGTAGAATTGAGTAATAGAGAGCTCAAATTAATTTTGCAAAAGACTATCAATAGATCTAGAAAGAATTGGTCCAAGAAACTTGATGATGCATTATGGGCCTATAGAACTGCATATAAAAATCCTATGGGTATGTCTCCGTATAAAATGGTTTATGGAAAAGCATGTCACTTACCTCTCGAACTAGAACATAAGGCATATTGGGCTATTAAAGAGCTCAATTATGATTTCAAACTTGCCGGTGAGAAGAGGTTATTTGATATTAGCTCACTTGATGAATGGAGAACCCAAGCTTATGAAAATGCCAAGTTGTTTAAAGAAAAAGTTAAAAGATGGCATGACAAAAGGATACAAAAGCGTGAGTTTAATGTAGGTGACTATGTATTGCTATACAACTCTTGTTTAAGATTTTTTGCAGGAAAACTTCTCTCTAAATGGGCCCTTACGTTATCGAGGAGATCTATCGTTCCGGTGCCATAAAAATCAACAACTTCGAAGGCACAAATCCGAAGGTGGTGAACGGTCAAAGAATTAAACATTATATCTCAGGTAATCCTATAAATGTTGAAACCAATGTTATTGAAACCGTAACCCCGGAGGAATACATAAGGGACACTTTCCGGAACGTTTCAGACTCTGAAAAGGAATAGGTATGAGGTACGGTAAGTAAACCGACTCCAAAACAGTTTTTATGGCAATATTTCTCCGTTTTGGAATTTTTAGAAAAATAGAAAAATAAGAAGCAGTCCGGGAAGGACACGAGGGCTCCACGAGGGTGGAGGGCGCGCCCTACCCTACTGGGCGTGCCCCCTACCTCATGGGCACCTCGTGTGCTCTCCGGACTCCGTTTTCTTGCACGATACGTATTTTGGTCGGTAAAAATTCATTATATAATCTCCCGAAGGTTTTGACTCCTGTATCACGCAATTGTCCTCTGTTCTTGTTTCGAGCTGTTATCTGTTAGGATTGCCAAGGCCAGGCATCATGTCGTCCCCCTCCTCCAACAATGGTGACAACGATGCTTGGCTAATGAAGATAGAGCTGAAGAGGGAAGAACCTATGGAGATCAACACGGATGAAAGAATCAAGAAGGCCACGGAAGACCAAGCTCCTGAAGACAACCTTCAACTTGATCACAATCTTCTTACCCCAACTGAGATTGAAGCTTTCAAGATGATTGAGTTAGCTCGTATTCAAAACAAGTATCTCACCCGTGAAAATATTTTGTTGAAGGAGCATATTGTCGCACTCAAGGGCATTATCCGCAAGTTGGAGGATCTCTTACGCTCGATGTGCGATTACCCGTCAACAACACCTCCACCTTCTTCACCAGCAAAGGAGACATAATCACATGGGTATGGGCACTCCCCTTGGCAACTGCCAAGCTCGGGGGAGGTGCCCCGGTATCGTATCACCATCACACTCCTATCTTTACCGTTTTTCTTAGTTCGATACTAATTAGTAGTATCTTGATTTAGTAGAATAAAGTTTATGGCATGATCTAGTTTTGAGTTTTGCTTTATGATCTCTTTATGTAATCGAGTCCGTGAGCTATATATAATAAAGATTAGTGTTGAGTCAAGGGCTTGATTATTTTGCCATGATCTTGAGTAAAGAAAAGAGGAAAAGAATAAAAAAAGGGAAACAAAGAGATCATATTGACCTTATTGAGAGTAATGACTTCACATATAAAGGGTATGATGATTAAAAGTTGTTGGGAGTTGGCAAACATAGCTTTGGTCATCGTTGCAATTGATAGGAAGTAATAAAGAAAGAGAGGTTTCACATATAAATATACTATCATGGACATCTTTTATGATTGGGAGCACTCATTAAAGTATGACATGCTAAAAAGTTGATGTTGGACAAGGAAGAAAACGTAATGGGTTATGTTTTCTTATATCTGAGATAAAGTATATTGTCATGGATCATCCAACATGTTGAGCTTGCCTTTCCCCCTCATGCTAGCCAAATTCTTTGCACCAAGTAGAGATACTACTTGTGCTTCCAAATATCCTTAAACCAGTTTTGCCATGAGAGTCCACCATATCTACCTATGGATTTCGTAAGATCCTTCAAGTAAGTTGTCATCGGTGCAAGCAATAAAAATTGCTCTCTAAATATGTATGATTGATTGGTGTGCAGGAAATAATCTTTATACGATCTTGTGATGTGGAAGAAATAAAAGTGACGGACTGCATAATAAAGGTTCATATCACAAGTGGCAATATAAAGTGACGTTCTTTCGCATTGAGATTTTGTGCATCCAACGATAAAAACGCATGGCAACCTCTGCTTCCCTCTGCGAAGGGCCTATCTTTTATTATTATCTTCCACCTTATGCAAGAGTCATGGTGATCTTCACCTTTCCTTTTTATATTTTATCCTTTGGCAAGCACAGGGTGTTGGAAAGATCCTGATAGATATATCTAATTGGATGTAAGTTAGCATGAGTTATTATTGTTGACATTACCCTTGAGGTAAAAGGTTGGGAGGCGAAACTATAAGCCCCTATCTTTCCCTATGTCCGATTAAAACATCGTAACCACAAGTATTGCGTGAGTGTTAGCAATTATGAAAGACTAAATGATAGTTGAGTATGTAGACTTGCTAGAAAGCTCTGACATAGACTCTTTCTGATATTATGATAAATTGCAATTGCCTCAATGACTGAGATTATAGTTTGTTGGTTCTCAATAAAGTTTCTGATTCATACTTTTGCATTGTGAATAGATTATTACTTGAGCATAAGAAATCATATGACAATATCTTTCTATGTTGCTGGTATGAGAATAATCATGATGCCCTCATGTCCTTATTTTATTTTCTCGACACCTCTACCTCTAAACATGTGGACATATTTATCGTTATCGGCTTCCGCTTGAGGACAAGCGAGGTCTAAGCTTGGGGGAGTTGATACGTCCATTTTGCATCTTTCTTTTATATCAATATTTATTGCATTATGGGTTGTTATTACACGTTATGTCACAATACGTATGCCTCTTCTCTCTTATTTTACAAGGTTTACATAAAGAGGGAGAATGCCGACAGCTGGAATTCTGGGCTGGAAAAGGAGCAAATATTAGAGACCTATTCTGCACAACTCCAAAAGTCCTGAAACTCTACGAAAGTTATTTTTGGAAATAATAAAAAATATTGAGCGGAAGAAATACGTCAGGGGGGCCACCACCTGCCCACGAGGGTGGGGGGCGCGCCCTGTTGGCTCTCCGGTGGCCATCTTCTGCTATATGAAGTCTTTCGTCCAGGGAAAAATCAGAAGCAACCTTTCGGGACGAGACTCCGCCGCCACGAGGCGGAACCAATCTAGGGCTCCGGCAGAGCTGTTCTACCGGGGACACTTCCCTCCGGGAGGGGGAAATCATCGCCATCATCATCACCAACGCTCCTCTCATCGGGAGAGGGAAATCTCCATCAACATCTTCACCAGCACCATCTCCTCTCAAAACCCTAGTTCATCTCTTGTATGCAATTCTTGTCTCATAGTCTGGGATTGGTACTAGTAGGTTGCTAGTAGTGTTGATTACTCCTTGTAGTTGATGCTAGTTGGTTTATTTGGTGGAAGATCATAAGTTCAGATCCTATATGCATATTAATACCCCTCTGATTATGAACATGAATATTCTTTGTGAGTAGTTACGTTTGTTCCTGAGGACATGGGAGAAGTCTTGCTATTAGTAGTCATGTGAATTTGGTATTCGTTCGATATTTTGATGAGATGTATGTTGTCTATCCTCTAGTGGTGTTATGTGAACGTCGACTACATAACACTTCACCATTATTTGGGCCTAGGGGAAGGCATTGGGAAGTAATAAGTAGATGATGGGTTGCTAGAGTGACAGAAGCTTAAACCCTAGGTTATGCGTTGCTTCGTAAGGGGCTGATTTGGATCCATATGTTTCATGCTATGGTTAGGTTTACCTTAATACTTTTGTTGTAGTTGTGGATGCTTGCAATAGAGGTCAATCATAAGTGGGATGCTTGTCCAAGTAAGGGCAGCACCCAAGCACCGGTCCACCCAAATATCAATGTACCGAACGTGAATCATATGAACGTGATGAAAACTAGCTTGACGATAATTCCCATGTGTCCTCGGGAGCGCTTTTCTCTATATAAGAGTTTGTCCAGGCTTGTCCTTTGCTACAAAAAGGATTGGGCCACCTTGCTGCACTTTATTTACTTTTGTTACTTGTTGCTCGTTACAAATTATCCTATCACAAAACTATCTGTTACCACTTATTTCAGTACTTGCAGAGAATACCTTGCTGAAAACCGCTTATCATTTCCTTCTGCTCCTTGTTGGGTTCGACACTCTTACTTATCGAAAGGACTACGATAGATCCCCTATACTTGTGGGTCATCACTGTCCTACAAACCTCTACACTTGGAGGCCCAACAACGTCTACAAGAAGAAGGTTGTGTAGTAGACATCAAGCTCTTTTCTGGCGGCGTTGCCGGGGAGGTTAGTGCTTGAAGGTATATCTTTAGATCTTGCAATATAATCTTTTAATTTCTTGTTTTATCACTAGTTTATCCTATAAAAGAAAACTATAAAAAATGGAATTAAGGGTGCCTCATATGCTTCATGTTTTTAATGTCTTTCGTGAAAATGATGGGAAGGAAAATTGTGCTCAAGTACTAGAAGAAGAATTACATAGAATGTTTGGCATAAAATATGTGAATGATGAGCATGATTGCATTGTTGTTAGTATGAATTCTTTGAATACCCATGATGCTAATGATATGCAAAGCCACAAGCTTAGGGATGCTATGTTTGATGAAGATGATATGTTTAGTCCCCCAAGTTTTGATGAGCAAATTTATTATGATGAAAGCATGCCTCCTATATATGATGATTATTGTGATGACACGTATGCTATAAAGAATAAAGATAACCATGAAACTTGTCATCTTGATCTTAATTTTCATTCACATGATAGTTATTTTGTTGAGTTTGCTCCCACTACTATTGATGAGAATAAATTTGCTTACGTGGAGAGTAGGAAAATTTCTATGCAAGTAGATGATGAAAAGAATGCTTTATGTGCTGGTTATATGATTGAATTCATTCATGATGCTACTGAAAATTATTATGAGAGAGGATCAGATGCTTCTACATATTGCAATAATATCAAGTTTCCTCTCTATGTGTTGAAAATCCTGAAGTTATGCTTGTTTTGCCTTCCTATGCTAGTTGATTATTGTTCCCATAAGTTGTTTGCTCACAAAATCCCTATGCATACGAAGTGGGTTAGACTTAAATGTGCTAGTAATATTCTTCATGATGCTCTCTTTATGTTCCAACTCTTATCTTTTATGTGAGCATCATTGAAATCATCATGCCTAGCTAGGGGCGTTAAACGATAGCGCTTGTTGGGAGGCAACCCAATTTTATTTTTGTTCTTTGCTTTTTGGTCCTGTTTAGTAATAAATAAATCATCTAGCCTCTGGTTAGATGTGGTTTTATGTTTTAATTAGTGTTTGTGCCAAGTAAGACCTATAGGATCTTCTTGGATGATAATTATTTGATCTTGCTGAAAAAGACAGAAACTTTGTGCTCACGAAAACAATTGTTAAAAATCACCATAAAGTGATAAAGTACTATCCAATTTCAGTAGATCGATAATCAAATTATCTAGGTCGTCCTATTTTTTCAGATTTTTATGAGTTCTAGAAGTTTACGTTTGACACAGATTACTACACGTTGTTCTGTTTTTGACAGATTCTGTTTTCTATGTGTTGTTTGCTTATTTTGATGAATCTATGAGTAGTATCGGAGGGTATGAACCATAGAGAAGTTGGAATACATTATATATTACACCAATATAAATAAATAATGAGTTCACAACAGTACCTAAGTGGTGGTTTTATTTTCTTATACTAACGGAGCTTACAAGTTTTCTGTTGAGTTTTGTGTTGTGAAGTTTTCAAGTTTTGGGTAAAGATTTGATGGACTATGGAATAAGGAGTGGCAAGAGCCTAAGCTTGGGGATGCCCAAGGCACCCCAAGGTAAAATTCAAGTGCAACCAAGAGCCTATGCTTGGGGATGCCCCGGAAGGCATCCCCTCTTTCGTCTTCGTCCATCGGTAACTTTACTTGGAGCTACATTTTTATTCACCACATGATATGTGTTTTGCTTGGAGCATCATTTTATTTTGCTAGGATTTCCTTGCTTTTATTTAGAATAATGTTTTGCATCTTTATTTTCAATAAAAATGTCAAGGATAGCCTTTACCATGCTTATTTTGCAAGTATACATGTTGCTGTTTCAAAACAGAAAGTTTATCGCTGTTGCAAAAATTCCCTAGAAAAGCTAGAATATGATAAAATGTTGAAACTTTTGCATAACAAGATCTGATAAATTTTCTACAGTGTGGTAGAATTTCATAATGTTTGGAGTTAGGGAAGTATGATGAATCTTGCATTCTTTACAGACTGTACTGTTTTGGCAGATTGCTGTTATGTTTGCATTGTTTGCATATGTTTGCTTCTTTAATGATTCTATTTGAGGATAGGAGTATTAAATATGCAGAGACATTTAGTATGCAATGTGGAATAATATTTTTTGTGATTTTCTACAGTAGAGAATGATAAGGTTTTTACATTGGTTTATACTAACTTATCTCACGAGTTTTTGTTGAGTTTGGTGTGGATGAAGCTTTCGAGATTTAGGAAACCGTGATATAAAAGGAATTAAGGAGACGCAAAAGTTAATTCTTGGGGATGCCCAAGGCACCCCAAGATAATATTTGAAGAAGTCTCAAGCATCTAAGCTTGGGGATGCCCCGGTAGTCATCCCACCTTTCTTCTTCAACAATTATCGGTTAGTGTCGGTTGAGCCTAAGTTTTTGCTTCTTCACATGATGAGTGATATCCTTGAAATGTCATTTTATTTTGTTTTGCTTGCTGTTTGAATAATATCCCAAGATATGAAATTCTTAAATGAGAGAGAGTCTTCACATAGCTACATAATTATATAACTACTCATTGATCTTCACTTATATCTTTTTGGAGTAGTTTGTCATTTACTCGTGTGCTTCACTTATATCCTATGAGTAAATGGTTGAATGATTTGAATGTCATAAATCTGAAATTTTATATGTTTCATATGCCTTTCCCATGGGGAGTAATGCCTTCACATATAAGAAGTAGAGGTGGTAAATTTATTGAAGGTTAGCAAACATTGTATTGGTCACTTGAACAATTCATGAAAGAATATTGAAGGAAGAGAGATTTCACATATAAATATACTATCTTGGACATCTTCTATGATTGTGAGCCCCATTAATTATTTTCAAACCTGAGCAAATAGTTGAAGTTGGACAAGGAAGACAACATAATGAGTTATGCTTGGGTATATTTGTATAGAAGTTATATTGTTATGGATCCTCTAACATGTGGTTCTTGCTATTTAGAATCCTTTGCTAGCCAAAATATCTGTACTAAGCGGGAATACTGCTTGTACATCCAAATTCCTTGAACCAAGTTTCTTCCATGAGTGTCCACCATATCTACATATATGCAGTATTTACCTGCCGTTCCAAGTAAATTTGCACGTGCCAAACTCTAAACCTTCAAATAATATCTGTTTTGTATGCCCGAATTGCTCATGTAGCGACTAGGGGCTGTCAGTATCTTCCATGCTAGGTGGGTTATTCTCATGATGAGTGGACTCTTCTCATCATTCACGAGAAAATGGCTGGTAACTGGGATGCCCAGTCCTATGATCAAAAGATCGAAAACAAATTCGCAAATAATTTAAACAAACTCCCCCAGGATTGTTGAAAGATGGACGACACCTGTTGTTTCGGACAAGCCGTGGAGTGTGATTGTTAGTGGAGGGGGAGTAAAATCTTTACCTTTCTGTTTGGGAACCGCCTATAATGTATCTAGTATGGAAAATATTGGGAACTCTTGGTCGTTATGTTGACAATGAAAGCATACCTCTCAAAATTATTTTCATCTCTGTTTTAGCTTCGAGCTCTGGCACCTCTGCAAATCCCTGCTTCCCTCTGCAAAGGGCCTATCTTTTACTTTTATGCAAGAGTCAGTAGTATTCCTTCTCATTCCAACCTAATTTTTAGTTGGCAAGCATCATGTGGTGGAGAAAGATCTAAGCATATATGGCCATTCAAATATATTTGATCATGAATTATTATTGTTGACAATTATCTATATGATAAATAAGTTGGGAGGCGAAACATTAAGCCCCTATCTTTCTCTGTGTTCGATCGATGCTATTTGTTCTAAAAATATGCTTTGAGTGGTAGCAATCATGGAAGACTATATGATAGTTGAGTATGTGGGATTTGCTAAATCAAAGCTCTTACATAGACCCTTCCTGAAAATAAGATGAATTGTAATTGTTTGATGACTGAGAACATAGTTTGTTAGTTTTCAAGAAAGTTTATGGTCTATGCTTTAACATGTTAATAGCTTGTTACTTGATCATGAGAAGCTTTATGATATGAGCTATGTTATGACATATATTGATGCTAGAAAAGGTGATTGAAATTATCATTGATAAAACTTGTGCACCTGCTAGCATTCACACTTCATAAATTATTTCTTTTATCATTTACCTACTCGAGGACGAGCAGGAATTAAGCTTGGGGATGCTGATACGTCTCCAACGTATCTATAATTTATGAAGTATTCATGCTATTATATTATCTGTTTTGGATGTTTATGGGCTTTACTAAACACTTTTATATTATTTTTGGGACTAACCTATTAACCGGAGGCCCAGCCCAAACTACTGTTTTCTTGCCTATTTCAGTGTTTCGAAGAAAAAGAATATCAAACGGAGTCCAAACGGAATGAAACCTTCGGGAGAGTTATTATTGGAACGGAAGCAATCCAGGAGACCTAGAGTAGACATCAGGGAAACTTCGAGGAAATCACGAGGCAGGGAGGCGCGCTCTACCCCCCTAGGCGCGCCCCCACCCTCGTGGGCCCCTCGTGGCTCCCCTGACCGACTTCTTACGCCTATATATGTCCATATACCCTAAAAACAACGCGGAACACAATATATCGGGAGTTCCGCCGCCGCAAGCCTATGTAGCCACCAAAAACCAATCGGGACCCTGTTCCGGCACCCTGCCGGAGGGGGGACCCATCACCGGTGGCCATCTTCATCATCCCGGCGCTCTCCATGACGAGGAGGGAGTAGTTCACCCTCGGGCTGAGGGTATGTACTAGTAGCTATGTGTTTGATCTCTCTCTCTCTCGTGTTCTTGATTCGGTACAATCTTGATGTATCGCGAGCTTTGCTATTATAGTTGGATCTTATGATGTTTCTCCCCCTCTACTCTCTTGTAATGGATTGAGTTTTCCCTTCGAAGTTATCTTATCGGACTGAATCTTTAAGGATTTGAGAACACTTGATGTATGTCTTGCATGTGCTTATCTGTGGTGACAATGGGATATCACGTGATCTACTTGATGTATGTTTTGGTGATCAACTTGCGGGTTCCGTGATCTCGTGAACTTATGCATAGGGGTTGGCACACGTTTTCGCCTTGACTCTCTGGTAGAAACTTTGGGGCACTCTTTGAAGTACTTTGTGTTGGTTTGAATAGATGAATCTGAGATTGTGTGATGCATATCGTATAATCATACCCATGGATACTTGAGGTGACATTGGAGTATCTAGGTGACATTAGGGTTTTGGTTGATTTGTGTCTTAAGGTGTTATTCTAGTACGAACTCTTGAATAGATCGATCAGAAAGAATAACTTTGAGGTGGTTTCGTGCCCTACCATAATCTCTTTGTTTGTTCTCCGCTATTATTGACTTTGGAGTGACTCTTTGTTGCATGTTGAGGGATAGTTATATGATCCAATTATGTTATTATTGTTGAGAGAACTTGCACTAGTGAAAGTATGAACCCTAGGCCTTGTTTCAACGCATTGCAATACCGTTTACGCTCACTTTTATCGCTTGCTACCTTGCTGTTTTTATATTTTCAGATTTCAAAAACCTATATCTACCATCCATATTGCACTTGTATCACCATCTCTTCGCCGAACTAGTGCACCTATACAATTTACCATTGTATTGGGTGTGTTGGGGACACAAGAGACTCTTTATTATTTGGTTGCAGGGTTGTTTGAGAGAGACCATCTTCATCCTACGCCTCCCATGGATTTATAAACCTTAGGTCATCCACTTGAGGGAAATTTGTTACTGTCCTACAAACCTCTGCACTTGGAGGCCCAACAACGTCTACAAGAAGAAGGTTGTGTAGTAGACATCAATGATGTATTCATGCTATATTTACATCAACTATGTATGGATTTGGCACACTTTTATATTTTTTATGGACTAACTTATCAATCTAGGGCCCACTACCACTACCAGTTCCTGTTTTTAATTATTCCTTTTTTTGTTTCGCAGAAAATTCATATGTATGAAGGTCCAAACACGATGAAAATTTACGACATTTTTTACCGAGAAGGACCCTAGAAGCTTCAAGAGGAAACAAGAAGACTCACGAGGTGGCCATAAGCCATCCCAGCATTCCCAGGGGTAGGGCTCACCCCTGTCTTGTGGCCCCCCTCGTGGCTCCATTTTACGTGATTCCAATGCTGCAAAATCCTATAAATAGGTAAACGCCCAAAGAGAAACCTAGAAAAAGTCCTCCGCCACCGCAAGCCTCAATTCCGAAGCAATCTCACCTGGGGGCCTTCTCCGGCACCCTGCTATTGGGAAACGTTGCGTGGAAAACAAAAAAAATTCTATGCACACGCAAGATCTATCCATGGAGCTGCATAGCAACGAGAGGGGGAGAGTGTGTCTACATATCCTCGTAGACCGTAAGCGTAAGCATTTAACGTGGTTGATGTAGCCGAACTTCTTCGCGCTCCAACCGATCAAGTACCGAACATGCGGCACCTCCACGTTCTGCACACGTTCAGCTCGGTGACGTCCTCCGCCTTCTTGATCCAGCAAGATGGCGAGGTAGTAGATGAGTTCCGGTAGCATGACGGCATGGTGACGGTGACGGTGAAGTGATCTCTGCAGGGCTTCGCCTAAGCATAATGAAAATATGACCGGGGGTGTAAACTGTGGAGGGGGGCGCACACGGCTAGGTAATTGTCTGTTGTGTGCTAGGCGCCCCCTCCCACATATATATAGGTGGGAGGGAGGGAGGAGCAGCCAAAGGGGGCACCCAAGTAGGAGGAATCCTACTTGGGGTCTCTCCCAAGCCACGCCCTGCCCTTGAATAGGTGTGGGGGAAAGGCAGGGGAGGGTGGCGCCCCCCCTTTCCTTTCTCACTTGAGGAGGGAAAGGAAGGAGGGTCCACCCCTCCCCTTTCCTTCCCCCTAGGGCCTGCTATCCAAAGAAGGGGCACACCAGGGGCTGGTCTGTGCCCCCCTTTGGCCCATTAGGCCCATACACTTACCGGGGGTGTACGGAACCCCATCCTGTGACCCGATGACTACCCGGTGCACTCCGGAACTCTTCCGCTATCCGAATACCATCATCCTATATATCAATCTTTACCTCTCGACCATTTCGAGACTCCTCGTCATGCCTGTGAGCTCATCCGGGACTCCGAACAACGTTCGGTCACCAAATCATATAACTCATATAACATTATATCGTCAACGAACGTTAAGCGTGCGGACCCTATGCTACTTCTTGAGCTTGCGTTGGTTTTTCCCTTGAAGAGGAAAGGGTGATGCAGAAAAGTAGAGATAAGTATTTCCCTCAGTTTGAGAACCAAGGTATCAATCCAGTAGAGACAACACAGAAGTCACTGAATACCTGCACAAACAATCAAACAACTTGCACCCAACGCGATAAAGGGGTTGTCAATCCCTCCATGGTTACTTGCAAAAGTGAGATCTGATAGAGATAGATAAGCGATAAAGTAAATATTTTTGGTATTTTTGGTTTATAGATCAAAAAGTAAAAGATTGCAAAACAGTAGATCGGAAACTTATATGATGGAAAATAGACCTGGGGGCCATAGGTTTTGTTGGAAATATGCCCTAGAGGCAATAATAAAATGGTTATTATTATATTTCCTTGTTCATGATAATTGTCTATTGTTCATGCTATAATTGTGTTATCCGGAAATCGTAATACATGTGTGAATACATAGACCACAACATGTCCCTAGTGAGCCTCTAGTTGACTAGCTCGTTGATCAACAGATAGTCATGGTTTCCTGACTATGGACATTGGATGTCATTGATAACGGGATCACATCATTAGGAGAATGATGTGATGGACAAGACCCAATCCTAAGCATAGCACAAGATCGTGTAGTTCGTTTGCTAGAGCTTTTCCAAATGTCAAGTATCATTTCCTTAGACCATGAGATTGTGCAACTCCCGGATACCATAGGAGTGCTTTGGGTGTGCCAAACGTCACAACGTAACTGGGTGGCTATAAAGGTGCACTACGGGTATCTCCGAAAGTGTCTGTTGGGTTGGCACGAATCGAGACTGGGATTTGTCACTCCGTATGACGGAGAGGTATCTCTGGGCCCACTCGGTAATGCCTCATCATAATGAGCTCAATGTGACCAAGTGTTTGGTCACGGGATCATGCATTACGGTACGAGTAAAGTGACTTGCCGGTAACGAGATTGAACAAGGTATTGGGATACCGACGATCGAATCTCGGGCAAGTAACGTACCGATTGACAAAGGGAATTGTATACGGGATTGATTGAATCCTCGACATCGTGGTTCATCGGATGAGATCATCGTGGAACATGTGGGAGCCAACATGGGTATCCAGATCCCGCTGTTGGTTATTGACCGGAGAGTCGTCTCGGTCATGTCTGCATGTCTCCCGAACCCGTAGGGTCTACACACTTAAGGTTCGGCGACGCAAGGGTTGTAGAGATATTAGTATGCGGAAATCCGAGAGTTGTTCGGAGTCCCGGATGAGATCCCGGACGTCACGAGGAGTTCCGGAATGGTCCGGAGGTGAAGAATTGTATATAGGAAGTCCAGTTTCGGCCACCGGGAAAGTTTCGGGGGTCACCGGTATTGTACCGGGACCACCGGAAGTGTCCCGGTAGGTCCACCGGGTGGGGCCACCTATCTCGGAGGGCCCCATGGGCTGAAGTGGGAGGGGAACCAGCCCCTGTTGGGCTGGTGCGCCCCCTTGGGCCTCCCCCTACGCCTAGGGTTGGAAACCCTAGGGGTGGGGGCACCCCACTTGGCTTGGGGGGCAAGCCACCCCCTTGGCCGCCGCCCCCCCTTGGAGATTGGATCTCCTAGGGCCGGCGCCCCCCAGGGGCCCTATATAAAGAGGGGGGAGGGAGGGCAGCCGCACCCAAGCCCCTGGCGCCTCCCTCTCCCTCCCGTGACACCTCTCCCTCTCGCTGAGCTTAGCGAAGCCCTGCCGAGATCCCCGCTGCTTCCACCACCACGCCGTCGTGCTGCTGGATCTCCATCAACCTCTCCCTTCCCCTTGCTGGATCAAGAAGGAGGAGACGTCTTCCCCAACCGTACGTGTGTTGAACGTGGAGGTGCCGTCCGTTCGGCGCTCGGTCATCGGTGATTTGGATCACGACGAGTACGACTCCATCAACCCCGTTCACTTGAATGCTTCCACTCGCGATCTACAAGGGTATGTAGATGCACTCTTTTCCCTCTCGTTGCTAGAAGACTCCATAGATTGTTCTTGGTGATGCGTAGAATTTATTTAATTTCTGCAAGGATCTCCAACAGTGGTATCAGAGCTAGGTCTATGCGTAGTTTCTATGCACGAGTAGAACACAAACTTGTTGTGGGCGTAGATGTTGTCAATTTTCTTGCCACTACTAGTCTTATCTTGTTTCGGCGGCATCGTGGGATGAAGCGGCCCGGACCGACCTTACACGTACGCTTACGTGAGACAGGTTCCACCAACTGACATGCACTAGTTGCATAAGGTGGCTAGCGGGTGTCTGTCTCTCCCACTTTAGTCGGATCGGATTCGATGAAAAGGGTCCTTATGAAGGGTAAATAGAAATTGGCATATCACGTTGTGGTTTTGGCATAGGTAAGAAACGTTCTTGCTAAGAAACCTATAGCAGCCACGTAAAAACTTGCAACAACAATTAGAGGACGTCTAACTTGTTTTTGCAGCATATGCCGTGTGATGTGATATGGCCAAAAGGATGTGATATATGTGATGTATAAGATTGATCATGTTCTTGTAATAGGAATCATGACTTGCATGTCGATGAGCATGACAACCGGCAGGAGCCATAGGAGTTGTCTTAATTTATTCATGACCTGCATGTCAACATATAAACGTCATGTAAATTACTTTACTTTATTGCTAAACTGTTAGCCATAGTAGTAGAAGTAATAAATGACGAGACAACTTCATGAAGACACGATGATGGAGATCATGGTGTCATGCCGGTGACGACGATGATCATGGCGCCCCGAAGATGGAGATCAAAAGGAGCAAAATGATATTGGCCATATCATGTCACTATTTGATTGCATGTGATGTTTATCATGTTTTACATCTTATTTGCTTAGAACGACGGTAGCTTAAATAAGATGATCCCTCGCAATAATTTCAAGAAAGTGTTCCCCCTAACTGTGCACCGTTGCGAAGGTTCGTTGTTTCGAAGCACCACGTGATGATCGGGTGTGATAGATTCTAACGTTCGAATACAACGGGTGTAAGCCAGATTTACACACGCAATACACTTAGGTTGACTTGACGAGCCTAGCATGTACAGACATGGCCTCGGAACACAGAAGACCGAAAGGTCGAGCATGAGTCGTATAGAAGATACGATCAACATGAAGATGTTCACCGATGTTGACTAGTCCGTCTCACGTGATGATCGGACACGGCCTAGTTGACTCGGATCATGTTTCACTTAGATGACTAGAGGGATGTCTATCTGAGTGGGAGTTCATTGAATAATTTGATTAGATGAACTTAATTATCATGAACTTAGTCTAAAATCTTTACAATATGTCTTGTAGATCAAATGGCCCATGCTAATGTTGCCCTCAACTTCAACGCGTTCCTAGAGAAAACCAAGCTGAAAGATGATGGCAGCAACTATACGGACTGGGTCCGGAACCTGAGGATCATCCTCATAGCTGCCAAGAAAGATTATGTCCTAGAAGCACCGCTAGGTGACGCACCCATCCCAGAGAACCAAGACGTTATGAACGCTTGGCAGCAGCGTGCTGATGATTACTCCCTCGTTCAGTGCGGCATGCTTTACAGCTTAGAACCGGGGCTCCAAAAGCGTTTTGAGCAACACGGAGCATATGAGATGTTCGAAGAGCTGAAAATGGTTTTCCAAGCTCATGCCCGGGTCGAGAGATATGAAGTCTCCGACAAGTCCTTCAGTTGTAAGATGGAGGAAAATAGTTCTGTCAGTGAGCACATACTCAAAATGTCTGGGTTACACAACCGCTTGACTCAGCTGGGAGTTAATCTCCCGGATGACGCGGTCATTGACAGAATCCTTCAGTCGCTTCCACCAAGCTACAAGAGCTTTGTGATGAACTTCAATATGCAGGGGATGGAAAAGACCATTCCTGAGGTATATTCAATGCTGAAATCAGCGGAGGTGGAGATCAAAAAGGAACATCAAGTGTTGATGGTGAATAAAACCACCAAGTTCAAGAAAGGCAAGGGTAAGAAGAACTTCAAGAAGGACGGCAAGGGAGTTGCCGCACCCGGTAAGCCAGTTGCTGGGAAGAAGCCAAAGAATGGACCCAAGCCTGAGACTGAGTGCTTTTATTGCAAGGGAAGTGGTCACTGGAAGCGGAACTGCCCCAAGTACTTGGCGGACAAGAAGGCCGGCAACACCAAAGGTATATGTGATATACATTTTATTGATGTGTACCTTACCAGCACTCGTAGTAGCTCCTGGGTATTTGATACCAGTGCGGTTGCTCATATTTGTAACTCAAAGCAGGAGCTGCGGAATAAATGGAGACTGGCAAAGGACGAGGTGACGATGCGCGTCGGGAATGGTTCCAAGGTCGATGTGATCGCCGTCGGCACGCTACCTCTACATTTACCTACGGGATTAGTTTTAAACCTCAATAATTGTTATTTAGTGCCAGCTTTGAGCATGAACATTGTGTCAGGATCTCGTTTAATTCGAGATGGCTACTCATTTAAATCCGAGAATAATGGTTGTTCTATTTATATGAGAGATATGTTTTATGGTCATGCCCCGCTGGTTAATGGTTTATTCTTAATGAATCTCGAACGTAGTGTTACACATATTCATAGTGTGAGTACCAAAAGATGTAAGGTTGATAATGATAGTCCCACATACTTGTGGCACTGCCGTCTTGGTCACATTGGTGTCAAGTGCATGAAGAAGCTCCATGCTGATGGACTTTTAGAGTCTCTTGATTACGAATCATTTGACACGTGCGAACCATGCCTCATGGGTAAGATGACCAAGACTCCGTTCTCCGGAACAATGGAGCGAGCAACCAACTTATTGGAAATCATACATACTGATGTGTGCGGTCCAATGAGTGTTGAGGCTCGCGGTGGCTATCGTTATGTTCTCACTCGCACTGATGACTTGAGTAGATATGGGTATGTCTACCTAATGAAACACAAGTCTGAGACCTTTGAAAAGTTCAAGGAATTTCAGAGTGAGGTTGAGAATCAACGTGACAGAAAAATAAAATTCTTACGATCAGATCATGGAGGGGAATATTTGAGTCACGAATTTGGCACACACTTAAGGAAATGTGGAATAGTTTCACAACTCACGCCGCCTGGAACACCTCAGTGAAATGGTGTGTCCGAACGTCGTAATCGCACTCTATTGGATATGGTGCGATCTATGATGTCTCTTACCGATCTACCGCTCTCATTTTGGGGCTATGCTTTAGAGACCGCCGCATTCACTTTAAATAGGGCTCCGTCGAAATCCGTTGAGACGACACCGTATGAATTATGGTTTGGGAAGAAACCTAAGCTGTCGTTTCTAAAAGTTTGGGGATGCGATGCTTATGTCAAGAAACTTCAACCTGAAAAGCTCGAACCCAAGTCGGAAAAATGCGTCTTCATAGGATACCCTAAGGAAACCATTGGGTATACCTTCTACCTCAGATCCGAAGGCAAGATCTTTGTTGCCAAGAACGGGTCCTTTCTGGAGAAAGAGTTTCTCTCGAAAGAAGTAAATGGGAGGAAAGTGGAACTTGATGAAGTACTACCTCTTGAACCGGAAAGTAGCGCAGCTCAGGAAGATGTTCCTATGGTGCCTGCACTGACTAGAGAGGAAGCTAATGATAATGATCAAGGTACTTCGGATCAAGTTACTACTGAACTTCGTAGGTCCACAAGGACACGTTCCACACCAGAGTGGTATGGCAACCCTGTCCTGGAAATCATGTTGTTAGACAATGGTGAACCTTCAAACTATGAAGAAGCAATGGCGGGCCCAGATTCCGACAAATGGCTAGAAGCCATAAAATCCGAGATAGGATCCATGCATGAAAACGAAGTATGGACTTTGACTGACTTGCCCGATGATCGGCGAGCCATAGAAAATAAATGGATCTTTAAGAAGAAGACATACGCGGATGGTAATGTGACCATCTATAAGGCTCGACTTGTCGCTAAGGGTTATTGACAAGTTCAAGGGGTTGACTACGATGAGACTTTCTCACCCGTAGCGAAGCTGAAGTCCGTCCGAATCATGTTAGCAATTGCCACATTCTGTGATTATGAGATATGGCAAATGGACGTCAAAACGGCATTCCTTAACGGCTTTCTTAAGGAAGAATTGTATATGATGCAGCCGGAAGGTTTTGTCAATCCTAAGAATGCTAACAAGGTATGCAAGCTCCAGCGCTCCATCTATGGGCTGGTGCAAGCATCTCGGAGTTGGTACATTCGATTTGATGAGATGATCAAAGTGTTTGGGTTTACACAGACTTATGGAGAAGCCTGTGTTTACAAGAAAGTGAGTGGGAGCTCTGTAGCATTTCTCATATTATATGTGGATGACATACTGTTGATGGGAAATGATATAGAATTCTTGGGAAGCATAAAGGCCTACTTGAACAAGTGTTTTTCAATGAAGGACCTTGGAGAAGCTGCTTATATATTAGGCATCAAGATCTATAGAGATAGATCAAGACGCCTCATTGGTCTTTCACAAAGTACGTACCTTGACAAGATATTGAAGAAGTTCAATATGGATCAGTCCAAGAAGGGGTTCATGCCTGTATTGCAAGGTGTGCAATTGAGCACAGCTCAATGCCCGACCACGGCAGAAGATAGAGAAAAGATGAGTGTCGTCCCCTATGCCTCGGCCATAGGGTCTATTATGTATGCCATGCTGTGTACCAGACCTGATGTAAACCTTGCCGTAAGTTTGGTAGGAAGGTACCAAAGTAATCCCGGCATGGAACACTGGACAGCGGTCAAGAATATCCTGAAGTACCTAAAGAGGACTAAGGATATGTTTCTCGTTTATGGAGGTGACGAAGAGCTCATCGTAAAGGGTTACGTCGATGCTAGCTTCGACACAGATCTGGATGACTCTAAGTCACAAACCGGATACGTGTATATTTTGAATGGTGGGGCAGTAAGCTAGTGCAGTTGCAAGCAAAGCGTTGTGGCGGGATCTACATGTGAAGCGGAATACATGGCGGCCTCAGAGGCAGCACAAGAAGCAATCTGGGTGAAGGAGTTCATTACCTACCTAGGAGTTATTCCCAATGCGTCAGGCCCGATGACTCTCTTCTGTGACAACACTGGAGCTATTGCCCTTGCCAAGGAGCCCAGGTTTCACAGGAAGACCAGGCATATCAAGCGTCGCTTCAACTCCATTCGTGAAAATGTTCAAAATGGAGACATATATATTTGTAAAGTACATACGGACCTGAATTTAGCAGATCCATTGACTAAACCTCTCCCTAGAGCAAAACATGATCAACACCAGAACTCTATGGGTGTTCGATTCATCACAATGTAACTAGATTATTGACTCTAGTGCAAGTGGGAGACTGTTGGAAATATGCCCTAGAGGCAATAATAAAATGGTTATTATTATATTTCCTTGTTCATGATAATTGTCTATTGTTCATGCTATAATTGTGTTATCCGGAAATCGTAATACATGTGTGAATACATAGACCACAACATGTCCCTAGTGAGCCTCTAGTTGACTAGCTCGTTGATCAACATATAGTCATGGTTTCCTGACTATGGACATTGGATGTCATTGATAACGGGATCACATCATTAGGAGAATGATGTGATGGACAAGACCCAATCCTAAGCATAGCACAAGATCGTGTAGTTCGTTTGCTAGAGCTTTTCCAAATGTCAAGTATCATTTCCTTAGACCATGAGATTGTGCAACTCCCGGATACCATAGGAGTGCTTTGGGTGTGCCAAACGTCACAACGTAACTGGGTGTCTATAAAGGTGCACTACGGGTATCTCCGAAAGTGTCTGTTGGGTTGGCACGAATCGAGACTGGGATTTGTCACTCCGTATGACGGAGAGGTATCTCTGGGCCCACTCGGTAATGCATCATCATAATGAGCTCAATGTGACCAAGTGTTTGGTCACGGGATCATGCATTACGGTACGAGTAAAGTGACTTGCCGGTAACGAGATTGAACAAGGTATTGGGATACCGACGATCGAATCTCGGGCAAGTAACGTACCGATTGACAAAGGGAATTGTATACGGGATTGATTGAATCCTTGACATCGTGGTTCATCCGATGAGATCATCATGGAACATGTGGGAGCCAACATGGGTATCCAGATCCCGCTGTTGGTTATTGACCGGAGAGTCGTCTCGGTCATGTCTGCATGTCTCCCGAACCCGTAGGGTCTACACACTTAAGGTTCGGCGACGCTAGGGTTGTAGAGATATTAGTACGCGGAAATCCGAAAGTTGTTCAGAGTCCCGGATAAGATCCCGGACGTCACGAGGAGTTTCAGAATGGTCCGGAGGTGAAGAATTGTATATAGGAAGTCCAGTTTCGGCCACCGGGAAAGTTTCGGGGGTCACCGGTATTGTACCGGGACCAGCGGAAGGGTCCCCGGGGGTCCACCGGGTGGGGCCACCTATCCCGGAGGGCCCCATGGGCTGAAGTGGGAGGGGAACCAGCCCCTATTGGGCTGGTGCGCCCCCTTGGGCCTCCCCCTGCGCCTAGGGTTGGAAACCCTAGGGGTGGGGGGCGCCCCACTTGGCTTGGGGGGCAAGCCACCCCCTTGGCCGCCGTCCCCCCTTGGAAATTGGATCTCCTAGGGCCGGCGCCCCCCAGGGGCCCTATATAAAGAGGGGGGAGGGAGGGCAGCTGCACCCAAGCCCCTGGCATCTCCCTCTCACTCCCGTGACACCTCTCCCTCTCGCTGAGCTTGGCGAAGCCCTGCCGAGATCCCCGCTGCTTCGACCACCACGCCGTCGTGCTGCTGGATATCCATCAACCTCTCCCTTCCCCTTGCTGGATCAAGAAGGAGGAGACGTCTTCCCCAACCATACGTGTGTTGAACGCGGAGGTGCCGTCCGTTCGGCACTCGGTCATCGGTGATTTGGATCACGACGAGTACGACTCCATCAACCCCGTTCACTTGAACGCTTCCGCTCGCGATCTACAAGGGTATGTAGATGCACTCTTTTCCCTCTCGTTGCTAGAAGACTCCATAGATTGTTCTTGGTGATGCATAGAATTTTTTTAATTTCTGCAACGATCTCCAACAGGTTTCACTAGAGGCTTCTCTCAAGATAGAAAATATTATGGTGGGTGAACAAATTACTACCGATCAATTGATAGAAAAGCGCAAAGTTATGACGATATCTAAGGCAATGATCATTAATATAGGCATCACATCCGTGTCAAGTAGACCGAAACGATTCTGCATCTACTACTATTACTCCACACATCGACTGCTATCCATCATGCATCTAGAGTATTAAGTTCATAAAGAACGAAGTAACACATTAAGTAAGATGAAATGATGTAGAGGAATTAACTCAAGCAATATGATGAAAACCCCATATTTTTATCCTCGATGGCAACAATACAATACGGGCCTTGCTGCCCCTACTGTCACTGGGAAAGGTCACCGCAAGATTGAACCCAAAGCTAAGCACTTCTCCCATTGCAAGAAAAAACAATCTAGTTGGCCAAACCAAACCGATAGTTCGAAGATAATTACAAAGATATCAAATCATGCATAAAAGAATTCAAAGAAGATTCAAATAATATTCATAGATAAGCTGATCATAAATCCACAATTCATGGGATCTCAGCAAACACACCGCAAGAGAGTATTACATCGAATAGATCTCCAAGAACATCAAGGAGAACATGGTATTGAGAATCAAAGAGAGAGAAGAAGCCATCTTGCTACTAGCTATGGACCCATAGGTCTGTGGTAAACTACTCACGCTTCATTGGAAGGGCAATAGAGTTGATGTAGAAGCCCTCCGTGATCGAATCCCCCTCCGACAGGGTGCCGGAAAAGGTCCCTAGATGGGATCTCACGGGTATAGAAGGTTGCTGCGGTGGAAAAGTGTTTTCGTGGATGCCTCTGGTGGTTTGGTTATATATGGGAATATATAGGTGAAAGAATTAGGTCAGGAGGTGCACGAGGGGCCCACAAGGGTAGGGGCGCGCCCTCCGTCCTTGTGGCTGCCTCGTGGCTCCTACGACTTCATCTCCAAGTCTCCTGGTTGTCTTCTGGTCCAAGAAAAATCATCGCGAAGGTTTTATTCAGTTTGGTATTCCTTTTCTGCGAAACTCAAAAATAGGGAAAAAAATACGAACTGGCACTGGGCTCTAGGTTAATAGGTTAGTCCCAAAAATAATATAAAATAGCATATTAATGCATATAAACATCCAAAACATATAATATAATAGCATGGAACAATAAAAAATTATAGATACGTTGGAGACGTATCAATCATCCCCAAGCTTAATTCATGCTCGTTCTCGAGGAGGTAAATGATAAAAATAGAACTTTTGATGTGGAATGCTACCTAACATATTTATCCATGTAATTTCCTTATTGTGGCATGAATGTTCAGATCCGCAAGATTCAAAATAAAAGTTTAATATTGACATAAAACAATAATACTTCAAGCATACTAACAAGGCAATTATGTCTTCTCAAAATAACATGGCCAAAGAAAGCTTATCCCTACAAAATCATATAGTCTGGCTATGCTCCATCTTCATCACACAAAATATTCAAATCATGCACAACCCCGATGACAAGCCAAGCAATTGTTTCATACTTTTGATGTTCTCAAACTTTTTCAACTTTCACGCAATACATGAGCGTGAGCCATGGACATAACACTATAGGTGGAATAAAAGGTGGTTGTGGAGAAGACAAAAAGAGGGAGATAGTCTCACATCAACTAGGCATATCAATGGGCAATGGAGATGCCCATCAATAGATATCAATGTGAGTGAATAGGGATTGCCATGCAACGGATGCACTTGAGCTATAAGTTTATGAAATCTCAAAAAAGAAAACTAAGTGGGTGTGCATCCAACTTGCTTGCACATGAAGACCTAGGGCAATTTGAGGAATCCCATAATTGGAATATACAATCCAAGTTCTAGAATGAAAAATTCCCACTAGTATATGAAAGTGACTACATAGGAGACTCTCTATCATGGAAACCATGGTGCTACTTTGAAGCACAAGTGTGGAATAAGGATAGTAACATTGCCCCTTCTCTCTTTTTCTCTCATTTTTTATATGGCCTTCTCCCCCCTTTTTTTATTTCCTCACATGGGGCAATGCTCTAATAATGAAGATCATCACACTTTTATTTACTTACAACTCGATACTAAAACAAAATATGACTCTATATGAATGCCTCCGGCGGTGTACCGGGATGTGCAATCAATCAAGAGTGACATGTATGAAAGAATTATGAATGGTGGCTTTGCCACAAATACTATGTCAGCTACATGATCATGTAAAGCAATATGACAATGATGGAACGTGTCATAATAAACGAAACGGTGGAAAGTTGCATGGCAATATATCTCGTAATGGCTATGGAAATGCCATAATAGGTAGCTATGGTGGCTGTTTTGAGGAAGGTATATGGTGGGTGTATGGTACCGGCGAAAGTTGCGCGGTACTAGAGAGGCTAGCAATGGTGGAAGGGTGAGAGTGCATATAATCCATGGACTCAACATTAGTCATAAAGAACTCACATACTTATTGCAAAAATATATTAGTCATCGAAACAAAGTACTACGCGCATGCTCCTAGGGGGATAGATTGGTAGGAAAAGACCATCACTCGTCCCCGACCGCCACTCATAAGGAAGACAATAAAAAAATATCTCATGCTTCAACTTTGTTACATAACGGTTCACCATACATGCATGCTACGGGACTCACAAACCTTAACACAAGTATTTCTCAAATTTGCAACTACTCACTAGCATGAGTCTAATATCACCATCTTCATATCTCAAAACAATCATAAGGAATCAAACTTCTCATAGTATTCAATGCAATTTATATGAAAGTTTTTATTATATCCCTCTTGGATGCCTATCATATTAGGACTAAATTTATAACCAAAGCAAATTACCATGCTGTTTAAAGACTCTCAAAATAATATAAGTGAAGCATGAGAGTTCATCAATTTCTATAAAATAAAACCACCGCCGTGCTCTAAAAAGATACACTGGGCGTTGAACTTTATAGGCCTTGCCTTCTTCTTCTCGCTCCACCGTGAGCACTGTGCTGACAACTTGACCAGTGGATGCAATATATAACAGTAGATGCTCTTTGCTGACCGGAGCAGCAAGCACCGGCTAGGTTGAAAGCAGGGCTTTGAGCTCTACAAACGCTGCTTCAGCTTCAGGAGTCCACTCGAATGTATCAGACTTTTTCATCAGTCAGTAAAGAGGGAATGCCTTTTCACCGAGACGAGAAATGAATCGACTTAATACAGCAAGACAACTTGTAAGCTTCTGAACGTCATGCACACACACACACACACACATACACACTACTAGAATCAAGATCTTTGCCGTCAGCCAGTTCTTTGCCATCTGCCAGCTGACGGCAAAGAACTGGCTGATGACAAAGATCATATTTGTCGTCAACCTGTTCCTTGTCGTTTGCTAGCAGACGGCAAAGAGGTAGGTTGGCCCACTAACGAACACAACCTAAGCCCCCCTCTTTGCCGTATGCTAGTAGACATGAAAGCTTCTATGCCGTCTGCTAGCAGACGGCAAAGAAAGTGACCAAGCTAACGGCTGTTGCCCCCGGTCCCACCCCACTAGCTAGGCTCTTTGCCGTCTGCTAGCAGACGATAAAGCTTCTATGCCGTCTGCTAGCAGACGGCAAACAAATTTGACCTAGCGCTAAAACGGTCAGTGCCCCGCCCCACCCCCCTCTCTCTCCCCTCACCTCACCCGCGCCGCCCCCATAGCCCAAGCCGCCGCTAGCCCGCGCCACCCCCGGAGCCTGATGAGGCGCCGTCCAGCCCCGCCCCCCGGAACCCGCCCCGTCGCCAGACCGCCGCCCCGCCTCGCCCAGCGGACCCAGGCCGCGGCGGCCGCCCTGCCCCCCCCATCACTGTAGCCGCGCTGTCCAGCCCCGCCCCCTGGAGCCCGCCCCGTCGCCGGCCCGCCCGCCGCCCCGCCCAGCGGACCCAGGCCCCGGCGGCCGCCCTGCACCACCCCATCGCCATAGCCGCGCTGTGCCGCCCCGCCGCCCTTCCTCGCAGCCTTCCTCAACCAGCGCCCCCTTCCCATGGCCTGCCTCCATGGGCCGACCTCACCGGAGGTGAGTTCTTGGGTGTTTTTTTCCTGTTTTTTTTTAGATTTAGTTTAGGTTAGTTTAGTTTAGGTTAGTTTGGTTTAGGTTAGTTTAGTTTAGGTTAGGTTAGTTTAGTTTAGGTTAGTTTAGGTTTTTTTCTTCTGTTTTTTAAGAATACACAAGAAAGATGAAAAAAAAGAAGTAAAAGAAGAAGAGGAAGAAGAAGAAGAAGAAGAAGAAGATGAAAAAAAGAACAATAAGTAGAAGAAGAAGAAGAAGAAGAAGAAGAAGAAGAAGAAGAAGATGATGATGATGAAACAAAAGAAGTAGAAGAAGAATATGAAAAGAAGAAGTAGGAAAAGTATAAAAAGAGGGTCGCCGAGGGTTGAGGGTCACCAAGTGGTCGAGGGTCGCCGAGTGGTCGAGGTTCGAGGGGAAAAGGGGTCGAGGATCGAGGGTCGCTGAGGGGTCGAGGGGCCGAGGATTTGCCATCCCGACCGCGACACCCCGACCCCCTGAGCCCGACACCCCGACCCCGACATGACACCCCGACCCCGACACGGCACCCCGACCCCGACACAGCACCCCGACCCCGACACAGCACCCCGACCCCGACACGACACCGCTGACACCCCGACACCTCCCGAAAAGGTGCTCTTCGGCCTTCCAGAGGCCGACGGGGTCATATATTTGTGAATTATGAGTTAGGTCATATATCTTTTGATTTTGTTATAAAAACATCATATTTGTGTTGATCACGTGGTTTTAAATGTGCACTTGTTTCGTCGCTGCGAGGGTCTGGTGTTTGACGACCTCCCCGTGCGTTCGACGAGCTCCGCCCCTGCGTTCGTGGGTGAGCACAAATGACATCTCCTCCTTCCCCTTCATTTGCTCTGTTCTTATCTTTGTGCTAATGAAACTTGCTAGTTATAGGTGTCTTCAATCATCATTATGCATGACCACTGTGCGTCTCCCGTTCGAAAGGGTTACATCTATAAATATGCATGCATTTGCATATTTATAACCGTGATTCTTTTGAATTGTCCAGCCTTATCCATGGACAGCCCGAGTATGTGTAGATTGGGTTTGTTTTCCCATATGCTCTGCTCCGGATCTGATGCAGAATTTCGTCAGTGCCTCCCTATTGTTCTCCGGGTACACATCCTCTCTGCTTATTGCCGAGACATGTATCAGGAGAACAGCGGGGAGGGGCTGCTGAAATTTTGCGTCGGATCCAGAGCAGAGCATGGGAAAACGAACCCAATCTACACATACTCGGGTGGGATTAGGACCTATCTTTACCTATTAGCGTCTAGGTTGCATGGACGTAATAAAAGTGACAAACTCCATTAACTGATGGATATGGTTTGCTGAATTATGCATATATTTCTTGTGTGTCCAGTAGCTACGCAATATGAGTGATCGTGCGTGGATGTACACCAGTCACACTAGTCAGGAAGACATGACCGATGAATGTTTAACAAAAACCAGGGGGTTTGTGCGAGCCGCATTTGCAAATGGCCAGAGAACAAGCTGGTGCCCCTGTGTCGGGTGCGACAACTATCATAAGAGGGATGAGCTTGAAATGAGTAAACACCTGCAGAAGTTTGGTTTTGCGCCTGGTTATACGGTCTGGACATTTCATGGTGAGTCTGCCCAACGTCCCAGAGCCGAGGTGGTTCGTCGTCGCACTGACGAGCATGGTACCGGGATGGAAGACATGGTGCAAAACTTTGATGATGCTCGGGACTCGGATGATGAGATGGAGGAATCTGCAAAGGCCTTCAATGAAATGTTGGAGTCTTCAAAACGTCCTCTCCACGAGCACACTGAGCTTTGTCAGCTGGATATCATCTCACAAATAATGGCTTTGAAGGCTCAATTCAACTTGGGCAGAGAATGCTACGACGCGATGATGACAGTATTTGGACGTTTTCTACCCAAAGGTCATGTACTACCTGCAAACCTGTACTAGTGAGACAAAATCTTCTGTGCTCTTAAGATGCCCATGAGAAGATACATGCCTCTGAGAAAGGATGTGCCTTATTTTGGCTTCAGTATGTGGACTTGAACTATTGTCCCATTTGCAAGTCATCCAGGTATGTCGTGGTAGACAACGGTATGGGTGAGAAGACGCAGACGAAAATCCCCGTTAATGTTCTTCGGTATATGCCAATCGTACCAAGACTTCAACGTATTTTCATGGTCGAAGAGATGGCCAAACAGATGACATGGCACAAAACGGGCAAAAGAACCCAACTAGATGTAGATGGGAAGCTGATGATGGTGCACACGACGGTGAAGCGTGGAAGCGCTTTAATGCATTACACGAGGAAAAAGCGGCAGATCCAAGGCATCCTCGAGTCTCCATCAGCACGGATGGGTTCAGTGTGTTTGTTCTGACGGTAGCCCAATACAGTTGTTGGCCCGTATTTGTCATTCCACTCAATCTCCCCCCCCCCCGAATAGATTATGCAAGGAAAGAACATTTCCCTGGCGTTGATAATTCCAGGGTCCAACTATCCGGGGAAGAATATGAATGTGTACATGCAGCCGCTGAAGGACGAATTTCAAGAAGCCTGGGATAATGGGTTCAAGACATACGACGCCTTTAGCAAACAGAACTTCATAATGCGTCTCTGGTACATGTACTCGACGCCTGACTTGCCGGTGTATGCGCTATTCATTGGCTGGTGTGTGCATGGAAGATTCCCGTGCCCCACATGCAAGGGAGCTCTTGAGTTTCGTTGGCTTTAGGCCGGTCACAAGTTTTCTTGCTTTGACTTTCATAGACAGTTCCTGGATCCTCGCCATAAGTTCAAGAAAGACAAGAAGAACTTCATCAAAGGTAGAGTTGTCAAAAACTCTGCACCACCTGCGTTGACAGGACAAGAGACCCTGGATCATTTAAACGCTCTCGAGCCAGATCCAGAGCGTCCAGGGTATTTCAAGGGGTATAATTCGAAACACGCCTGGACTCACAAGACATGCTTGTGGGATCTGCCTTACTTCAAAGACCTCCTTTGCCCACACAACATCGAGGTGATGCACACTGAAAATAATATCTCCGAGGCACTTTTTGGTACATTGTTCGACATAGAGGGGTAGTCAAAGGATACTACTAAGGCTAGAGTCAATCTGGAGGCGCTATGTGATAGACCATTACAAAACATGCAACCACCAAAATGAAAGCAGAACTGGACAAAGCCAAAGGCATGGTTCAATCTTGGAGGCCAGCTATGAGGGAAATTATCTAGTGGGTGAAAATGCAGTGGATGTTCCCCGATGGGTATGCAGCGAATCTAAAGAGGGGAGCGAGTCTTGAAAAATTGAAAATATTTGGTCTCAAGAGTCATGATTGGCACATATGGATTGAGCGGGTAATGTCGGTGATGTTGCATGGCTTCATCCGTGAGGATGAATGGCTAGTACTGGCAGAGCTGAGCTATTTCTTCCGTGTTCTTGTGCGAAAGAACTTTCGCCTGGCCTCTACAAGAAATGGAAGAGTTGGCGCCGGAGTTGATCTGCAAGTTAGAGAAGATCTTTCCGCCGGGCTTCTTTAATCAAGTGCAGCACTTGATTTTGCATCTCCCGACCGAGGCAAGATGGGGGGGGGGGCGTGCAAAATAATTAGTGCTACGCAACTGAGAGGATGCAGAAGATGCCTCGAGAAAAATGTAAAAATAAACGTAGAATTGAAGCATTGATGGCCGAGGCATTCATTACTCAGGAGGCAGCAAACTTCATGACAGCACACTACGAAGCCAAAAATCGTCATTTGCATAATCTGAAGCCTCGGTACAATGCTGGCGACCCGAAAAAGGGTGGATCCAACCTCAGCCTATTCAAAGGAATCTCGCAGCAGCCGGTGCTTCTAATTCCTTAACGTTGGATGTCAAAGAATGGCGGACCATTTCATTGTATATCTTCAACAACCTAACAGAAGTGCGATACATCGAGTAAGTTCTCGATACATTGTTTTGCAACTTCTAATTCCTTTGAACTTCTCTTATTCCCGGATATATTTGATA
Source organism: Aegilops tauschii subsp. strangulata (assembly GCF_002575655.3). Lineage (NCBI taxonomy): Eukaryota > Viridiplantae > Streptophyta > Magnoliopsida > Poales > Poaceae > Aegilops > Aegilops tauschii. Next base: position 313,973,659 of record NC_053040.3, read on the forward strand.
CAGTCGATACATCGCCAAATTCTCATATGGAGCGGTGATCCAAAAGGATTCCGTCGAAGAGTATGAGCTTCTGGCAAAGCATGGAGGCGGCTATCCCAGTTTCATCTCTTGGTTCAAACAAACGGTAATTTCCATTAGACCATTTCATTTCTTCGTCTAATTTGCGGCTAAAGCAACAATCCTTTCATATTAAACTTGTAGGCTAATTCAGAGTTTATGGACGCCGAATTGAGACAAGTCGCTAATGGTTTTGACTTTAAGGTCCGTTCGTTTGACAAATACGACATCAACGGGTATCGCTTTCGTACATATGGCAAAGACCTATCTATGGCCGACCAAAAGTCTACAAATTGTTGTGTCTCTGCTATCAGCGAAGGAGATACTGAGTATTATGGAAGAGTTGAAGCAATTTATGAACTTCAATTCTATGGTGCAAACCCACCAAACGTCGTAGTCTTCAAATGTTATTGGTTCCAGCCGAAGGAGACTAAAAGGACTCATGAACATATAGGGCTAGTGGAAATCAAACAAAGCACCCATTTGGATGTTCCCGATGTCTATATTACGGCTCAACAGGCAACCCAAGTTTTCTATCTACCGTGGGCATGTCAAAGTGATCCAAATCTCAATGGTTGGGATGTCGTTTATGAAGTGCCGCCATGTGTTAGACCACCTCCCCCCAATGAAGAGGATTATGAACCTCACATTAACCCAGACACATATGAAGGAGAATTCTTCCAAGAAACACGTCTTTCCAAAAAATGTTTCAAGAACCGCTCTACTTCACCCCAGAACATTGAAGTAGACATCGACAATGAATCCGACTACACCCTTGAGCCGGAACAAGAAGAGACGGAACAAGAAGAGACGGAACAAGAAGAGGTTACTGTTGCAGATGACCTGTCACTGCTTGACCGATTACGTAAAGGAGGCCTTCCACATGTTGATGCATTTATTCCTGATGATGATGATGATGAGCACGTCATTACTAATAGTGATGATGATGATGCATTTATTGATCCCGGAGCATATATAGACGATGAAGAGTAATATTAGTAATGTCACGTATTCAATTGTTATTACGTACATATATATATATATATTATTAATTAGTTCATGTTATTAGGTATTCAAATTTTTATTATGTTCATGATGATGATGATACACTTAATTTTTTTATTATGAATAAATATGCTTACCATTTTGTCCTCCAAAATGAATAAATATGCTTAGTTAGCTCAAAAATGGCATAACTACCTTGGTTAGTTCAAAAATGACCTATACTTAGCTTCTTTAGTTCATTTATGACATACTTAGCATACTTAGGTAAAAATGGTATAATAACCTTGATTTAGCTCCAAACTGCCATATCATTAGTTTATTTTCCTCCAAAATGACAAAATAACCTTACCTAGCTCCAAAATGACCGATTTTAACTAGGATAGTTCTTAAATGACCTACACTTACCATTTTGTCCTCCAAAATGAATACATATGCTTAGTTAGCTCAAAAATGGCATAACTACCTAGGTTAGCTCAAAAATGACCTATACTTAGCTTCTTTAGTTCACTTATGACATACTTAGCATACTTAGGTAAAAATGGCATAATAATCTTGGTTACCTCCAAAATGACATATACTTAGTTTATTTCCTCGAAAATGACATAATAACCTTACTAAGCTCCAAAATGACCTATTTACCTAGCTTAGCTCTAAAATGACCTACACTTAGCATTTTTACCTGGCTTAGCTAAAAAATGGCATACTTACCTAGGTTACCTTAGTTAGAAGAAGAAGAACATAAAGAAGAGGAGAAAAAGAAAGAGAAGAACAATTCTTCTTCTTCTTCTTTTTCTTCTTCTAGTCTTCTTCTTCTTCTATCTTTCTTCTTTCCCAATTTGCAGATTTGCTTTAGATCACGGAAGCTTGCGTTGATGGAGTCTACTCTTCTCCTTGTACTTCCTTTTTGTTTTGATTTTGTAGGATGAACAATGTGAGTATTGCTACCTATACATGTATGTATGGATGAAACCATTGTATGCTTGTTGTTGGATATATGTTGGCTCTATATATGTTGGATATGGACTTTTGTGTTGGTATGTATATGTGTTGGATGATCATATTCATATGGCAGGGATAGGTATGCTTGTTGAAAGTATTTTCAAATATATATATATAATATATCTGTGAAATTGATTGAATTTAAGAAAAAACAGAAAAAACCAGGGGCAATACAGGCACTTTGCCGTCTGCTGGCAGACGGCAAAGAGGTTTGCCATCTGCCAGCAGACGACAAAGCTACCACGTGGCAACTACCTGTGCAACCTGGGGGGCACTAGGCTGGCTTATTTGGTTGCTTTGTCGTCTGCTGTCAGACGGCAAAGACCTTTGCATCTTTGCCGTCTGCCAGCCGACGACATAGCAAGCCACATGGCAGCTACTTGGGGGGCACCTGGGCTGGCCTATTTGGGCACGTTGTCAGGTCTTTGCCGTACGCCAGCAGACGTCAAAGCATGCCGTTAACCCCTTAACGGTCCTAACCCTAAACGGTGCCGTCCATGTCCTTTGTCGTCCGCTGGCAGACGGCAAAGGCCTTTGCATCTTTGCCGTGAACTGGCAGACGACAAAGTGCCTTTTGCCGTAGCCCGTTCAGCCGGACATGGTGCCGTCTGCTGGCTGATGGCAAAGGCCTTTGCCGTCCGCCAGGCATGCCTTTGCCGTCAACCATGGCAAACGGCAAAGTGCCTGATTCCTGTAGTGACATGGCATTTCATTCGGAGAATTGCACCGATCTTTTCGGGATTTGCATCTATCCCTCGTTCGGAAACGAGAAAACTGAGCAAATTTCCTCCAGGAACTCCGAATGTGCACTTGGATGGATTCATCTTGATGTCATATCTTCTCAGATTGGCAAAGGTTTCAGTGAGGTCAGACAACAGGTCGGAACTCTTGCGTGACTTGAGCACGATATCATCCATATATGCCTCCACATTCCGACTGATCTGAGTGAGCAGGCACTTCTGGATCATGCGCATGAATGTGGCGCCAACATTCTTAACACCGAAAGGCATGGTGACATAGCAAAAACACCCGAACAGGGTGATGAATGCCGTTTTTATTTCATCGGGTCCATACAGTCAGATCTGATGGTACCCGGAATACGCATCCAGAAAAGACAAACGCTCACACCCCACAGTCGAGTCAATTATCTGATCGATGCGGGGGAGCGAAAAATGATCTTTCGGGCAGGCCCGATTGATATGCTTGAAGTCAATACACATGCGGAGTGAATTATCCTTCTTGGGGACCATGACGACGTTGGCGAGCCACTCGGAGTGGTATATCTCACGGATGAACTTAGCTGCCAGGAGCGTAGCCACTTCCTCGCCAATCGCCTTCCTGTTTTTCACGGCGGACCGACAGAGATGCTGTTTGACAGGTTTTGCCTTTGAGTCGACACAGAAACGGTGCTTAGACAGCCCCTGGGTACACCCGGCATGTCTGATGGTTTCCATGCAAAGATGTCCAGTTCTCACGGAGGAACTAGATGAGCACGGCTTCCTATTTGCTGTCGAGTGTCGTTGAGATATGGGTCGGAGCAGCCGTGGGATCTTCCGGGTGAATGTGGACTGGCTTCGTCTCACCGGCCGACTGAAATGCGGATTCAGAAGCAGGCTTCTTGGCTCGCAACAAATCACTCGGATCAGCATTCTTCTCGTACTCTTCCAGTTCCACCATTGCCATTTGCTCATCAGCAATCTTGAAACCCTTCTGGTGGCACTCCTCATCTCTTTGCCTATTCCCAGTGACTGCAATCACACCTTTGGGCCCGGGCATCTTCAACTTAAGGTACACGTAACATGGATGGGCAAAACGAGCATATGCGGGCTTGCCCAGAATAGCATGATAGGCACTGTGGAAATCGACTACCTCAAACGTCAACTTCTCCTTGCTAAAATTCTTAGAATCACCAAAAACCACATCAAGAGCAATCTTCCCGAGTGACTTTGCCTTCTTCCCTAGGATGACTCCGTGGAACTGCATGTTGCTCTCACTGAGTTAGGACATGGGAATGCCCATCCCCTGAAGGGTCTCACCATACAGAATGTTCAGACCATTGCCACCATCCATGAGTATTTTAGTCAATCGGGTGCCCCCAACGACTGGGTCGACCAGCAAAGCTTGCCGCCCGGGGGTAGCAACGTGGGCTGGGTGATTAGACTGGTCAAATGTAATGGGTGTCTTTGGCCACTTCAGGTACGTCGTAGTTGCCGGAGCAACCATGTTCACTTCTCTGTTTATGACTTTCAGTCGACTTTTGCTCTCAACATCAGCAAAAATCACCAAGGTAACATAGACCTTCGGGTAACCATCGTCTTTTTCCTCATATTCGTCCTTATCAGAGTCCTTCTCACTGGGCTGACCCTCTCAGAACTGCTGAATCAGGAGTCTGCACTGTCGAGTGGTATGCTTGGGCAGAATCAAGTTACCCTCTTCATCCTTCTTCGTGTGAATGTGACACGGCAAATCCAGGACGTCCTGGCCGGATTGATCCTTCAACCGGACGTCCCTAGGGTTTTCCTTTAAACTTTCCTTGGGTATTCACCATTGCAGCCTCAGCCTGTCTAGTGGCTTCAGCCTTGCCTTTCTGTTTCCGACTGGGGGTTTCCACCCCCGATGTCATGGTCGACTGTCTTCCCTTTGCCATTCCGGAGTCGGTCTTCCTCTTCGCCATTCACATACCGAGTGGCTATTTCCATCATCCGATTCAGAGTCATGGCCCCGGAACGGCCGAATTTCAGTGTGAGCTCCCTGTACCGCACACCTTCCTTGAAAGCGCAGACGGCTTGGTGTTCTGAAACATTCTCCACCAGATGATGAAGTGTAGTCCACCACTGGATGTAATCTCTCAAAGTTTCATTGGGCTTCTGGACACAGTGTTACAACTCAGACAGCCCAGCAGGGCGCTTGCAAGTGCCTTCAAATGTCTTGATAAACACTCGGGCCAAATCTTCCCAAAAGAATATGCTTCCAGGAGCCAACTGATTCAACCAAGCCCTGGCCGAACCTTCAAGCATCAAGGGGAGGTGCTTCATGTCTACTTCGTCATTGCCTCCACCAATCCGCACCGCCACTCGGTAATCTTCCAACCATGTGTCTGGCTTTGACTCGCCAGTAAACTTGCTCACCCCCGCAGCTAATCTGAAGTTGGGAGGGGAACTCAGCTTCTCGAATGGCTCCGCTGAAACATTCGGGCCCAGAGACAAACGCCCTGCTTCCACTCGGACGATCTCTGTCCAGCCCTTCTCTGTTGGCTCTGCCTCTGTCAACCAAGCCTGTACAAGGACTGACCTCACATCAAACCCAGGTTCTCTTGGGTCGACTGGAATTCTCCGCTCGTCAACATACGGGTGCATGTCATCATACCGCTGGGGCGCGTACGAACCACCCCTCAGAGGGGGTGTAGGCACTTGACGGCGGTCATCACGGTGATATCGAGGATCAAACTGCCCGTGGCCTCGACCAAGGTACTGGTCCTAGCGAGAACCACGATCTTCACGCCACGGAGGTGATCTTGGGCTGTGTGCCGGCTGAACTGTGCCGGCCATGATAGACCTGCTATGAATCCTGTTGTGTGACTGAGAAACATCTGAGTTCTATTCCCCGGCCACCGTGAGCAGTGCTCGAATCTACTGCAGCCCTCTACCAGCCTCAGAACGGGACGGCTAGATTGAACATGCAATACATGCAACTGCTACAACATTCTGGATTGGGGTACGGTATACCTGACAATCTTCACGAGGCCCAGTCAGAAACAATTGTCGTTGCTGTCGACTGGAACCCGTAATTTGCCTGCAGGCACGGTCGTCGAGTGCTTGCTGTAGATTCTCCAGGTGCGTACGCTCAGCCAGGGTGGCTAAACGCGCAGCCTCCAAAGCCCGAGCCTCAGAGGTCTCTCCAACGATGGGGGTCTGGAGAGCCTGATTGTTTCTACGATGCAGCTCTTCCCTCTGCTCCGCAGTGAGGGCTTGAGGGTAATACTCGTCGTTGTCGCCTCCGCCGCAGTTGAATCCGGATGGACTGCACCAGGAGTCGACCATGAGGACTTCCGCCGCAGGATTATTGCTCTTGCACTCGGAAAGCGTATCCTAATGGCCAGTCGGCAGATCGAACAACCCATAAAGAGATTCATCGGGCTCAATTGCCGTGATTTGAGGGGTGGTTGACTGACGAGCCACCGCATGCTTCACCCACCGCTGGAGCCGCGAGCAACCGAATCGCTTGAGGCGGCGAATAGCGGGAAGCGAAGACGCCACGAGTGCCGACCGATACTGAGTCGACGGCTACCGCAGGATGGCGCCGCAGGCACTCGCACAGAAGTGCGCCGCTCCATGAATGGGGAGAGCCTCCACGTCGAGGGGGGCTTCTTGAAGCTAGGCGGAGTCGTCGGCAATGAAGGTGAGCGCGCCGAGACGGATCTCGCGACCCGGGGTCAATCCACCGCCGGAAACCATGTTGATGTAGATCGAAGAACGCAACCTCACCGGAAGTCGCTCAGACGCCTACACCATGGTGGGCGCCAACTGTCGTGGGAACGGATATGACAGTTGAGATGGGGGGTACATAGGAGAGGGCAGAGTCCTAGCTACGGTGAAGTTGTACACTCGGATTTACGAGTTCATGACCCTCTCGGAGGAGGTAAAAGCCCTACGTCTCGGTGCTACGGGAGCTCTTGTTGATTGGAGTGTGAGTTACAGCGGTGCGAACCCTTGTGCAAGAGGGGAGGGATGGCTTATATAGAGTGCGCCGACCCTTCACTGTCCTCAGTTACACCAGGGTTCAATGAGAGTTAAGTCTTGAACGTTACTGGTAATACCCGTATTAAATGGTCTTTATGACGACAGAGTGAATGCCTGACCGTTGCCATCCTGGGGTGACTCTAGGTATTCTGTACTCTGAGTGGATTCTTGTATGGTCGAGTGGAATTGGGATATCCGAGTGGAATCTTCTGTCGAGTGGATTGCACTTCATGGGGATTTCAGTCGGTATCTTCTGTTGAAATTTATAGGCCGTGGAATCTTGTGTAGTGTCCTTAGGTAGGGCGTCTAGGTCAGGCCTAAGACCCTACCCTAGGTACATGTCATCACAGCCACCCCTCCCCTTTCCTTCCCCTAGGGCCTGCTGTCCAAAGAAGGGGCGCACCAGGGGCTGGTCTGTCCCCCCCTTAGGCCCATTAGGCCCATACACTTACAAGGGTGTCCGGAACCGCTTCCTGTGACCCGATGACTACCAGGTGCACTGCAAAACTCTTCTTCTATCCGAATACCATCGTCCTATATATCAATCTTTACCTCTCGGCCATTTCGAGACTCCTCGTCATGTCCATGATCTCATCCGAGACTCCGAACAACATTCGGTCACTAAATCATATATCTCATATAACACTATATTGTCAACGAACGTTAAGCGTGCGGACCCTATGGGTTCGAGAACTATGTAGACATGACTGAGACACCTCTCCGGTCAATAACCAATAGAGGAACCTGGATGCCCATATTGGCTCCTACATATTCTACGAAGATCTTTATCGGTCGAACCGTTATGACAACATACATAATTCCCTTTGTCCATCGGTATGTTACTTGCCCGAGATTCGATCGTAGGTATCTTCATACCTATTTCAATCTTGTTACCGGAAAGTCCCTTTACTCGTTCCTTAGTCATTTGCTTGCAAGCTTATGATGTGTATTACCGAGAGGGCCCAGAGATACCTCTTAAATACTCGGAGTGACAAATCCTAATCTCGATCTATGCCAACTCAACAAACACCTTCAGAGATACCTGTAGAGCATCTTTATGATCACCCAGTTACGTTGTGATGTTTGATAGCACACAAGGTATTCCTCCGGTATCCGAGAGTTGCATAATCTCATAGTCGAAGGAATATGTATTTGACATGAAGAAAGCAATAGCAATAAAACTGAATGATCATTATGCTAAGCTAACGGATGGGTCTTGTCCATCACATCATTCTCCTAATGATGTGATGCCGTTATCAAATGACCACACATGTCTATGGTTAGGAAACCTTAACCATCTTTGATCAACGAGCTAGTCTAGTAGAGGCTTTACTAGGGACACGGTATTTGTTTATGTATTCACACATGTATTTAAGTTTCCGATCAATACAATTCTAGCATGAATAATAAACCTTTATCGTGAATAAGGAAATATAAAATAACAACTTTACTATTGCCTCTAGGGCATATTTCCTTCACCTGCCAGAGGAGGAAACCATTGGGGAGGCCATCTTCATCAAACTTGCTGCTTCCATGGTGATGCGTGAGTAGTTCATCCTCGGGGGTGAGGGCTTGTACTAGTTGCTATGTGTTTCATCTCTCTCTCTCTCTCTCGTGTTCTTGATTTGACACGATCTTGATGTATCATGAGCTTTATCAATATAGTTGGATCTTATGATGTTCAACTCCCTCTCTTATTTCCATGGTGAATTGAGTCTTGCTCTTTGAGGTTTCTTTATGTTGGATTGAAAATTTTGGATTTGAGATCACTTGATGCATGTCTTAACTCGTGAATACCCGTGGTGACATTGGGGCATTCTAGGTGAGATAAGAATTGAATGATACGTATCATCTAGCATAGTTGTAGTACGATCTCTAGAACTATTCATGACACTTTGGGGGCTTGTTCAATAGAATGATTGGAAAGACAACTTTGAGCTAGTTTACTACCTACTACGTGATTTCATCTTACTTTCTCTGATATGAAAAGAGACTTTGGAGTGATTCTTTGCCGCACTTTGAGGGATTCTCATGTGATTGACTTATGTTAATGATGTTGAGAGATTGCACTTGCGAAAGTATGAACCCTAGGTCTTATTTCTAAGCATCGAGACATTGTTTTGCTCACTTTTTGTTACTTGCTACCTTGTTTTTTTTTAATTGTTCAGATTACAAAAACCTATTTCTACCATCCATATTACACATCTATCATCACCTCGTCACCGAACTAGTGGACCTATACAATAGAAAATTGTATTGGGTGTGTTGGGGACACAAGAGACTACTTGTATTTGGTTGCAGGATTGTTTGAGAGAGAACCACCTTCATCCTACACCTCCCACGGATTAATAAATCTTAGGTCATCCACTTGAGGGAAATTTATTGTTTTCCTACCAAACTCTGCGCTTGGAGGCCTAAACAAGTCTACAAGAATAAAGTTGTGTAGTATACATCACTCTCGCCTACTAGCTCTCTTATGAGAGTTAGGAAAGATGAGAATCAGAGTCTAATGGATCTTCTAAGGGACGGGTAAGAGGTCGTCATAGCACTATCGAAGTGGCGTCACTTTAAGTGTTCTGTGCACTGTGCACCATTCTCGACGACCATAAAAGTGCTTAATCCCCAACGTGAATTATGGTAATTCATGTTAACATACCTCAAAGAACTGATGATACTTCAAAGTATATTTCAGGAAAATTTCTTTGAAGGTTAACCCTAAAACTACTTCAAGACAAGAGTTTGACAAGCGAACGGACTCTACATTTTCTTATTAGTGATCCAACATCATATTGAGTCCATAGGCATGCTGATACTATCAAACAGGGATGGGGATATGACAATGAGCCTTTTGCTCCATGTGCTTCAATATCAAACTCCAAAGCTCCTCAAATTCATTCAAGAATTTCCACTATGTCTACCTACACAATTCCATTTGGTGTTGTCAAAGCACTTCCATTCAAAGCCATCGATACAACCAAAAATATTCGTTGTTCCAATCTCTAGCTCAATTGAAATCTCCAACATTCCATTCAAAGTAACATAAGTAGCTTGGCAAACCTTTCGTTTTCACGCCGGAACTTTCAAGCAAAACCATTCAGAAATTCTAAAGCTTCAACAAAGAGTGTGCCGGTGTCAAAGTACTCACCTTGAAGCCACCGATTGAAATCGTTCACACCTATCGGTGCATTTCAATGTTCCCACTTTTGTTCAACTCGGAGCCGCCAAGCAAAACCATTAGGAGCCTCCGAGCTATGAATAAAGTGTGTAGCAATTACATTTTTGGTCCATCCTATATATATCCCCACCTATCCCACCAGTTCAACTAGAATCAAACTCCACTGCTATCATTTGTTCTGAATGAGATAACTCCACCTCCTTGGGCTGATTTGAAAGGTTAATCCACTCCAACTATACAATCAGCCCTTTGAGATATAGTCCCCTCTTTTTCCACTCACACCCTTATCCACATTCATAGTCAAATCTTGAGAGAGTTTGAGTGTTGAGAAGATTATATTTTGAAGCACCAGAGCAAGGGATTCATTTTCAAGCAACCTCTATCCTGTCACTTTTGGAAGTGTGTGCCTCCTGGATCGGGTAGGTGTGCTTGGAACTCCTCAAGTTTGTGAAGAAGCCAAGAAGTTTGTACGGGACCGGGGATTGCCTACTTCATGAAGATCTACCATAGTGAGGCTAGTACTTCGTGAATATAAGTCATGGTGGAATAGATTGGTTGATTCTTCATGGACCCTTCTTGGGTGAGTGTCCTTGGTGGACTGTTTCTCCATAGAATCTCGCAACCTCGAAGCCTCGTGGATGCAAACTATTGCCAACTATCAGAACCATGGAAAAAATCTTCACCAAGCCATCATGTTCGTGATTCTCCTAACTCTACTTATTTACTTTTCACTTGCATGTCTTTACATTCCCCTACCTATTACCCTAGATTTGCATGTGTAGGGTGCTCTATAGATTGCTAGAAAAGCTTAAAACCTGCCAAGAAGTTAAAACATGGGAAAAGAGTCCATTCTTGACATTAGTAGTCTATTCAACCCCCTTCTAGACATACTTATCGATCCTACAAACCCTTCCATAGGATGTAAGTCGTGCTCCCACAAGGCGACTGAACCTATTTAAAAAACATCGTTGTGTCATTTTTTGAGTGTGAGGTGACCTTCTCTATAAGGCCGTCATACACACCCTGCCTACTAATCTCTAACTATATTAAGAAGAATATCCGTTGTAAATATTTAACCCTTAAACATTGCACATATATATTTAAGAAAGGGAAATGTTATCTAGCTGACGTTGGATTTTTCCAGCGAACGCGGTTTTGGGCCATTGGATGAAAAACATGGATTTTGGAGCACTGGACACTGCCACATTAGGCGCATGCAACCGTTTGATTGGAGCGAGCCTTGGAAGAATGATTTCATCACACAAAAGCTTATCCATCCATCTCCCTAGCCTCTCCATGGCTCCCTACCAGTCTCTCTGCCTCTCCCTCTCCATCCAGCTGAACCATGAACGACGCCCGCGAGATCGAGCAGCTGCGGGCGATGAGGCCAGGATGCATGGATCTAGGAACAAGGTGGTGCACCTTGCAGCCACCGGCTCGCATCACCGTCACACATGGAGGGTCACCGCCAGCCCGCGTCGGTCACACAAGTAGGAGCACTAGGCTCACAATGGCCGCGCGTGAAGGGGCATCTCACTGTCGCATCTGCATGCTTTCTTGACGCGCATGAAAGAGCACCGGCAGCTCGCGTCGGCAGCTTGAGCAGGAGCACCACGGGTCACGACGTTTGCTCATGGAGGGGGTACCTCGCCATCGTGGCTGCCCGCTCGTTCGACATGCGTGGACAAGCTTTGGTATCATGCATGGCAGCTTGAGCTGGCATCCCGCATAGTTGAGTCGTAGGTCGCAGCCGTAGCCACAGTTGGTGTTGTGTGCAAGCACGACAACGAGGTTCGCATTGATGACTCCCGCTGCAGCGATGACCAGCACGATCTCTTCTTCTGCTCCTGGCTTCCTCACAAGAAGCAACAACAATAGATGGCCAACATTGAAGCAAGAAGCAGGGCCAATAGAAGATTTGTAGCAAATGTGTGAGCAGAAATATAGGTACTATGCCCCTGGCTTGAGCTTTTTGTGTGGGAGCAAATGGGTGAGCAGAAATTCATAGGGATGGTTTTAGTGTAGATGGATGTGGACCTTGGAGGTGGGCGTTGAGGGAGTCCTGGATTAGGGGGTCCTCGGACAGCCGGACTATATCCTTCGGCTGGACTGTTGGACTATGAAGATACAAGATTGAAGACTTCGTCCCGTGTCCAGATGGGACTTTCCTTGGCGTGGAAGGCAAGCTTGGCAATACGGATATGTAGATCTCCTCCCTTGTAACCAACTCTGTGTAACCCTAGCTCCCTCCGGTGTCTATATAAGCCGGAGGGTTTAGTCCGTAGGACAACAACAATCATACCATAGGCTAGCTTCTAGGGTTTAGCCTCTACGATCTCGTGGTAGATCAACTCTTGTAATACTCATATCATCAAGATCAATCAAGCAGGAAGTAGGGTATTACCTCCATCGAGAGGGCCCGAACCTGGGTAAACATTGTGTCCCCCGCCTCCTGTTACCATCCGCCTTAGACGCACAGTTCGGGAACCCCTACCCGAGATCCGCCGGTTTTGACACCGACATTGGTGCTTTCATTGAGAGTTCCACTGTGCCGTCACCGTAAGGCTTGATGGCTCCTTCGATCATCGGACAACTCGATGGCAACGATGCGATCCAGGGTGAGGTTTTCCTCCCCGGACAGATGTTCGTGTTTGGCGGCTTCGTACTGTGGGCTAACTCGCTTGGCCATCTGGAGCAGATCGATAGCTACGCCCCTGGCCATCAGGTCAGGTTTGGAAACTTGAACTATACTGCCGACATCCGCGGAGACTTGATCTTCGACGGATTCGAGCCCATGTCAGGTGCAGCGCACAATCATGACGAGCATGATTTAGCTCTGCCATCGGACTGTGTTCGGGAGATCACACCTGCAACTACTCCGGCCCTCAATTCGGAACAAATTGTGCCATCTGTAGACGGGTGGATGGACCCCGCCACGGAGGCCGCACACTCAGTGGCGATAGCACAGAACACTAACTTCACCTCCTACGAGGCCCGTGTTGCCGAACCGTTGGATTCGTCCCCGGCCACGGACTCCGAGCCGCTTGTGTTCGTGCCCATCGAATCTGATTGGGCGCCGATCATGGAGTTTACCTCCGCGGATATCTTTCAGCACTCGCCTTTTGGCGATGTGCTAAATTCATTAAGGTCTCTCTCCCTGTTAGGAGACCCTTGGCCGAATTATGTCTGGCTAGAATGGGATGCGGACGACAAAGAAATTCGTGACCCACCCACCACCCACTTAGTAGCCACTGTCGACGATTTAACCGACATGCTCGACTTCGGCTCCGAAGACATCGACGGTATGGACGACGATGCAGGAGACGAACAAGAACCACCGCCCACAGGGTGCTGGACTGCCACCTCATCATATGACATATACATGGTGGACACCCCCAAAGAAGGGGATGGCGATAAGACAACGGAGGATAATCCCTCCAAGAAGCAACCCAAGCACCGACGTCAGCAGCGCCGCTCTAAGTCCCGCCATAGTAAAAGCAGCGATACCGGCACAAGAGACAATAACGCTCCGGATAGTGCCGAAGACGACGATAATCCCCTCCAGTAAAACCTCGAGCGGGAGGATGAACAAGCCAGCCCTCCGGAACAGGCAGCAAACGGAGAATCAGAGGATGACAATTACATGCCTCTCTCCGAAGACGAAGTGAGCCTCGGCGACGAAGAATTTGTCATGCCTGAGGATCCCGTCGAGCAGGAGCGCTTCAAGCGCTGGCTTATAGCCACAGCAAACAGCCTCAAGAAAAAGCAACAATAGCTTTGAGCTGATCAAGATCTGCTAGCGGATAGATGGACTGAAGTCCTGGCAGCCGAGGAATACGAACTCGAGCGCCCAACCAAGAGTTACCCAAAGCGCAGGTTGCTACCTCGACTCAAGGAGGAAGCATTAAAACACACATCACCAGCGTATGATGCGGCAGATCGGCCACCTCGTGGCCGAGACAGAGAGGCATATCAGCCCGAAGTCCAGCCCGCACCCCGCCGCTACTCACACAAAAATACCAAGGCCCGGGGCAACACGCAGGACCTGCGAGACGTATTGGAAAACGGAACAAAACATGCAAGATCAAGCTACGGATCATGGGGGCGCGCACCAACGCGGGACGATGAACGTCACGCCGGATACACTAAAAGCAAATCCGGCCAGGCCGAATACAGCAGACAAGACTCACATGAACTGCGTCGTGATATAGCCCGGCAAAGAGGCGCCGCACACCCCCTATGCTTCACTGATGAAGTAATGGATCATGAATTCCCAGAGGGTTTTAAACCCGTAAACATTGAATCATATGATGGTACAACAGACCCTGCGGTATGGATCGAGGATTTCCTCCTCCACATCCACATGGCTCGCGGTGATGATTTACATGCCATCAAGTACCTCCCACTAAAACTCAAAGGACCAGGTCGGCATTGGCTGAATAGCTTGCCAGCAGACTCTGTTGGCAGTTGGGAGGATTTGGAAGATGCATTCCTTGACAACTTCCAGGGCACTTATGTGCGACCACCGGATGCTGATGACTTGAGCCATATAACTCAGCAGCCAGGGGAATCGGCCAGGCAATTCTGGACCCGGTTCTTAACTAAGAAAAACCAAATTGTCGACTGTCCAGATGCAGCGGCCTTAGCGGCATTTAAGCATAACATCTGTGACGAGTGGCTCGCCCGGCACCTCGGCCAGGAGAAGCCAAAGTCTATGGCAGCCCTCACGATGCTCATGACCCACTTTTGCGCGGGCGAAGACAGCTGGCTGGCTCGCAGCAATAACACATCAAGAAGTCGTGGCACTTCAGATACAAAGGATACTAACGGCAGACCACGTTGTAACAGACATAAGCGCCGCAACAACGGCGATAATGCCGAAGATACGGCAGTCAATGCCGGATTCAGTGGCTCTAAACCCGGTCAGCGGAAAAAGCCATTCAAAAGAAGTACTCCGGGCCCGTCCAGTTTGGACCGCATACTCGATCGCTCGTGTCAAATCCACGGCACCCCCGATAAGTCAGCCAATCACACCAATAGAGAATGCTGGGTGTTCAAGCAGGCCGGCAAGTTGAATGCCGAAAACAGGGACAAGGGGCTGCATAGCGACGACGAGGAGGAGCCCGGCCGCCGAACACAGGAGGACAGAAGAGGTTCCCTCCACAAGTGAAACATGCACTAAGGGACGTCTATGCGATGGAGCCAGTCGCCCCAAAGTTCAACCCATGGTCCTCTTGTCCAATCACCTTTGGTCACAGGGACCACCCCACTAGTATCCGTCATGGCGGATCTGCCGCACTGGTCCTTGACCCCATCATCGACGGATTTCACCTCACTCGAGTCCTTATGGACGGCGGCAGCAGCCTGAACCTGCTCTATCAGGATACAGTGCGCAAAATGGGTATAGACCCCTCGAGGATCAAACCCAATAAACCCACCTTTGAAGGTGTCATCCCAGGTGTGGAGGCCCATTGCACGGGCTCAATCACACTGAAAGTGGTCTTCGGATCTCCGGACAACTTCCGAAGCGAGGAGTTAATCTTCAATATCGTCCCGTTCCGCAGTGGCTATCACGCACTTCTCGGGCGAACCGCATTTGCGAGATTCAATGCGGTACCGCATTATGCATACCTCAAGCTCAAAATGCCAGGACCTCGTGGGGTTATAACAGTCAATGGAAACACAGAACGCTCGCTCCGCACGGAGGAGCACACTACGGCCCTCGCAGCTGAGGCACAAAGCAGCCTTTTAAGGCAAACCGCCAATTCGGCGATAAAGCCCCCGGACACCTTTAAGCGAGTCCGGAGTAACCTGCAGCAGGACCGCCTGGCACGTTCAGAGCTCGCCTAGCAATTCGGCCTCCGTCCTAGTCCTGGTCAAGCGACGAAACCTGTGCCGCGCGTACATAATTACGCACTAAAAATACCATGGGCATAGGCGGAGGCACGGCCAGGACACGTCCCACAATGCGGTTCAACCGCCCTAGGGGCTGTATACCTTTATCATTTTCTCTCTTTCAGGACCTTACTCTCTGGAAGCCCTTTCCGGTAGTCTCACTGCTGGACGCATTACGGGAAGGAAACACCAAGGAGGCAAGAAGCTAAGACGTACAAGGGAATCCCCAGGTGGTCTCTAATAACGATCGAAGTACCCGTTTTAAATACCCATATGCAACTTGCCCTTGGATAGGATATTCAAATAGTCCTATTTTTTGCTTATTGCACTACTTGTATCAGTACGCTTCGACGTATTATTTAAATAACAATGCATAGCATTAGTCTATTATTGCATTACCCTTCTTTTTTCTTGTCTGTTTATTTACGACAACTTGCACTCGTACATTCTGGTACGACCAGTATGCCAGGGGCTTCAGTATACCCCATAATACGGCGTGAGAAGTCCGAACACTTTCGACAGTGCGATACCCCGAACTTATAGCATTATATGCATCAGCTCCGAATCTTGTCTTGGGTCAATAGTTGGGTTTGCCCGGCTCCCATGTTTTGGTACCTTACGTTCCACAATATCGGCTAAGGTAGCGCTGGCAGAACTACTGCGATTGTGTCCCGATTCTTCCGGACGAGCACCTCAGTAGAGAAAGCCGAAAACTGACTGTCATGATAAGGCGAGAGCTGGTCGCTGTTCGAGAGGTCTCAAGTCCTTAAAGACCTTTTCCGCTTCGGGCGAGGAGTCGGCCTTGCCCGACTTAGGCGTATATAGCGCCCCAAATTCGGCCTTCCGAATACTAGGGGCTTCGCCAAAATTTAAAATTGTAGACTTCTATGGCTAAGTGAGAGTGATAAAGCCTTATAGTCTGATTGCCTGGTTCGTTGTGCTGAACACATCCCTCGAAGGACCCAAAATTGGGGTAAAGAGTGCTCAGGTTTATCCCGAACACCCCAATACTAGTTACATGGGGGCAGAAGCCGACGACTGGCCAACTCTCAGATCTTATAAACGGCCGCACAGAAGGTAATATTTTAAATTCACAAGCGTTGCATAGCACAAATGAACTCGTTTCATATTACAGGATCATGTGAGTACATTCATTCGAATATTACATCCTTAGTACATTCCTCCGCCACAAGGCGAGAACCCTTCAGGACACTGTTATAATACATCTCGGGGTGGCGATGCTCCTTGCCTTCTGGCGGCCCCTCCTTCACCAGCTTCTCGGCGTCCAGCTTCGCCCAGTGCACCTTTGCTCGGGCAAAAGCCCTGCGCGCGCCCTCGATGCAGACGGACCACTTTATGACTTCAAGCCGTGGACAGGCATTCACAAGCCGCCTCACCAGGCCGAAGTAGCTATCGGGCAGGGGATCGCCAGGCCACATCCGGACTATAAGACCCTTCATGGCCTGTTCGGCTGCCTTGTGGAGCTCGACCAGTTGCTTCAGCTGGTCGCTCAATGGCATGGGGTGTTCGGTCCCAGTATATTGAGACCAGAACAACTTCTCCATTGAGCTCCCCTCCTCGGCCCGGTAGAACTCCGCGGCATCTGAAACACTGCATGGCAGATCTGTGAACGCTCCTGGAGAGCTCCGAACTCGGGTAAGTAAAAGGAAATTTTCTTTCACATGCTTGCTTTGCATAATGAATGCCTTACCCGCCGCTATCTTCTTAACTGCCTCAATTTCCTGGAGGGCCTTTTGGGCTTCGGCCTTGGCGTGTTGCGCGCTTTCGAGGGCCTTCGCAAGCTCGGACTCTCGCGTCTTAGAGTCAAGCTCCAAGGACTCGTGTTTTTTGACGAGAGCCTGGAGCTCTTGCTGCACCTCGCCCACCCGGGCCTCTTGTTTTTCTCTCTCAATGCGCTCCTTGGCCACCTTGTCCTCGGCCTCGGACAGCGCCTTCTTCAGGGTCGCCACTTCGGTCGTGGCTCCTAGCAAAATTAATAACGATCCTATGATCTAAGCAACCACCCTTGTTTTTTCTTATCAATGTACAGACGGGGTATAACTTACCTTTGTTCACTTCGAGCTGCCTTTTGACAAGGCCGAGCTCGTCCTTGGACCGCTCAAGGTCCCGCTTCAGTGCGGCGACCTCCGCAGTACGTGCGGCAGCGGCTAGCAGTGAAGCCTGCATATGCACATAGACATATTTCAATTAGACTCCTGCGGTTATTATTTGATCCTCTATTCGTCCTTTCTTCGCAAACGCCAACAGAGCATCAGGGGCTAGTGTCTATGCGGTAACATTCTCTTATAATCTGGTTACTTACCTCAAAGCCTGTTAGGAGGCTGGCACAGGCTTCAGTCAGTCCGCTCTTGGCGGACTGAACTTTCTCAACCACCGCACTCATGATAGTGCGGTGTTCTTCGTCGATGGAAGCGCTGCGAAGTGCTTCCAGCAAGTTGTCCGATGCCTCTGGATGGACAGAGGCCATCGGCACAGGCGGCTTGCCCCTCTTAGCGAGGGGTTGCCTAACAGAGTCCGGAACCACTGGAGGTTCCGGCGCAGTATTCGGCTGAGGGCCGAATTTGCTGCCCCCATCATCAGAGCCCATGGGAGTCTTGCCCCCCTTGCGCCCAGCATCCGGAAGGTCGCCGTGAGGCGCCTCCAGGACTACCTCCCCTCGGATCAGTGCCCTTTGAGACAACACTTCAACGTTGTCCGTAGGGCGAGGGGAGGAGGCGGTCGGAAGTGAATCACTGTTCAGATCCGATGGGTCCAAAGAACCATCCGATGAAGATACGTCAATATGGGCTTGCGATGGAATGCATAATCATGTTCGGCGTGATGAGAAGCAGTTCAATAAAACATACCAAGAAGTATTATGATATCCGGATACTTACAACTTCGCCAGGGGCTTGTCCCTGGGCAACCACTCCTCTTCGCTGAAGGCAGCGGTGGTGGAGTTGTCCAGAAGAAGGGTTCTTCCCTTCTTGGACCCTTCGGCCGCCCCGAACGGGGCGGCCCTCCTTTTCTTGTCTCCCCCGGCTGGGGGGAGAACTTTCCTCTTCCTCCTCCTCGTTTTCATGGGAGGAGTGCGCCTCGGTGCTCTCGGACGATGAGTCCGATATCACCCTGTGCCGGAGATCCTTCCTGGTCCTCGTGGCCTTCTTCTTGGCCTTCTTCTCCGGCACCTCGTAAGGTGCCGGAACCAGCATCTCCATTAGGAGAGCATCTGCTGGATCTTCGGGCAGGGGAGCCGGACAATCGATCCGCTCCGCTGTCGCTACCCAGTCCTGTTAAACGACGTGGAGTCTTAGATCCCGCGCGTAGTTATACTGGGGAAATGAACATTCTTATAAGATATAAAAGACTTACCGGATTCACAGGGCGCTTTGCGCTGAGTCCGCGGTCCTCGGTAAGGGGAGGTGGTACCTCGGCGCCCTTGAACATCACCTTCCAGACGTCCTTATGCGTCGTGTCGAAGAGCTCTCACAGCGTCTGGTGCTCGGCCGGGTCGAACTCCCACAAGGTGAACGCCCGTCTTTGATACGGGAGGATCCGGCGGAAGAGCATGACTTGGACGACGTTGACGAGCTTGATTTTCTTGCTCATCATGTTTCTGATGGATGTCTGGAGTCCGGTCAGCTCTACCGGGGAACCCCAGGATAGGCCCTTCTCTTTCCAGGAGGTGAGCCGCATGGGGATTCCGGATCGAAATTTGGGGGCCGCCACCCAGTTGGTGTCGCGCGGCTCGGTGATGTAGAACCACCCCGATTGCCACCCCTTTATGGTCTCCACATAGGAGCCTTCGAGCCAGGTGACGTTGGGCATTTTGCCCACCATGGCGCCTTCGCACTCCGCTTGCTGGCCGACCACCACCTTCGGTTTAACATTGAAGGTCTTCAGCCACAGGCCGAAATGTGGTTGGATGCGGAGGAAGGCCTCGCACACGACGATAAACGCCGAGATGTTGAGGATGAAATTTGGGGCCAGATCGTGAAAGTCCAGCCCGTAGTAGAACATGAGCCCGCGGACAAGCGGGTGGAGGGGAAATCCCAGTCCGCGGACGAAGTGGGTAAGGAAAACCGCCCTCTCATGGGGTTCTGGAGTAGGGATGATTTGCCCCGCATCTGGCAGCCGGTGCGCGATATCCGCGGCCAGGTATCCGGCTCCCCGTAGCTTTGTGATGTTGTCCTCCGTAACGGAGGAGACCATCCACTTGCCTCCTGCTCCGGACATGCTTGGAGTGGTTTGAGGAGGAAAACGTGAACTTGGGCACTGGAGCTCGAGTGCGCAAGAATGGATGAGCTAGGAGGAAGAAGGCGTATGTGAAAAGGTGAATCCTTGTCCATTTATAAGGGCGGAAGAGGCTATGCGCCTCCCCACCTACCTGGTAAAATCGCTTATTCCCCAAGCGCCGTAACTGATGGCGCGGCTGGGTTACCCACACCTGTATTGATGAGAATCCCGTGATAAGGGGACACGATCTCTGCTTCGACAAGACGTGCCAAGGAAACCGCCTCGCAATACGTGCTATGGCTGGTTGTGAAAAACGGTTCGAATAATGACCGGGCCGTAGTATGATGTCATGCTACAGAATGTGTCAGCAGATTAGATTTGTGGAAATATTATTCTCTCTACGGTGGTATGTGGAATTTGTTTTGCAGAGCCGGACACTATCCTTGTGTTCAAAATCTTCTATGGAGTATTCGGAGGAAGAACCCGCCTTGCAATGCCGAAGACAATCTACGTGCCGGACTCATCATCATTGAAGCCTGGTTCAGGGACTACTGAGGGAGTCCTGGATTAGGGGGTCCTCGGACAGCCGGACTATATCCTTCGGCCGGACTGTTGGACTATGAAGATACAACATTGAAGACTTCGTCCCGTGTTCGGATGGGACTTTCCTTGGCGTGGAAGGCAAGCTTGGCAATACGGATATGTAGATCTCCTCCCTTGTAACCGACTCTGTGTAACCCTAGCTCCCTCCGATGTCTATCTAAGCCGGAGGGTTTAGTCCGTAGGACAACAACAATCATGCCATAGGCCAGCTTCTAGGGTTTAGCCTCTACGATCTCATGGTAGATCAACTCTTGTAATACTCATATCATCAAGATCAATCAAGTAGGAAGTAGGGTATTACCTCCATCGAGAGGGCCCAAACCTGGGTAAACATTGTGTCCCCCGCCTCCTGTTACCATCCGCCTTAGACGCACAGTTCGGGACCCCCTACCCGAGATCCGCCGGTTTTGACACCGATAGGCGTGAATTCAGAGGTTGTCTTTATAGTCTTAGAGCATCTCCAGCCGTTCGCCCCCCCTAGGGGCTTGAAATAGCGCCGCCCTGGGGGCGAACCAGTGCTAATTTGGGTGTGGGGGCGGTAGGTTTTCCAATTGCTGCCCCCAGGTCGCCCCAGGCACCAATTTCGGCCCACTTTTGACGCTAATTGGCCCACTTTTCAGCCCACTTTCGGTGCAAATTGGCCCACTATCGGCGCAAGTTGACCAATTTCGGCCAGTATTCGGCGTGCTTCGGCACAAATTGGACATAAGCTATTTTTATCACATAGTTCATCTTAGAAAATCAATAAAAATCAAATAGTTCAATACATATTATATAGTTCAACAAATGAAAACTCATATTTCATCACACGTCGAGCTAGGCGTTGCCCTTGAGCCTCCATATCACTACTGCAGGATGCTGCTAACGCGACACTACGATCAGAGACCCTTTGACGAAACTATGTGCGATGCATTAATCACAAATGGTGATGTAAAATAACTATCAAAAAGATGCAAAACGTTTGCGATGGCGGAGCCATCAAACACGGTTCCCATTTTAGTTGCGTGTGCGATGCAGGGAATACAGTTCAGTTCAATTAACTGTTTGTGATGAGGAAGAAGAACAGAAACAGGCAGCCAGATGAAGGTGTGTGCGATATACGGCATACAGTTCACTCGGATGAACTGTTTGTGATGAGGCGGAACATCAGAAATGGGTAGCCAGATGAAGGTGTGTGTGATATACTGCATACAGTTCATTCGGATGAACTGCTTGTGTTGAGCCAAGAGAAGAAATGGTTCAACTTAACAAGATGTGTGTGATACGCGGCATACAGGTCTGTAATCGGAAATGTGTGGGAAGACCGATAACTACACAGATGATTCCAGTTAACAAGCCATGTGTGTTATGAGAAAACGATTGCTGGTATACAATTGTCAGTGATTGATGAAATCATCACCGACGGGTTCCATCGTTTAGTCCGTGTGCGATGTGGCTTGCTCTGTCTACAGAGCATCAACATATATACTTAAAAAGACAGCATTGCAAAACCAAATTAAGCATACAATTACACAAGTGCTACACACATAACATTTCCACACACCAAAGTAAGCAATTACATGCATGCTAAACTAGGAGAAATGAGGATCTAATCATCTACTTATTATTGCGGCGATGCTTGCCATTGCTCTGCTTCCAGCTGGATCCCTGGCCGTTTTGGGGCAGGAGGCACTTCCTCATGTCAATGATCCGCATGTAAATGTCATAGCTCGTGTACGCCTCCTTGGCCGCGTACACGACGTGAGCTTTGTCGAGTTTCTCCATCCAGGCCGAGTGCCAGGCACACTTGTCCTTGTTGCAGGAATCCTTCATGTCTCTGTAGTAGGGGTCGACGATGGCCTCGGTGAGGTGAACCAATGAGTCCTTCTCATGCTCCTTGCTGCCCCAGATCTTGTATTGGCCTTGGATGTCGACAAGATTCTGGCAAGCGATGCCCGAATTCTTGTACATCATTGGTGATGTCCACCGTAGCGAACATGTAGTGGGGGCTATTGACAAACCTCGTGAAACACTCGTAAGGCCTTGTGGCCAGGCAGTAGTGGTAGACGAGGACGTGGTTGCGCACGCACATCTGGGCGGTGGCGACCTTGGGACAAGACCCGGCACGAGCGCGGGTGTACTCGAGGTCGAACCTGACCACCTTGTACTTATCCTCTGCAAGCAACAACTCCATGATGTGGATGGAGTGCTCCACCCAGACCGGGTTGTTGGTGTACACCACCGAGAGCTCCGTGAACCTTTTGTGGGTGTCCACCACGGCATGCATGGTGAACTGCTGCTCGTTGTTGGCAGCCGCTCGGAGCGCCATTGGAGCTGTGCAGGATACCCTCTAAGAATTTTTCATGGTGGGTGTGCTTCTTGCAATGGTGGGGCGTGATCGAAAGGTTGAAGAGACACAATGGTTAAATGGCCGCTATAATAAATGGGGGCCGAACGGCCTGTAATCGTCATGTCTTGTCACGATGTTCATAGCGGAGGATTCCAGTGCATGCTTGACAACACTGCACCGCACGTGTTTCGTTTGACCACGTGTGAGCTCAAAGAGGCACCAAATGTATCGTCGGTGAGCCTGTTCCCGCGCTACCGCGCAGTTTACCGTGCAAACTTTCCGCCCGGCTAGTTTGGCCACGCGTCGGCTAGAAGAGGGACAAACCGTGGGCGTTTATTGGCAAAAATCTTTGTAAAAACGAACTGTTTGGAATGACTTCGGTCATAAGTTTACCCCTGGGTGATGAGGTCAAAGTTACAAAGAAGGGTGATGATGGACACTCGAGTGCGATAATTAATTTAGTGCTCTACAGGGCACACGGTTGAAAAACCAACTGTGTGCAATAATGTCGAAGATCGCAGTTGGGTTAGCTATACAGATTGTGTGCTATGAGATCGACAAGGTAAACACATTCGAGAATGGTTAACAAAATCTAAGACCATTGCATATTAAGGTCAAAATAGTGCTACCAATATATGAGTCTCATACGATGCCACTTCAACGATTATACCACAAAAGCTCGAAATATTACAAGGTTCAAATTCCAGAGTTATATGGCTCAAACTCGAAGATTACAAGGTTCAAACTGATATTAGAAATGAAATTTAGCTCATCAGCTGCAAACGCTCGCGCTGATCTGCTGAACATGGATATCAGAGAGGTTGAAACTAATATTACCACTTCTAAGTCTGGTTTTGAAACCTTATAATCTTTGCAAAGGGGTCAGCCACTAAGAAGTCATGTATGGGGTTGACACGATGACTTCCGATTACTCTGTCATCTGAAGTTCCAAAATGAAATTTATCATTTTCGGAGCCTATTCCATTTTGCCGTAGCCGCCGGCGCTGATCAACAAACCATTCATTTTTGCGAAATAAATGTAGGGCAAACCTCATTACCTTCAACACCCTTGCTCTGAAAACAAAGAACCTGGTGAATATAATCTCTGGTAAGGTCCCTTGGTAGGAGTTCAAAGTAATTTCTGAGAGATGCAGATCTAGGCATTTGACGTGATTATTATATTGTATCACATTATCCACCACTAGGCCTAATCTTATCTGCAAAAGAAGAAAACGTGTTAGTGCCTACATGCAGTTTTGAACACTACTACAGGCCTATTCGGTTTGCAGGATTTGTAAAATGCACTAACATGCCATCTTCGATCTGACATGATTAACATGGGCATTTGATTACAATCTAGAAAAATGTAGCCTTCTTCACAAGAGGTTGTAGTGGATCAAAAGTTCACTAAGAAAATTAGTACAGATGAATCCAAAGGAGAAATGCTTATGGATTGTAACCATATGGATCAAGCAACCAATATGGGGGGTGGAACATGTATGTACTGAAATCCTCCAAAAGAACCTTCAGAAATCATAGTACATTGTCATTGTAAACTTGGAAAAAGGTGTCACAAATTGAACTCCCTTATGGTTAACATTTAATAGGAAAGGAACATCACCTCGATATATAGCTTCTCCAGCCACGGAAAGCATCTTAGGAAACTGACAACTTGCTCCAGGTTGGGGCCGATAGATTCTAGTGCCAAGACCTTCACTGTGCGCAGTTTCGGGATCAAGCTTGTCAGAATCATTTTCTGGATGACAAACGAACATACATCTTCAAAATTATGAATAATGTTAATTTGTCAAAGGAGAGTTAGAAGGAGGTTGTTGTACCTGAACGGGTGTGGATCCAATAACAAGTTCAGAGTATTTGTCAGACGAGTAGCCCACCACTATCAATTTCGGTGTAGAAATGACATTGATTCTTGTTGGACCTTCTTGATCAACTACAAGTAACCTCTCAAGTGCAGGTGTGTCCTCAGTGACCATACCGTGGTACACATGTTGTCATGTCTTCTTGCCGCACCAGCCACACACATAAATAGTCTGGAGAGTCGCGGAGGTGATGTGGAAGCTAATCAACCCATTGATCGCCTGAAGACAAAGGTACTCAAATGCAGTACAACCACGGAGTAGGCGCTCCATGTCACCGTTTGGGAGGCAGACGACGACGAGCTCGAGGTGCTTCAGTCGTGGTAGAATAAGAGTGGGCGCGTCATTAAGGGGGGATGGTAGTTCCTGAACTTGGCGATGCGCAGCGTGGGCGCGAGGCGGAGCGCGGTCATTGGCAGTGAGCGCATATGCCCATCATCAAAAGTGAGCTCCTCAGACTGATCTAGGGCGGGGGATCGGAACCAGTCATCAAGCTTGGCTTGGTCCTTGCCGTTGGAACGGAACTTGCCCATTCTAAGGCCTCTGGTTGGGCCAAGGTGACTGCCGGGGATCTTGGAGAACGCATCCAAGCTTTTGCGATAGCCATGGCAGAGCTTGTGGGTGTCGATGAGGTCGAGAGGGGTGGAGTTCCATAGGGGGCGCCACCGCCAGGAAAGGACGGTTGTCCGTGCCCCATATTTGATTGGGAGGAGGGAGATGTTGACTGTCAACATATCATCTGGGAGGCTGCTGATGAAGTCTAGGCCTGTTGGAGTCGCTTGCGGTTCTTGCTCGCCCCCGCCTCTGCTTGTTGGCAACCCCGTTCTCCACCTGCGGAGTCTCCTTGTCAGCGGCGCTTTCTGATAGAAGCGGGAGTACATGGAATATTTAGTTAAAACAGGGCAATAGAAAAGTGTATTGGTAACTAGAAGTTATTAGGTAGGAATATAGTAAGAAATGGAATAACATTTGGTTGCTTAAATGCTACACAATTCATTTGATATTGCTGGGTAAGTCAACATGCAGATACTTGAAAAGAAAACTTACTTCGAACAAATTTTGGACGGATGATATCGTCGGGGAAGTTAGCATATATCTCATGACCAGGCTCTTTTATGTGCAGTGCAATTATAGTGCCAGCTTTCAGTACATAAAACTTAGAAATTTCTTTCCAAAGGCCAGTGCCAAAATAGAAGTCACCACGTTCATCAAGTCTTACAGTAGCAACGATTGTAAATCCATGGTTTGTGTTCAGTATGACATCCCTGCAGTCTTGATTTATGTAAAGGGAAAGATTGTGAACTACAGATTCTGTTGCATCGCAAGGGATGCACTGCAGGAAATGGTAGGATTGTTAAAGAAAACATAGTAACATGCAAATATGGGCCCAAATTGAAAGAACTGTACACCAGTTGAAATCGAAGGACAAAAATCTATAATTGAACAAATAGGGTAAACATGATGTCATGGAGATATGAGAGTAATTGAAAGAACAATACATCATTAATTTTCCTAATATAGAAAGAAGAGGGAAAAATCCCCTTTGATGTATATGGTGCATGTGGCACCTTTTATCCAAATGTAGAAATATTTAGTATATGTTCAGGAAAGTAGGCCATGCCAACCGATTAGGGTGAGAGTGAACATACCGCGTGCATCTCAAGTCATCTGGTACGGCGAGATGGAATGTCTGGCGGAGGCCGCAAGGTCCTGATGTGTCCGCGCACTGTACACTATATGAATGAAAGAAAACCCTCAAATCAGCTCGAATAAAAATGAATTCACGACGATTTCGGCCGGGTGATTAAAGGAGGCAGATGAACTGGGATAAGAGATGAGATAATATCTCATTAAATTAGTTACCTTGTTGTCCATGAGAAAGAACCCCCAGTACGGAGGATTCCCCAACCGAGCGGAGCTGGGTCGACCGCGAGCAGCGTCAATAAAGACGATAGTGATAGGCGGCAGCAAGCGGAAGTGGTGAAATGCGGTGGGGTTTGCCGGTAGCCTGGCGGCAGCAGCAGACGTCGAGCTAAGTGGTTCCCGCCGCGATAGGCGGTGCCATGCATAGACGCGGAGGAGCTTGTGCAGGTGTGAATGGGGACCGGAGGGGGTGGCGGGCGGGGTGAGGGGTTTTGTGGCGTGGGGATGGTGAGGGTTTTCTTTTTTGAATTGGGTGGCGAGGGCTTTCTGTCCCACAAAGAATATCGGAGGCAGCGGTTTGCTAGAGCCAACCGTGTGTGATTGACGCAACAAGCAAAATGAAAGTCATTGCACATGGTTCCAATTTTGGGAACCGTGTGTGATTGACGTACTACCTCCGTCCTGGTTTATTGGTCCCCTTTGTAATTTGTACCAAATTTTGACCAAATATTTAACTAAGAAATGTTTAAGCATGTCACCAAAAATTATATCATTAAACACTATGCCCAAATACGCATCCAACGATATAAATTTTGTTGCCTGCACTAACATTTTGTCAGTTAAATCTTTGGTCAAAATTTAACACAAATTACAAAGGTGTCACAGCCTGATTTTTGGCCCTTTCTTTTTCTTTTGATTTTCTGAGGTTTTTGCTTGAGTTTTTTTTCTCCGTGGCTTTGTGGTCTGGAACCTGAAGAAGATGACCTCTTCTTTGCTTCCACAGTGGCTTGTCAACCTCAAATCCTTCCCTAGACCTTTCCATTTTCATCCTAGCCCAAATCCCAATATTCTTTTTATTGGGGATATTCCTTTTCTATTAAAGGAATAACCCTAATTGCCCTAGATTGTGAAGCAACCTATATTTCCATCACTACTAAAATTCCCAAATAATTCTCATAAATTATTTGGGTCATATCTTCCTCAAATATGGAAAATTATTTCATTTGCCATGTTTATCATCATGCTCAAATAATTCATTTCCTATTCTGCCCTCAATGGCACATTGTGAAGCAAGTGCTATTTTCCTTTGCCCAATTGACCTAAAACTCCTTGGACGCAGTTTCATGTCCATATCATTGCCACATGCCAAAATGCAACCTCATTTTCCTAGTAGTTATTTAATTATGATTTTCCAAAGTTTCTGTCCAGAAAGAAATTTTGTGAAGGAGGTACAATCTAGGCATATCCAAATGAGTTGCAATTTATGCATGACCTCAATATCATCATATCATAGCCTTCCACCAAAGTTGATCTCATGTAATGCCTCCATGTGAGTTCATCTTCAATTCTTTGGTTCTGTCCAAATTTTCAGTTAGTGAAGCAAGTATATTTTATCTTGCTCCATTATGGCAATAAATTTGTCTAGACCTTCTCCTACCCATATAACCTATCTCACCCAAATTTGGGCATATTTTGTTTGGCCATTTTCCCTTAGGAATTTTCCTAAGTTTCTGTTTGGAGAATACCATCATGAAGGAAGTACCACTTTGGCTTTTCCAAATGGTATGAAATTTGTATGGCACTTTCATATGCCCAAATCATCCTGGCATGCCAAATTTCAGCTCAAGTGGCTTCACCATTTGAGTGCATCATCTTGATTTCTATTCTGGACCAAGTGAAGCAGTTGTGAAGCAACTATATCAAATATTGGTCCTAATCACCTCAACTTTTGCAGAACCGTAGTCCTTCCTAATCTAAACCTCCCAGACAAGACCATTTGACCCAATCATCTCCCTGTTGATTAGCAGTACTCAGCCAAAACTGATACAACAAATTTCAGTCGATCACTCACGCATCACCTTGGCTCCTTTTGTCGATCCATCAACTCCCTCAGCCTCTAGTATGTAAGGACTAAACAATAGACAATGTTTCCTTGCCTCTTGCGTCCCCTCCTTGCCGGTCACAGTGGTGACCGCGTCGTTTGCACGCGCTCTGGCAGCAATGGACGCGAGCTGAGCGTCGTTTGCTTCGGGCCCCTCCTCCTCTCGTCGTCTTCGCGCGCGCGAGCATGTCTAACAGCTAGCACGCGTTGTCGTCGTCCCCCTGGACCTCTCTCCCCCTCCCGAAGCCTCCTCGCTAGCCCTCGTCGATGTTCGTCCACGAGCACACAGTGCCGACCAAGCATTTATGGCGTTCGGCTTCTTCCCTCTCTTGTCCCCGAGCCCCTCTCGTCTCCGTGACCCTCGTCCACTTCCCCCTCGTCACCGTTCGAGCTTGGCTGCGAGCACACGCGTCCGCGGCGGCACCCGAGCTCGAACCGCCTTGCTACGACTATTTAAGCCAGCCCCGACCCCTCCCGAGCACACCAGCACACCTCCCTCACTACCAGTACCCTGCCCCGCCTCTCAAACGAGCTCCAGGAGCTCTCCCTTCTCCGGTTCGTCGCCATGGCCGCTGTCCCCTCCGGCCAAAATTAGGTCGAGCCGAGTCCTCCCCCGCCCTTCTACCACCACCAGTAGACCCCCACCACTCCGGTGAACCCCCCCCCCCCCCCCCCCCGTAGCCTGGCCCCCTCTTCTTCCCCACCAGAGTACCCTGCCCATCCCCGTCCGTCTTCGGTCGCCGCCGTGGCCGGTGTTCCGCTCGTGCCAGGGCTCTCCGGCGAGTGTGTACCCACCAGGCGGGTGCGCCGCGTCCCTCTGAGCACTCCGCTAGGTCGGGCACCGCCTGAGGTGGCCCGTGCCGCCGGAGGTCGTCGCCGGAGCGCGAGCCCCTCCTCTGCATCGGGCGAACGGCAGGGTGAGGAAGAAGACGACCCCGGCTGCCAGCTGGCCGCGGGCCCCGTGCGTCAGTGAGCCAGGAGCCGGCCCCATGTTGACCCCGGGCTGCCCACGTGGATAAGTGACGGGCCCCGCCCCGTGGGACCCGCCTGTCAGCGACCGCGCTTTGACCCCGCCTCTGCCTAGTCACGTAAGTGGAGGCGTATTCGCAGGAATCCGTTTCTGTTTCCCGAAAGCGTATTCCAGTTGTTCTTTGCGCGCAAATGCGCTTTCATCTCCGGAAAGCGTATTTTCTAAAATCCGTTTCAGCCTTATCCACTCAGGGACCTATTTGTGGTGATATTTTTGCAGAATAGTCCCTGAACTTCAACCCTTCACAACTTTTCAACCGTAACTCCGATTGAGGTGAATCAAATGCCCACGTCTTCGTCTCTTCGAGCCCGAACTTTTGGTGTCATTTCCACTATGGTTTGACATACTGAAAATGACCATTTCCCTTGCCCCAATCGGCCCCCCTCCGAGAGCGAACCCTTTCTGGCGATTCTTTCCGCGGTCATTCCGCACTTCTTCCCGGAGCCTTCTCCATCCCCAGGCAAGCCACAACCACCACTTGCATGATAGCCATGCAGAAGCATTGGTTTGCAACTTGAATCTTTAATAACTGTTTGATTGTTTTGCTATTGCTGTCGGTATTTCGGTTATTCTTATGGATCGGTGTTTACCGTCATGCTATGTTTTCTTGCACTCTGTTATTTTGTTCGTCATGCTAGTATTACTTTCTTATGGACCATGTTTTGTAGTAGTACATGTTGGTGATGATCTTCGGTGCATGACTGTCGTCTGTTCCGAGTACCGCCGTTATGCATGTTTCTTTGCATCCAGTTGATTAAATACTTGCATGGTAGTTTTATTGTTATGTTATTGCATGGTATTTATTGTTGATGCTATTGTCATGTTATGCTATGAGTAGTGTTATACTTGTGATATTCATGCTCGTCATTATGCCATGCTCAGTTGGATATGATTTACTGTTGATATGGTTAATGGTTATGTTGCATCACCATGCTTATGTTGATATCATGTTCATGCATTGTAGTTGCATCATGTTATTTTTATCATGGCTCAGCATATTGCATTCAAGTTTAACCGGATTAAATTGAACTTGAATAACTATTGGCTGAGTGTAACACCCCGGATGTAACTTTCCATATTTGTAACTCCAACTCTTGCCATTTTCGGCTATGTGTTATGATATTCCCTTCGTGGTCGGGTTTTGTTTGTCGTTTTGCATTTTGTTCATGTCATGCATCTCATATCATGGCATCATGTGCAATGCATTTGCATACGTGCTCGTCTCATGCATCCGAGCATTTTCCCTGTTGTCCGTTTTGCAATCCGGCACTCCCACCTCCTCCGGTGCCCCCCTCTTGTTTTCTTTTCGTGAGCGGGTGTCAAACGTTCTCGGAATGGATCGAGGCTTGTCAAGTGGCCTTGGTATACCACCAGTAGACCACCGGTCAAGTTTCGTTCCATTTGGAGGTCGTTTGGTACTCCAACGGTTAACCGGGCATCTGCAAAGTCCGTTTGTGTGTTCCAGCAAAACCCCCTCTCTAAACAGCCCAAAACTCCTCTAAGTCACTTCCATGCTGTAGGTCGTTCGATCACGATCGTGTGGGCGAAAACCGCGCCTCATTTGGACTCTCCTAGCTCCCTCTACCTATATATGTGCATCCCTCTCGAAATACCTTCGCAGTCCAAACCCTAGCCATCTCCCTCTCCGCGGCCGGACGCGTCCAGCCGCCGCCGGACGTTTCTGCGCCTCCGCCTGCACCCACTCAGAAGCCGCCACGTGGCAGCCCGCCGCCGCCCGTACCCCACGCCGCCGCGGCCCGGGGCCGGCCCCCGAAGCCCGTGCGCTCCGCCCCGAGCCCGCGCCCGTCCCCTCCTTCGCCGATCGCCATCTTCGCCGGCCGTCGCCTCGCGCAACGCGCGCCACCGCCGTTCGTCGCCGGCGCCGCCCGCCGCCCGGGGTCGCCGCCCTCTCCTCCGCGCTCCCCCGCCGCCCCGCCGCCTCCTCCCTTCCTTCCGAGCTCCTCCCCGACCGCCGCGCCTCCCCTAGCTTTGGCGAGCAAGTCCCGATCCAGATCCAATGAAGCACCGACGGTTGACTTCTTATCCCCCGAAAATTTCTCTAAGTGTTCAATATTTTTACAGCATGTGCCCATGTTCATCGCATCATAACTCTCTGCATATAGCTCTGTTTCGCGCGTGTAATATATCGAATTGTTCGACTCGTGATGCTCACCATTTTGTTCCATTGCACCATGTTCATTTGAGTCCATCTTGATGCCCAAATCTCTGGTGCAAGAGTACTAGTTGCTGTTATCTACTATTACTTATCAGAACTTGAGGATTTGTTATTTTTGTATCATTTAATCTGTGCATCTTTTGGGCATGAGCTCTACATGTGTTTTGTTGTATGCCATGCTATCTTTACAGTGGTGTATGCCGTGTATTTTTGTGATCTCTGTGGTGACTAGCACGAGCATGCAAACGAGGCCCCGTAATGTTTCTGTTTTCAGAGACTTGGTAGTTTTTCCAAGTCTTTGTCTGCTGTTATTTTGTTGCTATGTATCCATGTAGCTACAGAGAGATCCATGCTTATTTTGAGGATGTTCAGTAAGGATGTTTTGTAGATATTGTTGTAGTTGATCCATTCCTTCCCTTGTTTGCAATTATGGAGTGCCATAGCATGACTCAATCTTGCTCTACTTTTGCTATAAAATATTTCTGGCAGATTGTTTACGTGTTATTCAATTTTGCCAAGCTTGTTGTAGTTGTTCCATACATGCTATGTACTTGATCTAGCCATGTATAGCTTCATAATGATGCCATCTTGCTGTAGATATGCTTTTTTTGTCATGCATAGCTCTGTAGTGAGTGCATCAAGCTCACCAAGATGCCTTCATATTATTGTTTCTGCCATGCTCTGTTTTCTGCTAAGACTGAAACCTGTTAACGAAACTTGCTATGTTTACATGGTTGCCATCATATCTTCTGTTCTTTTTTGGCTTATGGTCAGTAAGGGAATTTTGTCATATACATTTAGTAGAATACTGCCATGTCTTGTTTTGCCATGTTAAGTTCCTGTAGCATGTTGATTTCATGCTCTGAACATTGCTACCTGATGTTGTTTTCTGCCATGTCCACTATTTTCAGCAAGTCTGTGAACCTGTTATCTTTTGCACTTTTGCCATGCTTGTTTGAGCTTGTTATTTTGTGATCTAGCCGTAGCTCAGTGTTCATTTTTGTCAAGCATCTCCTGTAGATTACTGCCATATGCTTTGTTGCTATGTTGGAGTGCTGTAGCATTGTTACTTGTTGCATTCTAAGTGCTATCATGCTGTTAATCTCAGTTTCGTGTCATTCTTGTTTTGCTTGCCATTTGCAAACCGTGCATCCGTTTCGGGTGATCTTTATATCGATTTCGACCGAAATCATCTCATCTTTCCAGTGGCATGCTTGGTTTGCCAAGTTACTACCTTGTTCATCTTTTTCCTTCCGGAGCACGCATATGCATCGCATATCATATCTTGCATATCATTCATGTTTTGCATCATGTTGCTTGTGCATTTCCCGTGATTGATTGTGGTTCCATTGCTTGTGTTCTTGTCTTGGGTAGAGCCGGGAGACGAGTTCGTGAACGAGGAACCTGTTGAGTACGCTTACGAGGATCAAGCTTTCGACAACTCTGAGAACCTTGCAGGCAAGATGACCACCCCTCGAAATCACTTCTATCTTTGCTTTGCTAGTTGTTCGCTCTATTGCCATGCTGCGCTACCTACCTCTTGCTATACCATGCCTCCCATATTGCCATGTCAAGCCTCTAACCATCCTTTCCTCGCAAACCGTTGATTGGCTAAGTTACCGTTTTGCTCAGCCCTTCTTATAGCGTTGCTAGTTGCAGGTGAAGTTGAAGTTTGTTCCATGTTGGAACATGGATATTTTGGATATCACAATATCTCTTATTTAATTAATGCATCTATATATTTGGTAAAGGGTGGAAGGCTCGGCCTTATGCCTGGTGTTTTGTTCCACTCTTGCCGCCCTAGTTTCTGTCTTACCGGTATTATGTTCTTTGAGTTTGCGTTCCTTACGCAGTTGGGTGATTTATGGGACCCCCTTGACAGTTCGCCTTGAATAAAACTCCTCCAGCAAGGCCCAACCTTGGTTTTACCATTTGCCACCTAAGCCCTTCCCCCGGGTTTTCGCGAGCCCGAGGGTCATCTTATTTTAACCCCCCGGGCCAGTGCTCCTTCGAGTGTTGGTCCGAACTGAGTAGACTGCGGGGCCCCCTCGTGGAAACTCGAGGTCTGGTTTTACTCGTAGGATGTCTCTTCCGGTATTGCCCTGAGAACGAGATATGTGCAGCTCCTATCGGGATTTGTCGGCACATCGGGCGTCTTTGCTGGTCTTGTTTTACCATTGTCGAAATGTCTTGTAAACCGGGATTCCGAGACTGATCGGGTCTTTCCGGGAGAAGGTTTATCCTTCGTTGACCGTGAGAGCTTATGATGGGCTAAGTTGGGACACCCCTGCAGGGTATTATCTTTCGAAAGCCGTGCCCGCGGTTATGAGGCAGATGGGAATTTGTTAATGTCCGGTTGTAGAGAACTTGTCACTTGACTTAACTAAAATACATCAACCGCGCGTGTAGCCGTGATGGTCTCTTCTCGGCGGAGTCCGGGAAGTGAACACGGTTTGAGTTATGAATGACGTAAGTAGGAGTTCAGGATCACTTCTTGGTCATTACTAGATGACGACCGTTCCGTTGTTTCTCTTCTCGCTCTCTTTTGCGTATGTTAGCCACCATATATGCTTAGTGCCTGCTGCAGCTCCACCTCATTACACCATCCTTTCCTATAAGCTTAAATAGTTTTGATCTCGCGGGTGTGAGATTGCTGAGTCCTCGTGACTCACAGATTCTACCAAAACAGTTGCAGGTGCCGACGATGCCAGTGCAGATGATGGGATCGACCTCAAGTGGGAGTTCGATGAGGAACGTGGTCGTTACTATGTGTCTTTTCCTGATGATCAGTAGTGGAGCCCAGTTGGGATGATCGGGGATCTAGCATTTGGGGTTATCTTATTTTCATTTGGATTTTGACCGTAGTCGGTCTATGTGTGTATTTTGGATGATGTATGAATTATATTTATGTATTGTGTGAAGTGGCGATTGTAAGCCAACTCTTTATCCCATTCTTGTTCATTACATGGGATTGTGTGAAGATGACCCTTCTTGCGACAAAACCACAATGCGGTTATGCCTCTAAGTCGTGCCTCTACAGAGCCGGGAGATATAGCCGCATCGTGGGCGTTACAAGTTGGTAATCAGAGCCATCCCCGACTTAGGAGCCCCCTGCTTGATCGAATCGCTAGCGTTGTTGAGTCTAGAGCAAAAATGTTTTGAGTCTTAGGATTATATATATCGGAGAGTAGGATTCTTTTTACTCCTCAGTCCCTTCGTCGCTCTGGTGAGGTCTCCTGACGTAGAAGTTTTGACTCTTCTCTCCTCAATTTCACTAAAAAAAATTTAGGATCACGCGGGTATCTTGGAATCGTTCCGATGGTTTTGTGACGAGAACATTGTTCTTGGTGCCTCCTGACATTTAGGGGTTGTGGCAGTGTCCCGGGGAGTTGAGCTCCGAGGTGTTGTCATCACAATTTTATCGTTGCAGTTCTGGAATACCTGAGTTTCACCGACATCGAAATCTCTTTTATGCAGTTGTTGGTGAGATCACCTCGACGCCACCCAGTACTGCGGCGGGAGTTCGGGAGTATTGCCATAACTCGTATAACGGATGCTTTTCGAAGGTTGAGGTACACGATTTCCGAAGGTTTCTTGGTTATGTGTTGACGGATGGATACAGCTGGATCTAGGGATTGCTAGTTTGGGTGATATATTTTGTGTCCCCTATATCCCCAACACCAGATTGCATAACCAGAAAGTTTCAGGAGTTTATAAGTGGGAATTCAAGTAGCTCTTAGGATATCTTTCCAACAGACGCATGATATGAGATTGGGGTTCGACGTCTAGTGGTCCGCCTTTCCACGGTTGGTTTTTACAGTGGTCTCGTAGTGTCTTAAAGAGTCCTTGGCTATGCCGACTCGAGGACGCTTCGTGTGTCATGTGCACACCCTTGTACATGATGGTGCTGTACGATCGAGCCCGTGTGGGCCCCACCACGAAAACTTCGGACGAAATCTCTATCATATGTTTGTTCCGGCTTATTCTGCAAGCCAATACTTTGTTTTGTTTTGAATTGTGGTATTCGAGTTGCTTCGAAGTCTTATGTTGATTCCATATCTTTTTCAAGTGGCTTCTCAACTTATGGAAGTGCGATGATTTACTATGGAATTCATTCGTTCATCTTCGTTCGAATGTTTATTGTGAAGACTATATGTTGCAATTTCTATTCGTTGATTCAACTTCACTATTTGTCTATCAAGATGCTAACGGATGTCACCCTCTTCAGGATGGCTCCGCCAACGCGCCAGAATCCGGATCGCAATGAAGGGAGTCAGGCAAACCCTCCGCCACCACCTCCGCCTCCGGAGGCATGGCAAGCTATCATGGCAGCCACCAACGCCAATGCTCAGATGATTCTGCAACTCTTGCAAGAACGCACCCAAGGGCAAGGCAATCAAGGAAATCAAGGTCAAGGCAAGAATCAGCCTCATTTTGCTACCCTCAACCAGTTTCTCGCAAATCAGCCCAAGTCTTTCAGCTACTATGCCGAGGCCACGGATGCCGATGATTGGCTCGTGGACATCAACAAGCATTTTGAATGTAGCAATGTCAGGCCTGAGGACTATGTCAAGTTCGCTTCTTTTCAGCTCAAGGACCAAGCTGCTGATTGGTATCAACAATACAAAGATTCCAGAGGAGGTCGCGTGATCACTTGGACTGACTTCTGTCGGGACTTCAAAGCGCACCACATTCCACAAAGTGTTGTCGAGAGCAAGCGTGAGGAGTTCCGCAATCTCAAGCAAGGCAACATGTCGGTGTATCAATTCAACATCCAGTTTCAGAAACTTGCTCGCTTCGCTAAACAAGACATTCCTGATGAAAAGAGCATGATCTATCATTTCAGAGGTGGCCTTAGAGAGGATCTGCAGTTAGCTCTCGTTCTTGTTGAGCCTACTCACTTTGATCAATTCTATAACATGGCACTAAAGCAAGAGGCTGCTCAGCTCAAGTGTGAGGCTTCTAAGAAGAGAGTCAGGGACGCAGTTCAGTCTTCTTCTTCCTCACTAGTGGCTGCTAAGCAACAAAAGTTCTGGTTGCCTCCTCCTCCTCCGTTTCGTCAGCCTTACCAGCAGAAGAACAAAGGTGGTCATGGATCTTCCCACTCTTCCAACTCTGGCTATCAGAACAAGTCTCAGAATCAAGCTCCCAAGTCCAATGCTCCTTATCATCGTCCACTCTCGGAGGTGACTTGCAACAAGTGTCAGCAGAAAGGTCACTATGCTAACAAATGCTTCAACCAAAGGCGCCTTCCTCCTCCTCCTCCTGTCAGATCTTCCAGCAATGCAGTGGTCAAGCATAATCCAAAGTCTGCAAAGGTGAACATGATGAATGCAGCTCAAGCAGAGGAATCTACTGATGTGATAATGGGTAATCTTCTAGTTAATGATATTCCTGCAAAAGTCTTATTTGCTACTGGTGCATCGCATTCTTTCTTGCCATACCCATTTGCATCGAAGCACAATGTTGACACAGAGATTTTATCCAAAGTTATGCAAGTTGTTTCTCCGGGAAAGCTTTTGACCTCTAGTTTGGTTGCTCCGGATGTTTCCATCAAGATGGGGAACTATAAATTTCTGTCTTCTCCAGTTGTTCTTGGTGACTCGGATATTGATCTTATTCTCGGGATGGAATGGCTTTCTAAGCACAAGGCTCAACTTGATTGTGCTACCAGGGAAATTCAATTGACACACTCTTCTGAGGATGTTATTGTCTATGCAGCTCGTGATGAAACCATTCGGTTATTTTCTCTCAATGAGAAGGGCGAATTGAATGCCATCTCTCAAATTCCAGTCGTTTGTGAGTATCAAGATGTCTTTCCAGAAGAGCTTCCGGGTATGCCTCCTCACCGGCCAGTTGAGTTCGTTATCGATCTTGAGCCGGGCACTGAACCCGTTTGCAAGCGTCCATAGAAGCTTGGACCCAAGGAGCTGAAGGAATTGAAGAAACAGCTCGATGAACAAGAGCGTCTGGGTTTGATCAGACCGAGTTCATCTCCATGGGGTTGTGGTGTTCTTTTTGTCCAGAAGAAGGATGGCACGGACCGACTTTGTGTCGACTACCGTCCATTGAACAAGAAGACCATCAAGAACAAGTATCCACTTCCCAACATCAATGAGTTATTCGAGCAACTCAAAGGTGCTAAAGTATTCTCCAAGCTTGACCTTCATATGGGTTATCATCAGATTCGCATTCGTGAAGAAGATATTCCCAAGACAGCATTCAGAACAAGCTTTGGTTCTTATGAATATACTGTCATGTCTTTCGGTCTTGTCAATGCTCCTCCAACATTCTCTCGGATGATGAATTTCATCTTCAACCCCTATACCAATGAATTCGTCCTGGTGTATCTCGATGATATCTTGGTCTTCTCCAAGAATAAGAAGGATCATGCCAAACATTTGCGATTGGTGCTCGACAAGCTCAGAGAGTATCAATTTTATGCGAAGTTTTCCAAATGTGAGTTTTGGCTTGATGAAGTTCTTTACCTTGGTCACATCATCTCTGCCAAGGGCATCGCTGTTAACCCCGAGAAGGTGTCCGCAATTGTGAATTGGGAACCTCCTCAGAATGTCAAGCAGCTCCGCAGTTTGCTTGGTCTTGCAAGCTATTGCCGAAGATTCGTTGAGAATTTCTCTAAGATTGCAAAGCCTCTTTCCAACCTCCTCCAGAAGCATGTGAAGTATGTCTGGTCTCCTGAGTGTGACGTTGCTTTCAACACTCTCAAAGAGAAACTAGTCACAGCTCCTGTCTTAACTCCTCCTGACGAATCCAAGCCATTTGAAGTTTTCTGTGATGCTTCTCTCCAAGGTCTCGGTGCTGTGTTAATGCAAGAGAAGAAAGTTGTGGCCTATACCTCTCGTCAGTTGAAGCCCAACGAAAAGAACTACCCCACTCACGATCTTGAGTTGGTGGCAGTTGTCCATGCATTAATAACGTGGAGACATCTCTTGTTGGGAAGAAAAGTGGACATATTCACCGATCACAAGAGTCTCAAGTACATCTTCACTCAGCCCAACCTCAACCTCAGGCAGACTCGATGGGTCGAAATGATTCAAGAGTACAATCCGAGTATTGAATATACTCCAGGCAAGGCCAATGTCATTGCAGATGCTTTAAGCAGGAAGGCTTATTGCAACAGCTTAATTCTCAAGCCATTCCAACCGGATCTTTGTGAAGCTTTCCGCAAGCTGAATCTCCAAGTTGTTCCTCAAGGCTTTCTTGCCAACCTCGTAGTCTCTCCTACTTTGGAAGATCAAATTCGTGAGGCACAACTCCTGGATACCATGGTGAAGAAGGTGAAACGCGGTATTGACAAGGGTCTTTCCAAATACAAGTGCTATCGCATTGATGACAGAGACACTTTGTTATTCGAGGACCGGATTGTGGTTCCTAAAGGTGATCTAAGGAAAGTCATTATGAACGAGGCGCACAATTCTCTTCTTTCCATTCATCCTGGAAGTACGAAGATGTACCATGACCTCAAGCAGTCGTATTGGTGGACTCGAATGAAGCGAGAAATCGCTCAATTCGTGAATGAATGTGATGTCTGTCGAAGAGTGAAAGCAGAACACCAACGACTAGCTGGTCTCCTCCAACCTATTGCTATCCCAGAATGGAAGTTTGATCATATCGAAATGGACTTCGTGACTGGATTTCCAAAGTCCAAGCGCGAAAATGATGCTATCTTCGTTGTCATCGACAAGCTTTCTAAAGTGGCTCATTTCCTTCCAATCAAAGAGTCTATCACAGCAGCTCAGTTGGCAGAGCTATACACCTCCAGAATTGTCTCCTTGCACGGCATTCCACAATTGATTTCTTCAGATCGTGGAAGCATCTTCACTTTTAAGTTTTGGGACTCTGTCCAGAAGGCCATGGGCACCAACATTTGCTTCAGCATAGCTTTCCATCCTCAAACTAGTGGCCAAGTCGAGCGAGTCAATCAAATTCTAGAAGATATGCTCAGGGCTTGTGTCATTTCTTTTGGCATGAAATGGGAAGATTGTCTTCCATATGCCGAATTCTATTACAACAACAGCTTCCAAGCAAGTTCGGGCAAGGCCCCATTCGAGATTCTCTATGGCAGAAAGTGCCGTACTCCTCTCAATTGGTCAGAGACTGGTGAACGCCAACTTCTTGGCAATGACGTAATCACAGAGGCTGAAGAAATGTGTAAAGTCATTCGTGATAATCTCAAAGCCGCGCAATCGCGCCAGAAGAGTTACTATGATAGTAAGCACCGTGATTTGGTTTTCGAGATCGGAGACCATGTCTACCTCCGCGTCTCTCCAATGAAAGGCACTCGTCGCTTCGGTATCAAAGGGAAGCTTGCCCCTAGATACGTGGGTCCTTTCAAGATCATTGGCAAAAGAGGCGACCTCGCCTATCAACTTGAGCTTCCTTCCAACTTCGCGAACGTGCACGATGTGTTCCACGTGTCACAGCTTCGCAAGTGCTTCAAGACGCCCGAGCGCACCATCAACTTCGAAGAGATTGACCTCCAAGAAGATCTGTCTTATCATGAGCACCCCGTTGCTATTCTTGAAGAAACTGAGCGCAAGACTCGCAACAAGTCAATCAAATTCCTGAAAGTGAAGTGGTCGCACCATTCCGACCGGGAAGCCACCTGGGAACGCGAGGACCGCCTCCGTTCTGAATATCCAGAGTTCTTTCAGTCCTAGATCTCGGGACGAGATCCTCTCGTAGTGGTGGAGTGTTGTAACACCCCGGATGTAACTTTCCATATTTGTAACTCCAACTCTTGCCATTTTCGGCTATGTGTTATGATATTCCCTTCGTGGTCGGGTTTTGTTTGTCGTTTTGCATTTTGTTCATGTCATGCATCTCATATCATGGCATCATGTGCATTGCATTTGCATACGTGTTCGTCTCATGCATCCGAGCATTTTCCTCCTTATCCGTTTTGCAATCCGGCACTCCCACCTCCTCCTGTGCCCCCCTCTTGTTTTGTTTTCGTGAGCGGGTGTCAAACGTTCTCGGAATGGACCGAGGCTTGTCAAGTGGCCTTGGTATACCACCAGTAGACCACCGGTCAAGTTTCGTTCCATTTGGAGGTCGTGTGGTACTCCAACGGTTAACCAGGCATCTGCAAAGTCCGTTTGTGTGTTCCAGCAAAACCCCCTCTCTAAACAGCCCAAAACTCCTCTAAGTCACTTCCATGCTGTAGGTCGTTCGATCACGATCGTGTGGGCGAAAACCGCACCTTATTTGGACTCTCCTAGCTCCCTCTACCTATATATTTGCATCCCTCCCGAAATACCTTCGCAGTCCAAACCCTAGCCATCTCCCTCTCCGCGGCCGGACGCGTCCAGCCGCCGCCGGACGTTTCTGCGCCTCCGCCCACACCCACTCAGAAGCCGCCATGTGGCAGCCCGCCGCCGCGGCCCGCCGAGGCCCGGGGCCGGCCCCGAAGCTCGTGCGCTCCACCCCGAGCCCGCGCCCGTCCCCTCCTTCGCCGGCCGCCGTCTTCGCCGGTCGTCGCCTCGCGCAGCGCGCGCCGCCGCCGTTCGTCGCCACCGCCGCACCCGCCGGCACCGCCCGCGCCCGGGGTCGCCGCCCTCTCCTCCGCGCTCCCCCGACGCCCCGCCGCCTCCTCCCTTCCTTCCGAGCTCCTCCCCGACCGCCGCGCCTCCCCTAGCTTTGGCGAGCAAGTCCCGATCCAGATCCAGTGAAGCACCGACGGTTGACTTCTTATCCCCCGAAAATTTCTCTAAGTTTTCAATATTTTTACAGCATGTGCCATGTTCATCGCATCATAACTCTCTGCATATAGCTCTGTTTCGCGCGTGTAATATATCGAATTGTTTGACTTGTGATGCTCGCAATTTTGTTCCATTGCACCATGTTCATTTGAGTCCATCTTGATTCCCAAATCTCTGGTGCAAGAGTACTAGTTGCTGTTATCTGCTCTTACTTATCAGAACTTGAGGATTTGTTATTTTTGTATCATTTAATCTGTGCATCTTTTGGGCATGAGCTCTACATGTGTTTTGTTGTATGCCATGCTATCTTTCCAGTGGTGTATGCCGTGTATTTTTGTGATCTCTGTGGTGACTAGCACGAGCATGCAAACGAGGCCCCGTAATGTTTCTGTTTTCAGAGACTTGGTAGTTTTTCGAAGTCTTTGTCTGCTGTTATTTTGTTGCTATGTATCCATGTAGCTACAGAGAGATCCATGCTTATTTTGAGGATGTTCAGTAAGGATGTTTTGTAGATATTGTTGTAGTTGATCCATTCCTTTCCTTGTTTGCAATTATGGAGTGCCATAGCATGACTCAATCTTGCTCTACTTTTGCTATAAAATATTTCTGGCAGATTGTTTACGTGTTATTCAATTTTGCCAATCTTGTTGTAATTGTTCCATACATGCTATGTA
The DNA here is from genome assembly GCF_002575655.3 of Aegilops tauschii subsp. strangulata. Lineage (NCBI taxonomy): Eukaryota > Viridiplantae > Streptophyta > Magnoliopsida > Poales > Poaceae > Aegilops > Aegilops tauschii. The sequence goes on from NC_053040.3 coordinate 314,015,921, forward strand.
CTTGCTCTAGCCATGTATAGCTTCATAATCATGCCATCTTGCTGTAGATATGCTTGTTTTGTCATGCATAGCTCTGTAGTGAGTGCATCAAGCACACCAAGATGCCTTCATATTATTGTTTCTGCCATGCTCTGTTTTCTGCTAAGACTGAAACCTGTTAACGAAACTTGCTATGTTTACATGGTTGCCATCATATCTTCTGGTCTTTTTTGGCTTATGGTCAGCAAGGGAATTTTGTCATATACATTTAGTAGAATACTGCCATGTCTTGTTTTGCCATGTTAAGTTCCTGTAGCATGTTGATTTCATGCTCTGAACATTGCTACCTGATGTTGTTTTCAGCCATGTCCAGTATTTTCACCAAGTCTGTGAACCTGTTATCTTTTGCACTTTTGCCATGCTTGTTTGAGCTTGTTATTTTGTGATCTAGCCGTAGCTCAGTGTTCATTTTTGTCAAGCATCTCCTGTAGATTACTGCCATATGCTTTGTTGCTATGTTGGAGTGCTGTAGCATTGTTACTTGTTGCATTCTAAGTGCTATCATGCTGTTAATCTCAGTTTCGTGTCATTCTTGTTTTGCTTGCCATTTGCAAACCGTGCATCCGTTTCGGGTGATCTTTATATCGATTTCGACCGAAATCATCTCATCTTTCCAGTGGCATGCTTGGTTTGCCAAGTTACTACCTTGTTCATTTTTTTCCTTCCGGAGCACGCATATGCATCGCATATCATATCTTGCATATCATTCATGTTTTGCATCATGTTGCTTGTGCATTTCCCGTGATTGATTGTGGTTCCATTGCTTGTGTTCTTGTCTTGGGTAGAGCCGGGAGACGAGTTCGTGAACGAGGAACCTGTTGAGTACGCTTACGAGGATCAAGCTTTCGACAACTCTGAGAACCTTGCAGGCAAGATGACCACCCCTCGAAATCACTTCTATCTTTGCTTTGCTAGTTGTTCGCTCTATTGCCATGCTGCGCTACCTACCTCTTGCTATACCATGCCTCCCATATTGCCATGTCAAGCCTCTAACCATCCTTTCCTAGCAAACCGTTGATTGGCTAAGTTACCGTTTTGCTCAGCCCTTCTTATAGCGTTGCTAGTTGCAGGTGAAGTTGAAGTTTGTTCCATGTTGGAACATGGATATTTTGGATATCACAATATCTCTTATTTAATTAATGCATCTATATATTTGGTAAAGGGTGGAAGGCTCGACCTTATGCCTGGTGTTTTGTTCCACTCTTGCCGCCCTAGTTTCTGTCTTACCGGTATTATGTTCTTTGAGTTTGCGTTCCTTACGCAGTTGGGTGATTTATAGGACCCCCTTGACAGTTCGCCTTGAATAAAACTCCTCCAGCAAGGCCCAACCTTGGTTTTACCATTTGCCACCTAAGCCCTTCCCCCGGGTTTTCGCGAGCCCGAGGGTCATCTTATTTTAACCCCCCGGGCCAGTGCTCCTTCGAGTGTTGGTCCGAACTGAGTAGACTGCGGGGCCCCCTCGTGGAAACTCGAGGTCTGGTTTTACTCGTAGGATGTCTCTTCCGGTATTGCCCTAAGAACGAGATATGTGCAGCTCCTATCGGGATTTGTCGGCACATCGGGCGTCTTTGCTGGTCTTGTTTTACCATTGTCGAAATGTCTTGTAAACCGGGATTCCGAGACTGATCGGGTCTTTCCGGGAGAAGGTTTATCCTTCGTTGACCGTGAGAGCTTATGATGGGCTAAGTTGGGACACCCCTGCAGGGTATTATCTTTCGAAAGCCGTGCCCGCGGTTATGAGGCAGATGGGAATTTGTTAATGTCCGGTTGTAGAGAACTTGTCACTTGACTTAACTAAAATACATCAACCGCGCGTGTAGCCGTGATGGTCTCTTCTCGGCGGAGTCCGGGAAGTGAACACGGTTTGAGTTATGAATGACGTAAGTAGGAGTTCAGGATCACTTCTTGGTCATTACTAGATGACGACCGTTCCGTTGTTTCTCTTCTCGCTCTCTTTTGCGTATGTTAGCCACCATATATGCTTAGTGCCTGCTGCAGCTCCACCTCATTACACCATCCTTTCCTATAAGCTTAAATAGTTTTGATCTCGCGGGTGTGAGATTGCTGAGTCCTCGTGACTCACAGATTCTACCAAAACAGTTGCAGGTGCCGACGATGCCAGTGCAGATGATGGGATCGACCTCAAGTGGGAGTTCGATGAGGAACGTGGTCGTTACTATGTGTCTTTTCCTGATGATCAGTAGTGGAGCCCAGTTGGGATGATCGGGGATCTAGCATTTGGGGTTATCTTATTTTCATTTGGATTTTGACCGTAGTCGGTCTATGTGTGTATTTTGGATGATGTATGAATTATATTTATGTATTGTGTGAAGTGGCGATTGTAAGCCAACTCTTTATCCCATTCTTGTTCATTACATGGGATTGTGTGAAGATGACCCTTCTTGCGACAAAACCACAATGCGGTTATGCCTCTAAGTCGTGCCTCGACAGAGCCGGGAGATATAGCCGCATCGTGGGCGTTACAAGTTGGTAATCAGAGCCATCCCCGACTTAGGAGCCCCCTGCTTGATCGAATCGCTAGCGTTGTTGAGTCTAGAGCAAAAATGTTTTGAGTCTTAGGATTATATATATCGGAGAGTAGGATTCTTTTTACTCCTCAGTCCCTTCGTCGCTCTGGTGAGGTCTCCTGACGTAGAAGTTTTGACTCTTCTCTCCTCAAATTTCACTAAAAAAAATTTAGGATCACGCGGGTATCTTGGAATCGTTCCGATGGTTTTGTGACGAGAACATTGTTCTTGGTACCTCCTGACATTTAGGGGTTGTGGCAGTGTCCCGGGGAGTTGAGCTCCGAGGTGTTGTCGTCACAATTTTATCGTTGCAGTTCTGGAATACCTGAGTTTCACCGACATCGAAATCTCTTTTATGCAGTTGTTGGTGAGATCACCTCGACGCCACCCAGTACTGCGGCGGGAGTTCGGGAGTATTGCCATATCTCGTATAACGGATGCTTTCCGAAGGTTGAGGTACACGATTTCCGAAGGTTTCTTGGTTATGTGTTGACGGATGGATACAGCTGGATCTAGGGATTGCTAGTTTGGGTGATATATTTTGTGTCCCCTATATCCCCAACACCAGATTGCATAACCAGAAAGTTTCAGGAGTTTATAAGTGGGAATTCAAGTAGCTCTTAGGATATCTTTCCAACAGACGCATGATATGAGATTGGGGTTCGACGTCTAGTGGTCCGCCTTTCCACGGTTGGTTTTTACAGTGGTCTCATAGTGTCTTAAAGAGTCCTTGGCTATGCCGACTCGGGGACGCTTCGTATGTCATGTGCACAGCCTTGTACATGATGGTGCTGTACGATCGAGCCCGTGTGGGCCCCACCACGAAAACTTCGGACGAAATCTCTATCATATGTTTGTTCCGGCTTATTCTGCAAGCCAATATTTTGTTTTGTTTTGAATTGTGGTATTCGAGTTGCTTCGAAGTCTTATGTTGATTCCATATCTTTTTCAAGTGGCTTCTCAACTTATGGAAGTGCGATGATTTACTATGGAATTCATTCGTTCATCTTCGTTCGAATGTTTATTGTGAAGACTATATGTTGCAATTTCTATTCGTTGATTCAACTTGACTATTTGTCTATCAAGATGCTAACGGATGTCACCTTCTTCAGGATGGCTCCGCCAACGCGTCAGAATCCGGATCGCAATGAAGGGAGTCAGGCAAACCCTCCGCCACCACCTCCGCCTCCGGAGGCATGGAAAGCTATCATGGCAGCCACCAACGCCAATGCTCAGATGATTCTGCAACTCTTGCAAGAACGCACCCAAGGGCAAGGCAATCAAGGAAATCAAGGTCAAGGCAACAATCAGCCTCATTTTGCTACCCTCAACCAGTTTCTCGCAAATCAGCCCAAGTCTTTCAGCTACTATGCCGAGGCCACGGATGCTGTCGGGGATATACCTCGCGGTATGACCTGGCCGGATTTGGCGCTTCACCATGACCCGCCGGAGAACTGGCGACTCATGGGTCTGGCGGCTCACTGTCAGACGATTCACGAGCCTGACGACTCATGGATGACCCCGATGGCGGGTCAGATAGAAGACTAGACCCAAGGCCCAGAAGGCCGGCTCACGTTTATGATGGGCCGGCTTAAGAAGAAAGGGATGACGAATATTTCCTTTACGAGGAAGCAAGACCCGGACTTGTAATTAACTTGTAAGAGAAGATAGATTTGTCCTAGTCCTACTAGGACTCCACATGTAACCCGCCCCTCTAACTTATATAAGGAGGGGCAGGGCACCCCAAAGGAAGGAGGCAACAAGAAACAATCTCTAGGGCTAGACACCGAGAGCCGGTTCCCGGCGACTCTCCCGTGATCATAATGAGACCTAGCCTCAAACAGCACGTAGGGCTATTACCGGATGATGTTTCCCGGGGCCCGAAGCTGTCTAACCCCTTGTCTTGTGCGTTGATCCGCCCTGCGTCTCTCATCCCAATCAACCCCTCTCAAGCTACTACAAAGATGCGTTGGCCTCACGACTAAGTCCTTACACCTAGGACATCTGACGTGTTAATTCCACGACAGTTGGCGCCCACCGTGGGGCTGCGCACGGTGGTGTTGAGTTTTTGGAGGGATCTCTTTCAGGGATCGAGAAGCTCGCGATTGACTGGACGAAGAAGAGCTGACACGGAACAATCGTGCAGGATTACGAAATTTGAGTTCAAGTAAGATTAGGGTTGCGTGGTGCGCGCCGCCGCAACCAGAGGATCCGTCGAATCCGGGTCAATTTATGTTCAGCCGTAATTAGAAACCAAGACGAAGCTGACTGCCTGCAAAAGTTCTGAGATGATCAGGCATTGCAGGAAGGGATTTGACAGGTCGCTGCTGTTACTCATCACCCGAAGAAAACAAGAAGCAATATGTTACTTTTTGAACCAAGCAGTACTACTATTACATCTCACGTAAAGCTACGGCCAGGGCGGTTTTCCGTGAGTATTGAGGATTGGACTAAAATAAAAGGAACTAATTTGTTTGTCCAAAGATTCCTTACGTCAAGTACTACATCAGGAAAGGAAAGGGCTCTAGACCCTAGGAAAGAAATTTTTTTTTTGCCATGAGCAACCGAGAGTTAATAGTACTGCTATTTCATACATGGATTAGGCAGGCAGGCTCTCGGATACGCAGCTATTTGGAGCTTGTACAATTTACTGTTTGCTCATGGGCAAGCCGATGAGCCGTTCCATCTGTTATCCAACCAAGATATAGAAAAGACGCTACACACAGCAACAACTGGAGCTGCGCGTCGAGCCACCGCTTCGGCCACCAGCAGGCCCCCATCCTTCACGCCCGGATCGTCTCCTCAAGCTACCTCCGCCTCAAGTGCCGCCTTGAGTCGCCGCCTGTACACGCTACGGCCGGTTGTACTGCGTCCGTCAAACTCCGGTTTGCCTCAGCTGCACCGCCATGACCCGTCATCTCCATGGTGCTGCATCAACCCGCCCGAGCTACCCCCGCTGGCGCAGCCTTGCGCCGCCTCTAGGGCCTCCTCAACCGCAAACCGCCCTGCCGCTATAAACCGCCGCTATGACTTCTGCAGCCATGACCTGCTACCGTGCCGCTCCTCTATTGTTGCGGGCCGCCTCCGCCCGCTGGCTCCATCGCGCCGGTCACCTGTCTCGCCGGCCTCCGCACCGCATCTACAGCCGTAGGCTCCCCCGGGCCACCTGCCAAGTCGCCGCCCCGAGCCGGCTGCTCCACCTTCCTGCCGCGCTCCCGCCGGCTGCCATCCGGGCGTTCCGCTGCTTGTTGGAGAAAAGAAAGGCAAAGAAGGAAGAGTCACATGGAGGCCTATGGCACTTAAAAAAATCAATCATCAGTAGCAGTCCGTCAAGCGTCAGTTGGAAAGGGCAGAAACACAGGCGTCGCGCATAAAAACAAGTCATCGGCGGTAGCCCACAACGTCCCTGTTGCTCACATGGTTTTGCTGGCCATTGTCATCTCGACTTTCAGATGTAGAAGGAGTCAGAGTAATTTTTGTTTATCACTTCTCCTCAAAGCTCAATACCCAAGGAGATAGCAACGGGAGTAGTACTACTGGAAAGTGTTATCCAACAACAGTATCCAGCATTATCTGACACCAGCGTCCACAATCATTTCAAGTTACAACAGAAGGTCACGTGGATATTATGCTACATTATATCAGCGGAGCTCAGCGTGCATATTATATAGCACGAGCATCTGCGTTCATCCGACAAAAACAAAATCAGGTGTTACCCCACTTATATATTTTATCAGTACATTTTTCCTCTGAGCACCATTACACTATCCTATTGGTGTTTTTATATACAGGTAAAATTATTGTTATACTGCGGGTATAGAGCACGCACTGGCAACGTTCTACAATGGTGTTTTCCTCCGTGTCACATTACCCGATGAGCGGCCGTGGCCGACTCGCTGTCCGCGCCGGCTTACAACGCCACGGTCGACTCACCCGTCTACACCGGTTTACCATGCCGCGGCCGGTTCACCCGTAAGCGACTTCAACTTCACCTAGCAATCATTAATTTCATGGCGGATTATTTCCGGCCTGGCACATCAGGTGATCCATCGAAAATATATTTTATTGGTACATATTATTTTTTATCAAAGAGCAGTTTATCTTTGTCTTGGTCTGCAGTCGTGTTGATGCAGGACAATTGTTCACTACGTCAAAACGATGTGGTTAACTCGCTCATCCGCGCCGGCTTACAACGCCACGGCCGGATCATCTGTTCGAGCTGCCTCTGACGCGGCGGTTGTCTTTTCCATCCGTCTCTCGCGGCCTGGTCTACATCAACACACCGGGCCGCACCCGTCTGCATGAGCTGTTTATTGAGTATGAGCAAGTCACAGCTTGGGTAGCCCGGTTTTTCTTTCAACAAAATGGAAGCAAGTTATCATATACTATCAACCCGCCGTCTGCACCTGGATGGCTCAATGGACATGCGCACAAGTCGCCATCACTACAGTTTGGTTAAACTTCAAACAGCCAGTTGGAAGGAACCATTGGCCGAGTTGCTGACACGGCTCATACGGGATCATTTATAACCCGCCGCGGTCACCTCAACCTTCTGTGGATACACATCGTGTTATCAACACCAATGATATACAAGTTATGCCGGTTTATATCACGGTTAAATATGGAGAATCTCAAGCCAACTCCTCGAGTCATCTTGAGACTCAGGGGCTACAGTGACATGACTCGGGAACCCCGGGTTGTTGGAGGGAATGATAACCCGGTTCCGGAGGCTGCTACCATATTGATGAAACTTTAAAGGCCGTCAGAAAATTGCCGGTTCAAATAAAGATTCCGGTTTAAAATCCGGTTCAAGAGATATCTTTCTCCCGCAAAGTTTTGAAGCTCTCAAATCCGGTTCAAACGTCCGGCTCAAGGTAAATTTGTATCTTATAAAGCTTTGAAGCTCTTAATATCCGGTTTACAAATTTCCGGTTCAAAAAGAGGTTATCTCTCGCAAAGTTCGAGTTCTCAGGAAAAATTAAAGGGACCAAAGAGAGTCTGTTACAAAGCACAACTCAAATATAGGTACCCTGCTTTAATGACCATTGGGAGCTGATCGTATTTGAATTTAGCTTAACCCTTTTTGGTGTGACCCTGATCGTATTCGAATCAGAGTCATTAAATATTCTCATGATCACTAGGGGGCTTCCTGTTCAAACATAGGTCGTATTCGAACCAAAGAGAACATAGCTGTCGATACCCTTTTGATCGGCACACTGCCGAGCTCATTGGGGATTTTCTTGGTCATATTTGAACCATAGCTCAACCCCCTTTGGGAACCGACGTGGATCGTATTCGAATCAGCGTCGTTAAACAACTCTCAAGGTCATTTGGGGGCTTCCTGTTCAAACATAGGTCATATTCGAACCAAAGAGAACATAGCTGTCGGTACCCTCTTGATTGGCAACGCCAAAGCCACTAGGGGCTATATGATCGTATTCGAATCTTAGCTTAACCCCTTTGGGACGGTTTTCTGATCGTATTCGAATCAGAAGCCTCAAGATTTTTTGAAGTTTCTTTTTGCAAATAATTTTTGGGATTTTATTTGAAGCTCTTTTGAACACATCTAAAGTGTATATGAGTGGTTTCTATTTAAACCCGGCTTGATTTTCGATGATAAGTCGCCGGCTTATGACAATCATCATCTATGTGGAAGCATTGGCTTCTAAGGATTGGGTTATCACACTTACTGCACAGGTATCATAAGCCGGCGGTACAGTTCAATATCACAGGTATGATATTGTTTATACATAATTATGTTTAAACTAGCCCTGGCTATGGACTTTAAGCCGCCGGTATGTTTTGAATTGCGCCATTGGAATCATGCGCGTATCAAAGATTAGGTTATCACCCTTATTGTGCAGGTCATATAAACCGACAAATGCAAATTCAATATCACAAGTATGATATTATTGTTATGTTTCAAAGTTATGATTCATAACAGGCTTATCTGTGACTCCTTTTTTACACATCCGTGGTCATATGTAAGATATTATGACCCACCCTGCGGTAAACCGCGGAGGTTTCTTGTGATCTACTTGTGTGCAGGATAAGACTACATTTGGGTAGTTACCCGCCCTGGCTTTTGACATTAAGTCGCCAGGGCGTATGTTGTTTAAACTCTGTGCAGGATTTGCAGAACTATGACTTATATAAATGTTTAAGTCCAAGTCCATCATCGAAAGATTGACATTGGTGTCTCAAAAGGGTTATCAATCCTTGATTTTCTCAAAAAGCTATAAATAGCCGGGTTATAAAATTTCCGGCTTACAATGGAGGCGTAATAAATCGCCACGGCCAAGAGCCGCCGGGTATTTAAACTCCGGATTTACTTGTCAACAGATAAGGTATTTGAAATCTTTAAATAGCCAAACTTGGCTGGATTTTCATTATGATTTGAATGATTGAGGTTTTCAAACCGGGTTAGTCAAATCTTTAATAGCCAACATGGCTGGATTTTTATTATGGTTATCAGAAACTAATATTATGATTGAGGTTTTCAAAGTCGCTTCAGCGCAATGGCTATTATTTTATCAATGGATATGATTTATTCTACAATGATAGGAATAGTCCCGAGTCGCTGCAGGCTTACAACCCGGCACTTGGGGGCTACCAATTGCTCCTGGCAACAATTCAAGACAATTCTAGGATGACCCGGCTACACTACTATGACTATAGCCGACTCATGGGGGCTACACAACTGGATTTTATTTAAAGCCATGGTGATAAGTCCCGACTTATTCATGCTGATTAAACCGGCCCTTGGGGGCTACAGGTAATATGGATATAAGGGAGAAATATCTTCAAATTCTCAGTTTTGAGTAAATCAGATTGACCTGGTGTCTGCAAAAATCATAAACCGGCGTCGGCGACAATTATGACTTGGCATCATCTATTTATAACCCGGCAATTTTGGTACTCATAAACCGGCAAGTTTTATATCTTTAAGCCGGATGAATATAAGTTGAATATTTGAAGACCAATATTTTTTTCAAGTCAGAGCATTGAAAGCCGACTCAAGTGGATTATCTCTTACAATATTTCTCAACAAGAGACCAATGTCAGCAAATTGACTCTGAAGCTGGCCTGTTGACCCGGATTTTTCAAAGGAAGTATCTGGATTTTTTGCATTGGCAAAATTTGAACATATCTGCTAAAGAGATTTGCTATGAGATTGTGGATACATATCAAGAAGGAAGATGACAAGGACTTAAGGATGATCAAGTGCCGGCTTACAAAGAATATTTAACCCGGAACACAACCTATCCAATTTGTTCTTGTGTTTATTAGTTTAACATGGATAAATCCAAATTAAACTGGGGGCTAATGTCGGGGATATACCTCGCGGTATGACCCGGCCGGATTTGGCGCTTCACCATGACCCGCCGGAGAACTGGCGACTCATGGGTCTGGCGGCTCACTGTCAGACGATTCACGAGCCCGACGACTAACGGATGACCCCGATGGCGGGTCAGATAGAAGACTAGACCCAAGGCCCAGAAGGCCGGCTCACGTTTATGATGGGCCGGCTTAAGAAGAAAGGGATGACGAATATTTCCTTTACGAGGAAGCAAGACCCGGACTTGTAATTAACTTGTAAGAGAAGATAGATTAGTCCTAGTCCTACTAGGACTCCACATGTAACCCGCCCCTCTAACTTATATAAGGAGGGGCAGGGCACCCCAAAGGAGGGAGGCAACAAGAAACAATCTCTAGGGCTAGACACCGAGAGCCGGTTCCCGGCGACTCTCCCGTGATCATAATGAGACCTAGCCTCAAACAGCACGTAGGGCTATTACCGGATGATGTTTCCCGGGGCCCAAAGCTGTCTAACCCCTTGTCTTGTGCGTTGATCCGCCCTGCGTCTCTCATCCCAATCAACCCCTCTCAAGCTACTACAAAGATGCGTTGGCCTCACGACTAAGTCCTTACACCTAGGACATCTGACGTGTTAATTCCACGACAGATGCCGATGATTGGCTCGTGGACATCAACAAGCATTTTGAATGTAGCAATGTCAGGCCTGAGGACTATGTCAAGTTCGCTTCTTTTCAGCTCAAGGACCAAGCTGCTGATAGGTATCAACAATACAAAGATTCCAGAGGAGGTCGCGTGATCACTTAGACTGACTTATGTCGGGACTTCAAAGCGCACCACATTCCACAAAGTGTTGTCGAGAGCAAGCGTGAGGAGTTCCGCATCTCAAGCAAGGCAACATGTCAGTGTATCAATTCAACATCCAGTTTCAGAAACTTGCTCGCTTCGCTAAACAAGACGTTCCTGATGAAAAGAGCATGATCTATCATTTCAGAGGTGGCCTTAGAGAGGATCTGCAGTTAGCTCTCGTTCTTGTTGAGCCTACTCACTTTGATCAATTCTATAACATGGCACTAAAGCAAGAGGCTGCTCAGCTCAAGTGTGAGGCTTCTAAGAAGAGAGTCAGGGACGCAGTTCAGTCTTCTTCTTCCTCACTAGTGGCTGCTAAGCAACAAAAGTTCTGGTTGCCTCCTCCTCCGTTTCGTCAGCCTTACCAGCAGAAGAACAAAGGTGGTCATGGATCTTCCCACTCTTCCAACTCTGGCTATCAGAACAAGTCTCAGAATCAAGCTCCCAAGTCCAATGCTCCTTATCATCGTCCACTCTCGGAGGTGACTTGCAACAAGTGTCAGCAGAAAGGTCACTATGCTAACAAATGCTTCAACCAAAGGTGCCTTCCTCCTCCTCCTCCTGTCAGATCTTCCAGCAATGCAGTGGTCAAGCATAATCCAAAGTCTGCAAAGGTGAACATGATGAATGCAGCTCAAGCAGAGGAATCTACTGATGTGATAATGGGTAATCTTCTAGTTAATGATATTCCTGCAAAAGTCTTATTTGCTACTGGTGCATCGCATTCTTTCTTGTCATACCCATTTGCATCGAAGCACAATGTTGACACAGAGATTTTATCCAAAGTTATGCAAGTTGTTTCTCCGGGAAAGCTTTTGACCTCTAGTTTGGTTGCTCCGGATGTTTCCATCAAGATGGGGAACTATAAATTTCTGTCTTCTCCAGTTGTTCTTGGTGACTCGGATATTGATCTTATTCTCGGGATGGAATGGCTTTCTAAGCACAAGGCTCAATTTGATTGTGCTACCAGGGAAATTCAATTGACACACTCTTCTGAGGATGTTATTGTCTATGCAGCTCGTGATGAAACCATTCGGTTATTTTCTCTCAATGAGAAGGGCGAATTGAATGCCATCTCTCAAATTCCAGTCGTTTGTGAGTATCAAGATGTCTTTCCAGAAGAGCTTCCAGGTATGCCTCCTCACCGGCCAGTTGAGTTCGTTATCGATCTTGAGCCGGGCACTGAACCCGTTTGCAAGCGTCCATAGAAGCTTAGACCCAAGGAGCTGAAGGAATTGAAGAAACAGCTCGATGAACAAGAGCGTCTGGGTTTGATCAGACCGAGTTCATCTCCATGGGGTTGTGGTGTTCTTTTTGTCCAGAAGAAGGATGCCACGGACCGACTTTGTGTCGACTACCATCCATTGAACAAGAAGACCATCAAGAACAAGTATCCACTTCCCAACATCAATGAGTTATTCGAGCAACTCAAAGGTGCTAAAGTATTCTCCAAGCTTGACCTTCATATGGGTTATCATCAGATTCGCATTCGTGAAGAAGATATTCCCAAGACAGCATTCAGAACAAGCTTTGGTTCTTATGAATATACTGTCATGTCTTTCGGTCTTGTCAATGCTCCTCCAACATTCTCTCGGATGATGAATTTCATCTTCAACCCCTATACCAATGAATTCGTCCTGGTGTATCTCGATGATATCTTGGTCTTCTCCAAGAATAAGAAGGATCATGCCAAACATTTGCGATTGGTGCTCGACAAGCTCAGAGAGTATCAATTTTATGCGAAGTTTTCCAAATGTGAGTTTTGGCTTGATGAAGTTCTTTACCTTGGTCACATCATCTCTGCCAAGGGCATCGCTGTTAACCCCGAGAAGGTGTCCGCAATTGTGAATTGGGAACCTCCTCAGAATGTCAAGCAGCTCCGCAGTTTGCTTGGTCTTGCAAGCTATTGCCGAAGATTCGTTGAGAATTTCTCTAAGATTGCAAAGCCTCTTTCCAACCTCCTCCAGAAGCATGTGAAGTATGTCTGGTCTCTTGAGTGTGACGTTGCTTTCAACACTCTCAAAGAGAAACTAGTCACAGCTCCTGTCTTAACTCCTCCTGACGAATCCGAGCCATTTGAAGTTTTCTGTGATGCTTCTCTCCAAGGTCTCGGTGCTGTGTTAATGAAAGAGAAGAAAGTTGTGGCCTATACCTCTCGTCAGTTGAAGCCCAACGAAAAGAACTACCCCACTCATGATCTTGAGTTGGTGGCAGTTGTCCATGCCTTAATAACGTGGAGACATCTCTTGTTGGGAAGAAAAGTGGACATATTCACCGATCACAAGAGTCTCAAGTACATCTTCACTCAGCCCAACCTCAACCTCAGGCAGACTCGATGGGTCGAAATGATTCAAGAGTACAATCCGAGTATTGAATATACTCCAGGCAAGGCCAATGTCATTGCAGATGCTTTAAGCAGGAAGGCTTATTGCAACAGCTTAATTCTCAACCCATTCCAACCGGATCTTTGTGAAGCTTTCCGCAAGCTGAATCTCCAAGTTGTTCCTCAAGGCTTTCTTGCCAACCTCGTAGTCTCTCCTACTTTGGAAGATCAAATTCGTGAGGCACAACTCCTGGATACCATGGTGAAGAAGGTGAAACGCGGTATTGACAAGGGTCTTTCCAAATACAAGTGCTATCGCATTGATGACAGAGACACTTTGTTATTCGAGGACCGGATTGTGGTTCCTAAAGGTGATCTAAGGAAAGTCATTATGAACGAGGCGCACAATTCTCTTCTTTCCATTCATCCTGGAAGTACGAAGATGTACCATGACCTCAGGCAGTCGTATTGGTGGACTCGAATGAAGCGAGAAATCGCTCAATTCGTGAATGAATGTGATGTCTGTCGAAGAGTGAAAGCAGAACACCAACGACTAGCTGGTCTCCTCCAACCTATTGCTATCCCAGAATGGAAGTTTGATCATATCGAAATGGACTTCGTGACTGGATTTCCAAAGTCCAAGCGCGGAAATGATGCTATCTTCGTTGTCATCGACAAGCTTTCTAAAGTGGCTCATTTCCTTCCAATCAAAGAGTCTATCACAGCAGCTCAGTTGGCAGAGCTATACACCTCCAGAATTGTCTCCTTGCACGGCATTCCACAATTGATTTCTTCAGATCGTGGAAGCATCTTCACTTTTAAGATTTGGGACTCCGTCCAGAAGGCCATGGGCACCAACATTTGCTTCAGCATAGCTTTCCATCCTCAAACTAGTGGCCAAGTCGAGCGAGTCAATCAAATTCTGGAAGATATGCTCAGGGCTTGTGTCATTTCTTTTGGCATGAAATGGGAAGATTGTCTTCCATATGCCGAATTCTCTTACAACAACAGCTTCCAAGCAAGTTCGGGCAAGGCCCCATTCGAGATTCTCTATGGCAGAAAGTGTCGTACTCCTCTCAATTGGTCAGAGACTGGTGAACGCCAACTTCTTGGCAATGACGTAATCACAGAGGCTGAAGAAATGTGTAAAGTCATTCGTGATAATCTCAAAGCCGCGCAATCGCGCCAGAAGAGTTACTATGATAGTAAGCACCGTGATTTGGTTTTCGAGATCGGAGACCATGTCTACCTCCGCGTCTCTCCAATGAAAGGCACTCGTCGCTTCGGTATCAAAGGGAAGCTTGCCCCTAGATACGTGGGTCCTTTCAAGATCATTGGCAAAAGAGGCGACCTCGCCTATCAACTTGAGCTTCCTTCCAACTTCGCGAACGTGCACGATGTGTTCCACGTGTCACAGCTTCGCAAGTGCTTCAAGACGCCCGAGCGTACCATCAACTTCGAAGAGATTGACCTCCAAGAAGATCTGTCTTATCATGAGCACCCCGTTGCTATTCTTGAAGAAACTGAGCGCAAGACTCGCAACAAGTCAATCAAATTCTTGAAAGTGAAGTGGTCGCACCATTCCGACCGGGAAGCCACCTGGGAACGCGAGGACCACCTCCGTTCCGAATATCCGGAGTTCTTTCAGTCCTAGATCTCGGGATGAGATCCTCTCGTAGTGGTGGAGTGTTGTAACACCCCGGATGTAACTTTCCATATTTGTAACTCCAACTCTTGCCATTTTCGGCTATGTGTTATGATATTCCCTTCGTGGTCGGGTTTTGTTTGTCGTTTTGCATTTTGTTCATGTCATGCATCTCATATCATGGCATCATGTGCATTGCATTTGCATACGTGTTCGTCTCATGCATCCGAGCATTTTCCTCGTTATCTGTTTTGCAATCCGGCACTCCCACCTCCTCCGGTGCCCCCCTCTTGTTTTGTTTTCGTGAGCGGGTGTCAAACATTCTCGGAATGGACCGAGGCTTGTCAAGTGGCCTTGGTATACCACCAGTAGACCACCGGTCAAGTTTCGTTCCATTTGGAGGTCGTTTGGTACTCCAACGGTTAACCGGGCATCTGCAAAGTCCATTTGTGTGTTCCAGCAAAAGCCCCTCTCTAAACAGCCCAAAACTCCTCTAAGTCACTTCCATGTTGTAGGTCGTTCGATCACGATCGTGTGGGCGAAAACCGCACCTCATTTGGACTCTCCTAGCTCCCTCTACCTATATATTTGCATCCCTCCCGAAATACCTTCGCAGTCCAAACCCTAGCCATCTCCCTCTCCGCGGCCGGACGCGTCCAGCCGCCGCCGGACGTTTCTGTGCCTCCGCCCGCACCCACTCAGAAGCCGCCACGTGGCAGCCCGCCGCCGCGGCCCACCGAGGCCCGGGGCTGGCCCCCGAAGCTCGTGCGCTCCGCCCCGAGCC
This sequence comes from Aegilops tauschii subsp. strangulata, assembly GCF_002575655.3. NCBI lineage: Eukaryota > Viridiplantae > Streptophyta > Magnoliopsida > Poales > Poaceae > Aegilops > Aegilops tauschii. The sequence continues at coordinate 314,031,406 of NC_053040.3, forward strand.
CGCGCCCGTCCCCTCCTTCGCCGGCCTCCGCCGTCGCCGTCTTCGTCGGCCGTCGCCTCGCGCAGCGCGCGCCGCCGCCGTTCGTCGCCGCCGCCGCACCCGCCGGCGCCGCCCGCGCCCGGGGTCGCCGCCCTCTCCTCCGCGCTCCCCCGACGCCCCGCCGCCTCCTCCCTTCCTTCCGAGCTCCTCCCCGACCGCCGCGCCTCCCCTAGCTTTGGCGAGCAAGTCCCGATCCAGATCCAGTGAAGCACCGACGGTTGACTTCTTATCCCCCGAAAATTTCTCCAAGTTTTCAATATTTTTACAGCATGTGCCCATGTTCATCGCATCATAACTCTCTGCATATAGCTCTGTTTCGCGCGTGTAATATATCGAATTGTTCGACTCGTGATGCTCGCCATTTTGTTCCATTGCACCATGTTCATTTGAGTCCATCTTGATGCCCAAATCTCTGGTGCAAGAGTACTAGTTGCTGTTATCTGCTCTTACTTATCAGAACTTGAGGATTTGTTATTTTTGTATCATTTAATCTGTGCATCTTTTGGGCATGAGCTCTACATTTGTTTTTTTGTATGCCATGCTATCTTTCCAGTGGTATATGACATGTATTTTTGTGATCTCTGCGGTGACTAGCACAAGCATGCAAACTAGGCCCCGTAATGTTTCTGTTTTCAGAGACTTGGTAGTTTTTGTCTGTCTGCTGTTATTTTGTTGCTATGTATCCATGTAGCTACAGAGAGATCCATGCTTATTTTGAGGATGTTCAGTAAGGATGTTTTGTAGATATTGTTGTAATTGATCGATTCCTGCCCTTGCTTGCAATTATAGAGTGCCATAGCATGACTCAATCTTGCTCTACTTTTGCTATAAAATATTTCTGGCAGATTCTTTACGTGTTATTCAATTTTGCCAAGCTTGTTGTAGTTGTTCCATACATGCTATGTACTTGCTCTTGCCATGGATAGCTTCATAATCATGCCATATTGCTGTAGATATACTTGTTTTGTCATGCGTAACTTTTTAGTGAGTGCATCAAGCTCACCAAGATGCCTTCATATTATTGTTTCTGCCATGCTCTGTTTTCTGCTAAGACTGAAACCTGTTAACGAAACTTGCTATGTTTACATGGTTGCCATCATATCTTCTGGTCTTTTTTGGCTTATGGTCAGTAAGGGACTTTTGTCATATCCATTTAGTAGAATACTTCCATGTCTTGTTTTGCCATGTTAAGTTCCTGTAGCATGTTGATTTCATGCTCTGAACATTGCTACCTGATGCTGTTTTCTGCCATGTCCAGTATTTTCACAGAGTCTGTGAACCTGTTATCTTTTGCACTTTTGCCATGCTTGTTTGAACTTGTTATTTTGTGATCTAGCCGTAGCTCAGTATTTATTGTTGTCAAGCATCTCCTGTAGATTACTGCCATATGCTTTGTTGCTATGTTGGAGTGCTGTAGCATTGTTTCTTGTTGCATTCTAAGTGCTATCATGTTGTTAATCTCAGTTTCGTGTCATTCTTGTTTTGCTTGCCATTTGCAAACCGTACATCCGTTTCGGGCGATCTTTATATCGATTTCGACCGAAATCATCTCATCTTTCCAGTGGCCTGCTTGGTTTGCCAAGTTACTGCCTTGTTAGTCTTTTTCCTTCCGGAGCACGCATATGCATCGCATATCATATCTTGCATATCATTCATGTTTTGCATCATGTTGCTTGTGCATTTCCCGTGATGGATTGTGGTTCCATTGCTTGTATTCTTGTCTTGGTTAGAGCTGGGAGACAAGTTCGTGAACGAGGAACCTATTGAGTACGCTTACGAGGATCAAGCTTTCGACAACTCTGAGAACCTTGCAGGCAAGATGACCACCCCTCGAAATCACTTCTATCTTTGCTTTGCTAGTTGTTCGCTCTATTGCCATGCTGCGCTACCTACCACTTGCTATACCATGCCTCCCATATTGCCATGTCAAGCCTCTAACCATCCTTTCCTAGCAAACCGTTGATTGGCTAAGTTACCGCTTTTGCTCAGCCCTTCTTATAGCGTTGCTAGTTGCAAGTGAAGTTGAAGTTTGTTCCATGTTGGAACATGGATATTTTGGATATCACAATATCTCTTATTTAATTAATGCATCTATATATTTGGTAAAGGGTGGAAGGCTCGGCCTTATGCCTGGTGTTTTGTTCCACTCTTGCCGCCCTAGTTTCTGTCTTACCGGTATTATGTTCCTTGAGTTTGCGTTCCTTACGCGGTTGGGTGATTTATGGGACCCCCTTGACAGTTCTCCTTGAATAAAACTCCTCCAGCAAGGCCCAACCTTGGTTTTACCATTTGCCACCTAAGCCCTTCCCCCGGGTTTTCGCGAGCCCGAGGGTCATCTTATTTTAACCCCCCGGGCCAGTGCTCCTTCGAGTGTTGGTCCGAACTGAGTAGACCGCGGGGCCCCCTCGTGGAAACTCGAGGTCTGGTTTTACTCGTAGGATGTCACATCCGGTGTTGCCCTGAGAACGAGATATGTGCAGCTCCTATCGGGATTTGTCGGCACATCGGGCGTCTTTGCTGGTCTTGTTTTACCATTGTCGAAATGTCTTGTAAACCGGGATTCCGAGACTGATTGGGTCTTTCCGGGAGAAGGTTTATCCTTCGTTGACCGTGAGAGCTTATGATGGGCTAAGTTGGGACACCCCTGCAGGGTATTATCTTTCGAAAGCCGTGCCCGCGGTTATGAGGCAGATGGGAATTTTTTAATGTCCGGTTGTAGAGAACTTGTCACTTGACTTAACTAAAATACATCAACCGCGTGTGTAGCCGTGATGGTCTCTTCTCAGCGGAGTCTGGGAAGTGAACACGGTTTGAGTTATGAATGACGTAAGTAGGAGTTCAGGATCACTTCTTGGTCATTACTAGATGACGACCGTTCCGTTGTTTCTCTTCTCGCTCTCTTTTGCGTATGTTAGCCACCATATATGCTTAGTGCCTGCTGCAGCTCCACCTCATTACACCATCCTTTCCTATAAGCTTAAATAGTTTTGATCTCGCGGGTGTGAGATTGCTGAGTCCTCGTGACTCACAGATTCTACCAAAACAGTTGCAGGTGTCGACGATGCCAGTGCAGATGATGGGATCGACCTCAAGTGGGAGTTCGATGAGGAACGTGGTCGTTACTATGTGTCTTTTCCTGATGATCAGTAGTGGAGCCCAGTTGGGACGATCGGGGATCTAGCATTTGGGGTTATCTTATTTTCATTTGGATTTTGACCGTAGTCGGTCTATGTGTGTATTTTGGATGATGTATGAATTATATTTATGTATTGTGTGAAGTGGCGATTGTAAGCCAACTCTTTATCCCATTCTTGTTCATTACATGGGATTGTGTGAAGATGACCCTTCTTGCGACAAAACCACAATGCGGTTATGCCTCTAAGTCGTGCCTCGACAGAGCCGGGAGATATAGCCGCATCGTGGGCGTTACGCTGAGTCATGGTGCCACCATATCGATCTGACCAGTGCAACCATGCTTACCCTATGGGGGGGTCCTTACTGGGTCTATTGTCATGCCTCTCACCGGTGCCTCCCGCGAGGGAAGGTTATGCGCGGGCGCTACCTTGGCCAGGTAGGACGGCATAAGCCTTGTGTGCCCGTTGTTGAGTATGGATCCTTGTCCCCGTTTGGGACCGTTTTGCCACGACGGTGGCCGTTGGTGCCTTTGGTAGGCACGGGGCCACCCAGGACTTAGCCCAAAGGGGAGTTGGTCGGAGTGGCCGGGGGGTGGCATGGCAGTAGGACGGTTTTGTCGGAACGCTTTGGTCCACCCGAATGGGAGTGCGAGGCCAGGGTTCCGTGGTGTGGGTACAGTGTGCTAACCTCTGCAGAGTGTGTGTGTTAAATCTATCGATAGCCGCGCCCGCGGATAAGGGCCCAGTTCGTGTCGGTCACACTGTGGGTCAACAGTAATAATAATAATTTGATTAATAACAACCCTGGTTCGATGATGAAAGAAGTTGGTTGATATTTATGTGATCAAGAGAGGATCACTGTGGTATCAGGAATACCAACTTGTTGGATATTTGGAGTGTTATGCGAGAGTCAAGGGTAAAGGTCAAGCTCCCTGTGATCATAAATGATTACTACGGTATTGTTAATACCAAGCTTGATTGGATCCTGAGATGATCGTGTGATGTCCTTGATGGTAAGTTTGTGCAGGTGATGGTTACGAGGTAACCCGAACAGAGTAAGTTGGTGCATGATAGTTTCATCATGTTGCATGCTAGTATCATCATGTTCATATGTTTATGCCATGCTCGTATTGTTCTAGCTGTATCATCTTGTTCATGCTATGATTGGTCTGATAGTATCATGTTAATCCTTGTTAACCTGTAATTGCCATGCCATTGTCTATCTTGATTGCTTTGGTTGCTGTGAGCTTGCAAGTACATTCAATGTACTGACCTAGCGTGTCATGCCAGTTTGCAGGTCGTGCCGGATTTCATTGCTTGTTTGTCATGGATCCCTTGTTTGCGCGTTAGGATAAGCATTCCAGCCAGAGTCCCTGCAGAGTGGAGTTCACCATCGCCGTCGTTGTTCCGCTGCCAGTAGTCATTCTGCTGCGTCGTGTTGTTCTACTGCTTGCATAGAGCAACCGTGGCAGGCGTAGCATCGCCGTGCCGATGTAATCCTCTTGTACCCATATAGATTGCAATAAAGAGCTGATTTGCTCTATGCTAAGCAGTGCCGTATTCCAAAAGACTTCTCCTTGATCTCTGGGCTGGAATACGGGGCGTTCCGGTTTCTCTAAGCCGGGGTGCCACATGCTTGGTATGAGAGCAGGTCCGGCTGTAGGATGCCCTAGCCCGCACGAACGTTAGAATGCGGTAGTATAGAGCCCAGTTGGTTTGTTGCACTTGATTGCTGCATTTGTTTGTTGCATAGCATGCATATAGATTATTATTCAGTCGCTAACGGTTAATCTTGTGAGTATAGGTGGCATCGGTTCGATCCACTACCTGCACCCTCCTTCTTAGCATGCCTGCTTTTTGGTGTTCGGCATTATCTCTGTCCCAGCAGAGTGATGCCCTGGTGCCAAGTGTTCCAGACACCATTTGCAGGAGTTATGCTCAGGTATCACGTCGATATCTTTCCACTACCCACTCGTATTATTTCGGTGATAGACTTGTCTCTATCCTGAATCGTGCCATCCATCTCGTCCCTTCAGCAACCCTTACTGATATTTGCTATCAGAAAAGGGCAATGCCATCAAGCCTTGTTTTTCCTCCCCTATATTGCCCTGTCATCCAATTCCTTGGACGTGTACGGTTCCTTTCGTACGCTTGATGATGATGTGGTCATGATCTTTGTGTTCCACCACATAATCACCAAGTCCGTCCTCGCCTCCATATCCATCCAGTTGCAACCGGTGTTTAGACAGCGCTTGGTGTAGCCTTGGTTACGCCAACTCTTTCCACACGTGAATTCACTTTCGTGCACACCGCCACAGCATATTAGATTGTAGTACCGGAGTTTCCATGAAATTTGTGTGCTTAGGTGTGCATGCATATTATTGTGTGAGTAGAAGTAATATGTGGTGTTGCTTGATTATTTATATTATTTGTATGCTTGTGTGTTTGTTTTGTTGTTTTCGTCGTTTCTTTTGCTTCTTTTCTTTGGGCCTTTGGTGTGGCATTATTTTCCGCTCATTAAAGTTGCTCGTCAACCAACACCGGACCTGAAGAATCAGCAAGGAGTTCAAAGGTTTGGAAGCTCAGATAAATGGAATGAGGTTATCAGCAGTGAAATTTGGAATATCTCGTCTGAATGGAAAAGGAATCCTGGATGGACAGTCAGTATCATGTTTGCAATAGCGTGCACTCCTTACAACAGTACGGATAATCAAGTTTGCCTCTATGTGCACTTTTCGTGACATAAATGATCAGATCAGCAAGAAGATAAACTATGTGCAAGACCAACAGTGCAGTTTCAGTCAAACAAAGCAAGGAGGTGCCATATACTCAGAAAGGAGCATGGTCCAGCAAATCCTGTTTCATGCAAGAAATCAACAGCGGAAATATTAAGATGGTGGATATATATGGTAATCAGTCTGCACCTCACAATGAGAAGCTTCTGCAGCACGAAACCCAGTCTTCCTCAGCAAGATACTCTCGATGGTGTCCAGCATAAGCCATCCAACCGTCCTCAATACGACTGATGCATGATAGTACATTGTGAATTGACAGCAGATGGTAGAATCAGATCCGCAATAGTTGGTCAGAGGCAAGAATCAGTCAGAACACAAGTCTGCCTCGGGAATCAGAATCTCAGATATATGTGAAGGAAGCCAGATATACACCTCAGTGTGACAAAGGACCATGAGGATTGACGACAACGCTGAGCTCTGTACAAGTACCGGTGAACCTGGAATATGATCCTGATGAGCCCTTGTCTTCTTTTCTCTGGTAACGGCACCACGCCTGTGTTCTAAGCCGTTTTTGGCCATACGGGGTGCATGCTGACTTTATATTTCTCTATTCAATAACTGTCATGAGTTCTGTGCTGCTTTTCGGCTGCCTCATACAGTTGTTGAGTTTCTTTTTGTGACAGTAACCTATAGCTGCTTTTTGCTATTTTAGGGAGCTGCCACTTTCTTCTTATCAACACGGTCTCCTGCTCTGAGCCGCTTTTTGGCCGTCTTGAGACGTGGTTGAGTTACTTCAGTAATATCCCAGATCTGAGTTGTAAAGACCGTTCTGGTGGCTACTGATTTATTTGCCGATTTCTTGCAAGGGTTCAGACGATCATTTCCCTATGGTTAAAACTTGAGAGACGATGAACCTGCAATGGGAATTATGTTACCATGTTAAGAGATGAGGATAAAAGTACGCCCGTCAGAATATTGCAACCGACAAAACCTATGGTCACACAAAGAACCAATATGACCCCGCTCCTTCACCCAAGGATCCAGGCAAGGAAAACAGTAATGAAGGAGCCAGACTGATAATTGTTGCATGATTCACATGGTGCAGATGCCCCGGACAGTCTGAGTCAGAATCGACCGCCATGGATATTCACCTAAGGGGTTTACTCAATTTTGAACCACCGTCAGTCAAGGATGAGGATATTATCATATGAGGTCATACCCCTTATGCTGGCAACGACAGGCGACAATCAAATATTTGGTATGAATCTGAGACTCAAGACAGCGGAGCCAGTCAGGATGGTTCAGAAATTCCTGAGATAAGCCAGAATCGGTCAGCAAAACGGTTATGCCTCAACTCACTATTTGGAACCCGGGGGATTTGCATTTAGTGGAGGAACCCAATGCAAGGAGTCAGAGTTTGGGTGTTCATCAGGAAAAATCCGATCACCAATTCATGGACAGTTTGCAGAACAGACACAACAATCGGAAATCACCCTCGGATTCGTGAGACAGACATATATTTCAGACATGGTAAATCTCAGATCAGTCAGATGCTATGAACAGAATTGGAGCCAATATAAGCATGAAAATGTGAGGTAAGATCTGTCAGGATATGGATACAGTGAAGCAAACCATACCAGAACCAGTCACGCAAGTCAGATGAAGAATTTAATGGGAACAATCAACAAAGGAAAAAGGATACCCGAGTTGGAAATGGTTTCCTTAAGTCGGTATATTCATACTTGTTCCTTGAGCAACCAAATCTCGAGGACAAGATTTCTTTAAGGGGGGAAGGTTTGTCACAGCCTGATTTTTGGCCCTTTCTTTTTCTTTTGATTTTTTGAGGTTTTTGCTTGAGTTTTCTTTCTCCGTGGCTTTGTGGTCTGGAACCTGAAGAAGATGACCTCTTCTTTGCTTCCAGAGTGGCTTGCCAACCTCAAATCCTTCCCTAGACCTTTCCATTTTCATCCTAGCCCAAACCCCAATATTCTTTTTATTGGGGATATTCCTTTTCTATTAAAGGAATAACCCTAATTGCCCTAGGTTGTGAAGCAACCTATATTTCCATCACTCCTAAAATTCCCAAATAATTCTCATAAATTTTTTGGGTCATATCTTCCTCAAATATGGCAAATTATTTCATTTGCCATGTTTATCATCATGCTCAAATAATTCATTTCCTATTCTGCCCTAAATGGCACATTGTGAAGCAAGTGCTATTTTCCTTTGCCCAATTGACCTCAAACTCCTTGGAAACCTTTTCATGTCCATATCATTGCCACATGCCAAAATGCAACCTCATTTTCCTAGTAGTTATTTAATTATGATTCTCCAAAGTTTCTGTCCAGAAAGAAATTTTGTGAAGGAGGTACAAGCTAGGCATATCCAAATGAGTTGCAATTTATGCATGACCTCAATATCATCATATAATAGCCCTCCACCAAAGTTGAGCTCATGTAATGCCTCCATGTGAGTTCATCTTCAATTCTTTGGTTCTGTCCAAATTTTCAGTTAGTGAAGCAAGTATATTTTATCTTGCTCCATTATGGCTGTAAATTTTTCTAGACCTTCTCCTACCCATAGAACCTATCTCCACCAAATTTGGGCATATTTTGTTTGGCCGTTTCCCCTTAGGAATTTTCCTAAGCTTCTGTTCAGAGAATACCATCATGAAGGAAGTACCACTTTGGCCTTTCCAAATGGTATGAAATTTGTATGGCACTCTCATATGCCCAAATCATCCTGGCATGCCAAATTTCAGCTCAAGTGGCTTCACCATTTGAGTGCATCATCTTTGTAAGTGCATCTAGTGCCACCCCTAGTTGGTTTTGGAGTATTGACGACAAACCTGGTTGAGGGACTAATGTGTTTGTGAGATTTGTAGGATAACACAGGTAGTAGTCCCTCATTGATTCGGTTTACCTACCGGAGATGACCCCTAAAAATGTGTGAAGATATTGAAGACAATGGTGGTATGTGAAGATATTCAAATTGAAGAGTATGACATGGGAAAACATCGCATGAAGACTTTGGAGCGCGAAGACATAGTTGTTTCGTAGTTTCATTTTCTTCTTTGTTGAGTCATAGGAACCACCATACTGTTAAGTGGGGTCCAAGTGAACAATGTCAGAGTGACTGAAGTGATGCTCAACCAAATCCTATGTCTTCGAGCGAAGAAAATGAGAGCAAATCTTATCCAGAGGCGGATGAGTCAGCTTTACTTGTAGCCCAAGTCAAGCTGCCGCGTGTGTTCGAAATCTGACCGTTGGAACACGTGTCAGTTCCTTAGTGACCCAGGGTTATTTCGGACAAATCAGGTCGGGTTGCCTAGTGGCTATAAATAGCCCACCCCCTACACCATAAATTGGTGGCTGCTCAGAGTTAGTGCACGGCTTTTGTCGTTTGAGAGCAACCCACCTCTGAAGCTTTTGAGAGAGAGAAATCCTTGCGAGGACAAAGCCCAAACACCCAGAGCCAAAGAGTGTTAGGCATCACTGAAGTCTTTCTGTCCGCGTGACCTGAAGACTTGTTACACTTGAGGACTGTGAATCCTCCAGCCGGTTAGGCGTCACGTTCTGAGCATCCAAGAGTCATAGTGGATCACCGGTGAACGAAGTCTGTGAAGGTTTGGAAGTCTAACTTGAATACTTACCAGAGTGATTGGGCAAGGACTGGGTGTCCTTAGCTCAAGGGGAATAAGGTGAAGACGCGGTCTTCTGAGTTAAATCTCAGCCTCCCTAACCAGACGTACAGTTGTCACAACAACTGGAACTGGTCCAACAAATCCTTGTCCTCACCAAGTGACTGGTTCTATCTTCTCACTCTCTTTACTTATAGTTTGTCTTCGTGAAGTCATTGCCTACTTGCATTACCTGTTTGACTTCACTGTGTTACTACTATTGTTGTTTGGCTTCATACTATCTTCCATCCTGATCTTTACTACCTAGCTGCCATTAGTCTTCGTGATTTCACTTCATTGAATACCTGACTATGGCTTGCCTAGTGTAGTCTACCCTCCACTGCATGTCAATAGGTTCATTTCTATTGTTTGTCTTCAAAACTCCCATGTTTTGAAGACTTTCATAAAAATCGCCTATTCACCCCCCTCTAGTCGATAACTAGCACTTTCAATTGGTATCAGAGCAAGGTACTCCCTTGTTCTGCGTGATTCGGTTTAACCACCTGGAGTTTTAGCTATGTCGACTGCAGGGATAACCAAAGTCTCCGCTGCGTGCCCCGTCTTTGATGGAACTGAATATCCCTACTGGAAGAATAAGATGCGCATGCATCTTGAAGCCATTCTGTCGACCTCTGGTATGTCGTCAAGAATGGTGTTCCCAAGACTGGTGAAGGTGTCACCCCTGCTGATGTCAAGAAGTACGTTCAACTGGATTCTACTGCCAAGAACATCATCTGTGGTCATCTGACCAAAGGACAGTATGGTCGTGTGAGTGCTCTGGAAACGTCGAAGCTAGTCTGGGACTGGCTCTCCAAGGTCAACGAAGGCGTCTCAACCCAGAGAGATCAAAGGATCAGTGTCCTTCGCAACCTCTTCAACCGCTTCAAGAGAAACGACAATGAGAATGTTCAGCTCACATTTGATCGCCTCACTGACATCACAAATGAGCTTCGTGCTCTCGGCACCACTGAGATCACCAAGCATGAAATCGTCAAGGCACTCCTGAGATCACTTGACAGCTTGTTCGACACCCTTGCCCTGATGATACAAGAACGCCCTGACTTCAAGACACTCGATCCGTCTGACATACTTGAGAGGCTCAACACACATGAGTTCCAGCTATCTGAGAAAAGAGATATCTATGGTCCAAACTATGGCCGAACTCGCGCTTTGAAGGCAAAAGTTGTTTCCTCATATGAAGAAGAATCTGACTGCAGTTCTAGTGGTCCTGAAGACATTGGAAAGGAGCTTGCTATGCTTGTGAAGAAGATCCAGAAGTTCACTAAGAATAAGGGCTTCAGAAAGTCTTCACGATCCAGCTCAAGAAATGATGAAGCTTCCACTCATTATTACAAGAAGAAAACATGTCACAAGTGCAAGAAACCTGGACACTACATCTCTGAGTGTCCACAGTGGGACAATGAGAACAAGAAGAAGAAGAAGAGCAAGGAATATGATTCTGATGACAAGAAGAATAAGAAACCCTCAAAGTCTTCTTCCAAGTCTTCGTCCAAGTCTTCATCACACAAGAAGAGCTCATCTGGCAAGGCTCGTGCTTTTGTTGGCAAGGAGATGGATTCAGAGGAGGAGTCTGCTTCTGAGGAGGCGGAGGTGGAGTCTGAGGAGGAGTCCGACTCTGGCGTTGCAAGTCTGGCTCTAGCTACAGCCTACTTTGCCAAGTCCATCTTCAACACTGAAGACAATGGCCCCGTCACCAACGCTGATGCTAATGACAAGGACGACTCTGCTCCCACCTACTGCTTTATGGCACGTGGTGCCAAGGTAAAATCACACGATGCTTACTTTCAAACATCAAGTGAAGATGACTCTGATTGTGAATCCAAACCCAGCTACAAAACACTTGCTAAAATTGCAACTGAACAACAGAAAGCTATGGAACATACTCAAAAACTGTTAGACAAAAGCGTTGACCTGTTGGACGCAGAAATGACCCTATCTCAGTCCTTAATTGAAGACATAAAAAATCTTCATGTTAAGTACCAGGAACTTGAAAGTCGTCATGAAACGCTCTCAACGACTCATGAAAAGCTTTCCTATGATTATCTTCAAAGAAAGCAAGAACTTGAGAAATTGAGAGTGGCTCATGAAGATCTTCAAAAGGAGATTGAGTCACTTCACGCTCAACAGATCAGTCCCGCTCAGGAAGGATTTGAACCACCATGTCTAAAATGCCTTGAGCGTGATAACGCTACTTCTATTGTTGAATGTTCTACTACTGCTACTGTTGCATTATCTTCAACTGTTGATGTGGTAACTAACCCCTCTGCTGAGGATACCACTACTATTGCTGATGAAAATGCTAGGTTGAAGACATTGCTTGAAACAGGGATGTACAAAAGTCTCAAAGGACATCAGACACTGTGCGATGTCCTCAAAAAGCAGATTCTGAACCGAAACCCTAGGAAAGAGGGTGTTGGGTTCGAGAGGAAAATGAATGTTGATGGTTCCTACTGGAAGCCTGAGCAGTACCCCAAAACCACATGGGTTGCTGCAAAGGAACCTTCAGTGGATCCATCCACCTTATCTGGCTTCACTTGTGCTAACCCAGTTATCATTGATGAATCCTTTGATGCAAACTATAAACTGTTTAAGAATCAGAATGGTGAAGTGTTCGCCAGGTATATTGGTACTAACTACAGGAATGGGCCACCTATGAAGAAGATCTGGGTTCCCAAAAGTTGTCTTGAGAATCTTCCTGTGAATGTCATCATGACACCGCCTGGGAAGAAGACAAATTCCAGACCAAAGGCTTCATATGGTCCAAAGGCTTCATACAGACACATGACTCACCTGAGTCACCCTAACACCAATGTTTTGCAGGGAAATCATACTCAAACTTATGAATATGAGCGTGTTTCTTCAAACCGCTATGTTCATAAAACTAAGAACTTTTCTGCTTATTCATATGAGTATTATTCTCCTCCTGCAAGGCTATTTGTTGGGGCTCCAAAGCCGAAGTTCTCAGATGCTGCACTTAGACTCATTGCTTCTAAGCCACCCTTGAAGATGTGGGTGGTTAAGAAGAATTAACTTTCTTTTGCAGGGAAAGGTCTCCAGCCGGAAATCAAAGGCGTCCGTTGCTATTGTCGGGGACCTAAAACATCTTGTAGGGCGCAAGATAAAATGCCCAAATGGACTTACTATGTATTTTGTTCCTGAATGGCTTGCCAATCATCCTATCAGTCCTAACCTTGATCTGAGCTTTGATAATCCTCTTGTCCATCAAATGTTTATGCTTCACAATACTCTTGGTGAAGCCTATCCCCCTAACTGTACTGTAGGGTATGGCACCAAAGTCTTCAGAATGGATCATGGACAGCGGATGCACTAATCATATGACTGGTGATCGAAGTCTTCTCATGGACTCAACCTTACGTCCATCTGACAAGAGTCACATCACATTTGCTGACACTGGTAAAAGCAAGGTATTGGGTCTAGGTAGAGTTGCAATCTCAAAGGATCAGCACATGGATAAAGTGATGCTTGTTGAATCCCTTGGTTTCAACTTAATGTTTGTCTCAATGCTTTGTGACTTGAACATGATTGTGATATTTGGAAAATATCGTTGCCTTGTACTAATGGAATCTGACAAGTCTCTAGTCTTTGAAGGGTATCGAAAAGATGATTTGTACATGGTAGATTTCTCAGCAGGACCACAGCTTGCCGTATGTCTTCTAGCAAAAGCTTCAGAGTGCTGGCTCTGGCATCGGAGACTAGGGCATGCTGGCATGAGGAACTTGCACACTCTCGCAAACAAGAAGCACGTCATAGGCATCGAGGGCATCAAGTTCAAGAAAGATCATCTGTGTGGCGCCTGCGAAGCTGGAAAGATGACAAGGGCCAAGCATCCCTCGAAGACAATCATGACGACATCTCAACCCTTCGAGCTGCTACACATGGACTTGTTTGGTTCTACTCACTACTCTACTCTCACTACTACTTCTTGTCTCTATGGCTTCGTCATTGTTGATGATTATTCAAGATATACTTGGGTGCACATAATCCTCTACAAGACTGAAGTGCAGGATGTATTCAGATGCTTCGCCAACCGTGCCATGAACAACTATGGCGTCAAGATCAAGCATATCAGAAGTGACAACGACACAGAATTCAAGAACACTGGCCTCGACCTTTACCTGGATACATTGGGCATCACTCATGAGTTCTCCGCTCCGTACACACCTCAGCAGAATGGCATCGTGGAGCGCAAGAATAGAACACTCATTGAGATGGCTCGGACGATGCTTGATGAATACAAGACTCCAAGAAAATTCTGGCCTGAAGCCATTGATACTGCATGCATGTCATCAACCGTGTTTATCTTCACAAGCTTCTGAAGAAGACATCCTATGAACTCCTGACTGGTAAGAAGCCAAATGTCAGTTACTTCATAGTATTTGGTGCTAGGTGCTAGATCAAGGATCCACATCACACTTCCAAATTTGCACTGAAAGCACATGAAGGTTTTATGCTTGGTTACGGAAAGGATTCACACTCCTACAGAGTCTTCAACCTCTTTCACTATAAAGTGGTTGAAACTGTAGATGTGCGGTTCGATGAGACTAACGGCTCACAAAGAGAGCACCTACCAAATGTGATAGATGAAGTTCTACCTAGTGAATCCATCAAGCTTATGGGAACTGGAGAAATCATACCGTCTGAAGCTCAGGCTGAAGATGAACTTATCATTTCTGCACCTAATCAACCTGAAGACACTGCTCAGCCTGAAGACAATCCTCCTTATGACGATAATGATCAGCAAGAACAAAATCTTCGTCCAGTTCATCCTCGTGTTGCAAATGAAGTACAGATTGAGAAGATAATTGATAGCATCAATGAACCTGGTCCACTCACTCGTTCAAGAGCAACACAGCTTGCAAATTTCTGTGGGCACTTTGCATTTGTCTCAATATCAGAACCCAAGAAAGTTGCTGAAGCCTTCATGGAACCTGAATGGATTCAAGCTATTCAAGAAGAGCTTCAACAGTTCAAGTTGAACAATGTGTGGGAACTAGTCAAGCATCCTGACCCTCGCAAGCACAACATAATAGGCACAAAATGGATATATCACAACAAGCAAGATGAGCATGGTCAAGTTGTCAGAAACAAGGCTCGTCTCGTTGCTCAAGGATACACTCAAGTTGAAGGGATTGACTTCGATGAAACATTTGCTCCTGTGGCTAGGCTTGAAGCCATTCACATACTGCTAGCCTATGCAAATCATCACAACATCCTTCTGTATCAAATGGATGTGAAGAGTGTGTTTCTCAATGGCAAGATTGAAGAAGTGTATGTTGCACAACCACCTGGCTTTGAAGATCCAAAACATCCTGATATGGTATACAAGCTCAACAAGGCATTGTATGGCCTCAAACAAGCCCCTCATGCTTGGTATGACACACTCAAAGACTTCCTGAAGAGCAAAGGGTTCAAACCTGGTTCCCTAGATCCCACACTCTTCACAAAGACATACGATGGTGAACTGTTTGTGTGCCAAATATATGTGGATGACATTATCTTCGGCTGCACTAACCAGAAATACAGTGATGAGTTTGGACACATGATGCAAGAGCAATATCAAATGTCCATGATGGGTGAGCTGAAGTTCTTCCTTGGTCTTCAAATTCGTCAACAAAGCAACGGCATCTTCATATCTCAAGAGAAATACCTCAAAGACTGCCTGAAGAAGTTTGGAATGCAAGATTGCAAAGGTTACACGACGCCAATGCCAACTAAAAGTCATCTGGGTCCTGACGCCAATGGTAAAGAGTTCGATCAAAAGGTATACCGCTCCATGATTGGTTCTTTACTTTATTTATGTGCATCTAGGCCAGATATAATGCTTAGTGTTTGCATGTGTGCCCGATTCCAAGCGGCACCAAAGGAATCACATCACTTAGCCGTGAAGCGAATTCTTTGATATTTGGCTTACACCCCAACACTAGGATTATGGTATCCAAAGGGCTCAGAGTTTGATCTATTTGGATTCTCGGATGCGTATTATGCTGGTGACAAGGTGGATCGCAAGTCTACATCAGGCACATGTCACTTTCTGGGACGATCACTTGTCTGTTGGTCTTCAAAGAAGCAGAACTGTGTATCACTCTCCACTGCTGGATCTGAATACATTGCTGCTGGATCTTGCTGCGCTCAGCTTCTATGGATGAAGCAAACACTCAAGGACTATGGCATCCATCTGAAACAAGTACCACTCTACTGCGACAATGAAAGCGCCATCAAGATTGCCAACAACCCAGTTCAGCACTCGAAGACAAAGCACATTGAAATTCGTCATCACTTTCTTAGAGATCATGTTATGAAGGAAGATATTGATATCATTCACGTCAACACTGAAGAGCAATTGGCAGATATCTTCACAAAGCCCTTGGATGAGAAAAGGTTTTGCAAGTTGCGGTGTGAGCTAAATATCTTGGAATCCTCGAATGTCCTGTGATCAGGCACACATCCTAACACTTATGCATGTTGATGACTTAGATGTGCAACACACGAAGTAATGTATATCTTCAATCAATGAAGACTTACACTCTGAGTGTGAATACATTAATGTGGAATTTGACTTCGGAGCGCCACGATAATTGTGCGCCGTGTCTGGGTCTAATACATCCTATACGGTGGGTAACGCCACCACCAAAATCCTGTTTGAAGTGTTTCTCTTGGCGTTACATTTGCTAAGTCTTCGCATTTGTTTTATCTTCAACATTGATTTGTCTTCTTGATGAGTTTCACCTTGTTGATTTAGTTACTAAGATATATACTTACACTTGAGTTCTGTCCTCTACAGCATTCACTTATAGCTATGGCTTCTCGTTTGAATCTTTTGGACTAAGTGAATGTGATCGGACCCTAACCTCTCTATGCTTCTACCTCAAACTCTATCTATCCAAATCATATGCATTCTGTTGAAACTGTCGAATGTCTTCTCTGCGTCCTTGTCAGCAGAAGATACAGAGACAAACATTAAATCTATTTTAAATGCTCAATCCTTATTGCCCGAAACCCGGAGAAGCCGGAACGACCACCCGACAGTCCAGGCGTGCGTGGGAAAGTGGAACACCTTCCAATGTGTTGCATGTTCGCCACGTGTCCCTCAGATGTGAACCGCCAAGGGCACCTGCGTAATTGCGCTGTGCTGTCCCTCTCCCTATAAATGCACATCCCATCATGGTCAAAATCTTTCTTCCACCTCTCCACCTCGACAAACCCTAGCGCCACCACTAGCTCTCGACGACGCCGGCGACGAAGCGCTTAGCTGCCGCGACCTCACCGACGCCGTCCTCACGCCGGCCGCGGACCTCGTCTTCTCCGTCGCCGCTGTAGGTGTCCTCCATCACCAAGTTAGGGCACGGAAGATCGAGCTGCTCGGCCTCCTCTTCTACTCCGTCTAGCAGTTCATCGTGTGGTAATTATAACTCTCTTTTTACTGCTTTCTGTCTCCACATATTTGGATCTATCCTGTCCTGCATCTCATATTAAGACTAGTATATTCACTTATGCTTCACACATAGTTAAATTCCTCACTTGTACCTATTCTTGGATTCGTACAAATCTGGAACCAACTCTCAACATATAAGTGAATGTCTTCGCGCTATGAGGTCAATGTCTTCTAAACTGATTTATCTTCAAAATCTTCTGAGAATGCATATGACCTCTTCCCCTTCCCTCGCATCTCTAATGCCGTCACAGGTACATGTCCATGGGAGAATCCTTTGGTTCTCATAGTCTGCATTCATTTGCAGAATTCATACAACATCACATCAATTCTCCCGAAGCTAGTTCCTGTCGACCAGTAGACGGAAGACTTTGACAGCGTTGAAGCCTTTCAGTTTGAACTTCATGGCAACAGAAAAATCAGCTAGGAAGGGCGGCAGGTAGCGCCGTGGGGGGACATCAAGAGATTTGCCACCTGACCTCTATGAGCTGTACAAGACAGATCCAGAAGAGGATTACAATCAGCGCAAAGCACGAATCCAGTGGATTCGAAGATATTGGGCAGAGCAATGGTTCAAATACAGGTTCGTGACTCAGGAGTATGCTGAGAAGAATGCCATCAAGCGACCCTGGGGAGACATCTTGTACAAAAATCTTCCACCCAGGTCCAGAACTGAAGCCATTGCTCAGGGTTTTTACCCTTGCATGGTCCATGGACCACAGCCTGCAGATGTCGACCCATCTTCTCTGCTATGGTGCCGTGAAGACAATCTGTTCAAGCGCAACTACAAGTTTTCCAAGGACTCTGCGGCAAAGAACAAGAAGAGTCTTGGATGCAATTTCAACCCAGGTCCTTCTGCTCCGCGGGCTGATGGCACTCGTGATGCCAATCCCAATGTCATCGACCCCTTCGACAACTTCGATGGTCTCCTCTCCTACATCGCTGCTCAGAGGGCCACAGTGGATCAGTCTGGTGATGAAGCTGATTCTGATGAAGCTCCTGCTCCGCCGAAACCTCAGAAGCAGAAGAAACCCAAGGCTTCAAAGCCCTCCTCTGCACCAAGAGCTTCGCGTGCGAAGCCTCTGGCCACTGCTCCTCCTGCACCAAGTGTGCATTCTGAAGATCTCTCTCGCATCTCCAAGACAGAGAAGAAGAAGAAGCCCATGCAAACTACTGGTCAAGCATTGACCCCAGCTGCCGTTTTGAGGAATGAGAATGAAGCCATTGATCTGTCTAGTGACGACGATCTTGGCGATGATGCTCTTGAGTTGTTGATAAAGAGCAAGCAAGAGGCGGAACTCTTCAATGATCTTCCCCTTTTCGATGTGGACATCCTGAACAAGTTCATTGATGAATGGTTTGACAGCCCAAACCTCAGTTTTGATGATCTTCAACTCCCAATCGGCCTCATCGTCTCCTTCCATGGAGCCATTGTTCCTGAGCTGGCTCTAGCTCAGAGAATTGTTGAACTGAAGCACAAGATTGACTATGAAAAAGCCCAGTTCAAGAAGCATATGGCCAAGCCCAGTGTGACTGATGTCCAAAACTTCAAGCAGATGATGCATGAGCTCAAGGAGGCGTTTCACAAGAAACATGACGAAGCTAAAGGTTCTCGAGAGCGCATGAAGCTCCTGGCTGCCAAATGTGTTCAAGCCTACAATGAAGCTGAGAAGCGCAAGGCACTTGGGCGTCCTGGCATCGACCCCAAGATGGCTACCAAGCAGAAGAAGCCTACTGTGGCCCCAGCAAAAGCATCCAGGCGGGAAGAACCTCGCATTGTCTTCCCCGCCAGTATGACAGGCGTGAAGCCAAAGGCCCCCACAGTGGCTTCGGAGCTCAAGAAAACAAGAACAGCCGAAGCCGAAGCCAGAAAGCGCAAGAGCAAGAACACTACTGATGATGCGCCACCGACCAAGAAGAGGAAGACAAAGAAGAAAGTCCGGGCTGCTCCCACAGAGCCCCTTGTCGTCGAGCCAATTTCAGTTGCTCGTCCTGCGTCTGCAAACCAAGAGCGTCGGTTGATTGTTCATGAGCCTGCTACCACAGAGGCTCCTGAAGCTGAAGATATTCCAGCTGTTGACCCCACCGCAGCTGAAGACATTGGTCCCCAAGACAATGTAGAAGATGATGAAGTCCTTCCTCAGATCGAGCACAACGTGGTATCATCGCCTGTTCTCACGAACAGCAAACTCATCAGCATTGGTCGCCCTTTGACGCCAATTGCTCAGGATGATTCATGGGCTGATCACCCTCAAGACTCCCCCCGTGAAGAAGAAACACCAACTACTCCCCCAACTCAAGTCACCACTCCGGTACTTGAAGACGAAGACTTTGTGGCTCAGACAACTCCATCTCCACAAGCGTCGCCAGTGTTTCGCTGGCTTCGCAAAGGACCAAGGCCACAAGTCACTCTTTCAAGTGTTCCAGAAGGAGAAGAGCTAGCACCAATCAGTATCTCGCCAGGTATTTCCTGAAGGCTCTCCAACTGTGAACATCTCCGAGTCTGAAGCCAAAGCTGCTGAAGACATTCCGGCTGCATCAGCCGATGAACAAGAAGAACCAAGACAAGAAGAAGAAGAACGTGTTGCTACACCCCCCGTCCAACCCTGAAGTTGTTCTCGAGGAGAACGTGTCTGACCCTCCAGCTACTCAAGTGGAGGTTAACAATACTGCGGTGGCCACAAACAACACTACTGAAGCCGATGACACTGTCATGGCTGAAGCCGATGTGGCGCCTGAAGTTAATGTGGTGCCAAAAGTAGTTGCACCTGAAACCAATGCTGCACCTGAAGCAAATCTGCGGCCTGACGTTAATGCAAATGCCACTGCTCCTGTACTGCCTCCAAGGCCACACACCATTGAGAAAGCATTCAATCGAGGTCAGCTGGTTACTGTCAGATGGACCATTCTGGTTCCTCCACCCGCTACTGGTCCGCAATTTGACTATCATGTAGAGCACAAGCCTCAGGTCCAGAAGCCTAAGCCAAGGTTGCCAAGGTTTCCCGGTACTGCAACTTCACTAGGATCTTTCAATGCAAATGGCTTCATTGCACACAATACCTTCTTTGATAGCGCCAAGAACCCCTACTCCAAGCCAAGAATTTCATCTGATCGGTTCTGGAAATATCAGCAGCGCAGTCACTATTCCTGTGTTCTCTATGATCAAGGGCGCATCTTTCCACATATGCGTCTAGACAGTGAAGCTATTGCTGGACTGCCCTCCTTAGAAGAAGCCCTTGACTGCTTCCGTGATGTTGGTCTTCTGAACTTTGTGACTGATAAAGAGCATTGGAATGAAGAGCTTCTGCTACAATTCTATGCTACCCTCCACATTCGCGGCTACAACAGGGTTCCGAAGACATGGATCCTTGAGTGGATGACAGGCAACGTACACCATGAAGCCAAAGCTCTTGACATTATTGAGCTCACTGGTCTGCCCACTCCAGGTGAATTATATGAACCTGGTTGTCAGCTTCACCGCAATGCTTTGGAGAGCATCTTTCTCTTCCAAAGCTCTTGACATTATTGAGCTCACTGGTCTGCCCTCTCCGGCTCTTCCAAGGGGGAAGAGCCCATCTGCTCTTCCAAGGGGGAAGAGCCCATCTGCTCTTCCAAGGGGAAAGAGCCCGTCTGTGACATTAGGGAGGGCACCCTACAGCCGTGCTCTTCCAAGGGGAAGGAGCCCATCTGCGACAATATAGAGCGCATCCAGGGTCCGTGCTCTTCCCACAGGAACGAGCCCATCAGTGACAAGTGAGGAAACCCATGATTTGTTTTGCCGTGCCTCTTCACAAGGGGGAACCCATGATTTGCTTTGTCGAGTCCCTTTTGTAGTGTAGTGAGAATATGTCCAGTTTTAATTGCTACATTTGGTTGTCTGCAGTATGCCTTGTTTATTTCAGTTGTTCATAATGTGATGCTCTATATGTGCAATTATTTACTGTACAGTACATTTCATCAATCCAGTTTTAAACATACTGATAGGAATGCATATATTTGCTTGCTGTTAAGCCTGTTATAGCTAGCATATGCCTCTTTTAAAGTTTTTTTATTGTCCATTTGTTTGTAGTTTTCATATATCCAGTTTCAAATGCTATCTTTGGTTGTTCGTAGCATGCCTTGTCTATTGCAGTTATTCACAATGTGATGTTCTATATGTGCAAGTATGAACTGTGCAGTTCAATTTCATCAATACCAGTTTCAACAATACCACCATGAATGACTACATTTGGTTGCTGCATCTTGTAGTTAATACGCCTTTCCATTTTTATTTAACAATAACCAGTGTACTTAGACCGGCACACTACCAGTTTGAATGACTATGTTTGCTTGTTATTAAATGTTAGGCATGTTGCAATTAACACACCTTTCCACTTGTTTTGCTTTACTAGCATGCTTAAACCTGCACACTAAAGCTATCTTTTGGAGATTATTTTGTCCGCCATGGATAATTTTGGTTGATGTTTAGAATGTTGTGCTTAACATGCCTCTCTATGTACCTACACAAGACAATTTTGGGAACAACTCCTGTTTTCCATCGAGGTTAGTTTCATTCCATGGCTTATATATACTCACTGTTCAGGATATCGGTAGCTGGTACCATATAGGCCGGGGGCTGATAAGAGACTAATCGGTGAATCGGACTTTTAACTGAATATATCTGTAACCCATTTATCGTTAGGTTAACTAGGGCCATATGTAATATATCTGAGACTACATAGCAACATGCACTGTACTTAATGTCTAAATATGCAATCCTAGGCTACATAGCAACAAGAGTGTTACCTTAATGCTCTGATAATGTCTAGATATACGTAGAAGAGTAGCAACAACAGCAACAACAACACAGCCCTGTTTGGATACTCAACTTAGCTAGAGGTTAGAGTTAGTTTCTAGCTCATAACCAACCCTGAACTAACTCTATCCAAAGAGGTGTTTGGATGACAGTGTTAGATTGACAATAAATGCACTAGGAGAACTAGCTCCAATTAGCACCTCTTGGGTTGGATATTTTTTTTGGTGGGTTAGATGCAACTAGCTCAAACTAGCCCTCATGTTTGGATATACATTAGGGCTATTTGAGCCCAAACTAGCTCAAACAAACTCTAACCCATGGATACAACAACAGTTAATCAACCGATAATTTGTAACAATGCAATAAACTCCTTCCAGCCCATAACATAAGATGTTAATTCATCTAATATGTGAGTATATTGGATGTTATAAGATATTATAAAAGAGTGTTGTACTACATCATTGTGCAATTACTGTTTAGCTTCTAATATTAACTTGGTGCTTTTAGGTACATATGTCATTAGTAAAGATTCGCGCTTCGACCCTTTCTGCGTATGGGGCAATGAGATATCGATGAACCAACATCAAGTGAGGAAGCTGATAAAGATTGTTAGTAAAATGGGTCAAAAGATGGCAATTAAACTATTTGTTTACACTTTATCCAAGACAACATCGAACTACAGGATGGTAAGTAAGAACTATGCAGCCTTCTTTTTACTGCCCATAATGAGTTGTGTTAGATGACAATGTCTGAATCTGTTTCCTTTGCAGTGGTTCCCAAAGCAGTTTACTCAAGATTACCTCTCAAACCACATGATTGGTGGGCATGCAAAGGTTAAAGTATTTCTACCAGAACACGACGATTATCTAGATGTTTTCATGAACACCATGAAGGATGAGCGGTCGACCATCACAAGGGGTTGGACTAGAGTCGTGCGTGCCTTCTGCATGGAGGAGGGCACAATATGGGCATTCCGCTTCACCTTGTTCAGCAACCAGAATGTATTTCGCCTCTTTCTTTACCGTCTTTAATAGTACAAGTATACAACTGTGGTTCATCAATCTTTATTTGGTTGTTATGTAATTCTTGAACATATGTACCTATGAATCGAATAATCCATTGGTTGTTTGAACCTGATGGATATGAATAAAGCTATATCATACATTTAAATTCAAATTCAAATCTGATACAATTTGAAATAGCAACAATTAAATTACGGTGAAATTACGCTCTCCGGGTCGTTACGGCATACATGGTTGGTAAAACACAAACATTTGCGATATACACCATAATCCGACACGGTTCACAGAGAGGAAACGTGTGCAAGCATGCACACAGTTGCCGTTTGCAAAGCGTGTGCGATGCCAGACAATATCACAAATGGTGCGGGCAAACTAAACGTTTGTGATAGTTGCCTTATCGTACATGATTCGCAACCATGAACTATTTCCGATGAAGTATGCATTGTAAACGTTGCACCACAGAATAGCGTGTGCGATAGTTGTCGTGTACGACGCTGTTACGACGGTCCAACGTTTCATAATCCTGTCTGACACTAGTACGATGATTAGCTAATCTTCTTAATTATTTATCGCATACGTTTTGGGAAAAGCGAATGTGTGTGATTGTCTGCTTATCATATACGTTCTATAATAGTGAACCGTTTGTGATGGGTCGCGCATCGTAAACGTAGCACCACAGAATACCGACTGCGATGGCAATGCGAGCACAAACGAGTAGCAGTTTTTTTTCAATAAAGGGGAATATATTAATTTCAAGATGATACCAATTACACCCAGCCTCTGCAACAATATAATATCCAGAGCAAGTCTAGACATCACGGATGCACACAGCCAAAAAAAATAAGAAGAGAAAAAAAAAACAAAGGCCCCGTCGAAACAAAGAGAGGCTCACAGCTGCAAGAGCACCACCAGTGATGGCAACACGTAGACTCCGAAAAGGATTCTCCAAAAACTACGCCTTCACGAAGGTTATAGTGCACAAACACTATCGTCGTCCGGTCCAACCATCATAGTTAGATCCTGGATTTTCACCCTGGAGAAGGTCCAATCTCCAAAGAATGCCTTCAACAAGGAAACGACTAGGAAGCCACCATTGCCAGGTACAAGACCTAGGGTTTTCACCCCAGAAACTGAGACCGCCAAGAACAAAGTCTGCCAGTGTTGCTGCCCCACTCGTCGAGATTACTGCTGCAAAATTCCAATCGTCCAACACGCAAACTTCTTCCGATCTGTCCCATCCAGTTTTCTTACATCACCCATTACCAAGTTCACACAGTATAATTGTGTAGAACATCTGGCCTTCGATCCATCTAGACATATCAACCTCCGTTAATTTTTGGCCGACGAGGTAGATAATACGATGTGGTGGTGCCGCCGCTTGTGCCTTGTCATTCTGATCTGTGCGTAGCGCCGAAGATCTCGTGCAAGGACACACAGTAGTACCAAAGAAGAAACATCTGTGGGCAGTCGCGGATTGCATCATGCCCCTTGCCTCCGTCACTATGGACGACCGCGACTGGAGGGGTGCGCGCCTCGTGTGACTGAACGCTGCTGTCCACGGTGAGATCGGCTCCACGATCTTGGCCAGGGTTGTCTCGGCAATCAGATCAGTATTGTATATGCATCTTGGCTCCCTATCCCCGACGGTTTCTGGGTCATGTGGGAAGGACCCCCCTATCGCCCACACTCACTTGGCGACGGTTCCAAATGTCGTCGCGGAAAGGGGTTAAAAACTGTTTGTATGGCACCTCGTTGTACCAGTGCAGGTGCTCCACCAGATCCTGCTGCAGTTGTTGATGCACCAGTGGGTCTCAGATCTCCTGACGCATATTGAGGAAGGCAGTCTAGGTTGCCGGTAGGTGGTGATCAACTTGGGCAAGAGGACCCTGCCTGTAATGTGGTTCAGTGTCAAACACTGGCTCTTCCTGCTCGCTCTCAATGATCATGTTGTGCAAGATGACACAACAAGTCATGATCTCCCGCATTTGATCTTTTGACCAGGTCTGAGCGGGGTACTGGACAACCAGGGCCGGTCCTGAGATTTCGGGGGCCCGGGGCAAGATAATAAAAGGGGTCCCTAAAGGCACATAATTTTTTTCCATTTCAATTGCAAATTGATACTCATTACACTATAATTTATGCTGCCTTGGCATGTGTGGTGCTTTTCTCTAAAAAACTATTAAAAAAACCCGAGTCATAATCATTCACATAAAAGTTAGTTGTTGTTGTTGTTAATATATACTTATATATTTTATTATATGTGAATTAGTAACACTTTTGTGGCAACTCAAATTTTTATCATCATATAATATTTCGCTAGGTTGTTCTTGAACAGTAACTAAAGCTAGTTCCTCAAAATCCCTAGCGGAAGTACTTTCTTTATTTCCGGCGAAGCAGTAGAAGTACCCTTTCTAGGAGTCAATCAACTCATATGCATGTTCTTTTTTTCTCCTTGTCGGATGGATACTTTCCAACTAAACTAATAACATTCTCTCTAATTAGTGCAGAAATGTACTATACAAGAAATTAAGAACACTGCTAATTAAATAAAAAATGCTAAGAAAGGCATGGAACTAGTTACCTTAATGGCTAGAAAATTAGAAATTGCAAGCTTTTGCTGCTGCTTACGAGTCAAGGACAAGAATCCGAGTTTACTTTTTTATTCCCAAACAATACAAGAAATTGGAGTGGGTGGGAGAAGTATGCATGAGGATTAACTTCACGAACCGAACAATCAGACAAGACTATATAAAAGGAAGAGGATTATGGAATCTTCAAAATCGCATTACCTTCATCCACTAATGATGTCCAGCAGCCGAAACTCACAATTAGAGCAGCCGAAACTCACAATTAGACAATGCGGTACTTGGCATTTGCATGGCTGATTCGTTGGCAATTTTGAGAGAGAAGAAATAAAAAGATGAGAACACCACGCGCGTGAGGCAAGGCCAGAATTAATCGGCCTGGTAAGTTCTTTCCCTTTTTGATGATTGAGAATTAGTCAATCTGTTACATGGAAATTATTCTTTCCTAAACATCAAACACATATACAAATCAGTCGATTTGTTATATGGCAAATAATTATTTACCTTTTTCAGAATCAATCGATCTGATAACATGGGAAAGAAATATTTTCTAAAAAATACAATTATTTCCTAAACATCACACACGTAAGGGAACCAAGCCATCGGGAGCCCCTTCCTACTCGGGGGCCCGGGGCGGTCGCCCCCCTGCCCCCCCTCAGGGCCGGCCCTGTGGACAACAACTCGACATCCTTATTACAAGCCTCATGAACCTTTGCAAAGTGGGAGTTCTTGCCTCCTGGCACAGGGTTTGAGATAGTCCTTACAAATGTGAACCATCTCGGATAGATGCCATCTGCTAGGTAGTATCCCTTGTTGTAGTGCCGCCCATTGACCTCGAAGTTCACCAGAGGAGAATGACCTTCAACAAGCTTGGCAAAGACAGGGGAGCACTGCAGTACGTTGATGTCATTGTGAGTTCCTGGCATACCAAAGAAGGAGTGCCAAATCTAGAGGTCGTGTGTGGCCACTGCCTCAAGTACCACACTGCAACCGCCTTTGGCGCCTTTGTACATCCCCTGCAAAGCAAATGGACAGTTTTCCATTTCCAATGCATGCAGTCGATGCTTCCAAGCATCCCAGGAAATCCTCTTGCTGCATTCTATGCTAGGATCCAAGCAGTGTCTTCAGCATTGGGTGATCGCAAGTATTGCGGTCCAAACACTACCACCACTGCCTTGCCGAACTCGTAGAAACACTTAATGGTCGTGGACTCGGCCATGCGCCCATAGTCTTCCAGTGAATCACCGGGAGCTCCGTATGCAAGCATCCTCATAGCTGTCGTGCACTTCTGGAGTGAGGTGAATCCAAGTGTGTCGGTGCAATCCTTCTTGCACTTGAAGTAGCTGTCGAACTCCCGGATGGAATTCACAATCTTGAGGAAGAGCTTTCGGCTCAGCTGATAACGTCGCCGAAATACTTTGTCGTCGTGCAGTGGAGCGTCGGCGAAGTAGTCGGAGTAGAGCAAAGCAATAGTCTTCCAGTCGATGCCTCTGCTTTGCCTTCAGCCGGCCCGGCGCCGAACCACCTCGTCGCGGCTTTGCATTGCTCGCGAGCTGGATGGCCAGGGCGGCGACGACCATGAGATGCTCTTCATCCTGGGCGTCGGCATCGGCTTCCTGCTCCAGCAGCGCCGCGAGCGCCTCCACGTCGGCCGAGTCCATCACCGAGCAGACAAATCGCCGAACACCTGGTGGGCGTGGTAGGCACGCAGCCGCCGGTATCCCGCCCTGCCCGGCCGGAGCGCTTGAAAGCTCGCCCAGGAACGGCGGATGGATGCCGCGGTGGAACCCTCTATCTTTTCCAGCGGGGGATGGCCTATCTAGCGGTGCTGGGGGTGGTCGGCGCCGGGATTGGCAAGGTGGCGGGAGGGCGTGCACGCGCGCGGGATGGGGGGCGAATCTGGACGTGCAAGATGCGTTTTCACATGACAGTGGTGGCCCAGACGCGGTTTTCCCTTCCGCCGGAGCGCCCGGGCGCCCCTCCAGTGTGCTGGGTTCGGCCTGGAATCGCCGGGCCCAAAAACGGCCGAGCGAGCGGATTTTGGCGTCTTGGGACGCGACTGGGGTTTTTTTCGGCGCCGACGCGAAAAAAGTCGCCCTGGGGGGCGTGTTGGGGGCGCGGTTGGAGATGCTCTTAGAAGATCTGTTCTCCATGGGATGGCACATTTTGAGAAAACATCATCTACTCACATTCCAATATCAACAATTCATATGCCCACATTACAATTTTTGCAGAAATGTTTTGAAAATGTCCACATGATAGAAGCATTGATTACATAGACCCATGACATTTTTGGAATAAGCACAAGAAAAATTGTAGATTTTTATTAGACTTGGCATTTTTACCATTCAGACCATGGTAAAGTTATTTATTAGACCATGGTAGTTTTATCATATATAACATGCATGGCAATTTTATCTATTTCAGACCATGTCATTTTTATCATATGTAGCATGAGATTCTTTTAATAATTAGACCATGGCATTTTTACCATTTTTGTTACATGGCATTTTTATCATTCATGCCGTTTTTATCATTTGTTTGTAGCATGGCATTTTCAACAATTAAACCATGGCAGTTTTATCATCCGTAGCATGAAATTTGTATTAATTAGACCATGGAATTTTTACCATCTCTATCATGGCATTTTTATTCATTAGACCATGTCATTTTTATCATCTGTAGAATAGCATTTTTATTAAATAGTCCATGGCATTTTTATTTATTTTGGTTGCATGTGGATTTAAAAAAAATTGCGGGGAGTGGGATTTTTTAATTAACCATGGCGAATTGGTTTTTTAATGGAAAGTTAATTATTCCCACGTTCCAAAAGAGAAAATTTCTTTTGTTTTTGGACATGCAAAATAATTGTTTTTGTTTTGTACAATTATTGCATTTATCAATTGAAATTATTTTTTTGCCCTGATCCTTAAGATAAAATGTTCTAAGAAGCATGCCAATTTTTTGGTAAATCGACATGGCATGTTTTTCAATAACATGGCTAAAATTCAGAAAATTGTATGTACTCAAAACATAGTGTTTTTTAGATAAACTTTTGTACTTTGTTCTCATGGCATTTTTGAGAATTTTGTACATACTTCACATGACATATTACATAGAGAATAGTTCTCAGAAACATGAATTTGTTTTCGACACCATCATGACCATCATTTTAAGTGTTTTTCTGTGTTTTTATTTTCTGAAAACTAGTTTTTGATACAGGGCAACTTTTACCCCCCATCATGGTATCTGTTGTTAAGGCCTCATGTTTTGTTACTCCACTCGAGCCTGGGTCTTTTTTGGGTCCATTTGTTTTGCCTTCCTGTACCAACGAGGGGGTTGCTCTGGGAGGAATTCGGGGAGGTCCTATTTGGCGTTGCAGGCGCTGCGGAAGGCAACCGGCGCTCACAGAGCGTCTGGGTGGGCATAGCGCTAATGAACAAGTTGTCTAACCACCAGACCAACTAACAGTTGTTGATTGTGTACAACTCGATATGTCTTAAGAACGAAAATAGCTGGCGCGCTCTTTATTGTGCATTAACAGTACCGTTTAGATTTTTAAAATATTTAAATACATGTTCACATGTTTCAAATAAAGTTCACGAACATGCCAAAAAAGTTCACGTATTCACAAAAAGTTCATCAAATGGAAAAAGTTCACGAATTCAAAGAAGTTAATTTTTTAAATAAAAAAGTTCAATGTATTTTTTAAAAAATAGCAAATTCAAACAGTGTATGATTTGAGAAAAAGAAAAAAATGAAAATGTTCATGAATTTGAAAAAAGTTCATACATTTTGAAAAATAGTTCATCCAATTTGAAAAAAAGTTCATCAATTTTTGAAAAAGTTCATCGAATTTGAAAAAAGTTAATTGAATTCGAAAAAAGTTCATCAAATTCAAAAAAGTTCATCCAATTCAAAAAAAGTTCACACAATTCGAGAAAGTTCATCGAATACCAAAAAAGTTCGTCGGTATTGAAAAAAAGTTCATTCAAATGAGCAAAAGAAAAAAAGAAATGGAAATAAAAAACCGAGAAAAACCATTCTGAATAAAAAAATAAAAAAAAATACATAAGAAGCAAGAAAGTGTAGAAGAGTGGAAGAGGTGAGGTAGGTGGGGTGGCTAGCGCATTAGTCAACGATGAGGAGATTGTAGGTTCAAATTCCGCCCGACTCGTTGCTTTTTTCTTTTGTACAGAAAGAAGAAAAAAAATGGCAAGATGGACCTAGCCAAATTAGATGCGCCTGCAGGCGCCGGTTGGCGAACCGGCGCATAAGCGCCAAATAGGATTTGCCCGGAATTTGAACCTACAATCTCCTCATCGTTGACTATTGCGCTAGCCACCCCACCTACCTCACCTCTAACACTCTTCTACACTTTCTTGCTTCTTATGTCTTTTTTTTTGTTTTTTTACCGGAAAACAGTAGGAGAGGCTCCTACTGAAAATTAAATTAATGAATAATAAGTTACATATTTACAAAGGGGCATCACCACTTTGGGTGATGGGGGCACACAAAACAGCAAGGGTTTGTAGGTAGGAGGTAGAGTATAGTGGTAGATGACCTAGTCAAAGAAGAACTAATGCACCACGCTAGGAGTGAAAGACCTCTCAGCTAAAAACGCAGGAATGAAATCTCTGGCGCCCCCTGAGGTCCTGTAGAGGTTATTGAAGTCGGAGGTAAATCTGTTCTTCCAAGCCAGCACAGTGGGGGTGATTTTTCTGAAGGGGTGATTTTTTTTATTCAGAATGGTTTTGCTTGGTTTTTCATTTCCTTTTTTTCTTTTGCTCATTTGAATGAACTTTTTTTCAATACCAACGAACTTTTTTTGGAATTCGATGAACTTTCTAGAATTGTGTGAATTTCTTTTGAATTGGATGAACTCTTTTGAATTCGATGAACTTTTTTCGAATTCAATGAACTTTTTTCAAATTCGATGAACTTTTTCTAGATTTGATGAACTTTTTAAAAAATTGATGAACTTTTTTCAAATTGGATGAACTATTTTTAAGAATGTATGAACTTTTCTCAAATTCAAGAACATTTTCAATTTTTTTCTCAAATTCATACACTGTTTGAATTTGCTTTTTTTCAAAATAAATTGAACTTTTTATTTAAAAAAAGTTAACTTCTTTGAATTCATGAACTTTTTCCGTTTGGTGAACTTTTTTTTGCAGTTCGTGAACTTTATTTGAAACATGTGAACATGTATTTAAATATTTTAAAAATCTAACGGTACTGTTAATGCACAATAAAGAGCGTGCCAGCTATTTTCGTTCTTAACACATATCGAGTTGTACACAGCCAAGAACTGTTAGTTGGTGTGGTGGTTAGACAACTTGTTCATTAGCGCTACGTTCGTGTTCGATTCCTGGTGACAGCCATTTTTGCAGGTATTTTCTCGCGCTGCTCTTGTTTTTGGGCTGGCCCACCCAGACGCTCTGTGAGCGCCGGTTGCCTTCCGCAGCGCCTGCAGCGCCCAATAGGATCTCCCCGTATTCCGCCCGACTAGATGCTTTTTTCTTTTGTACAGAAAAAAAGAAAAAATGGCAAGATGGGCCTAGCCCAATTAGATGCGCCTGCAGGCGACGGTTGGCGAACCGGCGCATAAGCGCCAAATAGGATTTGCCGGAATTCCTAACCAAAAGGTTTGCTGGTTCCTCCCCTCATTGACGAACGGATCATTTGCACCGGCGTTCCCCTGTTGGGAACGTCAGCCAAATACTGGGGTCTTTTACGAAATTGCTGTGAATAAGATTGTTTTGACACACGAGTTTTGTACGATCGATGGTGCTACCTGCAATACATATGCGATGAACGGCTGTAGTTTTGTGTGGTACGAATATCGTATGTCGAGCCCTGCTATGTGTACGACACTCACTGTCTGAATTTTGCATGACACATCAGATCAATCCATTAATGCATGCAACGGAGGTTCAGCAGACCATTGGATTGAGCATCGTACACGTCTCTTTTTTTTTCACGAATACACGTGAATGTGTGTATCATTCATTAAAGAAGAGGCGGGAAGACTCCCAAGTCCACAGTTACAACAATGTTTACATGCCGAGTTTACCCGACACCACCATGAAAGCCTATCCGCTACTCCTCACGATCTATCCTACCAACATCCACCTGAAAACCCGACACATTGCTTTTCATGAGGCCAGCTTTAGCCCACAAGGTCCCCTCCTCTCTCAACTTAAGAGTAATCGCAGGCAGAGATGGCGTTGCACCATTAAACACGATGTCATTGTGGTGTTTCCACAACATCCACATTCCAAGGAGGCATTTTGCCCGAGTCGATTTGTGGTCTACTGAGCATTGGTCTTGTCTGAAGCACCAATCGGCAAGGCCTTCAGCCAAAGGAGGTTCAAATTCGTGTCTACCTGTGGTTTGTCCCATCCAATGCCAAACTTGCTTAGCAAAAGCAAAGACACAGCCCACTAGCAGATGCTCTATGATTTCTTCATGTTGGCTGCATAGAGGACATGTGTCTTGATGCGGCAGTCCGCGGCGTCCACGTCTCGGCCAGAGAAGAATCGTAAGCACAGTAGTTTCGCTCGATTTGTGACACAACGAGCACCGTCGGTGTGGCTCCACCCCTTGGCAAATATGATGAGACCTGCATGCGTCATGCTTGATCCAGATCCATCCATGGGCCACATCCACATGTAGTACGGTACCGTCCCGATTGACGTACGTACCCCCCTGACGGGCGGCCTGACCGCCAGCCAAAACTGACTGCCAACATCCGTACAATCTGGCGCGCATCGTCGATCAACCGACCCATCAGTCTCAGGCTTAATACCATAAATGAATGTTGAAAAGCGAAAACGGTCCAGGCTTAATCTGTGCGCCACATGACAGCTCAAGTGGGCAGGCATTTGATATCCTGCAATGCATCATCATGCATGCCCTTGATCGACTAGCTAACTAAGCTAGCGTGAAGTGGTGCCCACCCTAGTGACCGACCAATCACGGACAAGATTAAAGGAAGAGTCTACAGCGAAGTCCAAACATAAAAAAGATGTATATACGTGCTCAACACTTGTCGGGTACCCAGCGTGCATACAATACAAGTATATGTACTAGCAGTTGCGTTGCTTAGTTTTTAGGCGGTTCATCGTCCTGGCTTCGGCGATGGCGATGACGACGCTCAATAAATAAAGTTTCTTGAGATCTCCGACAAGGCAATCGGTCCTATGATTGGGGATGGATTTGAAATGCAGCATGTTCAAGCAAAGATGGTGCGGCGGCGGCAACATCCTCGTGGACATGTGTCCTCGAGTTCCATCGTTGCGACGGCGTTTGCTCCAGCGCCGGCGCAGAGCTTGGGAGATAGTCCAAGAGCAGATGCAGATTGTGGTCTGCATCGGCGGCATCTGTAAGATGGTGGATCGTGTACTGGATTCGTAGACGTGGATGGCAGGTATGATTTCCTCCTCCGGCGTCTTAGTCATGTGGGGTTGCAAGATCTGGAGTTCGATGGCATGTCTGGGGTGTTGTTCCGGTCTGATTCGTTCAACGGTAATGGTTTCACCTATGGCGAGCCACCTTGGAGATTCGCAAAACTGCATATCAGCGATGGAGCCGCATCAAGCTCGGGTGTGGAGGTGATCCGTCATTTTGTTTCTTTGATGGATGATGTGGTAGTGCCAAAGGCAGGTGACGGTGTTGGTGCCAAGCTCATAAGTTTCTTGAGTCTTCTTCGTAGTTTTACTTCTTGGCCGATGTTTCTTTATGCAAAGGCTAGCTTTCTGCTATTTGTTTAGTTTGACCATGTCAGTATGTATGTGATTGGTACAATGTTTCTTATGATATAAATGAGACGTATTACCATAAAAAATTCCAATAACGTGACAGGTTGGTTAGCTTTGATGTGCGACATGTGATCATTTTTCTTTCGCGAAGTGACATGTGATCAGTTATTGCACGTGGAATCATGATTATATTTCTTTAAAATAGATTTAAGAAAGTCTACAATAAAGTGAATTGCCTTTTCTTTTTTGATGTACAATAAAGTCTACAATGAAGTGTATTGCCCTTTCTTATAGAATAGACTATGTGAATTGCCTTTTCTTAGAATAAACTTTTCCCTCGCCTCGTGGGCCGCACGCGCGTGCGGCTCCGGAGGCTCCCCAAAACCTAGGCCCAGCCCCTCCTCAGATCCACTCCCCAGGCCGCTGCCGCCGGCGGCGGCGGTCGTGCCCGGTCGACGAAGGCGGCGGGTGCTGGCTGAGCCCCTCGACGGCACCCCTTCGCGCGGAGCGGGACGTCCCCGGGCAGCCATAGTGGTGGGGTGGCCGGCGGCGCGATTCGTGGCGACGGTCACCAGAGCACGGCAGAAAGCGCGGCACGGCAGGACGGTGGAGCCGGCGAGGTGCGCTGCAGGATGGTGGTCGAGGAAGTTGCGCCAGCACTGCTTGCGGCGGCGGCGCGTGCTCAGCCATGGAGGCGGCGGCGCCATGGAGGCCCTGCTAGGAAGGGCGCTGGCGGGCAGCGGGCGGCCTACTGCCTCCGTGTGAGGGGTGCTCGGTGCTGCCTCGGGAGAGCTGGCGCGGGGGTGTGCTCGGAGGTGCGGGTCAGATCGGATCTAGTGGCAGTCCCTGGTGTGGGTGGAGGCCGATGCGGCTGATCTGGCCCTTGCACGGCATGGCTAGTTGCGGTTGCTCTTCGTCCGTGTTGTTGCTGTTGGTCTTGGTTGCGCTCTCTCGGCAGTGCGGGTGGGGGAGATCCATTGCTGCGCGACTTCGACGACAGATTGCTGCGGCGGCAGCGGTGTGAGACATCTTGGATAGTGCTGCCCGAAACCTTGGGAGGAGTGGAGATGTGCGCCATTATGGATGAAAATCATGTTCGGTTTTGGCCGGACCGGCGGCGATGGCACCTGTGGGTGTCATTCCCCTCCCTGGAGGTGTCGTCGCATGTGTCACCATTTCCCTCCCTTGCTTGGTGTTGGCGGTTGTCTCCGGGTGAAAACCTTGATTCGGTGATGGATCGGTACGATGGCGGCGTCTTCGGCGTCGTTCCTCTGTTGGGAGCATCGTGCCGGGAGACATGGATTTCCTATGGTGTGCTCCTCCGGTGTTCACAGCTGCCCTAATCATTCTTCTCTAGCACTATGTACGGTCATCGCTGGTGAATCCTAGACGGTGCCTTCCTCGGGTTGGATCGAGTCCTGCCATCCTCTTGCCACCTCCTTTAGGCATCAAGGGGGGATGGTGCGTCGACAAGAGAAGCTTTTACGAGTAGTTGTTCTTCGGAGGTGACCGACATCGATCAAGACACGGCGAGGTTTTCGATTTTGGGTTGGCTCTTTTGTGTTGTTGTTGTGTTGTCGTGGGTGGCTGTCCTTTGGACTAGCGTGGTGTGAAGTTGTGCTACACTTGTTGTTCGCAGCGAGTGGTAGTCGTCTTTTACTTACAATTCACTTCTTCTATAAAGCTACGGTACGCAATTTGCGTACTCTCAAAAACAGGTGGAGTCATGTTCTAGTGTCGCCTTCACCTTCTCCCCCGATTTCCCCCTCCCTCAGTTTCTCTATTTTGGTTTCCTTTTGGTTATTTTGGCTTTTTTGGTAATCTCAACAGACACTGCACAAATAAAAAACAACATAAATAAATTAACTTGAAATAATCAAAACAAAATCGGTACTTTTCAAAACCACGTCATGCTTTAATTCAATAAAATAAAATAAAATCAATTCTTATCAAACTTTCAACTCAATCAAAACTTTCTTTCCCTTCGCCTATCCATACTCAAATAAAGTCAAATCTTACAAAATCCCAAATAAATCGAAACTTCACTTGTCTTCCCCTACCCGCACTCAAATAAAACTAGATAACGCCCTGCGCGTTGCTGCGGAAATTTTAGCAATGAACTTTAAATATATGAGAATAGTATTGCAGGTAAATGGAGGGTGGATGCATGTTATATTGTCTGGTGACATTCAAGTTCAATTATTTAATGTTGGAAAATAAAAATAAAAATGAATGGTGTGAAGGGCTTTCATGTTCTTCGATGGCGCGGACGGCTTTGCATGTAGTAGTAAGTAAAAAAGTTGAATTGCTACATGGGCGCTTGATGACTCGGAGGGCATGCACATGGTGAAAAGTTGATTGGTTGCATGCTCTTGATAATGTGGATGGCTGCATGTGCATTTAAATGATAGGTGGTTGTGTGAGATATATCTGATGATGTGGACAACTTGCATGTTAAGATAAATAAGATAGTGAGGATGAACTTCTTAGGTATACAGGATTAAATCTTATCAAAATCTGTAATATGATGAGTATAAGGTATACGTGGGACATGATTGATGTTGAACCACTAAAATATTTAAGCCCCCGTTGCAATGCACATGCAAATAGCTAGTTTGTTCAAGCTGTCATTGTCGGGGTAAAAGTCGATGATGAC
Organism: Aegilops tauschii subsp. strangulata; assembly: GCF_002575655.3. Taxonomy (NCBI): domain Eukaryota; kingdom Viridiplantae; phylum Streptophyta; class Magnoliopsida; order Poales; family Poaceae; genus Aegilops; species Aegilops tauschii. The sequence continues at coordinate 314,067,285 of NC_053040.3, forward strand.
ATTGATCATTCGTATAGACCTAAAATAGATTGCATAGAGTATTTTATGTTGCCAACTCTATTCAACATTCTTATTGGTACTCTCACAATCCTCATAGCAAAGGCTAAGCTGGATGGCTTGGGTGGTGCCCATGTCAGGTCCATTAAATAGTCATTTGGCTGTTTGAGCAATTGTTCGTTGTTAAAGAAAATCACAAAAATGAATTGTTCTATTTTGGACGGACACATGAAAGAAGAAGATTATCATTACAAACAACTTTTCAGTTACGACATTCGTAAGCTTCCATTTATCTATCTAGGATACTTATTCACTATTGAAAGCATGCAAATAAAGAGTGAAGGTGCATTGAGGACATGTTTGAAAAGAAAATTTGATGTCATGCGAAGGATATTTGGTCCTAGTAAATTTGGTACTCACTATTACTATCTATTTTCATGCTCTCATTCTTTGAAGTACCAAATGGGTGCGAAAAATACTTTATTATCGATACAAATTATTCTGGTAAATGAAAAACTTAAGAAAAATAACACCGCTTAGCGAAGTGAGGTATATTGTGTAGGCCTGAAGACCAAGATGGTATGTGCATTGGGCTCCTTGAGATTAAGAAAACATGATTGCTTAGAAAATGGCTACATGAGCTTGTTACGAAGGAGGAAGGTGTGTGGCTACAGTTATTGTGCAACAAATACCTTCATTCCAAGACTTTGTCTCGAGTCACGTCTCAGCCAACAGACTCACCTTTTTTACCTATAAGGGTGGCCCCTTTACTACAGAGGAAGACATACGAATCTTACCCCCGTCGAGTTCGGTCTCCGGGGGTGCTAATACCAGGTACCGGTTTCCAGAGTACCGATCTGCAAGGTACCCTTTCCAAAGGAAGGGCCTGATGAGAGCAAAGAGTGGGTTATTTAATAGAGGATGTTTTATATGGTTGATGATAACTCTACTGCACTATTTTTGAAGGATACCTGGTTACATAATACACCACTCACACTGTGGTAGCCGACACTCTATAATATTGCGTAACGGAAAGAGGTGTTTATTGGTACATTATTCATTAAATATCTAGTTGAGCTAAAACCCCTCTCTTCCCCTCTTTCCATATTATCAAGTTGAAGAAATATTTGCTGGATAATGATGTTCAAATTGACAAACTTTGTTGGAAACATGACCTAGAGGCAATAATAAAGTTGTTATTATCATATTTTCCTTGTTCTTGATAAGTGTTTATTATCCATGATATAATTGTATTAACTGGAAACTCAAATACATGTGTCGATACATAAACAAACACCGTGTCCCTAGTGAGCCTTTACTACACTAGCTCGTTGATTAAAGATGATTAAGGTTTCCTAACCATACACATGAGTTGTCATTTAATAATGAGATCACATCATTAGGAGAATGATGTGATGGACAGACCTGATCATAAGCTTAGCATATGATCTTGTCACTTAGTTTATTTGCTTTAGATTCTTAATGTCAAGTATCTTCCTTAGACCATGAGATCATGCCACTCCCTAATACCGGAAGAATGTTGTGTGGGTATTAACCAACACTTCATAATTGGGTGATCATAAAGGTGCTCTTCAGGTATCTCGGAAGGTACTAGTTGGGTTTGTTGTAAATATACCCTAGAGGCAATAATAAAGTGGTTATTATTATATTTCCTTCTTCATGATAATCGTTTATTATCCATGCTATAATTGTATTGATTGGAAACTCAAATACATGTGTGGATGCATAGGCAACAACATGTCCCTAGTGAGCCTCTACCGGGCTAGCTCATTGATCAAAGATGGCTATGGTTTCCTAGTCATAGACATGCATGAGTTGCCATTGATAACGGGATCACATCATTAGGAGAATGATGTGATGGACAAGACCCAAACTATAAACGTAGCATATGATCGTATCAAGTTTATTGCTATCGCTTTCTGCATGTCAAGTATCTGTTCCTATGACCATGAGATCATGCAGCTCACTGACACCGGAGGAGTACCTTGTGTGTTTCAAACGTCGCAACATAACTGGGTGACTATAAAGATGCTCTACAAGTATCTCCGAGGGTGTCTATTGTGTTGGCATGGATCAAGACTGGGATTTGTCACTCCATATGACGGAGAGGTATCTCGTGGCCCTCTCGATAATACCACACCACCAGAAGCTTGCAAGCATGTGAATAATGAGTTTGGTCATGGAATTTTGTATTACGGAACGAGTAAAGAGACTTGCTGGTAACGAGATTGAACTAGGTATGGAGATACCAACGATCGAATCTCGGGCAAGTAACATATTGCGGGACAAAGGGAATTGCATATGAGATTAACTGGATCTTTGACATCATGGTTCAACCGATAAATAACTTCGTGGAATATGTAGAAATCAATATGGGCATCCAGGTACCGCTATTGGTTATTGATCGGAGAGGAGTCTCGGTCATGTCTACATGATTCTCGAACCCGTAGGGTCGCATGCTTAACGTTCGGTAGCGCTAGGGTAGTATTGAGATATTAATAGTGGAAAGTCCGAAGATTGTTTGGAGTCCCGGATGGGATCCGGGACATCACGAGGAGCTCCAGAATAGTCCGGATGTAAAGATTCATATATGGAAAGTTGTTATCGGGGTTTCGGAAAAAGTTCGAGTTTTCTCTGTATTGTAACAAGAAGGTTCTAGAAGGTTCCGGAGTGGGGCCCACCTGCATGGGGACCCCATGAACGTGGGTAGTGAAGTCCCCACAACCTTGGTCTAGGTGCACCAAGATCCTCCCTTAAAAGGAATAGTATCATATCCCAAGGGGATAAGATCAGGATCCCAAAAAGGGGGGAATAGCGATCGGTGGGGAAGGAAAGGTGGGATTTCCTCCCCCCCTTGGCAACGACCCTGGGGCCTTGGAGGGCAAGCCACCAGCCCCCTCCACGCCTATATAAAGGTGGGGACGCTTTGGGGGCAGCCACCCTTCGACCCTTGCCCGTTACCTCTCCCAACTCCTCCCACGTTTCACCGGTACGCGCTTGGTGAAGCCCCGCCGGAATTCCGCTGCCACCACCACCACCATACCGTTGTGTTGGTTCCGATCTCATCTGCCCCCCTCTCGCTTGCTGGATCAGGAAGGAGAGGACCCCGCTGATCTGCACGTGTGCTAAACTCGGAGGTGCCGTCCGTTTGGCACTTGATCGGGAGTTCGTGGACGGATCGTGATTGGATCGCGAAGACGTTCAACTACATCAACCGCGTTTCTTAACGCTTCCGCTTAGCCATCTACAAGGGTGTGTAGATCCAATCTCTCCTCTCGTAGATGTGCATGTCCTAGATTGATCTTGGTGAGAATAGGAAATTTTTTGTTTCCCATGCAACGTTCCCCAACAGGGTTGCATGGATAAAGATTGGGATTTGTCGCTCCATGTGACATAGAGATATCTCTTGGGCCTCTCGGTAATACAACATCTTAAGTAACTTGCAAGCATGTGAAAAATGTGTGTGGTCAACGGGATATTGTATTACAGAACGAGTAAATAGATATGGCCAATAACGAGGTTGAACTAGGTATGGTGATACGACTATCGGATCTCGGGCAAGTAAAATATCACGAGACAAAGGGAATGTAATACATGATTGCTTCAATCCGTATGAATTGTGCTTTGTCAAGAAACCTAAGCTATCATTTCTTAAAGTTTGGGGATGTGATGCTTATGTCAACAAAATACAGCCTAATAAGCTCGAACCCGAAGCTAAAAAATGCATCTTCATAGGATACCTGAAATAGATAATTGGGTATATACCTTCTATCACAAGTTCGAGGGCAAGATCTTTTGTTGCCAAGAATGGATCCTTTCTATAGAAGGAGTTTCTCTCGAAAGAAGTGAGTGGGAGGAAGGTAGAGCTTGACGAGGTTATCGAACCTTCTCTTGAATTGGAAAGTAGCGCATCACAGAAAGATGTTCATGTGATGCCTACACTAGCTAGAGAGGAAGCTACCAATGTTGATCATGAAACATTGAACCGGCTTCTACAGAACTTCATAGGTCAATCAGGACACATACTGGCCCTAAATGGTACAATAATCATGTCTTGGACGTCATGTTGTTAGACAACAATGAACCTACGAACTATGAGGGAGCGATGATGAGCCTAGGTTTTGAAAAATGGCAAGAGGCCGTGAAATCCGAAATATGATCCATGCATGAAAACCAAGTGTGGACTTTGGTGGACTGGTGCTTGTGAGTTGCGTTGGGATTTCCTCGAAGAGGAGAGGATGATGCAGTATAGTAGAGATATGTATTTCCCTCAGTGAAGAACCAAGGTTATCAATCCAGTAGGAGAACCACGCAACACCTCGTTAGCACTACCTACACACAAAATAACAAATACTTGCACCCAACGCGAACAAGGGGTTGTCAATCCCTCGGCGGTTAATTGCAAGGATCAAATCTCGTAGTGATAAATAGATAGAACAAAAATACAAAATAAAATAACATAAATAAAATTGTAGCAAGGTATTTTTGGATTTTAATATATGATAAAAGTAGACTCGGGGACCATACTTTTCACTAGAGGCTTCTCTCTTGAAAATAGCATACGGCGGGTAAACAAATTACTGTTGGGCAATTGATAGAAAAACAAATAATCATGACAATATCCAAGGCAATGATCATGTATATAAGCATCATGTCCGAGACAAGTAGACCGAAACGATTCTGCATCTACTACTATTACTCCACACATCGACCGCTATCCACCATGCATCTAGAGTATTAAGTTCATAAAGAATGGAGTAACGCCTTAAGCAAGGTTTATGTAGAGCCCCTCCATGGTCGATTCCCGCTCCGGTAGAGTATCTGGGGAGGCCTCCAGATGGGATCTCGCGAGAACAGAAACGTGCGGTGGCAGAAAAAGTATTTCGGGTGGCCCTCTGATGCCAGTGGAATATTTGAGAATTTATAGAGGCAGAATTAGGTCAAGAGGTGCCACGAGTGGCCCACAAGCCTGGGGGCGCCCCCGAGCTTGTAGCTTCCTCATGGCTCTTCAGGTCTTCTCCCGAACCTTCTAGGGTCTCTTCTGGTCCAGAAAAGTTTAATCCAAAGTTTTTTCTCCGTTTGGACTCTGTTTGATATTGATTTCCTGACAAGCCAAAAACAGCAACTTGCAATGGGCACTAGGTTAATAGGTTAGTCCCAAAAAATGATATGTAATTGCATATCAAACTTCCAAGATTGATACTATAATAGCATGGAACAATAAAAAATTATAGATATATTGGAGACGTATCAAGCATCGCCAAGCTTAATTCCTGCTTGTCCTCAAGTAGGTAAATGATAAAAACAGAATTTTTGATGTGGAATGCTACCTATCATGTTAATCATGTAATTTCTCTTTGTGGCATGAATATAAAGATCCAAATTATTCAAAGCAATAGTCTATAGTTTGACATAAAAAACAATCATGTCTTTCAAAATATCAATGCTAAAGACAAAATCATATAGCAGTGTCGTGCTCCATCTTCTTAACACAAAGTATTAATCATGCACAACCCCGATGACAAGCCGAGCAATTGGTTCATACTTATTAACGCGCTTCAGCTTTTTCAAGTCTCACGCATTATATGAGCGCAAGCCATGGATATACCACTATGGGTGGAGTAGAGTATGATCTCGAGGGTTGTATGGAGAAGACAAAAAGGAAGAAAGTCTCACATTAATGAGGCTAATCAACGGGCTATGGAGATGCCCATCAATTCATGTCAATGCAAGGAGTAGGGATTGCCATGCAACAGATGCACTAAGAGCTATAAGTGTATGAAAGCTCAAAAATAAAACTAAGTGGGTGTGCATCCAACTTGCTTGCTCATGAAGACCTCGGGCATTTGAGGAAGCCCATCATTGGAATATACAAGCCAAGTTCTATAATGAAAAATCCCCACTAGTTATATGAAAAATAAAGCATAGGATACTCTCTATATGAAAAACATGGTGCTACTTTGAAGCACAAGTGTGGAAAGGATAGTACTATTGCCCCTTCTCTCATTTTCTTACATTTTCCTTTTTTTCCTTTTTAGTTGGCTTTTTTGGCCTCTTTTTTGTGGGATCGTTCTGGCCTCTTTTTATTTATTTCCTCACCTGGGACAATGCTCTAATAATGAATATGATGATCATCACACTTCTATTTACTTACAAGTCAAAATCAAATTACAACTAGATAGTAGAACAAAATATGACTCTATATGAATGCCTCTGACGGTGTACCGCGATGTGCAATGATCTAGCTTAACATGTATAAAAAAATATGAACGATGGCTGAGCCACAAATACTATGTCAGCTATATGATCATGCAAAGCAATACGACAATGATGATGTGTGTCATAATAAAATGGAACGGTGGAAATTGCATGGCAATATCTCTCGGAATGGCTATGGGAATGCCATAATAGGTAGGTATGGTGGCTATTTTGAGGAAGATATAAGGAGGCTTATGTGTGATATAGTGTATCATATCATGGGGTTTGGATGCACCGTAGAAGTTTGCACCACATCTCAAGGTGAGAAAGGGCAATGCAAGGTACCGAAGAGGCTAGCAAATTGCGGAAAGATGAGAGTGTGTATAATCCATGGACTCACATTAGTCATAAAGAAATCACATGCTTACTAGAAAAGTTTATTAGCCCTTGAAGAAAAGTACTACTACGCATGCCCCTAGGGGGATAGATTGGTAGGAAAAGACCATCGCTTGTCCCCGACCACCACACATAAGGAAGACAATCAATAATAAATCATGCTCCAACTTCTTAGCATAACGGGAGACTATACGTGCATGCTTCGGGAATCATAAACCTTAACACCAACATTCTTACTAAACCATAATTACTCACTAGCACAACCCGCATATTACCACCTTTATATCACAAAACTATTGCAAGGAATTAAACTTATCATATTCAATGATCTACATGAATGTTTTTATTATATCCCTCTTGAATACCTATCATATTAGAACCAAATTCATAACCCACACTAATTCCATTACTATTACCAACTCTCAAAAATATATAAGTGAAGCATGAGGGTACAACTATTTCTTTAAAATATAACCACCGCCGTGCTCTAAAAAATATAAGTGAAGCACTAGAGCAACTACCTAGCCCAAAAGATTTAAGTGAATCACATAGAGTATTCTAACAAATCATGAATAATGTGCGTCCCTCTCAAAAAGGTGTGTCTAGAAAAGACGATTGTGACAAACTAAAAAGCAAACAAAGCAAAGACTCATATAATACACGACGCTCTAAGCAAAACTCTTATCATGTGATGAATAAAAATATAGCTCCAAGTAAAATTACCGATAGTTGGTACAAAGAAAGAGGGATACCTTCTGGGGCATCCCCAAGCGTAGATTCTTGGGAGTCCTTGAATATTACCTTGGGATGCCACAGACATCCCCAAGCTTAGGATCTTGCCACTCCTTATTCCTTCATCCATCGTGATCTCACCAAAAACTTGAAAACTTCAGCACACAAAACTCAACAAAAAACTTCGTGAGATTGGTTAGTATAACAAAGCAAATCACTACTTTAGGTACTGCCGTAAACCCATTCATATTTTATTATTGCATTATACCTACTGTATTCTAACTTCACCGTGGCTTATACCCCCGATACAATCCATAGATTCATCAAAACAAGCAAACAACGCAACGAAAACAGAATTTGTCAAAAACAGAACAGTCTATAATAATTCAAACAATGACCATACTTCTATAACCCCGACACTTCTGAAAAATGAGGACAATGTTGGCAATTTGTATATAAATCATGTGAATTCAGAATTTTTTGCCGCTCCAGTGATTTTTCCATAGAATCAAAGCAACTATCTTCCAAATCATCCCAAAGGCTTTACTTGGCACGGACACTAATTTAAACACAAAAACACAACCATAACAGCAGCATAATTGTGTGCACAAAAAAAACCCAGAAAAAATAACTATTGGGTTGTCTCCCAACAAGCTTTTTCTTTATAGCCATTAAGATAGGCTTAAGATTTTATTGATTCTCACATGAAAGATAATAATTGAAACAAAGAGAGCATCTAGCCTGTGAAGAACACATTTAAGTATAACATACTTCCTATGCATTGGCATTTTATAAGCAAACAAATTCTCAAGACAAGAAATATCTACCGTATGCAAGGTAGAAGGATAAAACATTGACGATCTCAACATAACGAGAGGTAATTGAGTAACATGAAAATTTCTACAACCATATTTTCCTCTCTCATTATAATTACATGTAGGTTCATAATCAAATTCAACAATATAGCTATCATATAAAATTTTCTCTTCATGATCCACATGCATAAAAGTTCTATAATCTTCCAAGATAGTGGGAACTCTCCAAACCCGCTTTTATCAATAATTTCATAAGATTGAACACTCTCCAAATATGTGGGATTATTTTTACCTAAAGTTGACACTCTTCCAAACCCACTTTCTATATTATTGCAAACATTATTATAAATATCATATTCATCATGAGGCTTAAATAAATTTCCAAGATCATAAGAAACATTATCACCCCAATCATGATCATTGCAATAAGTACTAGACACAACAATCATTCCCAAGCTTGGGGTTTTGCATATCATCAACATAATTGGCATTAATAGAATTTATAATAATATCATTGTAATCATGCTTTTCAATCGAGGAGCTATCATGAATCACCTTATAAGTTTCTTCTTTTAACACTTCACCATAATTTTCAAATTCACGAATTTCAAGCAAAACTTCATAAAGATAATATAGTGCACTCGACACACTAGCAATTGGTTCTTCATAATTGGATCTTTTAAAAAGATTAGCAAGCAGATGAGGGCCCATCTTAATTTCTCTTATTTCTTTTTCTGATTTTGAGTGTTAACATGACGACAAAAAGCAAGCAAACAAGCAAAGAAGCAAAAAGGCGAACAAAAAATATTTTTGTGTTTTTGTGAAAACGTCTTAGAAGTGGGGGAGATGAAATCCTGAGGCAAATGACAAATAATGTAAATGCAAGGAGATGAAAGTTTATCCGTAGTTACATGATAGATGTTGATGATGTTTCCCTAGCAACGACGCTAGAAATTCTTCCTGCTATGAGCTGTGTTAGGATTTCCTCGAAGAGGAGAGGATGATGCAGTATAGAAGAGATAACTATTTCCCTCAGTTAAGAACCAATGTTATCAATCCAGTAGGAGAACCACGCAACACCTCGTTAGCAGTACCTACACACAAAATAACAAATACTTGCACCCAACGCGAACAAGGGGTTGCCAATCCCTCGGTGGTTAGTTGCAAGGATAAAATCTTGTAGTGATAAATAGATAAAACAAAAATACAAAATAAAATAACATAAATAAAATTCCAACAAGGTATTTTTGGATTTTAATATATGATAAAAGTAGACCCGGGGGCCATAGTTTTCACTAGAGGCTTCTCTCTTGAAAATAGCATGCGGTGGGTAAATAAATTACTGGTGGGATATTGATAGAAAAAAATAATCATGATGATATCCAAGGCAATGATCATGTATATAGGCATCACGTTCGAGATAAGTAGACCAAAACGATTTTGCATCTACTTCTATTACTCCATACATCGACCGCTATCCAGCATGCATCTAGAGTATTAGTTCAAAGAACGGAGTAATGCCTTAAGCAAGATGACATGATGTGGACAAAGTAAACCCAGGCATGAATAAACCCCATCTTTTTATCCTTAATGGGAACGATACAAATACGTGTCATGTCCCTTTCTGTCACTGGGATTGAGCACCGCAAGATCGAACACATCACAACGCACCTCTCCCATTGCAAGGAAAATCAATATAGTTGGCCAAACCAAATCAATAGATCGGAGGGAAATACAAAGATATAACAAGCATGAATAAAAGATTTCAAAGAAAACACAAATAATATTCATGGATAATCTGATCATAAACTCACAATTTATCGGATCCCAACAAACACACTGCAAAAAGTCATTACATCAAATAGATCTTCAAGAACATCAAGGAAAACATTGTATTGAAGATCAAAGAGAGAGAAGAAGCCATCTAGCTATGGACCCGTAGGTCTGTGGTGAAGTACTCACACTGAAGGAAATATGCCCTAGAGGAAATAATAAAGTTATTATTTATTTCCTTATATCATGATAAATGTTTATTATTCATGCTAGAATTGTATTAACCGGAAACATAATACTTGTGTGAATACATAGACAAACAGAATGTCACTAGTATGCCTCTACTTGACTAGCTCGTTGATCAAAGATGGTTATGTTTCCTAGCCATAGACATGAGTTGTCATTTGATTAATGGGATCACATCATTAGGAGAATGATGTGATTGACTTGACCCATTCTGTTAGCTTAGCACTCGATCGTTTATTATGTTGCTATTGCTTTCTTCATGACTTATACATGTTCCTATGACTATGAGATTATGCAACTCCCGTTTACCAGAGGAACACTTTGTGTGCTACCAAACGTCACAACGTAACTGGGTGATTATAAAGGTGCTCTACAGGTGTCTCCAAAGGTACTTCTTGGGTTGGCGTATTTTGAGATTAGGATTTGTCACTCCGATTGTCGGAGAGGTATCTCTGGGCCCACTCGGTAGTGCACATCACTATAAGCCTTGCAAGCATTGCAACTAATGAGTTAGTTGCGGGATGATGTATTACGGAACGAGTAAATAGACTTGCTGGTAACGAGATTGAACTAGGTATTGAGATACCGACGATCGAATCTCGGGCAAGTAACATACCGATGACAAAGGGAACAACGTATGTTGTTATGCGGTTTGACCGATAAAGATCTTCGTAGAATATGTGGGAGCCAATATGAGCATCCAGGTTCCGCTATTGGTTATTGACCGGAGATGTGTTTCGGTCATGTCTACATAGTTCTCGAACCCGTAGGGTCTGCACGCTTAAAGTTCGATGACGGTTATATTATGAGTTTATGTGTTTTGATGTACCGAAGGTTGTTCGGAGTCCCAGATGTGATCACGGACATGACGAGGAGTCTCGAAATGGTGGAGACGTAAAGATCGATATATTGGACGACTATGTTTGGACACCGGGAAGGTTTCGGACATTTATCGGAGTACCGAGGGTTACCGGAACCCCCCCAGGAACTAATGGGCCTTGTTGGGCCCTACTAGAGAGAGAGGGGCCGGCCAGGGCAAGAGGCGCGCCCCTCCCCTTGATTCCGAATAGGACAAGGAAGGGGGGGGGGGGGCGGCGCCCCCCTTGCCTTTCCTCTCTCCCACTCCTTCCTTCCCCCTCCTTCTTGGACTAGGAAAGGGAGGGGCAAACCTACTTGGAGTAGGTTTCCCCCTCCTAGGGCGCGCCACCCCCTTGGCCGGCCCTCTCCTCCTCCCCCCTTTATATATGGAGGAGGGGGGCACCCCATAGACACAATAATTGATCTCTTGATCTCTTAGCCGTGTGCGGTGCCCCCTCCACCATAATCCACCTCGATAATATCGTAGCAGTGCTTAGGCGAAGCCCTGCGTCGGTAGAACATCATTGATACGTCTCCAACGTATCTATAATTTTTGATTGCTCCATGCTATATTATATTCTGTTTTGGACATTATTGGGCTTTATTATACACTTTTATATTATTTTTGGGACTAACCTATTAACCGGAGGCCCAGCCCAGAATTGTTGTTTTTTGCCTATTTCAGAGTTTCGCAGAAAAAGAATATCAAACGGAGTCCAAACGGAATAAAACCTTTGGGAACGTGATTTTCGGAACGAACATGATCCAGAGGACTTGGACCCTACATCAAGAAAGCTACCAGGAAGCCACGAGGTAGGGGGGCGCGCCTACCCCCCTGGGCGCGCCTACCCCCTGGGCGCGCCCTCCACCCTCGTGGGCCCCACGTTGCTCCACCGACGTACTCCTTCCTCCTATATATACTTACGTACCCCCAAACTACCAGATACGGAGCCAAAAACCTAATTCCACCGCCGCAACCTTCTGTACCCGTGAGATCCCATCTTGGGGCCTGTTCCGGAGCTCCGCCGGAGGGGGCATCGATCACGGAGAGCTTCTACATCAACACCATAGCCTCTCCGATGATGTGTGAGTAGTTTACCTCAGACCTTCGGTTCCATAGTTATTAGCTAGATGGCTTCTTCTCTCTTTTTGGATCTCAATACAATGTTCTCCCCCTCTCTCGTGGAGATCTATTGGATGTAATATTCTTTTGCGGTGTGTTTGTTGAGACCGATGAATTGTGGGTTTATGATCAAGTTTATCTATGAACAATATTTGAATCTTCTCTGAATTCTTTTATGTATGATTGGTTATCTTTGCAAGTCTCTTCAAATTATCAGTTTGGTTTGGCCTACTAGATTGATCTTTCTTGCAATGGGAGAAGTGCTTAGCTTTGGGTTCAATCTTGCGGTGTCCTTTCCCATTGACAGTAGGGGCAGCAAGGCACGTATTGTATAGTTGCCATCGAGGATAACAAGATGGGGTTTATATCTTATTGCATGAATTTATCCCTCTACATCATGTCATCTTGCTTAAAGCGTTACTCTGTTCTTATGAACTTAATACTCTAGATGCATGCTGGATAGCGGTCGATGTGTGGAGTAATAGTAGTAGATGCAGGCAGGAGTCGGTCTACTTGTCTCGGACGTGATGCCTATATACATGATCATACCTAGATATTCTCATAACTATGCTCAATTCTGTCAATTGCTCAACAGTAATTTGTTCACCCACCATAAAATACTTATGCTCTTGAGAGAAGCCACTAGTGAAACCTATGGCCCCCGGGTCTATTTTCCATCATATTAATCTCCCGTCAACAAGCTATTTCCTTTGCCGTTTTTATTTACTTTCTTTACTTTGCATCTTTATCACAAAAATACCAAAAATATTATCCTATTGTATCTATCAGATCTCACTCTCGTAAGTGACCGTGTAGGGATTGACAACCCCTTATCGCGTTGGTTGCGAGGATTTATTTGTTTGTGTAGGTGCGAGGGACTCGTGCGTGGCCTCCTACTGGATTGATACCTTGGTTCTCAAAAACTGAGGAAAAAACTTACGCTACTTTGCTGCATCACCCTTTCCTCTCCAAGGGAAAACCAACGCAGTGCTCAAGAGGTAGCAATCATCATCGTCACCACGCCATCGTGCCGACGGAACTCTCCCTCAAAGCTCGGCTGGATCGGAGTTCGAGGGACGTCATCGAGCTGAGCGTGTGCTGAACTCAGAGGTGCCGTGCGTTCGGTACTTGATCGGTCGGATCGTGAAGACATACGACTACATCAACCGCGTTGTGCTAACGCTTCCGCTTTCGGTCTACGAGGGTACGTGGACAACACTCTCCCCTCTCGTTGCTATGCATCACCATGATCTTGGGTGTGCGTGGGGAATTTTTTGAAATTACTACGTTTCCCAACAGTGGCATTCGAGCCAGGTTTTATGCGTTGATGTAATATGCACGAGTAGAACACAAGTGAGTTGTGGGCGATATAAGTCATACTGCTTACCAGCATGTCATACTTTGGTTCGACGGTATTGTTGGATGAAGCGGCCCGGACCGACATTACGCGTACCCTTACGCGAGACTGGTTTTACCGCCGTGCTATGCACACAGGTGGCTAGCGGGTGTCAGTTTCTCCAACTTCAGTTGAACTGAGTGTGGCTACGCCCGGTCCTTGCGAAGGTTAAAACAGCACCAACTTGACAAACTATCCTTGTGGTTTTGATGCGTAGGTAAGAACGGTTCTTGCTCAGCCCATAGCAGCCACGTAAAACTTGCAACAACAAAGTAGAGGACGTCTAACTTGTTTTTGCAGGGCATGTTGTGATGTGATATGGTCAAGGCATGATACTATATTTTATTGTATGAGATGATCATGTTTTGTAACCGAGTTATCGGCAACTGGCAGGAGCCATATGGTTGTCGCTTTATTGTATGCAATGCAATCGCCCTGTAATTGCTTTACTTTATCACTAAGCGGTAGCGATAGTCGTAGAAGCAATAGTTGGCGAGACGACAACGATGCTATGATGGAGATCAAGGTGTTGCGCCGGTGACGATGGTGATCATGACGGTGCTTCAGAGATGGAGATCACAAGCACAAGATGATGATGGCCATATCATATCACTTATATTGATTGCATGTGATGTTTATCTTTTATGCATCTTATTCTGCTTAGATCGATGGTAGCATTATAAGATGATCTCTCACTAAATTATCAAGGTATAAGTGTTCTCCCTGAGTATGCACCGTTGCGAAAGTTCTTCGTGCTGAGACACCACGTGCTGATCGGGTGTGATAGGCTCTACGTTCAAATACAACGGGTGCAAAACAGTTGCACACGCGGAATACTCAGGTTAAACTTGACGAGCCTAGCATATAACAGATATGGTCTCGGAACATTGAGACTGAAAGGTCGAGCGTGAATCATATAGTAGATATGATCAACATAGTGATGTTCACCATTGAAACTACTCCATCTCACGTGATGATCGGACATGTTTTAGTTGATATGGATCACGTGATCACTTAGAGGATTAGAGGGATGTCTATCTAAGTGGGAGTTCTTAAGTAATATGATTAATTGAACTTAAATTTATCATGATGTCGGGTGGTAGGTGCGACATATGCCAACGGGTGGCTTATCATGGTGGGTGCCAGTAAGACGTCGCCGGTGCCTGGAAACGAGATGAGGCGAAGACATGCACGCCGGCGGATCTTACCCAGGTTCGGGGCTCTCCGTGCAGATAACACCCCTAGTTCTGCTCTGCGGGGTCTCTGCATGATCACTAAATCAGAACGAGTAGCTACAGATGCTCCTTGAGCTGTTGGGTTCAAGGGAGAAGAAGAGCAAGGCTAGCTCTTGCTTCCCTCTCTCTATGGTGTGTGTGTAACTCTAAGAAGCCAACCCTTTGCATGGGTGTCCCGGGGGGTTTATATAGGCCTACCCTCCGGGGGTACAATTGTAATTTGGATGGGCGCAGGTCCCAGTCGTCAGTGTCATGTTCGCCGGCTTCTCCGCCGGCCGTTGGGGCCCGCCGACTGGTGGGTCTCGCCGGCTGTCGGCCTCTTGGTCGACAGGCTGGCCCCACTGCCTAGGGGTCTTGTCGGCGGCTGCTTACTGTAGCTTCGCCCTGATGACGAGGGCTTGGTCGAGGTAAGCGTGGCTACAGTGTGCCGCCTCGAGGGCTCTCACTGTAGCCTTACCTCGTCTTGTCTCCTTAATGTGGCACATGCTTCGAGGGAGGGGGTAGCCGGCTTCCGGGGGCCGGCTACGCCCTAGGCCGACTGGGGGAGGCCGGGCCGCCTTCGCGGCTCTCTCTGGCTAAAGGGGCCCGCCGCCCGTGGGCCGTACTGGCGTCCGTCGTGGATGACGCTGAGGCCAGCATGGCTACAATGCCGAGCCGGACGGGAGATGGCTGACCCGTACGACATCCTGTGGCCATGCCTTCCTCGGGCTTCGGGGGTAGTGGGCCGCACTGTGGCCACACCCCGTCTTGTCACCGTTATGTGGGTGTAGTTTTGGTGGGTACGGTCTTGGCCGGCTTTGTGGAGTCGGCGTGCTTCATGGCTGGCTCTTGGAAGTCGGTCCTCTTGGCGCCGGCTTCCTGGAGTCGGCCATCTCGCAACCATCTTGGGGGAGGTTACCGGGGCCGGGTCGCCTTTGGAGAGCCGGCCCCTGCGTTAGTCGGCCAGGGGAAGTCGGCCCAATGCTTCGAACGCTTGAAGGCTCAATCGGCCTGATAATTTTTGAAGAACCATGGGTAGTCGGTTAGGATACCCGTGGCCATTTACTCCGACAGTAGTCCCCGAAGCTGATTGGGCTTCGAGGTTGGGTGGGAGTCGAGAAGCTCGACCAGCTTCCTATCTTGACGAGCCGGCAGCTGGGAGCCGACTTTGGTTGGGGGCGCCGTCTCGGTGAAATTTTTTGGGAGTCGGAGGGCGGGAGCTGGCCAGCGCGCGCACCGGGCCGCGGGCCGGCCACTTGCCGCCTACGAACCACGTGGCAAAAAAGCATGCCAGCCCACGCGCGTGACGGGACATCGCCACAGGTCGGGGGCCCGCCACGCCCACGCCCGGGCCCAGGCGTGGATTCTCCGTGGCCCGAAGCCGCCCGCACGTCTCCCTGCGGCGGTTTCGGCACGCTTTTAGGGCGTAATAATCGCGAGGCGTGGGGGGAGTGGGTGCAGTTAATCCCACGTCTCACCCCACGCCCTGCCTCCCCGGCTTCACCTTGCGAAGCTATAAGTAGGGGGAGGAGGAGAGCGGCAGGCTCTCGCATGCTCCTCTTCTTTCCACCATCTTCTTCCTCCTGCCCTTTCTTGCAACAGCGCCTCGCCGCCGCGCTGTTCCACCGCTCGCTCCTCTGCCGCCGCGTTCGTTCTCGCCAGCCCCACGCCACGATGCAGTACGGCAGGCATTGGGACGGCTCCAACGTCCATGACGATCATGTCGAATTCCTCCGCAAGACGCGGCGGCTGCCCGGCGCGGACAAGGTGGAGGTCCGTCTCGCGCCGGCGAAGGAGATTACGCCGGAGCCGCAGGAAGGCGAGCGGGTAGTCTTCCGCTCGCACTTCTTGCGCGGCATCGGCCTGCCCGTGAGCGCCTTCTTCCACTCTTGGCTCGAGTTCTACCAACTCCAGCCGCACCACCTCACCCCGAACACGGTGGTGCTGCTGTCCGCCTTCGTCACCTTGTGCGAAGGCTACCTCGGCATCCTCCCTACCCTCGAGCTCTGGGGGGAGTTCTTCCAGTCCAAGCTGGGCACGCGCATGCAAGGCGTGCCGGCTCAGAGTGGCGCCTTCGTCACGATGCGGAGGGTGGCTGCCGACAACCCCTTCCCCGTCATCACGCTGATCCAGTCCATGAAGCTATGGCAAAAGTCATACTTCTACGTGAAGAACGTCGCCCCGCAGGGCGACTACGTCAATCTGCCGGCTTACGTAGCCGGCCCACCGGCGGGCAGGCGGCCCCAGTGGTCCTACCGGGCCGTGACGCTGACGCCGGCTGGAGCTGCAGCTGTCGCCCGACTGCGGGTGATGGTCCAGTCGGAGGGCTTGTCGGGGCCCGACCTGCTGGCCGCCTTCGTCACGCGCCGGGTGCTCTCGCTCCAGAGCCGCCCTCATCTGATCTGTCAGATGAGCGGCCAGCTCGATCCGAGCCGGATGTGCACCAAAGACATGCCGCACGATGAGGTGGCCTATATGGTGAACTACCTTGCGAACTACAAACTCTCCGCAGAGTGGCAGTTCGGCAAGGAGCCATATTGCCAAGCTCATCCGCCGCCCACGGTATGTCCTCTTCTTCTCTTTTCCTTCTCTCAGTTTTATTGGTGAGTTCCTTTTGGCCGACTCTGACCAGCTGGCTTGTCTCGACAGAGCCCTCTTCTTCGGCCTGCAGGCGGGTCGGACGCGGAACGCCGGTTCGTCCCTGACCGGACGGAGCACGATCTGGAGGACCCCGACTTGGGGGTGGCCGCTATGGACGACAACACCGAGGCGGGCGGTGGCCAAGCCGGCGGCGAGGCAGGCGGCTCCGGGTTGGAGTCAGCTTCGACGACTGGCCGGACGATGACGAGGCTGTCGTCCCACGCCGCCAGCCGGCGTCTGGCCGCGGCGCGGGTTCGTCCGCCGCGCCGCCTGCTCGGGGCGGCGGGCAAAAGCGTCGCGCCACGCCAGGCTTGTTCGGCAGTTGGCCGAAGAAGCCCAGAGGCGGGGCAGCGGCGACTAGGCGGGAGGAGGCGGCCGCGAAGGCGGCTCGCTTCCGCAAGGTGGTGAAGCAGCCGCAGACGGTGTCGGCGTAAGTACATGTTCCTTTGTGTACTCTTTTTTTTCTTTTCTCTGGTAGCTCGTGAGTCCTTGTATTTTTTCCAAAAAACTAGGCCCCCCTTGTCGCTCGAGCGGGCTGCGGCCGCCTCCGTCGTCGGGTTGCCGGGAGGATCTGGGAGCACCACTCGCCGCGTGGACCCCCGTGCCGATCTTCTGGCGGTGACGGAGCGGAACGCGCGGGAGGTGCGAGAGGAGCGGGAGGCGCGGGAGGCGGAGGCGTTGAGGGCGGCCGCCGCCAAGGAGGCGCAGGAGGAGGAGGCGGCGAAGGCGCGCGCTGACGCTGCAGCCAAGGCCCAAGCAGAGGCTGCGGCTGCGGCGATGGCGGAGGAGGCCTTGTTGGTCACCCTACTGCGCGTCGCGGCGCCTGGGGCCCCGGAGCCCCGCCAGAACAAGCCAGCGGTGACCAGCCGGGGCTGGAGAGGGATGACGACGTCGTCATCCTGGAGAGGGCGGCGGTACCGACCCCGCCGACTGGGGCGGCTCAAGGCGGCCGGCCTGATCTGCCGCCTGCGCAGTCGGTGGGGGGCGAGCCGGCCGCGAGGACTGAGCTGGCGGTCCGGACGCCGCCGAGCCGGCCCGCGGGGAAGGCTGCGTCAGAGCCACAGAAGGCTGCGTCAGAGCTGCAGCCGGCCGCGGGCTCCAGCTCGTCGGCCCAGGATGTGGAGGTGGCCAGCGCCACCTCGGGGTGGACGCTGGGCGGAGGGACGGCCGTGATGAACGAGGCCGCGCAGGACGTCCGGACCCGGCTCCAGGCCCAGGCTACGGCGCTGAGGCGATACACCGACGAATTCCTTACAACGCGGGCGGCTATCCGGGTTAGTCTTCTTATCTTGCTTCTTTTTGATCTTGGTCTCTTCCGTGGGGGCGCGTCAGCGCACCCACTGGGTGTAGTCCCCGAGTTCCGAGTCAGCTGCTGAGCAGGCGGCTTGGAACTTCTTAGTGGAACTAGTTTTGCTATTCTTGTTCTTACTTCGATCTTCTGCCTGTCTTGCAGGACTACCACAATCTTCGCGCGGCTGCCTTCAACTCCCAAGCTCAGGAGCTGACCCAGAAAACCGCCGACCTAACTGAGAGCCGGGGTAAGTGCTTCGTCCTTTATATCACGTGGGGGCGCGTCAGCGCACCCACTGGGTGTAGTCCCCGAGATTCGGGCCGACTGCTGAGCAGTCGGGTCAGATCTTCCTTGACGACTTCCTCTTATTGCTTCTTCTTTTTCTGCCGTCCCTGCAGCGGCCAACGCCAGCCTGAGGGCACAGCTGGGAGGGTCTCAGGCTGCCCTTCGTCCCAAGGAGGCCGAGTTTGCCGCCTTGGTGCAGGAACGTGACCGCCTGGCCAAGAGGTTGGCCGACCAGGAAGAGAGCCACAAGGCGGCTCTGAAGGCGGTGCAAGACAGGGAAGCCGCCCTCCAGGCCGAGTATGAGACAGAGGCGGCTGGCTGGGCCGAAGCAAGGCAGATGCTGATCAATGGCTATGGCCAGATCGAAGATCTGGTTGACGGTAAGCTGCCTGCTTCTTCGTCCTTTCTTGCCGCCTGCCGCTTTTGGCTTGTTTTCTGACTTGGTGTTTTCTCTTCTTTCTCTTTCTTTCTTGCACAGAGTACTTCCCTGGCTACTCTACCGCCGCCAACCAGATCATCGAGGCCCGCCGCCAAGCACGAAGGCAGGCTGGCGCCGAGATTGCACCGAACGCTGGCCGTTCGCTGGAGGAGTAGCTCTTGGCGATCCAGGCCCGTCTCCAGCCGGCTCACCGACTGCTCCGCCGGCTTCAGCGTGCCGGGGCGCAAGTGTTGGCCGTCCTCTGGCCCGGCGAAGTGGTTCCCCGCACCCCTCTGGACTGGTTGGAGGTGGCAGTGGGCCGCTTTGAAGCCTGGAAGGCCTCGGCGGCTCGGTCCGGCGCCAGGCGGGCGCTGGAGTTCGTCAAGGCCTGGTATCCCGGCCTGAGTCTGGACCAGCTGGCTACCTGGCGGTAGCAAGCCGACACGGAGCTGGAGCCGGCGCGGCCGGCTATCATCCGGCGGGCTTCGGCGATCGCCGACTACACCGACACCAGCGCCTTCGCCCCTGAGGTGGATGACAACGGTGTTGCCCAGCCGGAGGAGTGGTTCGGGCTGAACCCGGCAGATGGTGAAGACTCGGCGGAGGAGATCGACTCCAGCGATGAGGGCGAAGAGGAGGAGGAGGAGGGTGAAGACGCCGGGCCGGATGGTGGAGCGGCCGGCCGGCCTCAGCCTGACCGCGCCTCCAGCACCACGTCACGCGCGGGTGCGTCGCCTGCCACCGGTGGTGACCAGGCCGAGACCCGCCAGCCGGCCACTCCTTCAACCGGCGACGCCATCTCCACCGACCAACCCAGCTCCCGCACCACGCCTTTAGTCTAGTCTGCTATCTTTTGTTTTCCTGTCTTGTCACTTTTGGAACAATATTCTGTTAAGTTCACACAATTCCACCCACTGGGGGTGTATTCGAACCATGTCGATTGCCGGCCTGTTGGGGGCTTTATATGTATATATGACTATGCATGCGTTTGGCTTTTCCTCGTTCTTTGCTTTTCATCCTTCTGCTGTTTCCTTTGCCGCCCTCCCTTGGTTGCCGCCTCCCCAGTCAGACAGTTGCTCTACAATCTGTGGCTGGAGAAGTGCTTGGCCAATTGGGAGGGCAAGTACTCTAGCTTTGTTGGATTATAGCTAAGTGTTTAGGAAGCCGGCCAGCCGGCTGTTCTGACAGCCGGCAGGCGTGGTTGGAGGCCGTCTTTTTGCTATATAAGTTCATTAGTCCTTAGCCGTTTTTCGTGTGGGCGTCTTTTCTGCCTTGGCTCTTGCTAGTCGGACGGTCGGTTCCTCGAGCCGCGACTTTCAACAAGAGAGGACTCGGGAGCCGGCACACTACTTGTCTGACTTCAGGTAGAACTTTTAATATAGCTTAAGGCGGCCAGTCCCCGGGCCGACTAGTCGAACCCGGTGCCAGACAAGAAATCAAATGTAATAATACATTCATGGATATGACACTTGTCACTCATAGATAAATGAAGGCAGTCCCCGAGTGCTCCTCGGGGGGCCTGTTGTTTCGCACTTAATACAAAAGGGTAGCATGATACATACTGCTTTCAATTGTAGAATCTTCTCAGGAGGTTCGCGTTCCATGGTCGCTCCGACTCCTTGCCGGAGTCATCCCTCTTGCGTGCTCTTGGTTTTTGCGCGTCGATCAAGTAGTAGGAGTCGTTGCCTAGTGCCTTGCTGATGACGAAGGGGCCTTCCCAAGGGGCCGAGAGCTTGTGCTGGCCGGCTGTTCGCTGGATCAGCCGAAGCACAAGGTCGCCCTCTTGGAAGGATCTTGGCTTGACCTTGCGGTTATGGTAGCGGCGCAACCCTTGCTGGTAGATGGCGGACCGGCTGAGTGCTAACAGCCGGCCTTCTTCTAGTAGGTCGACGCCGTCTTCTCTTGCTTCCTTGGCCTCCGCCTCCGTGTACATGGTGACCCGAGGCGAGTCGAACTCGATGTCGGTTGGGATGACAGCCTCGGCACCATATACAAGGAAGAACAGAGTGAAGCCGGTTGACTTGTTGGGGGTAGTACGCAGACTCCAGAGGACAGCCGGCAGCTCACCGAGCCAGCAGCCGGCCGATCGCTCCAGTGGTACAACCAATCGGGGCTTGATGCCGGAGAGGATGAGTCCATTTGCTCGCTCGACCTGGCCATTTGACTGCGGGTGGGCAACGGACGCTAAGTCCAGTCGGATGCCTTGCGTCGCGCAGAAACGTGCCAGTGCTCCTTTGGCAAAGTTTGTGCCGTTGTCGGTGATGATGCTGTGCGGTACGCCGTACCGAGTAGTGATGTCGGTGATGAATGTTACGGCAGTCGGCTCGTTCAGCTTCTTGATTGGCTTCGCTTCGATCCACTTTGTGAACTTGTCCATGGCGACAAGTAGATGTGTCAAGCCGCCGCGGGCTGTCTTGAAAGGACCCACCATATCCAGTCCCCAGACGGCAAAGGGCCAGGTGAGCGGAATGGTCTTGAGTGCAGAAGCTGGCAGGTGTTGATTGGAACTGAAGACTTGGCATCCTCTGCAGCTCTTGACTATCTCTTTGGCATCTTCCAAAGCAGTCGGCCAGAAGAAACCATGGCGGAAAGCCTTGGCCACAAGTGATCTTGAGGCTGCGTGGTGGCCGCATTCGCCTTGATGGATATCCTTGAGGATTGCCACTCCTTTTTCTGGCTTGACACAACGCTGGAAGACTCCAGTGACGCTGCGCTTGACGAGCTCTCTGTTGATTATTGCATATGCTCCAGCTCGTCGTTGCACTAGTCTTGCTGAGATCTCATCAGCCGGCAGCTCTCTGCTGACTAGGAATCTGAGGATGGGCTGGGCCCAAGATGGAGCTGTGACTTCTTCTTCTGTTAGTGTAGCCACCATGACTCGGGTGGGTGGGTCGGGAGGCGTGGAATTGGAGTCGGCGACTTCTTCTTGTGTTGCTGCAGTCCCCGGGCCGACTGCTGCAGTCCCCGGGCCGGGTTCTGAAGTCCCCGGGCCGGGTGCGACTACGGCAGTCGGTGGGGCAGTTGTCGAAGTCCCCGTGCCGCCTGCGGGGTTCCTCCAGTCGGATCCGACTGCATCGGGGATAGGCGGTACGAAGATAGAGTCCGACTCTGGAGACGGCTTGATGGACGGCTTGAGGAGGCGCTGGAGGGAGACGCCGGTTGGTATAGCCTGTCGGGTGGAGCCGATCCGTGCCAGGGCATCTGCTTGGTCGTTGTCGGCCCTTGGCACGTGAAGGAACTCGCACCCTTCGAAGTACCCACTGATCTGCTGGACGAGGAATCAATAGCTCGCCATGTTCGCGTCCTTGGCGTCCCAGTCGCCAGACGACTGCTGGACCACCAAGTCTGAGTCGCCGTAACATAGGATCCGGCATATGCCGAGCTCTTTGGCTAGCCGGAGCCCATGTACGAGCGCCTCGTACTCGGCCACGTTGTTGGAGGCGGCGAAGTGGATTTGCAGCGTGTATCGGAGTTTGTCGCCTTTGGGAGAGGTGAGGACGATGCCGGCTCCCAAGCGGGTGCTTATTTTGGACCCGTCAAAGTGCATCCGCCAATGGGTAGAGTCGGGAGCCGGCGGTAGGTACTGGGTCTCGGCCCAGTCGACGAGGAAGTCGGCCAATGCTTGGGACTTGATGGCGGTGCGGGGCTGGTAGAAGATTGTGTATGGTGCCAATGCAATGGCCCATTTAGCCACCCGGCCGGATGCATCCTGGCTGCCTATGATCTCGGCAAGCGGGGCGGTGCACACGACCGTGATGGGATGCTCTTGGAAGTAGGGCTTCAGCTTCCTGGCGGCGAAGTACACCCCATAGCACATCTTCTGGTAGTGCGGGTAGTTTTGCTTTGAGCTGGATAGTACTTCGCTTAGATAATACACCGGCCTCTGGAATAACTGGGCTCGGCCTTCTTCTGGGCGCTGGACCACGGCAACTGTACTGACCACTCGGCTGGTCGCGGCAATGTAGAGGAGCACGGGCTCCTTCTCAGTTGGTGCCGCCAGGACAGGTGGGGTGGTCAGCATCTTCTTCAGCTCATGGAAGGCTTGGTCGGCTTGGTCATTCCACTCGAAGTGAGTGGACTTCTTCATGAGTCGGTACAGGGGGAGAGCCTTCTCTCCTAGCCGGCTGATGAAGCGGTTTAGGGAGGCCAAGCTGTTGGGAATCGTAGCATAATTTTAAAATTTTCCTACGTTCACCAAGATGCATCTATGGAGTATACTAGCAACGAGGGGAAGGGAGTGCATCTACATACCCTTGTAGATCGCGAGCGGAAGCGTTCCAATGAACGTGGATGACGGAGTCGTACTCGCCGTGATCCAAATTACCGATGACCGAGTGCCGAACGGACGGCATCTCCGCGTTCAACACACGTACGGTGCAGCGACGTCTCCTCCTTCTTGATCCAGCAAGGGGGGAGGAGAGGTTGATGGAGATCCAGCAGCACGACGGCGTGGTGGTGGATGTAGCGGTTCTCCGGCAGGGCTTTGCCGAGCTTCTGCGAGAGAGAGAGAGGTGTTGCAGGGGAGGAGGGAGGCGCCCAAGGCTGTTGTGTCCTGCCCTCCCTCCCCCCCTTTATATAGGCCCCCTGGGGGGGCGCCGGCCCCAAGAGATGGGATCTCAAGGGGGGGCGGCGGCCACAAGGGGGAAAGGGGTTGCCTTGCCCCCCAAGGCAAGGGGGAACTCCCCCTAGGGTTCCCAACCCTAGGCGCATGGGGGGAGGCCCAAGAGGGGCGCCCCAGCCCACTATGGGCTGGTTCCCTTCCACTTTCAGCCCATGGGGCCCTCCGGGATAGGTGGCCCCACCCGGTGGACCCCCGGGACCCTTCCGGTGGTCCCGGTACAATACCGGTAACCCCCGAAACTTTCCCGGTGGCCGAAACTGGACTTCCTATATATAATTCTTCACCTCCGGACCATTCCGGAACCTCTCGTGATGTCCGGGATCTCATCTGGGACTCCGAACAACTTTCGGGTTTCCGCATACATATATCTCTACAACCCTAGCGTCACCGAACCTTAAGTGTGTAGACCCTACGGGTTCGGGAGACATGCAGACATGACCGAGACGCCTCTCCGGTCAATAACCAACAGCGGGATCTGGATACCCATGTTGGCTCCCACATGTTCCACGATGATCTCATCGGATGAACCACGTTGTCGAGGATTCAATCAATCCCGTATACAATTCCCTTTGTCAATCGGTATGTTACTTGCCCGAGATTCGATCGTCGGTATCCCAATACCTTGTTCAATCTCGTTACCGGCAAGTCTCTTTACTCGTACCGCAATGCATGATCCCGTGACTAACGCCTTAGTCACATTGAGCTCATTATGATGATGCATTACCGAGTGGGCCCAGAGATACCTCTCCGTCACACGGAGTGACAAATCCCAGTCTCTATCCGAGCCAACCCAACAGACACTTTCGGAGATACCCGTAGTGCACCTTTATAGTCACCCAGTTACGTTGTGACGTTTGGCACACCCAAAGCACTCCTACGGTATCCGGGAGTTGCACGATCTCATGGTCTAAGGAAAAGATACTTGACATTGGAAAAGCTCTAGCAAACGAAACTACACGATCTTTTATGCTATGCTTAGGATTGGGTCTTGTCCATCACATCATTCTCCTAATGATGTGATCCCGTTATCAATGACATCCAATGTCCATAGTCAGGAAACCATGACTATCTGTTGATCAACGAGCTAGTCAACTAGAGGCTTACTAGGGACACTTTGTGGTCTATGTATTCACACATGTATTACGATTTCCAGACAATACAATTATAGCAAATAATAGACAATTACCATGAACAAAGAAATATAATAATAACCATTTATTATTGCCTCTAGGGCATATTTCCAACAGTCTCCCACTTGCACTAGAGTCAATAATCTAGTTACATTGTGATGAATCGAACACCCATTGCGTCCTGGTGTTGATCATGTTTTGCCCTAGGGAGAGGTTTAGTCAACGGATCTGCTACATTCAGGTCCGTATGTACTTTACAAATATCTATGTCTCCATTTTGAACACTTTCACGAATGGAGTTGAAGCGACGCTTGATATGCCTGGTCTTCCTGTGAAACCTGGGCTCCTTCGCAAGGGCAATAGCTCCAGTGTTGGTAATGAACTCCTTCATCCAGACTGCTTCCTGTGCTGCCTCCGAGGCTGCCATGTATTCCGCTTCACATGTAGATCCCGCCACGACGCTTTGCTTGCAACTGCACCAGCTTACTGCTCCTCCATTCAAAATATACACGTATCCGGTTTGTGACTTCGAGTCATCCAGATCTGTGTCGAAGCTAGCGTCGACGTAACCCTTTACGACGAGCTCTTCGTCACCTCCATAAACGAGAAACATATCCTTAGTCCTCTTCAGGTACTTCAGGATATTCTTGACCGCTGTCCAGTGTTCCTTGCCGGGATTACTTTGGTACCTTCCTACCAAACTTACGGCAAGGTTTACATCAGGTCTGGTACACAGCATGGCATACATAATAGACCCTATGGCCGAGGCATAGGGGATGACACTCATCTCTTCTATATCTTCTGCCGTGGTCGGGCATTGAGCCGTGCTCAATTGCACACCTTGCAATACAGGCAAGAACCCCTTCTTGGACTGATCCATATTGAACTTCTTCAATATCTTGTCAAGGTATGTACTCTGTGAAAGACCAATGAGGCGTCTTGATCTATCTCTATAGATCTTGATGCCTAATATATAAGCAGCTTCTCCAAGGTCCTTCATTGAAAAACACTTATTCAAATAGGCCTTTATACTTTCCAAGAATTCTATATCATTTCCCATCAACAATATGTCATCCACATATAATATGAGAAATGCTACAGAGCTCCCACTCACTTTCTTGTAAACACAGGCTTCTCCATAAGTCTGTGTAAACCCAAACGCTTTGATCATCTCATCAAAGCGAATGTTCCAACTCCGAGATGCTTGCACCAGCCCATAGATTGAGCGCTGGAGCTTGCATACTTTGTTAGCATTCTTAGGATCGACAAAACCTTCCGGCTGCATCATATACAACTCTTCCTTAAGGAAGCCATTAAGGAATGCCGTTTTGACGTCCATCTGCCATATCTCATAATCATAGTATGCGGCAATTGCTAACATGATTCGGACGGACTTCAGCTTCGCTACGGGTGAGAAAGTCTCATCGTAGTCAACCCCTTGAACTTGTCGATAACCCTTAGCGACAAGTCGAGCTTTGTAGATGGTCACATTACCATCTGCGTCCGTCTTCTTCTTAAAGATCCATTTGTTTTCTATGGCTTGCCGCTCATCGGGAAAGTCAGTCAAAGTCCATACTTTGTTTTCATACATGGATTCTATCTCGGATTTCATGGCTTCTAGCCATTTGTCGGAATCCGGGCCTGCCATCGCTTCTTCATAGTTCGAAGGTTCACCGTTGTCTAACAACATGATTTCCAGGACAGGGTTGCCGTACCACTCTGGCGCGGAACGTGTCCTTGTGGACCTACGAAGTTCAGTAACTTGATCTGAAGTTTTATGATCATCATCATTAACTTCCTCCCCAGTCAGTGTAGGCACCACAGGAACATTTTCCCGCGCTGCGCTACTTTCCGGTTCGGAAGGGGTGACTATCACCTCATCAAGTTCCACTTTCCTCCCACTCAATTCTTTCGAGAGAAACTCCTTCTCTAGAAAGGACCCGTTCTTGGCAACGAAGATCTTGCCTTCGGATCTGAGGTAGAAGGTATACCCAATAGTTTCCTTAGGGTATCCTATGAAGACGCATTTTTCTGATTTGGGTTCGAGCTTTTCAGGTTGAAGTTTCTTGACATAAGCATCGCATCCCCAAACTTTTAGAAACGACAGCTTAGGTTTCTTCCCAAACCATAATTCATACGGTGTCGTCTCAACGGACTTAGACGGTGCCCTATTTAAAGTGAATGCGGCAGTCTCTAAAGCATAACCCCAAAATGAGAGCGGTAAATCGGTAAGAGACATCATAGATCGCACCATATCCAATAGAGTGCGATTACGACGTTCGGACACACCATTTCTCTGAGGTGTTCCAGGCGGCGTGAGTTGTGAAACTATTCCACATTTCCTTAAGTGTCTACCAAATTCGTGACTTAAATATTCTCCACCACGATCTGATCGTAGGAATTTTATTTTCCTGTCACGTTGATTCTCGACTTCACTCTGAAATTCCTTGAACTTTTCAAAGGTTTCAGACTTGTGTTTCATTAGGTAGACATATCCATATCTACTTAAATCATCAGTGAGAGTGAGAACATAACGATATCCTCCGCGAGCCTCAACACTCATTGGACCGCACACATCGGTATGTATGATTTCCAATAAGTTGGTTGCTCGCTCCATTGTTCCGGAGAACGGAGTCTTGGTCATCTTACCCATGAGGCATGGTTCGCACGTGTCAAATGATTCGTAATCAAGAGACTCCAAAAGTCCATCTGCATGGAGCTTCTTCATGCGCTTGACACCAATGTGACCAAGGCGGCAGTGCCACAAGTATGTGGGACTATCGTTATCAACTTTACATCTTTTGGTATTCACACTATGAACATGTGTAACATCACGTTCGAGATTCATCAAAAATAAACCATTGACCAGCGGGGCATGACCATTAAACATATCTCTCAAATAAATAGAACAACCATTATTCTTAGATTTAAATGAGTAGCCATCTCGAATTAAACGAGATCCAGATACAATGTTCATGCTCAAAGCTGGCACTAAATAACAATTATTGAGGTTTAAAACTAATCCCGTGGGTAGATGCAGAGGTAGCGTGCCAACGGCGATCACATCGACCTTGGAACCATTCCCGACGCGCATCGTCACCTCGTCCTTTGCCAGTCTCCGTTTATTCCGTAGTTCCTGCTTTGAGTTACAAATATGAGCAACCGCACCGGTATCAAATACCCAGGAGCTACTACGAGTACTGGTAAGGTACACATCAATTACTTGTATATCACATATACCTTGGGTGTTGCCGGCCTTCTTCTTTTCCGCTAAATATTTGGGGCAGTTCTGCTTCCAGTGACCACTTCCCTTGCAATAAAAGCACTCAGTCTCGGGCTTGGGTCCATTCTTTGACTTCTTCCCGGTAAATGGCTTACCGGGCGCGGCAACTCCCTTGCCGTCCTTCTTGAAGTTCTTCTTACCCTTGCCCTTCTTGAACTTAGTGGTTTTATTCACCATCAACACTTGATGTTCTTTTCTGATCTCTACCTCAGCTGATTTCAGCATTGAATATACCTCGGGAATGGTCTTTTCCATCCCCTGCATATTGTAGTTCATCACAAAGCTCTTGTAGCTTGGTGGAAGCGACTGGAGGATTCTGTCAATGACCGCGTCATCCGGGAGATTAACTCCCAGCTGAGACAAGCGGTTGTGCAACCCAGACATTCTGAGTATGTGCTCACTAACAGAACTGTTCTCCTCCATTTTATAGCTGAAGAACTTGTCGGAGACATCATATCTCTCGACCCGGGCATGAGCTTGAAAAACCAGTTTCAGCTCCTCGAACATCTCATATGCTCCATGTTTCTCAAAACGCTTTTGGAGACCCGGTTCTAAGCTGTAAAGCATGCCACACTGAACGAGGGAGTAATCATCAGCACGCTGCTGCCAAGCGTTCATAACGTCTTGGTTCTCAGGGATTGGTGCTTCACCTAGCGGTGCTTCTAAGACATAATCTTTCTTGGCTGCTATGAGGATGATCCTCAGGTTCCGGACCCAGTCTGTATAGTTGCTGCCATCATCTTTCAGCTTGGTTTTCTCTAGGAACGCGTTGAAATTGAGGACAACGTGGGCCATTTGATCTACAATACATAGTGTAAAGATTTTAGACTAAGTTCATGATAATTAAGTTCATATAATCAAATTATTTGATGAACTCCCACTCAGATAGACATCCCTCTAGTCATCTAAGTGAAACATGATCCGAATTCAACTAGGCCTTGTCCGATCATCACGTGAGACGGACTAGTCAAGATCGGTGAACATCTCCATGTTGATCGTATCTTCTATACGACTCATGCTCGACCTTTCGGTCCTCCGTGTTCCGAGGCCATGTCTGTACATGCTAGGCTCGTCAAGTCAACCTAAGTGTATTGCGTGTGTTCTGAGGCCATGTCTGTACATGCTAGGCTCGTCAACACCCGTTGTATTCGAACGTTAGAATCTATCACACCCGATCATCACGTGGTGCTTCGAAACAACGAACCTTCGCAACGGTGCACAGTTAGGGTGAACACTTTCTTGAAATTATTATAAGGGATCATCTTACTTACTACCGTCGTTCTAAGCAAATAAGATGCAAAATCATGACAAACATCACATGCAATCAAATAGTGACATGATATGGCCAATATCATCATGCTCCTTTGATCTCCATCTTCGGGGCACCATGATCATCTTTGTCACCGGCATGACACCATGATCTCCATCATTGTGTCTTCATGAAGTCGTCACGCCAACGATTACTTCTACTTCTATGGCTAACCCGTTTAGCAACAAAGTAAAGTAATTTACATGGCGTTATTCAATGACACGCAGGTCATGCAAAATAATAAAGACAACTCCTATGGCTCCTGCCGGTTGTCATACTCATCAACATGCAAGTCGTGATTCCTATTACAAGAATATGATCAATCTCATACATCACATATATCATTCATCACATCTTCTGGCCATATCACATCACATAGCACTTGCTGCAAAAACAAGTTAGACGTCCTCTAATTGTTGTTGCAAGTTTTTACGTGGTTTGTAGGTTTCTAGCAAGAACGTTTCTTACCTACGTATGACCACAACGTGATTTGCCAATTTCTATTTACCCTTCATAAGGACCCTTTTCATCGAATCCGTTCCGACTAAAGTAGGAGAGACAGACACCCGCTAGCCACCTTATGCAACTAGTGCATGTCAGTCGGTGGAACCTGTCTCACGTAAGCGTACGTGTAAGGTCGGTCCGGGCCGCTTCATCCTACAATGCCGCCGAAACAAGAAACGACTAGTAGCGGCAAGAAGAATTGGCAAACTCAACGCCCACAACTGCTTTGTGTTCTACTCGTGCATAGTAACTACGCATAAACCTGGCTCTGATACCACTGTTGGGAATCGTAGCATAATTTTAAAATTTTCCTACGTTCACCAAGATGCATCTATGGAGTATACTAGCAACGAGGGGAAGGGAGTGCATCTACATACCCTTGTAGATCGCGAGCGGAAGCGTTCCAATGAACGTGGATGACGGAGTCGTACTCGCCGTGATCCAAATTACCGATGACCGAGTGCCGAACGGACGACACCTCCGCGTTCAACACATGTACGGTGCAGCGACGTCTCCTCCTTCTTGATCTAGCAAGGGGGAAGGAGAGGTTGATGGAGATCCAGCAGCACGACGGCGTGGTGGTGGATGTAGCGGTTTTCCGGCAGGGCTTTGCCGAGCTTCTGCGCGAGAGAGAGAGGTGTTGCAGGGGAGGAGGGAGGCGCCCAAGGCTGTTGTGTCCTGCCCTCCCTCCCCTCCTTTATATAGGACCCCTGGGGGGGGCGCCGGCCCCAAGAGATGGGATCTCAAGGGGGGGGCGGCCACAAGGGGGAAAGGGGTTGCCTTGCCCCCCAAGGCAAGGGGGAACTCCCCCCCTATGGTTCCCAACCCTAGGCGCATGGGGGGAGGCCCAAGGGGGGCGCCCCAGCCCACTATGGGCTGGTTCCCTTCCACTTTCAGCCCACGGGGCCCTCCGGGATAGGTGGCCCCACCCGGTGGACCCCCGGGACCCTTCCGGTGGTCTCGGTACAATACCGGTAACCCCCAAAACTTTCCCGGTGGCCGAAACTGGACTTCCTATATATAATTCTTCACCTCCGGACCATTCCGGAACCTCTCGTGACGTCCGGGATCTCATCCGGGACTCCGAACAACTTTCGGGTTTCCGCATACATATATCTCTACAACCCTAGCGTCACCGAACCTTAAGTGTGTAGACCCTACGGGTTCGGGAGACATGCAGACATGACCGAGACGCCTCTCTGGTCAATAAACAACAGCGGGATCTGGATACCCATGTTTGCTCCCACATGTTCCACGATGATCTCATCGGATGAACCACGGTGTCGAGGATTCAATCAATCCCGTATACAATTCCCTTTGTCAATCGGTATGTTACTTGCCCGAGATTCGATCGTCGGTATCCCAATACCTTGTTCAATCTCGTTACCGGCAAGTCTCTTTACTCGTACCGCAATGCATGATCCCGTGACTAACGCCTTAGTCACATTGAGCTCATTATGATGATGCATTACCGAGTGGGCCCAGAGATACCTCTCCGTCACACGGAGTGACAAATCCCAGTCTCGATCCGAGCCAACCCAACAGACACTTTCGGAGATACCCGTAGTGCACCTTTATAGTCACCCAGTTACGTTGTGACGTTTGGCACACCCGAAGCACTCCTACGGTATCCGGGAGTTGCACGATCTCATGGTCTAAGGAAAAGATACTTGACATTGGAAAAGCTCTAGCAAACGAAACTACACGATCTTTTATGCTATGCTTAGGATTGGGACTTGTCCATCACATCATTCTCCTAATGATGTGATCCCGTTATCAATGACATCCAATGTCCATAGTCAGGAAACCATGACTATCTGTTGATCAACGAGCTAGTCAACTAGAGGCTTACTAGGGACACTTTGTGGTCTATGTATTCACACATGTATTACGATTTCCGGACAATACAATTATAGCATGAATAATAGACAATTACCATGAACAAAGAAATATAATAATAACCATTTATTATTGCCTCTAGGGCATATTTCCAACACAAGCATCCGGTGAACTTCTGCACATCTCGCAATTTGGTGGGAATCTCCATCCTCTCGATGGCCTTGATCTTCACAGGGTTGCACTCGATGCCGCGTTCGGAGACCAGAAAGCCTAGCAGCTGGCCGGCTGGTACTCCGAACACGCACTTCTCGGGGTTGAGCTTGATTTGGAATCGGCGCAAGTTGGCGAATGTTTCTTTGAGGTCTTCCAGCAGGGTGCCGTGCTTCTCTGTCTTCACCACAATGTCGTCTACATAGACGTGGGCATTTCTGCCGAGTTGCTTGAGGAGGCATTTCTGCATGCAACACTGAAAAGTGGCACCGGCATTCCTCAAGCCGAATGTCATAGTCAGGTAACAGAAAGCTCCAAATGGTGTGATGAAGGCAGTCTTCAGGCGGTCTGCTGGGTCCAACTTGATCTGATGGTACCCTGAGTAGGCATCCAAAAAACTCAACAGCTAGCATCCAGCTGTGGAGTCTATCACTTGGTCAATCCGTGGCAAAGCAAACGGATCCTTTGGGCAGGCCTTGTTGAGGCTGGTGTAGTCTATACACATGCGCCATTTGTTGTTCTTCTTCAATACCAGAACTGGGTTGGCAAGCCACTCTGGAAAAAGTACTTCCATAATAAAGCCAGCGGCGAGGAGCCGGGCTATCTCTTCTCCTACGATTCTTCGCTTCTCTTCTGACAGTCGGCGAAGGGGCTGCTTGACCGGCTTCACGTCGGCTCGGACGTGCAATTTGTGCTCGGCGAAATCCTTCGGGACACCCGGCATGTCCTTTGGGGACCATGCAAAAATGTCTCGATTCTCACGGAGGAAGTCGACGAGCTCGCCTTCCTATTTACTGTCCAGGTTTGCCCCAATGACAGCAAACCTTTCCGGGTTCTCCGCGTCCAGAGGTATCTTCTTCGTCTCCTTGGGCGGCTGGAAGGAGCCCTGTGCATCACAATCTTTGGGTTTGGGGGACAGGGCCGGCTGCTTGCCGGCCATGGCCACAACCCGCTCCAGCATCTTCTTCTCTTCTGCCACTACGAGGGACTCGGCCAGCCAGCTGCTGGCCATGGAGCACTCGATGGACTTCTTGTAGTCGCCGGCTACGGTGATGATCCCCTTCGAGCTCGGCATCTTCATCTTCAGGTAGGCGTAGTGGGGCACAGCCATGAACTTGGCCAGGGCAGGTCGGCCAAGCAAAGCATGGTAGGGGCTCTCCAGATCCACTACCTCAAACCAGATCGCTTCTCGGCGAAAATGATCCTTGTCTCCGAAGAGAACATCCATTTTGATCTTGCCGATTGGGGAACAAGACAAGCCGGGGACGATGCCATGGAACACGGTCCGGCTCGGCATAAGCTGCTTTGCCTTGATGTTCAGCTTCTCCATGGTATCGCGGTACAGTATATTGATACTGCTTCCGCCATCTATCAGGACGCGGGAGAATCGGGCAGCTCGCCTCTCCGTCGCGAGGGTGACGTCCAAGACCAGTGCATAGGATCCAGGGGATGGCATCACCTCTGGGTGGTCGTCCTGGCTCCTGTTGATGGGCTTCTCGGACCAGTGCATGAACTCGGGGGCGCTAGAGGCGACCGCGTTGACCTCTTGATGCTGACGGCGCCGACTGCGCTTGTCATCGGCTTGTCTTGTGAAGACGATGTAGGCGGCGTGCTCTTCAGGGAACTCATCTTGAATGGCTCCGACTGCCGGCTGAGCCGCCGGCTGCTGGGGGATGGAGGCGGCGGGCCTGGAGGCGGAGGCGGCACCAGCCCTTCGCCCTTGGAGATTCGCGTGAGCCAGTGGCATTTTCGGGTCATGTGGTTGGACGGCTTCGCGCCGCTGTGGAACTTGCAGGGGGCATCGAGAGTCTGCTCGTAAGAGAAAGCCGGCCTGCCACCCTTCTTCTTGGGAGCGGGCCGCTCTTCGGGCTGCTCATCTTCAACTGTGGCCACCTGCCGACTGTTGGAAGGCGGCATGGGGGCCTTGCGCTTGTGATCGTTCTGGTAGGGGCACCGATTGGAGTCGCCAGCCGGCGTCTTTGGAGCCGGAGCGAGCACCTTCCCAGAGGCGTCCACTCGGAGCTCGGTCTTCATCGAGGAGTCGGCCGTGGCGTACTTGTCCGCGATGATCAGCAGTTCGTCGAGGGTAGCCGGCTCGTCGCAGAGGAGTCGGTGCTTGAGGAGGGTGCCCTCTCGGCACCCGGCGGTGAAGTACTCGATGGCCTGAACCTCGTGCACCCCCTCGCAGGAGTTGCGGAGCTCGGCCCACCACGTGAGGTAGTCGCGGGTCGACTCATTGGGCCCTTGGACGCACAGGGAGAGCTGGCGAGGCTTGGGAGGCCGCTTGTACGTGCTGGTGAAGTTGCGGACGAAGACTTCCGTGAAGTCCAGCCAGCTGTTGATGCTGTAGGGCTTGAGGCTGTTGAGCCAGGTGCGCGCCGTGCCTTGCAGCATGAGGGGGACGTACTTCACGGCCATGCGCCGATTGCCGTTGGCTATGCTGACAGCAGTGGAGTAGTCGATGAGCCAATCTTCCGGCTTCACAGAGCCGTTGTACTTGGGCGTGTCTCTGGGGAGCGAGAACCCTTTGGGGAAGGGCTCGTCGCGGATGCGGGGGCCGAAGCATGGCGGGCCGACATCGTCTTCTTCTTCTAGCCCCAGGGATCGAGCAAGGCGGTCGATCCGGTGGCGGGCGTCGTTCTTGCCGACTCCTTTTCGGCGGCCTAGTCGGTCACCAAGAGTCGGGTGCGTGACGGGCGGCAGGGTGAGACGTCTCTCCCTTCGAGGCGGGGGAGGAGGCGAATTTCCATGGCGCTCCACCGTTCGACGGCGGCCTTCCGCGTCGCGCTCGATGGTGATACGAGTCCGGCTACGGCTAGCAGCCGGCTCCTTGTCTTTCCTCTGGCGGGCGCCGCTCGCAGTCGGCGAGCAGGACGTCGCGGCATGCTCCCGGCGCGGGGGATGACTATCGGCGCGGGCGCCGGCTTCGTGCCGTTCTGCAGCCGCGTCGATCAGCTACTGGATCCGCCTCGTCATGTAGGGGAGCTCGTCGGCTCCCAGCCCATTTAGCTCTTCAGCGGCCGCCTGGGCGGCTCGTAGATTCTCGAGCGGGGTGGCGTAGACGGGGCGATCTGCCCCCAGCATGCTGGCGATAGCCGCGCCGCGCTTCTGGACGAAGCCGGCTCGGCTCGGCCCGCTAGGCGGCGGCATACCGGAGGCGGCGCGGTCGACTTCGCGCTAGTGGGCCTCGGTGAGGCGTCTCATGGAGGCTATCTTCTGGCCTTCCGCGACGAGGGCGAGGCGGCGTGCCTCCAGGGTCTCGGCGTCGGCGTCGGCTGGGATGGGGACGGATAGGTCGTGCA
This sequence comes from Aegilops tauschii subsp. strangulata, assembly GCF_002575655.3. Classification (NCBI taxonomy): domain Eukaryota; kingdom Viridiplantae; phylum Streptophyta; class Magnoliopsida; order Poales; family Poaceae; genus Aegilops; species Aegilops tauschii. The sequence continues at coordinate 314,102,886 of NC_053040.3, forward strand.
TCGCCGCTTCCAGGGCGTCGTGGGCGTTCTCGCCCGAGTTGGCGACGTGGCTGATGACCAATACTTCGGTGACAGCACTGCTGCCACTGTCAGCTCGAGGGAGAGGATCATCGAAGACCACTACGTCGGAGGGGTAGGCGTCGAGCGATGCCGTGTCGGAATCGACAAGCATCGGGTCGGTGGAGCCGACCGACTCCAAGTCTGCAGCAGGCTCGCTGGAGACGTGAAGCTGGTTGAGGAGGCTGACGAGGCGGCTCTCGGGGTAGTCCGTGCCCGCGTCGGACGCGGGCTCATCAGAGATGCGAGTCTCGCCGAGCAGATCGGCGAGGCAGCTCGCCGCGCAGGCGTCATCGACGCTTTGCAGCGCGTCGAGGCAAGCGCCATCGGGCGCAGCAGGCTGGCTGCGCTCGCGGGGGAGGAAGAGGGTTCCCGTCCAGAACAGGTCTCCGGACGACGATGCACCTGGCCCCACGGTGGGCGCCAAATGTCGGGTGGTAGGTGCGACATATGCCAACGGGTGGCTTATCATGGTGGGTGCCAGTAAGACGTCGCCAGTGCCTGGAAACGGGATGAGGCGAAGACATGCACGCCGGCGGATCTTACCCAGGTTCGGGGCTCTCCGTCGAGATAACACCCCTAGTCCTGCTCTGCGGGGTCTCCGCATGATCACTAAATTAGAACGAGTAGCTACAGATGCTCCTTGAGCTGTTGGGTTCAAGGGAGAAGAAGAGCAAGGCTAGCTCTTGCTTCCCTCGCTCTATGGTGTGTGTGTAACTCTAAGAAGCCAACCCTTTGCATGGGTGCCCCGGGGGGTTTATATAGGCCTACCCCCGGGGGTACAATTGTAATCCGGCTGGGCGCAGGTCCCAGTCGTCAGTGTCATGTTCGCCGGCTTCTCCGCCGGCCGTTGGGGCCCGCCGACTGGTGGGTCCCGCCGGCTGCCGGCCTCTTGGTCGACAGGCCGGCCCCACTGCCTAGGGTTCTTGTCAGCGGCTGCTTACTGTAGCTTCGCCCCTGATGACGAGGGCTTGGTCGAGGTAAGCGTGGCTACAGTGTGCCGCCTCGAGGGCTCTCACTGTAGCCTTACCTCGTCTTGTCTCCTGAATGTGGCACATGCTTCGAGGGAGGGGGTAGCCGGCTTCCGGGGGCTGGCTATGCCCTAGGCCGACTGGGGGAGGCCGGGCCGCCTTCGCGCCTCTCTCTGGCTAAAGGGGCCCGCCGCCCGTGGGCCGTACTGGCGTCCGTCGTGGATGACGCTGAGGCCAGCATGGCTACAGTGCCGAGCCGGACGGGAGATAGCTGACCCGTACGGCATCCTGTGGCCATGCCTGCCTCGGGCTTCGGGGGTAGTGGGCCGCACTGTGGCCACACCCCGTCTTGTCACCGTTATGTGGGTGTAGTTTTGGTGGGTACGGTCTTGGCCGACTTTGTGGAGTCGGCGTGCTTCATGGCTGGCTCTTAGAAGTCGGTCCTCTTGGCGCCAGCTTCCTGGAGTCGGCCATCTCGCAACCATCTTGGGGGAGGTTACCGGGGCCGGGTCGCCTTTGAAGAGCCGGCCCCTGCGGTAGTCGGCCAGGGGAAGTCGGCCCAATGCTTCGAACGCTTGAAGGCTCAATCGGCCTGATAATTTTTGAAGAACCATGGGTAGTCGGTTAGGATACCCGTGGCCATTTACTCCGACACATGAACTTAGTACCTGATAGTATCTTGCTTGTCTATGTTGTTGTAGATAGATGGCCCGTGCTATTGTTCTGTTGAATTTTAATGCGTTCCTTGAGAAAGCAAAGTTGAAAGATGATGGTAGCAATTACACGGACTGGGTCCGTAACTTGAGGATTATCCTCATTGCTGCACAGAAGAATTACGTCCTGGAAGCACCGTAGGTGCCAAACCTACTGCAGGAGCAACACCAGATGTTATGAACGTCTGGCAGAGCAAAGCTGATGACTACTCGATAGTTCAGTGTGCCATGCTTTACGGCTTAGAACCGGGACTTCAACGATGTTTTGAACGTCATGGAGCATATGAGATGTTCCAAGAGTTGAAGTTAATATTTCAAGCAAATGCCCGGATTGAGAGATATGAAGTCTCCAATAAGTTCTAGAGCTACAAGAGGAGGAGAATAGTTCTGTCAGTGAGCATATACTTAGAATGTATGGGTATAACAATCAGTTGATTCAACTGGGAGTTAATCTTCCGGATGATAGCGTCATTGACAGAATTCTTCAATCACTGCCACCAAGCTACAAGAGCTTCGTGATGAACTATAACATGCAAGGGATGGATAAGACGATTCCCGAGCTCTTCGCAATGCTAAAGGCTGCAGAGGTAGAAATCAAGAAGGAGCGTCAAGTGTTGATGGTCAATAAGAACACCAGTTTCAAGAAAAAGGGCAAAGGGAAGAAGAAGGGGAACTTCAAGAAGAACAGCAAACAAGTTGCTGCTCGGGAGAAGAAACCCAAGTATGGACCTAAGCCTGAGACTGAGTGCTTCTACTGCAAGCAGACTGGTCACTGGAAGCGGAACTGCCCCAAGTATTTGGCGGATAAGAAGGATGGCAAGATGAACAAAGGTATATGTGATATACTTGTTATTGATGTGTACCTTACTAATGCTCGCAGTAGCACCTGGGTATTTGATACTGGTTCTGTTGCTAATATTTGCAACTCGAAACAGGGACTACGGATTAAGCAAAGATTGGCTAAGGACGAGGTGACGATGCGCATGGGAAATGGTTCCAAAGTCGATGTGATCGCAGTCGGCACGCTACCTCTACATCTACCTTAGGGATTAGTTTTAGACCTGGATAATTGTTATTTGGTGCCAGCGTTGAGCATGAACATTATATCTGGATCTTGTTTGATGCGAGACGGTTATTCATTTAAATCAGAGAATAATGGTTGTTCTATTTATATGAGTAATATCTTTTGTGGTCATGCACCCTTGAAGAGTGGTCTATTTTTGTTGAATCTCGATAGTAGTGATACACATATTCATAATATTGAAACCAAAAGATGCAGAGTTGATAATGATAGTGCAACTTATTTGTGGCACTGCCGTTTAGGTCATATTGGTGTAAAGAGCATGAAGAAACTCCATACTGATGGACTTTTGGAACCACTTGATCACGAATCACTTGGTACTTGCGAACCATGCCTCATGGGCAAGATGACTAAAACGCCGTTCTCCGGAACTATGGAGCGAGCAACAGATTTATTGGAAATCATACATACAGATGTATGTGGTCTGATGAATATTGAGGCTCGCAGCGGGTATCGTTATTTTCTCACCTTCACAAATGATTTAAGCAGATATGGGTATTTCTACTTAATGAAACATAAGTCTGAAACATTTGAAAAGTTCAAAGAATTCCAGAGTGAAGTTGAAAATCATCGTAACAAGAAAATAAAGTTTCTACCATCTGATCGTGGAGGAGAATATTTGAGTTACGAGTTTGGCCTTCATTTGAAACAATGCAGAATAGTTTCGCAACTCACGCCACCCGAAACACCACAGCAAAATGGTGTGTTTGAACGTCGTAATCGTGCTTTGCTAGATATGGTGCGATCTATGATGTCTCTTACTGATTTACCGCTATCATTTTGGGGTTATGCTCTAGAGACAGCTGCATTCACGTTAAATAGGGCACCATCTAAATCCGTTGAGACGACGCCTTATGAACTATGGTTTGGCAAGAAACCAAAGTTGTCGTTTCTTAAAGTTTGGGGCTGCGACGCTTATGTGAAAAAGCTTCAACCTGATAAGCCCGAACCCAAATCGGAGAAATGTGTCTTCATAGGATACCCAAAAGAGACTGTTGGGTACACCTTCTATCACAGATCCGAAGGCAAGACTTTTGTTGCTAAATTTGGAATCTTTCTAGAGAAGGAGTTTCTCTTGAAAGAAGTGAGTGGGAGGAAAGTAGAACTTGATGAGGTAACTGTACCTGCTCCATTATTGGAAAGTAGTTCATCACAGAAACCGGTTCCTGTGACACCTACACCAATTAGTGAGGAAGTTAATGATAATGATCATGAAATTTCAGATCAAGTTGTTACTGAACCTCGTAGGTCAAACAGAATAAGATCCGCACCAGAGTGGTACGATAATCCTGTTCTGGAAGTAATGTTACTAGACCATGACGAACCTACGAACTATGAAGAAGCGATGGTGAGCCTAGATTCCGCAAAATGGTTTGAGGCCATGAAATCTGAGATGGGATCCATGTATGAGAACAAAGTGTGGACTTTGGTTGACTTGCCCGATGATCGGCAGGCCATTGAGAATAAATGGATCTTCAAGAAGAAGACTGACGCTGACGGTAATGTTACTGTCTACAAAGCTCGACTTGTTGCAAAAGGTTTTCGACAAGTTCAAGGGGTTGACTACAATGAGACTTTCTCACCTGTAGCGATGCTTAAGTCTGTCCGAATCATGTTAGCAATTGCCGCATTTTATGATTATTAAATTTGGAAATGGATGTCAAAACTGCATTCCTGAATGGATTTCTGGAAGAAGAGTTGTATATGATGCAACCGGAAGGTTTTGTCGATCCAAAGGGAGCTAACAAAGTGTGCAAGCTCCAGCGATCCATTTATGGACTGGTGCAAGCCTCTCGGAGTTGGAATAAACGCTTTGATAGTGTGGTCAAATCATATGGTTTTATACAGACTTTTGGAGAAGCCTATATTTACAAGAAAGTGAGTGGGAGCTCTGTAGCATTTCTGATATTATATGTGGATGACATATTGCTGATTGGAAATGATATAGAATTTCTGGATAGCATAGGGATATTTAATAAGAGTTTTTCTATGAAGGACCTCGGTGAAGCTGCTTATATATTGGGCATGAAGATCTATAGAGATAGATCAAGACGCTTAATTGGACTTTCACAAAGCACATACCTTGACAAAGTTTTGAAGAAGTTCAAAATGGATCAAGCAAAGAAAGGGTTCTTGCCTGTGTTACAAGGTGTGAAGTTGAGTCAGACTCAATGCCCGACCACTTCAGAAGATAGAGAGAAAATGAAAGATGTTCCCTATGCTTCATCCATAGGCTCTATCATGTATGCAATGCTGTGTAACAGACCTGATGTGTGCCTTGCTATAAGTTTAGAAGGGAGGTACCAAAGTAATCCAGGAGTGGATCACTGGACAGCGGTCAAGAACATCCTGAAACACCTGAAAAGGACTAAGGATATGTTTCTCATTTATGGAGGTGACAAAGAGCTAGTCGTAAATGGTTACGTCGATGCAAGCTTTGACACTGATCCGGGCGATTCTAAATCGCAAACCGGATACGTGTTTATATTGAACGATGGAGCTATCAGTTGGTGCAGTTCTAAACAAAGCGTTGTGGCGGGATCTACGTGTGAAGCGGAGTACATAGCTGGTTCAGAAGCAGCAAATGAAGGAGTATGGATGAAGGAGTTCATATCCAATCTAGGTGTCATACCTAGTGCATCGGGTCCAATGAAAATCTTTTGTGACAATACTGGTGCAATTGCCTTGGCAAAGGAATCCAGATTTCACAAGAGAACCAAGCACATCAAGAGACGCTTCAACTCCATCCGGGATCAAGTCCAGGTGGGAGAAATAGAAATTTGCAAGATACATACGGATCTGAATGTTGCAGACCCGTTGACTAAGCCTCTTCCACGAGCAAAACATGATCAGCACCAAGGCTCCATGGGTGTTAGAATCATTACTGTGTAATGCAGATTATTGACTCTAGTGCAAGTGGGAGACTGAAGGAAATATGCCCTAGAGGCAATAACAAAGTTATTATTTATTTCCTTATATCATGATAAATGTTTATTATTCATGCTAGAATTGTATTAACTGGAAACATAATACTTGTGTGAATACATAGACAAACAGAATGTCACTAGTATGCCTCTACTTGACTAGCTCGTTGATCAAAGATGGTTATGTTTCCTAGCCATAGACATGAGTTGTCATTTGATTAACAGGATCACATCATTAGGAGAATGATGTGATTGACTTGACCCATTTCGTTAGCTTAGCACTCGATCGTTTAGTATGTTGCTATTGCTTTCTTCATGACTTATACATGTTCCTATGACTATGACATTATGCAACTCCCATTTACCAGAGGAACACTTTGTGTGCTACCAAACGTCACAACGTAACTTGGTGATTATAAAGGAGCTCTACAGGTGTCTCCAAAGGTACTTGTTGGGTCGGCGTATTTTGAGATTAGGATTTGTCACTCCGATTGTCGGAGAGGTATCTCTGGGCCCACTCGGTAATGCACATCACTATAAGCCTTGCAAGCATTGCAACTAATGAGTTAGTTGCGGGATGATGTATTACGGAATGAGTAAAGAGACTTGCCGACAACGAGATTGAACTAGGTATTGAGATACCGACGATCGAATCTTGGGCAAGTAACATACCGATGACAAAGGGAACAATGTATATTGTTATGCGGTTTGACCGATAAAGATCTTCATAGAATATGTGGGAGCCAATATGAGCATCCAGGTTCCGCTATTGGTTATTGACCGGAGACGTGTCTCGGTCATGTCTACATAGTTCTCGAACCCGTAGGGTCCGCACGCTTAAAGTTCGATGACGGTTATATTATGAGTTTATGTGTTTTGATGTACTGAAGGTTGTTAGGAGTCCCGGATGTGATCACGGACATGACGAGGAGTCTCGAAATGGTCGAGACATAAAGATCGATATATTGGACGACTATGTTTGGACACCGGAAAGGTTCCGGAAGGTTTCGAACATTTATCGGAGTACCGGGGGTTACCGGAACCCCCCGGGGAACTAATGGGCCTTGTTGGGCCCTAGTGGAGAGAGAGAGAGGGCCTGGCTAGGGCAAGAGGTGCACCCCCTCCACTTGAGTCCGAATAGGACAAGGAAGGGGGGGCGCCTGAGGGAGTCCTGGATTAGGGGGTCCTCGGACAGCCGGACTATATCCTTTGGCCGGACTGTTGGACTATGAAGATACAAGATTGAAGACTTCGTCCCGTGTCCGGGTGGGACTCTCCTTGGCGTGGAAGGCAAGCTTGGCAATACAGATATGTAGATCTCCTCCCTTGTAACCGACTCTGTGTAACCCTAGCCCCCTCCGGTGTCTATATAAACCGGAGGGTTTAGTCCATAGGAGAAGGACAATCATACCATAGGCTAGCTTCTAGGGTTTGGCCTCTACGATCTCGTGGTAGATCAACTCTTGTAATACTCATATCATCAAGATCAATCAAGCAGGAAGTAGGGTATTACCTCCATCGAGAGGGCCCGAACCTGGGTAAACATCGTGTCCCCCGCCTCCTGTTACCATCCGCCTTAGACGCACAGTTCGGGACCCCCTACCCGAGATCCGCCGGTTTTGACACCGACATTGGTGCTTTCATTGAGAGTTCCACTGTGCCATCACCACAAGGTTTGATGGCCCCTTCGATCATTGGCAACGATGCGATCCAGGGTGAGGCTTTCCTCCCCGGACAGATCTTCGTATTCGGCGGCTTCGCACTGCGGGCCAACTCGCTTGGCCATCTGGAGCAGATCGAAAGCTACGCCCCTGGCCATCAGGTTAGGTTTGGATGCTTGAACTATACTGTCGACATCCGTGGAGACTTGATCTTCGACCGATTCGAGCCCATGTCAGGTGCGCCGCACAGTCACGACAGGCATGACTTATCTCTGCCGACGGACAGTGTTCGGGAGATCCCACCTACAGCTACTCCGGCCCTCGATCCAAAGCAGATTGCGCCGTCCGAGGACGGGTGGATGGACCCTGCCACGGAGGCCACGCACTCAGCGGCGATAGAGCCGAATACTGACTTCACCTCCTATGAGACCTGTGTCGCCGGATCCTCGGATTCATCCCCGGCCACAGGCCCCGAACCGCCTGCGTCCATGCCTATCGAATCTGATTGGGTGCCGATCATGGAGTTTACCTCCGCGGATATCTTTCAGCACTCGCCTTTTGGCGATGTGCTAAATTCATTAAGGTCTCTCTCCTTGTCAGGAGAACTATGGCCGAACTATGTCCGGCTGGAATGGGATGCGGACGACGAAGAAATTCGCTCCCCATCCACCACCCACTTAGTAGCCACTGTCGACGATTTAACCGACATGCTCGATTTTGGCTCCGAAGACATCGACGGTATGGACGACGATGCAGGAGCCGAATAGGAACCACCGCCCACAGGGCGCTGGACTGCCACCTCATCATATGATATATACATGGTGGACACCCCCAAAAAAGGCGATGGCGATAAGACAACGGAGGATAATCCCTCCAAGAAGCAATCCAAGCACCGACGTCAGCGGCGCCGCTCTAAGTCCCGCCATAGCAAAAGTAGCGATATCGGCACAAGAGATAATAACGCTCCGGATAGTGTCGAAGACGACGACAATCCCCTCCAGCCAGACCTCGAGCGGGAGGATGAACAAGTTAGCCCTCCAGAACAGGCAGCAGATGGAGAATAAGAGGATGACAATTACATGCCTCTCTCCGAAGACGAAGTGAGCCTCGGCGACGAAGAATTTATCGTGCCTAAGGATCCCATCGAGCAGGAGCGCTTCAAGCGCCGGCTTATAGCCACAGCAAACAGCCTGAATAAAAAGCAACAACAGCTTCGAGCTGATCAAGATCTGCTAGCGGATAGATGGACTGAAGTCCTGGCGGCCAAGGAATACGAACTCGAGCGCCCAACCAAGAGTTACCCAAAGCGCAGGTTGCTACCCCAACTCGAGGAGGAAGCATTGAAACCTACATCACCAGCGTATGATGCGGCTGATCGGCCACCTCGTGGCCGAGACAGAGGGGCATACCAGCCCGAAGTCCAGCCCGCACCCCGCCGCCATTCAAAAAAATTACCATGGCCTGGGGCAACACGCGGGACCTGCGAGACGTATTGCAAAACAAAGCAGGACATGCAAGATCGATCTACGGATCACGGGGGCGCTCCCCAATGCGGGACGATGACCGTCACGCCGGATATACTAAAAGCAAATCCGGTCGGGCCGAATACAGCAGACAAGACTCGTATGAACTGCGTGGTAACATAGCCCGGCACAGAGGCGCCGCACACCCCCTATGCTTCACCGATGAAGTAATAGGATCACGAATTCCCAGAAGGGTTTAAACCCGTAAACATAGAATCATATGATGGTACTATAGACCCCGCGGTATGGATAGAAGACTTCTTCCTCCACATTCACATGGCCCGCGAGGATGATTTACATGCCATCAAGTATTTCTCGCTAAAACTCAAAGGGCCGGCTCGGCATTGGCTCAATAGCTTGCCGGTAAACTCCATCAGAAGTTGGGAGAGCCTGGCAGATGCATTCCTGGACAATTTCCGTGACGCAGAGGCCTTAGCGGCATTTAAGCATAACATCCATGACGAATGGCTCGCCCGGCACCTCGGCCAAGAGAAGCCAAAATCCATGGCAGCCCTAATGACACTTATGACCCGCTTTTGCGCGGGTGAAGATAGCTGGTTGGCTCGTAGTAACAATACAGCAAGCAAACCTGGCACATTAGAGGCCAGGGATAGCAACAGCAAACCACGACGCAACAAACACAAGCACCGCAAATATGGTGAAAACGCCGAAGATACAGCAGTTAATGCCGGGTTTAGGGGCTCAAAGTCCGGTCAGCGGAAAGGGCCACTCAAAAATAACAATTCGGGTCCATCCAGTCTGGACCGCATACTCGATCGCCAATGCCAAATTCATGGCACCCCAGGAATGCCAGCCACCAATACCAACAGAGAATGCTGGGTCTTCAAACAAGTCGGCAGGGCAGGCGCCAAAAACGGAGAAGGGGGTCTCAAAGCGATGATGGCGACGAAGAGCCCAGACCACCGAACACAGGAGGGCAAAAGAAATTTCCCCCGCATATTCAATCGGTGAATGTGGTAAACACCACCCAAATTCCCAACTCGGACCGGATATGCACCGTTAGGGATGCCGACTTAACGGAACTAGTCATCCCACAATATAAACTAGGGCCGGTCACCTTCAATCGCACGGATCGTCCGGTTAACACCAATCAGGGCAATCCAGCCGCACTAGTCCTCGACCCAATAATTGACGGGTTCCACCTCACACGAGTCCTTATGGACGGAGGCATCAATCTAGATCTGCTTTACCAGGATACAGTGCGCAAGATGGGCATCGATCATTCGGCGATCAAACCCACTACAGCCAATTTCAGAGGCATTATACCAGGTGTGGAAGCCAGCTGTACAGGCTCCATTGCCCTTGAGGTAGTCTTTGGATCACCAGAAAATTACCGTACCGAAGAGTTAATCTTCGAAATCACCCCTTTCCGCAGTGATTATCAGGCACTGCTCGGACGAACCGCGTTCGCTCGATTCAATGGGGTGCCAATATGCCTAGCGTAAGCTCAAGATGCCCGGTCCACGCGGCGTCATCACGGTTAATGGCAAGGCCGAACGTCCAGGCTCCCGGACACCGTCAAGGGACTCTGAACTACTTCGCGGAAGGATAGCCCGACTTGTCCAGACCTCGATTAAACGCTTTGGCGAAGGCCAGGACAGGCCGCACTCGGCGGCTCAACCGCTCTCCGGCACGCAAACATTTTTTACATTTCCTTCGCAGGTTCACCTTTGCGCCGACCAGGACTGGCGATATGGAGGCAGCTTGAACGCGCAAGGGAATCCTTAGACATTCCCCGCAATGACCATTCGACTATACTCTGGATCCGCACTCAGCTTCTTCCCCCTGGTCTCAGCAGGTTCCGCAGTCATATTCCTTTTTTATCACATTACTTGTACTCATACGCATAGACGTACTATTGAAATACAACATGTGGATTTATATGACACTTACCTGCTGTTATTTCTTATCGAAATTCTTTTGTCAAGTGGCATCCGTACACAGCGATATGCCTTAAAGTATGCCAGGGGCTTCGTTTTAGCCATAACACGGCAATAAAGTCCGAACACCTTCACGGAAGTTCGGCACCCCGAACCTATAGCATTATATGCATCAGCTCTGAATCATGTCTTGGGTCAATAGTTGGGTTTGCCCGGCTCCCATGTTTTGGTACCTTATGTTCCGCTATATCGGCTAAGGTAGCACTGGGAGAACTACTGCGATTGTGTCCCGGTTCTTCCGGACGAGCACCTCAGTAGAGAAAGCCGAAAACTGACTGTCTTGATACGGCAAGAGCTGGTCAGCTGTTCAAGAGGTTACAAAATATTTAAGGATTTCTCCCGCATAATGCCATAACCAATGCAGCGTGCGATGGATCGTTTTTTCTTCCGATCAGGTGCTTATAGAGCCCCCCGTGCGGTCTTCCGAACACCAGGGGCTGCGCCTACCTTCCTAAAGCTCCTATGGCTAAGTGAGAGTGATAAAGCCTTATAGTACGATTGCCTGGTTTGTTGTGCTGAACACCTCCTTCGAAGGACCCAAAACTGGGATAAAGAGTGATCAGGTTTATCCTGAACACCCCCGTACTTCTTACGTGGGGGCAGAAGCCGACGACTGGCCAACTCTCAGGATTTATATATGAAACGGCCGCGCAGGAGGATAAACTTTTATATAACAAGCAATAAATAATATAAATGACCTTGTTCAATCATTACAAAGGACAACATGATTTTCATTCATGGAAATATAATGTCCTTGGTACATAGCTCCGCTGCAAGGTAGGATCCTTTCCGGACACTCTCATAATATAATTCGGGCTTGCGGTGCTCCTTCCCCTCTGGCGGTCCTTCGGTCATCAGCTTTTCAGCATCCATCTTCCCCCAGTGCACCTTTGCGCGGGCGAAGGCCATTCGCGCACCTTCTATACAGACCAACCGCTTGATGACATCAAGTCGAGGGCAGGCACTCACAAGCCGCTTCACGATCCCAAAGTAGCTGCTTGGAATCGGCTGGGCGGGCCATAGCCGGATAATCATATCCTTCATGGCCAGTTCCGCCGCCTTATGCAGTTCGATCAGCTGTTTCAGTTGATCGACAAAGGGCACCGAATAATTCGGTGCTAAATACTGCGACCGGAAGAGCTTATCCGTAGTGTTCTTTTCTTCGGCTCGGTAGAATTGGGAGGCATCTGATATGCTGCGGGGCAGCTCGGCAAATACCCCTGAGAAATCTGAATTCAAAATTAGAAAACATAATTTTCCCCTCAAATACTTGCTTTACATGGAAAAAGCCTTACCTGCCGCGATCTTTCTCGCCTCTTGGATCCCCTGCAGGGCGCTTTGGGTTTCCCCCCAGGCATCGCTTGTGGCCTGATGCGCCTTGGTGAGTTTGGATTCTTTCTCTGTTAAACTCTGCTCCAAGGTCTCGCATTTCCTCACGGCCTCTTGCAGCTCCTGCTCAGCTTTAGTAACCCTGGCCTCGTGCTTCTCACGAAGAGCCTGCTCTGTGGCTGCCTTTTTCTCGGCCTCGGCCACAACCTTCTTAAGAGCCTCGACTTTGGTCACCATCCCTAGCGCAAATCATGAAGCTTATTTCATCATACTGAAAATTCATTCGCAATAAACGCGAACAAGACTTGTGCATACCTTGTTTATCTCCCAACTGCATTTTCAACTGGCCAAGTTCTTCTTTGGCTCGCTCCAGACTTTGATTCAGTCCGGAGATCTCCGCAGTATGAGAGGCAGCAGCCGCTACAGACGCCTGCTTATAACAGAAGAGAAATAGATGTCATTCAATGAGTCTTCCTGCGAACATAAATTTGATCCTCTGTCCGGTTGTTTCTTTCACCGAACAGTGTATTAGGGGCTACTATCCATACCATGACACTCTTCGAAACCTCATAAAACATACCTCAAAACCTTTTATAAGGCTGATACAGGCTCCATTCAGTCCACTCTCAGCAGACTGAATCTTCTCAATCACCGCACCCATAAGGGCACGTTGTTCATTGACGATGGAGGCGCTCTTCAGCGCCACCAACAAAGCATCCGACACCTCTGGTTGGACAGAGGTTGCCGGTGGAACAGGCATGTCCCCTCCAGCTGAGAGAGGCTGCCTGCCTGATTCTGGAGCCGTATTGGTCTCCGGAACTGTATCCGGCTGGGAGCCGAATTCCAGATGGCCCCCGCCGTCAGCTCCCATGGGAATTTTCTCCCCCATGTGTCCGGCCCCTGAAGTTTGACCTCCAGGCACCGCCTTCACGATCTTTTCCTCTCCTCCCTGGCCGGGGTCCTTCTGGGACGAGCCTCGGTGTTATTCACCTGTTTGGAGGAAGGGGCCTTTGGGGGCGTCCCGCTCTCCATAGCATCCGAGCTCAGCGAATCCTCTGATGAGGATTGTTTGGTACGGGACCTCGCCGGACTACAAAAAATATGGCTCAGGTTAAAATACTATGCCATGATGAGTTTGGACGCATAAAGGTACTCGGATTTTATATACTCACAAGTTCACCAGGGGCTGGGCTCTAGGATCCCACGCCGGGCCGCTGTCGGCGGCGGCAATGGACTCCTCCGGAAGAGGAGCCTTTCCCCTTTTGGGCGGCTCGGCCTCCAAGTGTACGGAGGCCGTCCTCTTCTTTCTTCCTCCCACAGGGGATTCATCTTCCTCCTCCTCCTCGTCCTCTTCGGAGGCGGAACGGGCATCAGAGCCTTCAGATATTGTGTCCGAAGTGCCGCGGCGACGAAGGCCGCCCCGGGTCTTTTTGGCCTCCTTCTCGGCTGTCTTCTTCGGCACCTTGTAAGGCGCCAGGACCAGCATCTTCGTCAGAAGTGGGACGGCCGGTTCTTCGGGCAGCGGGGCGGGACAATGGATCCGCTCCGCCTTCTTCTTCCAGCCCTGGGAGAGTTGTAGAAAACACGTTAAGCGCTTCCTTTGGGTTATGCGGATAAAAAGTATGATGACTTACCGAAGTTGCAGGGCGGGACAGTTGGTACCCGCGGTCCTCGGCGGAGTCTGGCCATGATTTGCTGGACTTGAAAAGCACCTTCCAGATGTCCTTGTGCGAGGAGCTGAAAAACTCTCGTAAGGTTTGGTGCCTGGCCGGATCGAATTCCCATAGATTGCAAGTCCGGTGTTGACAAGGCAGGATCCGGCGAACTAACATCACCTGGACTACATTGACAACTTCAATGTTCTTGTCTCCCATATCTTTAACGCGCGTCTGGAGCACCGACAGTTCGTCGGACAAGGACCATTTCAGGCCCTTCTTGACCCAGGATGTAAGCCGTAGGGGGGCACCGGATCGAAACTCGGGAGTAGCGGCCCATTCCCTGTCGCGCGGCTCAGTGATATAAAACCACTGCTGTTGCCACTCCTTGACAGAATCGTTAAAGGTGCCTGTTGGCCATATGACATTGGGCATCTTGCTCACCATAGCGCCTCAACACTCGGCGTGCTCGCCGCCCACTACCTTGGGCTTCACATTAAAAATCTTCAGCCATAAGCCGAAGTGTGGCGAGATGCGGAGAAAAGCCTCGCACACGACAATGAATGTCGAGATGTTGAGGAAGGAATTAGGGGACAGATCGTGAAGATCGATCCCATAGTAATACATGATGCCGCGAACGAACGAGTGGAGGGGAAACCCTAGGCCGCGGACAAAGTGAGGGAGGAATACAACCCTCTCGTGGGGTTCCGGAGTAGGGATGATCTGTCCCACCATCGGGAGACGGTGGCTGATTTTCTTGGCCATATACCCGGCCTCCCGAAGCTTTTTGATATCCTTCTCCCGGACAGTAGAGGCCATCCATTTGCCTCCTGCTCCGGATCTGGACATTTTCGGAAGGCCTTTGTGGGCAGAAAAGATGAATGCTCGGGCGCTGGAGCTCGGGCGGAGGGGAATGGATTGGGAAGAAGAAAGCGTGGGTGCGAATGGGCGTTCTTATCCCCTTATAAAGGCAGCAGGTATTCTGCGCCTCCCCACTTGCCCGGTAAAATCGCTTATCCCCCAAGCACCGTAATTGATGGCGCGGTTGGGTTACTCGCACCCGTATTGGTGAGAATCCCGTGAAAAGAGGGACACGATCTCTGCTTCGACAGGACGTGCCAATAAAACCGCCTCGCAACACGTGCAGTGGCAGGCTCAGAAAAACGGTTCGTCATGACCAGACCACGGCAGTATGTCACGTTATGAAAAGCTGTCAGCAGATTAGATTTGTGGAAATATTATTCTCTCTACGGTGGTATGTGGAATTTGTTTGGCAGAGCCGGACACTATCCTCGTGTTCAAAATCTTCTATGGAGTATTCGGAGGAGGAACCCGCCTTGCAATGCCGAAGACAATCTGCGGACCGGACTCATCGTCATTGAAGCCTGGTTCAGGGGCTACTGAGGGAGTCCTGGATTAGGGGGTCCTCGGATAGCCAAACTATATCCTTTGGCCGGACTGTTGGACTATGAAGATACAAGATTGAAGACTTCGTCCCGTGTCCGGGTGGGACTCTCCTTGGCGTGGAAGGCAAGCTTGGCAATACGATATGTAGATCTCCTCCCTTGTAACCGACTCTGTGTAACCCTAGCCCCCTCCGGTGTCTATATAAACCGGAGGGTTTAGTCCGTAGGAGAAGGACAATCATACCATAGGCTAGCTTCTAGGGTTTAGCCTCTACGATCTCGTGGTAGATCAACTCTTGTAATACTCATATCATCAAGATCAATCAAGCAGGAAGTAGGGTATTACCTCCATCGAGAGGGCCCGAACCTGGGTAAACATCGTGTCCCCCGCCTCCTGTTACCATCCGCCTTAGATGCACAGTTCGGGACCCCCTACCCGAGATCCGCCGGTTTTGACACCGACATCGCCCCCTTGCCTTTCCCCTCTCCCACTCCTTCCTTCCCCCTCCTTCTTGGAGTAGGAAAGGGAGGGGCAAACCTACTTGGAGTAGGTTTCTCCCTCCTAGGGCACGCCACCCCCTTGGCCGACCCTCTCCTCCTCCCCCCTTTATATACGGAGGAGGGGGCACCCCATAGACACAACAATTGATCTCTTGATCTCTTAGCCGTGTGCGGTGCCCCCCTCCACCATAATCCACCTCGATAATATCATAGCGGTGCTTAGGCGAAGCCCTGCGTCGGTAGAACATCATCATCGTCACCACGCCGTGATGCTGACGGAACTCTCCCTCAAAGCTCGGCTGGATCAAAGTTCGAGGGACGTCATCGAGCTGAACGTGTGCTGAACTCGAAGGTGCCGTGCGTTCGGTACTTGATCGGTCGGATCGTGAAGACGTACGACTAAATCAACCGCGTTGTGCTAACGCTTCCGCTTTCGGTCCACGAGGGTACGTGGACAACACTCTCCCCTCTCGTTGCTATGCATCACCATGATCTTGCGTGTGCGTAGGAATTTTTTTGAAATTACTACGTTTCCCAACACACACATCATCGTAAGGGCATCAAGGTTGATGTAGAGCCCCTCCGTGGAAGATTCCCCCTCTGGCAGCGTACCGTGGGAGGCCTCCTGATGGGACCTCGCGAGAATAGAAACTTGCGGCGGCGGAAAAAGTATTTCGGGTGGATCGCTGATGTTAGGGGAAAATTTGAGAATTTATAGAGGCAAAATTAGGTCAATAGGTGCCACGAGGGGCCCACAAGTGTAGGGGCACCCCCCTGGGGCGCGTCTCCCGAGCTTGTCGCTCGTTCGTGGCTCTTCACGTCTTCTCCCGAACCTTCTAGGGTCTCTTTTGGTCTAGAAAAAATCAATCCAAAGTTTTTTCTCTGTTTGGACTCTATTTGATATTGATATCCTGAAAATCGAGAAACAGGCAAAAAACAACAAGTGGCACTGGGCACTAGGTTAATAGGTTAGTCCCAAAAACTGATATGTAATTGCATGTAAAACATCCAATATAGATACTATAATAGAATGGAACAATAAAAAATTATATGTGCGTTGGAGACGTATCATGGACTTACCGACAACCAAATGGCCATTGAGAACAAATGGATCTTTAAGACGAAGACATATGTTGATGGTAATGTCACTGCCTATAAAGCATGACTTGTTGCAAAAGGTTTTCAACAAGTTCAAGGGGTTGACTACGATGAGTCTTTCTCACCCATAGTGATGCTAAAGTCTGTTAGGAGTATGTTAGCAATTGTTGCATTTTCGATTATGAAATCCGGGAGATGGATGTCAAAACTGCGTTCCTTAATGTAACCATTAAAGAAGAGTTGTATATGATGCAACCCAAAGCTTTTGTCGATCCTAAGGATGCTATAAGGTATTCAAGCTCCATCAATCCATTTATGGACTGGTACAAGCATCCCGGAGTTTGAATCTTCGCTTTGATGAGGTCATCAAAGGCTTTGGATTTATCTAAGCTTATGGAGAAGCTTGTATTTACAAGAAAGTGAGCCGGAGCTCTATAACATTTCTAATACTGTATGTGGATGAAATATTAGTGATTGGAAATGATGTAGAACTTCAGGAAAGCATAAAGGGATATTTGAAGAAGAGTTTTTTTTCAATGAAAGACCTCGGTGAAGCAACTTACATATTGGGCATCAAGATCTATAGAGATGGATCAAG
The DNA here is from genome assembly GCF_002575655.3 of Aegilops tauschii subsp. strangulata. Lineage (NCBI taxonomy): Eukaryota > Viridiplantae > Streptophyta > Magnoliopsida > Poales > Poaceae > Aegilops > Aegilops tauschii. The sequence continues at coordinate 314,120,364 of NC_053040.3, forward strand.
ACGCCTGATAGGACTTTCACAAAGTACATACCTTGACAAAGTTTTGAGGAAGTTCAAAATATAACAGTCAAAGAAGGGGTTCTTGCTGTCGGGGCTCTGGGACTGGGGGTACCCAGGCCCATCTGCCTGCAGCCCAACGCATGGCATCGTCAAAGGGCCCGGCGCGGCCCTGCGCCAAGACTTCATGAGCAAGCCCTCGTGAGCCCCCCCACCCGCCTCGCGAGGGGGGCATCAGCGAGCGTCGTCAGGTGCCCCGAGAGCTTCATGAGGGGCAGCCTCCCGAGGCCCCTCATGGGGCGGACATCTCTAGGCTCACCACCCCACCTCACGCTGCACATGACGCGAGCCATGACGACCGGAGCCAGGAAGGCGCCAGCGGGCGTAGACCAGGACGATTTCCTCTTTGGCGCTAAACGGACAAGGCCAGCGCGCAGGTTCCCGAGGAATCCCCCAAAGCTTGCCATTCCGGTGCAACAAGACCAGGACGATGGACTCGCCAGGACGGAGGTCATCACCGTGCCCACCTGCGCGTCACGACCAGAAGCTTTGCAAGCGAAGACCACCTTTAGTCATGTAGGGTGTACTCCTGCCCCCCTTCGAATTTGTCTGTTGTGGCATCCCTTCCCGCCTATAGTTTTCGGGGGAAGAGGACTAAGGCCGGTATAAGTATAGGTTAGTCTCCACCGTAGAGAGGGATCGATCGATCGAGTCCAGGTCGAACCCTGAGCCCTCACGAGGCAATTCATCCTTGTACTAGTTCATATTCATCCTCCTCGAGAGGAAATCCACCACAAAGCAGGAGTAGGGTCTTACACCGCAAGCTGGCCCGATCCTGGGTAAATCATCATGTTCCTTCTTCCTTCCCTCTTCTTCGAGGACATCGGAGCAAGGCCATGAGGTAGAGAGCAGCGAGTCGTAGCCTAGTGAAGTCCTCCATGCACATACCAGAGTTCGAACCTTTCCTTGGGTCCGCGGAGCCCCAATTCCGACACTTGCCCATGTTGCAAGGTATGAAGTTTAGGAAGATTCAATGTCCAACTATGACAGAAGAGAGAAAATATGAAAGTCGCCCCCTTTGCCTCAACCATAGGCTCTATCATGTATGCCATGTTGTGCACTAGACCTGATGTGTGCCTTTCCATTAGTATGGCTGGTAGGTACCAAAGTGATCCAGGAGTGAAATACTAGACAACGGTCAAAAATATCCTTAAGTACCTAAAGAGGACTAAGGAAATGTTTCATGGAGGTGATGAAGAGCTCGCTGTAAAGGGTTTCATCGATGCTAGCTTTGACACTGATCCAGATGACTCAAAGTCTCAATCCGAATGCATGTTTTTTTTGAATGGTGAAGCAGACCGCTGGAGTAGCTCCAAGTACAGCGTTGTAGACCTAAAGATTTGCAAAGTTTCATATGGATTTGAAAGTTGTAGATCGGTTGGCTAAGCCTCTTCCACGAGCAAAACATGATCACCACCAGAACTCCATGGGTGTTATATTTGTTACAATGTAAATTAGATTATTGGCTCTATGGCAAGCAGGAGACTATAGGAAATATGCCCTAGAGGCAATAATAAAATTGTTATTTTCATATTTCTTTGTTCTTGATAAGTGTTCATTCTCCGTGCTATAATTTAGTTAACCGGAAACTCAAATACATGTGTGGATACATAAACAAACACGGTGTCTCTAGTGAGCCTCTCCTAGACTAGCTCATTGATTGAAGATGGTTAAAGTTTTCTAACCATATACATGAGTTTTCATTTAATAATGAGATCACATCATTAGGAGAATGTTGTGATGGACAGACCCAATCATAAGCTTATCATCTGATCATGTCACTTAGTTTATTTGCTACAACTTTCTTAATGTCAAGTATCTATTATTTAGACTGTGAGATCATGCCACTCCCTAATATCGGAAGAATGCTTTGTGGGTATCAACTGTCACTTCGTAACTGGGTGATCATAAAGGTGCTATTCAGGTATCTCGGAAGGTACTAGTTGGGTTCCGTGGATCAAGACTGGGATTTGTCACTCCATGTAACGAAGAGAATTCTCTGGGCCCTCTTGGTAATACAACATCCTAAGGAGCTTGCGAGCATGTGACAAATGTGTTTGCTCACAAGGATATTGTATTACGGAGCGAGTAAAGAAAACTTGCTAGTAACGAGATTGAACTAGGTATGGTGATACCGTTGATCGTATCTCAGGCAAGGAAAATATCACGAGACAAAGGGAATGGAATACGGGATTGCTGCAACCCTCGACATTGTGGTTTCAAACAATAAAGATCTTTGTTGAATATGTGGGAGTCATTATGGGCATTCAGTTCCCGCTATTGATTACTGATCGGAGAGTTGTCTCGATCATATTGATGTTTGCTAGAACTACGTCGGTATTTCCCCAAAGAGGTAGATGCAGCACAACAAGGGTAGGTATTTCTCTCAGTGATGAGACCAAGGTTATCGAACCAGTAGGAGAACCATGCAACACTGCGTGAATAGCACCTCCACACAAATAACAAATACTCGCAACCCGACGTGTTAAAGGGGTTGTCAATCCCTTTCGTGCAACGGCACCAAAAATTGGCAAGTAGATGGGATAAAAATATGATAGATTGGATAAATAGATCTCGCGGGAACGCGAGATAAAATAAATAAGAATAAATTGCAGCAAGGTATTTTTCGGTTTTTCGAAATATAGATCTGAAAATAAAAGGAAATGAAAATAGACCGCAAAGGCAAATATAATAAAGAAGACACCCGGGGCCATAGATTTCACTAGTGGCTTCTCTCGAGAAAAATAGCAAACAGTGGGTAAACGAATTATTGTTAGGCAATTGATAAAACTTCAAATAACCATGACGATATCCAGGCAATGATCATTATATACGCATCACGTCCAAGATTAGTAGACTGACTCCTGCCTGCATCTACTACTATTACTCCACACATCGACCGCTATCTAGCATGCATCTAGTGTATTAAGTTAGTGGAAAAACAGAGTAATGCAATAAGAACGATGACATGATGTAGACAAGATCTATTTATGTAGAAATAGACCCCATCTTGTTATCCTTAATAGCAACGATACATACATGTCGGTTCCCCTTCTGTCACTGGGATCAAGCACCGTAAGATCGAACCCATCACAAAGCACCTCTTCTTGCAAGATAAATAGATCAAGTTGGCCAAACAAAACCCAAATACCAGAGAAGAAATACGAGGCTATAAGCAATCATGCATATAAGAGATCAAAGAAGACTTAAATAACTTTAATGGATAAAAAGATAGATCTGATCATAAACTCAAAGTTCATCGGATACCAACAAACATACCGCAAAAAGGAGTTACATCATATGGATCTCCAAGAGACCATTGTATTGAGAATCAAAAGAGAGAGAGGAAGCCATCTAGCTACTAACTACGGACCTGTAGGTCTACAAAGAACTACTCACGTATCATCGGAGAGGAACCAATGGACATGATGAACCCCTCCGTGATGGTGTCTAGATTGGATCTGGTGGTTCTGGAACTTGTGGCGGCTGGAATTGATTTTCGTCGACTCTCCTAGGGTTTTTGGAATATTGGGGTATTTATAGAGCAAAGAGGCAGTTCATTAGGCCACCGAGGTGGGCACAACCCACCAGGACGCGCCCTGGTGTCTTGTGCTCACCTCGGGCTCCCTCTTCGGTACTTCTTTGGCCCACTGGATGTCTTCTGGTCCAAAAAAATCCACAAAAAGTTTCGCTGCGTTTGGACTCCGTTCGGTATTGATTTCCTGCGATGTAAAAAACATGCAGAAAACAACAAATGGCACTTGGCACTATGTCAATAGGTTAGTACCAAAAAATGATATAAAATGACTATAAAATAATTGTAAAACATCCAAGAATGATAATATAACAACATTGAACAATCAAAAATTATAGATACATTGGAGATGTATCAGCATCCCCAAGCTTAATTCCTGCTCGTCCTCGAGTAGGTAAATGATAAAAACAGAATTTTTGATGTGGAATGTTGCCTAACATGCTCATCTTATATTGTTTTGTTTGTAGCATGGGCATTTGGACTTTTATATGGTTCAAAGCAATAGTCTAGTTTAGACATGAGGACTTTAATACTCAAGCATATCAACAAGCAACCATGTCTTTCAAAATATCAACGCTAAAATAAGTTATCCCTAGCCCATTATGCTCAATCATTGATCCATTGATGAAACACACTCGCATATTAGCTACACCCAATGCTCAAGTACGATCATAGTGCCCCTTAGTTGGCGCTTTATAAGAGAAGATGGAGACTCAAATAAAAATAAAAATTGCATAAAGTAAAAAGAAAGGCCCTCCGCAGAGGGAAGTAAGGATTTCTAGAGGTGCCAGAGCTCAAAGCGAAAAAGATATAGATAAAAACATTTTGGGAGACATGCTTTTCCTGTCAACGAGAACGATCGAGTAGTTCCCAATACTTTCCATGCTAGATATATCATAGGCGGTTCCCAAACAGAAATTAAAGTTTATTCCTTTTTCAACCATATTTTCACTTTCCATGGCTAGCCGTATCCACGGGTGCCTTCCATACCAGCACTTTCCAAGGAATTTATTATTTGATAACATAAAGTAAATTCATTTTTTATTTCAGGACTGGGCATCCCTAATACCTTTGCCTTACTCTCGTGCAATGACAAGTGAATAAACACTCATCGTGAGAATAACATATCTAGCATGGAAATATATTAGCCACCCCCTACCGCTTCATGAGTGGTACGAGTACACAAAAGAGAAATTTATTTTGAAAATTAGAGATGGCACATACAAATTTGCTTAGAACGACAAAAGAATACCGCATATAGGTAGGTATGGTGGACTCGTGGCAAAACTGGTTTAAAGGATTTTGGATGCACAAGTAGTGATCATACTTAGTGCAAAATGAAGGCTAGCAAAAGATTGAGAAGCGACCAACCAAGAAACGAAAAATCTCATAAGCGAGCATTGAGCATAATTAACAACGAATAATGCACAACAAGTAGGACGTAATTTCATTGCATAACTATTAACTTTCGTGCTTGCATAGGGAATCACAAACCTTAACACCAATATTCTTACTAAAGCATAATTACTCATCAACATGACTCACATATCACATCATCATATCTCAAAACCATTACAAGGAATCAAGTTTATTTTGTGCAATGATCTTCATGAAAGTTTTTATTATATCCTTCTTGGATATCTATCACTTTGGGACTAATTTTCATGTGTTGCTTCTGATAAGCTCAAACAAATATAAGTGAAGATCATGAGCATAATATTTCTTTCTCTCAAATTAATTTAAGTGAAGCAAGAGAGAATTAAAAAAAAATCTAACTCTCAAATAAATCTAAGTGAAGCAAGAGAGCATTTCTTCAAAAATACTAAAGCACACCATTCTAAAAAAATATAAGTGAAGCACTAGAGCAATTCCAAAGCTCATAAAGATTTAAATGAAGCATAGAGAGCATTTCTAACAAGTCATGGCATAATTTTGGCTCTCTCAAATAGGTGTGTCCAACAAGGATTCATGACTTAAAATAAAAAGCAAAACAAGAAAGGACTCATATCATACAAGACACTCCAAGCAAAACTCATAGTATGTGACGAATAAAAATATAGCTTCGAGTAAAATACCGATGGTCATTAGAAGAAAGAGGGGATGCCACTCGGGCATCCCCAAGCTTAGTTGCTTGCTTCTATTTGGATAATAGCTTGGGATGCCATGGGCATCCCCAAGCTTAGGCACTTATTACTCCTTATTCCTTCATCCATCGTAACATCACCCAAAACTTGAAAACTTCAATCACACAAAACTCAACAAAACCTTCGTGAGATCCGTTAGTATAAGAAAGCAAATCACTACTATAAGTGTTGTTGCAACCCATTCATATTTTATTCTTGCATTATATCTACTGTATTCCAACTTTTCTCTGGCAAAAACTATTCAAAGAAAACCATAGAATCATCAAAACAAGCACACAACGCAAAGAAAACAAAATCTGTCAAAAATAGAACAGTTTGTAGCAATCTGGATATTTCGAATACCTCTGTAACTCCAAAATTTCTGAAAAATTAGGACAACGTGGGAATTTTCTATATCAATCTACTGTAAAATTCAGAGTTTTTCGTCGCTTCTGTGATTTTTAAAAATTGTAACTCTGGACGCAAAAGTTTCTGTTTTTCAGCAAGATCAAAACAACTATCACCCAAGAAGATCCTAAAGGCTTTGCTTGACACAAACACTAACTAAAACACAAAAAACACAATCATAACAGTAGCATAATTGTGCAAACACTCAAGAACAGAAAGCAAAAGACAAAAATAAATTTTATTCATTGGGTTGCCTCCCAACAAGCGCTATCGTTTTACGCCCCTAGCTAGGCATAAAGCAAGGATCTAAGTTTTGTCATCCTTGTTCTCCAACTCTTCAATCAAACAATTAGAGTTCTTCAAAGATTTAGCATAAATATTTTCAACAACAATAATTCTAGGAACAAGGTTGAGGAATTCATTTTTGCCGATAGGATCTCTTATTATTTCAATGAAATCTGGGTGAATACTAATCATCTTAAGATCTTCTTTGTTGCTATTGGAAGTTGCACCCTTGTTCTTAGTAACTTGAGTAATTTTGCTAATTTTTACGGTAGTTTTTTCAATAATTTTAGCGGAAGCAAAAGCCGTGCTTAAATTACTAAAGATTCATTCCAGTTTATTAATCCGAGAAGGGATTTCTTCAATTCTTTCCTGAATTACTTTTCCCTTTTCTTTTAACAACTTAAAAACTTCTCCCGCTTTTGACCAATTTTAGTAGCAAAATTAGGCATCTTTTTATCCAGGTTTTCAATATGTTCTTCGGTAAGCATTTTCTTTTCAATAGCATCTAGTCTTTCCATAACATGCTCAAGAGTCAAAGTTGTTTCATTAATCGTAAGAGGTGATGAGCCTACTAAATTTTCCATAGCATTAAAAGCATCAAGAGAGGGACACATCAAGAAATTTCCACCGGTAATCGTATCAAGGACGAATCTATACCAGGTGGTGATGCCCACATAAAAACAGCGAAGAAAAACAACGGTAGATTGCTTACGGATAGATCTATTATGAGCATTGCAAACCCTATACCAAGCATCTTTTAAATTCTCCCCTCCCCTTTGTTTAAAGTTGAGAACCTTGTTCTCGGGAGTGCACGCAATAGAGGAAGAAATATCCATAATGACTTAAGTGGCAAACAAGATTGCACATAAAAACAGACCTGACGAGAAAACGGCGAACGGAAAACAGGGTGAATAAAACGGCAAATTTTTGTGAAGCGGGTGAGAGGAAAACGAGAGGCAAATGGCAAAAAATGTAAATTGCAAGGAGAAGAGATTTGTGATTAGGAACCTGGTAGATGTTGATGATGTCTCCCCGGCAACGGCGCCAGAAATTCCTTTTGATGTCTGCTAGAACTACGTCGGTATTTCCCCAAAGAGGAAGGGATGATGCAGCACAACAACGGTAGGTATTTCCCTCAGTGATGGGATCAAGGTTATCGAGAACCACGCAACACTATGTGAATGGCACCTGCACACAAATAACAAATACTCACAACCCGACGTGTTAAAGGGGTTGTCAATCCCTTTCGGGCAACGACACCAAAAATTGGCAAGTAGACGGGATAAAAATATGATGGATTGGATAAATAGATCTCGCGGGAACATGAGATAAAATAAATAAGAATAAATTGCAGCAAGGTATTTTTGGGTTTTTGGAAATATAGATCTGAAAATAAAAGCAAATGAAAATAGATCGCAAAGGCAAATATAATAAAGAAGAGACCCAGGGGCCGTAGATTTCACTAGTGGCTTCTCTCGAGAAAAATAGGAAAAGGTGGGTAAATGAATTACTTTTGGGCAATTTATAAAACTTCAAATAATCATGACGATATCCAGGCAATGATCATTATATAGGCATCACGTCCAAGATTAGTAGACTGACTCCTGCCTGCATCTACTACTATTACTCCACACATCGACCGCTATCAAGCATGCATCTAGTGTATTAAGTTCATGGAAAAACAGAGTAATGCAATAAGAACAATGACATGATGTAGACAAGATCTATTTATGTAGAAATAGACCCCATCTTGTTATCCTTAATAGCAATGATACATACGTGTCTGTTCCCCTTCTGTCACTAGGATCAAGCACCATAAGATCGAACCCATCACAAAGCACCTCTTCCCGTTGCAAGATAAATAGATCTAGTTGGCCAAACAAAACCCAAATATCGGATAAGAAATACGAGGCTATAAGCAATCATGCATATAAGAGATCAAAGAAGACTCAAATAACTTTCATGGATAAAAAGATAGATCTGATCATAAACTCAAAGTTCATCGGATACCAACAAACACACCACAAAAAAGAGTTACATCATATGGATCTCCAAGAGACCATTGTATTGAGAATCAAGAGAGAGAGAGAGAGAGGAAGCCATCTAGCTACTAACTACGGACCCGTAGGTCTACAAAGAACTACTCACGCATCATCGGAGAGGCACCAATGGACATGATAAACCCCTCCGTGATGGTGTATAGATTGGATCTGGTGGTTCTGGAACTTGCGGCAGCTGGAATTGATTTTCGTCGACTCTCCTAGGGTTTTTGGAATATTGGGGTATTTATAGAGTAAAGAGGCGGTTCGGGAGGCCACCGAGGTGGGCACAACCCACCAGGGCGCGGCTAGGCCTCTAGGCGCCCCCTGGTGTCTTGTGCTCACCTCGGGCTCCCTCTTCGGTACTTCTTTGGCCCACTGGATGTCTTATGGTCCAAAAAAATACCACAAAAAGTTCCGCTGCGTTTGGACTCCGTTTGGTATTGATTTCCTGCGATGTAAAAAACATGCAGGAAATAACAACTGGCACTTGGCACTATGTCAATAGGTTAGTACCAAAAAATGATATAAAATGACTATAAAATGATTGTATAACATCCAAGAATGATAATATAACAGAATGGAACAATCAAAAATTATAGATACGTTGGAGACGTATCACATATCCACATGTTCTCGAACTGTAGGGTCACACACTTAACATTTGGTAACTCTAGGTTGGTAATGAGATATTCATAATGGTGAGATCGAAGATATTTCAGAGTCTCGGATGGGATCTGGGACATCACGAGGAGCTTCGGAATGGTCCGGAGACAAACAAAACATATATGGAAAGTATTTTTTGGGTCACCAGGAAAGTTCAGGATTTTTTAGTATTGTACATAGAAGGTTCTAGAAGGTTTTGGAGTGGGGCCCACCTGCATGGAGGGACCCACATAGACATGGGTGGTGGACCAAGGCGCAACACCTCTAGTCCATAGGCACCAAAATTACGCCTAAAAGCAATAGGATCAAGTCCCGAAGGGATAATATCAAGATCCCTAAAAAGGAGGGCTCACAATCGGCGGGGAAGGAAGTAGGAGATTTCTTTCCCCCCTTTGGTGTGCAGCCCTTAGAGTCTTGGAGGATGGGCCAAGCCTCCCCTCTCATGCCTATAAAGAGAGGAGGGAGGGGAGCAACACCTGACATCCAGTTGCTGGCAGCCTCCCCCTCGTTCCATATGTCCCTTGTCTGCACAGTTCTTAGCGAAGCTCTGCTGGAGTTCCACCATAACTCCACCACCACCCCGTCGGGCCTAGATCCTATCTACCTCTCCCTCTCACTTGCTGGATCAAGAAGAAGGAGACATCACCGAGCCGTACGTGTGCATATATCGGAGGTCTCGTTCGTGCGGTGTTGGATAGGATTGGATCGTGAAGAGTACGACTACGCCAAGCATGTTCGTTAGAACATTTCCGCTTTGGATCTACAAGGGTATGTAGACTTTCCCCACTCATTGCTAGCATCTAGTAGATTAGATCTTGGGTAGATTCGTAGGATTTTTTTTGTCTTGAATGCAACGATTCCCTACAAACTTATCTTCTAGTTCTTGAACTAGCATAATATGGCACTAGATAGCTAGAAGTTAATTCAACTATTGATTTATAAGGGAAGTCTCTCAAACCACTGATATGACCAAATAATTTCTCCAAATTGTCTCTATCTATGAGATCTACAACTCCTACCCTGGGCCTTTTCAAGATGTAGCTAACCGGAACTTAAAATATTTTTGTGCGTTGTTAGAGTTTTTGAAAAGCGTAAAAGTAAAATAAGAAGCAACAAAAGTAACTAAGTAATATAGAAAACAAGGGAGTAAAGTAAATGAATGTAGGACCTATGATTGTGATGTAATCTCCCCAGCAACGACATTAGAAAATGGCTTGTTTCCTCATAACTAGGAAGATGTTGGCCCCAAAGTGGAAGGGGTTTGTACCAAGTAGCAATTTCCCTCAAATGACCTCAAGGTTTATTCAACCAACATGAGCTCAATAACACAACAAATGAGAAACCCTTGCACACAAAGATATGAAACTTCCTCGGCCCCCAACAGGACTAGTGAGATTGTTAGTCCCACTAGCTTCCTAGTTACAAAGGAATAAATACAACATAAAAAGACATGGATTTGATGGAAAGTTGAAAAAAAATGCAAAAGCAATAAATTAAAAGAGCATTGATTGAGATTGAAAGTTTCATAGAAACAAAATGGACTAGGGCCCATACGTTTACTAGTATTTCTAAATAAATTGCAGTTGAGCACTGCTTAAATTACAACATTACTATGACTATCCATGGCATAATCAACATATGAGCATCAGGTCCCAATATTGATCATTATCCAACTATTGCTATAGCTAATACTCCCCCCGGGATCGCTGTCCAGCATGCATCTTAAAGTATTAAGTACAAATATAGTATTGTAATAAGCATGATGATATGAAGTAGATGGTATATTGGCTTCACCCTACATTTTAAAGGATAACTATGCAGCCATCATTTCATCCATAGTGGCAACAACACAATACAGGCCTTTTCCACTTTCTGTCAGCGTGGTAAATTACTTGCAAGGTTTAACCAAACGGTCATACACAACACCCTTGTGAAGATCAAACCCCAAACTTGGCCAAAAGGAAGAACAATAGATGGGAGATCATATATGAATAAGATTACGCAGCAAAGAAACCAAATAGATCTAAAAAATATGGATGGATAAATATGATCATAAAGTGACAATTCATCATGCCCCAACAAACATACCAATATATTACATCAGATGGATCACAATCATATAGGGCAGCTCATATCATGTTTGTATTGAGAAGCAGGATAGACAAAACCATGTAGCTACTGCTACGGAACCATAGTCCAAAGGACACTACTCATGGGCTATCATGACGGCCTTCTAGTTGATGGAGATGGCCATCGAGAAGAATTACTCCCCCGACAGAGTATCGGAAATGGCCTCCAGTTTGGATCGTCACAAAAAATGGTGGACGCTGCCATCAGATCAGGGCATAAAAATAATGGAGAATTTTAAAGGTATATAAAGACATAGGGACCGATAGACGGTGGAACGGGCACCAGGGATCCCACAGCAGGCCCACGCACCCCCTTGGCGCGCGGTGGTGGCACGGCGGGCCTGTTTGTGATCCCACGACCTATGTCAGTTGTTGGTGAATGCTTCTAGATGTCAAACTTCCGCTGTTTTTTTCCCGATTTTTGTAAGCCAATAAAATTGTTTTTTTCTAAATAAGCAAAAGCACAGTGAAAATACAATGTGACATTGGGCACCGAATTAATAGGTTAATCTAGAAAAATAACATAAATTGCTGCCGGAACTACGTCAAAATGATATACATGGCATGAAATGATAAAAAATCATTGATATGTTTCATTACAAAGAACTCCTATGTTGCAACAACAAAATCGAGATACCAAAATATTTGCCTTTGAGCCTTTTCCTCAAACACCTAGTGTGCACAGAGGTGGATTCTGATCGACTGCTCATTGGGCCGAGGTGGTCACCGTGCGGGATGTCCTCGTTGACACCGCGTAGGTCGAGGTTTGCAGTAATAGTCGTCGTCACGCGGTCTAAGAGCTCCGAAGGAGCAGTAGATCGACTCAGTCGTGGTCGTCACATGGATACCAGCAGTGCTACGACGGCAAGTAGTCGATCTCAACGGCCAACAGCGGCACTGTTGCGGCCTTTATGTGCAGTGACATAAGGGGAATTTTGCAGGGCCGAAAGACATTTCGATTCGTAACGCGGAGGCTGGGCTGTGGGGGGAGGGGGGGGGGGACTTTGAAAGTTTCTGTGCTAAAGGAGGAATTTCGCAAATAAGTGTCACCCTTCTGTTTTTTATGCTAAATATGCGTACTGCACACACGCGGCACCACCACGACACGAGCTTGGTCCGCTGTTGGGTGTCCTTCCATTTGGGAATGCAAATTAATCTTTAGCTTAGTTGTCAAACAAATCTTTTTATTTAGTTAGCAAACGAATCTATATGTATTATTAAAATAAAGAATCTGCATGTATTACATGCTCGTATTTCCAGGCATATACTTGGTCGTTCGGGAAAATAATTGATTTATCATGAGTTTTTGAATGAGAGAGTGATTGTGTGATATAGCGATCTCCAATTCTAACTTGAATTTCACGTTTCATGATATCCACATTAAGTTATTTAAGAAAATTCAAATATATATGATAACCCCTAGGGTGGCTAGAAAACTTCGTATGTATTCATGCATATGACCGCCCACATACATACTCCCTCCGTCCGGAATTACTTGTCGCAGAAATGAATAAAAGTGGATGTATCTAGAACTAAAATGCGTCTAGACGCATCCATTTCTATGACAAGTATTTCCGGACAGAGGGAGTACATCACAACAACTGAATCAATATAGAGCATGTAGTCTTCCAAATCTTGTTTGACACGAATTCAAAAGTTCAAATCGTGCAATCAGATATGAATTACGGAAGCCATGGATGGTCCCACTTCTTATTTTACAATCCCACAAAATTGGGGCATGGATATTAAGTCTACTCTCTACATGGAATGTTCCAATCTCCATTGAATTCAATATATACAGACACACTCTCTGTGTTTAGGTCTCTCCATCGATCTCCGAATCGGCCCAGCGGCTGCCGGAGTCGGGGCTTAGCGTTGGTGGCGAAGAATCCACCAACTACAATCGGGGGGAGGGGACGCTGGCCACTCGCTTGAAGTTTCATCCCAATGGCTGGGCTAGACGTGGTTTCGTTTTTGTTTTGCGGCTGCCGCATGCCTGCTGCAAATAGCTGCCGCAAATTTGCATGATAGGAGGCAAAAGTTTCAGGCTGCCAAAAAAGAAAGTTGCAGCAACATATAGTGACAGGCCATCTGCTATAGCACTATTTTGGAGCCCAAATATTCATCCCAATGGCTGGGCTAGACGTGGTTTTGTTTTTGTTTTGCGGCTGCCGCATGCCTGCTGCAAATAGCTGCCGCAAATTTGCATGATAGGAGGCAAAAGTTTCAGGCTGCCAAAAAAGAAAGTTGCAGCAACATATAGTGACAGGCCATCTGCTATAGCACTATTTTGGAGCCCAAATACCATAAAATGGATATTTTAGGCAGCTGTCCTATTTTGCATCATCTGTTAGAGATGCTCTAACAGAGAAAGAAGAATCATGTTTGTAATGTGAATACAACATAATGGTCCAGACACTCGGACCGCTACCGCTCGCGGCTCTCCCTCCCTAGGGTTCCACCCGCGCCGCCGCCGGCTCCCCCGTCGCGGGTAGCTGCGGCCGCGGCCGGCGTCCGTCGCCGCTAGCCCTCCCCTCCCTTCCCCCCTCCTCCCTCCACCGTACCCCCGCGTCGCCTCCCCGAGCGAGGCGACCGGGGGCTTCCTCCCCGCCATCCCCAACGTCTCCCTTTCCCTTCCCCCCTCCCGCCGCCACCGGCCTGGACCACCGGGGCTTGCTCGTGTGGTGCCGGCGGCGGCGGCCCCGTCCCCCCCCGCCCCCCCCCCCCCCCCCCCCCCGCGCAGCGCCACGGCTCGGGCGTTTGGCGGCTGGCGGCAGCGGATCCGGCGGCGGCGTGGCACCTTGGGTGGCGTGGTGCCGGGTGGCGAGGTGGCGGCGGCGCCGCTGCTTGGCGGCGGGGCATCGCGGTGGCTGGCGGCGGTGCCCTCCCGCCCGGCCCAGATCTAGGCCCTTTTGGGCCCCATCTGGGTCTGGGCGGGCTTGGCCGGAGCTCCTCCGCGGCGTCTCTGGCGGACGGCAGGGCGACTCGTGCGGGGGGTGGCGGCGACGGCGGCTAGTGTACTGCAGCGCGGCGACGGGGGCTTCACAAGCCCATCTCGGGCTCGGCCGGGCCTATCTGGGCCTTCGGCGCGGGGGCGAAACATGGTTTCGCGGGGGAGCTGGAGCCGGCACAGCGCCGGTCGTGGCCATGGGCCACTTCTCCGCCTCCCCTTTCCCCTTGTCGATTTGGTGGCGGTTGCCTGGTTTGCCCCTGTTGCTACGTCCGGCCGGTTCCCGCCACGGGCGGTGGAGGTTGTCCCCTCCCGCGTGGCTGCTGTTGCTGCCGCCCCTCGTTCCCGGTTGCTTTCTCGGTTCCCGCCGGTCTCGCTTCGTTTGCCATGGGAAGACGGCGATGGGGACTGCACGGCCGTGGTGGCGCATCATGTTGGTGGGCGGCGTGTTTGGTGGCGCACGATGGATCGTCTGGAGTCGTGGGTAGTTGGTGGTCAGGAGAAATCCTTGTCGGCTTGTCCGACACCGACGCGGTGACGTCCGTGGGTGCCGCCGTTCCTTCCTGAAGGGCGTCGGGTTTGCCCCTTCCCCCGCAATCCTCTGCGTACCGGGGGAAACCCTATGACTTGTCCGGGCAGCAGCATCGTCGGCGTCGCGATCCTTCTTGAAGGTGTTGCTTGGTATGCGGCGGTCCGCAGTGCTTGGAGTGTGGTGGAATTCTCCGATGGGTGCAGCGGTTGTGGGTCTTCATCGTTTTCGTTGATCCGTCACTGTTTGCATTGGTTTCTTTTTTATTTTCTGTTTCGTTTTTTTAGGCGTGACTGTGCTGCTTCCGCCTCAGCACCTATCGTTGGTTATATTGAAGTTGGTTGCTTTGTAATACAAAGCAGGGGGAAACCCTTTTTCTTAATACAACATAATGACTTCCCTTGCTGTCCAAAAAAATTGCCACATATACGAACTTTGAAGATCATCTTTAGGCCCTTTTTATGGGGCGCTCACATATGCATGTTAATTATGTCACCAAATATTGATTCTGATCACAATAAAGTACATCCAGCGCTCATGTAGTCATGTTCTCGAGATCGGTCTACCTTAAAGAAACCAAAATCTTCACACGACACAGATCATCAGTTTCAATGAACCCGCTCGAGACGCATTTATCCAATCTGCTCCACTATTTTAATTCGCCATCGGTAGTTCTGCTCCAAGGATGTCCTGTCATAGTACTAAACAAGAACCTAAACCATAAACAATCACCCTGCGATAGGATTATATTAGCATTGATGGATGCTTGGCCAATCCTGCCTCGACAGCTAGCGGCCTGACCCGGTCGACGGGCCCTCGCCGTGCCCCTTTCCACGAACCACCGCAATTTATCTTCTAGGGCAGTACAACTGTGCACAGGAGTATCTTTCTGCTCTACTGCTAGCTCCATGTGAGCGACGTGATACTTAAATCTCTTCACTAGGAATGGACCAAAAGAGGAAAGCCTAGAGAAAACAGAAGGGTAAGACACTAGCTGTTTGCGGCCTCTCTTCGAGCTCGAGGAGATGTGCTACTGTAGCAAAATTCTGGAGCTGCTACCAAACAGCGTGTGGGTCATGGTGCTCTGGCTAGCTGTTAAATGGAAAAACAGAATGCAGAATATTAGAAATGGTGATGACTGTCTAGGATGAGCTTAGCTGAGGTTGGTGCAGATCCCTGGTCAGCCTTGCAGGACCAGTCCTTTAGAGCATCTACAGTCCGTCCTAAGTGGTCCGATCATTGACCAGTCAGAAAAACGTGACCTAAGCAGACCCCTTAAGCCACCTCTATACGTCCGAGTTGACCGGTACCCTCCATATCCAGCCCATATATGGGCTGCACATGAGATGGCTCGGACGGGCACGAATGTTTCTGCCACATCAGACGGGCCCACGCTGGGCCACCCCATCCCCACATATACCCCATCCCGGATGAACCTTACACCCCGGTCAACACTCTCGGACTCTCGAATCTCCGTCTCGCCTCCTCCCCACTCCATGTCAAGCTCAAGCTACGGGCCCGACAGTGGATTCGACAGCGAGGCAGACACCGTCGACTACGACGCCCTGCTATGTGAGGAGGATTACGAGAACCTCGCCCTTCGCGTCGCACATGTGCGGTCGTGGGTAGGCACGGAGGGCGCTCGAGCTACGCATAGTCCCCGGTCATCCGACGACGCAATACGGACGAGGGCACCGGCTCGTTGCACTGCGCATGCTCCGCGCTGGTAAAAATATCACTCCCCTGCGCGCCACCCTCCCATCCCTCCATCTGCTCCTCCTCCTAGCCAGCGGTGGGTGCTCGTGCTCGTGCCAACCCAGATCAAGGAATCCAAACACCTCATGGAGGAGAGGGTGGCCGATGACGCAAAAGCAGCTTCGGGAGTAGGCTCGCGCCGCCCGTCGTCTCGTGGGCTTCATCTCGTTCTCCTCCGACGGCGACATGGCAAGCACTGACGATGACGATGACCCTCCAGTCGTCGACGCCTATGAGAGCTACCACCGCCGCTCCTGTGACCGCAAGGGGAAGGGGCCGACAAGGAAATGATGAAGTTCGACGCCTCTCCCTGTGTGTTGTTTATGTTTATACAGTTTATAATCTATCGATTAGGCTAAGTCCGGTTGATTAACATTTTGCATTCAGCGATGTGCTGAACATGTTGTGTCTGTTGATGTGATGAACTTGCTATCCCGCCAATAATTATGTGTTTTCTATTGCTATGTTCTTGTTCCTATGTAAAATGTTGATCATATTGCATGGGTTGCATGGATTTGAGGTTCCGAATTTGAGGATGATGTGATGAAGGCAGTCTCGAAGTCCAACCAGGTGTGGATGGAGCTGGGCAGAAGCCCGTTGAGCCACGTATGTGTTGAACCCATGAGGCACATGGGTATGTAGCAAAGGGCGTTGCCTATGTTGTCGTTTGCCATGTTGACCGCTATGAGGTAGTCATCGAGCAAGTGGTCTAGCTCGGATTCACCGAAGTAGTTTTTGATCATATCTTGCAAGTTGTATGCACCTATTATGTGTTATGATCCCATAATCCCCAATGTGACAATAATTGGGATTCACTCCGATGATGACCATCGTATGAGGAGTTCATGTATTCACCATGTGTTATTGCTTTTTTCTGTTTCTCTATTAAAACGAGGCCTTAATATCCCTTAGATTTCCTTATGTACCCCGTTGCCACGGGAGGGTAGGACAAAAAAGATGTTATCCAAGTTCTTACTATAAGCACGTATGACTATATACGTAATCCATGCCTACATTGAATTGATGAATTGGAACTATTGTGTATCGCTCTAGGTTGTGACTGTTTTATGATGAATGTTATCCAACAAAAATATCCATCGTTGATCCAATGCCTATGATTTTCTCATATTGATCTTTGCTAAGTTACTACTGTTGATGTTGTTGTTACAATCACTATAAATCTGCTACTGTTACTGTTACTACTGTTACCACCACTATCAAACTATCAAACTACTGTGCCACTAAACACTTTGCTACATATATTTAGGTCTCTAGGTGTTGTTGAATTGACAACTCAACTGCTAAGCTCGTAAATATTCTTTGGCTCCCCTTGTGTCGAATCAATAAATTTGGGTGTACTACTACCCTCGAAGATACATACTTATTGCAAAAGTTTATTAGCCCTCGAAGTAAATTACTACTATGCATGCACCTAGGGGAGTAGATTGGTAGGAAAGACCATCGCTCGTCCCCGACCATCGCTCATAAGGAAGATACACAATAATAAATCATGCTCCAACTTCATAGCATAACTAGAGACTATACGTGCATGCTTCGGGAATCACAGACCTTGACATCAATATTCTTACTAAACCACAATCATTCACTAGTACCTCCCACATATTACCATCTCAATATCGCAAAAACTATTGCAAGGAATCAAACTTATCGTATTTAGTGATCTACATGAAAGTTTTTATTATATCTCTCTTGAATACCAAGCATATCAGGACCAATTTCATAACATGTGCATATTGCCATTACCATTTATTAGACTCTCATAAAGATATAATTGAACCACGAGAGTGCAATTATTTCTTTAAAATATAACCACCGCCGTGTTCTAAAAGATATAAGTGAAGCACTAGAGCAACCACCTAGCTCAAAAGATATAAGTGAAACACATAGAGTATTCTAACAAATCACGAATAAATGTGTGTCCCTCTCAAAAGATGCATCACTACAAAAAAAAGACACATCCGTGACATTTTGGGCCGAACGATTTTTTTTTCTGTCATACATATGACACTTCTATGACGATAATTGTGACAAAACCCGGTATCATCATAGATGTGGTGGGCTCCTACTTCTATGACAAAAAATCATGACAGAAAATGGGCTTTTCGTCTTGGGCGGGCCGGAGACGCAGCTGCATGACATTCTTTGGGCCGTCCATGACGGAAAAAACCGTGGTAAAAGCGACGGGGAGGAAAATTTCGGGGAGTTCCCGGTTACGGTGGGAGGTCGGGCGCCGAGCGATGCGCGTTTCTCTCGTACACGTACGCGCGTGTGTGCGAGGCATTGGCTCTAACTGAACCCGAGCGAGGCGTTGGCTCTAACTGAACCCGGGCGAGGCGTTGGGCTCTAACTGAACCCGAGCGATTGCACTGCAGGCTACGCGTTATTGAACCCGAGCGATCGATCGATGGCTGTTAACTGAACCCGATCGAGCGATTCCTTCGCTACTGCTGCTAACTGAAGCCGATCGATTGGATGAACAGTGAGCGTTGCGGGGGGGGGGGGGGGTTGGATGAATAGTGAGCGGTGGCGTTGCCTCTGGATGAACAGGACCCCGTGGTGTGGAGGGCTGGATGAACAGTAGACGGTGGAGGGGTGCCCGTGGAGGGGTGGTTGAATAGGACCCCGTGGTGTGGACGGCTGGATGAACAGTAGACGGTGGAGGGGTGCCCGTGGAGGGGTGGTTGAACAATAGCCGATGGAGTAGCGCGCGGTGGAGGCTGGATGAACAGGAGCCCGTGGAGGCTGGAGGAGGTCGACGGTAGCTCGTGGAGGCTGGAGGAGGTCGACGGTGTTGATGAACAGTATCCCGTGGAGTCCCGTTTTGCGGTACGCCACACCCCTCCCGATGAACAGGACCTTCGTTTCGACCGTAGGAGGTCCGTTTCATCCGTTTTGCGGTACGCCACACCCCTCCCGATCAACAGGACCCCCGTTTCGACCGTAGGAGGTCCGTTTCGTCCGTTTTGCGGTACGCCACACCCCTCTAGATCAACAGGACCCCCGTTTCTACCGTAGGAGGTCCGTTTCCTCCGTTTTGCAGTACGCCAGACCCCTCCCGATGAACAGGATCCCGTTTCGAACGTGGCCGGTCGAACACAAGGCCGTTTCCTCCGTTTTGCGGTACGCCTGGCCTCGTTTCCATCGCCTGTTCCGTCCAAGCCCTCTCGATGAACACGACCACGCATTCCGTTCCGACCCAGCCGGTTGGCTTCCACGCGTTCCGTTGCCTCCCGATGAACACGACGCATTCCGTTGCCTCCCAATGAACACGACGCATTTCGTTGCCTCCCCATGAACACGACGACGACGCTGTTTCTCCGTTCCGACCCAGCCATGTACACGAGCCCTGGCCGTACGTATGCGTGAGTAGGCGTTCGAGACCCTGCCCGTATGTACGTACGTGGCCGTATTTTCTTTCTTGCACCCTGGCCGCTGTACGTACGTGTACATGCTACGTGCGCGCCTCTACTACGACACGTACGCGCTTCTACTACGACACATGCACGCCTCTACATCGACCAGTATATATGTACGTACACGTTCGCGACTAGAATAACAACGCTACGTATGCTTCGACCAGGTGGGTCCCGACTGTCAGGCACTTCCTTGCCTGCGAAGATGTAGCTGGTGGGTCCCAGCAGTCAGGGGGGCGAATCATTTTGTTTTTTTGCCCGGACGCACTTCCTTGTGTGCGAAGGTGTAGCTGCTGGGTCCCAGCAGTCAGGGGGGAATTGTTTTGTTTTCTTTTTTGCCCGGACGCACTTCCTTGCGTGCGAAGATGTAGCTGGTGGGCCCCAGCAGTCAGGGGGCAAATCGTTTTTTTTTTCTAACGCACTTCCTTGCGTGCGAAGATGTAGCTGGTGGGTCCCAGCAGTCAGAGGGGCGAATCGTTTTTTTCGGACGCACTTCCTTGAGTGCGAAGATGTAGCTGGTGGGTCCCAGCAGTCAAGGGGAAACATTTTTTTGCGAAATACGGTGGCCCGTCCGATGGGTCCCCGCTGTCAGGTGGAGGAATAATTATTTTGCGCGTAATAAGGAGGCTCTTCCTTGCACTACTGGAATCAGCTAATTTGCCATCTGCCAGCTCTTTGCCGTCTGCTAGCTGACGGCAAAGAAGCTCTTTGCCATCAGCTACCCAAAAGCAGACGACAAAGAAAAGGCTGATGGCAACGAATCTCTTTGCCATCTGCTAGCTCTTTGCCGTCTGCCAGCAGACGGCAAAGATTCTTTGCCGTCCGCTGGCAGACGGCAAAGAGTGAGGTGGCCCCTACCCCCCGCTCGTTTGGAAAAATCTTAACGGCCCACCTCTTTGCCGTCCGCTAGCAGACGGCAAAGAGGCAAAAAGGCGGACGGCAAAGGCTGGCGGACGGCAAAGAGGGCACTTTACTAACGGCAGGTACCCCCCCGCCCGTTACTCACTTCCTCCTCGCCCTTCTCCTCCCACCCCGCCGCCCCGCCACCCCCGCCGCCCCAGGCCGCCTCCTCCATCGCCCCGCCCGGCCCCCCGCCGCCCGGGCCCCTGCCGCCCCGCCTCCTCCACCGCCCCGCCCCGGCCCCCCGCCGCCCGGGCCCCCCGCCGCCCCAGGCCGCCTCCTCCACCGCCCCGCCCCGGCCCCCCGCCGCCCGGCCGCCCCGGCCCCCCGCCGCCCGGGCCCCCGCCGCCCCGCCTCCTCCACCGCCCCGCCCCGGCCCCCCGCCGCCCGGGCCCCCGCCGCCCCGCCTCCTCCACCGCCCCGCCCCGTCGCCGCCCCCTCCCCGACCCGTCGCCGCCCCCCACAGTGAGCCCCTGCCTTTTTTTTTCTGTTTTTTTGTTTTTCTTTTCTGTTTAGATAAGGTTTTTTAGTTTAAGTTTTTTCAGTTTAGAATTAATTAGTTTAGGTTATTTAGTTTAATTAGTTTAGGTTTAATTAGTTTAAATAGTTTAGTTTTAATTAGTTTAGGTTTTTAGTTTAGGTTTAGGTTAAGTAGAAGGGGGAAGAAGAAGAAGAAGAAGAAGAGGAGGAGGAGGAGGAGGAGGAGGAGGAGAAAGTTTAGTTTAGGTTTATTTTAGGTTTGGTTTAGTTTAGGTTTACTTTAGTTTAGGTTTAGAGCATAGATAGCATCTTCTCTACTATAATTGTGTATAATCTCAATTCTCACTAGTAGTCTTATTAGTTAGTACATTATGCTTTTTATGTGTCATTTAAATAATGTAGTGCCAGATTTCTCAACTCATTGCCATATAATGAATTATTATTGTTATATTATTAATAGATGATGGAACAAAAACTATTTCCCTTCAAAGTGAAAAATCTTTTAGTGAAGTAAATATTAGTGCACGAGTTATTTTATATACAAGAAAAAAAGTTGGCATGTCGTGGTAGAATTAGTATTTGTCATAAATGAATTCAAATGCATTTCCAATAGAAAATGTAATACACATATCTAGTGAACTGTAAACGAAAGTTATCCACAGACTCCTTGTAGGGGTTGTATAAAATATTATGAAAATATGGTGCAACTATGATTTGTTGCCACAAGTATTCCAATGTGATCACACCAGAAGGAACTTTAGGTTTAGTTTTGGTTAAGAAGAAAGAAGAAAGATGAAAAAAAGAAGAAGATAAAGAGGAGAAAGAAGAAGTGTATTTTCCCCCTATTTTTAGATTACTATGCTCTTTTTTTCAACATTTTCAGTTTTCTTTCATGTCTAAAGAAATCCCTAGTTTTGAAGGGTGCCAATTGCCATTGCCAACTAACCTACCAAATTAACTAAGTGTTGTTGATGTTGTTGAGCACAAGTGCATTGCTTTTTTTTCTCAGTTTTCTTTCATGTCTAGAAACTTGGCTCTATGTTTATAGATATGCTTCTAGCTAGATACTAATTGGTCTCTTCTGCTGCTTATTAGAGATGGGGGGAGGCCGTCACCGCTGTCTCCGCTCTGCCACACCGAAGTACGAGTTGGATGCTTTCGAGTTCTTCAGTATCATACTTGGGACTTCCTCCAAGAGGCAGGTATATAGAAGGAGAGATCTCCCCTTCACCCATCTCATTATGATAACTCTGTTGTTTGCTACATCACTCCTTGTCCCAAACTGCAGAGGCTGCCTGACACTTATATGAACATGCTGGGTGAAGATCCGCCAAATAATGTGAAGCTGCGACAGGCCGGTAGCGGGGTTCGCAGGCTGTGGGACGTGGAGTTGGTGATCAAGGAGGGCCACATGTACCTGTGTCATGGCTGGGAGAAGTTCTACCGTGCCTACGACCTGCGGCTGGGGTACTTCCTTCTCTTCAGGCACGACGACGACGCCAACATGCTCATCGTGAAGGTGTTCAACGCGACTATGTGTTGCATGCGCTACGCTGACGACGATGATGCCGGTACGTTCTGCCTCTTCTTATTCCTCTACATTTGGCTTTGTCTTGCATCGATTGTTAACGGTCATTAATTGTTGCATTTGGACAGGCAATGGGAGCAGCAGCAGCGACACTGGCTACAGCAAAAGCAACATCAATTCTGGCTGTAGCAAAAGCAGTAGCGATTCGGGCTGCAGCAAAGACAGCAAGGAGGATGATCCGGACTGGAGTGGGGAAGAAGAGGAGCAGAGTGGGCATCCGGCTGAGGATGACCTCCTAGCGATGGTGGTGGCCGACCAAGGGCAGGAGATGGTGGTGGCGCACCATGGGCAAGAGATGGTGGTGGCTGAGGATGACCTAGCGATGGTGGTGGCGCCGGCGATCCCACAGCTGGGTGACATGACCACGCCAATTGTGGTAGAAGACTACATCCCATTGCCCCCACCGCCTCCACCGCCTCGCAGCTCTTGGCGCATCAGGCTGAGGAAGGAGAAGGAGAAGAACAATGAGAACTGAACTATGTCAGGTATGTCAGATATCCAAAATGATCTATATATAGTTTGCACTAATATGCTTAGTTACCTATGTTAGCTCTAATATGCTTAGTTACATATGTTAGCTCTAATATGCTAAGTTATCTCTACTATGCTTAGTTTCCTATAGGTTAGCTCCAAAATTACTTATGTTAGCACAAAATGACCAAGTTTACATAATAAGCTTATAGTCTTCTTCTTCTTCTTCTTCCAAAATTACATAAGTTAGCTATAAGTTAGCTCTAATATGCTTAGTTCACTCAAAGATGACATAATTAGCTAGGTTGGCTCCATTTTACCTAAGTTGGCTCTGATATGCTAAGTTATCTCTAATATGCTTAGTTTCCTATAGGTTAACTCCAAAATTACTTATGTTAGCACAAAATGACCAAGTTTATATAATAAGCTTAATTATAGTCTTCTTCTTCTTCTTCATTTTCTTCTAGGTTAGCTCCATTTTACTTAAGTATGCTTATTTCTTATAGTCTTCTTCTTCTTCATTTTCTTCTTCTTTTTCTAACATCTTGTTTATCATTTTGCAGATTTGATTTAATTCACGGAAGCTTGCATGGATGGAGTGCTTCTTTTCCATTTGTGCTTTTATTTTGTATCAATGAACTTGCATGGTTGGAACTTGTTATATGGATGGATGGACAACGGTGTAGGATGAATAATGAGAAACTTTTGTAATATGTAAGGATGGAACTATATATGTGTTGGTTATGTATGTATATATGATGAAACTTGTGTGTTGGATATGCTTGTTGTGTATATATGTGAATTGCTGTGTATATCTCTGTATATCTATGAATTGCTGTCAAATTGAATGAATTAAATTACAAACAGGGCTGTACAGGCTCTTTGCTGTCTGCCACCGAGGGCAACGGGCTCTTTGCCGTCTGCCACCGACGGCAAATAAGCCACGTGGCAACCACCTGTGCTTCCTGGCAGCTGACCCATTTGGTCAGTTTGCCTACAGTGGCAGACGGCAAAGGCTTGAAGCTCTTTGCCGTCAGCCGCGGACGGCAAAGGCTGCCATTAGACGCCTAACGGACTAACAGCGAATTTATTGCCGTCGGCTTTCTTTGCCGTCCGCCGCTGATGGCAAAGGCCCCTTTGCCGTCCGCTTCAGAAAGCAGACGGCAAAGAAGCTCTTTACCGTAGCCTACTTTGCCGGAGCCTTTTGCCGTCTGCGGCGGACGGCAAAACTCTTTGCCGTCCGCCACCCTTGCCTTTGCTGTCCGCCGTGGCAGACGGCAAAGTAGCAGATTCCTGTAGTGTTGCCGCGGCCGTGGACCGAGCTGTCAGCCTCTCCACATACAGTCCACGTCCGATGGAAGCCATTCCTTGACCACGTTGACCACGCCACGCCGAGAGCACCAGGGCGGTGGACGACGGCGAGGCCTAGGAAGGGGACGACGCGGAGCCGGGGAAGACGCGGCCGTGGATGCCCACACGTAGAGGAGTATGAGGGTTCACTCGTTCGGCTGCGGTGTGAGGCTGCCGTCGCCGCAGAATAACAGGGGGTGTGGATGCGTAGAGGGATGGCCTGGCCAGCGGTGGGAGTAGTAGGGGGCGGTGAGGCCTCCGCGGCATCACAGCCGGCCACGGGCGGCAGGAGCAGGCGGCACGACCGGCGCTGCTTTGGGCGGCTGGAGCAAGAAGACCAGAGGTTGAAGAAACACTACGGTCGTTGGATGGACATCGTACGGTCACTGGAGCTAGTATCGTTCATATATTGACTAAAGTTGACAAAGGCCTCCGTCCCAGTCAACTTAGTAGGCCCACAAGTCAGCCTCCCACCAAGGTGGGTCCCAGCTAGCAGGGGGCTATTCATTTTTTTGTGCGTAATAAGGAGGCACTTCCGGTGGGTCTGAGCTGACAGCGGGTGGAACATTTTTTTCACGAAATACGGTGGCCCGTCCTATGGGTCCCAGCAGTCAGGGGGAAACGTTTTTTTCGCAAAATACTGGTGGCCCGTCCGGCGGGTCCCTGCTGTCAGGTGGAGGAATAATTATTTTCCGCGTAATAAGGAGGCACTTCCTTGCGGCTGCCGTGGACCCACCTGTCAGCCTCTCCACGTACAGTACTCTTCCGATGGAAGTCGGTCATTGACCACATTGACCACGCTGCGCCGAGAGCACCACGGCGGTGGACGACGGTGAGGCCTAGGAAGGGGACGATGCGGAGCCGGGGAAGACGCGGCAGTGGAAGCCCGCGCGGAGAGGAGTACGAGGGTTCACCGGTTCGGCTGCGGTGTGAGGCTGCCGTCGACGCAGAATAACACGGGGTGTGGGTGAGTAGAGGGATGCCCTGGCCAGCGGTGGGAGTAGTAGGGGGCACTGAGGCCTGCGTGGCAGCACAGCCGGCCACGGGAGGCGGGAGTAGGCGGTCCCGCCGGCGCTGCTTTGGCGGCTGGAGCAAGAAGATCAGAGATTGAAGAAACACGCCGGCCGTTGGATTGACATCCAACGGTTACGTCTGCTAGAATCGTTTGTTGACGTATATAATAACTAAAAAAATCTTGCATACGCGTCAACTAAATAGGCCCACAAGTCAGACCACTCCCTCTTTTTTTTAATAATTTATATATAGCTCATGGCAACTTCTTATGCAATTTATTACAGTCGTTTTTTTGGTTGGCCAGGGCCAATTTCGCATATTTCTATGGGTTCCAAACTATTTTTAATTCCAAAATGTCGAGCCAGATTTAAAGTACTTTGAAGATATATTTAAATTAGGTTAATGCCCAGTGAAATAGGAATCTGAAAATGTGAAAAAATTCAGAAATTATAAAGTAATTACCAATTTGTCATCTGTTTTTATATTTACAACCCATTTCATATTACTTTCAAGATTTGCAGGCGTCTTGAAAGAGTTGCAGCCCATCAGGGCGTAGAAAAATAAGTAGGACTGGATTGGGTATTCTTCAGAAAAAATAAACTGGGCTCATTTTCACAAAGAAAAAATAGCTGGGCTGGTCACATGGTGAACATAAAATATAAGCCTGAGCTAGACGGGCCACAGCCCAGTTCAAACCCTGCTCCGTCTCGACAATACCAAACAAAAAAAAATACTGCTCGAGTAGCTACCTCCCGGGAGTCAGCCGATCTTGTGCTGTTCTCTTGTCTATTGACTATATACGCTCACAATGTTGTGGGTCCCAGATGTCAGGAAAACACTAGGAGGGAGCATTTTATTTTTTCCATACGCTGACGTGGTGGGCCCCTACTGTCATCCTCTCCACGTACTTCTGCCGATTCCTGTTGTTTGTTGACCATGTTGACAACACGAGAGGGCGGCGCCGCGGCGAGCGCACCAAAGCGCGCGGAGGACGTCGGCGTTAACGATTTAGGAGACGGTGGGGCGGCGATGCGTGCGCTGAGGCGCAGCCAGCCGTGGGAGGCGGAAGCAGGCGGCCCCGCCGGCGCTGGTTTGGTTTTGGCGGCTGGAGGAAGACAGGACTGAAGAAACACGATAGACTGTAAAAGCAGCAGGAGTACTTAACAACCTTAACTGAAACCAGCAGGGGCACTTAACAACCAAAGCTGAAAGCAGTATGAGTACTTATACAGGTTCAACCGTACAAAGCACGCCTCGAACAGTGCTACTTTGCCTACAGTTAAGCAAGGGTGAGGCCGCCAAGCCCCAGGACAAGGCCCAGGCACCACCCCGCGCATCCACAACCTTCTGAAAGCGGCTGCATCTCGCAACGTGGTCAATAAACAGGATATTCTCTTTAGAGCCATGGAAAAGCATGAACATAATCTTCTGTCCTATTCTCCAAGATGGACGGGCCTTCATTATTTGAGACCACCCATGAATAAGTATCTTTTCACCTCCAAGGGGAATTGAGTAGGTCGACATAAACATCATGTTGTGACCAAACGCAAGTCTGACCCGACCATGGTCAGGCATCTGTATAGGAACAATAGAACTCGACAGCTCCTGTTTCAAGAAGATCACAGCTGTAAAACTGTGTATAAGCAATAGTTTATGAACAACATATATAACAGAAAACAACTCGTACCATAAGTTTCTCGACACAGTTGGACCTGTTCAACGAGTGCATCAGTGGCACACATATCCCACGTGGCCTTCCACCATTGAAGGGTCCCACAAGGACCTCAAGACGATCAATAAAGTGTAGGAACTTGTGGATGTCGATCCAGTCAACTTCAGTGCCATTAGTAACAACCGAGTTATTACAGAGTAACAAACGAGCAGACTGCTTAACTCTGAAAAAACCTACACGTGCCACCAATTATAAGAAAATATTAGTTAGAAGTAGCATCTTCGTGAGAGATTCGTTGCTACTTCTAAAGTTAAATTGTGATTAGTTAGACAAAATAGGTGGATTAAGAAGTAATCGAGGCAACAAGCAAGAACCAGATACAAAACTAACATGGATGAACAATTGGAACGACGTCGGGGTGGAAGATCGCAGTGAAGATGAGACCAGGTTCTGCTATTTCCATCAACATTCGTGCGCCAACTTTCAGTCCGTAACACTTGAGAAAGTTTATCCAAGTTCGGCCATACAAAAAGCAGCGATCTTCTTGGTTCATGAACCCAACTCGGAACTTATATCCATGGCTTGTCTTCACTGTGACCATTAAACTGGTGTATTCAGTTATGGCAAGGCCGAGCATCTTGAGTACATGTGTTCTGGCAGAGCAAATAATACACTGCAGGAAAAATAATATGAGAACACAGCATGTTCAAAAAACCCCACCCTCCCGAATAGAAAACAGGATTCTAGGAACATACTGTGCGCGTTTCAAAATGCTGTGTTAGGATGAGAAGGAATAAGTGTGGCGTCTCGCCGAGGGCGCAGAAACCTGTAGGGTACTCGCACTTTGGGCACTGCAAATGAAACACACTAGATTCAGTAGGAAGAAAAATGCATGAACGGCGGCGGCTGCCATCCTAGGATTACCTGCGACCAAGGGACTTGGATTTATCGGGGATGGATGAAGAATTCGTACCTGGTTCTCCATGAGAAAACCCTATGCAATCGCCGAGAGGGGGTTTTCTCTGAACAAGCAGACGAGGGAGAAGGGGATTCAGGCCCAGTGAAATATTGCCGCTTCGTCCGTCCAGCTTACTGCTAAAGCTGGAAAGGGGGGTTGTGATTTGACGGCTCATTAGGCATTACTGCGGCGCTACGACCGGGGTGTGTCTACCGTGAAGTTGTGCACTCTAATTTGTGCATATGGCACATGGACCCCGTTGCCGGTTGCCCCACATATCAACGAAAGGAAGTAGAAAGACAGGAGTAACTAGTTACACATAAATATATTTTTTGACAGAGAGATACTCCCTCTATAAAGAAATATACAAATCTTTTATATCACATGCTCACCTTGCTGAGAAATATACTCCCTCTGCAACGCACGGGCATTATGGTGGTTCAGCTTTTTTTATGGGGGTTCAGCTGAGAATATAATACTCAGATAGGCTCACGGTTCTGGACTTTGGGCCGCAGGCCGACCCTGCATGTTTGGGGGCCCATGTGTTCTACCTCAGCGCTTTTCATATTGCAAGCGATCGGTACGGCGCTGGTTTTAGATGCTGTCGCAAGGCAAATACACAAAATTGAATAAAGCACAGTAGCTGTTGGAATGAAATCGAACGACAGTTCCTAACCAACAATCAGAGTTGCAATTCTATCAATGATATACCATGTGATAAATAATACTGTCGTATTACGTATACACACATGACACTTGTTTCACCATGCCAGATTATTATGTCAAAATCTCTCGGAGGATAGATCAGTTCGGCAGTTGCATGCTGCTACTGAAGAATTTCAAAGTTGATTTGGACCAGCTCTCCTTGCCGAGAAAGTTCGATTTTGACATCATCCCCTACCGCAAGATATGATTTAGATTTGAACCTTGACCATCCTTTAGCATCAATCATCATGCGACCATCCTTTGTACTTACGGTACATTGAGCAGGTTCATTCACACCAAGGCTGCGCATGGTAAGAGAAACTTGGCCGCGGTCGCCCGGATTGTTGAACGACTCCCTCGTTGCTCTAGGAATTCTCTGTTTGCAAACAAGAAGACATACCCAAACAGTTAGATCAACACAGTGAATCATGTGAAACAACATGGAAGGAAAAAAGAATGAAGCACTTGGGCGGCCAATGCTTACCAAGAAGGTGGACATGTCGGTTTTTGTAAGGACTTTGGTATATGAAGTGCGAACTGCAGCCCAGTCTGTTGCCGGTGCAACTGCACGGGCCGGAGCAGATGCAAGTGCAAGTGCTGGTGCAGGTGCCGAAGCCGCTGTTGCTGCGGGAGATGGTGCTCCTTGTAGAGCTGGTGCCGGTGTCGGAGCAGGTGCCGGTGTCGACGCCCGATCCTCTGGTAGATCAGACTGATCCGCTGACGCGGTCGGTGCCCAATCCTCAGCTGGATCAGACTGAGCTGTTGCCGCTGTCAGTGCTAGAGCAACTGCCGGTGCTCGATCTGTGCGAGACAGCGGCGATCGTGTCTGGTCTGCTATGATCAGGTTTCTAACTTGACTAGGATCCGTGACCGTGATCCAGTTTTTTTTTCATTTCTTTTAAACGCGAGAAGGACTAATTGTGGCATTTTTGTTAAACCAAACTGCAGTTCATCATAGGGATTCAGCTTGTACTCAGACAACAGACTGATCCAATTTTTTCCAGTAATATAAGTGATGGACAGTGCCTTAATTACTACGACATAAGAAGTGAAACCTGCAAAAATAGCCATCGTAGAGCAAACCAAACGGTTTATTCTGTGATGAATGTCACATGGCAAAACCTGCATCGTAAAATTGCAGGAAAAGAAAGAAAACATGACATTAAATCAATAAGATTTAGACAGTAAATCAATAAGATTTACTTGATGTGATACGAGTGAATCCTTACCAGGAAATCACTATGTTGAAGTACTAAACAAAAGATTGATCGTCCAACTACGCGTGGCATGCAGGGGCCCCGCCTACTCCCACAAGCAGGACAGTCCAAAGGTCGTGACAAATCGTATGGACCGAACATCCATGGGACTGGAAATCCTGGTGGGTGCGATAAACCCTGCAATGCATACACATATTGGAGTGTAACCATAATTGATAAACCGTCCTCACAAAAAATATGATCTGGACACTTCAAAATATACAGACTGAATTGAGTGGACAGACAATAACATAGACCGTTCACACACCAAAAGCGGCAGTACTAATAAACAATACAGGGTTCACAAACACAAATCAAGTACTGAACAATAGTACTTACTACAGACAAGCAAAGTTGCACTAACTAAACTCTACAGACTATTTCTTGCCACCGACCTACGGGATGAACCCCGCATAACTGACTAGGCCATGGACTTCGTGTGAGATGTCTACATGCACCATCGCCATCTTGTCAACCTTGGAGAACCTAACAGAGTGGTCTTTCCACTCATAAACATGATGATGAAGACAGGCCGCATCAGATTTGTTGGGAAGCTTTACAAGAACCACACCCTTCGTAATCGAAGGCACAGCCAGGAAATTGTTGTGGTCAAGTACAGCCTCGAGAACAAGCTTGACAACAATGCTACAGGAAAACACTAGTTCGGGACACGTGGCGACAAGGACACAGCAGCTGGATAGTTCAGTAGTAGAACTCATCATCAGGTCTTCCAGTTCACACGACATGACTTTGAGAACTTCATCTCCACCGCGGACCTGGTTCTAATTCAAACAGAAACCATATTTTATTACTACCTCTGTTCAGAAATATAAGATGATTTTCAATATTATACTCCATATATGACTACATATACGCACAGAAATGAGTGAACAAAGACACTAGAACATGTCTTCAAAGGCATGAGAGCAGAGGGATTACATGCAATATCCATAACACAAGTTACTGAGGCAAATATACCCTCTTAAAAGGTAGCATTGATGTTCATAAAGTACTCCCTCCGTCCCAAAATTCTTGTCTTAGATTTGTATAGATACGGATGTATCAAGTCACATTTTAGTATTAGATACATCCGTATCTAGACAAATCTAAGACAAGAAATTTGGGACAGAGGGAGTAGTTGAAAGTAATCTATAAGAAATCAGTGTCAACCTCTCGCATGTTTTGGTCAAAAGAGGAATTTAGAACCGTCATTTGGCACACTAAAATCACATGCAAGATCACCCAGAAAGTTGTACTACCAGTACTAGTACTGCGTGTTAGATGAAAAAACACGATCAAGATTGAGAAAAAGATCATCAACAAGAGACATTACCTGGACTTGTTTAATGAGGGATCCCGGAGAGGGGGGCTTGGACAGGGTGATGGCTTTGAGCTTGTCTGCGGTAGTCTCGGCGGGGTGCTTGCGCTTCTTCGTACCATGAGCCTCGACAGTTTTGGCCAGAGCCATAGACATCACGTCGGCCGGTGCTCCGGCGTCCATCCAAGAGAGGAAGCTGAGAGAGAAGAGTGAAAGGAGGAACGAGATGAGGGAGAAGCGAAGCGAGTGGGGGTTTTCTTCAAGAGAGGAAGCTAAGAGAGAAGAGTGAAATGATGGTTGCTTCGTCCGTCCAACTTACTGCTGGAAAGGAGGGGGTTTTGTGATTTGACGGCTCATTGGGCATTACTGCGGCGGTTTGATCGGGGTAGTCTACCGTCACTCTACTACGGAGTAATTTAGTGCATGGCTGGTGGACCCAGGTGCTGGCTGTCCCACACGTCGGCGAAAGTGAGTAATTTAGTGCATGGCTGGAGGAGGATCCGCGCAGTAGAGCATGTCCACTGTTTTTCTGAAGAAAAAAATGATTATAGCAAGCGTTTCCACTCTTACGACGGAGGAGTGCGAAACACGGCAGCCACTTGAACATACACAGTGCTCCTACTACTAGGCATGTGCAGTGGTTCATACGTCAGTACTACACAATCTTGTTGCCAGTGTAGTAAGATATGACGATAACAAATGATGTTGTGCGCATGTCAACTACTCCTATATGTAACATAGTACCGCTTTTTCGACTGTCCGATTGAGAATGAATGGTGAGATCAATGTTAACAGAACTAGGTCCACAGCGCACGGAGAGTACAGTGCTACAGTACTCCACGAAACATGAACCATATGAAGCAGGAATAGTGTTAGGCATGGTGTATGAAGGGTGCACGGGATGGGAGCAAAAGTTCCCTTCTCGACCCACTTTTGGGTGTTTGGCAAAGTGCATGAAGGGTGCATGAGTCCACACTACTAGGTTGACAAAAATACATGAAGAGGAAACAACTATATTGAGATGAGAATGCAACCAAACACACCCACACACTTTGTGCTACAGTGACTGATCTGCACCGTCTGAGTTTGATCCAACAGTCATGTTGCACCGAGACATGGACATGCCCATGCAGAGGGCGCCTAAACACCACCGAAGTCCCTCTGCTTCTCGAGGCGCACGACATTGGTGATGCAGGGTGCAACCGCCCGTAGAGCCCGCTCCCGGTCGACGGGAGCCAGCTCGTCAAAGACGGCGTCCAATGGCACGAATGGATTCCGGTGATGGAGCCCTGAAAGGTTTCGCTCGGCAACGGCGATGGCAGCCCGCAACCCCTCCTTGTCGAGCTCAGCCCCCACCATCGCGCGGAGACGGCTCAGCTCCTCGGAGATATAGGTGAAGAAGGAGACCAGGTCAGGAAGCCGCAGCTCGTTGAAGTCGACCGGGTGGTCGAACGGGTTTAGCCTGACGGCCGGCATCATCGCGCTGGCAGGACGGTAGGCATCGCGCAGCCGCAACACGTGTGTGGCAACTTGGTTCACCAAGTGGCTGAGGCGATCCTGGACCTTGTCATGATCGACCCGCTTGCGCTCCAGCCGGCTCCCCTCATGGCCTATCGTATCTCCCGCTTTCTGCAACAACACCACCGACGCCTCGAGCATCTTTGTGGTGGACGCCTGCCGCTTTTGAAGCTCCGTGAACTCCCGCACATAACGGAGGAGCATGGCACTCCTCTCCTCCTTGAGCTCACGGAGCTCCACGTCCTTGGCCCTGAGCTACGCATCCTTGGCATGGAGCTCCTGTGTCAGGCGCCTCACCTCAGACTCCGTGATCTGCTGCGCCGCCATGGCACCAGGTAGAAGCAATGGGGAGAGGATGCAAAGGGGGCGAAACGGCTGAAAGGCAATGCAATCTACGGGAAGGCGGAGGGAGCGGAGAATCTTTTGGTTTTCACCACGGTAAAACACCAATCGACGACTTCTCACATCAGGGAGCAGTGGGTTTTTACAGGCGGAGTCATCGTGACTAATTGCTGCCGCGCCTGCTCCTGTCAATCAAAAAATTAAAAATCCTGCCGCGCCTGCTCCCATCAATCAGAAAATTAAAAATACTGCCGCACCCAAACACCAGAGCAATGCCGCGGTGGATATTTAAATTTACCTGCCGGCAAGTAGATAAAAAAGGGGTGAAAAAACAAATGTGGCGGAGGCCTAGCTAATCGGTCGAACTAGCCCAACTAGCTACCCACCGTGCTTCACTGATGTACTCAGCGGGAAAGGTGGTCTTTCGTGATTTGACGACTCATTTACTTGCTTCGGCGCTACGACCGAGGAGGACCCAGAAAACGCGCGGTAGGGCGTCCCACGTCAGGAAGAATATATGCGTGCACCACCCGGGAGGACCCCGAAACCGCGAGGTAGGGTGTCCCACGTCTCGGCACGGAGGAAAAATGTGCATGTAAAAATATACTGTATCAGACGTAGTACCTATGGTTCGACCTCGGGACCCAGCCAGTCGGTCGAAAACACCCCACTAGCCACACAGCTTAATCATGCAAACGTGGCACGGAGGATAGATGTGGTTAGCTCCGTCTCGACCAGCCACAACGTCTCTTGTTCTAGGCGATTCTTCTATTTTCCAAGCTTTTTTTAGTTGTAATAACACCACGGCAAGCTAGCGCCGCTCTTCGTGTGTGCCTGTGCAAAGGTTAGATGATGGAGAGAAGAGAGATTGAGATCGCAGACCTGGGACCCACCAGTAAGTGAGACAATGGTCATGCACGTGTTGACGAGGCACTCCCTCTGCTCTACTCAACGCAAGTACTGTATAAAATCAAGTTATGGGACAAAGCCAACAACCGTTCGTTTTTTCAGGCTATCGACTTACGCTTTGTAGTCCAGGTTGCCAGTTCGAATCTCGTCTTTCAGATTTGTTAGTTTTAGGTCCAAATTTGATTAATGACAAGTGGGACCCCCGTGTGTTTTTCCGATATTTCAGTGTAGGATGGTTTTTTTGAACAAACACTTTGCGCGGTTAGACAAGTAACGGCACGAGTTACACGTATTTTGCAAGTTTACGAACAAAAATGACAGCGGCATAGAATATCACATCCACCCCGCAGCTTAGATACTATGGTGATACGAGTTTTTACACCGTTGGAAGTGAGATCCAATGGCTTGGGAGTAGTCTTTGTAATTATGCGCAATTTCCAAACTCTCCAAAGGTTTTTTTTGCAAATAAAATATTCAGGCCTCGTGTGTGCCGCTGCATCTTCGATCCAACGGCTCCCCGGTGCTCATATTAGGTGCTCCCCGTAGCTTAATTACCCGCTACGGTGATATGAGCATCTAGGTCGTATGATCAGTGATCAGATGGCACATGCGTAGTACTTGTACTTTCTGCGCATTTCCCAAACTCTATCAGCCGTATATTGCCAAAACATTCAAACCTCCTACTGTGGGCCGTTAGATCTTAGTGAACTCGTATCACCATAGAATCTATGGTGCGGGAGCACCTCATACTCTCCCGTGCGAGAAAACATAAGGTGCTATCGCAGCTTGGATGCTACGGTGATACGAGCTTGGAGGTTGTTTGATCTGAGATCCAATGGCATCTGAGCAGTCTTTGTGCTTTTAAGCAGTGGCCAAACTCTTTTGGGGCTTTTCTGCAAAAAACCATTCGAACCACCGCGGAGGTGTTGGGTCACAAATCCAACGCCTCCGAAGAGCTTGTATCACCAAAGCATCTAAGGTGTGGTAGCACATGATATTCTTACATACAGGAGAATATGATGTCCTCCTTCATATTAGATGCTACGGTGATACGAGCTTCGAGGTCGTTGGATATGGGATCAAAGGGCATCTAAGTAGTTTTTGTACAAATTGTGTGCAATTCTCAAACTCATCAAGGTTTCCTGCAAAAATATTAAGACACATCATGTGAGCTGCTATATCTCAGATCTACAAGCTCCAAGCAACTCGTATCGGCATATAGCATCTAAGGTATGGGGGCACATGATATTCTCTCGGGGAGGAGGGGTGGGGGGTGCACAACCAATCGGTGGTTGGGAGGGTGGGGACAAATATAATCTAAACAACCCTAACAGAGCTCCACAATTTTATCTAAGGTTGAGGGGTTGACCCCCGACAATCATAGCTCCGCCTAAACACAACATTTGCATGTACTGTAGTACTAGACTTAATATTCATGTTTCAGTTTCATGTTCATTTTAAATATTGAACTGAGGACCATGGATGTCTTACATTTTACTCCCTTCATTCCTAAATATTAGTCTTTTTAGAGGCTTCAAATGGACTGGCACATACGGATGTATATAGACATATTTTAGAGTCTAGATTCACTCATTTTGCTCCGTATGTAGTCACTTGTTGAACTCTCTAAAAGACTAATATTTAGGAATAGAAAGAGTATTTTTGAATTCGTGTCATACATGCATGGTTTGGAAAAATAGATGCACTATACTTATTGGATTGTTGTTGTGTTCGTGCGTGTGTGTCTCTCTGTGTGTGTGTGTGGTCATATGCTTGATACATACAAAGTTTTCTCACCTCCATATTGTTCATCTTTTAAATTTGAATTTGCATTGGAAAACTTACTAGGGATACCATGAAATGTGAAATCCACGTTGAGATCACTATATCACAAACTCACTCTAATTCAACAACTCGTCATAAATCAATTACCACGTTGAGATTAGTATTTGCAAGGAAATAAGGTATTGTAACACACATAGATTCGTTCGGCAATTTAAAAGGTTCCTTTCGTATTCTCGAATGGTAGGACCCAACGACGTACCAGCCAGACCTTGGCTCGTGTTGATCCTAAAAAAAAAAACCGGGCTCGTGTCCTTCGGTGGCGTGCGTGGTATGCACATTAGGCAACCCCAACCAGTCGAGCGTCAGCGTTTCAAGTCGAAATATCTGGCGGCCAGAATTCCAGCCCTAGGAAATTCCCCTCATGTCCCCGGTCCATAATGACTACCGATGAACAACGGAGGGATGCTTTAGTAACTAGACAACGTTACCTACCGTGCCGAGCACGGTTCAATTCCCTCGGTCGCCGCTCGTCAAGGTCACCCTTCAACTGCATTGCCTAGTACTACTACTACTACTACACCAGGGTGAGCACATAATTGAGCCTGTTTGTTCGTGCCTAGTACTTGAGTTAATATATCAGGCAATGCACTAGTACGGAGGGTTTATCCTTTTACTCTGCATATATAACTTGTCTGAAGTCTAACTAAGCAAAATGTTTGACCAAATCCTTTCTTAAGAAATACAACATGACAGATGTACGGCTTGAAAATTTATTGCATGATGCAGGTTATGATATTGTTTCGAATCCTGGATCTTAAATTTCAGAAAATCCAAGAGTGAGCATAAATTCTTGAAACTAAGCATGGTCACGTCATATGGCACAAATATTACTTCGTAAGTTTTTTCTTCAATTTGAGACAAGCTGCTTATGACAAGTTGCACAAATGAAGAGCCAAGGTATTTTGGAACAAAGACCTGTCACGTTAAGGCGAACGCTTTCACTATTGAAATCATGGGCGTTTACGTGCCGCCACGAGTCCCCGCTTCTCATCGGCAGGTGCCGTCCGAGCAAGCGTGTGAGTCGACGGGAGGCGTGCAAGCAGACCGCTGCGCCGGCTGTCAGGGAGGCGTGCGAGCAGACCGCTGTGCAGGCTCACCGGGAGGCGAGCCCTTTGACCAGGCTCCGCCGCCCACCATTGTCCCAACTGCTCCCACTTTTAATGTCGCCGGCGCCGCAGTTTAAAATCAACCCCGCACTACCCGGTATCGCTACAATCCTCTCTTCCTCTCCGATTCTCTTGTCGTCGACCTCCAACTAGCCTGACCTAAACGTACGCCATGCCGCATCACGATGGTCTGCCCTTAGTGTTCCAGTTTCTTGAGGAAGACACCCAGCCGGAGTCTCAAGAACATAAGGCGCTTTGGGACGAGCTTGAACTGGCCTTGCGGGAAGACGCCGCGCCTGTCCCCGCTCCCGTTCTGGCTCCCGTCGCCCCGACTGTGCCAGCGCCCATCCCCGTGGCATTGATGGGCTGGGAGCCGCACATTGTCACCGAGCTTGATCCCACGGGGTTCCACGAGGTCCCCACCGACTTTCACGCGCTCGTGCACCTGCCAGCGCATGCGCCTGCGCGTGCACTGATGCGCACGCCGGTGCTGGTGCCCGTGCACCTGCCAGCGCATGCGCCTGCGCGTGCACTGACGTGCACGCCCGTGCCGGTGCCCGTGCACAAGAATGTCTCCGTCGCGCCGTTGACAGTGCCTGTCCCCACGCGGGTGCCAGTGCCCCCCTCAGCGGCATGTATGGCCGCCGTTGACCGCTTCCTTGCACCAACGCCAGTCGCCTCCTCCCGCCAGTTGACTCGCGCCGAAGTCCAGAATATTTTGGCCTTCCTTGAAGCTAGGCCAACGTCTAGGAGTACACCAACAACGGCGCAAGACGCCGCCGTCGCCGTCGGTCAGTGGCCCGACGACACACAGAGCACGACAGAGGAGCCGCTTCCCACCGCGAGACGCCCCCGCCGCCGCCGCGTAATCTAAATTTGCCATAAAAAACGTTCGGATTGCCATGCTTAAAATCCGAACGTTTATCATTTCCGTTTATTTTATATCGATCGTCGTATAATTTAAAGTCGGTGTCAGACTGAACGAAATGTATGGTTTGATCGATTGAATGTTCCACTAGAGCCGTATCAAATTAAATATAAAACATCATCAAGCCACATGTATTCCTTGTCATCCAACGACCTAGACTACTTCAATGTCGAGCGCTCAACACGTTTAGCGTGCATTTAATTTCATGCCAAAAATAGTGCTAATCACATGACAACACGCAAATAATATCCTAGTAGTTAATATCCGCATGCAATTAATATACTTCCAAATTAACGTGCATTGCACGTACACGTTGACTAGTGCTGCTAGTACGTGAAACTGGTGCCGTGACTTGTGAACGCGTCCAGATATGGTCAACGGCAACATCGCCCGCGAGTTCTTCCTGTTTGCCCGTGCGTCTAAACGCAGAAGGGGAGGAGAGAGAGAGAGAGCACACATGGAACCCACCAGTAAGTGAAGGCGAATAGTACTAAAAAATAATATTACATGTTATCCATTAATTAGGCTGTGGTAATATAAAAACATTATGTGAACAAACAGGGTACAACAAACATTGCTATTCTACGTATGTTGCCTATTGACGTGCGGCTTGAAGGCCCGGTCGCATGTTCGATCCTCGTCATTTATTTTTTAATTTGTATATGGGTCCAAATTTGTTTCATGACATGTGGGCCCCTCATTGTGTAGTTTGTAGCACTTTAATTTGTGGGTCGAAATTTGTTCCATTCCAAGTGGACTATCGGTGTGTAGTTTTGTAGCTTATTTATAATAATTAAAGAGAACAACATAGTTTTTTCAATAATACCATGGTGCGACGTTGAAGGCGAGAAATGACGTGTGAGAGAGCGATGACCGAGCCAGAGGGAAATCAACTAGGGGAGTTGCGTGGGTTGCAACGGTGTTTGGAGTAGTCGTGGGCCGAATGCTACGAAAATATAATCAAAACCGACCGGAATAAATGCCTACACAAATTAATCCAAGGTTGGAGTGCCCCTCGCAATGTAAATAGGTCCGGCTTTGCGAGGGATGGAGAGGTAGTAGCTTCAACGCGTGGAAGATACGGTGTGAGAAAGCGAGGTCAATCGAGAGACATATAGATAGAGAGACAAAGTGAGTGTGGTCCGACATTCATTGAACAAATATATATGCTCTGGAGAGATATTGTCCGATTGAGCTTTTTGGCAAGGGTGAGGGCTGTAAGATAGAGCTTGAGAGATGATCCAGTCACAGACGTGTAGATATATTTTGTGCGTGGGAGGAAGCAAGGTCAACCGATCACATAGGGTCGCCGTGCGATCGAAAGAGTGAGACGGGTTGGAGAGAGTGACCTAGATAGACGATGTGCGTGAGAGAGTATACAATGTGAATAGGTCGAATTGGGCTCAAACATGGTGATATATCGTTTTTGTCCGAGAAAGAGCAAGGTCAATCGAGACATACGGAGAGAGAGAGAGAGAGAGATTTAGTGAGCGTGGCCCACCATGAGGTCGAAAGAGTGGCGGCGGCTTGGATGGACTGACCTAGATAGACAATCTGTGTGAGAGAGTATAGAGTGTGTCGATTGAGGCCCGAACAAGGAGATATATCATTTGTGTGTGAAAGAAAACAAGGTTAAACGAGACTCAAATAAAGAGAGCGAGATTGAGCGAGTGTGGCCCGCCGTGCGGAAGAAAGAGTGAGACAGTCTCGAGGGAGTGACCTAGATATACAACGTGCGTGCGTGCGCACGAGAGGTTGGGGGGGGGGCTAGATAGGCAATGCATGTATTTAGCGCGAGAGGGTGAGAGGGAGAGGGGGGAGAGAGAGAGCTCGGCATGGGGTGCAATGGCGGTGTGTGAGGTAAATACATTTGGTAACAGAGTGGAAAAAGGGGTTGTGTAGTTGAGAGACTTAGAGATCAAAACATGGAGGGAAAGAATGAACGTGTGTTGGAAACCGATAGCTTCCTAAGGTGGTTAGGAGAGGAAGATTGACCGATACAGGAAGTATGTAGCGTTTGTGCGGGGGGGGGGGGGGGCTAAAAACAACATTTGAATGTACATAGTACGAGACTTAATATCGATGTTTCAATTCGGTGTACATTGTAAGATTTGAACCGAGGACCAGGCATACGGGTAATTATTTCGAATTCGTGCCATACTAAGTTTCGAAAAGTTGGCATTGACTCAGTTTGTTGTGCTATTTTGTAGGTCATATGTTTGAATCCATCCAAAAGTTTTCTCACTACCATGGTGTTCATCATATACATATGAATTTGTATTAAAAAAGTAGCGTGGATACAGTGAAATGCGAAATGCACGTTAGAATTGGAGATCGCTACGTGACACACACTCTAATTCAAATAACTAACTACGTGACACACACTATAATTCAAATAACTAATTATGTGACACACACTCTAATCCACGTTTGCGTGGGTACCGTTTCGATTTTTTTTCAAATAACTCCTCATTAATTAATTTATAGTACTCCCTCTGTTCACTTTTATAAGACCTTGAAGACATTTCAGACAATGTGCAAAACAATTCATTTTAAGTTGTCTGAAATGACTTACAAAAGTGAACGGATGGAGTATCTCGTTTCGAATGACTAATTATTGCAAGGAAAAGACGGGCATGGTAATACATACAGATTCGTTTGCAAATGAAAGAAGATTCGTTTGCATTCTCAAATGTAGGCGCACCAGGCAGACCAGGGTCGTGTCCGGGTGGACGCTGCTTTGGTGCCTTAAAGGCAACTGCCTTTGGGTCACTGACATGTGGGCCAGCCACCTGTTGGGCCCACATGTCATGGACACAAAGGCAGGTGCCTTAAGGCATCGAAGCATAGTCCTGACGGGGTGGTCGCGTGTGTCGGACGGACGTGTAGCGCCCAGCCACCCACCCCCCTCCCCCCCAAAAAAAGGACGACGACAATATAAGTTCGCGCTTCCACGTTTCGGATTGAAATATCTGGCGACCCCAATTCGAGCCCTGCAAAATCTCTCTTCTCCACCGTCCCCTTCCGCGCCCAGATTGCTCAAATCCCTAATTCGCCGCCAACCCTCGAATCGCCCCTCGTCTCGTCTTTTTCCCCACTGTTCCACACCTTTGTGCCGGACGACGACGACGAAGTCGACGGTCGCGCTTCACCACCGCACCGGAGCTACCTCATCTACGCCCTCGTCCACCGCACCGGGTGGTCCACCGACAACGTCGGGTGCCGCAACCGACGTGCCTCACAGACACCGAGTTCCACCGCATCAGGTGCGCTTCACCGACGTCGTCTCCCAGCTCACCAGGGCTACTTCACCGAGCACATCGTCGGGCCTCCGCCCCCCGAGGCCGTTGGGGCTTCACCAACGGTCTCGTCCACCGCATCGTAGTGCTCCGCTGCCACTCAAGATCTGCATCCGTGCGCGGCCAGCCAACGCCAGTGCATCACCCTCAACGGCTCTGAAGTGACCCGCACTCTAGCTAGGCGAGCATGCCCAAACGCCGGCCTGAACTAGGTATCCACACATCACTCCCTTGTGCACTGTTCCGACGATGTTTGGATATCCTTTCACTGCTCTCTTAGCTTACACGCCTATGCAACTCTGACTTTAACTCTTATTTCTTCTGGAGATATCATCTGAAACAAGCAAATCCATTTTTTAGCGAAGCATGACGGCGCTACGGGATCTGGTACACATCCTGCACACCCGTATAACCTTGTAAGTATCTGTCCTCTGGTACAACATCATGGTCGATTCCTCTTATTTGATCAACCATTCGCCGTGTCAAAAATGCAGAGGGGGATGCAAGGAGCACAAGGCCTGCACATCCATGCAAGTGGTAACATGGACTTGTACATGGAACATCCCAAGCGCAAGCAGAGCTGCAGTGAGCCTGTATAACGAGCTAGCGTAAGTCCCTGCATTTCATTTAATTCGTAGTGGCATTCGTGTATGATTTGTGTGCAGTGGCTGATCCACGAATTCAAGTTACCAGGGGCGAACATTTAACTTAAAAAATACGAAGGCACTTGCACTCCGGAAATCAACATAACTTGAGAAATGTGATGCTACATGCACTTTGAAAACTAGCTAATGATCCAAAGTAGTTCAGATTATAAACACTAAATGATGCAAGCACCAAAAAACACAAAATGCAACATGGTGTACAAGGACTACAAACATGGTCTGTACCTGCTTGAATTATTTGTTCTGTGGCTGAAAATATCGAAGTGTAATTGCACGTATAACCAGTGCGCAAACTACATATCAATATATCTATCCTGCACAAGTATGCCAATAGTTTCAAACAACAGATTAGAAAAGTATTTATGCTATCTTGTCATGATACGGGGACTTTCTGGTAGATGGCCTCGACGTTTCCTCAAGCTATGAAAATGCACTATAATTTGCTTGGCATCAATGCCTGCAAATCTTTGTCTCTCTCAACATAGTAGATCATCATTGGACACTAAATCCTTCAATGAGCTTGGAAAATGCTTGCATTAGATCCCTCATTAGACACTATATGTTCATCACCAGGAGCATGTAAAATGTTTGCATCAAATCCTTCATTAGCAGTCTGTTCATTAGACACTTCAGGCTCAAGAACAACATGAGCTTGTATGTTGGCACCAGAAACTTGATTAGATACATCAGATTCAGTCAGTTCAGTATTGATTGGGGGAGTTATAAAATAAGTAGAAATTGGTTTCATTTTCTCATAGATTCCCTACATACAAGCAGTTTTACAACACCGTCAGGTTTAACTATTGGCCAGAAATTGAAGAGTTGAATTAGATATAATCAGGGATGTGATGTACCTACTCATTGCGCATGCTACTCTTGCAAGCTGCGACTGTCCATTTGCGCAAGGTCGATGCCATGCCCGTGCTGCCGCCGCTGCCTCCCACGCAGGCTACACCCAGGGTTGGATCTTCATCTTCTTGTCCTTCCGTTCGCTTGAAGCCCGGCGACCGCCCTCCAACGAGGGCGCGAGGAAGTGCTGTGTCGGTCTGTCCAGCGGCAGCTAGGTTAGGAGCGAACCAAACTGGAGGCTGGAGCGAATGAATTGGGATTTTTCCTGCTGTCGATCGATATGGGAGGCGCTCGTTTGGGCCGCGAGCCTGCTATAGGGCCTGCCTTGCACTTATGTTATTAGCCCATCCAAATTGGAACATTTTTCTTCATTTTTTACATTGCCTGCTCGTGCGTTGGGACGAACAAAACTAGTGTGGGCCAACCTGGACGACTCAAACTAGGTGCACACTTTCCAGCCACCTGAGGCGGCCGCCATACCAGCCCCTATGGTGGCGTCGCCCCTTTTTGCGTGTATGATTGGATAGTGAAAAATATCCCAGTGGCGCTTTTGATTTACCCACAAAATGGTTGAATTGCTTGTTTCTATGAACTGAGTTCGCCAATAATGTGAAGGATGCCAGTCTGTTCATCCTATTATAGATTGCTTAGATCTTGATATGCCAAAAGTAATCGCATGAAATATACAGTAAAAGTCAGTGTGATGTGTTTGGCTACAACTAGTCTGACTACACGTCCTCATATAACATATCAAGGACGCACCATCTTACCAGATTAACCATTCGACTTACCCATGCAGTGTTGAAAGAAAGAAGTATTGGGACTGCGTATCCAAGCAATTGATGCCATGGACTCCTTCGTACAACCTTGTAAGCGAAAAAGAAGTTGCAGTGTGCCTGTACAAAGAACTAGCATAAGTTCAGTTACCTGCTTCTTGGGTTTTAGTTAGCCACTTATTGCAAAATTGTTCAATTACGTTGCTTGGCTTAATTTAGTTTGCTACTGATTACATAATGGCACAGCCTGTTAATCATATTGTAGACTGCGCCTATCTATGTGTTTGATACTTACTGTTAAGAATTACCTATTTGCCTTAACTTAAATATCTACTTGTTTGTTTAACTGCTTTGCTGCTGCAACAGCGGGTTACAATGATGTTAATAACTACTTTTCAGCATCCAATTGAAACTCTTTAATTCCTTGTTTGTTTAACTGGTTTGCTGTTATAACTCCTAGTTGAGATGTTTTGCTAACTTCAACTTTTATGAATCCAATCGGAACTTTAATGGCAAAACAGGTTAGCCCAAGATCAAAGAGCAAGGTCCCCATGGACGTTGCATCATCCCACAGCAGTGGCACCGGCCCAATCGTGCATTATGAATTGCCAACTGCTGATGCTCTAGAGGCTAAACTAGTGGTAGAAAGAGATTCTGCTTCTGCACTTAGAGATGAAGTTGACATGTTGAGGAAGCAAACAGCACAATCACAAGCAGTACTCAAGACAACCATTAAATATTTGGTGGATTTCAAAACGAAGCAAGCTGAGACTGACCAGATTGTTAAGGTCCTGAAGGAAAAAAGGAAATTAAGTTCCTACTTGGTAAATCATAGGTGAAATGTTCTTTCCATAGTTGAATAACCTTTGTGTTGTCTGTTCATGTAATCAATCAAACCATTTGTTTTAGAGATCATGTAATAATTGTTTTTTTGTTTTTTGGTTTGTAATTTATTTGAGCACAAGTCTGTATTAATTGATAAGACTCGGAGA
This sequence comes from Aegilops tauschii subsp. strangulata, assembly GCF_002575655.3. Taxonomy (NCBI): domain Eukaryota; kingdom Viridiplantae; phylum Streptophyta; class Magnoliopsida; order Poales; family Poaceae; genus Aegilops; species Aegilops tauschii. The sequence goes on from NC_053040.3 coordinate 314,165,215, forward strand.
CATTTCATTTGGATTGCTGTGCCAGACCTACAAATATGCCAATCGGGCTGAATGTGCATTCAGCAATAGTAGTAGTATAGATGGACCATAAGTGGCACGCATCGGAAAGGGCCAAGATGCTGGCTAAAAAAAGGATGCTGTTGTAGCCAAAAAAAGCACAGCAGCCTGGCTTATGTATGTTAGTTGATATTATTGATCCATATACTCTATAAGTGTTTATATGTCTGTTAGTTCTATACATTCTTGGTTGATTGACTCGGTATTTGAATCTTGATATATCGCTTGTGTACATATCTAAATGGGAGTACACATTATGCTGCGTGTGACATTTGAGTTGGACATGAAGTGTTCCAAATATTCGAATTCACCTTAAACTGGATTCTAGTTTCTGAATTTGAGTATCGGCATTTGTAAACTATATTCATATATGACAGTGGAATACATCTTTGTCGTCCTTTTGAAGATATATAAAAACACATAGAATGATTTATAAAGATTCATATAGGAATACAAAATGGATTTGAATTTAGTTGCAAGGGTAAACGTGGATGCTTATTGTCCCATAATTTGTAAGAAGCAGCAAAATGTCCACTCCCATGTCGACTGCCCGAAGCCAATTGTTTGGGAGATGGAAATTACTGTCTACCCATTACACGGACAATCCATCGGCCCGATTTCCACTGCTCTAAATAGGGGTAGGTTAGTAACTTCAATTAGACGTGACACGACCGCCTCTGAGCCCATTCCGAGACGGTGGGCGTCAAACATGGGCGGCAAAACTCATTTGATTCAAGCTCGTCCGAAAGACCTCTATTTCTCCCTCCATTCCCCATTCATACACGGTGGGCGGCAAAACAAACTCGACTCTGCCGAAATCGATGTAGGCAAATATTTTCAATAGGGGCAGGTTTGTAACTTCACTCAGACGTGACACAACCGCCCTACCTGTCAGCCCCGTTCATACACCGTGGGCGCCAACCATGGGTGCTAACCACCCTCCCCTCGCCCGAAGTCGCTCTGGGCAAATATTGGCGAGATGCGAGATTACCGTCCTAGCCCCAACCGACGAGACGTCCAAATTTTAAACGGGGGCTAAGTTCATAACTTTCCCATATTTCAGACAGGCGCGTCCCAAAAACATGGTTCCCCATACCTTTCCCTCCATTTTCCCATTCATACACCGTCCGCGCTAGAACACCCCATCCCCACACTACCCTCCGTCCGCCACCCCATCCATCGCCACCGTCCTCCACCACATCCATCGCCACCGTCCTCCACCATGCCGGAGCGCCTACCAAGACCGCGTCGTCCACTACTAGAGATGGACGATTCTCATCCACGGCGACGAACAAATAGCCTTGCATCGCGTCCCCTCGCTTCATCGGCGCGGTCGTCCTCTTTGCCGGGGCCGCTCACACGACCTTCTCTTCCACCGCAACGGGACTTATCCCCCGATGCTGCCGTCTACCGTCGCAGATCTGCTTCAACGCCACCGACAGCCATCGCACCCCCGATGCCTACACGGCGCCGCAAGAGAGGTGGTACTTCATATCTCCTCAACTTTTTTATCTCAACCAGAAAATAGATCTTAACTTGGTTACTCTACTTTCTTTTCAGCTCTTAGAATTTAGTTCTTATTTCAAAGCAAACAATGGATGCTAAATATCATTTCTCCGGTTTGCAGCTTCAAATCTTCCATGGCACAGCCATAATACGATTTAATTGATCATGCTTAGGGTTTAATTGATCATGTTGGTTCCGTGGTGGTTTCTTTAATAGAAATCGGAGGGGAAACCCTCTTTTGCTAAAAAAATATGCTTAGAGTTTCCCCCTTTTATGATCACTATATGATCAGAATACGTGCTTCGTGTCATAATAACACTGCTCCACCCATCAAGCTAAACAAGCTTAGTTGTTCAAATACGAATCTGATATTATTAAAACAGAGTTGTTTAATTGGTCAGCTAAATGTTCCTAAATTAGTTTCGAAAATGCATGTTCGCCGCTCGGGTGTGTATCTCTACAGGGTGCCCATGGTGGGCCGGCCCACCCTGGGATTTTGGGTCGTCCCAGGCCCCGATTCCCCTCTGTTCCGCTGCGCGCTTCCGATATCTACTCGCCCCCAGCCGCCTGCCTCGCCGGCGACTTGCCGTCCCCGGACGGCATGACTCTAGGAGGAGACGCCGGACTAACAGGAGGCCAGGAGCCGCTCGCCCAATAGCGTCACCGCTGCCCGGGCACGCCGCCGTGCCTACCTTCCCAGTCTGTTCAGGGCTCAGGCGTGCAGCACCCACCAAGCCAACCCGATTTATCCTGAGATACGTCCTCAACACTCAGCAGCCACTCCTCATCACCCATTTTCTAATTGATTCATTACTCATTAGGCAGGACTGTCATTAGGGTTTGTTGTGTGCTCAGTGCTACCTACACTTAATGGTTCAGATGTATTTCAGTAATCTTTAGTACCTCTAAAGTTCACAGGGTTTTCAAAATTCCGGCCCTCAGAACAGAAACTAGTCATTTTGGATTGTTGGTCGTAGTGACATTGACCCAGATTACTACTGCAAGCCAGGTTTGTTGACAATTTTACTTGTCTTTCTTACTCATTCGATATAATATCCAATTATTCACGTCGTTTAGTTGCAAACAATAAGTGCTAGACAAACTTCTTCATTCAGATTTTGGACGGTCTCTTACTGCAGTTACAATTCTGCATACTTGTCCTAGTAAGCTCACAAGTAAATGATTGATTCACTACATCTATGCTTGCCTTGTCATATTTGTTGTCAATATTCTTTTAGGGTGGACCACCCTGTTTCTAAATACTGGAAGCGTAGACATGAGTGAATAGTATTTCTCTATGTGATCTCTTCCATCATGTGTGGGTAACGAACACTGCATTGTATAGAAAGAAAGTGTCATTTCCAGCTTTTACATAGGTTCCAATCTTTTACATGGAATACAATCTGCCTACTTGCTTTGTGTCGCACTACCAACACTCCACCCTTGAAGCTAAACATTACGCCACTCATAATTGCTTAGTTTATTTGTTCAAATATGAATTTCATATGATTCTAATGTTCCTACTTTAGTTTTGAAATGTGTGCCTGCCTGTTATAGAGACATAAGGGGTTTGTATTTCTGTGTGTGGTCTGGTCAGCACGGTTGGGGAGGTGAACTTTGCATATGCAGAGGTTTATAGGGAGACACTCTCCGAGTTGAATCCGCAATGCATTCCATAGATAATCTGACTACTTTTTATGTTTTCATGAATCTCAGATTCTGAACAGCATCATAATGATTATGAGCTTGCGCGCATGAAAATAATAAAGCAGAACAATGCCATGGCTGTCAAACTTGGCATTAAGGGACTGAAATCAAGTCTGGATGCAATGCAATGCAAACACTCTCCACCTACGGATTCATGCTCAGAATATGATCCTAATAGTGATTCTGAGCTAGAGGGAGACCTAAGTCAATGTAGCTCCCTAGTGGAGGAGTCAGAGGAAGATGCCCTATCTTATTCACCCATCAAGGTACTTGCTCTAACTTTCCAAGGTTACATTGCTCGCACATATCTTGCAACTGATGCTTTGCATTGCTTCTACTTTGTTGAACTGCCATTAGCTTAGTTTACACATCATGTATGTGAATACGCCCTGCCTATCCATTTTCAGTACATATTCCATCTGTCATCATACCATATTTATCCCTTCAAATGTTGTTCTTGTGTATCAGACGTTCAAAAGGAAGAGGGCGATTGCTGATCTTGGAGGAGGACAAGCAAAGTATTTGGAAAAGGTAGTGGCACCTGATAAATCAAATAACCCATTAGGTGTAGTTGCAATATCACCTGATCCACAAAATACCCCAACTCTAGCAGACTCTAGCCCTACTACACTGGTCATTTCTGATGCCCCAACTCAGCAGACCCCAACTGCAGCAAACAGTATGATTATGCCAGTTGACATAGCACCAGCTGTACGACGCAAAACCCCCATTCCAGCAAAGAGTACACCAAATCCAGTTGCCAAATCCCTTTTCGAACCAGAAAGAGCCCCAATTGCAGCAAATAGGACCCCTGTTCCATTTCTTCCCAGTTTAGAAGACGAAGCTTATGTTGTTGTCAGGAACTTTGTGCGCATCTTTCCTTCATGGAAAGATTATACCGCATACACAGAACAATTTCCAGTCTTCCTCCGCAACTTACGTGTAAGTAATGTACTAATGTTATTCATGGTCATTACTGCATATGTTTCTGCTGACAGAAGACACAAGATTTCATTCTTTTAAATAGGGGAGGAGCAAACTGGATTGTGATGACGAGCAAGGGTTGGTTGCACTTTTCAAGCACTCGTTGATGAAGTATCGTTCCTACCTGAGGCAAGCGCACTTCGATGGCAAGCCTCTGAACGAAATTTCTGTAAAGTCTCCGGTGCTACATTTATCCGACGATGACTGGAATAATCTTGTTACACATTGGTCTCGGCTGCAGCGTAAGGTACTGTCTATGATATCACATCACAATTTGAACTACATTTCTGCATTTGCCTTAATGTCTCACTTGTACGAAAACTGTTAGCAGAAGAACATTCGTTCTCAAGGGACCACAGAATCTCGCAACTATACTGCACACTGTATTGCTCTTGTGAGTACCTCTTGCCCTGTATGACCGTACTTACTTTCATAGCTGTTTGATTATGTAGCATCACTGCACATGTTAGCCTCGTAATCGTCCATTTGGTGGACATTATAAGATCCGTATGGACTCTTACATAAATTTAGAATCAACCCAATGCTTTTGAAGAGGTTTAGCTCTGCAGTCCTCTTGTAAGGACTGAACGTGGTCTATCACTGTACTTACATTAACAGCTACTCCCTCCGTCCCATAATATAAGAACGTTTTGTATAGTACACCAGTGTTCAAAACACTCTTGTATTATGGGAAGAGGGATTGGTTCATTTTGTAGCATTCTGCATCTTATCTCCCTTGCCCACCATTTATTAAAAAAGATCAGATCTATATTTAATCTTACCAACAAGTAGAATACACTCACAATGCCAGTGCAGAAGTGTAGCCCATTGCTCTTGTCAGTACATTTTGTCCTGTAACGCTTGTACTTCCAAGGATTGGTAGTTGATTATGTAGCATCAATCTGCATCTTATCCTCATTATCCTCTATCCCTTCCAGTATTATCATATCTATAATTACTCTCTACAAAATGTAGAGTACAGGCAATGCTTATGAAGAAGATTCTGTGCTGAAATTCTTGAGTTATCCTTCCCTTGACATGGAGAAGGGCATTATAAAGCCAGTGTTAACTGTTAATGTAAGTCAGTCCTTCTAAAGCCTTTATCCTCAACTGCTGTTTAATTTGCTCATACTCCCTATCGTTTACTGCTGTTTAGTTTGCTGTTTCTACCAAAATGCATGTTCGTAAGAACCGTAAGTTCTAAGTTTTACTTGTAAAACCAAATTCCTTATTCATACCATGCACATTACTTAATACTCCCTATATGTATGCTTGTTTTTGTGGATCTATAATCCAGTGTGTGGTGAAGCAGCCCACGTTTGCACCTTGTCATCTCCTATTTTATCTTACTGATGTGGCTGATGATATGAACAACATGCCATGCACATTATCCAAAATAGATACAATGATTTTCTTTGCCCTTCATCTATGCTTGTTATGTTGACTTGGTAATCCAGTAGTGTGGTGAAGCTCCCCGCATTATGAACAATGCCAAATTATGCTATTGATATTTTGAACTTACTCTTTATTTTCTAATTTGAAATTGGATAGAATTGACAGAACAGTTATCATCTTTGTTTATACACGTGCAAAACCTGTCATCTCTCTGCTTTGTTTCAGGGTGATATGCCTGATGGCATGCACAAGTCTGCTGAAGGCTGTGAGACAAACCCAACATATATTGCAGCAAAGAAGGCAAAATATCTTGAAGATAGCGAGACAACCCCAAAGTCTTGTCTTGATGCAGTGTTCAAGTTACTTGAGACTAACAGTCAGACAAGCTCACAGAATTCGTTGTCTGAATCAGTTCGACTTCTTCAGTCCCAAGTTCTAGCAGAAAGGCATTCTGCAACTCAACTTCGACTTGAAGTCCTATCTCTAAGAAAGATTGCGGAGAACACCAATGAGAACCTCATCGCTAAACAGCTACACCTGGAAGCTATGACTGACATGCTAGGCCGGTCTCACAGCCTTGCTCAGCAGCTTGCGCAGCAGTTCCCCCGCAAGGCTAACCTTTCTTGAACTATCTTGGAAGTGGTCTCGGTTCAGTATTATTTTGTTACGCTGCAATGGTGCCCAGTTTTTGTAATCTGCTTCTTCGTTGCGCTTATGATCACTGGTGGCGAACTTCGATGCCCAGTGGAGGTAATATACCTTAAATCCTTTATTGTATAGTGTAGGTTTATTCTTAGTTACTATCCCGTAATTTCTTTATTGTATAGAGTAGGTTTGTTCTTAATTCCTACTAGTTACTGCCATCATTCGCTATCTGAAAAAAATCAGATGTAGTCGACCGGACCAAAACATTCGACTCTAATGGGCCAGGTTTTTAGCGGGCCACAATTGGGCCGGCCCGCATCTTTCTTGGGCCCGAATGATTGGGGCCTTCACACATTGCGCCAGGCCCAAACTTACACCGGCCTATATTTTAGTTGGGCCTTTTGTCGACCCAGCTCTTAGTTTGGCCCAGGTAGCGTTGGGCCATTAACAGGCTGAATATTGTACTGGCCTGTTACGGCCGAGATGAAACCACGGGCCTTTAGCATGCCGAAATGCATGTTTGGCCTCAATTTTCACTAGTCGTCGACGGGCCTTCAGCAGGCCGAAATGTAGACCGGGCCGTTTTAGGCCCAGTTAGCTCACGGGCTGTTACCAGGCCGAAACATATCTCGGGCCTTAGTTGGCCCACTAATATCATGGGCCTTTAAGAGGCCTAAAGCTTAGCACAGGCATCAACGTTAACAGGCCCAAAGTCACATTGAGCTTAACTGTTGCCACCTTTAGCACGGGCCGTTAGTGGGCCCGATGTCCCATCGGACCATATATGGCCCATGGGCAGCACGGGCCATTCCCAGGCCGAAAGTCACACCGGGCTGAAATGGGCCCATGTCTACATCAGGCCTCTAACAGGCCGAAAGTCACTGGGCTGTAGTTGGGCCCAAATATTCGGCGAACAATTAACGGGTCAGATTTGGCTTCGGGCTGCAAATGGGCCCAAATATTGGGCGAACAATTAATGGGCCAGATCTGGCTTCGGGCCATAAATGGGCCCAAATATTGGGCGAACAATTAACGGGCCAGATCTGGCTTCGGGCTGTAAATGGGCCTGTATTAAGTAGGCCATTATTGGGCTGGCCTACTAGTACATGATTAAGTTCTACGGGCCTTTGACTGGGCCGGCCTTTTTAACCTATATGGGCCTCTGTTGGGCCCAGCCACGTGTCGACGTATCATAGGCATGTCTCCTCCAATGGACGGGCGACATCTGGCCCACTGACGAGCTGACAGGTGTTCCCTTCGGCCAATCAGAATTTTACACGTGGAAATTTCCCATTGGTCAGGGCTGTTAACGGGTTATCGGATCCAAAATCCGACCCGATAGCTTAACGGCGTTCCGTTACGGTGGATGCCACGTGTCGGTCACCCTTGACGAAAGCACTTTTGTGACGCGCGATTTATCGTCATGGAAGTGGACACTTCCGTGATGATAATTTTGGTAATGTCATGGAACACTTCTACGACAGCACAGGTATGACTATCTTGATTCTGTCATAAATTTGTCATGGATGTACATGCGTGACAAAAAAACGCGACCTACTGTGAAAAACACGTATCATCACGGAAGTGTATTTTTTTGTAGTGCATGCAGCAAACAATGATTTTGGCAAACTAAAAATCAAACAATGCAAGGACTACTATGAAACAAGTCGCTCCAAGCAACACTCATATCATGTGATGAATGAAAATATAGCTCCAAGTAGTATACAGATGTATTGTAGACGAAACAGGGGATGCCATCCGGGGCATCCCCAAGCTTAGATGCTTGGTTCTCGTTTAATATTACCTTTTCGTGCCTTGGGCATCCCCAAGCTTAGGGTCTCGCCGCTCCTTATTCCTTCATACAACATGATCTCACCCAAAACTTGAAAACTTCAGCACACATAACTTAACAAAAACCTCGTGAGATCCGTTAGTATAACAAGCAAATCATAAAATTTATGTACTGTTACGAAGCCATTCATATTTTATTCTTCATAATAACTAATGTATTTTAACTTATCCATGACTTATACCCCCCCAATATAATCCATAGCATCATTAAAATAAGCAAACTATGCAACGAAAACATAATCTGTCTAAAACAGAACACTCTGTGATGATCTAAACAAATGCAATACTTATGTAACTCGAAAAATTCTGAAAAATTAGGACAGCTTGGCAATTTGTATATCAATATTGTGTAAAAATTTCTGAATTTTATCACGTTCCAGTGAATTTAAAGAATTTCAATACTGGGGGCAAAAGTTTCTGTTTTTTTCACAGAATCAAGTCAACTGTCAACCTAATCATCCCAATGGCTTTACTTGGCACAAACACTAACTAAAACATAAAAACACAATCATAACTGTAGCATAATTGTGTGAACACTCAAAAACAGAAAAGAAAAAGGAAAATAAGATAACTCTTGGGTTGCCTCCCAACAAGCACTATTGTTTTATGCCCCTAGCTAGGCATAATGCCTAGTTTCAAGTATTGTCATCCTTAGTTTTCGAATCCTTTTTGATCAAATCATCCAAAACTTTTCTCATTACTTCTCTACTCTCATGTTCTTCTTTTCTGTAGGAGAACATAAGTAATTAAAGGGACTTTGTTTGGTGATTTTAACGTTCATTACTTCAAACTCCGAACCCTCACCATAAAAATCTTCATACAAAACATGTATTTCATCATCAGTAGGTGTCGGTTTTCTAATAACCTACATATGAGTTCTGAGAAACAACTCTTGAGAGTTCGGCCAGGGACTGAACATGTCCAGGGATCCTAAGTCATGAGAGAATGTGGTGGATGAACTATGCGGGAACACGAAGAACTACCCAAGTCTGGGCCACCTTCTTGGTGTAATACCCTACTCCTGCTTTATTTGGTATTTCAATGGTATGGGGCTACAATGTGTTTCTTACAAGATGAACTGATCGATCTCTACTACTCTTTTCTTGCTCTCCAAAAAACCGACCCTCTATGCGGCTTCGGCCTCCCTTATTAATAGTGCCCAGGGGGATCTTGTCGGAGGCACTGATTGGCTGAATAAACATTAGGGTAGACTTGTGTAGCTTGTACCGTTGGGCATGGATGCCCATAGCACGCCTGCATGAGTGATGATGACGTACTTCTGGGGCAGTGGATTACCCCCTGGACACTTACCTGCCTCCTTCAGCATTCGTGGGGCGGTGGCGAAGTACCCTCACTATAGCGGTCGTAGTAGGTGAATATTACTGTGGCCGTCATAGATGACTTGGGCTGCAAGGGTCCTTACGAAGATCTTACACAAGAGAACTAGTCATTCGACTTTGGTAGCCTTCCTCACGCCAATAGCGGTGTTCGTAGGTACGGGTTCATGTGTGGCGAACCAGCCCTCTCAATGGGCAAAGGACCCGTTCAAGTGCCCTCTCGGAAGGGCCCCGAAAAAAGGGCTCCCGAAGACGACCTACTCATGTCCCCCATTGTGCCATCTGACCATCCATGCTATAGCCCGATGGGTCTGTCAGGGTCTCCAAGCGAATTCTTGAACAACGAAAATATCTTTACCTTCATGGTCAAGGTGTTGGGGATCGTAGCATAATTTAAAATTTTCCTACGCATCACCAAGATCCATCTATGGAGTATACTAGCAATGAGGGGAAAGAGTGCATCTACATACCCTTGTAGATCGCGAGCGGAAGCGTTCCAATGAACGAGGTTGATGGAGTCGTACTCGCCGTGATCCAAATCACCGATGACCGAGTGCCGAACGGACGGCACCTCCGCGTTCAACACACGTACGGTGCAGCGACGTCTCCTCCTTCTTGATCCAGCAAGGGGGAAGGAGAGGTTGATGGAGATCCAGCAGCACGACGGCGTGGTGGTGGATGTAGTGGGATGTCGGCAGGGCTTCGCCGAGCTTCTGCGAGAGAGAGAGGTGTAGCAGGGGAGGAGGGAGGCGCCCAAGGCTGTAGTACTCCTGCCCTCCCTCCCCCCTTTATATAGGCCCCCTGGGAGGGGGGGGGGGCGCCGGCCAGAACCCATTTGGATGGGGGGGCGGCGGCCAGGGGGGGACTTGCCCCCCCAAGGCAAGTGGGGCGCCCCCCACCCTAGGGTTTCCAACCCTAGGCGCAGGGGGGAGGCCCATGGGGGGCGCCCCAGCCCACTAAGGGCTGGTTCCCTTCCCACTTAAGCCCATGGGGCCCTCCGGGATAGGTGGCCCCACCCGGTGGACCCCCGGGACCCTTCCGGTAGTCCCGGTACAATACGGTGACCCCCGGAACTTTCCCGGTGGCCGAAACTTGACTTCCTATATATAATTCTTCACCTCCGGACCATTCCGGAACTCCTCGTGACGTACGGGATCTCCTCCGGGACTCCGAACAACTTTCAGGTTTCCGCATTCTCATATCTCTACAACCCTAGCGTCACCGAACCTTAAGTGTGTAGACCCTACGGGTTCGGGAGACATGCAGACATGACCGAGACGCCTCTCCGGTCAATAACCAACAGCGGGATCTGGATACCCATGTTGGCTCCCACATGTTCCACGATGATCTCATCGTATGAACCACGATGTCGAGGATTCAATCAATCCCGTATGCAATTCCCTTTTTCAATCGGTATGTTACTTGCCCGAGATTCGATCGTCGGTATCCCAATAACTTGTTCAATCTCGTTACCGGCAAGTCTCTTTACTCGTACCGTAATGCATGATCCCGTGACTAACGCCTTAGTCACATTGAGCTCATTATGATGATGCATTACCGAGTGGGCCCAGAGATACCTCTCCGTCATACGGAGTGACAAATCCCAGTCTCGATCCGTGCCAACCCAACAGATAGTTTCGGAGATACCCGTAGTGTACCTTTATAGTCACCCAGTTACGTTGTGACGTTTGGTACACCCAAAGCACCCCTACGGTATCCGGGAGTTGCACGATCTTATGGTCTAAGGAACAGATACTTGACATTGGAAAAGCTCTAGCAAACGAAACTACACGATCTTTTATGCTATGCTTAGGATTGGGTCTTGTCCATCACATCATTCTCCTAATGATGTGATCCCGTTATCAATGACATCCAATGTCCATAGTCAGGAAACCATGACTATCTGTTGATCAACGAGCTAGTCAACTAGAGGCTTACTAGGGACACGTTGTGGTCTATGTATTCACACATGTATTATGATTTCCGGATAATACAATTATAGCATGAACAATAGACAATTACCATGAACAAAGAAATATAATAATAACCATTTATTATTGCCTCTAGGGCATGTTTCCAACAGTCTCCCACTTGTACTAGAGTTAATAATCTAGTTACATTGTGATGAATCGAACACCCATTGCGTCCTGGTGTTGATCATGTTTTGCGCTAGGGAGAGGTTTAGTCAACGGATCTGCTACATTCAGGTCCGTATGTACTTTACAAATATCTATGTCTCCATTTTGAACACTTTCACGAATGGAGTTGAAGGGACGCTTGATATGCCTGGTCTTCCTGTGAAATCTGGGCTCCTTCGCAAGGGCAATAGCTCCAGTGTTGTCACAGAAGAGAGTCATCGGGCCCGACGCATTGGGAATCACCCCTAGGTCGGGAATGAACTCCTTTATCCAGACTGCTTCCTGTGTTGCCTCTGAGGCCGCCATGTACTCCGCTTCACATGTAGATCCCGCCATGACGCTTTGCTTGCAACTGCACCAGCTTACTGCTCCTCCATTCAAAATATACACGTATCCGGTTTGTGACTTCGAGTCATCTAGATCTTTGTCGAAGCTAGGGTCGACGTAACCCTTTACGACGAGCTCTTCGTCACCTCCATAAACGAGAAACATATCCTTAGTCCTCTTCAGGTACATCAGGATATTCTTGACCGCTGTCCAGTGTTCCATGCCGGGATTACTTTGGTACCTTCCTGCCAAACTTACGGCAAGGTTTACATCAGGTCTGGTACACAGCATGGCATACATAATAGACCCTATGGCCGAGGCATAGGGGATGACACTCATCTTTTCTCTATCTTCTGCCGTGGTCGGGCATTGAGCCGTGCTCAATTGCACACCTTGCAATACAGGCAAGAACCCCTTCTTGGAGTGATCCATATTGAACTTCTTCAATATCTTGTCAAGGTATGCACTCTGTGAAAGACCAATGAGGCATCTTGATCTATCTCTATAGATCTTGATGCCCAATATATAAGCAGCTTCTCCAAGGTCCTTCATTGAAAAACACTTATTCAAATAGGCCTTTATACTTTCCAAGAATTCTATATCATTTCCCATCAATAGTATGTCATCCACATATAATATGAGAAATGCTACAGAGCTCCCACTCACTTTCTTGTAAACACAGGCTTCTCCATAAGTCTGTGTAAACCCAAACACTTTGATCATCTCATCAAAGCGAATGTTCCAACTCCGAGATGCTTGCACCAGCCCATAGAGTGAGCGCTGGAGCTTGCATACTTTGTTAGCATTCTTAGGATCGACAAAACCTTCCGGCTGCATCATATACAACTCTTCCTTAAGGAAGCCGTTAAGGAATGCTGTTTTGACGTCCATCTGCCATATCTCATAATCATAGTATGCGGCAATTGCTAACATGATTCGGACGGACTTCAGCTTCGCTAGGGTGAGAAAGTCTCATCGTAGTCAACCCCTTGAACTTGTCGATAACCCTTAACGACAAGTCGAGCCTTATAGATGGTCACATTACCATCCGCGTATGTCTTCTTCTTAAAGATCCATTTATTTTCTATGGCTCGCCGATCATCGGGCAAGTCAGTCAAAGTCCATACTTCGTTTTCATACATGGATCCTATCTTGGATTTCATGGCTTCTAGCCATTTGTCGGAATCCGGGCCCGCCATCGCTTCTTCATAGTTCGAAGGTTCACCGTTGTCTAACAACATGATTTCCAGGACAGGGTTGCCGTACCACTCTGGTGCGGAACGTGTCCTTGTGGACCTACGGAGTTCAGTAGTAACTCGATCCGAATCTTCATGATCATCATCATTAACTTCCTCCCCAGTTGGTGTAGGCACCATAGGAACATCTTCTCGTGCTGCGCTACTTCCCTGTTCGGAAGGGGTGACTATCACCTCATCAAGTTCCACTTTCCTCGCACTCAATTCTTTCGAGAGAAACTCTTTCTCCAGAAAGACCCGTTCTTGGCAACGAAGACCTTGCCTTCGGATCTGAGGTAGAAGGTATACCCAATGGTTTCCTTAGGGTATCCTATGAAGACGCATTTTTCCGACTTGGGTTCGAGCTTTTCAGGTTGAAGTTTCTTGACATAAGCATCGCATCCCCAAACTTTTAGAAACGACAGCTTAGGTTTCTTCCGAAACCATAATTCATACGGTGTCGTCTCAACGGATTTCGACGGAGCCCTATTTAAAGTGAATGCGGCAGTCTCTAAAGCATAGCCCCAAAATGAGAGCGGTAAATCGGTAAGAGACATCATAGATCGCACCATATCCAATAGAGTGCAATTACGACGTTCGGACACACCGTTTCGCTGAGGTGTTCCAGGCGGCATGAGTTGTGAAACGATTCCACATTTCCTTAAGTGTGCACCAAATTCGTGACTTAAATATTCTCCTCCACGATCTGATCGTAAGAATTTTATTTTTCTGTCACGTTGATTCTCAACCTCACTCTGAAATTCCTTGAACTTTTCAAAGGTTTCAGACTTGTGTTTCATTAGGTAGACATACCCATATCTACTTAAGTCATCAGTGAGAGTGAGAACATAACGATATCCTCCGCGAGCCTCAACACTCATTGGACCGCACACATCGGTATGTATGATTTCCAATAAGTTGGTTGCTCGCTCCATTGTTCCGGAGAACGGAGTCTTGGTCATCTTACCCATGAGGCATGGTTCGCACGTGTCAAATGATTCGTAATCAAGAGACTCCAAAAGTCCATCTGCATGGAGCTTCTTCATGCATTTGACACCAATGTGACCAAGGCGGCAGTGCCACAAGTATGTGGGACTATCGTTATCAACTTTACATCTTTTGGTATTCACACTATGCATATATGTGTAACATCACGTTCGAGATTCATCAAGAACAAACCATTGACCAGCGGGGCATGACCATAAAACATATCTCTCATATAAATAGAACAACCATTATTCTCAGATTTAAATGAGTAGCCATCTCGAATTAAACGAGATCCAGATACAATGTTCATGCTCAAAGCTGGCACTAAATAACAATTATTGAGGTTTAAAACTAATCTCGTAGGTAGATGCAAAGGTAGCGTGCCGACGGCGATCACATCGACCTTGGAACCATTCCCGACGCGCATCGTCACCTCGTCCTTTGCCAGTCTCCGTTTATTCCGCAGTTCCTGTTTTGAGTTACAAATATGAGCAACCGCACCGGTATCAAATACCCAGGAGCTACTATGAGTACTGGTAAGGTACACATCAATTACATGTATATCACATATACCTTTGGTGTTGCCGGCCTTCTTGTCCGCTAAGTATTTGGGGCAGTTCCGCTTCCAGTGACCACTTCCCTTGCAATAAAAGCACTCAGTCTCAGGCTTGGGTCCATTCCTTGACTTCTTCCCGGCAACTGGCTTACCGGGCGCGGCAACTCCCTTGCCGTCCTTCTTGAAGTTCTTCTTACCCTTGCCCTTGAACTTAGTGGTTTTATTCACCATCAACAGTTGATGTTCTTTTCTGATCTCCACCTCCGCTGATTTCAGCATCGAATATACCTCAGGAATGGTCTTTTCCATCCCTTGCATATTGAAGTTCATCACAAAGCTCTTGTAGCTTGGTGGAAGCGACTGAAGGATTCTGCCTATGACCGCGTCATCCGGGAGATTAACTCCCAGCTGAGACAAGCGGTTGTGCAACCCAGACATTCTGAGTATGTGCTCACTAACAGAACTATTCTCCTCCATTTTACCGTTGAAGAACTTGTCAGAGACTTCATATCTCTCGACCCGGGCATGAGCTTGGAAAACCATTTTAAGCTCTTCGAACATCTCATATGCTCCATGTTTCTCAAAACGCTTTTGGAGACCCGGTTCTAAGCTGTAAAGCATGCCGCACTGAACGAGGGAGTAATCATCAGCACGCTGCTGCCAAGCCTTCATAACGTCTTGGTTCTCTGGGATTGGTGCTTCACCTAGAGGTGCTTCTAGGACATAATCTTTCTTGGCAGCTATGAGGATGATCCTCAGGTTCCGAACCCAGTCTGTATAGTTACTGCCATCGTCTTTCAGCTTGGTTTTCTCTAGGAACGCGTTGAAGTTGAGGACTACGTGGGCCATTTGATCTACAAGACATAGTGTAAAGATTTTAGACTAAGTTCATGATAATTAAGTTCATCTAATCAAATTACTCAATGAACTCCCACTCAGATAGACATCCCTCTAGTCATCTAAGTGAAACATGATCCGAGTTAACTAGGCCGTGTCCGATCATCACGTGAGACGGACTAGTTAAGATCGGTGAACATCTCCATGTTGATCGTATCTTCTATACGACTCATGCTCGACCTTTCGGTCCTCCGTGTTCCGAGGCCATGTCTGTACATGCTAGGCTCGTCAAGTCAACCTAAGTGTATTGCGTGTGTTCCGAGGCCATGTCTGTACATGCTAGGCTCGTCAACACCCGTTGTATGCGAACGTTAGAATCTATCACACCCGATCATCACGTGGTGCTTCGAAACAACGAACCTTCACAACGGTGCACAGTTAGGGGGAACACTTTCTTGAAATTATTATAAGGGATCATCTTACTTACTACCATCGTTCTAAGCAAATAAGATGCAAAACATGATAAACATCACATGCAATCAAATAGTGACATGATATGGCCAATATCATCATGCTCCTTTGATCTCCATCTTCGGGGCACCCTGATCATCTTCGTCACTGGCATGACACCATGATCTCCATCATCATGATCTCCATCATTGTGTCTTCATGAAGTTGTCACGCCAACGATTACAACTACTTCTATAGCTAACGCGTTTAGCAACAAAGTAAAGTAATTTATATGGCGTTATTCAATGACACGCAGGTCATACAAAATAATAAAGACAACTCCTATGGCTCCTGCCGCTTGTCATACTCATCGACATGCAAGTCGTGATTCCTATTACAAGAATATGATCAATCTCATACATCACATATATCATTCATCACATCTTCTGGCCATATCACATCACATAGCACTTGCTGCAAAAACAAGTTAGACGTCCTCTAATTGTTGTTGCAAGTTTTTACGTGGCTTGTATAGGTTTCTAGCAAGAACGTTTCTTACCTACGTAAAACCACAACGTGATTTGCCAATTTCTATTTACCCTTCATAAGGACCCTTTTCATCGAATCCGTTCCGACTAAAGTAGGAGAGACAGACACCCGCTAGCCACCTTATGCAACTAGTGCATGTCATTCGGTGGAACCTGTCTCACGTAAGCGTACGTGTAAGGTTGGTCCGGGCCGCTTCATCCCACAATACCGCCGAAACAAGATAAGACTAGTAGCGGCAAGAAGAATTGGCAAACTCAACACCCACAACTGCTTTGTGTTCTACTCGTGCATAGTAACTACGCATAGGCCTGGCTCTGATACCACTGTTGGGGATCGTAGCATAAGTTAAAAAATTTCTACGCATCACCAAGATCCATCTATGGAGTATACTAGCAACAAGGGGAAAGAGTGCATCTACATACCCTTGTAGATCGCGAGCGGAAGCGTTCCAATGAACGAGGTTGATGGAGTCGTACTCGCCGTGATCCAAATCACCGATGACCGAGTGCCGAACGGACGGCACCTCCGCGTTCAACACACGTACGGTGCAGCGACGTCTCCTCCTTCTTGATCCGGCAAGGGGGAAGGAGAGGTTGATGGAGATCCAGCAGCACGACGGCGTGGTGGTGGATGTAGCGGGATGTCGGCAGGGCTTCGCCGAGCTTCTGCGAGAGAGAGAGGTGTAGCAGGGGAGGAGGGAGGCGCCCAAGGCTGTAGTACTGCTGCCCTCCCTCCCCCCTTTATATAGGCCCCCTGGGAGGGGGCGCGCCGGCCAGAACCCATTTGGATGGGGGGGCGGCGGCCAGGGGGGAGACTTGCCCCCCAAGGCAAGTGGGGCGCCCCCCCCTAGGGTTTCCAACCCTAGGCGCAGGGGGGAGGCCCATGGGGGGTGCCCCAGCCCACTAAGGGCTGGTTCCCTTCCCACTTCAGCCCATGGGGCCCTCCGGGATAGGTGGCCCCACCCGGTGGACCCCCGGGACCCTTCCGGTGGTCCCGGTACAATACCGGTGACCCCCGGAACTTTCCCGGTGGCCGAAACTTGACTTCCTATATATAATTCTTCACCTCCGGACCATTCTGGAACTCCTCGTGACGTCCGGGATCTCATCCGGGACTCCGAACAACTTTTGGGTTTCCGCATACTCATATCTCTACAACCCTAGCGTCACCGAACCTTAAGTGTGTAGACCCTACGGGTTCGGGAGACATGCAGACATGACCGAGACGCCTCTCCGGTCAATAACCAACAGCGGGATCTGGATACCCATGTTGGCTCCCACATGTTCCACGATGATCTCATCGGATGAACCACGATGTCGAGGATTCAATCAATCCCGTATGCAATTCCCTTTGTCAATCGGTATGTTACTTGCCCAAGATTCGATCGTCGGTATCCCAATAACTTGTTCAATCTCGTTACCGGCAAGTCTCTTTACTCGTACCGTAATGCATGATCCCGTGACTAACGCCTTAGTCACATTGAGCTCATTATGATGATGCATTACCGAGTGGGCCCAGAGATACCTCTCCGTCCTACGGAGTGACAAATCCCAGTCTCGATCCGTGCCAACCCAACAGATAGTTTCGGAGATACCCGTAGTGTACCTTTATAGTCACCCAGTTATGTTGTGACGTTTGGTACACCCAAAGCACCCCTACGGTATCCGGGAGTTGCACGATCTCATGGTCTAAGGAACAGATACTTGACATTGGAAAAGCTCTAGCAAACGAAACTACACGATCTTTTATGCTATGCTTAGGATTGGGTCTTGTCCATCACATCATTCTCCTAATGATGTGATCCCGTTATCAATGACATCCAATGTCCATAGTCAGGAAACCATGACTATCTATTGATCAACGAGCTAGTCAACTAGAGGCTTACTAGGGACACGTTGTGGTCTATGTATTCACACATGTATTACGATTTCCGGATAATACAATTATAGCATGAACAATAGACAATTACCATGAACAAAGAAATATAATAATAACCATTTATTATTGCCTCTAGGGCATATTTCCAACACAAGGCTCCTCCTGCTAGTTCATTAATACCCTAGTTTTACTTACACCGACATTAGCCCCCTAGCCCGTTTACGCGTGGCAGGAACAAATGAGAAGGAGGAGGATGGAAACGACCCCGAGGGCTCCTCCGACACTCCGATCTGGGGGGACACACCTCCACCGCCCGTCGGGAAATGTGCCTTATCTCTTGCAGCCCCCAGCCTTCTTGTCCTGGTCCAGCTCCCCCGTTGCGCCGCCGTCACTAGGTAAATGTCAGGTTTTACCAATGTTTACGTGCACAGCGTTCCTCATTGTTGCACCGTTGTTTTCAGCTCCCGAACCACGGATGACGACATGGTGGAAGTAGTCCCTCCTCCAACCACCAGTGTGCCCACAAGAGGTCTCACAGAAACTCCTGCAACCCCCAAGCCCGAGGAGGCTAATGTTTCACGAGAGCACACTGGCGGACCCATCGGAGGGCCGGGTCTGAGCCTTTATTTCTGCTTGGACCGACTCAAAAGGTTGTGGACTGCCAAAGATGAGTATGTGTCCCATGCTTTTAAGGACACAAACCGTGTAGCTTATGGGCCATTTTTAACTCGTTGTTTTGACGTGTACGCATCCCTTCCCGCTCCAATTGTCCGTCTAAGAAAACTCAACAAGTGGTGCCGCGGCGGGCAGACGAAGAGGGTATGCAAGCTCCCCGGAAAGCCGTCCGTAATGCTCAGGGCCAGACAAATCCCCCAGTGGCAGATGGGCCCCCACAAAGGGATGACCCCTGCGAATCCGTGGCTCGTGATGGTATTGTTGGTGGAAGAGCGGATGCCTCCTGATCCGCCTTGGGAGCCACAAAGAAGGAGGCCATTGGAGGAGCTCTGACCTTGGAGGTCCCCGCCGTTGGGTCCGTGTGAAGCCCCAAGGGGCCTGATACGTCTCCAATGTATCTATAATTTTTTATTGTTCCATGCTGTTATATTATCATTCTTGGATGTTTTACAATCATTTTATAGCAACTTTATGTCATTTTTTGGGACTAACCTATTGACATAGTGCTCATTGCCAGTTCCTATTTTTGCTTGTTTTTACTTCGAAGGAAATCAATACCAAACAGAGTCCAAACGCAGCAAAACTTTTTGGAGATTTTTCTGGACCAGAAGACACCTGTTGGGCCAAAGAAGTACCAGAAGGGCGCTCCGAGGGGAGCACAACCTACCAGGGCGTGCCTAGGCCCCTCCCACACCGCCTCTTTGCTCTATAAATACCCCAACATTCCAGAAACCCTAGGGGAGTCGACGAAAATCAATTCCAGCCGCCGCAAGTTCAAGAAACACGAGATCCAATCTAGACAGCATCACGGAGGGGTTCATCATCCTCATTCGTGCCTCTCCGATGATGCATGAGTAGTTCATTGTAGACCTACGGGTCCGTAGGTAGTAGCTAGATGGCTTCCTCCCTCTCTTTTGATTCTCAATACAATGGTCTCTTGGAGATCTATTTGATGTAACTCTTTTTGTGGTGTGTTTGTTGGGATCCGATGAACTTTGAGTTTATGATCGGATCTATGTTTTTATCCATGAAAGTTATTTGAGTTTATTTGATCTCTTATATGCATGATTACTTATATCCTCGTATTTATTCTTTGAATATTTGGTTTAGTTAGGCCGACTGGATCGATTTTTCATGCCATGGGAAGAGGTGCTTTGTGAAGGGTTCGATCTTAAGGTGCTTGATCCCTGTGACAGAAGGGGAAACGACACGTACGTATCGTTGCCATTAAGGATAACAAGATGCGGTCTATTTCTACATAAATAGATCTTGTCTACATCATGTCATCGTTCTTATTGCATTACTTCGTTTCTCCATGAACTTAATACACTAGATGCATGCTGGATAGCGGTCGATGTGTGGAGTAATAGTAGTAGATGCAGGCAGAAGTCGGTCTACTAATCTTGGACGTGATGCCTATGTAATGATCATTGCCTGGATATCATCATGATTATTTGAAGTTCTATCAATTGCCCAACAGTAATTTGTTCACCCACGGTTTCCTATTTTTCTCGAGAGAAGCCACTAATGAAATCTACGGCCCCCGGGTCTGTTCTTTATCATATACGCCTTCAAGATCTATTTTTATTTGCTTTTATTTTCAGATCTATTAATCCAAAAACCCAAAAATACCTTGCTGCACTTTATTTAATTTTGCATTTATTCGCGATCTATTTATCCAACTTGTTATATTTTTATCCCGTCAACTTGGAAATTTCTAGCACCGTTACCCGAAAGGGATTGACAACCCCTTTAACACGTCGGGTTGCAAGTATTTGTTCTTTGTGTGCAGGTACCGTTAACATAGTGTTGCGTGATTCTCCTACTGGTTCGATAACCTTGGTCTCATCACTGAGGGAAATACCTACCATCGTTGTGCTACATCATCCCTTCCTCTTTGTGGAAATACCGACGTAGTTCTAGCCGCAACCAAAAGGAATTTCTGGCGCTGTTGCCGGGGAGACATCATCAACATATACTAGGTTCCTAATCACAAATCTCATATCCTTATAGTTTACATTATTTGCCATTTGCCTCTCGTTTTCATCTCCCCCACTTCACAAAAATTTGCCGTTTTATTCGCCTCTTTTCCGTTTGCCGTTTTCTTGTCAGATCTATTTTCAGTGCAATCTTATTGCATAGTCATGATGACTCAAGATAACAATGATTTTATTGGCACTCCGATTGCTCCTCCCACCACTAGTGCGGAGTCTTGTGATATTAATGCCGCTTTGTTGAATCTTGTTATGAAAGATCAATTTCCCGTACTCCTAATGAGGATGCCGCGTCCCATCTTAGCACATTCATGGAATTATGGGATATGCAAAAGAAAAAATATGTGGACAATGATATTGTGAAGTTGAAATTATTCCCGTTTTCTTTGCGAGATCGTGCAAAAATTTGGTTTTCTTCTTTGCCTCACAATAGTATCAATTCTTGGGATAAGTGCAAGGATGCTTTTATTACTAAGTATTTTCTGCCCACGAAAATTATTTTCCTTAGGACGCAAATCATGAATTTTAAACAACTTGAGCATGAACATTTTGCGCCATCTTGGGAAAGAATGAAATTGATGCTAAGAAATTGTCCTACTCATGGTTTAAATCTTCGGATGATCCTACAAAAAATTTATGCGGGATTGAATTTTGTTTCTAGAAATCTTTTAAATTCCACCGCGGGTGGTTCTTTTATGAAAATTACTTTGGGTGAAGCTACTACATTGCTTGATAATATTATCACAAATTATTCACAATGGCATACCGAAAGAGCTCCTACTAGTCAAAAGGATAATTTTGTAGAAGAAATGAATACTTTGAGTAAAAAAGTTGATGCTCTTATGAAATTGGTTGCTAATCAAAATGCTCCTATTGATCTTAATGATGTGTCTTTGGCTAGTTTGATTGAGCAATTTAGTGATGCCGTAGATGTGACTTTTGTTTCGCGAAACAATTTTAATTAGAATGCTTATAGAGGTAATTTAAATCCTAGACCTTTTCCGAGAAATTCTTCTAATAATTATGGTAATTCCTATGGTAATCCTTCTTATAATAATAATAGGAACACCTCTGATCTTGCTAATAATATTAAAGAATTTATCAATGCTCAAAAGAATTTTAATACTACGATAGAAGAAAAGTTGAGTAAGATTGATGATATGTCTAGAAGCATTGATCAAATTTCTCATGATGAAATTTTTTTGTGCCTAAGGTTGAGGAATCAATTAAAGCTTTATATGATTCTATGGATGAAAGTAAGAAAAGAACCGCTCTGCTTAGAGCTAAAAGAGAATTTCTAGAAAAAGCGTTTTCTAGCGATTTTTTATAAAAATGAAGAAGATCTTAAAATGATTGGTGTTTCTTCTATTGATTCTTTGTTTATTAATTAATATTGATAATAAAGGGACTTAATAAGAGTCAACTTTAGCTAGAAGGCATCCTGATAATTCGGAGGGTGAAAATCTTGTTGAGAAAATTGATAAAAGTGGGTTTGGAGAGGTCAAAACTTAAACTAGTGATGTGCCCACTCTTTTGGGTTACAAATACTTTAATTATGATACTTGCTCTTTGATTTATTGTATTTCTTTGTTGCAATCCATGATAAATTCACCCCATGCTTATGAACAAAATAAAGCTTTACTAAACATATCGTTCATGCTATGATCAAAGCTTTGGAAGAAAAGTTGGAATTATAGATTTTAATTCCAAGAAAATACATGATGAATTGGAACCTACTACCAAAGTAAAGAGTAAAAATTATGAGTGTTTTGCTTTTTGTGACTTGGGTGCTAGTGTTTCTACAATTCCGAAATCTTTATGTGATGTGCTTGGTCCTAACAATATCGAAGAATGTTCTTTAAATTTTCATTTGGCAGATTCTACTATTAAAAAGCCTATGGGAAGAATGAATGATGTTCTTATTCTTGCAAATAGGAATTATGTGCCCATAGATTTTATTGTTCTTGATATTGATTCCAATCCGTCTTGTCCAATTATTCTTTGTAGACCATTTTTACGTACTATTGGTGTCGTGATTGATATGAAAGAAGGCAATATTAAATTTCAATATCCACTAAGGAAGGGTATGGAACACTTCCCTAGAACAAGAATTAATCCACCATATGAATCAATCATGAGTCATCTTATGGATCTAGATACAAAGATGACAACACTTAGATCCTTTGCATTATGCCTAGCTAGGGGCATAAAACGATAGCGGTTGTTGGGAGGCAACCCAATGAATAAAATTTATTTTTGTCTTTTTATTTAGGTTCTTGATTGTTTGCTCAATTATGCTACTGTTATGATTGTGTTTTTATGTTTTAGTTAGTGTTTGTTCCAAGCAAGGCCTTTGGGATCATGTTGGGTGATAGTTAATTTGATCTTGCTGGAAAACAGAAACCTTTGCACCCATGAAAATAATCTCATTTTTTACCGAAGCGCGATAAAATACTGATTCTTTTTGCAGAAGATTAATATACAAATTTCCCATGTTTTCCTAAATTTTCAGAATTTTTGGAGTTACAGAAGTATCGAAATTTTTCAGATTACTACAGACTATTCTGTTTTTGACAGATTCCGTTTTCTTTGCATTGTGTGCTTATTTCGATGAATCTATAGTTTGTATTGGAGGGTATAAGCTATAGAAAAGTTGAAATATAGTAGATATAATGCAATAATAAAATATGAATGGGTTTGCAACAGTACTTATAGTAGTGATTTGCTTTATTATACTAACGGATCTCACGAAGGTTTTGTTGAGTTTTGTGTGATTGAAGTTTTCAAGTTTTCGGTGAGATCACGATGGATGAAGGAATAAGGAGTAAGAAGAGCCTAAGCTTGGCGCCCATGGCATCCCAAGCTATTATCTAAAAGTGAAGCAAACAACTAAGCTTGGGGATGCCCGAGTGGCATCCCCTCTTTCTTCTAACGACCATCGGTATTTTACTTGGAGCTATATTTCTATTCGTCACATATCATGAGTTTTGCTTGGAGCGTCTTGTATGATATGAGTCTTTGCTCGTTTTTATTTTTATTTTTAGTCATCTATCCTTGCTGGACACACCTATTTGAGGGAGCCAAAATTATGATATGACTTGTTAGAATTGCTCTCTATGCTTCACTTAATTCTTTTTGAGCTATGGAATTGCTCTAGCGCTTCACTTATATCTTTTTGAGCATGGTGTGCTTTAGTATTTTTGAAGAAATTCGCTCATGCTTCACTTAGATTTATTTGCGAGTTAGTAAATTTTTTAAGAAATTCTCTCATGCTTCAGTTAAATCATTTTGGGAGAAGAAAATTTTTATGCTCATGTTCTTCACTTAGATTTGTTTGAGCTTTCAAAAGCAACATATGAAACTAGTCCCAAAGTTTTAGATATGCAAGAGGGATATAATAAAAACTTTCATGAAGATCATTGGACAAAATAAACTTGATTCCTTGTAATAGTTTTGCGATATGATGATATAATATGTGAGTCATGTGGATGAGTAATTATGCTTTAGTAAGAATATTGGTGTTAAGGTTTGTGATTCTCTATGCAAGCACGGAAGTCAATAGTTATGCAATGAAATTATATCCTACTTGTGGTGCATTATTCGGTGTTAGTTATGCTTAATGCTCGCTTGTGAGATTTTTCGTTTCTTGGTTGGATGCTTCAAAATCTTTTGCTAGCCTTCATTTGCACTAAGTATGATCACTACTTTTGCATCCAAAATCCTTAAACCAGTTTTTGCCACATGAGTCCACTATACCTACCTATATGCGGTATTCTTTTGCCGTTCTAAGAAAATTTGTTTATCCCAGCTCCAATTTTCAAAATAAACTTCTCTTTTGTGTGCTCGTACTGCTCATGAAACGGTAGGGGGTGGCTGATATGTTTCCATGCTGGATGTGTTATTCTCAAGATGAGTGTTTATTCACTTGTCACTGCAGGAGAGTACGACAAGGGTAGTAGGGATGCCCAACCCCAAAATGAAAAATGAGTTTACTTTATGTTGTCAAATAATAAATTCCTTGGAAAGTGTTGATATGTACGGCACCCATGGATTCGGTTAGCCGTGGAATTTGAAAGTATGGTGGAAAAAGGAATACGCTTTATTTTCTGTTTGGGAACCGCCTATGATATATAGCATGGAAAGTATTGGGAACTACTCGATCGTTTTCATTGACAGGAAAATCATGCCACCCAAAATGTTTTTATCTCTATCTTTTTTGCTTTGAGCTCTGGCACCTCTACAAATCCCTACTTCCCTCTGCGAAGGGCCTTTCTATTTACTTGATGCAATTTTTATTTTGAGTCTCCATATTCTCTTATAAAGCACCAACTAAGGGGCACTATGATCGTACTTGAGCATTGGGTGTAGCTAATATGCGAGTGTGTTTCATGAATGGATCAATGATTGAGCATAATGGGCTAGGGACAACTTGCTTTAGTATTGATATTTTGGAAGACATGGTTGCTTGTTGATATGCCTGAGTTTCGAAATCTTCATGTCAAAACTAGACTATTGCTTTGAATCATATAAAAGTCCAAATGTGCATGCTACAAAGAAAAGAATATGTGATGAACATGTTAGGCAACATTCCACATCAAAAATTCTCTTTTTAGCATTTACCCACTCGAGGACGAGCAGGAATTAAGCTTGGGGATGCTGGTACGTCTCCAATGTATCTATAATTTTGTATTGTTCCATGCTGTTATATTATCATTCTTGGATGTTTTACAATCATTTTATAGCAAATTTATATCATTTTTTGGGACTAACCTATTCACATAGTGCCCAGTGCCAGTTGCTGTTTTTTGCTTGTTTTTTACTTCACAGAAAATCAATACCAAACAGAGTCCAAACGCAGTGAAACTTTTTGGAGATTTTTTCTGGACCAGAAGACACCTGTTGGGCCAAAGAAGTACCAGAGGGGGGGGCTCCGATGGGAGCACAACCCACCAGGGCGCGCCTGGGGGCCTAGGCACGCCCAGGTGGGTTGTGCCCACCTCGGCTGCCTCCTACACCGCCTCTTTGCTCTATAAATATCCCAATATTCCAGAAACCCTAGGGGAGTCGAAGAAAATCAATTCCAGTCGCTGCAAGTTCCAGAACCACCAGATCAAATCTAGACACCATCACGGAGGGGTTCATTATCCTCATTGGTGCCTCTCCGATGATGTGTGAGTAGTTCATTGTAGACCTACGGGTCCGTAGTTAGTAGCTAGATGGCTTCCTCTCTCTCTTTTGATTCTCAATACAATGGTCTCTTGTGGATCTATTTTATGTAGCTCTTTTTGCAGTGTGTTTGTTGGGATCCGATGAACTTTGAGTTTATGATCAGATCTATGTTTTTATCCATGAAAGTTATTTGACTTCCTTTGATCTCTTATATGCATGATTATTTATAGCCTCGTATTTCTTCTTCGAATCTTTGGTTTAGTTAGGCCGACTAGATCGATTTTTCTTGCCATGGGAAGAGGTGATTTCTGATGGGTTTGATTTTACAGTGCTTTATCCCAGTGACAGAAGGAGAAATGACACGTATGCATCGTTGCCATTAAGGATAACAAGATGGGGTCTATTTCTACATAAATAGATCTTGTCTACATCATGTCATCGTTCTTATTGCATTACTCCGTCTCTCCATGAACTTAATAAACTAGATGCATGCTGGATAGCGGTCGATGTGTGGAGTAATAGTAGTAGATGCAGGCAGGAGTTGGTCTACTAATATTGGACGTGATTCCTATGTAATGATCATTGCCTGGATACCATCATGATTATTTGAAGTTCTATCAATTGCCATACAGTAATTTGTTTATCCACCATATGCTATTTTTCTTGAGAGAAGCCACTAGTGAAATTTACGGCCCCCGAGTGTCTTCTTTATCATATTTGCCTTCAAGATCTATTTTTATTTGATTTTATTTTCAGATTTATTAATCCAAAAACCCATCACTGAGGGAAATACCTACCATTGTTGTGCTGCATCACCCTGTCCTCTTTGGGGAAATACTGACGTAGTTCTAGCCGCAATCAGGGCCACTGGGGGAAGCCATGGAAGAGGTTGTCGTGCCGAGTGATCGGACCCCGAAAGCCTCTGTTGTTGGGTTTGTGGCAAGTCCCGAGGCTCCCTCAGGCTCTACCCCGGAGAATGTCGTCGGGTGAGCGGTCCACGCACCGGATGCCCCCGTTATTGGGTTTACTGGGGTTCCCAAAGGCTCGCCTGGCGATGCTTCCGATAGTAGCGCCCCTATCTTTTTGGCCTTGGAGAGAAGCCTCCCAGTGGGCGTTCCCAACCTGGCGGAGCATGGCGGTCCATCGGGCGATGCCGCCTATGGCGGAGGGTACGTGGCTGCCTCCACGGTAGAGGAGATCATCAGGGATCCCCTCTCATGGGGGAGTTCCATCTAGTGTTGGGGACGAAGCATGGCCTGGCATGAGTTACCAGCAACGGCGTGTCTACTGGCCAATTTCTTCGTTTGATGGGTCGGGTGGCCGACCATCTCAAAGCCGACCTGGAAAATGAGAAGGTGGACTTGGCCCAGAGCTGGCAAGCCCTGGCCAAGCTTGGCAGGTTTTCCTAGCCCAAACTGCCCGCACCAGGCGGGAAGCCGAGGAGGTCCGGGAGCAAGTGTCTTCAGCCTTGATGGAGGCCAAGGCGGTCCGAGATCGTGCCGCCGATGAGGCCCGTGACAAGGTGGCCACCGATCTAGCGCAGGAGCGCCAAGCGTTGGAGGTACAGAATGTGAAGGCCATGGAGGAGTCTTTGAGGAAACAGAGGGACGATGCCTGCGTGGAGTGCGAGCGAGAGCTGGAGCTTCAGACCTCACATCTTTCTGAAGAGAAGCAGTCCCTCGTCGTCAAGTGTGAATCATTGGGAAAAGAGCTTAAAACGGTGAGGGGCTCCGTTGAAGAGGCTAGGTCCCATGCCGCTGAGAGTGATAGGACACAATATGCAGATGTGGAGAGAGTGGGAAGCTATAGGATGAGCTAAAGCATCTCAAAGGGGTGAACGTTAAGCTGGTGGAGTCCAACTCTCAGCCTAAAGATCAGGTACTCCGACTCGAAGGGTTGCAGTGATTGCTTGTATCTGCGTTGGTATTTCCGGGAAGAGGAGAAGATGATGTAGCACATCAATGACAAGTATTTACCTCAGATATGAAACCAAGGTTACCAATCCTGTAGGATAACCAAGCAACATTATGTAAATAGCAACTTCACGCAAAGCACAAAAACATGCAACCCAACGCGTAAGAGGGGTTGTCAATCCCTCCTCGGTATTGAGATAGATTAAATTGTATGAGATTGATAAATAGATCTAACTAAAACACAAAATAAAAAAATTAAGGAAAATCGCAGCAAGGTATTTTTGGTTTCATATGATAGGAAAATAGACCCTGGGGCCGTTGTTTTCACTAGAGGCTTCTCTCGAGAAAATAGCATACGGTGGGTAAACAAATTACTGTTGGGCAATTGATAGGAAAACAAATAATCAAGACGATATCCAAGGAAATGATCATGCATATAGGTATCACGTCCAAGACTAGTAGACCGAAATGATTCTGCATCTACTACTATTACTCCACACATCGACCGCTATCTAGCATGCATCTAGTGTATTAAGTTCATGGAAAAACAGAATAATGCAATAAGAACGATGCCATGATGTAGAAAAGATCTATTCATGTAGGAATAGACCCCATCTTTTTATCATTAATATC
This sequence comes from Aegilops tauschii subsp. strangulata, assembly GCF_002575655.3. Taxonomy (NCBI): domain Eukaryota; kingdom Viridiplantae; phylum Streptophyta; class Magnoliopsida; order Poales; family Poaceae; genus Aegilops; species Aegilops tauschii. The sequence goes on from NC_053040.3 coordinate 314,194,038, forward strand.
AACGATACATGCATGTCATGTCTCTTTCTGTCACTGAGATTGAGCACCGCAAGATCGAACCCATCACAAAGCACCTCTTCCCATGGCAAGGAAAATCAATCTAGTTGGCCAAACCAAACCAAAATTTCGGAGAAGAAATACGAGGCTATAACAATCATGCATAAAAGAGTTCCGCAAAGACTCAAATAATATTCATGGATAGAACTGATCATAAACCCACAATTCACCGGATCCCAACAAACACACTTCAAAAAGTCATTACATCAAATAGATCTCTAAGAACATTGAGGAGAACATTGTATTGAGAATCAAAAAGAGAGAAGAGGCCATCTAGCTACTAGCTATGGACCCGTAGGTCTGTGGTAAACTACTCACGCATCATCGGAGGGGCAACAAGGATGCTGATATATCAGCATCCCCAAACTTAATTCCTGCTCGTCCTCGAGTAGTTAAATGATAAAAATAGAATTTTTGATGTGGAATGTTGCCTAACATGTTCATCATATGTTCTTTTCTTTTTTAGCATGGACATTTGGACTTTTAGATGATTCGAAGCAATAGTCTATATTTGACATGAAGACATCAATACTCAAGCATATCAACAAGCAACGATGTCTTTCAAAATATCAACACTGAAGAAAGCTATCCCTAGCACATTATGCTTAATCATTGATCCATTCATTAAACACACTCAAATATTACCTATATCCAATGCACAAGTATGACAATAGTGTTCCCTAGTTGGTGCTTTGTAAGAGAAGATGAGACTCAAATAAAAATTAAAATTGCATAAAGTAAATAAATAGGTCCTTCGCAGAGGGAAGTAGAGATTTGTAGAGGTGCCAAAGCTCATAGCTTAAATTGAGAGATAAACTTGTTTTGACTGGCATGCTTTTCCTGTGAACAAAAATGACCGAGAATTCCCAATACTTTCCATGCTAGATAAATCATAGGCGGATCCCAAACATAAAGTAAAATTTATTCCTTTTTCCAGCATTCTTTCACAATCCATGGCTAGCCGTATCCACGGGTGCCTTCCATACCAACACTTTAAAGGAATTTATTATTTTACAACATAAATAAATGTTCAAATTACTACAAACTAATCTATTTTCGACAGATTTTGTTTTTGATGCATTGTTTTGCTTGTTTTGATGAAACTATGGATTGTATCGGGGGGTATAAGCCATGGAGAAGTTAGAATACAGTAGGTGTAACGAAAAAATAAAATATTAATGGGTTTGCAAGAGTATTTAAAGTATTGATTTGCTTTACTATACTAATGGATCTCATAAGGTTTTATTGAGTTTTGTGTGATTGAAGTTTTCAAGTTTTGGGCGAGATCACGATGGATGAAGGAATAAGAAGTGGCAAGATCCTAAGCTTGGGAATGCCCAAGGTATTATTTAAGGACTCCCAAGCAACTAAGCTTGGGGATGCTTTCTTCTACCAACTATCGGTAATTTTACTTGGAGCTATATTTTTATTCCTCACATATCATGAGTTTTGCTTGGGGCGTCGTGTATTATATGAGTCTTTGCTTTGTTTGCCTTTTAGTTTATCACAATCATCTTTTCTGAACACACTTGTTTGAGAGAGCCACACGTTTATCATAATTTGTTAGAATGCTCTATGTGCTTCACTTAAATCTTTTGAGCTAGCTAGGCAGTTGCTCTAGTTCTTCACTTATATCTTTTTGAGCACGACGTTGGTTATATTTTGAAGAAATATTTTCACTCTCATGCTTCACTTATATCTCTTTGAGAGTTGATAAGATTAAATTTTGAAGAAATATTCGCACTCTCATCCTTCACTTATATTTCTTTGAGAGTTGATAATAGCAATGGTAATTTGCACAAGATATGAATTTGGTCCCAAAGTGATGAATTTCCAAGGGGGTATAATAAAAACTTTCATATAGATAATTGGATATGTTAAACTTGATTCTTCGCAATAGTTTTGCCATATGGAGATGATAATATGTGAGTCATGTTGGTGAGTAATTGTGCTTTAGTAAGAATGTTGGTGTTAAGGTTTGTGATTCCCTATGCATGCACATAAAGTCAATAGTTATGTAATGAAGTTACATCCTACTTATGGTGCATTATTCAGTGTTAGTTATGTTCATTGCTTCTTTATGACTATTTTTGCTTTTTGGTTGGTTGCTTCACTGGTACAGCGACGTCCTAAACAAATGGTTTAAAACCCCTTTCCGCGACGGCATTTGGAACCGCCGCCAAGTGAGTGTGGGTGAAAGCACACGTGCTCCCTCGGTGATTTTGGTAATTATTGTCAACATATCTCTTGTTGGACTAATGCTTCTACCTAGTATGTTTCAGATAAGTTCAACAATGGAGTGGCATGGACTAGAGGATGTGGAACCTCTTCAAAATGCTAAAGACAAAGGATTGGCTCAAGCTCAAAGCTCAGGACTCTACATTTTCTATTTTAGTGATCCAAGATCACATTGAGTCCATAGGAAAGCCAATACTATTAAGAGGGGATGAGGTGTGGCTTAATGGCTTGCTTGCTCAAAGTGCTTAGTGATATGCTCCAAAGCCCTCAACTACTTTCTCACATCCACATATGTCCTAAACCAAAAAGTTCAACTCGGCCCCACCGAAATTTCATATCCGGAGCCACCGAGTTCAACTGACATAGCCACTGCCAGAAACCCTAATCAATTCGGTCTCACTGATGGATCTCTGTCTCACCGAGATGGGCTTGCAAACTCTCGGTTGCCTATTGCAGTAATTTCGGTCCCATCGAGATATGCAATCGGTCCCACCGAGTTTGCTTGGCCAACTCTCTGTTTCGCTTATTACCCAAATCGGTCCCACGAGTTTGAGTAATCGGTCAAACCGAGATGATGATTTACCCTAACCCTAGCACATCGGTCCCCCCGAGTTGATCCATTCAGTATCACCGAAATGCCTAACGGTCACATTATGAACCAAATCGGTCTGACCGAGTTCTATGAATCGGTCCCACCGAGTTTGGTGATTTGTGTGTAACGGTTAGATTTTGTGTGGAGGCTATATATACCCCTCCACCCACTCTTCACTCGTGGAGAGAGCCATCAGAACATGCCTACGCTTCCAACACATATTTTCTGAGAGAGAACCACCTACACTTGTGTTGAGGTCAAGATATTCCATTCCAACCACATAAATCTTGATCTCTAGCCTTCCCCAAGTTGCTTTCCACTCAAATCTTCTTTCCACCAAATCCAAATCCTGTGAGAGAGAGTTGAGTGTTGGGGAGACTATCATTTGAAGCACAAGAGCAAGGAGTTCATCATCAACACACCATTTGTTACTTCTTGGAGAGTGGTGTCTCCTAGATTGGCTAGGTTGTCGGTGTCAAAACTGGCGGATCTCGGGTAGGGGGTCCCGAACTGTGCGTCTAAGGCGGATGGTAACAGGAGGCCGGGGACACAATGTTTACCCAGGTTCGGGCCCTCTCAATGGAGGTAATACCCTACTTCTTGCTTGATTGATCTTGATGATATGAGTATTACAAGAGTTTATCTACCACGAGATCGTAGAGACTAAACCCTAGAAGCTAGCCTATGGTATGATTGTTGTTGTCCTACAGACTAAACCCTCCGGTTTATATAGACACCGGAGGGGGCTAGGGTTACACAGAGTCGGTTACAAGGGAGGAGATCTACATATCCGTATTGCCAAGCTTGCCTTCCACGCCAAGGAAAGTCCCATCCGGACACGGGACGAAGTCTTCAATCTTGTATCGTCATAGTTCAATAGTCCGGCCAAAGGATATAGTCCGGCTGTCCGAGGACCCCCAAATCCAGGACTCCCTCAGTAGCCCCTGAACCAGGCTTCAATGATGATGAGTCCGGCGCGCAGATTGTCTTCGGCATTGCAAGGCAGGTTCCCCCTTCGAATACTCCATAGAAGATTTTGAACACAAGGATAGTGCCCGGCTCTGCAAAACAAATTCCACATACCACCGTAGAGAGAATAATATTCCCACAAATCTAATCTGCTGACGCATGTTGCAGCATGACATCACACCATGGCCCGGTCGTTATTCGAACCGTTTTTCACAACCAGCCACTACACATATCATGAGGCGGTTTCCTTGGCACGTCTTGTCGAAGCAGAGATCGTGCCCCCTTATCACGGGATTCTCATCAATACGGGTGTGGGTAACCCAACCGCGCCATCAATTACGGCGCTTGGGGAATAAGTGGTTTTACCAGGCAAGTGGGGAGGCGCAGAATCCCTGCTGCCTTTATAAGGGGATAAGGACTCCCTTTCGCACCCACACTTTCTATTTCCCGATTCATTCCCCTCCGCCCAAGCTCCAGCGCCCAAGCGTTCATCTTCTCTACCCACAAAAGGCCTTCCGAAAATGTCCGGATCCGGAGCAGGAGGCAAGTGGATGGCCTCTACCGTCTGGGAGAAGGATATGAAAAAGCTTCGGGAGGCCGGGTATCTGGCCAAGAAAATCAGCCACCGTCTCCCGACGGCGGGACAGATCGTCCCCACTCCGGAACCCCACGAGAGGGTTGTATTCCTCCCTCAATTTGTCTGCGGGCTAGTGTTTCCCCTCCACCCATTAGTTCGCGGCATCATGTATTATTATGGGATCGATCTTCACGATCTGTCCCCTAATTCCTTCCTCAACATCTCGACATTCATTGTCGTGTGCGAGGCTTTTCTCCGCATCTCGCCACACTTCGGCTTATGGCTGAAGATTTTGAATGTGAAGCCCAAGGTAGTGGGCGGGGGCGCTATGGTGAGCAAGATGCCCAACGTCACATGGCCAACATGCACCTTTAACGATTCCGTCAAGGAGTGGCAACAACAGTGGTTTTACATCACCGAGCCGCGCGGCACGGAATGGACCGCCACTCCCGAGTTTCGATCCGGTGCCCCTCTGCGGCTTACATTCTGGGTCAAGAAGGGCCTGAGCTGGTCTTCGTCCGACGAATTGTCGGCGCTCCAGACGCGCGTTAAAGATATGGGAGACAAGAACATTGAACTTGTCAATGTAGTCCAGGTGATGTTGGTTCGCCGGATCCTGCCTTGTCAACACCGGACTTGCAATCTATGGGAATTCGATCCGGCCAAGCACCAGACCCTGCGAGAGCTTTTCGGCTCCTCGCACAAGGACATCTGGCAGGTGCTCTTCAAGTCCAGCAAATCATGGCCGGACTCCGCCGAAGACCGCGTGTATCAACTGTCCCGCCCTGCAAGTTCGGCAAGTCATCATACTTTTTATCCGCATAACCCAAGGGAAGCGCTTAATGTGTTTTCTACAGTTCTCCTAGGGCTGGACGAAGAAGGCGGAGTGGATACATTGTCCGGCCCCGCTGCCCGAAGAACCAGCCATCCCACTTCTGACGAAGATGCTGGTCGCGGTGCCTTACAAGGTGCCGAAGAAGACGGCCGAGAAGGAGGCCAAAAAGACCCGGGGCGGCCTTCGTCACCGCGGCACTTCGGGCACAATGTCCGAAGGCTCCGATGCCCACTCCGCCTCCGAAGAGGATGAGGAGGAAGATGAATCCCCTGCGGGGGGAAGAAAGAAGAGGACGGCCTCTACACACTTGGAGGCCGAGCTGCCCAAAAGGGGAAAGGTTCCCCTTGCGGACGAGTCCACTGCCACCGCCGACAGCAGCCCGACATGGGATCCCAGGGCCCAGCCCCTGGTGAACTCGTAAGTATATAAAATCCGAGTATGTTTTAGGTGTCCGGACTCATTGTGGCTTAGTATTTTAACCTAAGCCATATTTTTTTGTAGTCAGGCGAGGTCCTGTACCAAACAATCCTCATCACAGGACTTGCTGAGCTCAAACGCTATGGAGAGCGGGACGCCCCCAAAGGCCCCTTCCTGCAAACAGGTGCATAACACCGAGGCTTCGTCCCAGAGGGACCCCGGCCAAGGAGGAGAGGAAAAGATCGTGAAGGCAGCGCCTGGAGGTCGAACTTTAGGGGCCGGACACATGGGGGAGAAAATTCCCATGGGAGCTGACGGCGGGGGCCATATTGAATTCGGCACTGAGCCGGATGCAATTCCGGAGACCAATACAGCTCCAGAATCAAGCAGGCGGCCTTTCTCAGCTTGAGGGGGCATGCCTGTTCCACCGGCAACCTCTGTCCAACCAGAGGTGTCGGATTCTTTGTTGGTGGCGCTGAAGAGCGCCTCCATCGTCGATGAACACCGTGCCCTTATGGGTGCGGCGATTGAGAAGATTCAGTCTGCTGAGAGTGGACTGAATGAAGCCTGTATCAGCCTTATAAAAGGTTTTGAGGTATGTTTTATGAGGTTTCGAAGAGTGTCATGGTATGGATAGTAGCCCCTGATACACTGTTCGGTGAAAAGAAAGAACAGGACAGAGGATCAAATTTATGTTCGCAGGAAGACTTACTGGATGACATCTATTTCTCTTCTATTATAAGCAGGCGTCTGTAGCGGCTGCTGCCTCTCAGACTGCGGAGGTCTCCGGACTGAATCAAAGTCTGGAGCGGGCCAAAGGAGAACTTGGCCAGTTGAAAATGCAGTTGGGAGATAAACAAGGTATGCACAAGTCTTGTTTGCATTTATTGCGAATGAATTTTTAGTATGATGAAATATGTTTCATGATTTGCGCTAGGGATGATGACCGAAGTCGAGGCTCTTAGGAAGGCTGTGGCCGAGGCCGAGAAAAAGGCAACCACTGAGCAGGCTCTTCGTGAGAAGCATGAGGCCAGGGTTATTAAAGCCGAGCAAGAGCTGCAAGAGGCCTTGAAGAAATGCGAGGCCTTGGAGCAGAGTTTAACGGAGAAAGAATCTGAACTCACCAAGGCGCATCAGGCCACGAGCGATGCCCGGGGGGAAACCCAAAGCGCCCTGCAGGGGATCCAAGAGGCGAGGAAGATCGCAGCGGTTAAGGCTTTTTCCATGTAAAGCAAGTATTCGAGGAGAAAATTATGTTTCTGATTTTGAATTCGGATTTCTCCAGGGGTATTTGAGGAGTTGGCCCGCAGCATATCGGATGCCACCCAATTCTACCGGGCCGAAGAAAGGAACACTGCGGATAAGCTCTTCTGGTCGCAGTATTTGGCACCGAATTATCCGGTGCCTTTTGCCGATCAACCGAAACAGCTGATCGAACTGCATAAGGAGGCGGAACTAGCCATGAAAGATTTGGTTATCCGGCTATGGCCTGCCGAGCCGATTCCAAGCAGCTACTTCGGCCTCGTGAAGCGGCTTGTAAACGCTTGCCCTCGACTTGACGTCATCAAGCAGTCGGTCTGTATAGAAGGTGCGCGAATGGCCTTCGCCTGCGCAAAGGTGCACTGGGGGAAGATGGATGCCGAAAAGCTGATGACCGACGGACCGCCAGAGGGGAAGGAGCACCGCAAGCCCGAATTATATTATGAGAGTGTCCTGAAAGGATCCTACCTTGCAACGGAGCTATGCACCACGGACATTATATTTCCATGAATGCCAATCATGTTGTCCTTTGTAATGTTTGAACAAGGTCATTTATTTGTCGCCTGTTATATAAAAGTTTACCCTCCTGTGCGGCCGTTTTATATGTTAAACCTGAGAGTTGGCTAGTCGTCGGCTTCTACCCCCACGTAAGAAGTACGGGGGTGTTCGGGATAAACCTGAGCACTCTTTATCCCAGTTTTGGGTCCTTCGAAGGAGGTGCTCAGCACAACTAACCAGGCAATCGGACTATAGGGCTTTATCACTCTCACTTAGCCATAGGAGCTTTAGTATGGTAGGCGCAGCCCGTGTGTTCGGAAGACCGTACTAGGGGCTCTATAAGCACCTGATCGGAGAAAAAACCGATCCATCGCAGGCTGCATTGGTTATGGCATTATGCGGGAGAAATCCTTAAAGATTTGTGACCTCTCGAAGAGCTGGCCAGCTCTCGCCGTATCATGACAGTCAGTTTTCGTATTTCTCTACTGAGGTGCTCGTTCGGAAGAACCGGGACACAATCGCAGTAGTTCTCCCAGTGCTACCTTAGCCGAACATAAGGTACCAAAACATGGGAGCCGGGCAAACCCAACTATTGACCCAAGACATGATTCGGAGCTGATGCATATAATGCTATAGGTTCGGGGTGCCGAACTTCCATGAAGGTGTTCGGACTTTATTGCCGTGTTATGGGTAAAACGAAGCCCCTGGCATATTTTAAGGCATATCGCTGTATACGGATGCCACTTGACAAAATGATTTCAATAAGAAATAACAGCAGGCAAACGTCATATAAATCCACATGTTGTATTTGAATAGTACGTCTATGCGTATGGGTACAAGTAATGTGATAAAAAAGGAATATGATTGCGGAACCTGCTGAGACCAGGGGGAAGAGGCTGAATGCGGATCCGTAATATAGCCAGATGGTCACTGCGGGGAATGTCTAAGGATTCCCATACGCGTTCAAGCTGCCTCCGTGTAGCCTGTCCTGATCGGCGCAAAGGTGAACCTACGAAGGAAATGTAAGAAATATTTACGTGCCGGAGGGCGGTTGAGCAGCTGAGTTCGACCTGTCCTGGCCTTCGCCGGAGTGTTTAGTTGAGCTCTGGACGAGCCGAGCTATCCTTCCGCGAAGTAGTTCGGAGTCCCTTGATGTTGTCCGGGAGCCTGGTCGTCGACTCGAGGTTCGGCTGCAAGGTGCTTCTCGTTGTTTCTGCTGTTAAGGCAGTGGTGTATTTGTTGGTGCCGAGGGAAGGTTCGGCCTTGCCATTAACCGTGATGACGCCGCGTGGACTGGGCATCTTGAGCTTACGGTAGGCAAAATGTGGCACCACGTTGAATTGAGCGAACGCGGTTCGTCCGAGAAGTGCTTGATAATCACTGCAGAAAGGGACGATTTCGAAGATTAACTCTTCGACACTGTAATTTTCTGGTGATCTGAAGACTACCTCAAGGGCAATGGAGCCTGTACAGCTAACCTCCACACCTGGTATAATGCCTCTGAAAGTGGCTGTAGTGGGTTTGATCGCCGAATGATCGATGCCCATCTTGCGCACTGTGTCCTGGTAAAGCAGATTTAGACTGCTACCTCCGTCCATAAGGACTCGAGTGAGGTGGAACCCGTCTATTATTGGGTCGAGGACTAGTGCAACCGGATTGCCCTGATTGGCGTTAACCGGACGATCCGTGCGGTTGAAGGTGACCGGCCCTAGTTTATATTGTGGGACGACTAGTTTCGTTGAGTCGCCATCCCTAAGGGTGCATATCTGGTCCGAGTTGGTAAGTTGGGTGGTATTTACCACATTCACCGATTGAATATGCGGGGGAAATTTCTTTTGCCCTCCTGTGTTCGGTGATCTGGGCTCTTCGTCGCTATCGTCGCTTTGAGACCCCCCTTCATCTTTGGCGCCTGCCCTGCCGGCTTGTTTGAAGACCCAACATTCTCTGTTGGTATGGGTGGCTGGCGTTTCTGGGTGCCATGAATTTGGCATTGGCGATCGAGTATGCGGTCCAGACTGGATGGACCCGGATTTTTATTTTTGGGTGGCCCTTTCCGCTGACCGGACTTTGAGCTCCTGAACCCGGCACTAACTGCCGTATTTTCGGCGTTTTCACCATATTTGCGGCGCTTGTGTTTGTTGCGTCGTGGTTTGCCGTTGCTATCCCTGGCTTCTGATATGCCAGGTTTGCTTGCTGTACTGGTACTACGAGTCAACCAGCTATCTTCGCCCGCGCAAAAGCGGGTCATAAGTGTCGTGAGGGCTGCCATGGATTTTGGCTTCTCTTCGCCGAGGTGTCGGGCGAGCCATTCGTCACGGATATTATGCTTAAATGCTGCTAAGGCCTCTGCATCCGGACAGTCGACTATTTGGTTCTTCTTGGTTAGGAACCGGGTCCAGAATTTCCTGGCCGATTCCCCTGGCTGCTGAGTTATATGACTTAAATCGTCACCGTCCGGCGATCGCACATAAGTGCCCTGGAAATTGTCCAGGAATGCCTCTGCCAGGCTCTTCGAACTTCCGATGGAGTTTGCCGGCAAGCTATTGAGCCAATGCCGAGCCGGCCGTTTGAGTTTTAGCAGGAGATACTTGATGGCATGTAGGTCATCCCCGCGGGCCATGTGAATGTGGAGGAAGAAGTCTTCTATCCATACCGCCGGGTCTGTAGTACCATCATATGATTCAATGTTTATGGGTTTAAACCCTTCTGGGAATTCGTGATCCATTACTTCATCAGTGAAGCATAGGGGGTGTGCGGCGCCTCTGTGCCGGGCTATATCACGACGCAGTTCATACGAGTCTTGTGTGCTGTGTTCGGCTCGGCCGGATTTTCTTTTAGTGTATCCGGCGTGATGATCATCATCACGTGTTGGTGCGTGTCCCCGTGATCCGTAGATCGATCTTGCATGTTTTGACTTGTTTTCCAATACGCCTCGCAGGTACTACGTGTTGCCCCGGGCCTTGGTATTTTTTGTTTAAGTGGCGGCGGGGTGCGCGCTGGACTACGGGCTGATATGCCTCTCTGTCTCGGCCATGAGGTGGCTGATCTGCCGCATCGTACGCTGGTGGTGTATGTTTTAGTTCTTCCTCCTTGAGTCGAGGTAGCAACCTGCGCTTTGGGTAACTCTTGGTTGGGCGCTCGAGTTCGTATTCCTCGGATGCTAGGACTTCAGTCCATCTATCCGCTAGCAGATCTTGATCAGCTCGAAGCTGTTGTTGCTTTTTCTTCAGGCTATTTGCCATGGCTATAAGCCGGCGCTTGAAGCATTCCTGCTCGACGGGATGCTCACGCACGAGAAATTCTTCGTCGCCGAGGCTCACTTCGTCTTCGGAGAGAGGCATGTAATTGTCATCCTCAGATTCTCCGTCTGCTGCCTGTTCTGGAGGGCTAGCTTGTTCACCCTCCTGCTCGAGGTCTGGCTGGAGGGGATTATCGTCGTCTTCGGCACTATCCAGAGCGTTATTGTCTCTTGTGCCGGTATCGCTGCTTTTGCTATGGCGAGACTTAGAGCGGCGCCGCTGACGTCGGTGCTTGGGTTGCTTCTTGGAGGAATTATCCTCCGTTGTCTTGTCGCCATCCCCTTCTTTGGGGGTGTCCACCATGTATATGTCATATGATGAGGTGTCCGTCCAGCGCCCTATGGGCGGTGGTTCTTGTTTGTCTCCTGCATCGTCGTCCATACCGTCGATGTCTTCGGAGCCGAAGTCGAGCATGTCGGTTAAATCGTCGACAGTGGCTACTAAGTGGGTGGTGGGTGGGTCGCGAATTTCTTCGTCATCCGCATCCCATTCTAGCCGGACATAGTTCGGCCAAGGGTCTCCTGACTAGGAGAGAGACCTTAATGAATTTAGCACATCGCCAAAAGGAGAGTGCTGAAAGATATCTGCGGAGGTAAACTCCATGATCGGCGCCCAATCAGATTCGATGGGCACGGACACAAGCGGCTCGGAGTCCGTGGCCGGGGACGAATCCAACAGTTCGGCAACATGGGTCTCGTAGGAGGTGAAGTCAGTATTCGGCGCTATCGCCACTGAGCGTGCGGCCTCCGTGGAGGGGTCCATCCACCCGTCCACAAATGGCGCAACTTGTTCCGGATTGAGGGCTCGAGTAGTTGCAGGTGTGATCTCCCGAACACAGTCCAATGGCAGAGCTAAATCAAGCTCGTCGAGATTGTACAGCGCACCTGACATGGGCTCGAATCCGTCGAAGATCAAGTCTCCGCGGATGTCGGCAGTATAATTCAAGTTTCCAAATCTGACCTGATGGCCAGGGGCGTAGCTATCGATCTGCTCTAGATGGCCAAGCAAGTTAGCCCGCAGTACGAAGCCGCCGAATACGAAGATCTGTCCGGGGAGGAAAACCTTACCCTGGATCGCATCATTGCCATCGAGTTGTCCGATGATCGAAGGAGCCATCAAGCCTTACGGTGACGGCACAGTGGAACTCTCAATGAAAGCACCAATGTCAGTGTCAAAACCAGCGGATCTCGGGTAGGAGGACCCGAACTGTGCGTCTAAGGTGGATGGTAACAGGAGGCGGGGCACACAATGTTTACCCAGGTTCGGGCCCTCTCGATGGAGGTAATACCCTACTTCCTGCTTGATTGATATTGATGATATGAGTATTACAAGAGTTGATCTACCACGAGATCGTAGAGACTAAACCCTAGAAGCTAGCCTATGGTATGATTGTTGTTGTCCTACGGACTAAACCCTCCGGTTTATATAGACACCGGAGGGGGCTAGGGTTACACAGAGTCGGTTACAAGGGAGGAGATCTACACATCCGTATTGCCAAGCTTGCCTTCCACGCCAAGGAAAGTCCCATCCGGACACGTGACAAAGTCTTCAATCTTGTATCTTCATAGTTCAACAGTCCGGCCAAAGGATATAGTCCGGCTGTCCGAGGACCCCCTAATCCAGGACTCCCTCATAGGTGTCACTTGGGACCCTCCGTCAAGATTGTGGAGTTGAACCAAGGGGTTTGTAAGGGCAAGGAGATCGCCTACTTCGTGAAGATCTACCCTAGTGAGGCAAGTCCTTCGTGGGCGACGGCCATGGTGGGATAGACAAGGTTGCTTCTTCGTGGACCCTTCGTGGGTGGAGCCCTCCGTGGACTCGCGCAATCATTACCCTTCGTGGGTTGAAGTCTCCATAAACGTGGATGTACGATAGCACCACCTATCGGAACCACGGATAAAAAATCTCCGTGTCTCCAAATTGCGTTTGCACACTCCAATCCCATCCCTTTACTTTCTTGCAACTTGCATGCTTTACTTTCCGCTGCTCATATACTCGTTGTCATGCTTGCCTGATATGTATTGTGAATGCTTGAACTTGTGCTAAAACTCCACATCAACATAAAGAATTAAAAACTGCAATTTTTCTTGATTAGAGTCTATTCACCCCCCCTCTAGACACCTCTTCTCGATCCTTTCAATTGGTATCAGAGCTTTGGTCTCCATTGCCTTGGTTTAAACACCTTTGGAGGAACATGGATGTGTCTACTTTGGGGAGTCTTAGACGTAGAGTGCCTATTCTTGATGGAGAGTTCTTCTATGAGTGAAAAATGAAATGCTTGAGATTTTCAATGAATATCATTTGAACAAGTACATTACTAGCCCTTGTGCACCTCATATTGATCCTTTGCATCCTACACCCGAAGAGGATCTTGACATGATTCACAATCTTAGAACTATCAATCTTATCATTAGAGGATTGCCCAAAAATTTGATTGCTAGTTTGCCTACTCTTGATTGTTCCTATACTATTTGGAGATTTCTTGAGGAATGATTTCCAAATTATTCCTTGAAAAATTTAGACGAAATTATCCATAAGTCTATTGCCTTGAGTAAGATGAATTCCAGTGATCCTATGTTTGGTGATTGTCTATTTGAGCTTACCAATCTCATGCGTGCCAAAGGAGATGTTGGAATCATTAGCAATATCATTTCCGAAGCTATTAGAATTCACAAAGATAACCATAATAATTATCATTTATCTAATGAATTACCCTCTCTAGGGGTTGATCAATCACAAGATGATGTTGAACCTGGATACTATGATGAGGGTGATGATAGTGACTATGATCTTGATGATGCGATGAGACACTTTGGTCTTATGGCAAATCTTCGCGGCTACATGGCTGGAGGAAAGGAATGGGTCCTTGATAGTGGATGTACTGATCATATGACCGGAGATAAAGATATGTTCCGTGAGCTTGCTGAAAACGACGGCCCTCGAAAGTATGTCACCTTTGGTGATAACTCAAAGGGTAAGGTGGTTGGCCTAGGTAAGGTGGCCATCTCACATGATAGCTCCATACATAATGTCATGCTCGTTGAATCTCTTGGGTACAATTTACTTTCAGTATCTAGACTTGCTGATTTTGGTTTCAATGTCCTATTTACTGAGATAGATTGCCAAGTGTTTCGATGAGACAATCATAAAATGGTCTTTACTGGTATACGCAGAGGTGATCTTTACATTGTTGATTTCACTAAAAAGGCTCAACCTAGAACTTGCTTAATTGCTAAATCTTCTAAAGGCTGGTTGTGGCATAGAAGGCTAGGTCATGTGGGCATGCGAAATCTTGATAAGCTTATTAAAGGTGATCATATCCTTGGAGTAAAAGATGTCATATTTGACAAGGATAGACTATGTAGTGCTTGTTAGGCAGGAAAACAGGTTGGAGGAAGTCATCGTGCGAAGAACATCATGACCACTAGAAGACCACTCGAGCTACTTCACATGGATCTCTTTGGTCCCAATGCCTACAAGAGTCTCGGTGGTAACTCATTCGGACTAGTCATAGTCGATGATTATTCAATATTTACGTGGGTGTTCTTTCTTGATGACAAATCACAGGTCCAAAATATCTTCCAAAACTTCGCTAGGAAGGCCCAAAATCAATTTGACGTGAAGATCAAGAAGGTTCGGAGCGACAACGGAACGGAGTTCAAGAACGCAAATGTGGATACCTTTCTGGATGAAGAAGGGATTTCACACGAGTTCTCGGCTACGTACACGCCTCAACAAAATGGAGTTGTTGAGAGAAAGAACTGGACTCTTATTGAGATGGCAAGAACGATGCTTGATGAGTACAAGACTCCAAAACGCTTTTGGGCGGAAGCGGTTGAGACAGCTTGTCATGCAACAAATCGATTGTATCTTCTACGAGCTCCTCACCGGTAACAAACCCCAAGTTGGATACTTTCGAGTATTTGGCTCAAAGTTCTACATTCTTGATAAGCATCGTCGTTCTAAATTTGCTCCTAAATCTCATGAAGGTTTCCTACTTGGTTATGGTTCAAACTCTCACACTTACCGTGTCTACAACAATTTCTCCCGAAAGGTTGAAGAGACGGTAGATGTGAAGTTTGATGAATCTAACGGCTCGCAAGTAGAGCAATTGCCAATTGATGTAGGAGAAAAAGACCCTTCGGAAGCTATCCAAGACTTGTCTATTGGCAAGATTCTTCCAACGGAGGTGAAGGAGAGTACCTCATCCGTCCAAGTGGAAGCTTCTACCTCACGACAAGGTGAACCAAGAACTGATACGGACGCATCCAAAAGTGGGACACACCAAGATGAAGAAAACGAGGAAGTACACCAAGATGAACATCAACAACCTCCTTCTCCAGCACGACAAGAGAATGACAACGTCAACAATGAAGAAGACCAAGAAGAAGAACAAGATGAAGAGGATGTTCCACCTCGAGCCAAGCCAAAGCTCCCACGAGTTCGAGCAAGAATCGCCAAAGACCATCCCGTCGAACAAATCTACAATGATATCCAAACCGGGAGAATCACTCGCTCTAAAACTCGTTTTGCTAATTTCTGTGAACGTTACTCATTCATCTCGAGCATTGAACCTATGAAGGTTGAAGAAGCATTGGAAGATCCGGATTGGATTAACGCTATGCATGAAGATCTAGACAACTTTGAGAGAAACCAAGTGTGGACATTGGTCGAGAAGCCCGACAACAACCACAACATCATTGGTACCAAATGGGTGTTTCGCAAAAAGCAAGATGAAGATGGTCAAGTCGTCCGCAACAAAGCACGCCTAGTCACCCAAGACTACACTCAAGTCGAAGGTATGGACTATGGTGAGACATATGCTCCCGTTGCTAGACTTGAGTCCATTCGCATCTTATTGCTTATGCTAATCACCATGATATCACCTTGTACCAAATGGGCATTAAAAGTGCTTTTCTAAATGGTGAAATTGAGGAGGAAGTTTATGTTAAGCAACCTCCCGGCTTTGTCAATCCTAAGAAACCTAATCATGTTTACAAGCTTCACAAAGCCCTTTATGGTCTTAAACAAGCTCCTAGAGCGTGGTATAAATGCTTAACCAAGTTCCTCATTGAAAAAGGCTTTGAAATTGGAAAATAGATTCTACTCTTTTTACTAAAAGGGTTAATGGAGAACTATTTGTGTGCCAAATTTATGTTGATGATATTATATTTGGTTCGACTAACCCTCATTTTAGTGAGAAGTTTGGAAAGCTAATGTCGGAGAAGTTTGAGATGTCTATGATGAGTGAACTCAACTTCTTCCTTGGTTTGCAAATCAAGCAAACTAAGGAAGGTACCTTTGTTTCTCAAACAAAGTACACCAAGGACTTATTCAACAAGTTCAATATGCAAGAATGCAAAGGTATGTCTACACCCATGCCTACTAGTGGACATCTTGACTTGACTAAGGACGGTGAACCGGTTGATCAAAAAGTTTACCACTCTATGATTGGTTCATTGTTATATCTATGTGCCTCTCACCCCGATATTATGCTGAGTGTGTGCATGTGTGCACGATATCAAGCGGCCCCTAAAGAGTGTCATCTTAAGGCTATGAAAAGGATAGTGAGATACTTAATCCACACACCAAATTTTGGCATTTGGTATCCTAAGAGGTCTTCTTTCGATCTTGTTGGTTATTCCGATTCGGACTATGCCGGAGACAAGGTTGATAGAAAGTCCACTTTGGGTAATTGTCAATTTCTTGGTAGATCTCTTGTGTCTTGGTCCTCCAAGAAACAAAACTCGGTATCCTTAGTCACCACCGAAGCGGAATACATTGCTGCCGGTTCATGTTGTGCTCAATTACTTTGGATGACCCAAACTCTTAAAGATTATGGTATATACGTGAAACATGTTCCATTGCTTTGTGACAATGAAAGTGCTATCAAGATTGCTCACAATCCCATGCAACATTCTCGAACTAAGCATATTGAAGTGCGTCATCATTTCATTCGAGATCACGTTGCCAAAGGGGACATTGATCTTAAGCATGTTCACACCGATAAGCAATTAGCGGATATATTCACCAAACCGCTTGATGAGAAAGTCTTTTGCCGTTTGAGAGGTGAATTGAACATCATTGATGCCTCAAACTTGGAGTAGGAACTCCATTTGGATACATGTAAGGCATGAGCCTTTGACTAATCCTTGATATTTTTTTTCATAATGCTATCTATATATCTTGGATATTCTTGCACCCTTGCATGCTATCTAACCCTTGTAGGTACTTGGATGAATCTAAATCCATGAAATTGCAAATCACTCATATCTTGAGCAATTTCTACATCACCAAGTCTCTACACAATGGTGGTTGAAGACAAGGAAGCACAAAACCCTTCAAATATATCCTTTGATAAACTCTATGTTGAATTTTATGAGTGTCATTTTTTATACACAAGTGCTCTTCCTTGCAAAACTAACCCATGTAGGTAGATGAACTCAAATTCCAAGTGGTGCTCCCAACTCTTGATGAGCTACATCAACCTTGAGCAACCCACATAAGTTCAACTACATGATCAAGATCAACACCACCACCCAAGGTATGTTATTCCATCTTAGAGAAGCTTTACTCCAAATCATGGGGCAAAGCAACTCAACAAGATGTGAATACATCAAGATGCTTAAACAAAAAATGGTAACCCCATTTTGAGCTTAAACGATGATTATGACCTATGATCAAGTGCCCTCACTTGACTCTTAAGTCAATATACTCTGACATAGGTGACTTTGTCGCCGCCCAATTCTAGATGAAGTTCTCTAGTGTCTCTCTGAGTTCTTGCATTTGCTTCTTGCACAATTATTTCCCCTTCCCTTTCAAAAAAAAACTTCATCTAGATTTATTTTCTGTTTACTTGTGTTCTGCATTCTCTGCATCCAATTCATTGCAAATCTTTCAGCTAATTCCTTGCAAATCCTTGTGAGATCTGAATTGCCTAGTGAGCTGAGGTGACAAGTGTTTTCACTGTGATGAACTCGGTCACACCGGTTTGTTTTCTTCGGCCCAACCGAACTCTCTCGGTGCCACCGAAGCACACAACTCGGTGCTACCGATTTCGCTGCAGAAAAGATAGCTTGCCACTTGTTTCTGCATTCTTTCTGCTCCAGCTCCACTCAATGATTCTTGTCCTCTACCGGCATCACATTCAACTTGCTTTGTGCCTCAAGGACCAAACCCATTTGTAATAAAGACCCAGAAGATCCCTTCTTGGAAATTGATGTCAAAGGGGGAGAGAGAGATCACATCAAGGCTTAAGAGAGAATACTCAGGGGGACAGTGTAAGAAAACCCCAGATTCTTGGTGTTCAAGAGGAGAGAAGTCACATGTCTTTAAGAGGGGAAAGACATGTTCATATTTGATTGTTAGCATTAGCTCTATTAACTCTATTCCTTTCTTTTTCTTTGCTCTCATTTTCTGTTCCCCATCTTCTCCCAATATCCCATGCAAGATTCAGGGGGAGCAAGACAACTAAGGGAAGGAAATCCTCGAATTCATTGCACATCTTTACCTTTGGGGACATGTCTATATCCAATAGAGTACTCAGTACTCACTCTCTACATGTCATCCCAGTCTTGGTACTCTTGTGGTTTCTTTTGTTTGCTTTGGCTAGTAGATGTATCTGTATTATCTAACCTTGTTTACTCAGGTTCATTCCTTCCTAAGCCAACTCAAGACCGCAAGGTAAGTATATGCATCTCAGTCATGTGCATGAGAACTTCTTGCTAATGTACATACTGTTTGCAAGAAGGACTCATGAACATGAAGGTACATTTCCTATATTCACATCATTTACTCTGATGCATATAGCCAAGATACATATAACACATGGCTTACTCTGTCATGCTTATTCATTCACATGCTCCTATATTCCATATTTATATGATTGCATACATATAGGGGGAGCCTATGCATGTTATATGTCTTTCCAAAGCTTTACTTGTTATTCTCTATAGCTTTATCTAAAGCTTTGATGTATGTTGTCATCAATTACCAAAAAGGGGGAGATTGAAAGCACAAGTGCTCCCTGGGTGATTTTGGTAATTAATGTCAACATATCTCTTGTTGGACTAATGCTTCTACCTAGTATGTTTCAGATGAGTTCAACAATGGAGTGGCATGGACTAGAGGATGTGGAACCTCTTCAAAATGCTAAAGACAAAGGATTGGCTCAAGCTCAAAGCTCAGGACTCTACATTTTCTATTTTAGTGATCCAAGATCACATTGAGTCCATAGGAAAGCCAATACTATTAAGAGGGGATGAGGTGTTCCTTAATGGCTTGCTTTCTCAAAGTGCTTAGTGATATGCTCCAAAGCCCTCAACTACTTTCTCACATCCACATATGTCCTAAACCAAAAAGTTCAACTCGGCCCCACCGAAATTTCATATCCGGAGCCACCGAGTTCAACTGACATAGCCACTGCCAGAAACCCTAATCAATTCGGTCTCACCGATGGGATCTCGGTCTCATCGAGACGGGCTTGGAAACTCTCTATTGCCTATTGCAGTAATTTCGGTCCCACCAAGATATGCAATCGGTCCCACCGAGTTTGCTTGGCCAACTCTCTATTTCGCTTATTACCCAAATCGGTCCCACTGAGTTTGAGTAATCGGTCAAATCGAGATGAGGATTTACCCTAACCCTAGCACACCGGTCCCACCGAGTTGATCCATTTGGTCCCACCGAAATGCCTAACGGTCACATTATGAACCAAATCTGTCTGACCGAGTTCTCTGAATCGGTCCCACCGAGTTTGGTGATTTGTGTGTAATGGTTAGATTTTGTGTGGAGGCTATATATACCCCTCCACCCACTCTTCACTCGTGGAGAGAGCCATCAGAACATGCCTACACTTCCAACACATATTTTCTGAGAGAGAACCACCTACACTTGTGTTGAGGTCAAGATATTCCATTCCAACCACATAAATCTTGATCTCTAGCCTTCCCCAAGTTGCTTTCCACTCAAATCTTCTTTCCACCAAATCCAAATCCTGTGAGAGAGAGTTGTGTGTTGGGGAGACTATCATTTGAAACACAAGAGCAAGGAGTTCATCATCAACACACCATTTCTTACTTCTTGGAGAGTGGTGTCTCCTAGATTGGCTAGGCGTCACTTGGGAGCCTCCATCAAGATTGTGGAGTTGAACCAAGGAGTTTGTAAGGGCAAGGAGATCGCCTACTTCATGAAGATCTACCCTAGTGAGGCAAGTCCTTCGTGGGCGACGGCTGTGGTGGGATAGACAAGGTTGCTTCTTCGTGGACCCTTCGTGGGTGGAGCCCTCCGTGGACTCGCGTGATACGTCTCCAACGTATCTATAATTTATGAAGTATTCATGCTATTATATTATCCATCTAGGATGTTTAATGGGCTTTACTATGCACTTTTATATTATTTTTGGGACTAACCTATTAACCCTTGTTTCAGTGTTTTGAAGAAAAGGAATATCAAACGGAGTCGAAACGGAATAAAATCTTCTGGAGAAGTTATTTTTGGAAGGAAAGCAACCCGGGAGACTTGGAGTGCACGTCAGGAAAGCAACGAGGGAGGCCCGAGGCAGGGGGCGCGCCCACCCCCCTTGTGCACGCCCTCCACCCTCGTGGGCCCCTCGTGGCTCCCCTGACGTATTTCATCCTCCTATATATACTCATATACCCTAAAACCTTCGGGGAACAGAATAGATCGGGAGTTCCGCCGCCGCAAGCCTCTGTAGCCACCAAAACCCAATCGGGACCCTGTTCCGGCACCCTGCCGGAGGGGGGATCCCTCACCGGTGGCCATCTTCATCATCACGGCGCTCTCCATGACGAGGAGGGAGTAGTTCACCCTCGGGGCAGAGGGTATGTACCAGTAGCTATGTGTTTGATCTCTCTCTCTCTCTCGTGTTCTTGAGGTGGTACGATCTTGATGTATCACGAGCTTTGCTATTATAGTTGGATCTTATGATGTTTCTCCCCCTCTCCTCTCTTGTAATGGATTGAGTTTTCCCTTTGAAGTTATCTTATCGGATTGAGTCTTTGAAGGATTTGAGAATACTTGACGTATGTCTTGCCGTGTTTATCTGTGGTGACAATGGGATATCACGTGATCCACTTGATGTATGTTTTGGTGATCAACTTGCGGGTTTCGCCCATGAACCTATGCATAGGGGTTGGCACATGTTTTCGTCTTGACTCTCCGATAGAAACTTTGGGGCACACTTTGAAGTACTTTGTGTTGGTTTGAATAGATGAATCTGAGATTGTGTGATGCATATCGTATAATCATACCCACGGATACTTGAGGTGACATTGGAGTATCTAGGTGACATTAGGGTTTTGGTTGATGTGTTAATTAAGGTGTTATTTTACTACGAACTCTAGGGCTGTTTGTGACACTTATAGGAATAGCCCAATGGAATGATCGGAAAGAATAACTTTGAGGTGGTTTCGTACCCTACCATAATCTCTTCGTTTGTTCTCCGCTATAGTGACTTTGGAGTGACTCTTTGTTGCATGTTGAGGGATAGTTATATGATCCAATTATGTTATTATTGTTGAGAGAACTTGCACTAGTGAAAGTATGAACCCTAGGCCTTGTTTCCTAGCATTGCAATACCGTTTACGCTCACTTTTACCTCTTGCTATCTTGCTTATATTTTCAGATTACAAAAACCTATATCTACCATCCATATTGCACTTGTATCACCATCTCTTCGTCGAACTAGTGCACCTATACAATTTACCATTGTATTGGGTGTGTTGGGGACACAAGAGACTCTTTGTTATTTGGTTGCAGGGTTGCTTGAGAGAGACCATCTTCATCCTATGCCTCCCATGGATTGATAAACCTTAGGTCATCCGCTTGAGGGAAACTTGCTACTGTCCTACAAACCTCTGAAATTGGAGGTCCAACAACGTCTACAAGAAGAAGGTTGCGTAGTAGACATCAAGCTCTTTTCTGGCGCCGTTGCCGGGGAGGTGAGTGCTTGAAGGTATATCTTTAGATCTTTCAATCGAATCTTTTTGTTTCTTGTTTTAGCACTAGTTTAGTTTATAAAAGAAAACTACAAAAAAAATGGAATTGAGTTTGCCTCATACGCTTCATCTTTTTAATATCTTTCGTGAGTATGATGGAAAGGAAAATTGTGCCAAAGTGTTAGAAGAAGAATGCATTAAATTTTTTGGCACTAAATCTTGGAATGATGAGCATGATTGCAATATTGTTAGTATGAATTCTATGAATATCCATGATGCTAATGATATGCAAAGCCACAAGCTTGGGGATGCCATGTTTGATGAAGATGATATTTTTTGTCCCCCATGTTTTGATGAGCAAATTTATTATGATGAAAGCATGCCTCCTATTTATGATGATTATTGTGATGACACGTATGCTCTAAGGAATAAGGATAACCATGAAACTTGTCATCTTGATCTTAATTTTCAATCACATGATAGTTATTTTGTTGAGTTTGCTCCCACTATTGTTGATGAGAATAAATTCTCTTATGTGGAGAGTAGTAAAATTCCTAAGCTTGTAGATCATGAAAAGAATGCTTTAGGTGCTGGTTATATTGTTGAATTCATTCATGATGCTACTGAAAATTATTATGAGGGAGGAATATATGCTTGTAGGAATTGCAATAATATCAAATTTCCTCTCTATGTGCTTAAAGTTTTGAAGTTATGCTTGTTCTGCCTTCCTATGCTAGTTGATTATTGTTCCCATAAGTTGTTTGCCCACAAAATCCCTATGCATAGGAAGTGGGTTAGACTTAAATGTGCTAGTCATATTCTTCATGATGCTCTCTTTATGTTTCAATTCTTATCTTTCATGTGAGCATCATTGAAATCGTCATGCCTAGCTAGGGGCGTTAAACGTTAGCTCTTGTTGGGAGGCAACCCAATTTAATTTTAGTTTCTTGCTTTTTGGTTCTGTTTAGTAATAAATAATACATCTAGCTTCTGTTTAGATGTGTTTTTATGTTTTAATTAGTGTTTGTTCCAAGTAGAACCTTTGGGAAGACTTGGGTGAAGCCTTTATGATCATGCTGTAAAAAACAGAAACTTTAGCGCTCACGAGATTAGCTAAAACTTTTTACTGGAGAGTGCTATTTAGTTAACTCTTTTTGAAGATGATTGACAAATTCCTCAGGTCCACCAATTTAGTTTAAAATTTTTGGAGTTCCAGAAGTATACGTTTGATACAGATTACTACAGACTGTTCTGTTTTTGACAGATTCTGTTTTCATTGTGTTGCTTGCTTATTTTGATGAATCTATGGCTAGTAAAATAGTTTGTAAACCATAGAGAAGTTGGAATACAGTAGGTTTAACACCAATATAAATAAAGAATGAGTTCATTACAGTACCATGAAGTGGTGTTTTGTTTTCTTTCGCTAACAGAGCTCACGAGATTTTCTGTTAAGTTTTGTGTTGTGAAGTTTTCAAGTTTTGGGTAAAGATTCGATGGACTATGTAATAAGGAGTGGAAAGAGCCTAAGCTTGGGGATTCCCAAGGCACCCCAAGGCAATATTCAAGGATAACCAAGAGCCTAAGCTTGGGGATGCCCCGGAAGGCATCCCCTCTTTCGTCTTCGTTCATCGGTAACTTTACTTGGAGCTATATTTTTATTCACCACATGATATGTGTTTTGCTTGGAGTGTCGTTTTATTTTCTTTAGCTTTGCTTGCTGTTATCTAGATTAATGTTTTGCATCTTTATTTTCAATAAAAATGTCAAGGATAGCCTTTACCATGCTTATTTTGCAAGTATACATGTTGCTGTTTCAAAACAGAAAGTTTACCGCTGTTGCAAAAATTCCCTAGAAAAGTCAGAATGTGATAAAATGTTGAAACCTTTTGCATAATAAGCTATGATAAATTTACTACAGTGGGAATTTTCTTTCATAATTTTTGGAGATAGGGAAGTATGGATCTTGCTTCATTCTTTACAGACTGTCCTGTTTAGGCAGATTGCTGTTATGTTTGCATTGTTTGCATATGTTTGCTTGTTTAATGATTCTATTTGAGGATATGACTATTAAATATGCAGAGGCATTTAGTATGCAATGTTGAATAATAATTTTAGTGATTTGCTACAGTAGAGAATGATAAGGTTTTGCATGGATTTATACTAACCTATCTCACAAGTTCTTGTTGAGTCTTGTGTGAATGAAGCTTTTAAGATTTAGGGAAACCGCGATATGAAAGGAATTAAGGAGACACAAATGCTCAAGCTTGGGGATGCCCAAGGCATCCCAAGATAATATTTCAAGAAGTCTCAAGCGTCTAAGCTTGGGGATGCCCCGGTTGGCATCCCACCTTTTTTCTTCAACAATTATCGGTTAGTATCGGTAGAGCCTAAGTTTTTGCTTCTTCATATGATGAGTGCTATCCTTGAAATGTCGTTTTCTTTAGCTTTGCTTGCTGTTTGAATAAAATACCAAGATCTGAAAGTCTTAAATGTTAGAGAGTCTTCACATAGTTACATAATTATTCGACTAGTCATTGATCTTCACTTATATGTTTTTGGACTAGTTTGTCATTTACTCATGTGCTTCACTTATATCCTATGAGTAAATGGTTGAATGATTTGAATATCATAAATATGAAATTATATATGTCTAATATGCTTATCCCATGGGGAGTAATGACTTTACACATAGGAAGTAGAGGTGGTAAATTTTTTGAAGGTTAGCATACATTGTATTGGTCACTTGAACAATTCATGAAAGAATGTTGAAGGAAGAGAGATCTCACATATAAATATACTATCTTGGACATCTTCTATGATTGTGAGCCCCATTAATTATTTTCAAACTTGAGCAAATTAGTTGAAGTTGGACAAGGAAGACAACATAATGATTTATGCTTGGGTATATTTGTATAGAAGTTATATTGTTATGGATCCTCTAACATGTGGTGCTTGCTATTTAGAATCCTTTTGCTAGCCACAATATCTGTACTAAGCGGTAATACTGCTTGTGCATCAAAATTCCTTGAAACAAGTTCCTTCCATGAGTGTCCACCATATCTACCTATATGCGGTATTTACCTGCCGTTCCAAGTAAATTTGCATGTGCCAAACTCTAAACCTTCAAATAATAATCTATTTTGTATGCCCGAATCGCTCATGTAGCGACTAGGGGTTAGAAGTATCTTCCATGCTAGGTGGGTTATTCTCACGATGAGTGGACTCCACTCATCATTCACGAGAAAATGGCTGGTAACTGGGATGCCCAGTCCTATGATCAAAAGATCAAAAATCAAATAAAAAATAATTGCAAACAAAACTCCCCAGGATTGATGATAGTTGGAGGCACCCGTTATTTCGGGCAAGCCATGGATTGATGATTGTTGGTGGAGGGGAGTAAAAATCTTTACCTTTCTGCTTGGGAACCGCCTATAATGTATGTAGTATGGAAGATATTGGGAACTCTTGTTCGTTATGTTGACAATGAAAGCATACCTCTCAAAATTATTTTCATCTCTATTTTTGCTTCGAGCTCTGGCACCTCTGCAAATCCCTGCTTCCCTCTGCGAAGGGCCTATCTTTTACTTTTATGCAAGAGTCAGTAGTATTCCTTCTCACTCCAACCTACTCTTTAGTTGGCAAGCATCATGTGATGGAAAGAACTAAGCATATATGGCCATTCAAATATATTTGAGCATGAATTATTATTGTTGACATTACCCTTGAGGTAAAAGGTTGGGAGGCGAAACATTGAGCCCCTATCTTTCTCTGTGTTCGATGAATACTATTTGTTCTAAAAATATGCTTTGAGTGGTAGCAATCATGGAAGACTAAATGATAGTTGAGTATGTGAAGTTTTCTGAATCAAAGCTCTGACATAGACTCTTCCTGAAAATAAGATGAATTGTAATTGTTTGATGACTAATAACATGGTTTGTTGGTTTTCAAGAAAGTTTATGATATATACTTTAACATGTGAATAGTTTGTTACTTGATCATGCAAAGTTTTATGATATGAGCTACTGTTATGACATATAATGATGCTAGAAAAGGTGATTGCAATTATCATTGATCAAACTTATGCACTTGCTAGTATTCACACTTCATAAATTATTTCTTTTATCATTTACCTACTCGAGGACGAGCAGGAATTAAGCTTGGGGATGCTGATACGTCTCCAACGTATCTATAATTTATGAAGTATTCATGCTATTATATTATCCATCTTGGATGTTTAATGGGCTTTACTATCCACTTTTATATTATTTTTGGGACTAACCTATTAACCCAGAGCCCAGTGCCAGTTCCTGTTTTTCCCTTGTTTCAGTGTTTCGAAGAAAAGGAATATCAAACGGAGTCGAAACGGAATAAAACCTTCTGGAGAAGTTATTTTTGGAAGGAAAGCAACCCGGGAGACTTGGCGTGCACGTCAGGAAAGCAACGAGGGAGGCACGAGGCAGGGGGCGCGCCCACCCCCTGGGCGCGCCCTCCACCCTCGTGGGCCCCTCATGGCTCCCCTGACGTATTTCTTACTCCTATATATATACCCATATACCCTAAAACCTTTGGGGAACAGAATAGATCGGGAGTTCCGCCACCGCAAGCCTCTGTAGCCACCAAAACCCAATCGGGACCCTGTTTCGGCATCCTGCTCGAGGGGGGATCCCTCACCGGTGGCCATCTTCATCATCACGGCGCTCTCCATGACGAGGAGGGAGTAGTTCACCGTCGGGGCTGAGAGTATGTACCAGTAGCTATGTGTTTGATCTCTCTCTCTCTCGTGTTCTTGAGGTGGTACGATCTTGATGTATCGCGAGCTTTGCTATTATAGTTGGATCTTATGATGTTTCTCCTCCTCTCCTCTCTTGTAATGGATTGAGTTTTCCCTTTGAAGTTATCTTATCGGATTGATTCTTTTAAGGATTTGAGAATACTTGATGTATGTCTTGCCGTGCTTATTTGTGGTGACAATGGGATATCACGTGATCCAGTTGATGTATGTTTTGGAGATCAACTTGCGGGTTCCGCCCATGAACCTATGCATAGGGGTTGGCACACATTTTCGTCTTGACTCTCCAATAGAAACTTTGGGGCACTCTTTGAAGTACTTTGTGTTGGTTTGAATAGATGAATCTGAAATTGTGTGATGCATATCGTATAATCATACCCACGGATACTTGAGGTGACATTGGAGTATCTAGGTTACATTAGGGTTTTGGTTGATGTGTGTCTTAAGGTGTTATTTTACTACGAACTCTAGGGCTGTTTGTGACACTTATAGGAATAGCCCAATGGAATGATCAGAAAGAATAACTTTGAGGTGGTTTCGTACCCTACCATAATCTCTTCGTTTGTTCTCCGCTATTAGTGACTTTGGAGTGACTCTTTGTTGCATGTTGAGGGATAGTTATATGATCCAATTATGTTATTATTGTTGAGAGAACTTGCACTAGTGAAAGTATGAACCCTAGGCCTTGTTTCCTAGCATTGCAATACCGTTTACGCTCACTTTTACCACTTGCTATCTTGCTGTTTTTATATTTTCAGATTACAAAAACCTATATCTACCATCCATATTGCACTTGTCACCATCTCTTCATCGAACTAGTGCACCTATACAATTTACCATTGTATTGGGTGTGTTGGGGACACAAGAGACTCTTTGTTATTTGGTTGCAGGGTTGCTTGAGAGAGACCATCTTCATCCTATGCCTCCCATGGATTGATAAACCTTAGGTCATCCGCTTGAGGGAAACTTGCTACTGTCCTACAAACCTCTGCACTTGGAGGCCCAACAACGTCTACAAGAAGAAGGTTGCCTAGTAGACATCATCGCGCAACCATTACCCTTCGTGGGTTGAAGTCTCCATCAACGTGGATGTACGATAGCACCACCTATCGGAACCATGGATAAAAAATCTCCGTGTCTCCAAATTGCGTTTGCACACTCCAATCCCATCCCTTTACTTTCTTGCAACTTGCATGCTTTACTTTCCGCTGCTCATATACTCCTTGTCATGCTTGCTTGATATGTATTGTGAATGCTTGAACTTGTGCTAAAACTCCACATGACCATAAAGATTTAAAAACTGCAACTTTTCTTGATTAGAGTCTATTCACCCCCCCTCTAGACACCTCTTCTCGATCCTTTCAGTGGGTGATAGGGGGACCTTCCCACATGACCCAGAAATCGTTGGGGATAGGCCCTCGTGGGACCTAGGCTGGGGCCGTGTGCGGTCGGGCGAGGCATGGAAACCCAATCATTTCCGTAGGTATGTACATCCCACACTGTGAATCCCAGAAATCATTTCCGTAGGTATGTACATCCCACATGGTGAATCCCATAAATCATTTCTGTAGGTATGTACATCCCACACGGTGAATCCCGGAAATCATTTCCGTAGGTATGTACATCCCACACGGTGAATCCCAGAAAATCATTTCCGTAGGTATGTACATCCCACACAGTTCTTTGTGTGGAAACGTTTGTGCAAGGTGGCCTAACGCAAACAGTTCACTGCCGGAAGCCGTGTGTGATTGTTAGTTGATCGAACACGCCTACTTTCTAGAAACCGTTTGGGTTGTTTGAGTTCATCGCCCACGGTGCCGTCTGAGTAACCGTTTGCAATAGAAAACCCCAATAAGCAGGGTAATTAGCCTATTATTGATAATCCATGTACTAACCAAACTGATATTTCTTATAAAACACGCCAGATATTTCATATCCGTATAAAAGCAACCAGGATTTCATAATCGAATTACATCAGATAGCTTTGGCACTCAGTTATGCCATTACACAAGAGCACCAATGTCGGGTGGTAGGTGCGACATATGCCAACGGGTGGCTTATCATTGTGGGAGCCAGTAAGACATCGCCGGTGCCTGGAAACGGGATAAGGCGAAGACATGCACGCCGGTGAATCTTACCCAGGTTCGGGGCTCTCCGTGGAGATAACACCCCTAGTCATGCTCTGCGGGGTCTCCGCATGATCACTAGATCAACACAAGTGGCTACAAGTGGCTCCTTGAGCTGTTTTGCTAGAGGAGGAAGAAAGGCAAGGCTAGCTCTCCTCTTCTCTCTACGTGGTGTCTAAAATTCTAAGAGATCAACCCTTTGCATGGGTGCCCTGGGGGTTTATATAGGCCTACCCCCAGGGGTACAATGGTAATCCGGCTGGATGCGGGTCCAGGCCGTCAGTGTCTGTATTCGCCGGCTTCTCCGCCGGCCGTTGGGGCCCGCCGACTGGTGGGTCCAGCCAGCTGCTGGTTACTGTAGCCTTGCCCCTGATGACGAGGGCTTTGCTGAGGTAAGCATGGCTACAGTGCCGCCGTCTGGCGGACTCTCACTGTAGCCTTACCTCGTCTTGTCTTCTTAATGATGCACATACTTCGAGGGAGTGAGGTAGCCGGCTATTGGGAGCCGGCTACACCCCAGGCCGACTAAAAGGGGGCTTGACCGCCTTCGAGCATCTCTCTGGCTGTAGGGGCCCGCCGCCCGCGGGCCATACTGACAACCCGTCGTGGGTGGCGTCAGGGTCAACATGGCTACAGTGCCGCGCCGGACGGGGGGATGGACGACCCGTACGGCGCACTGTGGCCATGCGTGCTCCGGGATTCGGGGGTGGTAGACTTTACTGTAGCCACGTCTGGTCTTGTCACCGTTATGTGGGTGCTGTCCTGGAGGGTGCAATCTTGGCCGCTTGCCGGGAGTCGTTCTTCTTGTGGCCGGCTTCTTGGAGTCGGCCTTCTTTTGGCTCTCTTCAGGAGGGTTTTAGCGTCGGGCCGCCTTCCAGCAGTCGGCCTGTGAGATGGCCGGCCAGGGGAAGGCGGCCCCGTGGTTTGGGTGCTTGAAGGCTCGATCGGCCTGATAATTTTTGAAGAGCCAGGGGGAGTCGGTTAGGCTACCCGTGGTCATTTACTCCGACAGTAGTCCCCGAAGCTGGTTGGGCTTCACGGCTGAAAGGAGGACGAGAAGCTTAATCAACTTCCTATCTTGAGGAGCCAGCAGCTAGGAGCCGACTTTGATCAGGTGCGCCGTCTTGGTGAGGCCTCGAAATCGGAAGGCGGGAATCAGCTGGCGCGCGCGCCTGGTTGCGGGCCGGCCGCTTGCCGCCCGCGCACCACGTGTCGCCCTTTGGCTGGGAGAGCCTGCCAGCCCACACGCGTGACGGGACGCCGCCACAGGCCGGGGCCCGCCACTTCGACGCCTCGGCCCGGGTGTGGATCTTCTGTGGCCCAAAACGGGCCATTCGCCTTCCAACGGCAGTTTCCGCACGCCGTTAGGGCACAATAATCGCGGGACGTGGGGGAGTGGGCGCAGTTAATCCCACGCCCCCACGCCTCGCCTCCTCGGCTTCACCGCACGAGGCTATAAATAGGGGGAGGAGGTGGAGCGGCAGACGCTGGCACGCTCGCCCTCGCTCCGCCATCTCCTTCTTCTTCTTCTTCTTCTTCTTCTTCTTCATCGCCGTAGCCCCTCGCTGCCGCGCCGTCCCTCCAGTCTTTGCATTACCCCGCAGCTTCGCCTGCGTGGGGCCATGCTTTTGCCGTCGTCGCGCCTTGTTTCCTCGGCTTCTTGCCCTCATGTCGCGCGGCGGAGACTGGGACGGCTCCAACGTCCACGAGGACCACATCGAATTCCTCCGCAAGACGCGGCGGTTGCCCGGCAAGGAGCATGTGCGGGTCCGTCTTGCGCCGGTGTGGGAGATCTCGCCGGCGCCGGAGGAGGGCGAGCGGGTGATCTTCCGCTCGCACTTCCTGCGCGGCCTTGGCCTACCTGCGAGCGGTTTCTTCCGCTCCTCCCTCGAATTCTACCAGCTCCAGCCGCACCACCTCACTCCAAACACGGTGGTGCTGCTGTCCACCTTCGTCACCTTGTGCGAGGGCTTCCTCGGCGTCCTTCCCACCCTCGAGCTCTGGGGGGAATTCTTCCAGTCCAAGCTCGGTACCGCTGTGAGGGGCGTGCCGGCTCGGAGCGGCGCCTTCATCGCGATGCGGAGGCCGGTAGCCGACAACCCCTTTCCTCCCATCACGATGATCCAGTCGGTGAAGCACTGGCAAAAATCATACTTCTATGTGAAGAACGTCGCTCCGCAATGCGACTTCGTCAACTTGCCGGCTTATGCAGCCAGCCCGCCGGCTGGGAGGCGGCCCCAATGGTCCTATCGGGCCAGAACAATGTCGCCGGCAGGAGCCGCTGCCGTCGCGCGACTTCGGGTAATGATCCAGTCAGAGGGCCTGACCGGGTCCGACCTGCTGGCCGCCTTCGTGGCGCGCCGGGTGCTCCCGCTCCAAGGCCGCCCTCATATGATTTGTCAAATGAGCGGCCAACTCGATCCGAGTCGGATGTGCACCAAGGAGATGCCTCATGCGGAGGTAGCTCTCATGGTGAACTACCTTGCGAACTGCAAGCTCGCCGGCGAGTGGCGATTTGGCAAGGAGCCGTACTCCCGTGTCAATCCGCCGCCTATGGTAAGCTTTCTTTTTCTTCTCTTCTTTACTTTTGTCACCGAGTTTCTCTTGGTCGACTCTGACCAGTCGGCTTGTCTTGACAGAGCCCCCTCCTTCGACCGGCAGCCGGGGCAGCGGGGGTGGAGCGCCAATATCTCCCCGACCGGACGGCGCACGACTCGGACGACCCCGACTTGGGGGCGGCCACTCTGGACGACGACATCGAGGGGGGAGGCGGCGAGGCAGGCGGCTCCGGGCTTGGAGCCAGCTTCGATGACTGGCCGAATGATGACGAGGCAGAGGTCGTCCCACGCTGCCAGCCGGCGTCCGATCAGCACGGCTCGGGCTCATCTGGTGCGCCGGCTGGCCGAGGCGGCGCGCAGAAGCGCCGGGCCGCGCGGAGCCTATTCGGCAGTCGGCCGAAGAAGCCCAAGAGCGCGGCGGCAGCGACGAGGTGGGACGAGGCGACCGCGAAGGCTGCCCGCTTCCACAAGGTGGTGAAGCAGCCGCAAGTGGTTTCGGCATAAGTGTCAATTCTCTCACGTATTCCTTCTTCTTTTTCGTTGATATTCTTCTGAGTCGTTGTCTTGACTTAAAAAATACAGGGCTCCGCTTTCTCTTGAGTGGACCGCTGCCGCCTCCGTGGTTGGAGCGGCGGGTGGATCTGGAAGCGCCCGCCGCGTGGACCCCTGTGCCGAGCTTCAAGCAGCGACGGAGCGGAACGCGCGGGAGGCGGAGGAGCTGAGGGCGGCTGCTGCCATGGCGGCGCAGGAGACGACGGAGAGGTCGGCAGAGGCACAAGCCGACGCGGCAGCCAAGGCTCAGGCGAAGGCTGCAGCCGAAGAGAGGGCGGCGGAGGCCCTGCGTAACTAGCCTCCCCTGCTTGTCGTTCCCCTTCGCTCTGTGGCGCCCGAGGTCCCGGTGCACCCGCCGGAGGGAGCTGGTGGCGACCAGCTAGCGGTGGAGGGGGAGGACGGCGACGTTGTCGTCCCGGAGAGGGAGGCGGCACCACCGTCGCCGACTGGGGCGAACCAAGGCAGCCGGCCTAGCGAGCCGCCCGTGCAACCGGCTGGAGGCGAGCCGGCTGCGAGGATAGACCTTGTGGTTCGGTCGCCATCGCACCAGTGCGCTGGGAAGGCGACTTCGGCGCCGGGCCCGTAGAAGGCCGCGAGCTCTGGCTCGTCGGCCCAGGATCTGGAGGCGGCCAGCGCTAGCTCGCCGGGATGGACGCCGGGTGGTGGGACGGCCGTGTTGAACGTGGCGGCGCAAGAAGTCTGGAACCGGCTTCAATCCCAAGCCACCGTGCTGAAATAGTATAATCAAGAGTTCCTTGCGACGCGGACAGCCATTCGGGTGAATCTTCCCGCTTTTTTGTTTCTTGTTCTTGATTTCTTCCGTGGGGGCACGTCAGCGCACCCACTGGGTGTAGTCCCCGAATTCCGAGTCGGCTGCTGAGCAGGCGGCTTGGAACTTCTTAGTAGACTTTGGTTGCTATCTTGCTCTTATTTGCTCCTCTGTCCTATTTGCAGTACTATCACAACCTCTGCGCGGCTACCTTCAACTCCCAGGTCCGGGAGCTGAATCAGAAGACCATTGATCTGACCGAGAGCCGGAGTAAGTGCTTCATCTTTTATCTCACGTGGGGGCGCGTCAGCGCACCCACTGGGTGTAGTCCCCGAGATTCGGGCCGACTGCTGAGCAGTCGGGCCGGATCTTTCCCGGCGACTTCTTTCTTACTGCCCTTTTTTTCCTTTCTTTACCATATCTGCAGAGGCCAATGCTGACCTGAGGGGGCAGTTGGGTGGGGCCCAGACCGCCCTTCGCGCCAAGGAAGCCGAGTGCAACGCCTTGGCTCAGGAGCGTGACCGCTTGGTCAAGAAGCTGGCCGACCAGGAGGAGAGCCATAAGGCGGCCCTGAAGGCGGCACAGGACAGCGAGGCTGCCCTTCAAGCCGAATACGAGACCGAGGCGGCGAGCTGGGCTGACGCAAGGCAAGTGCTGAGCGACGGCTATGCCCGGATCGAAGATTTGGTTGATGGTAGGCCGCCTTCTTCTTCGTCCCTTTGCTTGCCGCCTGCCATTTGGTCCATTTTCTGACCTTGTGTCTTCTTCCTTTCTTCTCTTGTGCAGAGTACTTCCCTGGTTACCCTGTTGCCGCGAACCAAGTCATCGAGGCCCGCCGCGACGCGCAAAGGCAGGCTAGAGCTGAGATTGCGCCGGATGCTCACCGGCCGCTTGAGGAGCAGCTTCTGGTGATCCAAGCCCGCCTCCAGCCGGCTCACCGCATGCTCCGCCATCTTCAGCGCGTTGGGGCGCAAATTCTGGTCGCCCTCTGGCTCGGCGAGGTGATTCCCCGTACCCCCAGTCGGACTGCCGACTGGCTGGAGGTAGCGGTTGGCCGCTTCGAGGCCTGGAAGGCTTCTGCAGCTCGGTCAGGCGCCAGGCGGGCGCTGGAGTTCGTCCGAGCTTGGTATCCTGGGCTGGATTTGGCCCAGCTAACCACCTGGCGGCAGGAGGCCAACGAAGAGCTGGAGGCGGTGCGGCCGGCTATCATCCAGCATGCCTCGGTGATCGCCGACTACACCGACACCAGTGCCTTTGCCCCTGAGGTGAATGATGACAGCGTTGCTCAGCCGGAGGAGTGGTTTGGGCTGAACCCAGCGGATGGTGAAGACTCGGCGGAGGAGATCGACTCCAGTGACGAGGGCGAAGAGGAGGAGGGAGCGGATGGTGAAGACGCCGTGCCAGACGATGGAGCGACCGGCCGGCCTCAGCTTGATCGTGCCTCCAGCAACGAGGCGCGTGCGAGCGCGCTGCCTGCAGCCGGTGATGATCAAGCCGAGACTCGCCAGCC
Organism: Aegilops tauschii subsp. strangulata; assembly: GCF_002575655.3. Classification (NCBI taxonomy): domain Eukaryota; kingdom Viridiplantae; phylum Streptophyta; class Magnoliopsida; order Poales; family Poaceae; genus Aegilops; species Aegilops tauschii. The sequence goes on from NC_053040.3 coordinate 314,228,042, forward strand.
GGCCACTCCTCCAGCCAGCACTGCCGTCTCCACTGACCTGCCCAGCTCGCCTGTTGCACCTTTGGCCTGATCCACCGTCTTTGCTTTCCTGTTTATTGCTCTTTGAACAATATTTGTTAAATTTGCGCAGTTCCACCCACGGGGGTGTATTCAAACTATGTTGAACGCCGGCCTTTTGAAGTCCTTTTGTGTAAATATAATCATGCATGTGCTTGGCTTCCGATTGTATTTGCTTTTCATCCTTTGGCTGTTTCCTTTGCCGCCCTCCTTGATCGCCGCAATCCCAGCCGGACAGCTGCTCTGCAGTCTGTGGCTGGGGAAGGGCTTGGCCGTTTGGGAGGGCAAGTACTCTAGCTTTTTTAGATTGTAGCAAGGTGAATCGGAAGCCGGCCAGCCGGTTGTTCTGACAGCCGATTGGCGAGGTGGGAGGCCGGCTTGTGTTATATAAGTTCGTTAGTCCTTAGCCATTTTTCGTGTGGGCATCCTTTCCTGCCTTTGGCTCTTGCCAGTCGAACAGTCGATTCTTCGAGCTGCGACTTTCAACAAGAGAGGGCTTGGGTGCCGGCACACTATTGTCCGACTGCAGGTAGAACTTTAATATAACTCAAGGCGGCAAGTCCCCGGGCCGACTGATCGAACCCGGTGCCAGACAGGAAAACAAATGTAGTAATACATTCATGGGTATGACACTCATCATACATAGATAAAGGAGGGTAGTCCCCGAGTGCTCCTCGGGGGGCCCGTTGTCTTGTACTTAATACAAAAGGTAGCGTGGTACATACTGCATTTAGGTGTAAAATCTTCGGAGGAGATTGGCGTTCCATGGTCGTTCCGACTCCTTGCCGGAATCATCTCTCTTGCGTGCCTTCGGCTTCTGTGCGTCGATCAGGTAGTAGGAGTCGTTGCCTAGGGCCTTGCTGATGACGAAGGGGCCTTCCCAAGGGGCCGAGAGCTTGTGCTGACCGGCTGTTCGCTGGATCAGCCGGAGCACAAGATCGCCTTCTTGGAAGGATCTTGGCTTGACCTTCCGGTTGTGGTAACGGCGCAGACCCTGCTGGTAGATGGCGGACCGGCTGAGTGCTAACAGTCGGCCCTCTTCTAGCAAGTCAACGCCGTCCTCTCGCGCTTCCTTGGCCTCCGCCTCCGTGTACATGGTGACCCGAGGTGAGTCGAACTCAATGTCAGTTGGGATGACGGCCTCGGCACCATATACAAGGAAGAAAGGGGTGAAGCCGGTTGACTTTTTCGGGGTGGTACGCAGACTCCAGAGGACGGCGGGCAGCTCGTCGAGCCAGCAGCCGGCCGAACGTTCCAGTGGTACGACCAGTCGGGGCTTGATGCCGGAGAGAATGAGGCCGTTTGCTCGCTCGACTTGGCCATTTGACTGCGGGTGGGCTATGGATGCTAAGTCCAGTCGGATGCCCTGTGTCGCATAGAAACGTGCCAATGCTCCTTTGGCAAAGTTCGTGCCATTGTCGGTGATGATGCTGTGTGGTATGCCATACCGGGTTGTGATATCTGCGATGAATGTCACGGCAGTCGGCCCGTTCAGTTTCTTGATTGGCTTCACTTCAATCCAGTTGGTGAATTTGTCCACGGCGACAAGCAGATGTGTCATGCCGCCGCGTGCCGTCTTGAATGGGCCCACCATATCCAGCCCCCAGACGGCAAAGGGCCATGTGAGGGGGATGGTCTTGAGTGCAGAAGCCGGCAGGTGTTGCTTGGAGCTGAAGACTTGGCACCCTTTGCAGTATTTGACTAATTCCTTGGCGTCGTCCAAAGCAGTCGGCCAGAAGAACCCATGGCGGAAAGCTTTGGCGACGAGTGATCTTGAGGCCGCGTGGTGGCCTCATTCGCCTTGGTGGATGTCCTTGAGGATTGCTATGCCCTTCTCTGGCTCGACGCAGCGCTGGAAAACTCCAGTGACGCTGCGCCTAACGAGTTCTCTGTTTACTATTGTGTATGCTCCGGCTCGGCGTTGAACTTGTCTTGCCGAAATCTCGTCAGTCGACAGCTCTCTGTTTACCAGGAAGTTGAGGATGGGTTGGGCCCATGATGGAGCTGCGACTTCTTCTATTGCCAATACGGCTACTGCGACCAGGGTGGGTGGGTTGGGTGGTGAAGAGTTGGAGTCGGCCGCAGCCTGTTGTGTCGTTGCAGTCCCCGGGCCGGGTTCTGAAGTCCCCGGGCCGCCTGTGGAAGTCCCCGAGCCGCCTGCTAGGTTTCCCAAGTCGGATCCGACTGCATCAGGGTCAGTCGGTACGAAGATGGAGTCTGATTCTGGAGACGACTTGACAGACGGCTTGAGGAGGCGTTGGAGAGAGACGCCGGTTGGGATAGCTTGTCGGGTGGAACCGATTCGTGCCAGGGCATCTACTTGCTCGTTGTCGGCCCGTGGCACGTGGAGGAACTCGCATCCTTCAAAGTATCCGCTGATTTGCTGATCGAGGAATCGGTAGCTCGCCATGTTTGTGTCCTTGGCGTCCCAGTCGCCAGATGATTGTTGCACTACCAAATCCGAGTCACCATAGCACAGGATCCGGCGGATGCCGAGCTCTTTGGCTAGCCGGAGCCCATGTATGAGCGCCTCGTACTCGGCCGCATTGTTGGAGGCGGCAAAATGAATTTGCAATGTGTATCTGAGTTTGTCGCCCTTGGGAGAGGTGAGGACGATGCCGGCTCCCAAGCAGGTGCGCATCTCGGATCCATCGAAGTGCATCCGCCAATGAGTGCAGTCGGGAGCCGGCTGTAGGTACTGGGTCTCGGCCCAGTCGACAAGGAAGTCGGCCAATGCTTGGGACTTGATGGCGGTGCGAGGCTGGTAGAAGATCGTGTAAGGAGCCAGCGCAATGGCCCACTTGGCCACCCGGCCGGATGCATCCCGGCTGCCTATGATCTCGGCAAGCGGGGCAGTACATACGACCGTGATGGGGTGCTCTTGAAAGTAGGGCTTCAGCTTCTTGGCGGCGAAGTACACTCCATAGCACATCTTCTGGTAGTGCGGGTAGTTTTGCTTCGAGGTGGATAGTACTTCGGTCAAATAATACACCGGCCTCTGGACTAACTGAGCTCGGCCTTCTTCTGGGCGTTGGACCACAATAACTGTGCTGACCACTCGGCTAGTCGCGGCAATGTAAAGGAGCATGGGCTCTTTCTCAGTCGGCGCCGCCAAGACAGGCGGCGTGGTCAGCATCTTCTTCAACTCGTGAAAAGCTTGGTCTGCTTGGTCGTTCCACTCGAAGTGGGTGGACTTTTTCATGAGTCGGTACAGGGGGACAGCCTTTTCTCCCAGCCGGCTGATGAAGCGGTTCAGGGAGGCTAGGCACCCGGTAAACTTTTGGACGTCTCGCAGCTTGGTAGGAATCTGCACTCTCTCTATGGCCTTGATCTTCACTGGGTTGGACTCGATGCCGCGTTCGGAGACCAAGAAGCCTAGAAGCTGGCCGGCTGGTACTCCGAACACGCATTTCTCAGGGTTGAGCTTGATCTGAAACCGGCGCAGGTTGTCGAATGTTTCTCTGAGGTCTTCCAGCAGGGTGCTGCGCTTCTCCGTCTTCACCACAATATCGTCTACATAGACGTGGGCATTTCTGCCGAGTTGCTTGAGGAGGCATTTCTGCATGCAACGCTGAAAAGTGGCACCGACATTTCTCAAGCCGAATGTCATAGTCAGGTAGCAGAAAGCTCCGAATGGTGTGATGAAGGCGGTCTTCAGGCGGTCGGCTGGATCCAACTTGATCTGATGGTAGCCTGAGTAAGCATCCAAAAAAATCAACAGCTCGCATCCGGCTGTGGAGTCTATCACTTGATCGATCCGAGGTAAGGCAAACGGATCTTTGGGGCAGGCTTTGTTGAGGCTGGTGTAATCTATACACATGCACCACTTATTGTTTTTCTTCAATACGAGGACTAGGTTGGCAAGCCATTCTGGAAAAAACACCTCCATAATGAAGCCAGCTGCCAGAAGCCGGGGTATCTCTTCTCCTACAATCCTTCTCTTCTCCTCCGACAGTCGGCGGAGGGGTTGTTTGACTGGTTTTGCGTCCGCTCGGACGTGTAGCTTGTGCTCGGCGAAATCCTTCGGAACACCCAGCATGTCCTTTGGGGACCATGCAAAGATGTCCCGATTCTCACGGAGGAAATCGACGAGCTCGCCTTCCTATTTGCTGTCAAGGTTCGCACCTATGACGGCAAACCTCTCCGGGTTCTCTGGGTCCAGAAGTATCTTCTTTGTTTCCTTGGCCGGCTAGAAGGAGCCTTGAGCATCATACTCCTTGGGGTCAGGGGACAGGGCCGGCTGCTTGCCGGCCATGGCCACGACTCAGTCCAGCATCTTCGTTTCTTCAGCAATCACGAGGGACTCGGCCAGCCGGCTGCTGGCTGCAGCACACTCGGTGGATTTCTTGTAGTCTCCGGCTATGGTGATGATTCCCTTCGAACTAGGCATCTTCATCTTGAGGTAGGCGTAGTGGGGCACAGCCATGAACTTGGCCAAGGCAGGTCGGCCAAGCAACGCGTGATAAGGGCTCTCTAGATCCACCACTTCAAACCAGACTGCTTCTCGGCGGAAGTGATCCTTGTCTCTGAAGAGAACATCTATCTTGATCTTGCCAATTGGTGAGCAGGACAGGCCGGGTACGATGCCATGGAACACAGTCCGGCTTGGCATGAGTTGCTTCATCTTGATGTTCAGCTTCTCCATGGTGTCACGGTACAGTATGTTGATGTTGCTCCCTCCGTCAATCAGTACTCGGGAGAAACGGGCAGCTCGCCTTTCTGTCATGAGGGTAGCGTCCAATACCAACGCATAAGAGCCGGGAGACGGCATCACCTCTGGGTGATCGGCCCGGCTCCCGCTGATAGGCTTCTCAAACCAATGCATAAACTCTGGGTTGTTGGAGGCAACCGCGTTGACTTCTTGCTGTTGTCGGCGCCGACTGCGTCTGTCTTCAGCTTGGCTTATGAAGACGACGTAGGCGGCATGATCGTTCGGGAACTCGTCTTGAATGGCTCCGACTGCTGGTCGAGCAGCCGGCTGCTGAGGGGCTGGAGGCGGCTGGCCAGCAGGTGGAGGCAGCACCAGTCCCTCGCCTTTGGAGATTCGCGTGAGCCAATGACACTTCCGAGTCGTATGGTTGGACGGCTTCTCGCCGCTGTGGAACTTGCAGGGGCATCAAGGGTTTGCTCGTAGGAGAAAGCCGGCTGCCAAGCCGGCCTACCGCCCTTTTGCTTCTTGGGCATGGGCCGCTCTTTAGGTTGTTCGTCTTTGACTGTGGCTACTTGCCGACTGCTAGAAGGCGGCATTGGGGCCTTGCGTTTGTGGTCGTTCGGGTGCGGGCGTCGATTGGAATCACCGGCCGGTGTCTTGGGAGCCGGAACAAGCACCTTTCCAGAGGCATCCACTCGAAGCTCAGTCTTCATTGAAGAGTCGGCCGTGGCGTACTTGTCTGCTATGATCAGCAGCTCGTCGAGGGTAGTCGGCTCGTCGCAGAGGAGTCGGTGCTTGAGGAGGGTGCCCTCTCGGCACCCGGCGGTGAAGTACTCTATGGCCTGAACCTCGTGCACCCCTTCGCAGGAGTCGCGGAGCTCGCCCCAACGCGTGAGGTAGTCGCGAGTTGATTCGCTAGGCCCTTGAACGCACAAGGAAAGCTGGCGGGGCTTGGGAGGCCGCTTGTATGTGCTGGTGAAGTTTCGGATGAAGACTTCCGTGAAGTCTAGCCAGCTGTTAACGTTGTAGGGCTTGAGGCTGTTCAACCAGGTGCGTGCCATGCCTTGAAGCATGAGCGGGACTTACTTCACGGCAACGGGCCTGTTGCCATTTGCTATGCTGACTGCGGTGGAGTAGTCAATCAACCAGTCTTTCGGCTTCACGGAGCCGTTGTAATTTGGCGTGTCTCTTGGGAGTGAGAACCCTTTGGGGAAGGGCTCGTCGCGGATGCGGGGGCCAAAGTAAGGTGGGCCGACATCATCTTCTTCTTCTAGCGCCAGGGATCACGCTAGGCGGTCGATCCGATGGCGGGCGTCATTCTCGCCGACTCCTTCGCGGTGGCCTAGCCGGTCGCCGAGAGTCGGATGCGTGACATGCGGCGGGGTGGGATATCTCTCCCCATGAGGCGGGGGAGGAGGCGGATTGCCTTGTCGTTCCACAGCTTGGGGGCGGCCTTCTGCGTCACGCTCAATGGTGAGCTGAGTCCGACTGCGGCTAGCAGCCGGCTCCTTGTCTTTTCTTGCGCGGACGCCGCTTGCAGTTGGCGTCCGGGATGTCGCGCCGTGCTCTCGGCGTGGGGGAGGACTTTCAGCGCGGGCGCCGGCTTCATGCCGCTCGGCGGCCGCGTCGATCAGCTGCTGGATGCATCTAGTCATGTAGGGGAGCTCGTCGGCCCCCAGCCCATTCAGCTCGTCCACGGCCGCCTAAGCGGCATGCAGGTTCTCGAGTGGCGTTGCGTAGACTGGGCGGTCTGCTCCCAGCATGCTGGCGATGGCCGCGCCGCGCTTCTTGACGATGCCGGCTCGGCTCGGCCCGCCAGGAGGCGGCGTACCAAAGGCGGCGCGGTCGACTTCGTGCTGGTGAGCCTCAGTGAGGCGTCTCATGGATGCTACATAACCAAGTAGCTATAAATGTAAGTACAGCGATACAGGCAAAAGGTACAGCCAAGAGCAATGCAGAGCTAAACTTCTTCAGTACCATCGGTGTTATCCAACCTTATGGTAAGAGTAAATATAGATCTTATGTGTAGAAAATGGAGGGCAAAGGAAAATAAGCTACAGAGTTATGGTACATGAACAACTACCTATCAATATAAGTACACTGATAAAGGATAGCAGGTACATACAAGAACAATGCAGAGCTAAAATTTTTCATTGGCATTGGATATATTCTACACTAATGTAACCATTCATACAGATCAGATAATTTGGAGCGAACAATTGATAAGCAAGCTATCATGCATATTGCTGTCACATAATGAACCAGGAATGTATGCAGGTACAGTGATACAGGACAACAGGTACTAACAAGAGCAAAGCAGCGGGCAGCATATTTGCGATATCCCGTCGTTCTTTTCAAACCGGAATTCTTTTTCGAGCAGATTTCCTGCAAAAAAGATCCGTAAGGCACATGCGGAAAAGAAGAAGTTCAAATTGTCATGCGATATCATAGACAGTACCTCATCCTCGGAACGAGACCAGTGCATAACAAGGTTTTTCCATTCAATGTCTTCTAAATTTTGCATAGGAGACTTCACCAGAAACTTGTTTATAGACTTGCCATCATAGTGTGATTTCCTCAGGTAACACCAATACTGCTGCAATGCTTCCTTGAAAAGCGCAAGCAAGCTTTGCTCGTCATGACTATCCAGATTGACCCTCGCCTACTTACAACAATGTAATGTAAATCATTGACGTGTTCAATCAGCAGAAAACAGGAAAATAATCACCATGAATAATAGCACTTACACGTAAGTGGGACAGGAAGATGTGAAAGTGGTGTTTGTCTTCACTATAATCTTCCAATGATGGGAATATATGCACGTAGTCCCTAACAACATTGAAAGCATTGTCTTTTAAACTGGAAATAACTGGAATGAGGTTCCAATCTGCAGGGATTGGTCGTCTCTGCAGTTGGGATAGGTCTTTGGACGGTGGACTTGCTGTACTTTTTGCTGGAGTGGGATTTTTCCGTGGTACGGCTAGTGCTATGGCAACTGAAATCGACATACCTTTTGCTGGAGTGTAGGTCCTGTGTGGTGGGGCTAGTGGTGTGGCCAGTGAAGTATGGGTACAGTCTGCTGGAGTCGGTCCTATGTTTTGTGTCACTGGTTGTACACCCAATATAAGTGGGGTGATGTCTGATTTCTCCGGCACAACCACGTTTTTCAAGGATGTTGCTGGTGCTCCTTCAGGTTCGGCAATCACCCTCTTCCTTTTTGATGTCTGATGCACAAGAACAACATTTGAGTGGAAAAACATGGTATGATGACAGATGGAATATGTATTGATAATGGATGGGCATGGCATCTCGACATATATGATGAGGAAACTAAGCAGATGGCGGTGCAATAAAGTAGAAGAAATGCAAGAAAACGTATGCAAGATACGCGCAATTAATAAAACCTTGCCAAATTAGAGCAGGCACCTTGATGGGTGAACATGACAGGCCATCTGCCTTTGACTCCTCGAGGTTAGAATACTCATTAGGATCATATTCTGAACAAGAATCTACAGGTGGGGAGCGTATGAGTTTCATTGCATCCAGAATGGCACTCAATGCCTTGGTGCCAATTTTGTAAGTCATTGCAGTGTTCCACAATATTCTTCTGATGCGCGGATTCTGATATTCACCACTAGTAGACTAGTAACTTGTAGATTAAGCTTGAGTGGGGACTAGTAACCGTCTTAGACTCGAAACAAAAAGATCCCAAAACCTATGCGGACATGACTAAAATTCTCAACAAGTAAGTTCAATCGATCATTATCGCACCATATCGGCAACTTTTTGTTCATTTCGTGATATCTCAAGTAATAATTATTTTCTTTGTCTTGCAGGGTTTGGAAACAGTTCACCGCAGAAGCTCCGGGACTGCCGAAGGAGCTGCGATATACATACCCGAAAGTAAGTACTACTAGCTAGCTAGTTGCGCGCATCTCCCGTTGATTCTAAATACTTTCATCATTGCCATTTATAATGCTTCATTATCAGTTTGATTGACCTCTATTTCTCGTAAAGTGCTTGTGGCAGGAACAAGGGAATGATTACTGTGGACACTACGTGTGCGAGTTCATCTACAAACGCGACTTTGAAAAATAAGCGGGGCTACTCTAAAAGACAATATGAAGTGCCTAAGCAATAATATTCACAATTTCATTTTATTACACCATCATTTCTGTTGAGTTTCATTCATATATATGTATTAACCCCCTTCTTCAAATTAGACGTGGCAGATGCGGAATGAACTCCTACCACAAGATCGCATGAAAGCAATTCAAGAGGAATTGGCGGGATCTGTTGAGTTTCTTGACCACGTCATCAATAAAGCCGGAGAATACCATGTGGAACTTGAGTTCAAATGCTAGGGGATTGTAAGAGATCTTACATATTGTATATGTATGTAGCCAGTAGCGTCGGATAGATAATACGAAAACTTGTTGTTCGACCAATCCCTCGGAGAAGGAGAGGTCGATCACTTCTCTCGGTATGCTTGACGAACTTCTGTACTTAATGGTTTCCTTCATGTTCTTACTAGCTAGCGTGTCGAGGGCCTCTCTATGTATAGTACGTAGCGTCGATCGAGCATGGAGATAAGAGAGGACACTTCTCTCTATTAATTAATTAGCTACCTAACACAATATATGAAACACCTTAATTAACCATAGAAAACCCCCAAATCCACCCCCCTTTTTAGAAAAAACAAAAACCCTAGCCCCTGAACAGCTGACGCATGGATGCCTATTGGTCCCGGTTGGTGCCACCAACCGGGACTAAAGGGCCTCCTGCGTGGGCTCGCAGCACCGGCCACGTGGAGGTCCATCTGTCCCGGTTAGTATAAGAACCGGGACTAAAGGCCTAGGCATTAGTAACGACCCTTTAGTCCCGGTTTCCCCACCAGGACAGATGGGCCTTATGAACCAGGACAAATGGCCCTTTTTCTACTAGTGCACTGTAATTACGTATAATATCTGAGAACCATGAAAACATAAATAGTTGTGAGATTATCTTTGTAATGCAGAGGGTATTCTAATATAGGGGCACCCCTGTAAACAGTTGGGTGCTATCACTAGATTCTGATGAGAGAGCTCATGTGTGCTGTAATATGGTGCGTGCATTTATATAATCTGGCACAAGTACACAAAAAATAGGCTCCAGAAGTAAGGATAGTTGGCAGATCATAGGTTCAAAATATACTGTATAGAGAGTTTATTGCCAAACCATGATAACAAGAGCACACAGCAACTAGGCAGATCATAGTGTACATAAAAGGGTACACCATAACCAGGATATATAAATCGGGAAAGTGGAACTGGCTTGAAAATACGGTGTTGTATTACTGCTAGTAATTGAAAGCCTATCGATCAAGTACATGCCAGCTCTATCAGCTGTTGACTGCAGATGTCCCTACTCCCCTTCCTGACAAGGAACATACTGTACATACTAAATACAGAATAACAAAAGAGGAACATGTTAAAGAACAGAAGAGGAAGCATATTCTTGAGGTTCCGCTTAATTGCATACAATGTTGGTTGCCCACTCATGATGAATCACTGCGCCCAAAGAAATGCAATTCCATGTTGTCTCTCTATATGTGGCAATTTTGAACAAGAGTCATTAGGATCATATTCTGAACAAGAGGCAACAGGTGGGGAGCGTATGAGTTTCATTGCATCCAGAATGGCACTCAATGCCTTGGTGCCAATTTTGTAAGTCATTGCGGTGTTTAGCTTCAAGAGTGGACTGCTGCTAGTGCGACACAAAGAAGCTACACAGATCATAGTGTAGATATAACGGGAAAACCGTAAGCATCAGAGTAAAATCAGCAAAGTGGAACTTGCTGGAATATATGTGCTAGTATTGCCGGTACGGCTAGAAAGGCTTCGGATACCAGCTCTCTTCAACTGAAGGTGCGGTACTGTTAGTATCAGTGTAACTCTCAAAGTTGACACAACTCCCCGCATTTCCTTGTTATTCTTATAGGATTCAAGTGGGCAGGCCACTACAAATCCTATTCCCATGTTTACAAAATCCTACGAATCAAAGAGGCCCGACGAGTTCAAAGTGTCCATACCAACTGACCGTATAGACCTCTACACTGCAAATGTCCCTGCTCATCTTCACTACAAGGAACATACTGTACTACTATCATACTCCCTCTGTTCCAAAATATATGTCTTGGTAGATATTTCCACTATGGATCACATACAGATGTATCCAGATACATTTTAGAGTGTATATTCACTCATTTTGCTCCATATGTAGTCCATGGTGGAATCTATACAAAAACTTGTATTTAGGAACGGAGAGAGTACTTATTAAAGAAGAACGGAAGAGGAACATGCTAAAGAAGAGCCAGCAGATTTTGGATAATAAAATGTTCATTGCGCAGTGCCCACACATGATGAACCAGAGCGCATTAAGAAAGCAACTCCCTCCTGTCTCTCTATATGTGGTGCACGTGCTTTTTCAAAAGTAAAGTAGGAACATTAGCTGGCCAATTAAATGTTATCTATTTTAGTAATATCAGCATCATATCAGATTCGTACTTGAGCAACAAGTTTGGAATTATGAGTGGCACGTTCTTTAGCTTGATGGATTCAGGAGCAGTGCTAAGGAGGTACGATGATGGTACTCAATATAAAGGCATGTCTGCATGCAAGTCGCGTGACTTTTGTCATTTGAGTCAGTCGACCATTTCAGGCGGTTGGATGAAGATCCTACGTCTCATAACCCTTCTTCTTCCTCATCTCTGATTCTTCCCATACAGAACACCGCACGGGCCGCCGGCCGGACTATCGGCCCCCACCGTCTTTGTTCCTCCGCCACCCCACCCCCGCCCCTACCCGCGTCGAGTTTTCTTCGTTCGGCGAGGCCCCACCACCGCCCCCCCACAAGCAAAGTCCCCACCCGAGCCCCTTCATTCGCACCGGCGAACTCCGGCGAGCTCTGAAAAATCGACTAACCCAATTTTGAAATTTAGTCTACTGTGATTTATCTAGTGTGGAATATAAAAGGTGAAAACCATAAGCATTGGGAGTATAGTGTTGAGCGTGCCATGGTGGATCTGAAGATGCAGACCAGACAAAGGCAACTTCGCAACCAATGTTTGCTTTCAACTAGCAAGTAAGTGATGGACAAGAAATCAGAGTAAAGCAGTGGCGATCTATTTTCTTGCTGCGATAAATAAGTTGAGCCGATACGAAAGAGTACCGCCTCTGGTGCGGCGCCGTGTATGCATCTGCTGAGAATTTGACGGTGCTGCGGTAGCGATGGCTGTCGGCGGCGTGGAAGCAGGTCTAGGAGGGTAGGCGGTGGCGGCGGGGCGCGGTGGGCGAGACGGTCGTAGGAGCGGCGCCGGCAAGGTGGACGACGGCGGGGATGAAGCGAGAGGACGGGATGCAAGGATCCCGGTCCGAAGCCGTGGATGAGAGAGGTCGATCTCTTGTAATGGACGGCGGCATCGGGGTATCAGCTCCGGCATGGTGGAGGAGGACGGCGGTGGATGGGGTGGCGGACGGAGGAGGCTTGGGTGGAGAGGGTGTTTTGGCGCCCACGGAGTACGAATGGGGAAATGGAGGCAGAGAGGAAGGTGGGAACCATGTCTTCAGGGCGCGCTTGTCTCAAATGCGAGGAAATTTACAAACTTAGCCCCCGTTTCAAATTTCTTACATCACAACAATATTAGTCGGTTGGGGATAGGACGGTAATCTCGCATACACGAAATATTTGCCGACGAGAGTTTGTTTTTGGCGCCCACCGTGTATGAATCGGGGAGGGAGTCGATTTCGGTCGAGGACACACTGTGTTTTGGCGCCCACCGTGTATGAATCCGGGTGAGAGGCGGTTATGTCACGTTTGAGTGAAATTACAAACCTACCCCTATCGAAACCGATAGAAATCGAGCAGATAGGCTTCGCGTGGCAGGGATAGGCAGTAGTAATTTCCATCTCGCAGATTTTGGTATCGGGCGGTTACTGCGACTTTCCCCGCTTCGTTCAAATTTTGCAGAGTGCACGTTTACCGTGCCAACTCAATTCGAATCCCGTTTGTATTCTATTTTTTTCGGGCGGGATCCATTTTCGATTGGAATAAAATTATATATACATCATTTTTTATATATACTTTCAAAAGCACAACACCCTTTATACATAAATATGGTTTACAAATGGCATGATCTCAGATTCAAAAGGTTGTATCCATCAATTTGGATTTTCAAATATTTGAAACCGCTTTATGTTGAAATCCAATGTATGCATTCCTCGCTAACTGTCTCCAATTAATGTGTGTTTCATGCGGTTTTTTTACTTCTCAAAGATGTATAATGTGTTTCACACACGCAACATATAGTGTAATCCCGTTTAGACATTAATTGCATATAAACCATGCATTGTTTCTAATTAAAGAATCTATGGATCACCAATATTGATTAACTATATAACATTACACGTGTCCCCAAATTCAAATGAATATGCATGTTTGATACACCAATTTGCGTTATGATATTATCGATGTCGTGATCTCCAGTTTAAATATTTGAATCCCATTTAATCCAGATATTCGTCTCATATAACTATCACTCATGCTTATATAGGACTATCTCTCTAGACCTATGCGCGTTCGTTGTCTCTCGGGTATCTCTCGTGCTACCTGTATGTCGACAATGATCTTTTATCTTCGTAACACACTGACGGTACTCTCTCCCTCGACCTTCATCACTCTATCTCTCTCTAAGTATATCTCGCTCCCTGCTATGTGTCTCCAACTATGATTCTCCATGTGGAATCTCTTTCTCTCACACAAACACAAAACTTTGTCTTCCGGGGTCTCATTTCTCTCTACTATTCCCCTGTGTGCCACTCGCACACCCCTCACACAGAGATGTCTTTTGCTCCTTAGGTATGAGAACCTACGACTCTTCCTCTTAAATATCTCTTTCTCACACACAAACTCTGTCTCCCAGGGTCTCATATTTCTCCACTGTTCTCTTGTATGTCGCTCCCACACACTCTCTCTCCCTAGAGATATCTTGCGTTCCCTCATATGTTTCTCTAGCTATCACTCTCGTTTTGAAATATCTTTCTCTCTCGCAGACACAAAACTCCGTCTCTCGGGATCTCATTTCTCTCCGATATTTGTTTGTATGTGAGTCACATGCACCCTTTCTTCATCTCTCTCACACCCACACCCATAACTCAGCCTTCTGATCCACTCGACTCCTATCTCTAACGGACACTAGCTAGCATCTTTATCTTTCTATTTATCTGTTTCTCCATCAACCTTCTTTCATTTATAGGTTGATCTCTTTTGCACAATCGTTGTGCCTCATTCCCTCAGCTCGCCATAGATACATGCTCCAGCCCACGCCACTATCTCTTAAAGACAAAAACACATGCTCAATTGTCGAGCCTTCTTCCCTGCATTCTCGCATGCATGCATATTGCCATACTGATCCGTCTCTCCCATGTCGTTGATCTTAGCTTATGACTTATGTCTTCTTTCTTTTATCTCGATCATGCGCGCGCACAGACACACATCCCACGTATACATGTATACCTCTCACACATGCACATTGAAGGTCTCTATGTCTCCATACGTAGTTAATTACCCTCAACCCTAATGCCACATCGAATCGTTCTCTTCTTGTGTGCACATAACTTCCGCCTGGATGGGTAAAACACACACTCACACTTAAGAATCTCCTTGTAGCTACCCCCTCTCACTCTTCCCCTATATCCCCAAAACCAATAAGACCATCCCTTCGTTTAATTCCCGCCTACATGCACCATTGATATATAGTAGTCTTCCTCGGTGTCTCTCGAACAAACACGTTCTCTCGATGTCGACTACTCTCACGCGCACACACCTTCTCTTCCCTCTCTACGGGCATTTTCTCTCTCGCACCCCATCGTTGGTGGCCTCTGCCATACACATCACCTCTCTATGATGAAGCCATGCACTAATTACATCCGCCACCGAGGACCCCGCGACACACACACACACAAACAAACACACGCACACATACACGCACGCACGCACCCACCCACACACACACACACAAACACGCACACACACACAGTAAGACTCCATTACACACACACACACACACACACACTAAGACTCCATCTCTTTCTCTCTCTCTCCCACACACACACACACACAGAGACTCCATCTCACACACACATGCTCTAGGCGGAGCATTTGTTCCTACCACCCTTCATCCACCCTTACCCATATGATAAACAATCACCTTAATTTACTTGTATAACATGGACAAATTCCACTTTACTTTAGTAGTTAGCAAACTTATCATCTGTACCCTTATAAAAAACCGAGTTGGCGATGATGGTGTGCCTGCCATCTTGTAATATAGACCGTCTGATCTATATCTGACGGATAGAAAGCAAACTATGATAATTTTACAAAAGATAG
Organism: Aegilops tauschii subsp. strangulata; assembly: GCF_002575655.3. NCBI lineage: Eukaryota > Viridiplantae > Streptophyta > Magnoliopsida > Poales > Poaceae > Aegilops > Aegilops tauschii. Next base: position 314,243,178 of record NC_053040.3, read on the forward strand.
CCGCACCTCTCTCCACATCCTTATCTCCCACACCTCATTGCTGAGCAATTAAAAAAGAAAGTCTCCAGAACAATCTAGCATGGTGGCCGCTACCACCTGCCGGCGCCGTCCATCCCCATGCCTCCACCCATTCGGACCACCAGTCACCACCACGCTCCACTCCTCCTCACCTTATCTCTCATCTTTCATTTTTTCGATGACATTCTCGAGATACCAGTTTTCCGAAAAAATTCTCGAAATATCATTAGTTTTTACACGTGGGATTACTCCTGCATGGGTAAATCACAACATGTGTTTTGTAAAAAAATGCATATTGATGTTCCGTGCAATGCACGAGCATCTTGCTTGTAATTATATAACGCAAATCACGAGCAGGAAGTGACATTTTTTTACACAACCACGTTAACATGGCCACGTAAATCACTAGCTAAAGTAAATACCATTATACTTATATCCCGATGCAAAAAGTTGAGTACATGTCCGAAGAGTAGAGTCGCACACACGCACTTTGTCTCTCAGAATCTTACACACACACACACACCAGTTATGTGACGCCCACTTAAGCAGACATGTATGTTACAATTTGTGCACCCGCGGGTACACGTGATGCTGCGCATTTATTTAAGCCGGACGGCGAACCCAAACAGTAGCTGCATTCATTCCCCTCCCACCGCCTCTTCTCTGGTCGCCGTCGCCCGGTAGCCATGGCCCGGCCGAAGGTAACAATATACACAATACTCCCGCCGGAGCGGCTCTTTAATCTGGAAATTTTAGTGGTAATGCATGCATCTTTTTGTGCTAGCACTCCTATATTAGGGTTGACCGGTCGCTTCCCGCGGACGTGCGCGGGCGGTGGAAGAGGAAGGAGAAGGGAAGCGGGCTGTGGAGTAACGTTTTTTACCACAATTTCTTAGGAAACTGAGTGCAATAATTGAGTAGTTTTGCAAACTACCAGTACTACACATGAAACGGTTCAAAACCTATACTCCCTTGCCAGCGCGCGCTTCCCGCGTGAAACGGTCAGCGTCGCCCTGGAGCGTCAGTGCTGCATTAATGCCCAGCCAGAGCGGAGGTGACCTCTCACTGGCGCCGGCTTTGAAGCGGCGTGACGGCCGAGAGAGCGCCGCTTCCCGGTGCACCGACTGCTCCGCGTCGAGGCTGGCCATAGGCCCTGTTTGGATCCATGGGTTAGAGTTAGTTTGAGCTAGTTGGGGCTCAAATAGCCCTAAAGTATCCAAGCATGAGGGTTTAAATTGGAGCAAGTTGCACCGAACCCACCAAAAAAACTATCCCACCCAAGAGGTGCTAACTGGAGATAGTTCTCATTGGGACCACTGAAAAATCACTTCTCTCTCTCCATCAAGTGCATTTATTCTCAATCTAACCCGGTCACCCAAACACCTCTTTGGCTACAGTTAGTTCAGGGTTAGTCATGAGTTAGTCTAACCTCAAGCTAAGTTAGAGTATCCAACAGGAGCAGTATAGCACATGCAAGCTGCTCAAAGCATACAGTCAAATTCATACGTGAAAGGATTTTTTTCTTTTTGAAAACGAAACGTGAAAGGAATTTTTTTTAGAATGCTCTTGGCATGTCGCTAATATGTGATGAGTTAACCGACCTCAATAGACGGCAAAAACGCCAGCCCGCCGCACTTTGAGAGAGACGAGGAGGGAGAAGCGATACGGGCTGCTGGATTACTAGAGATAGGTGTCGCACGGAAGCCAAGAAATATGGTGATAGCGTGGGTTAGCCATGTACTAGTATGATGTAACTACACTGGGCTGCCGTGTTTCGTACTCTTCCAGTCCACTGCAGACGCTCCACCTCGAGGTTCCTTGCTCCTTCTTGGTCGTCGGGAATCTATGTTCTTCCACTCTATTTTTTTACGTGAGCTTTGTTCATCCTTTTGCCAACACGCGATACATCTAGCATCAAGGTCCACGTGTCATGCAAGGATCGTTCCATCTATGTGAAGAACACGTGGGACTGGAACTACAAGACGGACATGTACCCAGGAGTGGACGTGCGAACCTGTGTAACGTAGCGCAGTAAGTGAAGTAGAAAGGCACAAATAGTATGAACATGCGTGGCATATAGGCATTTTTCTCTTACTACCACCAAATGTTGTACGTGCAATGCCCGGTGATGTTATGGAGTACGTGACTAAGTACTCTACTACTACTATATTAATTGGAGGCACATATTAGGTTTTATATTTGTTTACGTGTATGCCCGGAGACCTTCCAACTAGACGTGTCTTTCTCTCCGGGTCGCACTTTGTATCGTTCATACCACTAGTACAGTAGTACTACTACGTGTGGTCTCCGACCCAGAAGTGGAGACGCTCTACCACGCTGTTCATGTCCCACTCCTTTCGCTGACGTGTGCGACATCCAGCACGTGTCGTGTGTTTGGCACTCCTTCGTCGTAAGAGTTGAAACGCTAGCATTCATTAGAAATAAAAAATAAATATAAATCACCAGTGATACTATACCACGCGGTTTCCTTGCTCCTCGATATCGGAAAGAATACTTCCGCTCGCCGACATGTCGGACGTCGACCATCCTGGTCCACTTGCCATGCCCGCCGAACTCCAAGGGAGAGTCACCCCGGTCGTCGCGCCGCAGTAATTACTAATGTGCCGTCAAATCACAGGCCCAACCTTACCCACTGTGAAGTTGCTCGGACAAAGGAACCATCATGACTTCGTTGAATTCCGCTTCTTGAAGAAAACTACTGTACCAGCAGTACTGCTAGCTACAGTAGTTACTCCAGCAGAGGCCTCCTTTGGTTCATAGGATAGGAATTTTATAGGAATATGATAATCATAGGAAGTGATATGACATGCTTCTCAATTCCTATAGAGAAAGAGATGCCATTTGATGCATAGGATAGGAATTTTTCCATTGAGTCTAGGCTAATGTACTGGTAATTTGCTCTAAAAACTACAGTACTAACTAGCAGTACTGTTACATGCTCGTAATTAATTAAACAAACGTACGGGCGACACAGACACACACACACTAACAACTAGTACTACTACTTCTCACATGCTGGCCAGACGCCGTCGTTCTCCTTCCCGGCTTTGTCGGTGACACCCCACCGTGCTTAGATCTCCGCCAACCTCTCTGCAGCAGCGCGTGCGTCCTCTTCTTTCTTGCAGCGGCGGGCCTCTCTTTTCTTGAGTGCTTTCTGACTTTTCGGCTCCCTCTGTGCGGCTTTTGTCGCCTCTTGCTCTACCGCCCATTCGGCCTTGCCAGCTTCAAATTCCGCCCACATAGGTGTGAGGTCGCGAGCGGCGATGAACTCGGCACGGCGAGATGCCACCGCTTGCCTACCATTCTGTGTGCGGTCGTGGGCGGAGAGGAACTCGGCGCGGCGGGATGCCATCGCTTCCTTACCGGTTAGTGTGCGGCGCGGTGGCATGAACGACGCTTGGTGACAGCTCTGGGGTGGAGTGGCCGGACAACCGTAAAGTGCATTGGTTTGTCAAGAGCGCAAGGACAGAAGTCGAAGGAAATTTGGATTCCCCTTCAATCCTGGTCATTTATTACTGAGTAAAATGCATTGGCGGTCATTGAACTTGTCTTGATAGCTCACTTTGATCATTGTATACAAGATATGGTGATTATACGGTCACTGGCTCAGCGTATAGCTCCGTACTTGTCTAGTTGACCAGTCAAATAGTCCGCATGCACCTCATCAGCTCGTGTTCTTTATCTATCTATCTATGCGGGCCTACCTGTCAGTGGAGAAAGAAATAACAACCAAAATTATGCGTATGTGACATTACAGTTTAGACGTTTGCTGGAGGTCTCCCCTAACACCGAGCATGTATTCACCTGGCTCAACACCAACGGTCATACTCGTGACTCGGCGCCTTGCTCATGTATATCGTCCATCACAACGACAATCTATAAAAGATCCTATCTAGGGATGGTACTATGGTGCGGAGTATGTACTATCGTGAGCAACCGATCATAGTGCCACTGCACACGAGTGTGTGTCTGATCGATTCGTCCATTATTCGTAAGTTATGTATGGCTGTGTGGTGTCTAATGGTGGTCGTCGAATGCTAGCTGGCGACAAGAGCGGTTGCATGGACGTCTGGTTGTCAATACATGCCGCATACTCTTCAAAGGCTCGTCATCCATGAGTTCACATTTTACCACCATGCCAGCGTCTGACCGCCCTGGCCTACCGAAACCCCTTCCATCGCTAGCGCATGCTTCCCTCCTGAAACGATCACCGTCTCTCCAGAACGTCAATGCCGCATTCACTGGCCTTAACTGCAGGTGCTGTTGGTGTGTCACTGACATGCGGGCCTGATGCCCGTTGGGCCCACATGTCAATGAGATAACGCACCTGCGGTTAAGTCACTGAAGTAGTGTGCGCATTCACGCCCGACACAACCTCTCATTGGCGCCGGCATTGCATCAGCGCGACGGCCGAGAGAGCGCCACCCGCGCGGCATCCCGGTGCAAGCGACTGCTCCGCGTTAATGACACCACGGCTGCCGACGAACCTACTCCGGTGCCAGCCATCCATCCGTCTGCCGCGGCTCATTGCCATTCGCCTGCTATATTAACTTGAGCCCCAGCCCCAGCCATAGCCAAAGACCCACACTCATTCTCCTCCGGTCCCTTCCTTCTGTTGGCACCACTCCAACCATGGCCTCCGGGAACTCCAAAGGTCTCTTGGACATACTGTCGCAGGAGCAGACGAAGGACATCGGTGGCTCCGCTCTGGGCGCGCTCCAAAGCTCTCTTCGACGTACTCTCGCAGGAGCAGACGAAGGAGATCGCCGGCTCCCCCCCGGCTGCCCTCCACCGCCACGACCACGAAGCCGGCGCGCGTGCGCGGGCGCAACCGGCAGCGAGGAACAGTAGTACACGGTAGGTCGCCACCGCTCCTCCACTCAGTCGACGCCAAGCTTGGTGGGATAAAAATCGGCGGCCGATTAGCCGCTTGACGGCGACGTGGAGGCGGAAATCTTCATAACCTTGTGCTCCGGAGGAGGAGGTTATCGAGGCGGATAAGGAGGAGGCACAGCCAATGGCCGACTTTCTCGGGTTCATGGCCGGACATGGTGGTCGGGACCCGGCGATCGTTTAGATTAGTTTTACAGTAGGTTTTAGTATGGTTTGTGTGAAATATGTAATGAATTTCGTCCAGTTTATAGGAGAAGTTCTCGAAATGTAATGAATTTCATCCGGTCAATTTGAAATTTGCTTTGTTTGCACGAATTTTGTCCGGTTAGTTCATATAGTTGTCGAAAGGTATGCGGGTAGCATTGGATGGCATCCATCAGTGTCCTCGGACACATGCCGGTGTAAATTTGAGGGCCAGCGCTGGAGATGCCCTAACTATCATGCTATAATCGCTAACAGTGTTCCATTATTTCGCAGGGAACAGTTATCCCTCGATCAAGATCAGATCCGCCGTGTTTCACACTCCTCCCACGTTAGAGTGTAGACTCTTGCTTACATAAAAATGGAGCAAGTGGACGACACTGTAGCAACGTCATATCACTCAAACTAGCCCGCCTAACGTACGGGAAAGCACCGCCCTCATCATTTTGTTCTAGATTTCTATCAATCGATCGCACGAAAATGTTACGCTTTGCAAGTTCAAAAGGAAAAGGCGGCACACATACAACTTGTACGCGTCGCGTTCACGTCGCACCCCCGACAGTCCGGCTCGCACGCCACTCACCAGAGGGGACACGCGTTGTCTTGCATTTTCACTGACATGTGGGACTGCAATTGAATAAACCGTCGATAGCCGAATTCTAATCGCTCAGCGGGCGTCAGCTGAGATGAGAGAGACGGGGAGGGAGAAGAGATCGCCCACGCGCCGTGCACGGACTCCAAGAAATATGTGGTGATAATGTGAGGTGGGCCATGCGGGAGTCCGCACCGCTTCCAAGCCCGCTTCTTACTGCCCTGGCCCACTAGAACCCCTCCCCCGCCCCACCACCTCCCCGCGCGCGCTCCCCCTCAGAGGCCAGCTGCCCGCATTCATAGCAAGTAGTACCAGTAAAATTATGGGCTATAAAGGGCATGTACAATGGTTGATAAGATAGTCTTATCATAAGTCTTGTATGTAATTTAGAGATGACAAAAAAACATGTGTACAATGGATCATCTCTTAGCCTTATCTTCAATAACTAGTTATTCCTAAAAACATGGTGAAACATATTGTGCTAAGAGATCATCTCTTGTCTTCTCGACAAGCCCGCTTATGTGGAGGAGAGAGAGGCATTGACAAAGTCAAGGAGTGGGATCTGCAGGAGACCGTCTCTACACGTGCTCCTAGGTATAAAAAACTAATTCGAAAAAAAGAGGCACAAAAAACAATTGTGTCTAAAAAAAGAAAGGTAAAAAACATTTGAGAGGAAATAGATAGAGAGAGGGTGAGTAAAAGTTGTAACCTTATAGTCAACACTATGGTAGTATTACATGAGGAAGGAGGGAGTGGTGCACATGCCAAGTTCACTGGGCTGCCGTGTTTCACACTCCTCCGTCGTAACAGTGGAGACAATAGGTTTCATAAAAAATAAACAATGAATACTCGTTGCTCGTCCACTATATCGGAACGAATACTTTCATTCGCCGACATGTGGGGCGTCGACCATCCTGGTCCACCTGCCATGCACAAAATTATCCTGGTCCACCTGCCATGCACAAAGTTAGTCGGACGAAGGAACCATCATGACTTTGTTGAATTCCGCTTCTTCATGAAACTTACTCTACCCGCAGTACTGCTACCACACGCGAAGACTGGACGACACTGTACCACATCATATCACTAAAACCCACTAGGCCAAACTACCCCACCTAGGATTTGTACTCCCTCCGTTTCAAAGTTAGTAGTACAAAGTTGACTCATCTATTTTGGAACGGAGGGACGTCTCTATACTGCTATGATTTTGTGTTGTACGTCTCTGTACTTTTGCTATGATTTTCCTACCCTATGAACCAAATGAGGCCTGGACGTATCCGTGTCGACTATTGTCTGATCGATCACTAAGCCTACAATTTTAGGAGCTTGGGCTATTGGTCGATCGACGACGGATCAGTATAAGCGTACCACGAGCTCATCAGCCCCAACATTTCTCTTCGGTGATTGTTTTGCAAGTACTATAGCTCGCACAGTAGCTAGTCTACTAACACCAAGAATCATCAAATAAGCCCTGCTGATATGATAAACAGTTCAAACTTACATCTAAGCATGCCATATATTACATCAAAAGCTGGTGAGGATACATCTGTTTCCATAACTCGGAGAGGGTTCACATGATTCACTATCAAACAAAAGTAGCAAGTACCTCCCACACAAGACAGTGCACTAGCCCTAAGATAGTTTGATAACACGCATCGTTCTGGTAATTAAACACAGGGCAATGCAAACTACCCTGAAGGATTAGCGCGACCAACTATTTCTTGTCATCGATCTCTCGGGAAATGACCACAGCACGGACAGCGGCATGGGAATTGATCTCTGGGGCGATGTCCACAGGACTAACCGCGACATCGGAATCGATCTCTGGGGCGATGTCCGCAGGATGGACAGCGGCATCGGAATCGATCTCCGGGGTGATGCCAACAGGACGGGCCGTGACATCGAAAATGATCTCTGGGGCGTTGTCCACAGGACGGGCCGCGACATCGGAATCATCAAGGACGTCCACCGGCACCTGCACAACCCTAACATATTAGCAAGCACTTAGCAAATAATCAAAAACCACAACTTTCGGTAATAATCCATTATTTTTTACCTTGTGCAGCTCACCGGGGGATCCCATCCCTCCGGGGGCCATCTCCTCGTCCTCGATGGGGGCCATCACCTTGCCAGGGGAATACTGCTTCCCAACGGCGACTATCTCCTCAAACTCGGCCTTGAGCCTCACATAGGTGGCCATCAGAGTTTCTGGGGTAGGCACGGTGGGGCCCTTGCTGTTCTTCCAACTTTGTTTGAGGAGTTCGTCTGCCAACGTCATTAACTCTTTGGCCAGTGCTTGTTTCTTGGAGTTCTTCGTCTCCATGGGTTGGCCCGCCAACATGGTCAACTCGTTGGTCGGCGCTCGCTTCCTGGAGATCACTGTCTCCAGTGGGTTTTCCGCCGGCAACTCTTTGCCTAGTGCTCCAGGATCCATCAATGAACTGACAAACAAAAAGCAATCGAAAGGAAACCAAAATCACAATGAAAATGGGAAAGGAATAGGCTGTGAGAATCGGTCGGTGCTTCGCAAAAAGAAGATTCTTGGAATGAAAATATAGTAGTATCACTGATTCGCCCACCTTTCCTTCGTCGGTACAGAAGAAAAATGGCAGAAATGAGTAGCCTGGAGTGAGGTTTTCTTCAAGAAAGGGGAGAAAAGGCTTCAACGAGCGTTCCAGTGAAATGATGGTTGCTTCGTCCAGTTCAACTTCGAGGCCACTTTACCACTGCTGGTAAAGGTGTGGGTTTTGTGATATGATGGGTCATGACGGCCACACCGGGGTGACCGGTGAGTTTCGACTGTAGCACCTCGCTGTGATTTGGTGGATGGCACGCGGGCCCGGATGCTTTGATGTCCCGCATGTAGATAGAGCGGCTAGTCATATAGGAGTGGTCAATATTGTGCACCGCGACCAAGGCGGAGAGGAAAACAAGAGAACTACGTAATTAATGCATGAGTTTAATTAGGGTAGTTTTGTAAAGTACGAGATACATTCCTCCAATCGCAAAATGCCTTGGTTGATGAGATTTGAGATTTGAGCCCTATAAACCGGAAGGGAGATTTGAGATACTGCACGCGGTGTAGTCCAGTCACTTGTTGGAATCTCTAGAAAGACTTATACCGCATGATTCTTTGCTTCTTCTTACTACTACGTACTACTTCACCGACATGTGGGACAACCAGCAGCATCCAGGTCGACGTAATACGTGTCATGCACCAGATTAGAGTGCGGAACGGAAGGGGGGCATCACCCCGGTCGTACCGCCTGGCCCAGTTTGGATACTCTAACTCAATTAAAGGTTAGAGTTAGATTCTAATCCTGAACTAACCCTGAAGTAACTCTAGTGAAAGAGGTGTTTGGATGACAGGGTTAGATGGAGCGTGAATACGGCAAGGTGCCTTCATGGGCGGTGCGAGAGGGAGGGAGGGAGAGGACGAGAAGCTTAGAGGCAGTGGGGAGGGATCTGCTCCGGGGAGAGCGAGAGAAAAATGTGTTTTTTAGTGTCTCAAGAAGAACTAACCCAAATAAGCACCTCTTGGGTGGGTTAGATTTTTTTTGGGTTAGTTGAGTTCAAACTAGCCCAAACTAACTCTAACACATGGATCCAAACAGTAACCCAAAATAACCCTCCTGTTTGGATATTTTTGGGTTAGTTGAGTTCAAACTAACCCAAACTAACTATAACACATGGATCCAAAGAGTAACGCGCCGTCAAATCACACAGCCCGACCTTTCCAGCAGTAAGTAAGTTGAATCCGCTACTCCCTCATCCTCCTCGCCTCTCTGTCAAACCGCCTACGCGAAAACTGCCGCACGTACTGCCCGAGAAAAGCCCCGCCCTCAACTTTTAACTACGCGAAAATAGTTCGAGCTTGTTTGTCCTATATAAATACTAGTACTGTATGTTTATTCACCCGTGGGGTTGTTCAATGAATGGAGGGCCGGGGAGCACAAGTGAACAATACTACAACTAGTAGTAGTAAGTAGGAGTTGTACAGGTAGTCACCTTAAATAGAGAGTTTCTTTTCTTTAATGCCACGTACACAAATTGAAACGCTTGTTGTGGAGAGAAAAAGATAATCACTACACAATATATGTACGCAGGGGCCTGAGCGCTTTCTTTACTAGGGTTGCTCTCTTCATTCTCTCATTCTCTCCAGATAGAAACAAGTTAACAAGACAGCAGTATTGACATTTTCTCTCTGCTCACCGCTGGTCACAGATCCGGCCGGATCCCTTCGGCTGGTGTGTGTAGAGGATTAGGTGCATCGTTCACGCGGTCATCGCAAGCGAGGGAGGAAACCCACAGTTGCCGGAGGGGCCCGATCTTCTGCCCGTGCCGTTCTCTCCGACACAACGCTGGCTCGGGAGGTCCTCTGACCCTTCTTCCTCCCTACCGTATTGTCCGCAGATCCGACCTGCCGTCGCTGACACCCCGACGACCCTCAGGTATAAGTTTCTTCAAAAGCGGCCTTGCTCTACTGCCCCAGCTCCCCACGTGTCTGCATGTGCATCTTTTTCTACTCCCATCAGCTCTTCCAAAGCCACCTAAATTTTTAGTATTATTAGAGGTAAATCTACTTCATCCATTTGAATCTAGGGCTTTGTTCACACAACGAAGAAAGGGGGGAAAGTTGTAGCATGAATCTAGGACTTGATTCAAAGAGGAAATAATATGGTGAAAGTAGTATAGACCGGATACCCAACCGGTCTCTTGGTTGAAAAGGGAAATAATGGGAAAACACAGTACAAACTGGATAAGGAGCAGATCTATTATTGGTTGAAAAAAGGATAGAAAGTGGCGGCTGGTGGACAGGTCAACAGAGTATGTCTAGGATTAGATTTGTTGCCCTCACATAGTAAAAGATCTCCAGGATTAGAATTGCTGCCCTCACATAGTAAAAGGTCTCGGGATTAGATTTGCTGCCCTCACATAGTAAAAGGTCTCTAGGATTAGATTTGCTGCCCTCACATAGTAAAAGGTCTCCAGGATTAGATTTGCTGCCATCACATAGTACAAGGTCTCCAGGATTAGGTTTGCTGCCCTCACATAGTAAAAGGTCTCCAGGATTAGATTTGCTGCCCTCACATAGCATGAACAAACTCGGCATCACCACTTTATGCCTCCTTGTAGGTACATTGTGCTGATGCGTCCACTGTCGCATGTCCTTATACCAACCTTTTGCTATTGTTAATGTAAGGGCGCATGTAAAATGAAGCGATCACAATGTTACCTTAGGGACATGTCTAACCAGTGTTATTGTTAATCTAATGCTGCAAGTGATAAGATGCAATTAAATTGTGTTACAAATGGCACTCCTGCTGTTTCCCACAGTATGATAGGTAAGTTGCTCGTTTACGCTGCTGAGTGTCCTGGTGTCCCCATGGTCCCATGCCCTTAAACCAACTCTTTAGCTGCTGTTGATTTACTCTGTCTGGTAATCAAGCAATGCCACCATTAAAGTAATCTCATATTTGAGGACTCTCATTGTTGATCATAATGCTTCTGGTAACATGAAGCATTGCTGACGTTTTAAAATTTCTATTGTCCTTGCGTGATTGCCATGAACATAATTAAGATGCTTCTTTTCATTTTGTATATGTTTCGTATATTCTTATTGACCAACAACTGTTTACTTTTATCTTTTTGTGCAGATAGGGATATCCATTTCACCTTGTTGCTGTTGTGACCTTTTGGTGAACTGCACAAAACACTTTTTTTGGAATGAGTGTCTTGTGCAGTTCAACTAAAATGTCACGTGGGCAACATCTCTCAATTTTGGTGGAACTGCACAAGATGGTGATTGGAGTTTCCAAAATCTCCGTCAAGTTCTGCTGGTAATCTCGTGCAACATTTTATTAGCCTTTGCAAGATGAGCCGTCAGTATCACCACAATGGCACTTTATTTTAGTGGAACTGCACAAAAGGATAAGAAAATTATAGTTGCACCTTACATGAGCCGGACAGCTAACCTTAATGTTCCTCAATTTTAGTGCAACTACTAAAGAAGAACCTACCAGCTAACGAGAGCAAGTACTTCTTGCTAGCTGAATGATGCAATCTTTGCTTCATTTCAGGTGAACTGCAGAAAAAGGCGCATGAATTGAATCATGGAACTCCAGGCAGGCCTCATCCGAGTGGAGCTGCAGGTTGAGTTCAAGGAGGCCACTATTAAAGTGAAATCATGCTCTTCTTGTTTGTGCTGTGCAAACAGGAATACTCAACTACAGATGTTGTGACGGTCAAGAGCATTCGCCAAGTTCTTCGATTGTATGACATGGCTAGCCAAGATGGATTTAATCCCGATATTCACTTTATCAAAAGGCCCTAATGGGTTGGTTCTGAATCTTGCAAGCTGGGAATCAATGAGATGTGTAGGCATCTTTGTTGTACTTATTATTTGAATCTTATTTGTTGGTTCTGAATCTTGCAAGCTGGGAATCAATGAGATGTGTAGGCATCTTTGTTGTACTTATTATTTGGATCTTATTTGTTGGTTCTGAATCTTGCAAGCTGGGAATCAATGAGATGTGTAGGCATCTTTGTTGTACTTATTGTTTGGATCTTATTTGTTGGTTCTGAATCTTGCAAGCTGGGAAACACGGCATGATGATGCAGAGGACAACGACCATAACAAACAGTTCAAACTTGGTAGTATTATCTTTGTGAAAGTGCGACAAATGTGCTGATCGTGTGCATCCTGAGAATAATAATTATAATTGTTGTGCTTGTTGATCCTGTGGCACTGATAGAACGAGCCAATGCATTGCTTGTTTTAAGTATAAATTTCTATTAAAGATAATTAAATTTAACTAACTCCTGTTATTACAGTACCAATAAAGACCTGCTCGTGAACCGACGTGTGGCCGGAGTAGGTTTCTCAATGGAGGCGTTTGAATGCGCTGAGGGTGCATCTTCTGCCGGGCGTGCAGCGGACGAGGGAGGGGTAGTAACTGTTGTCGCCTGTACACACTTAGTTTACTGTTGAATGCAGTTCCCCAAGAGCTGAAAAACGAACTGCTGCCGCCGCCTACACACTCGTTCACTTTAAGAGACTCCAATGGCGATCCGAGGGGTGAGCCTGCCGGATATGGACTTCAGCAAGGAGTTCCCCTTTGAGTTCGCCGTTAAGTCCTATGGCTGCACCAAGTTGAATGTGATGTACACCAACGATCTGGACTCGGTGAAGCTCTGCCTCGCCAAGTTCAAGCAGTACCTACAGGACGAGAAAGCACAAGGTTGCAGGACTAGACCTTGTGCCCAACCATTCGTCTCCTGATAGGGACCAGCGGATCGCCGTCGCCCAGGTATGTGTGCGGGACGAGGTTCTCATCTACCACTTCTGTAGGGCCATCAGAGGTTCTGGAGCATTCGCCCGTTTCATCGGCAGTGCCGACTGCACCTTCGCTACGGTGGAGAGAAGGAAGAACGCGACGATTCGGCCATCTGGTGCAACAAGCTTGTCGACATCCACAAGCAATACAAGATCATCAGCAATGGTCAGGAGAAGGACTCCGTGGTTGACCTCGCCGAGACCATCATCGACCCCTGATACGCCAACATGAAAGAAGACAACGATACCAAGGACCTGAACACGTGGGAGGTACCTTTGAATCTAGCCTACATAACCTACGCGGCCAAGGACACATACGCATGCTACGACATGTACAGGCAGATCTTGGACAAGAGGGCGTGTCTGCTTCCCGTAACCGACGAGACACGTACAGCCACAGCGTCATGATCAAGCGTGCGAGGAAGGTCTAGATGTTGTACTTGATCTGTTTATAGGCACCTTTATCATCTGAGTGTTTCATGCATTAGCCTATGTGTCGTAATTATCTGTTTTGTCCGAAATATTTCTTTTAAGAACCCATTAACCTGTTTGCTTTTTTTAGTGGCTATTTGCTTATGTATGTAACTAGTTCACTTGTCCGTTAAAAAAACTAGTCCACTCGACTACTGTTCTTTGAATCTCCTTCCTCCCAACATATTCCCCTCCTCAGGTGGACCCAGCAGGTCTCGTACACAGACATATGGGACCAACCACCTATCCATTTGTATTTCTTTATTTTGTTCAATCTTTCGTCCTCTTCCTATACAACGGCTGGCCATCATAGCCTATGGCGTTGGCCAGGCCATCCCTCTACTACCACACATTGTCCGGTAGCGGCAGCTCCACCGGCCCACCCTGCACCCGAACAAGTCAACCCTCGTACTCCCCTCCGCCTGCGTCTTCCCCCGCTCCGGTTCATTCGGTCCGAGGTCTCGACGTCGTCTTCCGCCTTGGTGCTCTAGCCACGGCGCCGCCGTCTGTCGTTCCCAACATGGTCAAGAAAACAAGAGGAATCAGGAGACAACTGTTCATCGAGAGGCTGACAGTCCCCGGCCCACCAGGTCCATGGCCTAGGTTTTATTGTTTAACATGGGTAGCCCATGACATGTTTCAACATTTTTTGGATCCAGCAGGTATCAAGCGGCCTCTGGGCCTCCCGACCTAGCTTGCCTATAACATCAGCAACCCAAGTTATGTTTGTTTTTTCAAGACGACGCACAGCTTAGTTCTATTTTTCGTTTTCATTAATCCTATATCTGAATTTTCTCCCACTTTCTTTTTCGATGTAAACTGAGTTTTCTCCTAGTACTTTTGCCTAGAACCAACTCAACTGTACCACGTCTAGCCTAAAAAATAATAATAACCCACGTACTATTAACTCATCAAATTCAAATGATAATTTATTTTGTAAGTTGAAATTTCTTACAAAATAATAATAATAATTGTTTATATATAACTTGGCAAGTTAACTCCTAGTGATTGCGTACATAAGCTTGCAAAGATTTTACTAACCAATGCAGTAATAGACGTGCAATCATGTGTTTACGATTTTATAACATTTCTCCGTCTAGCCCAACATGATATTTTCACCCAGCCCAGCAAGTCCACGGATTTCGAGAAAAATGCAAATGGGCTTTAAATTCTACCATATATATAAACGGGCTGCATAGATGCTACATCATTGTTTCACCCAGCCCACAAAATGGACTAAAAAACAAATGGACTGGCTGACATGTGGGCTAGTAGGTCGAAGCCTAACAAGGCGTTGGATTTACATCCAACGGCCGGCATTCTTCTTCAATCTCTCGTCTTCTACCCCAGCGCTGCCGGGACCGCCTGCTCCAGCCTCCGGCGTCCAGCGGCGTTGTTTTGCGCTCCTCAGCAAAACGCTACCCCGCCGATGGCCAGGCCATCCCTCCACTCCGCACCTCCTGTTATTCTCTGCCGAGTGTAGGCCCACCCCGCACCCGAACCAGTCAAGTTTCTCACTCCTCTCCGTCTACGACTCCACTTCCGCGTCTTCCCCATCTCCAAGTCGTTCCAGTCTGGGGCCTCGCCGTCATCCACCGCCTCGGTGCGCTCGGCGCGGCGTGGTCAACATACAAGAGTCATTGGAAGAGGACTGTACGTGGAGAGCCTGACGGCTGGGACCCACGAGGTCCATGGTCGCACGCAAGGAAAGTTCCTCCTTATTACGCACTGTACATGGACTGTACATGGGAAGGGCTTCTGTATTTCGCGAAAAAGACGTTCCCCCCGCTGACAGGTCGGACCCACCAGCTATATCTTCGCACGCAAGGAAGTGCCTCCTTGTTACGCACAAAAAAATGAATACCCCCTGCTAGCTGGGACCCACCATAGTGGGTGGCTGACTTCTGGGCCTACTAAGTTGCGGGGACGGAGGGCTTTGTCAACTTAGTCAATATGAACGATTCTAGCTCCAGTGACCATACGATGTCCATCCAATGGCCATAGTGCTTCTTCAACCTCTGGTCTTGTTGCTCCAGCCGCCCAAAGCAGTGCCGGTCGTGCCGCGTGCTCCTGCCTCCTGTGGCCGGCTGTGATGCCGCGGAGGCCTCACCGCCCCCTACTACTCCCACCGCTGGCCAGGGCATCCCTCTACTCACCCACACCCCCTGTTATTCTGCGGCGATGGCAGCCACACGCCGCAGCCGAACCAGTGAACCCTCGTACTCCTCTCCGCATGGGCATCCACTGCCGCGTCTTCCCCAGCTCCGCGTCGTCCCCTTCCTAGGCCTCGCCATCATCCACCGCCTTGGTGCTCTCGGCGCGGTGTGGTCAATGTGGTCAATGACCGACTTCCATCGGAACAGTACTATACGTGGAGAGGCTGACTGCTGGGTCCACGGCCGCAGCTGGGTCCACGGCCACAGCCCAGTTTTTTTGTGATTTGCCAAGTAAGTCGCTTTGTCAGGCCTGTTGGGCTGGAAATCTTTCAAGACGAGGAGAGCTTCATTCAGCTGGCCGAGAAAATGGCCTATCAGTAATGAGAAATGGGATGTACATTTTCAAAACACATCAAACCGGCAATTAGTTTCAAATTTCTTTTTTTTCATTTCGAGATTTTAAATTGCATTGATTTTTATGCGTGGACAATTTGTTGGATTTTATATTGATATATATTTATTTTGAAAATCAGTTTGAACGTGACTCGAAATTTTGGGATTAAAAACAGTTCGGACCCCACCGAAATATGCAAAATTTCATATAATTTTTTAACCGTTGCCACAATATGGGTTGTAGTGCTAACAAAAAGAATATGGGCTCCAAAAAAACCTTAAGAATTAGCAAATGGGCTGTAAATGATTAGAAATAATGGCAGATGGGATGTATGATGTTTTTCACAGATTTGAGGCTTTCCTAAAAAAAAGGTTGACGCACAAGCAGTGACTGTTGGATGTCCATCCAACGGGTGTCGTGCTTCTTCAATCTCTGCTCTTCCTGCTCCGGCCGCTCAAACAAGCGTCGGCGGGACTGCCTGCTCCCTCCTCCCCGCGGCCGGCTGTGCTTCCGCGCAGGCCTCATCGCCCCATCGTACTCCCATCGCTGGCCTAGCCATCCCTCTACTCACCCACACCTGCTGTTATTCTTCGGCGACAGCAGACGAACCAGTAAACCCTCGTATAGTTGTACTCCCCTCTGCGTGGGAAACAACTGCCGAGTCTTCCCTACCTCCGTGTCGTTCCCTTCCGAGACCTTACCGTCATCCACCGCCCTGGTGCTCTCGGGGCGGCCTGGTCAACATGGTCAATGACCGACATGCATTTGAAGTGGACTGTACGTGGAGAGGCTGGCAGCTGGGTCCACGGCCGCACGCAAGGAAATGCCTCCTTATTACGCGCAAAATAATGATTCCTCCACTTGACATCTGGGACCCACCGAAAGGGCCTCTGTATTTCGTGAAAAAAATGTTACCGCCGCTGACAGCTCGGACCCACCAGCTATATCTTCGCACGCAAGGAAGTGCCTCCTTATTACGCACAAAAAAATGAATACTCCCCTTGTGAGCTGGGACCCGGTATAGTGGCACGCTGACTTGTGGGCCTACTAAGTTGACGGGGACGGAGGGCTTTGTCAACTTAGTCAATATGCATGATTCTAGCTCCAGTGACCGTACAATGTCCATCCAACAGCCATAGTGCTTCTTTAACCTCTGGTCTTCTTGCTCCAGCCGCCCAAACCAGCGCCGGTCGTGCCTCGTGCTCGTGCCTCCCGTGGCCGGCTGTGCTGCCGCGGAGGCCTCACCGCCCCCTACTACTCCCACCGCTGGCCAGGCCATCCCTCCACTCACCCACACCCCCTGTTATTCTGCGGTGATGGCAGCGTCACACCGTAGCCGAACCAGTGAACCCTCGTACTCCTCTCCGCGCGGGCTTCCACTGCCGCGTCTTCCCCGGCTCCGCGTTGTCCCCTTCCTAGGCCTCGCCGTCATCCCCTTCCTAGGCCTCGCTGTCGTCCACCGCCCTGGTGCTCTTGGCGCGGCGTGGTCAACATGGTCAAGGAACGACTTGCATCAGACGTGGACTGTACGTGGAGAGGCTGACAGCTGGGTCCACGGCTGCACCAAGGAAGTCCCTCCTTATTACGCGCAAAATAATTATTCCTCCACCTGACAGCGGGGACCCACCGGACGGGCCACCGTATTTCACGAAAAAACATTTCCCCCTGACTGCTGGGACCCACCAGCTACATCTTCGCACGCAAGGAAGTGCATCCGGGCAAAAAAATTGATCCGCCCCCTGACTGCTGGGACCCACCAGCTACATCTTCGCAGGCAAGGACCCACCTGGTCGAAGCGTACGTAGCGTTGTCATTCTGGTCGCGAACGTGTACGTACATACTGGTCGATGTAGAGGCGCGCACGTGTCGTAGTAGAGGCGCGCACGTAGCATGTACATGTACGTACAGCGGCCAGTGTGCAAGATAGAAAATACGGCCACGTACGTACATACAGGCAGGGTCTCGAACGCCTACTCGCGCATACGTATGGCCAGGGCTCGTGTACATGGCTGGGTCGGAACGGAGAAACTGCGTCGTCGTCGTGTTTATAGGGATGGCTTGGACGGAACAGCCGATGGAAACAAGGCTGGCGTACCGCAGAACGGAGGAAACGGCCTTGTGTTCGACTGGCCACGTTCGAAACGGGATCCTGTTCATCGGGAGGGGTCTAGTGTACCGCAAAACGGAGGAAACGGACCTCCTACGGTCGAAACGGGGGTCCTGTTGATCGGGAGGGGTGTGGCGTACCGCAAAACGGAGGAAACAGACTTGTGTTGGAGCGCTACGGTCGAAACGGGGGTCCTGTTCATCGGGAGGGGTGTGGCGTACCGCAAAACGGGACTCCACGGGAAACTGTTCATCTCCACCGTCGACCCCCTCCAGCCTCCACGGGCTACGGCTCATCCACCGTCGACCTCCTCCAGCCTCCACCTCCGACTGTTCATCCACGGGCTCCTGTTAATCAAGCCTCCACCGCGCGCTACTCCACCGTCTACTTTTCAACCAGCCCTCTCCACGGGCTCCTGTTCAACCACCCCTCCACGGGCTACTTTTCATCCAGCCCTCCACCGTCTACTGTTCATCCTGCCCTCCACGGGGTGGTCCTGTTCATCTAGCCCTCCACGGGGTCCTGTTCATCCAGCCCCAACTGGCTCGATCGATCGGGGTCCTGTTAATCCAAAGGCAACACCACGGGGTCCTGTTCATCCACCCCCACTGGGAACCGTTCATCCAAACCTCCCCAGCAACGCTCACTATTCATCCAAACCTCCCCAGCAACGTCCACTGTTCATCCAGAGGCAACACCACGGGGTCCTGTTCATCCTCCCCCACCGGGAACTGTTCATCCACCCCCCAGCAACGCTCACTATTCATCCAGAGGCAGCATCGATCGGCTTCAGTTCGCAGCAGTAGCGAAGGAATCGCTCAATCGGGTTCAGTTAACAGCCATCGATCGATCGATCGGGTTCATTAACACATAGCCTGCAGTGCAATCGCTCGGGTTTAGTTAGAGCCCAACGCCTCGCACCCACGTGCGTGCGTGTACGAGAGAAACGCGCATCACTCGGCCCCGACCACACACTGTAACCAGGAACACCCCGATATTTTCCTCGCCCTCGCTTCTACCATGGTTTTTTCCGTCATGGACGACCCAAAGAATGTCATGCAGCTGCGTCTCCGGCCCGCCGAGGACGAAAAGCCCATTTTCTGTCATGATTTTTTGTCATAGAAGTAGGACCCCACCACATCTATGATGATACCGGGTTTTGTCACAATTATCGTCATAGAAGTGTCATAAGTATGACAGAAAAAATTTCGTTCAGCCCAAAATGTCAGGGATGTGTCTTTTTCTTGTAGTGCATGCTGTGGTAAATTTTCTGTCCGATTTGCGAAGGCCCACACATTAATAATCAACAAAGTCATTTTGGAACAAGTGCTGTCACGTTACAAATCGGAAACACAGTATTATTGAAACCGTGGGCATTCGACTTACCAATTATGTGCGGCCACGCATCCCCTTTTTTTATTGTCCAGGAGGTGTCGTGCGGGGTAGCTATTTGGGTATAGGAGGCGTGCAATCAGACCCCTGCGCGTGGTCATCTGAAGGAGAGCCCTTTGACCGCTACCCGCCACGCACCTCCCTCCCAACGTCTCCATTAATGGCGCTCGAGCACCTATTCTACGGCGTGGCTATATGTCTCACTAGACTGAGATTTAAGAGAGAAAAATGAGAATCTAAAAAGAAAGTTTTGCACGGATCTTGATGTAAGTTCCGACGGACCTATATAGCCTCGACTGCTACTTATAGCAAGCATGATGAATATAAGGACGATGACAATGGATAATAATTGTCTTACATATTTAGAAACATAATTAAAAAAAGCCACATGCGGCAACGCCAGAAATACACAAGGGCAAAAGAAGAAGGAAGACAACGATTTGGCTCGCTGATCTCTACTTTCTTGATGTGTTGCTGCAGGCCGCGGGAACTAGTCTCCGCGGCGACCGGCGATGAGCTCTTTCTTGTCCTCAAGATGCTGTTTGAGAGCATCCACGGATTCCTCCACCAGCCTTCTGCGCTCGATGCGCAGCTTGTTATTCTCGTCCATAAGTTTCTCGACGATGACGCCGGTCCTCTTCAACAAGGCAGTGGTCTGCTCCTGCTGCTCCGCACTTCCGATGATCTTTGCCCTCAGCAGGTCGCGCTCGGCCCGGAGCCTCGCATTGCTCTCATTTAGTTGCCGGATGACATTGGTAGACTGTTCAAACGAGGCTGTCAGGTCATCCTGCAACCTGTCTCACCTGGAGATTTGATCCATCTGCCTAAGGACGAGGGCACGCATGTGCCTGTAAGAGTCCTCGCCTGCCTGCGAGGCATTTTACCGGGCCGCCGTGGCGCGGGAGGACATCTCTGCTGCATTCGCGGCGCGGCGGGACATCTCTTCTGCTTCCGCGGCGCGGCCGGACCAGTCTGTTGCATCGACGGCGTGGCGGGATCTCTCTGCTGCTACGGCCGTGCGGCGGGACATGTTGGCTGCTTTCGCGGTGAGGCGGGAAATCTCTCGTGCTCCCGCTTCCAGGCTCGCCTCTCCCTGGTGGCAATCTCTCGACCCAGAACTCACGCTGGCCATGGCGGATGCAAGGGAGCGATGATGAATGACTTGTTTGTTTTTGACTTTTTGTGGATGAGGAGTTGAGGAGGAATGTGCATTCATCTTGGAGTAGTAGTATTTATAACCGCGTAGTAATACGTTCCTAAGTGGGAAACCGTTTAGGTTTTGATCGGTGTGAACAGGTTTGCAATTTGGAATGTGACGGGACGCGGCCTCCCTGTTCTTCTAAAAAAATTGTGACGGGATGCATGCTCAAACTTTACTGACGCTTATAAGTGCAGCACTATTCCTGGAAGGCATAACGTGGGCACGTACGCCTTCTCGGACGCTTACGTGGCGTTCGCACCATAGGGTGCACCGCAATAGGCAATGTCAGCACACGTCTTGTTCCAACAACCGCGCGTGCTCGTTATTACCATCGCGCACACTTCTTTTAATTAGAATGGGTGTGTCCGTCTAGCGCACACACGTTGATCTATCTAACTGTTTCAGTTTGTTGTGGCTAATTGCAAACAGTTCATCCATGTGAAGTGTATGCCATCAATCGCAGACACTTTGATCTGGCTTACCCATTTCTATTCTGTTGCCTAATCGCAAACAGTTAATCCTTCTGAAGCGTATGCCCTCAATCACACACACCTTGATCTGGCTGACCGTTTCTTTTATGTTGCCTAATCACAAACAGTTCATCCGAGTGAACCGCATGTTGTATATCGCACACACCTTCATCAGGCTGCCCATTTCTTTTGTGTTGCCTAATCACAAACAGTTCATCGGAGTGAACCGTATGCTCTATATCGCACACGCCTTCATCAGGCTGCCCGTTTCTTTTGTTCCGCCTCATCGCAAACAGTTCATTGGACTGAACCGTATGCCCTGTATCACACACGCAACTAAAATCTGAACTGTGTTTGATGCATCCCGCATTGCAAATGTTTTGCACCTTTTTTGACGGTTTTTTACATCCTCGTTTGTGATTGATGCATCGCACACAGTTTCGTGAAAGGGTCTCTGATCATAGTGTCACGTTAGCAGCATCCTGCAGTAGTGCTTCTCAATCTATTTGCTACCCTTCATTTCTACTAAGCGGAAATGCTGCTTGTGCATCCAACTCCTTAAACTCAAAGTTGCGCCAAATGAGTCCACCATACCTACCTATATGCGGTATTTCCATGTCGTTCCAAGTAAATTTGCATGTGCCAACTCTAATTTTTTAAGATAAATTTCCGTTTTGTGTGCCCGTACAGCTCAGGAAGCGGCAGGGGTTGGCCAATATTTTCCAAAGCATGCCTCTCAAAATAATTTTATCTCTAATTTAAGCCTTGAGCTCTGGCACCTCTGCAAATCGCTGCTTCCCTCTGCGAAGGGCTTATCTATTTACTTTTATGCAATTTTTATTTTTATTTTGAGTCTCCATCTTCTCTTATAAAGCACCAACTAGAGAGCACTATTGTCATACTTTTGCATTGGATGTAGCTAATGTTGAGTGTGTTTCATGAATGGATCAATGATTGAGCATAATGGGCTAGGGATAACTTTCTTTAGCGTTGATATTTTGAAAGACATGGTTGCTTGCTAGTATGCTTGAGTATTGGTCTCTTTATGTCAAATTATAGACTATTGCATCGAATCATTCAAGCCCAAATATCCATGCTACAAAAAAAAGAATATATGATGATTATATTACCAATCTTGGATGTTTTTATACACTTTCAAGCAATTATATATCATTTTTTGGGACTAACCTATTAACTTAGTGCACAGTGCTAGTTGCTGTTTTTGCTTGTTTTTGGTTTTTTAGAATATCGGTACCAAACGAAGTCCAAATGCCTTGAAACGTTTTGGAGTTTTTTTCTAGCAATAAGAGACCCTAGAAGCTCCGGGAGGGGACGAGTGCTACCTCTTGAGCTTGCGTTGGTTTTTCCCTTGAAGAGGAAAGGCTGATGCAGCAAAGTAGAGTAAGTATTTCCCTCAGCTTTTGAGAACCAAGGTATCAATCCAATAGGAGACAACGCGCAAGCCACCGAATACCTGCACAAACAAACACCAACTTGCACCCAATGTGATAAAGGGGTTGTCAATCCCTTCACGGTTATTTTCATGTGAGATCTGATAGAGATGGATAAACGGTAAAGTAATGTTTTTGGTATTTTTGATTTATGGAACGGAAAGAGAAAGATTGCAAAGAAAGTAAATAGGAAATTAGAAGTATAGATCGGAAACTTATATGATGGAAAATAGACCCAGGGGCCATAGGTTTCACTAGAGGCTTCTCTCGAGATAGAAATTATTACGGTGGGTGAACAAATTACTGCCGAGCAATTCATAGAAAAGCGCAAAGTTATGATGATATTTATTGCAATGATCATGAACATAGGCATCAAGTCCGTGTCAAGTAGACTGAAACAATTCTGCATCTACTACTATTACTCCACACAGCGACCGCTATCCAGCATGCCTCTAGAGTATTAAGTTCATAAAGAACGGAGTAACGCCTTAAGCAAGATGACATGATGTAGAGGAATTAACTCAGGCAATATGATTAAAACCCCATCTTTTTATCCTCGATGGCAACAATACAATACGTGTCGGTTCCCCTTCTGTCCCTAGGATCGAGCACCGCAAGATTGAACCCAAAGCTAAGCACTTCTCCCATTGCAAGAAAAACCAATCTAGTTGGCCAAACCAAATCGATAGTTCGAAGAGACTTTGCAAAGATATCAAATCATGCATATAAAAATTCAGAGGAGATTCAAATAATACTCATAGATAAGTTGATCATAAATCCACAATTCATTAGATCTCGGCAAACACACAGCAAAAGAGTATTACATCTAATAGATCTCCAAGAACATCGAGGAGAACTTTGTATTGAGAATCAAAGAGAGAAAAGAAGCCATCTAGCTACTAGCTATGGACCCATAGGTCTGTGGTAAACTACTCACGCTTCATCGAAGAGGCAATGGTGTTGATGTAGAAACCCTTCATGATCGAATCCCCCTCTGGCAGGATGCCGGAAAAGGCCCCAAGATGGGATCTCACGGGTAGAGAAGGTTGCGGCGGTGGATAAGTGGTTTCGTGGCTCCCCCCGAAGTTTTTGGGGTATATGAGAATATATAGGAGGAAGATCTAGGTCAGGGGGTCACCGAGGGGCCCACAAGGTTGGGGGCGTGCCCTCCACCCTTGTGGCCGCCTCGTGGCTCTTCTGACTTGTACTCCAAGTCTCCTAGGTGTCATCTGGTCCAAGAAAAATCTTCGCGAAAGTTTTATTCTGTTTGGACTCCGTTTGATATTCCTTTTATGCGGAACTCTAAAACAAGGAAAAAACAAGAACTAGCACTGGGCTCTAGGTTAATAGGTTAGTCCCAAAAATCATATAAAATAGCATATTAATGCATATGAAACATCCAAAACAGATAATATAATAGGATGGAACAGTAAAAAATTATAGATACGTTGGAGACGTATCAACGAGAAGATGGAGCAGTGGCCCACGAGACACCAGGGTGCGCCCAGGGGGGTAGGTGATATGTCTCCATCGTATCTACTTTTCCAACCTCTTTTGCCCTTGTTTCGGACTCTAATTTGCATGATTTGAATGGAACTAATCCATACTGACGCTGTTTTCAGCAAAATTGCCTTGGTGTTATTTTTGTGCAGAAATAAAATTTCTCGGAATGACATAAAAATTTGCGGAGAATATTTTTGGAAGAAATAAAAAATACTGGCAAAAGAATCAACCAGAGGCGACCCACCAGCTGACCACAAGGGTGGGGGCGCGCCCCTTGCCTTGTGGGTCCCCTGGACCTCCATCGACCTCAACTCCAACTCTATATATTCACGTTCGGGGAGAAAAAAATCAGAGGGAAGGATTCATCGCATTTTACGATACGGAGCCGCTACCAACTCATGTTCTTCATCGGGAGGGCAGATCTGGAGTCCGTTCCGGGCTCCGGAGAGGGGGATTCGTCGCCGTCATCATCACCAACCTTCCTCCATCACCAATATCATGATGCTCACCGCCGTGCGTGAGTAATTCCATCAGAGGCTTGCTGGACGTTGATGGATTGGATGAGATTTATCATGTCATCCAGTTAGTTTTGTTAGGGTTTGATCCCTATTATCCACTATGTTCTGAGATTGACGTTGCTATGAGTTTGCTATGCTTAATGCTTGTCACTAGGGCCCGAGTGCCATGATTTAAGATCTGAACCTATTATGTTTTCATGAATATATTTGTGTTCTTGATCCTATCTTGCAAGTTTTAGAGACCTATTACGAGTTATAATCTGCATACCCCAAGGTGACAATAATTGGGATTCTTTCCGGTGATTACCGTAGTTTGAGGAGTTCATGTATGCACTAGGCGCTAATGCTTTGGTCCGGTTCTCTATTAAAAGGAGGCCTTAATATCCCTTAGTTTCCATTAGGACCCCGCTGCCACGAGAGGGTAGGACAAAAGATGTCATGCAAGTTCTTTTCCACAAGCACGTATGATTATATTTGGAATACATGCCTAAATTCTATAGATGAATTGGGGCAAGTTTTGTGTCACCCTAGGTTATAACTGTTGCATGATGAATGCCATCCGACATAATTATCCATCATTGATCCATTGCCTACGAGCTTTACACATATTGACATTTGCTACATTACTTTGCCGCTGCCACTATTACAATTGCTACAAAACTACTACTATTACTTTTATCATCGTTACCGTTACTTCCATAGTACTTTGCAACTACATACTTTGATGCAGATATTAAGTCTTTCAGGTGTGGTTGAATTTACAACTCAGCTGCTAATACTTGAGAATATTCTTTGGCTCCCCTTGTGTTGAATCAATAAATTTGGGTTGAATACTCTACCCTCGAAAACTGTTGCGATCCCCTATACTTGTTGGTTATCAAGACCTTTTTCTGGCGCCGTTGACGGGGGGCATTGCTCTATTCTCTGAGTCACTTGGGATATATATCTGTTGATCACTATGAGGAATTTGAAAGATACTAGAACCAATATTATTCCCTCTACTACGAGGGGAGGTAAGGAACTGCCATCTAGCTCTGCACTTGATTCACCTTCTGTTTTGAGTAAGCTTGCGACACCTACACTTGCTATTGATTCTGATATGTCACATGTTATTGATGATGCTACTTCTACTATGAATGATGCTTATGATGCTACTGCTTTGCTTGATAAAACTATGCCACTGGGTGAATTACTTGATGAACATCTTGCTAGAGTTAGAACTATTGATTATGCTGAAGATGACGATATTTCTGAAACTGATGAAATTATTGAAACTGAACACTTTGAAACACCTGATAAGACTAGCTCTCCTAGATATGAACTTCCTTTTATGCCTGAGGGTTATATTATGGATGGAGAGGTAGCTCGGGAATTTCTTGCTTGTAAGGATAGATATGATCTGAAGAAATTATTATGCAAGTGGAAAGAAAAATCTTTGAATTCTAGGATGGAATATGATCCTAAGTTTGCTACTTCACCTATCTTTGTTACTGATAAGGATTATGAATTCTCTGTTGATCCTGAGTTAATAAATTTGGTTGAATTTGATCCTTTCCATGGTTATGAATCTGAAACTATTGTGGCACACATCTTACTAAATTGAATGATATAGAAACCCCTTTTGATCATGAGGAAAAAAATCTCTATTGCTATATTCACAAGTTGTTTCCTTTCTCATTAAAGGGTGATGGTAAGATATGGTTTAATTCTCTTGCTCCTGGTTGTGTGCGTAGTCCCCAGGATATGATTTACTACTTCTCTAAAAAATAGTTCCCTGCTCATAAGAAACAAGCTGCTTCAAAGGAAATATTTAACTTTGTGCAAATTGAAGAAGAGAGTCTCCCACAAGCTTGGGGGAGGCTTCTCCAATTACTTAATGCTTTGCCTGATCATCCTCTCAAGAAAAATGAAATACTTGATATCTTTTATAATGGACTAACCGATGCTTCTAGGGACCACCAAGATAGTTGTGTTGGTTGTATTTTCAGGAAAAGAACTGTTGAGCAAGCTGAATTGCTATTGAATAATATATTGAGTAATGATAATGATTAGACACTTCCTGAACCAATTTCTAACCCAACTCCGAAGAAAAGAGGTATTCTATTTCTCAATCCTGAAGATATGCAAGAGGCAAAGAAATCTATAAAGAAAAATGTATTAAAGCTGAAGATGTTAAGAATTTACCGCCAATTGAAGAAATACATGGTCTTGATAACCCAACACAAGTAGTAGAGGTATTCTATTTCTCTATAGATTTGATGAAGGTGATATTCCTCATAATAAGTCTGCTAGTCAATGCTTGGATGAGTTTGATAACTTTATTGTTAAACAAGAAAACTTCAATGCTTATGTTAGTAGACAATTGAAACGTAATGCTTACATGCTTGACTGCTGGGTGATTACATGAGTAGAACTGTTAGTGATCTTAAGATTATTAGTAAGCATACTTCCATGGTAAAAACTCAAGTAGAACAGGTACTTAAGGCATATGATGATTTACTCAATGAGTTGAATAGTAAGAGAAATGACAATGCTGTTAGGGTTATGATTAGAGGTGTTAACATGACCCAGGAACCTTTGTATCCTGAAGGCAAACCTAAGAGAATTGAGCAAAATTCTCAGAATTAATATTGATGCACCTAGTCCTCTTAGTAACAAAAAGAAAAAGAAAACTTATAGGACTTTGCATGCTTCTAGTGAACCTGTTATATATACACCTGAGAATCCAAATGATATTTCTATTTCTGATGCTAAGACACAATCTGGTGATGAACATGAACCTAGTGCTAATATTAATGATGATGTTCATGATGATGCTCAACTTAGTAATGATAATGATGTGGAGGTAGAACCTTCTGTTGATCTTGATAACCCACAATCTAAGAATCAACGTTATGATAAGAGAGGCTTTGTTGCAAGGAAGCATGGTAAAGAAAGAGAACCATGGGTTCAGAAACCCATGCCCTTTCCTCCTAAGCCATCCAAGAAAAAGGATGATGAGGATTTTAAGCGCTTTGCTGAAATGCCTAGACCTGGCTTTTTGCGTATGTGTTTGACTAATATTCTGAAAATGTCTCCCTATGCAAAGTATATGAAAGATATTGTTACAAATAAAATAAAGAAACCGAAAGATGAAATTTCCACCATGCTTGCTAATTATACTTTTAAGGGTTGAATACCAAAGAAATTAGGAGACCCAGGAATACCAACTATACCATGCTCCATTAAGAGAAACTATGTTAAAGCTGCTTTATGTGATTTGGGAGCCGGTGTTAGTGTTATGCCTTTATCTTTGTATCATAGACTTGAATTGAATTAGTTGACACCTACTGAAATCTCTTTGAAAATGGCTGATAAATCCACTGCTATACCCATCAGTATATGTGAGGATGTGCCTATTGTCGTTGCAAACATTACTATCTTAACGGACTTTGTTATTCTTGATATTCCCGAGGATGACAGTATGTCGATCATCCTTGGTAGACCCTTTTTGAATACTGCAGGGGCTGTTATTGATTGCAACAAGGGCAATGTCACTTTTCATGTTAATGGTAATGAGCATACGGTACACTTTCTGAAGAAGCAATCTCAAGTGAATAGCATCAGTTCTATTAGAAAAATTACAACTATTGCTATCGGAGGTTTTGAATTCCCTCTTCCTACTATCAAAAAGAAATATTATATTTTTATTGTTGGGGACGTGCATATCCCCGTTGAGGTAACCTAGTGTTCTTCTAAAATTCTCTGTTTTCATGTCATTCAGAAGAGGTTTGTTAATAAGACTTGATCAACCTTGTTAATGGATTCCTTTTGATGAGCATGATATGGATGAATTTAGAAAGCACAATTTCTGTACCTACTTTTTACTTTCTGTTATCTAGATTAAATAAAGGAAAAATAGTATTACTCGTCTGTTTTCTGAATTATCCGTGCAATAAAAAAACGTCCCGAAAATAAAAGTTCTCCAAATGCCCTAAAAAGTCAGTATGATTTTTTATAGAATATTTGAGAATATTGTTTGGCTTCCCTTGTGTCAAATCAATAAATTTGGGTTGAATACTCTACCCTCAAAAATTATTGTGATCCACTATACTTGTGGTTAGCAGTAGGGCGCACCCTGGTGGCTTGTGGAGCCCACATGGCTCCGTGTGTCTTAACTCCGCCTCTATAAATTCTCTAAAATCGTGAAACCAACTGAGGAGTCCATGAAATACTTTTTCCATCGCTGCACGTTCCAGAACCACAAGATCCCATATGGAGGCATTTTCCGGCACATTGTCGGAGGGGGGAATGATCACGGAGGGGCTCTTCATCATCCTTGGTGCCCCTCCAATGATGTGTGAGTAGTTTACCACAGATCTATGGGTCCATAATTAGTAGCTAGATGGCTTCTTCTCTCCATTTGATCAATACAATTTTCTCCTTGATGTTTGTGGAGTTCTATTCGATGAAATCACTTTTTGCGGTGTGTTTGTTGGGATCCGATGAATTGTGAGTTTATGATCAGATCTATCCATGAATATTATTTGAGTTTTCTCTAAACTCTTTTATGCATGATTATTGTAGCTTTGTATTTCTCTCCGATCTATTGATTTGGTTTGGCCAACTAGATTGTTTTTTCTTGCAATGGGAGAGGTGCTTTATAATGGGTTCAATCTGGCGGTGCTCAATCCCAGTGATTGAAGGGGACATGACACGTATGTATCATCGCTATTAAGGGTAAAAAGATGGGGTTTATTCATATGTGAGTTTATTGTGTCTACATCATGTCATCTTGCTTAAAGCGTTACTCCGTTTTTTATGAACTTAATACACTAGATGCATGCTGGATAGCGGTTGATGTGTGGAGTAATAGTAGTAGATACAGGCAGGAGTCGATCTACTTGTCTTAGACATGATGCCTATGTATGATCATTGCCTTGGATATCATCATAATTATTTGCTTTTCTATGAATTGCCCAACAGTAATTTGTTTACCCACCGTATGCTATTTTCAAGAGAGAAGCCTCTAGTGAAAACTATGGCCCCAGGTCTATCTTTTATCATATATTAAAACCAAAAATACCTTCCTGCGTTTTTATTTTATTTATTATTTTGTCCGATCTATCTATCAAATACCATACTATTTAATCTTGCGCGTAACCGTCAAGGGATTGACAACCGCTTGTTCTAGTTGGGTTACAAGGATTTGTTGTTTGTGTGAACTTGCAGCTAACGAGTTGTTGCTTGGTTCTCCTACTAGATTGATAACCTAGGTTCTTAACTGAGGGAAATACTTATCTCTACTTTACTGCATCATCCTCTCCTCTTCGGGGAAATCCCAACGCAGTTCACAAGTAGCGGGGAGGCTATAACAAAATGAGCTAACTGGTCATGGAGGCAGTCATCTCTTCATCCATGTCAATGTGGGGGGATGTGGAGGCTGCGAGGATAGAGGGTGAGCTGTTTGGTCATGGTGAGAGTCTTCGTATAGCCGCGGGCGGCGGGCGCCTGGCGGGAAAATGCCAGTAAAAGTTTGCGAACGATGAGGAATAGTGCCATCAATGGCCGATGGCATTTGGCACACCTCGGCCGCCATTAATCGACACGCTGCAACACTAAAACATGGCATCTTCCTTCATCAGGCAACGAGATGAGCGCCATGGACTGATAGACTCTGCTAGACATCCTATAAGTAAACAAGTACCAGCGTATTTTGATCAATAACTTATGAATGTCGTATTGGCAATGAAATGTGTATTGCGTGCTCAACTTCCTGCATTCGAGCCACAATAAGCACACTTTTTGACCATTTTAAATTTGATAGTGTAGGGGTTCGCCAAAAGTTTCAGGAACACTGCCAAAAGGAGATTGACTACTCTCAGAAAACATCTACATAGACTTTCACCACTAGATTAATTGGCTTAAAAAGAATCAATTATTTTTCATATTATATATCAAGACATTGCCCCGCTCAACATCTTATGTGACACAATAAATCATCCTAGAAAATGGGCATGCCTAGTGACGCCCAAAACCGTTGTCGAAAATCAGGCCAAAACGTTGCCCCGAGAGGAAAACACCTCATGGTGGTGGACTGTCACAGAAAATGATTTTACGAGTCATTAGAGTGGCCAGGGCGGGGCTCACGTGCGGCCCCGGTAGGGGGGCTTCGAGTGGTACGTCGCGAAGATAGCGAACCCCTATTCAACAATAACAGAAGAATTAGTACGATAAAATACCACGACCTCCAATGAAGAGAGAGACCTACGACGAATACTTACATTTCCAGATGGGAGGTCTGTCAAAATAGGCTTGATGACCTTCTTCTGCGACTTCGTCATGGCGTCAGGCCCCACCAAGAAGCCCGGATAGGTGTCGATGTCCTCCGGGCTCAGATCCACCTGGGAGAGCCATGCAGGGTCTCTTGGACCAGTATACTAGGATAGGGGGAGAGCCCGGGCCTCAGCGGCAAGACACGGCGCGCCACACATGTCCGCACAATGTCGCCTCCAGTCAATCCACCCTTCTTTAGGCGGGCGGCAACATCTGCCAATCCCTTAGCCTGTGGTCACAACCTAGTCAATGAAGCCCACGATCACAACTTCTGTGGGGGCTCGTTCTCGAAGGCCGGCAGATCTTCGCCGAGGCCTTCCGTGTAGAACCAGGACTTGTGCCATTCCCTAATAGATTTCGGGAGTTCAAACGTGAAGAAGAGGAATTGGGGCAAAGCTGCAAGATGGTGCCCTCATGGTCGCAGAACATGCCCTCATTCATCTGGACGCAAACCCATAAGAAATGACAGAACAACTCATAATGAGGAGATGTTTCAAGGTAGCACTCGCAGAAGGTGATGAAGTTGGTGATATGGAGCACCCTGTTGGGTGGAATGTGGTGCTGCTGCTAGCCGAAGAACTGGAGGAGTCCACACACGAAGCCATGGAGCAGGAACCTGAGCCCCATCCAAAGTACCCCAGGCATAAGATGTGATCATCGTCATGAGGATCCGGTGGGACTTCTCCGATCGGGAGCCGGACCACAGATTCATTGGCATTAGGATCTGCTCCTTATATGCATGGATCTCTCCTTCTGTGGTCATGGAGGTGGAGGGGAACCACTTCCCCATCGACTCAGAAACGGCGCACACAAGCTTATCTCCAATTTTGGAGGCAATCCTCTTCCGCTTCTTACTAGCGGTGCTTGACAAATGGCTCCTGGCTGGAGGCCAGCTTCCCCCCTCACACTTCTCATCCTGGTCATCAGCGGTGCAGGAAATGGGGGAGGCGAGGCGCGTGGCGGGAGGACAAAGATGATATATTGGCGATGCGTCAATGGGGTTGGTGATGACCCACAAGTATATGGAATCAATTGTAGCTCTTTTCGATAAGTAAGAGTGTCGAACCCAACGAGGAGCAGAAGGAAATGACAAGTGGTTTTCAGCAAGGTAATGTTTGCAAGTGTTGAAATTGTAAGTAACAGAGTAGTTTGATAGCAAGATAATTTGTAACAATCAAGTAATGATAATAGTAAGAAAAGTGCAGCAAGATAGCCCAATCCTTTTGAGGCAAAGGACATGCCAAAATGGTCTCTTATAGTAAGCAAAGCGTTCTTGAGGGTGCACGGGAATTTCATCTAGTCACTTTCATCATGTCGATTCGATTCGTGTTCGCTACTTTGGTAATTTGATATGTGGGTGGAGCGGTGCTTAGGTGCTGTTCTTACTTGAACAAACCTCTTATTTATGAATAATCCCCTCGCAAGCATCCGCAACTATGAGAAAAGTATTAATAATAAATTCCAACCATAGCATTAAACTTTTGGATCCAATCAGTCCCTTACGGAATAGCGCATAAACTAGGGTTTAAGATTCTGTCACTATCGCAACCCATCATCTAATAACTACTCCACAATGCATTCCCTTAGGCCCAAATATGGTGAAGTATCATGTAGTAGACGTTCACATGACACCACTAAGGGAATCACAACATACATACTATCAAAATATCGAACACATATCAAGTTCACATGATTACTTGCAACATGGTTTCTCCCATGACCTCAAGAACAAAAGTAACTACTCAAAAATAATAATCATGATCAAGATTAGAGGGGTATTAAATAGCATATTGGATCTGAACATATAATCTTCCACCGAGTAAACCATATAGTGATCAACTACAAGATGTAATCAACACTACTAGTCACCACAAGCACTAATCTATAGTTCCGGTAACAAGATTGAACACAAGAGATGAACTAGGGTTTGAGATGAGATGGTGCTGTTGAAGATGTTGATGGAGATTGCCCTCCACAAGATGGGAGAGTTGTTGGTGATGATGATGACGATGATTTCCCCCTCCTAGAGGGAAGTTCCCCCGGGCAGAATCGCTCCACCGGAGGGCAAAAGTGCTCCTACCCAAGTTCCACCTCGAGACGACGGCGCTCCGTCCCGCAAGTCCTCTGCTTATTTTGTCTAGGTCAAAATGACCTATATACCAGAAGATGGGCACCGGAGGTGGGCCTGGGTGAGCACAACCCACCAGGGCGTGCCTGGGGGGCCAGGGCTCCCTGGTGTCTTGTGCTCACCAGGGTGCCCCCCACTGGTACTTATTTCCTCCAATATTCTTCATATATTCCATAAAAATTCTCCGTAAAGTTTCAATTTGTTTGGAGTTGCGCAGAATAGGTAGCCTGGCGTAGATTTTCCATGTCCATATTTCCAGCTGCCGGAATTCTCCCTCTTTGTGTGTACTTTGCATATTATGAGAGAAAAGGTATTAGAATTACTCCAAAAAGCATTATTATGCATAAAAACATCATAGATAACAGTAGGAAAACATGATGCAAAATGGATGTATCAACTCCCCCAAGCTTAGACCTCGCTTGTCCTCAAGCGAAAACCGAAATCGAAAAACATGTCCACATGCTTAGAGAGATAGGTGTCGATAAAAACAAAATACGAACATAGAAGCATCATGTTGATTATTATAACAGCAACAAACTTAAACATAAGACTTCTATCATAGAACATTTATTATAGACTTCTCATGAATAAGTGACAATTCATCACACTATCGAAGTATGAAGCATAAACTCTATTAGAAACCAACAAACTATGTTCTCAGTCAACTTTGCAACTACAATTCATCACCTTTTCAGGAAGAGTCACGTATCGGAGCCTTTAGGCAAGTACACATACTCAACCATCGTATAGTCTTCTATGATTGCTAACACTCACCGCATACACATGAGCAAAACGTTTCAACCGGAAACATAGAAAAATAGGGGCTTATAGTTTCGCCTCCCAACATATTCACCTCAAGGGTGATGTCAGCAATAATAACTCATGCTACCCATATTCAACTGGAAATATGTGCCTAGATCTTTCCTCACCACATGATGCTTGCCAAAGAAGAATAATAAAAAGGAATAGAGAGAAAACTTTGAGTCTTTGCATAAAAGTAAATACATAAAAGTAAAAGATAGGCCCTTCGCAGAGGGAAGTAGAGGTTGCCATGCACTTATTTGTTTGTATGCTCATCCCCTTAGTGTAAAAGAACGTCACGTTGTATTGCCCCTTGTGATGGCAACCTTTATCATGCAGTCTGTCGCTTTTATTCTTCACCATCACAAGTTCGTACAACGCTCAATTTTCTCTTACACTAAATGATCTCACACTTTTAGAAGAAATTTTTATTGCCTTATTGCACCGATGACAACTTACTTGAGGGATCTTGCTCAATCCCTAGGTAGGAAAGGTGGACTCTTGAAAATAAGATTTGGGTTTAAGAGTTTTTGGATGCACAAGTTGTATCTCTACTTGGTGCGGAATTTTTGGCTAGCAAAGATAGGGCGAGCACCACATGTTAAAGGATCTATGACAATATGACTTCTATGTGAATATGAACGAACATAAATCATTAGGTTGTCTTCCTTGTCTAATGTCAACAATTTTGGCATATAATATTTTGATGGGGGCTCACAATCACAAAAGATTTCTAGGATAGTGTATTTATATGTGAATCTTCTCTTCCCTTATTAATTCTCTCATGAGTTGCATCATTGACTAATGCTATGTTTGTCAATCCCTAATAAAATTTTCTACTTATACTTTTTCTTATGTGGTGTCATCACCAACCATAAGATTATAATATGATCTTTTGGTTAATTTCTTTTCTTTTTATTTATTTCCTTTTCTTTCTATTGCAAAATGAAAGTAAGGAAAGCAAAAACTCAAACTAACTTTATTATATATCTTGCACACGATTACAAGGATATATCACTAAGCAAACTCTCGAAAAGAAAGGATCGAACTAAATTTTTATTCATCTAAAGCAAAATATCAAACTAAAATAAGTAAAAGCAAAAGATAGTGGGGATGATACGATACCGGGGCACCTCCCCCAAGCTTGGCGGAAGCCAAGGGGAGTGCCCATACCCAATACTCAATTTTATTTTGGTGATGAATAAGAAGGCGATGGTGAAGTAGTAGAGGGTTTGTCCTTCTTCCTCAGCTTACGCTTGAGGATAGAATTTTCCTCCGTCAATTCACCGATCTCATGTTCAAGCTCTAGTACCTTTTTGCATAAATCTTGCTTACTGTCCTGCAAAAGGCAGAAGGGTATAAACTGAACCTTAGGCCTCTTTGGTTTGTACGGGAGTCTTGACTTCTTGAATTACACATGCATGTCCCCATGTTGCGGCAACGGGGTTTCGTCCTCATCTGAGCTCGTCTCCTCCTTCTCCCTAGGATAATAGTCTTCCTCTTCCTCCGTGGTCCAGCCATAGTGCTCCATATCCCCATAGGACTTGGGGTTTGTGATGAAATCAGCAGCATAGCTTTCACCCTCGGAGTCTTGGGATGACATGATTACAGATCTGATAGGAAAACAACAAGAAAAGAAAATAGAAGATTTCTCCGTGATACGGTGATCAATAGGTTCGGGGTATATATTTTATCTTGGGGGACAAGCAAACTGTAGAAAAACAGAGTCCGGAAGGTAACCGAGGTGTGGTGTCTTGTGCCCACCAGGGTACGCTTCCTGGTTGTTTCTTATTTTCCAAATTTTTATTATATTCAAAAACTAACAAAAAATATTTTTGCGGATTTTTGGAGTCCGTTTACTTACCGTATCACGTACCTCCTTATTTTCACGATTCTGGAGTGTTCCCGAAGGACTCTTTTATGTGTTCTTCCGGTGTCAAAGTTTGGATAATATTGCTTTCAACATTAATGGGCGTACCTGAGATATAATGTTTTATTCGTTGCCCATTAACAACCTTCGGGTTAGTACCTTCGGCATTATTTATTTTGATAGCTCCAGACCGATAAAACTCTTCGATAACATAGGGTCCATCCCATTTTGAGAGGAGTTTTCTTGCAAAGAATCTAAAATGAGAGTTGTACAAAAGAACATATTCTCCAACTTTAAACTCACGCTTTTGGATTCTTTTATCATGCCATCTTTTAACTTTTTCTTTAAATTACTTGGCATTTTCATAAGCTTGGGTTCTCCATTCATCTAAAGAGCTAATATCAAATAACCTCTTTTCACTAGCAAGTTTGAAATCATAGTTGAGTTCTTTGATTGCCCAATATGCTTTATGTTCTAACTCAAGAGGCAAATGACAAGCTTTTCCGTAAACCATTTTATAAGGAGACATACCCATAGGATTTTTATATGTTGTTCTATAAGCCCAAAGTGCATCATCTAATTTCTTAGACCAATTCTTCCAGGACCTATTGACAGTCTTTTGCAAGATTAATTTTATTTCTCTATTGCTAAGTTCAACTTGACCACTAGACTGAGGATGATAAGGTGATGCAATTATTTGGTTGACATCATACTTGGCAAGCATTTTACAGAAAGCCCCATGAATAAAGTGTGAACCACCATCAGTCACTAAATATCTAGGGACTCCAAACCTTGGGAAAATGACTTCCTTAAGCATTTTAATAGAGGTGTTGTGATCAGCACGACTAGTTGGAATAACTTCTACCCACTTAGTAACATAATCAACAACAACCAAGATATGTGTATACCCATTAGAGGATGGAAAAGGTCCCATGTAATCAAATCCCCAAACATCAAATGGTTCAACAGCAAGTGAATAATTCATAGGCATTTCTTGACGCTTACCGATATTACCTATTCTTTGGCATTCATCACAAGATAAGATGAACTTACGGGCATCCTTGAAGAGAGTAGTCCAATAAAATCCAGATTGCAATACCTTGTGAGCAGTTCTGTCTCCAGCATGATGCCCTCCATAAGCTTCGTAGTGACACTTCCATAGGATTTGTCCC
The DNA here is from genome assembly GCF_002575655.3 of Aegilops tauschii subsp. strangulata. Lineage (NCBI taxonomy): Eukaryota > Viridiplantae > Streptophyta > Magnoliopsida > Poales > Poaceae > Aegilops > Aegilops tauschii. The sequence goes on from NC_053040.3 coordinate 314,280,188, forward strand.
TGTTCATGCTTAGGTACACAACATCTAATATTACCATCTACTCCTTCTTTATAAAGATGTGGGTCATCCCAAAAGTAATGTCGTAAATCATACAAGAATTTTTTATTTTGTTGGAATGTAAAGCTAGGTGGTAAATATTTAGCAACAATGTAATTAGCATAGTCAGCATACCAAGGAGACATTTAGTGCAGCTAACTTCCATCAGGAAAACTATCATCAAGAGGTTGTGGGTCATCAAGCACATTTTCAAGCCTAGACAAGTTATCAGCTACGGGGTTCTCAAATATTTTTCTATCAGTGGTATGTAAATCAAATTCTTGTAGCAAGAGGACCCGTCGAATAAGTCTAGGTTTAGCATCTTTCTTTTCCATAAGATATTTTATAGCAGCATGATCGGTGTGAACAATTACTTTTGAATCAACAATGTAAGATCTAAATTTATCACAAGCAAACACCACTGCTAGGAATTCTTTTTCAGTAGTAGCATAATTTCGTTGAGCACTGTCTGGAGTTTTACTAGCATAATGAATGACATTCAGTTTCTTATCAACTCTCTGTCCTAGAATAGCACCAACAACATAATCGCTAGCATCACACATAATTTCAAAAGGCAAGTTCCAATTAGGTGGTTGAACAATAGGTGCAGAAATTAAGGCTTTCTGAGTGTCTCAAAGGCTTCTAAACAATCATCATCAAAAACATAAGGAACATCCTTTTGCAAAAGGTTTGGAAGAGGCCTAGAAATTTTAATGTCTTTGATAAATCTCCTATAGAAACTAGCATGTTCTAGGAAACTACGAATACCTTTGATATCTTTAGGACATGGCATTTTCTCAATTGCATCAACCTTAGCTTTGTCCACTTCAATACCTCTTTCAGAAATTTTATGGCCCAAACCAATACCTTCATTAACCATAAGGTGACACTTCTCCCAACTCAAGACAAGATTTGTCTGCTCACATCTCTGCAAAACTCGATGAAGATTGCTTAAACAATCATCAAAAGACTTCCCATGAATAGAGAAGTCATCCATGAAAACCTCAACAATCTTTTCACAAAAGTTCGAGAATATAGCAGTCATACATCTTTGAAAGGTAGCAGGTGCATTGCATAAACCAAAAGGCATCCATCTATAAGCATAAGTTCCAAATGGACAAGTGAAAGTGGTCTTTTCTTGATTAGGTTGATAAACAGGTAGTTGTAAAAAACAAGAGTATCCATCAAGAAAGCAAAAATGTGTGTGCTTAGATAATCTTTCTAGCATTTGATCGATAAGGCAGAGGTTAATGATCTTTTCTAGTCGCTTTGTTTAATTTCCTAAAATCAATTACCATTCTATAACCTTTAACAATTCTTTGTGGAATAACAGTAATACCTCCCTTCTTAGGGACACAATGAAGATGACTTAACCATCTAGATTATACCTGCTTCCAGAAGTTGTAATATTTCTGTTCTAACCACTTCTTTCATCTTTGGATTTAACCGACGTTGGTGATCAACAACGGGTTTAGCATCAGGTACCAGATTAATTTTGTGCTGACATAAAGTGGGACTAATGCTCTCTAAATCATCAAGAGTATATCCAATAGCAGCTCGGTGCTTCCTTAGAACTTTCAATAATCTTTCTTCTTCATGTTCTAAAAGATTAGCACTAATAATAACATGATATGTCTTATTTTCATCAAGATAAGCATATTTCAAAGTGTCTGGCAATTGTTTTAGTTCAAACACTGGATCACCTTTAGGTGGAGGAGGACCTCCTAGAGTTTCAATAGGCAAATTGTGTTTAAGCAGAGGACGTTGTTCAAAGAAAATCTTATCTATTTCATTTCTGTCATGCATATGTAGATCATTTTTATGGTCTAGCAAATATTGTTCTAGAGGATCAGTAGGAGGCACAACAACAGAAGCAGGACCAATTATTTCATCTTTACTAGGCAATTATTTTTCATGAAGTTTTCTACTAGACTTGGAAAAATTAAACTCATGAGACTCATCACCAAAACTCACAGCGACAATTTGTTTCTCACAATCTATCTGAGCATTAACGGTGTTCAAGAAAGGTCTACCAAAGATAATGGGACAAAAGTCATCTTGTGGGCTACCAAGAACGAGAAAATCAGGTGGGTATTTTATTTTTCCACACAAGACTTCAACATCTCTAACAATCCCAATTGGTGATATAGCGTCTCTATTAGCAAGTTTAATAGTAACATCTATGTCTTCTATCTCTGCCGGTGCTATGTCATTCATAATTTCTTGATATAAGGAATAAGGAATACAACTCACGCTAGCACCTATGTCACATAAACCTTGATAATAGTGATCTTCTATTTTAACTGAGACAACGGGCATGCCAACAACAGGTCTATGTTTATCTTTTTTATTAGGTTTGGCAATTCTAGCAGCTTCTTCACAGAAGTAAATAACATGCCCATCTACATTTTCTTCCAACGATCCTTAACCATAGAAACACTAGGTTCTACTTTAATTTGTTCATCAGGTTTAGGTGTTCTAATATAACTTTTGTTGACCACAGTTGAAACTTTAGCATGTTCCTTTATCCTAACAGGGAAAGGTGGTTTCTCAATATAAGCAGTAGGAACAACTGGATCAACATTATAAATTATATTTCTTCTTTAGCTAGTACCATTCTTTAATTTATTTTTTAATAGGTGGGTGATATTTAAACCACTTCTCTTTAGGGAGATCAACATGAGTAGCAAATGATTGACAAAAGGGGGCTACTATCTCAGAGTCAAATCCATATTTAGTGCTAAACTTTTGAAAAGCATCGGTATTCATAAAAGATTTAACACAATCATACTTAAGCTTTGATACCTGACTCTTTACCTTCTCGAGTTTCCAATCTTCAGAGTTGCGTTTAATTCTTTCCAAAAGATCCCACTAGAATTCAATAGTCTCCTTAATAAAAGAACCAACACAAGAAGTATCAAGCATGGATGGACCATTATGAGAAAGCCGAGCATATTTTTTTTGGATAATAGTTTCTCTTGAGAGCTCATGATTGGGGCATGAGTATAACATTGACTTAAGCCTCCCCCAAGCTAGAGTGATACTTTCTCCTTCACGAGGCCAAAAATTATATATGTAATTCCGGTCACGATGTACTAGATGCATGGGATAATTTTTTTGGTGGAACTCCAATTTCAATCGATTCCAATTCCAAGATCCAATATCCTCGCAGAGCCTATACCATGCGAATGCTTTTACCTTCAAAGATAAAGGGAAAACCTTCTTCTTAACTTCATCTCCAGGTAAACCTGCAAGCTTAAACAATCCACAAATTTGTTCCACATATATCAAGTGCATATCAGGATGTTCGGTTCCATCTCCTGCATAAGGATTAGCTAGTAGTTGTTCTATCATACCCGAAGGAATTTCATATTCAATATTTTCAGTAGGCGCAGTAGGTTGAGGGGTAGCTAATTGTGGTTTCGGTCAAGGTGAAGATACCCCGAACAAACCAATCAAATGATTGTTTTCCATAGTAACAAGTGACAGTAAATTTCAGCACACTATATGTCGTGGAATTGTCACGGCAGATGTCCTAGCGGAAGGACTTAGTCGTGGAGCCATCGCGACTAGGTTAGTTTAAAGGGGTTAATCGGGACAAAGGACACAGAGAGTTCAATACCTGACTTGTCAAAATCTTGCATCGCTTTGTCTGATAAACCTTGCTGTAACCCGCCATGACGTCAGCTCACAAAATCTTCTTAAACCGCCATGATGTCATTTTGTATTAATTTCACACGAGGCCCAGACCATCTTAATTGATACTTATCTTAATGAGCCTCCCGAAAACCGAGGCGTCCATATAGCCACATGATGATTTTAGCCTCCTCGATTCCCGCGCATGCCTTGTATCCACCCCCTTATAAATAGGGGCATGGGTCTTTATCATTTTACCCCTCGTTTCCTCCTTCATCTTCCTCCTTCGCACAGCTGCACCTGTGCTCGAGCTCCACCACCGTGACCTCCGACCGCTGCATCAACTCAGGCCACTGCATCGGCCTGATCAGACCAGAGAACTCCAGCGCACCACCGCTGCTCCTCATCACCTGTAAGTGCACCTCCCCCTTTTATCTCAGATCTGTATTAGGGTTCGGGCCGTTCGTTCGTGTTTTTGCTGTTCTTCGTGTTCTTCAACTTCAAGCAGTGTTCAGTCTGAATAAGTCATAAACTTTGTGCGGTTGTAGTTTAGCATTCGTTTGTATCGTCAACGTAACATCTTTCCATAGAAAAACTCATCAGAGCATCAAAGCTTTCCGTTGCCGCCACCTTAGGTTTAATTTTACTGTCTTTTCTGAATTTTTATAGATCCAAAATTATAGATTTAGCTTGTGAAATCTGTTTGTCCACCACTTAGCAAAATTTTCACTTGATAGATTTGAAGCACTAAAACTGCCATGGCGGCTTATGACATAAACCGTGACCCATCATATAACATTAGGCCCCGTTTAAGCCGCCATCATCCACCTTAAAGTCAATAATCCGGTAATATCCTTTCGGTTTAACCAGGATGGTTGATTCATCCTCATATTTCAATCCTCCGGTTTGATAACTGCATACTTTGAATTGTATCTCCATAGCCATTAGACTTGTAAAGTGATTTAAAATGATAGTTTGTAACTCGCCAGATATCTGCCGGTTTAATAACATCTTGAATCGCCTAGTGTAGACCACGCACCCAATCATGACTAAGACTGTCACATCATGTGACTGGGTTCCATCCGTCGTTACCGAGGCAATGCTCCAAGAGTATGTCAGATTAGCTTCTTACCGGCAAAAAACATCATTCACTGGCGTGATCCAAAACCAGACGAAGTCAGACCTCAGCCACAGGATGATGAAGTTATCGTTTTTACTGATCACATGAACTGGCGCTTCTCACCGCCCGGGTCAAAATTCTTCCGTGACGTTCTGCATTTTTTACAACTTCATCCTCAAGATATCGGACCCAATTCCGTTTCAAATATCCGCAATTTCCAAGTCTTCTGTGAAGTATACCTTCAAGAGGAACCTAGTGTTGAACTCTTTAGAGAGTATTTTTACTTGAACCGCCAAAATGAATTCACTGATGGGCCCAGCTAGGAGCTTGGAGGGATCTCAATTCGGCGATGCAGAGACGCCATTTTTCCTTATGCTCAACTTCCAAGCCATCCCAAGGATTGGAATCAAACCTGGTTCTACTGTAAAGATACCTCCCCTGCTGATGAAAACCCCTTGCCAGGCTTCCATGATCAACGGCTCAACCCAAAGCACCCTCTCCTCGACCGGCTCACCACTACCGAACGGGCCAAACTTGCACCTACGTTCTCAAAGGTTAGAGCATTATTGGGCAATGGATTGTCCGGGGTTGACCTGGTTCGATGCTGGGTAGCTTGGAGGATCATACCTTTAAGCCGCCGGTCCGGTTTAATGTGTACATATAATGGTGACACCAAAGATCCACTGCGTTACAGTTCAACGCGTTAGACTGATAAAGCCATCAATGATATGACCAAGACTCTTCTCAATGAAAGCTTGGAGAGCTGCAGCAAAGTGGGGCTAAATCCCTTTTGTACACTTAACCCAGCACCAGATGTAAGTCTGTCCGGTTTATGTATTTTACTTCATTGTTCATAGAATCTGGAAATCCCCAACCTTTATTGTAATTTGTTGGAGGCTCGATCCGCCATTTGGGATAAAAAATATTATGAAAAAGCCGCCAAGAAGGCCAGGGCTAAGACACAAAGTCGTGAAGAAGAACAAAAAGAAATCCACTTCTTCTGATATGTTTTACTTGGATGAAGATGATGATTCGGAGGTAGACCTTGATTCCCTTGGCTCTTTTTTCATTCATCTTATTGACACTGATTGCTATCAGGATGACGCGGAAACCAGCCAAGCGGTTGATGACGAGGTAACTATTATTTCCTCCGACTCAGAGCCTTTGCCAAGACAGAAAATTCGACGAGTGACCCAGAAAGTAAGGTTTTCACAGCCTTTAGCTCACTTGGATACCAACTTTATTTTGAAGCAACAACGACATGAGAACCGGCGCAGAACTCAGACCAGTGGAGGCGGAGAACTTTCCTCCAGTTTACCTAACACACCAGCCCCACGCAAACGCCGGAATGAGGTACTTCAAAATTCCAACTTTATTTATTCCAAGGCAAGTCTTATTCGTCAAGCACTAAAACCTTCTGACTCAAATTACTAGGGGACCTCTCACTCTTTGTCTGGCGATTCATCTCAGACTCAGCTTCCCGCTTTCAAGACTGCCCCTGGGTACCAACTTTATCTGTGTTTTTCAACATCTCTAAACTCATACTGACTTTTTGAATCCTTTTGAAGTGGGAAAGCAAAGCCTAGCAAAAAGGCTGAAATGAACAAGCCAATAGAAGACCCCAAGATTCATGATCCAGAAAAACAAGCACCTATATCTGAGGCCTCCGTGCAACAGCCAGAAGAACCTGCTGATGAGCAGCCAGCAAAAAATCCTGGTACCTTTGTTGATCATATAGTTGTCGATCCCTTGGGTGCTAAACCGCCAAGCCCAATCAAGCCTTCAGAACCAAACACCGAGGAAGTCCTGATCACTGGCACTGGCTTCCAAGAAGCGGGGAATCCTATTGCTCTAGCAAAACATTCTGCCAAGGAATAATTGATCGAGAGGTGCAAGGTCAAATTTGACATGGCCAATTATTGTCATATGAATATTAGTGAAATCCTCTCCAGCTATCTCAATCAAGTACACAACAGCCGTGACCTGGAGATTGACATGGTCAAGCACATGCATCAGAAACATGAGGTATGAACTTACTCTAAGATATACTCCTGCAGCCCCCAAGTCTACTGAATATGATTAGAATGGAATATACTGTAGACTTTGTTAGATAGGCTTTTAGCTATGCATCTGAATCAAAACTTGTAGTCCCCAAGGGCCGGCTTAAACTTATAAATATAAGTCGGGACTTTCAAGAATCAACTTTGCACCTATAGCCCCCGAGGGCCGGCTTAAACTACCAAGTTGAGCCGGGTCTTTAGTTAATAGTGATCAATTTTGCACCTATAGCTCCCAAGGGCCGGTTGAATCCATATGAAAAAACCGGGACTTATCACTGTGACAAAAATCCCATCTAGTCACCCTTGCAAACCGGGCTAACTTTGAAAAATGATGAACCGGGGTCATCTGCCATTGCATCATAAAATAAACTTTGCATCCATTAGCCCCCAAGTGCCAAGTGCTATTGCTTGCAAAGGGCTTGGGACTTATCAATATGTACTGTTCCATAAAGAAACTTTCTGTACCCATTAGCCCCCAAGTGCCAGGTGGTATCGCTTGCAAAGGGCTTGGGACTTATCAATATATACTACCTAATAATTGTGCATACTTGTTTCGACCTTCTCTTTCAGGAAGCATCCAGTCAATTTCAATCTCAGTTGACTGATTTAAAAACCCGGCTTGAAGCACAAGAAGTTGAAACCCGGAAGGCTGACTCCAAGTTCAAGTTTAGCTTGGATGAAAATGAAAAACTCAAAACTGAGTTTAATACTGAGAAGGCCGCATGGGCTGAAGAGAAGGCTGCCCTGATCCAAAGGGCTGAAAAAGCCGAGGCCTCACTGGAGGAGGTCACCACAGAACTTACTGGCTTGAAGCATCATATCAATCAGATGACCTTTGCTATTTTTGGTTAGATATCTTATATTGTAATGACTTTCCACCCTCCATGTTATAAACTGTCAGGTGACTTAATCATAGTATGCTACGCAGGTCCCAGAAGCATCAATCTTGGGAAGGAAATGCTGATAAAGCTCAAGGCGGTTTACACATTAATATAACAATTATACACTAGAGCGCAGCGCATGATAGCCACCATCTCCCCAAGCAAACAAGGACCATGTCTTCTCAGCAATGTATTAAGCCAACTTTATGTCCTGTCTGCCAAAATTGAAGAGAACAAACGGTCCGCTTCTAGAGTCGGTGCCATTACGGCTTTAAGCCGGGCGAAGGCATGACAATCAGAATTAGACCCGGCCGAGCTAGCCACTGGCTGCCCCAGTTTAAAAGAGGACAGGTCTCCTTTTGACAAGAAAGATTTTGCTGCATGTGTGAAGGAGATGCGTCCCTTGGCGAGCCTGCTTGTTGAAGAAACAGATCTGTCCAAATATCAGGCGGCTTATACCGCAGAGAACTAGAAAATGCCCACGCCGGCTTACAAGGTTGTAGACCTTATTCCTCCAATTCGTAAGCACACTTTTGCCCTGAAATCGATCCGTCTGAGCTTACCGATGATGAAGCTGAATGTCAAGCCTTGATTGGCATCAATTGGGCATCACCTGACTTCTAGACGGTGGAGGGAGAAGAAGGACCGGCACGGGATGACCCGAAAGCTTCAAGCCGCCAAGACCAGGAGACCTGATCCACTGGCCAGTTCATAACTTGCATCAGTAGGCATTGCTTGAAAAAATAATTTTTCATTTGGGCTCACGGAGCCATGTAATAGGCTAGATAAACAATGATATCCCGTGCCATCGTGCATGTTTTGTTTGCATAACACTGCTGATCCGTCACTTGAAGATCTGCCACTTATGCTCATGACATTATCAATTATGCAGATCAGACTTATCATTTTTCCTGCACACAAACATATCACAAGTGCCCTGGCGGTTTACCCCAGGGCGGGTCACAATACCTCATATAAAAACCACTGATGACTAACTAGTCCATAACCAGGGCCGGTTTATCAAAACCTCAAATAATCATAACAAAATAAATATCATACTTGTGATATTTATGTAGATTGCCGGCTTAGCATGCGAGTAAAGTTAACAGCCTTAAAGATAGAGCACAACGCCCTGTTCAATTTGTTCGTGCCGTCGGCTTATCATGTCGTATCCAGCAAGGGGTAATATCCCAAAGCTTAGAGCCAAAGCTCAAAGCACAAAAAATCAATAAAGTCCAAAGCCAGGCTGGGTTAATAAACTCCGGAGAGATTCATATATGAACCATGAGGCAAACATAGCCTTTATCAATTGTAACCATGTATCAACACGGCAGAAAGGATCAATCTAAAAAAATCAAATACAAACCAGAAAAAACAAAACACAAGGCATTCATAGGCCAAGCCTGCATGTCAAGCGTTATTCAAGGTCCACGCAGCCGCTGAGTTAATCCTTCATTCAAACCCGTAAGCCGGACCTCACATGACCAATCGCCGTTTTAACTTTGACAAGCACAGGGTCTTCTTAGAAGATTGAGTGTTAAGAGTACAGCGAGTCATTCCAGGATTACCTGGTCGGAGTGACAGGCAAACAAAGGCAGGATAACCCGGAGTTTTTTGGTGAATACACCTCCAAGCCTATTACAAGGGTCAATAAAGCTCTGTTCATTAACAAAAATCCCCCGAGTAATATTTCATTCCAGGCATATAAGCCAGACCAGTAGGGTAGTCATAGCTATGCTCGATGAGCAGGAAGCCCCCAAGTATGTTTTCATCATGGCGTACAAGCCGGATAAGAGGTAGTCATAGCTATGCTCAATGAGTAGAAAGCCCCCAAGTGATCATATGAAGTAACAATAAAGACTCAATATTCTCAGAAATGAAACGACAGAGGCCCTGATTTATCAGGGATACCGTCTTTATTATATTCATCATAATATATACATTGAGAAAATATGTACATCACAAGAGCCGGTGGCTCACGTGTAATAAGGCCGAAGATGAGCAATATTCCACGGCCGGCGGGTCTCCTCCTCCGATGTGCATGAGTCCTTGTGTTCTCGAACATCGATAAGGTAGTATGACCCGTTGTTCAGATTTTTGCTGATCACAAAGGGTCCTTACCAAGGTGGGGATAGCTTGTGCATGTCAGTTTGATCCTGGATGAGCCGGAGCACCAAATCCCCTTCTTGAAAGGTCCTGGTTTTAACCCGACGACTCTGATAACGACGCATGTCTTGCTAGTAAATCGCCAAACGAACCGCCGCACGGTCACGCTCCTCATCCAACAGGTCAAGAGCATCCCGACGTGCTTTTTCATTATCAGCTTCAACATAAGCCGCCACACGGGGCGAATCGTGACGGATGTCACTAGGGAGAACCGCTTCTGCTCCGTAAACCATGAAGAAAGGCGTGTAACCCGTAGATCTGTTGGGTGTAGTATTGATACTCCATAGCACTGAGGGCAATTCCTCCACCCAACAACCCGACATCCACTGCAAAGGGACCATAAGCCGGGGCTTGATGCCTCTCAAAATTTCTTGATTGGCTCGTTCAGCTTGACCATTGGACTGGGGGTGAGCTACTGATGATACATCAAGTCGAATATGCTCTCGTTGACAAAATTCTTTCGTAGCACCCTCGAACAGATTGGTGCCATTATCAGTTATAATACTATGGGGAAAACCAAAACAGAAAAATCACCTTTTTGATGAATTGAACCGCTGTCGCCGCGTCACACTTACTGACCGGCTCTGCTTCAACCCACTTTGTAAATTTGTCATCCGCCACCAAAAGGTGGGTCTTTTTATCCTTGGACCTTTTGAAAGGTCCAACCATATCAAGCCCCAAGACTGCAAGCGGCCAAGCAATTGGAATCATCCTCAATTCTTGAGCCGGCACGTGAGCCCGTCTTGAGAATTTCTGACAACCATCACATTTACTGACCAAATCCTCTGCATCAGCATGAGCCGTCAGCCAATAAAATCCATGATGAAAAAGCCTTGGCCACATGAGACTTAGAGCTGGCATGATGACCACAATCCCCTTCATGAATCTCTCATAGAATCTCACAGCCCTCATCAGGAGAAACACAACGTTGAAACACCACTGTGACACTGCAACGGTACAACTCTCCATTGACAATAGTCATTGACTTAGACCGCTGGGTTATCTGCCTGGGCAAAGTTTCATCTTCGGGTAACTCGCCCCGGGTCATATAAGTCAAATATGGAACTGTCCAACCAGGAATAGCGTGAAGAGCCGCCACCAGCTATGCCTCCGGGTAAGGAATAGCAAGATCTTCCTCTATAGGCAATTTGACTCAAGGATTATGCAGAATATCAAGGAAAACATTGGGTGGCACCGGCTTACGCTGGGACCCTAACTGGCTTAAAGCATTAGCCGCCTCGTTTTTCCTTCGATCAACATGCTCTACTTGATAGCCCTTGAAGTGACCAGCAATAGCATCAACCTCTCGATGATAAGCTGCCATGAGTGGGTCCTTAGAATCCCAAGTGCCTGAAACTTGCCGAGCCACCAAGTCTGAGTCACCAAAGCACCTCACCCGGCTTAAGTTCATCTCCTTAGCCATCCGAAGACCATGGAGGAAGGCCTCATACTCAACTGCATTGTTAGTACAAGGGAATATCAACATTAAAACATAACAAAATTTATCATCTCATGGGGAAGTCAAAATAACTCCAGCCCCCGAGCCTTCCAACTGTCTGGATCCATCAAAGTGAATAGTCCAATATGTGCTATCCGGCTTCTCCTCAGGCATCTGCAGCTCTGTCCAATCATTGATGAAATCCACAAGTGCTTGAGACTTGATGGCTGTGCGAGGCATATACTTCAAGCCATGGGGTCCAAGCTGAATGGCCCACTTGGCTACTCGACCTGTGGCTTCTCTGTTTTGAATAATATCCCCTAAAGGAGCAAAACTAACCACATTGATGGGATGACCCAGAAAATATTTCTTGAGCTTTCAACTAGCCATGAACACCCCATACACCAGCTTCTGCCAATGCGGATATCTCTGCTTGGACTCAATGAGCACCTCACTGATGTAATAAACTAGCCGTTGAACCGGATATTCCTTGCCTGATTCCTTCCTTTCCACCACAATTGCCACGCTGACAGCTCGGCTATTGGCAGCCACATATAACAATAACGGCTCTTTATCAATGGGAGCAGCAAGAACTGGCGGTTCAGCTAACTGTTTCTTCAAGGCTTCAAATACCTGATCAGCAGCATCACTCCAGACAAAGTGACCTGTTTTCTTCATCATCTGGTATAGAGGGATAGCCTTTTCTCCCAACCGGCTTATGAACCGGCTTAAGGCCGCAATACGACCCGACAGACGCTGAACATCGTTGATACATGCCGGTTCAGCCAAGGAAGTAATAGCCTTGATCTTTTCCAGGTTAGCTTCAATGCCTCTTTCAGAAACTAGAAAACCCAAGAGCTTGCTTGCTGGCACACCGAAGACACATTTGGCCGGGTTAAGCATCATCTTGTAGACCCAGAGATTGTCAAAGGTCTCTTTCAGATCATCTATCGAAGTCTCTTTCTTCCTTGATGTCACCACAATATCATCCACATAAGCATGAACATTGCGCCCAATCTGATCGTGCAGGCAATTTTGCACACACCGCTGGTAAGTCGCCTGGGCACTCTTGAGTCCAAACGGCATAGACACATAACAGAAGGCTCCAAATGGAGTAATAAAGGTTGTCTTCTCCTGGTCCTTAACTGCCATGTTGATCTGATGATACCCAGAATAAGCATAAAAAAACTCAAGCGCTCAGAACTCGTCGTAGCATCAATAATTTGATCAATACGAGGGAGAGCAAAAGGATCAGCCGGACATGCCTTATTAAGGTCTGTAAAATCCACGCACATGCGCCAAGTACCATTTTTCTTAAGTACTAGGACCGGGTTAGCTAACCACTCAGGATGAAAAACTTCAACAATGAACCCAGCTGCCAAGAGCCGGGCCACTTCTTCACCAATGGCCTTACGCCTCTCTTCATTAAAGCGACGAAGGAATTGCTTGACTGGCTTAAACTTTAGATCAATATTGAGAGTGTGCTCTGCGAGTTCCCTCGGTACACCTGGCATGTCTGAAGGTTTCCATGCAAAGATGTCCCGGTTCTCACAGATGAACTCGATGAGCGCGCTTTCCTATTTCTGATCCAGATTAGCAGTAATACTGAACTGCTTGGATGAATCGCGAGGAACAAAGTAAACTAGCTTGGTGTCATCAGCTGATTTAAATTTCAATAGGGGGTCATGCTCTGTGGTTGGCTTCTTCAAAGATGTCATATCCATCGGGTCAACATTATCCTTGAAAAATTTCAACTCTTCTATTGCACAAACAGACTCAGCATAAGCAGCATCGCCTTCTTCACACTCCAAGGATATCTTTCGGCTCCCATGCACTGTGATAGTACCCTTGTGACCCAGCATCTTAAGCTGCAAATAAACATAACAAGGCCTTGCCATGAACTTAGCATAAGCCGTCCGCCCAAACAGAGCATGATAAGGGCTCTTGATTTTAACCACCTCAAAAGTCAACGTCTCGGACCTGGAATCATGATCATCACCAAAAGCCACTTCCAAAGTTATTTTGCCCACTAGATACGCCGACTTAGCAGGCACCACGCCATGAAAAACAGTGTTCGACGACTTAAGATGTTTGTCAGTCAAGCTCATGTGACAAAAACTTTCATAGTAAAGAATATTGATGCTACTGCCCCCATCCATGAGTACCTTAGTAAATCTGTACCCTCCAACCTGAGGCGTCACCACCAGAGCCAAGTGGCCCGGATTATCAACCCGAGGCGGGTGATCCTCACGGTTCCAGAGAATAGGGTGTTTAGACAACCGCAAGTAAAGGGGAATCGCCGGCTCAACTGCATTCACTGCCCTTTTATGGAGCTTCTGATCCCGCTTACATAAACTCGTGGTGAAGACGTGGTACTGTCCACTATTCAACTGCTTCGGGTTACTCTGATAACCAGACTACTGCTGTTGATTCCCTTGACCAGACTGTTGATTAAAACCACCTTGATTGCCTTGGCCCTGGAAACCAGAATTTGAACCGCCACCACCAAAACCAGGACCGTGAGAGCCGGATCCTGAGCCGCCGTTCGGTCCATGATTGTTCTGGAAAAAAAGGAATTTCTATACTCCCTCATAATGAAGCAATCCTTCCAAAGGCGATTGGCCGGCTTTTCATGCGTACCATGCTTTGGGCAGGGCTGATTTATCATCACCTCAAGGTTGAATTTCGATCCTCCAAACCGAGGGGCGGTTTCCCTTGTGACACTGATTACTATTGTGCATATTAGTGTTAGCCACAAAATCCAAGTTGCCATCAGCCTTGCGCTTACCATTGCCACCTTGACCTGCCGGGTTATGCTGCTGCCCTTTCGTGTTGCTGCTCTTCTTTCCCTTACCCGGCTTCTCATCATCAGACTCGGGGTCCTTGGTACTATCCGAGTCGACATACACTACTGCAGGAGACTGCTAACGCGACACTACGATCAGAGACCCTTTGCCGAAACTGTGTGCGATGCAATAATCACAATTGGTGGTGTAAAAAAACCCGCAAAAAAGGTGCAAAACATTTGCGATGATGGATGCATAAAACATGGTTAAGATTTTAGTTGCGTGTGCGATGCAGGGCATATGGTTAATCCATTCAAACTGTCTGCGATGAGGCAGAACAACTGAGACGGGCAGCCATAACAATGTGTGTGCGATGCAGGACACACGGCCAATCCATTCAAACTGTTTGCGATGAGGTTGAACAACAGAAACGGGCAGCCATGTCAATGTGTGCGCGATATACGGCATACGGTTAACTTAGACGAACTGTTTTCGATTAGGGAACACAACAAAAATGGTTCAAATTAACAAGATGTGTGTGATATGCAACATACTGTTCACATGGATGAACTGTTTGCGATGAGCCAAAAGAACACAAACGAGTTGTGTAAACAAGATGTGTGTGATACGTGGCAAACAGCCGACTCGGATGAACTGTTTGCGATGAGAAATTACAACACAGACGGTCAATACAGTTACTTCGTGTGTGATTCTATGTGTACAAAAAACTTTGAAAAATGCAAACTAGTTGCTTGCGGTGGCTAGGAGTATCGCACACGATGCGTCTGCGAGTACTCGTGTGCGATGATTAGTATGTTACACATACGTTTCACTACAAAAAAAAGACACTTCCGTGATGATACGTGTTTGTCACAGTAGGTCACGTTTTCTGTCATGCATGTACATCCATGACAAATTTATGACAGAATCAAGATAGTCATACCTGTGTTGTCGTAGAAGTGTTCCATGACACTACCAAAATTATCATCACGGAAGTGTCCACTTCCATGACGATAAATCGCGTGTCATAGAAGTGCTTTCGTCAAGGGTGGCCGACACATGGCATCCACCTTAACGGCACACCATTAAACTATCGGTTCCGGTTCTGGATCCGATAACCCGTTAAAAGCCCGGACCAATGGGAATTTTCCACGTGTAAAATTGTCATTTGCCGGAGGAAACACGTGTCGGCTCAACGTACGGACAGATGCCATCCACTCATTGGACACGAGGCTCCTATGATACATCGACACGTGGCACGGCCCAACTGAGGCCCATTCCGGTGAAAAGGCCGGCCCGTTTGACTTGGTCAAAAGATAACGGGCCGGCCCACAGAAAGCCTGTTAACGGCATGTTCGTATATAGCCCATCTACGACCCGCTTACTACCAGCCCGTTAGGGCCTATCGGAATTAAGCCCACTAGCTTCATCTGGGCTGTCCAATATATTCCAGCCCGTTGTAACTTCCGGCCCATGTATGGCCCATGATGTCTTTCGGCCCATATGAGGCCTTTTGTAACAGTCGGCAGATTAAAGGCCCAGGATGAAACTGGCCCATAATGAACAGTGCATCGCTTTATACCCATTAACGGCCCATTATTCCGTCGGCCGTTTCCAGCCCGTGTTAACTTTCGGCCTTCTAAGGGCCCATTTATTCTTGGGCTCATTTCTAGAATTCGGTTAGATACGGTCTGTTACTGGCCTGTTCCGTTTGTGGGCCGAATACAGCCCGTGGTTACATTCGGCCCGTTTGTGGCCCGTTAACCCGTTGGGCTGTTTTCATAGCATTATCAAATACGGCGTTTTAACGGCCCATTATGGTCCACGAATAGTACGGCCCATGTTTGGCGAAATGATTATACGGCCCGTAGAAGGCCAATGGATCCTACGGCCCGTAGAAGGCCCATGGATCATACAGCCCGTAGAAGGCCCATGGATCATACGGCCCGTAGAAGGCCCATGGATCATACGGCCCGTAGAAAGTCCATGGATCCTACGGCCCGTAAAAGGCCCATGGATCCTACGGCCCGTAGAAGGCCCATGGATCCTACGGCCCGCAGGAGGCCCATGGTTACAACAGTCCATGTGTTGCCATGAATATTGTGGCCTAGTTACCAAAACTAGGTTATTGTGGCCACTAAAAAAACGCGGAAAAGGAACTGCAGTGACTACAAGCAAACAACTAAACAAGACAATAAGGAAATAAATAAGCAAGCAACTAATGCTAGCCTATTACAACTATTGCACATATTACATCCACTGGGCATCAAAGTTTGCCACCAGTGCAAATATAGGGAACAAAGCAGCATATTACGTACACTAGCCGTCAAAATTGGCCACCGGTGCAAATAAACACAGCAGCAAAACAAGTCCATAACTGAAACAACTTCAGAAGAGCTCAAGAAACGTTATCCTGGGTATCCACCATGCTGGCAATAAGCTTAGCAAGCTTATTAGCTTTGTCCTGTTTGGCGCAAAAATCCTCCAACGTTTGCTGTTGCACGAGAAAGTATGCATCTGAATGCTCCAGGGACATCCGCATTCCTTCCGCTTCTTGTTGCAGCACAACTGATTGTTGTCTTTCAGCTTGTAGTTGAGACTCAAGAATCCGAACTGACTCAGACAGTGAGTATGAATAGCTTGTGCAAGCGGTAGTGGCCAGTAACTCGAACAGTAAACCAAGACAGGACTTTGGGGTTGCCTCACTGTCTTCAAGATAGTTTTCCTTAGCTGTTTTATCAGCTTTGTTGGAGCCCAACAAGGATGTCTCACGATCCTGAACCTTGTCTGCATTACTTCCCTTATCATTGCTTAATAAGGCACTCTTCCCCAATATTCTGTCAGTATTCTAAAAGAAGAAACAAGCAGACACATAACAGGTTTAGCATGTACTAGTATATGAAACTCATTTCGGTGAACCAGTTCATTAGTAAGGTGGACAAGATTAAACTACCAAGTCTTCTATTGCCAAGTAGTACATTATAAAAGCATCAAACAAACATATATCTATGTCCTATGGTCACTACATTGTCTTGCCAAATCAAAATAGAGACACGGTTCAAATCATACCAGTTCAAGAGAAAGCAGCACTGAAAGAATACAAAGCGTGGGAAACTAAATGACACAACAAGAGTTTAGATGGGTACCAGGGGTCTACATGTACAAAAACACTATTGGCCATGTTATGATGCTAGTAATGTGCATGATATGAGAAGTCAACTGTATACACAATTGAAATTGAAATCAACAGAGCAATTTATAAGAGCAAACCTGTTAAAGAAACATGCGTAAACATACCTGTTGTGCCATTGGAGTTTCCATTGGATAGTTCGGTTTAAAAATAAGTTTGTATGAGTAAATACAGTGATACAAGAGCAAAGCAGTATGCACGATAGCAATGGAATCTTAAATGAGAATAGTTGTTCTTCAGGTTTAAGCACTTGTTCTACATGAATAGAGTACACAAGCATATAGTACTTGAAATAAAATGAGCTGATAGACCTTACCACATTCTTGGTTCGGGACCAGTAAAGAACAAGGCTTTCCCAGTCATCGTCCAGTAAATGTGTCTCAGGAGAACGTAAGGGAATTTGATGAGTTTCTTTGCCAGTGAAGTACGTTTTCTTCAGGTAATTCCGATACTGCCACCAAGCATTCTTGAAGATAGCAGAGGTATTAGCACAGGTTACCTCATCCTGAGTTTCCAAATCGGTCCTTCTCTATAGATAAAAATGGGAAAATTTGTTGTATTATAACCATCATGGAGGTAGAATGTATGGGACAAAGCAAAGTAATTGCCATGAATAACATTACCTACACATAACTCCTGGACAAACACCTGCAACTGGCATTTTCCTTCATCTTCAGTATAATATTTCCATGATGGGAAGATACACACATAGGATTTAACAACATCAAATGCGATAGATGCTAAACTATGAATGGCTGGTTGTGCTTCCTCCATAGAATAGGTGTACTAACTAGTGGAGTTGGGGTTCGCCGTGGTAGTACTGGCGCATTGGGCACTAGAGCTGTCATACTAACTGCTCTTGTTTGGGAGCTCTGTGGTGGAGATGGTGTTGTGTCAACAGGACCTGGGTTACTATCTGCAGGGGTTGGGGTTAGATTGGGTGAAGCTGGTTCTCTGTCCATCGCAGTAGGGGTAAAATCTGCGAGAGTCCGGGTTATGTGTGGTAGGGCTGGTTCTCGTGCATGTACAACCGGGGTGCTATCTCCACCAAGAGGTAGCACTATTTTATTTTAAGACCGTGTTTTTACTCTGCTAGATACTGCCATCACCCGCTCCAATTCAAATGGCTGATAAACTAGAAACATAATTGAATGTACAGACATTGTATGAGAGACAGATGCAATAGATAGTGTGGAAAAAGAGGGCATTAAATAATTGACATGTATATTGTTTAACTAAAACGGATAGCATGACATAATTTCACATATACGATGTCTATCTAAACTGGATAGCATAGCATAACATAACTCAAAGATATGATGACTAACTAAACAGGATCGCATGACATAATTCACATACATGTTATCTAAGTAACTAGGATCACATCATTTAATTCACATATGTGATTTATACGCTAAGCGGAGGGCATTCGCATATATGATGTCTGAACTAAGAACATGGTGTTGAATATTGTGTATATGATGTCTAAACTATGCAATGCAAGACACCATATGCATGATATGAGCAGTAGAACCGTGCCAAGTTAGAGCATACACCTCGGTGGGGGAATAGGACTGGTCATCTGTCTCTGAATCCATCTCTGAGGAGCTATCGAGACCCAGCAAGAGATCTGCTTCGACAGGTAACACTGTCTGCTCTGAAGGCCTTGTTTTCACTCCATATTTTTCCATCACCCACTCAAATGGCTGATTCACAGGAAGAGCAGTTTAATGTACAAACATTGTCGACAAATGGAAATTTAATGAAGAAAAGGATGGGCTAGATATCATTCAAATATATGATGCTTGGTTAAACAAGATGGCATTGCATAATTCCCATATATGATATTGAAACTAAACAGGTGGCATTACAGAACATGTCTAAACTAAGCAGATGACATATATGATGTCGAAAGTAGGCACTGCAAGGCAACATATGCATGATATGACTAACATCATCATGCCAAGTTAGAGCAAACACCTTGGGGGGTAAATAGGAGTGGTCAGCTGCGTCTGAATCCGCCTCAGAACATATATCTTCCTCTGGATTACAATCTGGAGAGGGGGGGAGGGTTTGCCATTGAACCTACCATGAAGCGATGTCTGCATGACATTGTATTGCCGCGCAAAACTCTTCTCTTTTTCTCTATATGTTCAGCGTGACTGTGTACAATATCTGACATGCATACAAAAAAAATAGTGAGATTATGTAAGGAGAGCATGCAGAAATCTAGAGTAATGGTAACAATCTAGAGTAATGGTAACAACCAGTGGATGGATCCAAAAATAATGATAGCAGACTGATGATTGCTTTAATTTAATAAAAAAAATCAGATGATGATTGCTTTACTGTTTGTTTCCCACCCAAGATGAACAACATAGGCATACCCTAGGTGAACCAGATATTAGATAGAGATACTATTCATTGCTGCCTCGATATGTGCCCCAGAACTATTGCTATGTTTTTCCGTTGAACCACAATAGCCATACTGGATCGACATGAATGTAGAGTAATAAGTGATGCGACAAGTGTACAACCTCTTTGCCGTAGCCGTGTCGACCTTAGCATCATTGGGTTGGTCGCTGAAGAAGTTGAGGCAGAGGTGGCTGTCGGAGGTGTGGAGGAAGATCTGAGGAATGTGTAGATGGCGTCCAGGGCACTGCTCTGTTGTGATGGATCGTTCTGTACTTGGAGAAGCTCCGGTGAGCCGTAAGACGTCAAGGCTGAAGCAGCACAAGACATACATTGTTAATCTCAAGTGGGATTCTAATAGCATCTCCAATAGATGATGTAAAATGCATTACCAAAAAGTGATAGATGTAACATTTACATCACCAAAAACCACCTGACTACAACAGATGAGGTAAAAACTGTTGACTCTGAACTTAACTGTAGAAACTGAAATTTACTGTGGAATCTGAATGTTACCGTCGAAACTGAACGCAATGGTAGCAGAGAGGCACTTCACATGGGATATTTTAGGGAGGGCCTGCAGTTCATCTTCAACTTGCACCCTCCTGAGCCGCCAGCCACCACCGGCCGAACCCCGCGCCGCCTCGCCGCCCTGAAAAAACTCCCCACCGCCGGTCCGCCGCCGCCTCGCCGCCCCGAAACAAATCCCCACCGCCGGTCCGCCGCCGCCTCACCGCCCCGAAACAACTCCCCACTGTCGGTCCGCCACCGCCCCGGCCAGCCCTCTAGGAACCCCCCCCCCCCCGCACCAAGATTTTTCTCCGGCAATCCCCATGCCACCGCCCACCACCGCGCCCCCACCACCGGCGAGCAGCACCCCACCCAGAACCCTAAGATAGATAGTGGGCCTCTCCGGCGAGCCCCCCGCCCCGCTGTGGGTGGTTCTTCCTTAACTCCGGCGAGACCCACCACCCCCTGAAAATCGACTAATCCAAAAGTCGATTCAGTCGACTGAAGTGTAGCTAAATCGAAGCAGAGCAGCAGCACAAGCGAGGGGGAGAGAACCAGCGCGAACGAGCGAGCGAGAGCCGGAGCAGCAGCAGCAACACGACCGAGCGAGCGAGAGCCAGAGCAACAGCAGCAGCGCGAGCGAGAGCCCAGGCAGCAGCATCAGCGTGAGCGAGCGAGCGAGAGCCGGAGCAGCAGCAGCAGATCCGGCTGGTAAGGACGCCGCCGCCAAAGGGGCCTCGCACTGGGGAGAGCCGCCGTGGAGACGTCTCTTGCGGCGCCAGCTTCGAGGTAACCGCTCCATGGGGGTACGGGATGGAGCACCGTCGGCGCCGTGAGGTCGAGTTAAGGAGAAGGTGTGATGCGATGAGTGTACAACCTATTTGGTGGCGTCGAGTAGGCCTCGGCTTCGTCCGAGGAGACGGTGAGGATGTTGCGGTTCCGGTGGAGCTGGCTAAGGCGGCGCTGTGGGGATGGAGCAGCCGCGATAGATGAGGCGATCGTCGGAGCATCTCCTTGGAGGTGGAGGACGGGGCGGCTAAACCGGTGGGACGACGGGATGGACGACGGATCCTCATCCGGGGAGGCGGATGAGGGACGCCGAGCTATTGCGGTGGACAACGTCGTCGGGGAAGAGGCTCCGGCTGGGTAGCGGTGAGGTGGCGGACGGAGGAGGGTGGGTTTTTGCGGCTGGAGCCGAGAGGTTATGGCGGCCAGATTTTGAATGGCGAAAAGGAGGCGATGGGGGGGAACCATGACTTAGGGACGTGCTTGTCCAAAATGTAGGGCGTGTTACAAAAGTACCCCCACCGATTTGAACTAGCGGCCCTTTTGGCTCAGGGTTAGAAGGGGGATTTCGCGTGTCGGGATTTGGCAGCTGGAGGGAGTTTTCGCACGCGTTGTAATTTCGGGATAGCAAGGCGCGGGTTGTGAAGGCGCCAGTTTTGGGAGCACAATATCTGAATTTTCGGGATATAACAAGGCGCGGGTTGAATTTTAGGGTCAAGCCTAACGTGTAATATTGTACTTGTACGTACCAAGTCAATTCACACTTCCCTCAACGAAAAAATAAAAACTATTCACACCACACAAAGAGAGAGTCGTGTCCCATTTTACTATAAAAATGCTATTCAAAGCTACACAAAGAGAGAGTATGAATCCATTGTATGTCCAATTAAATATTTTTGCTGGTTGTCTAATGCATGTAACCTACTCATAGCAACATTTTTAGTGCATTCCAAATGTTTATACTACCGCTGCAATTCAAACCGAATTTGAATTCGCTTCTCTATTTCAATAAGAATCTACAATCATGATTGTTGCCAACTTCAACCATCATTCGTGTATTACCTTAACAACACACCACATGATTAGTATAGATATAGATATGAACTATGTGTACTATATGAACTCGAGTTCAATCTTTTGAATACACTTGATGTTGATTCCAAATAATAGTACATTTGATGTACTAACTATATATTCATAATCTAAACCATGTTCCATACGTACACTGTGTTTATCACACAAAGAATAGTGCCCCGCCCGCTACATTATGACAAGTATTTAGCCCTGAGTTGCAAAAGCCACACATTAGAACAAATTATAATCAATGTTCTATATATTATATGTAGTACTAGCAAGATGCCCATGCGTTCCATGGAACATCAACATGATCAAGGGGAGGCCTTATTTGCAAATATGGACAGGGGTGTGGGTATATTTTTTCAAATTGCCATAGTTTCCTTCCTATCCATCAGATATAAATCGGACGGCCTATATTGCAGGATGGCAGGCACACCATCATCAACAACTCTAAATTTTTATAAGAGTAGAGATAAAATATATTATATGTAGTATAACATGTTCATAACCACACCATGTGTATCACCGTTATATATATCCACGCATGCGTTGGTTTAAAACACTATGATAAATTCTTCAAATATCTGAATTCGCTTTTTATAATGAATTATGATCTCTATTCGTCTTTTACACCCACACAATCCTCCTATCTTTGTAGCTAGCGCTAACTTTCTCTCGTGCATGCACACGCCCGCAACCCTCTCACCCTCCCTCAGCATTCTCTAGCTCCATCGCGCAAATTCGTCTTTTCACTTTAGGTCGTTCACCCACGGTGTGTGTAGGCCCCCCAGCTCCTTCTTTACGGCACACATCGATCGATATGCCTCTCTAGCCAGGTGTGCCTACCACAAACACAAGCTTCCCCTCTTCTCTTCTCACCGTCCATGCCTCACTCCCACCACTCTTTTCATCGATCTTGTACTCGCACACTCCTTCCCCCTCGATATAGTATGCCTCTCGCACCACCTCTTAGATGCATCCCTCTCTCTCTATCCTTCTCCCCTGGACTTACTTGCTTCTAACACATACATGCATGTATACCGATCGATCTCCCTACATATACCTAGTTCGACTTTAACTATTTTACCCCCACCCATGGATTGACGTACCTCACAAGTTATGTCTCTCCTTTCTCTGACAGAGGACGATTGATCTTCCTATGTAGTTATGTCTGCTTACCACAGCCATATCGTCCCCCCTCATCATTCGTGCATGCCTCCTGACCCATCTCTCACACGCACGCGCACAGACATGCAGCCATCCCCTCTCTTATTGATATTGCAGGCGTGCCCTCCGTTTGTCTAGCAAGCCTCTCCCACCATTTGTTAGAAGCAACTCCACTACCACCCCCTCCAACACTCTAGCTCTGTCTCTCTCCCAACCTTATTCCTCTCCCACACATATGCATGGATGCCGATCGATCTCCCTTAATACATAAGGTAGGCCTCTCTCCGCCTCCACACATATACCAGCCATTGTACCTCTATAGTTAATAAGGCCTCCCCCCACCACACACCGATAGTCGAGCGCTGTAGGTAGGTATCCATGAAACAGAGACAAACTGCACCTGTCCCCTCTCACGTTCCAGTAGGCCAGCCACCCTATATTTTTGACGTGGGCACACACAAATTCGACGGCACTCTTTGTCGATTGCGCGCGCACACAAACACACACACATCATCCCTCTCTTCGATTCTATGGATACCTCAAGCCGATGATACCTCCACTCTCTTCTCGTGACCGCCCCCTCTATATATATGATATATCCAGGTCTCTATTTTCACACACATTGTATATGTTACATTTTTTGATTGACACCCCCCAAAAAACACTCACGAACCCACACACTATATCTCTATATGTTTGTATCTCTCTCACACAACCCCACGTAGGTGGTGTACGTACAAGAAGAGAATAGGTGCACATACTCACGCGTCGTGCCCAGCCACACCCGCGTGGGTACACGGTGGAGCTCATTTCTGTACGAAATGGCAGACGACGTGCTAATTTGAACACGTGTAGCGGTTGTTTACCTACGGAGGTCGTGTACCACGCGTGCACGAAACAAAGTTTGACTTGATGCATTGGCGCGTTATTTTTAAATAAAGTTATATCGCTCAATGGCACGTACACAGAATATAAAACGATTTTTATGGAGAAAAAGGTAGTCCGCTCCACTATATACAATGGAGCCTGCCTGCCTGGGTTTGTCTCTCTTCAGAGTATCTCACACAAGGCGGCGGCAGCCTCTCTCTCTCTCACCGTTGGTCACTGATCCGGCCGCATCCCGTCCGCCGGCGGAAAGGTAGGATGTCCATCGTTTCTCCGTTCGACGCCGCCGAGGCAGCACGTCCCGATCTGCGGTACCAACCGTTCCCTCTGACCAAGCTCCGGCGTGGTCGGGCCTACGCCACCTGCTCGCTGCCGTAGTATGGGTAGATCCCTCCCGCCGCCGCTCACCTAGTTACATCCCGACGACCCCTAGGTATCCCCTCCGGCCTTGCTCCATTGCCCGTCTTCCCACGTCACTGCATGCGGAGAATCTTGCATGTGGATCTAAGTTCTTTGCCAAAAACGTAGCTCGTCCGGCATAATTTCCATATTGCAATCTCGTCCTCACACCGTTTTAGACAAACACAACAGGGTTGTTATCTTCCCTTAGGACATGGAATATGCTTCTTTTTTGTCGTCGCATGTGTCATCAACTGTTATTGGCCAGTAATTGTTTCCTTTCTACCTCTTTTTTGCAAACATGGCTATCCATTTCACCTCGTTGCTATTGCGACCTTTTGGTGAACTGCACAAATCACTTTTTTATTAAGAGTGTTTTGTGAAGTTGTACTAAAATGTCATAGGGGCAACGTCTCCATTTCAGTGCGACTGCACAAAGGGAGATTGGTTTTGCTCTATCCTCCTCATCCAACTCCGAGCCTAATCTTCTCCAACTATTTGCTTAATCTTCTCCAACTAGTTAGTCTTAAGAGAGACTGCAAAGGTGAGCTGCTTCTATTTGTGTGTTTATTGTTTCATCAGCAGTCCTCTATTATCGTAATCACACTTAATATCTTTGGAACAGGGACGCTCAGCTCTATTTTAGTGGAACTACACAAAATGATCGGAATGTTGCATGCTCCAGACAGCTACTTTTTTCCCAACATGCCTTGTTGATTTAGACAGAGCTGGGGGACGTTCCCGCCAATGAAAGCATGGATCAATTTTAATTTAACACCTTCTCACAACTTTGTCTTCAGTTGTGATGTAAATATTAGCTCTCATCTGCTAATCATTGAGATGCATTAGCAAGGAAGTTAGTTTTTTATTGTTTCCGAAAGAGCATCGATGGCAAGACACATGAAACAAAAGCTGAAAGCTCAGAGCATTGTACAATTTCATGTCACTGGAAAATTATTTGTATAGTACGTCAATTATGTAAACAAATGCTGGATTCTTGATAGCATTGCCAGAAGCCTCTTCGGCATCCGGGTCCATGTGCCATGCACAAAATTATACTTCCTCCGTTCCTAAATATTTGTCTTTTTACAAATTTCAAATGGACATATTTTAGAGTGTAGATTCACTCAGTTTGCTTCGTATGTAGTCACTCGTTGAAATCTCAAGAAAGACAAATACTCCGTAGTATATTTAAGAACGGAGGGAGTGGTGCACAACCGCATGGGAGACTCAGCCCGGTTGTTGCGCCGCACTAATAGTGAGTAGTAATGAGCAGTCAAATCATAAGCCCCACCTTTCCCACTGTAAGTTTCTCGAAAGAAGCAACCATCAATACGCTCTAAAGTCTCTCTGGTGGTGGAAATGCATTGAGAGAAATGCATCAGAATGAAGCGCGCCCTGTAAACTGTGACGGAGGGAGGAGTAGTATGAGGCCCTGTTTGGATCACCGTTTCTCTCGTGAATACACTTGTAAAAAATAAACACCTGCGACCGTCGTTTCAATTCCGGCTGGAATTTGCACAGCGGCCAGTAACTTACAGGTGTAAGTTATACGCCTCCGTATTGAAATACAACCATTCCAAGCATGGCATGAAGGTGCAAAACCAAGTATGCGTATGGCCAGTCGGTCAATGCACTTCCTCTTGGCATATCACTGACATGTGGGACCGAAGTGTGAGCAAACCGATCTCAATTGACAGCAAAATTGCCAACCCGCCGTTCCTTGAGAGAGACGAGGAGCGAGAACACACAGGCGGGCTCGCACGGAGGCCAAGATATTCGAGAATGGTTGATCGATATGATCATTACATGTTCGATGTTTTTTAACACTACCATTGGGTTACCGTTTTCCGCCCTTCTCCCGAATAAATGTGTACTTTATCAGAGATTAAAATAAAATAAGAGTACAGACGCTCCACCATGCGGTTCTAGTAGTAGTACTACTCGTACAACTATAAACCTTGCGCTTGGCTCTTTGCCTCTTCGTGAAGTCGAACAATGATGATACTCCGCATGTTGGGTACTACAGTGTATGCCTGTGGCAATCTGACACCGAATGAACTGTTGCATGTCCACCACCTAGGCGAGGGTAGGTTGCATTAGTCAAAAGGCGTAAGCGAACTTCACCTTGTCCTGCAAGCTTCTCCTCGTTCTGTGAGTTGATGGGACTCACCAAAAAGTAGTGCTAGTCCATACTCCCTCCTTTCCGGTTAATATGGCTTAATCTTTTTTGCGGGTAAATGAGAGAGCTTTATTCATATATAAGCATTCTTAGGACGATCAGCCAAGAGACTGGTCACTAGGAAGCGAGGTACCCCGCAAAAAAGAAGAAGGAAGCGAGGTGTTTCATCAAGCCAGCTCTCGGCCACATTCAAAGTGCAGCAAGCACGGTTCGCACAAAGATGCACCGCAAGGTTTATTGACCTGTTTACATGCTGAATAACAAAAAAAGAGGAAATACTACCGAGCACTCCTATTTGTAAAAGGATCTGAGCCATAATTAAGCGAGAATTGTAGCGAGTGTTCCATGCAATCAACTTCCATTATCACATGCGAGAACCCTCGAAGAGAACCAAATGTGTTGAAGATTGCTTTATCACATTTTTAAAATATAATAAGAGTGCAGACGCTCCTCCATCCGGTTCCTAGTATAGTATAGTACATACCTCTATAGTAGTAGTACTAGTACTAGTACTAGTAAACTTTGCGCTTGGCTGTTCGCCTCTTCGGTAAGTCGAACAATAATACTAGTACTAGTATAGTGTATGCTTCTGGCAATCTGACACCGAATTAACTGTTGCACATCCACCGCCTGAGCGAGGGAGAGCTTGCATTAGTCAAAAGTTTCACCATGTCCTGCGAGCCACCGCGCGCAAGCTTCTCCCATCCTGCAAGCTTCTCCTCGTTCGATAAGTTGACGGGACACAGCAAAGTAATGCTAGTCCATATTGCCTCCTTTCGGGTTAATATGGCTTAATTTCAAACAAGATAAATACACTGTCTGTCACTGTATATTTGTAAAAATACGGTCAGTGGACTTCATAATACGCTCATTGCGCTCAATATATACATTTTCCGGTGTTTATACGGTCACTAGCTCACCCTGGCTGAGTATGTGTGTCCATGCACGTGTCGGTTGAGCACTTGAGCATGACCGTGTGTGTTCCGTCATGTGCTTGGACATGCATGCATTAGGGTGTCGCGCGCGTTTTTGCGTCCATGTGTACGTGTGATTGTTGCATGCATGCACGAGGTTGTAGTCCCTTGCATTCACATGTTCATAAGTCAATGCTTTGTCAAAACGTTGCATGCAAGGTTTAATCATTCGTTGTTCACGCATGCATTCCCGATATTAATACCAGTAAGCCAGGACCAATAAGCCCATGAATTGAGTACAAAGGGGACCAATAAGCCAGGACGGAGGAAGTACCAGTAGTGAACCGGAAGGAGGGAGTAGGTACTAGTAGTACAGTACTACGTAACAACGTGCAGTAACAAAATTCCTCTATGCGCATCCTGTCTACTCACGTGTCATGCAAGAAAATAGAGATAAGTACAAGTGAGACTCAGGAACGGTCATACACGTAGGGGGAGTACGTGTAGGGGCCACTAAGGAGCAGTCAAATCACACAGTAAGTTAGTCGGAAGAAGCAACCATCATTTCACTCTTCAATGACACGTACGCAATATAAAATGGTTGATATCGAGAGAAAAAGAAAACCACTATATATACACTAGCAGGAGCCTAAGCTACAAGCCTGCTTGCTTGGGCTGCTCTCTTCACAAGCATAGAACGATGGTGGCCACACCGCTGGTCACATTCCCGGCCTGATCTCGCTGCTGGGGGAAGGGAATAATGTTCTGCGTAGACGCGGTCGACATCGGCGAGGGAGAAAACCCATAGTTGGTGCGTCCCAATCGGGGGTCCCCGCGGTATGGGCTGATGCCGCCTCCCAACCACCCTTCTAGCTACAACCCGACGTCCCAGGTAGTAAATCTTCCTTTTGGATCCGGCTTGCTCCACTGCCGCAGCTCCCCACGTAGCTCCATCTCCATGTCGATCTTTCTCTACTTCTACCGGCTTGTATTTGTGATGAGTTTATGTCTCATGAACTAGTGCCAGTACTATTATTCTAATCACACTTCTTCAATATCTTTGCCATCAGGGATGCTCAGCTCGATTTTAGTGGAACTGCACAAAAGCATCGTATGACCCGAGGGTGCCAGCCGTCTTTCCTTCGACAGGTTCTACCTAGCCAGGAAATTAAATCATGTTTAGGGTTTAGGGTTTAAGTCATAGTGACCCCATCAGTAGTTTTTCTTTTGTACACGCTCCCAACTTTTGTCTTTAGTTGTGAAGTAAAAATTGGTTATGATCTGTGAATCATTGAGATGCATCAGCATGCGTGTTAGTTTTCCTTTGTATTTGATGGAATCTTGTAACGGGGCAACCTTGGAGTAGGAATGAAAATGGAGTGGAAAGTTTCCGTTTTTCTGGAGAAAAAATGGAAACGGAGAGAAACCAATGTTTCATTTCGTTGGATCGCGCCATCGAGCAAAGCCAGCAAAGCCAACGTTTAAATCACGTCTGTCGCGTTTGTGTGTCACCCTCCTCCTCGGCTCTACCCCACATGGTCGCTCAGCATGCCACGCACCGCAAACCGAGTATACGATAACTTTCCCGCCTGCTTGTTGATGGATCACGCCATGGAGTACTAGCACTACTGGAAGAGATTGATGAGTTGGGGGAGGACAGCTAGCTGTAGCACAGACTCCCAAGAACTTTTTACATGCATGTTGTGGCCGGCTATTGTGACCTTTGAACACGGAGTAGTCGTGTGCACCGGGAAGCGGCACGGGCGATGCTCTCTCGGCCGGCGCGCCGCTTCAATGCCGGCGCCAGTGAGAGGTCGCATTCGCTCTGGCCGGGCATGAATGTGGCACTGACCGTTTTGGGCGGGAAGCATGCGCGGGTGATGAAGAGGGTTCGGGTTGGTCAGGAGCGGGCGTGGCAGCGGTCCGAACGCCCGCAAACAAGAGATGTTGTACATTAATATTGCTGCGTCTATAATTAACAACGTAAATAATGTGCCCGTTGTACAAATATGATTGGAGATGGAGATGGAATTTTACGTAAACACGGATATGCATGTCCACATCTTTTTTTTGTGGCAACAAACTTGTATTACTCACGTAGCCAGGCTACACTCGGAGTTACAAAGTTCGACAATGCCATCAAGGCCTGAACCTAGCCAAACAGCGATACGGCCACTAGTCCTACCATAATGAGCTAAAGTATGACTGACAATGTTGTTGTTTCGTCGAACATGAGCAATACAAGTATTTCGGAGTGCCATGAGCGATCTAATCTCACGCACCAAAAAAACAAACCTAGTTCTATTAATATCTTCATTCCTAATCCTCACCATATTTGTAGCTTCAAGGTAGTCGGTCTCGATATTGATATTTGGAGCTTAGACTCCCCATGAACTTTATTATATTAATATAATTTACTGTAGAAATACGGTGTGTGGGTCAAAAAAATATTACTCCACTGCAATGCGAGCGACAAACCCTCTTTGATGGCCAACAATTCTGCTTCCAGTGCGTTCGCGCAATAACACAAGCTTCTACATGAAGAGAAAATTATAGCACCCCCATGATCCCTTAGTATCATGCCTGTACCAGTAGTTCCGTTCTCTGGCAAGAAGGAACCATCCGTATTCAGTTTTACCCAGCCATCCTCAGATGCATGTCTATGTCTATGTGTGTGTGCGTGACGACTCTCGCGACCTAGAAGCGGGGGCGTGTTTTTTATCGAGTTTTCTTTCTTGGTACGTTAAAAAATTGTCCGCCTGTTTTCGTTTCTTTTTTCGGGAAGGCGCGTATTCTATTTAAAACCACTGCTATGGAGAGATTTTTTTACTCCATTGTATATATAGCCTCTTGTTTGATCGGGTTTCTCGCGTCTCGCTCTCTCACCCTCTCCATATCAAAACAAGATGACAGTGTCCACTCTATCTCTCTCCTCACCGGTGTTCACAGATCCGGCCGAATCCCGTCCGCTGGGGGAGGTGAGGAGGTGCAGCGTTGACGTTGTCGCCGTCGGAATGGAGGAAGCCGATGCACACCGTCCTCTCGGAGCCGGCGCTGGCGCGGACGAAGGTCCTCCGCGCCCTTTTTCGCGGCCGTCGTTTGGGCAGATCCCGCCCGCCCACCTAAGCGACATCTCGCCCACCTGAGGTATAACTTCTTGTACTAGTCCAGCTCCCCAGGTCGCAGCATGGGGGTTTTCTTCTATGAGACTACTCCCCAGCTCCCCATGTATAGTAGCTAGGGTTCGTCGGCTGGTCCAACATCACCTACTATTATAGATGAAATTCCACTCAAAATGTTGTCCTGATTTATGCCTCGGTGGAGGTATACATGTTGTTTCGACAAAAAGTACATGGTGGTTGTGCGGTCACTGTCCATATGCTCCTATTGCTGCTGCTAATCTAATATTGTCACTGGTTAAATGAAGAAATGCTTTTTTCTCGGGTATCCTGGTTTATTTCCCATCAAGATAATCATGATGCTTCTGTTTGTTGGTGTACTTTTCATTAATTCTTATTGACAATTAAGATGTCATTGTTAATTTTGTACCACTGCCAAAACAAAGTAACAACACTATATCCCTTTTTTATATTTTTGCAAACAGCGATGCGTATCTCAATACCCGGGCATGTCTTCCTCAATTTTAGTGGAACTGCACAAAATTGGATGCCCATTGTTGTTCCGCCTCACTATCCTCTGACACGTGGTTCTTCCTTCCTCGAGCTTGATTAATGAGAAGAAATAGACCACAGTGAGGATTTGTCGAACTTCATAGGTTCCTCACCTAAACTTGATGCCAAATGGATGATGCATCACCACGATGACCTATCGATGCTCATGGTTGCGCCTCATGGTTGCGTCGGCTGGTGAAGCTGATCGATTTTCCACGAAAAACAAGTTGTCTTCCATCAATGCTCTTTGCGTGTTACCCACAAAGATGATATCCTTCATCAGTTCACCTTGGTTGCGTTGGAGACGCAGTCGTCTTTCACGTTGGTGCAATTTTATCACACAATTGGCTGTGAACCAAATGTTTCCTCGAAGAAGGGTCGATGTTGGTACTACGAGCATAAGTTTTGTATTGATTTCTAAGCCTTCTCACAACTTTGTCTTCAGATCCCCTGTAATTTTATTTCTCCAGTTATTAACTTTGATTAAAAAAATGGTGTGGACTAAAACCCGGATGGACGTATTAGCCCTCCATTTTTATTTACTCGGCATATTAGATTTGAGTGAAGTCAAACTTTGTAAAGTTTGACCAAGTTTAGGACGAACACAACAAACCATAATTATTGAGAGAGGGCAAACTGTACGTACTCTCAAACCTTTCTGATAATCAAAATTAAATTTTTTTATTTGTACACACTCTCACACGTTTCCGATAATTTGGCACATGTGTGGTTGTTCACTTAAGGGAGGGTAGTGTACCGCACGTGAAGGACAGGAAGTGCGACCAGGACGTCTGGATGTTAGTTCGTCGGAAGTAGTAGTTTTCTTCACTGGTGCGTTAAAGAGTTTCATTTCGTACTTACACAATTTAAAACGATTGTTATGGAAAGAATAAGAAAACCACTCCGCTATATATTAGTAGTATACACGAGTACTATATGGACGGATCTTCATTGACTTAGTGCACCTGCCTTTGGGTGTATGACAGGTGGGCCCAAAATGTGGCTGGCCAACCTGTCATACAGCCAAAGGCAGGTGCAGTTAAGGCACCGGAGCTCAGTCTGTAATACAGTATATATGTAGTACATTATATAAGCTAGAGCCTCAGTGCTTGTTCGCTAGGGTTTGCACTCTCCACACTCTCGCCGCACTACATATATATACACGCTGGAGGCTCAGCGTTCCTTTGCTAGGGTTTGCTATATTCATAGTCTCTCGCCCTCTTCACCAGATCTAAACAAGATTGCGTTGTGGCCTCTGTCTCCCTCACCCCCCTCACATCTGGGGAAGGAGGCGTCCGGATCCCGTCACACCGGGAAGGGGAGGAGGTGCAGCGTGTTGGGGAACGTAGCAGAAATTCAAAATTTTCCTACGTGTCACCAAGATCTATCTAGGAGATGCTAGCAACGAGAGGGGAGGAGTGAATCTACATACCCTTGTAGATCGCGAGCGGAAGCATTCAAGAGAACGGGGTTGATGGAGTCGTACTCGTCGTGATCCAAATCACCGATGATCCTAGCGCCGAACGGACGGCACCTCCGCGTTCAACACACGTACGGAGCGGGGACGTCTCCTCCTTCTTGATCCAGCAAGGGAGGAGGAGAAGTTGATGGAGATCCAGCAGCACGACGGCGTGGTGGTGGAAGTAGCGGGATCCCGGCAGGGCTTCGCCAAGCGCAAGCGGGGAGGAAGAGGTGTCACGGGAGGGAGGGAGGCGCCAGGGCTTGGGGTGCTGCTCCCATGCGCCTCCCCACTATATATAGGGGTGGAGGGGGCTGGTTTCTTGACTTCCAAGTCCATTGGGGCGTTGGCAAAGGTGGGGGAAAGAAATCCCATCATTTCCCTTCCCCACCGATTGTTATCCCCCCTTTTTAGGGATCTTGATCTTATCCCTTCGGGATATGATCTTATTCCTTCAAAGGTGGGATCTTGGTGCGCCTTGACAAGGGGTGTGGGGCCTTGCCCCCACTACCCACGTTCATGTGGGTCCCCCCATGCAGGTGGGCCCCACTTCGGAACCTTCTAGAACCTTCCCGGTACAATACCGAAAAATCCCGAACATTTTCCGGTGGCCAAAATAGGACTTCCCATATATAAATCTTTACCTCCGGGCCATTCCGGAACTCCTCGTGACGTCCGGGATCTCATCCGGGACTCCGAACAACTTTCGGTTAACCGCATACTAATATCTCTACAACTCTAGCGTCACCGAACCTTAAGTGTGTAGACCCTACGGGTTCGGGAGACATGCAGACATGACCGAGACGACTCTCCGGTCAATAACCAACAGCGGGATCTGGATACCCATGTTGGCTCCCACATGTTCCACGATGATCTCATCGGATGAACCACGATGTCGAGGATTCAATAAATCCCGTATACAATTCCCTTTGTCAATCGGTACGTTACTTGCCCGAGATTCGATCGTCGGTATCCCAATACCCTGTTCAATCTCGTTACCGGCAAGTCACTTTACTCGTACCGTAACGCATGATCCCGTGGCTAACTCCTTAGTCACATTGAGATCATTATGATGATGCATTACCGAGTGGGCCCAGAGATACCTCTCCGTCATACGGAGTGACAAATCCCAGTCTCGATTCGTGCCAACCCAACAGACACTTTCGGAGATACATGTAGTGCACCTTTATAGCCACCCAGTTACGTTGTGACGTTTGGTACACCCCAAGCATTCCTACGGTATTCGGGAGTTGCACAATCTCATGGTCTAAGGAAATGATACTTGACATTAGAAAAGCTCTAGCAAACGAACTACACGATCTTGTGCTATGCTTAGGATTGGGTCTTGTCCATCACATCATTCTCCTAATGATGTGATCCCGTTATCAATGACATCCAATGTCCATGGTCAGGAAACCATAACCATCTATTGATCAACGAGCTAGTCAACTAGAGGCTTACTAGGGACATGTTGTGGTCTATGTATTCACACATGTATTACGGTTTCCAGTTAATACAATTATAGCATGAACAACAGACAATTATCATGAACAAGGAAATACAATAATAAACATTTTATTATTGCCTCTAGGGCATATTTCCAACAGTCTCCCACTTGCACTAGAGTCAATAATTTAGTTCACATCACCATGTGATTAAACACTCAAAGTTCACATCGCCATGTGACTAATACCCAAGAGTTTACTAGAGTCAATAATCTAGTTCACATCACCATGTGATCAACACTCAATGAGTTCTAGGGTTTGATCATGTTATGCTTACGAGAGAGGTTTTAGTCAACGGGTCTGCAACATTCAGATCCGTGTGTGCTTTACAGATCTCTATGTCATCTTGTAGATGCAGCTACCACGCGCTACTTGGAGCTATTCCAAATAACTGCTCTACTATACGAATCCGGTTCACTACTCAGAGTCATCCGGATTAGTGTCAAAGTTTGCATCGACGTAACCCTTTACGACGAACCCCCTTTCCACCTCCATAATCGAGAAAATTCCTTAGTCCACTAGATACTAAGGATAAGTTCGACCGCTGTCATGTGATCCCTTCCTGGATCACTATTGTACCCCTTGAGTAACTCATGGCAAGGCACACTTCAGGTGCGGTACACAGCATAGCATATTGTAGAGTGTCGGAGTAAGTGGCCACGGGTAGCCAAACCGGCTACCCCTGGCTCTTCAGAAAATTTATCAGGCCTTTGGGCCTTCAAGCACTCCAAGCATTTGGGCCGCCTTCCCGGGCCGGCTACCACTAAAGCCGACTCCCGGAAGGCGACCCAGCCTCACCGACTCCAAGAAGCCAGCCAAGAAGGACGCCGACTCCTGGAAGCCGGCCAAGACGACAACCACTCCTACATAACGACGACCTGACGGGGCATGGCCACAGTGCGGCCCACGACCCCCGAAGCCCGAGGCGGGCATGGCTACAGGAGGCCGTACGGGAGGGATGTCTCCCGTGCGGCCCGGCACTGTAGCCACGCCAGCCACGACGTCATCCACGACCCCCTCCTGTACGGCCCAAGGACTGCGGGCCCCTTCAACCAGAGAGAGGCGTGAAGGCAGCCCGGCTTTCCCTAGTCGGCCGGGAGCATAGCCGGCCTCCGGAAGCCAGCTACTCCCTTCCTCGAAGCAGGAGCCCCATTAAGGAGACAAGACGAGGTGAGGCTACAGTGATAGCCTCCGAGGCGGCCCACTGTAGCCATGCTCACCTCGACAAAGCCCTCATCATCAGAGGCGCGGCTACAGTAAGCAGCCGCCGACAAAGCCCTAGGCGGTGGGGCCGGCCTGTCGACCAAGTAACCGGCAGCCGGCGGGACCCAGCAGCCGGCGGAGAAGCCGGCGAGCATAGACACTGACGGCTGGGACCAGATCCCAGCCGGATTACCATTGTACCCCCGGGGGGTAGGCCTATATAAACCCCCCGGAGCACCCATGCAAAGGGTTGGCCACTGAGCATAGTTCGCACCCAAGCACAGTTGGCACCTCTGCATGTTTGGCTTCCAAGCATAGCACATGCACACACACAATAGATAGAGAGAAGCAAGAGCTAGCCTTGTTCTTCTTCTCCTTTGATCCCAACAGCTCTAGGAGCGATTGTAGCTACTCTTTATCGAGCTAGTGATCATGCGGAGACCCCGCAGAGCAGGACTAGGGGTGTTATCTCCTCGGAGAGCCCCAAACCTGGGTAAGATTCGCCGGCGTGCATGTCTTCGCCTCATCCCGTTTCCAGGCACCGGCGACGTTTTATTGGCTCCCACAATGATAAGCCATCCTTTGGCATATGTCGCACCAACCACCCGACATTTGGCGCCCACCGTGGGGCCAGGTGCACCGTCGTCCGGAGACCTGTTCTGGACGGGAACTTTCTTCCTTCCCCGCGAGCGCAGCCAGCCTGCTGCGCCCGATGGCGCTTGCCCCGACGCGCTGCAAGGCGTCAGCGACGCCTGCGCAGCAAGCCGCCTCGCCGATCTGCTCGGCGAGACTCGCATCTCCGACGAGCCTGCGTCCGACGCAGGCACCGACTACCCCGAGAGCCGCCTCGTCAGCCTCCTCGACCAACTTCACGTCTCCAGCGAGCCTGCTGCGGACATGGAGTCTGTCGGCTCCACCGACCCGATGCTCATCGACTCCGACACCGCGTCGCTCGACGCCTACCCCTCCGACGTGGTGGTCTTCGACGACCCACTCCCTCGAGCTGACAGCGGCAGCAGCGCTGTCACCGAAGTGCTGGTCATCAGCCACGTCTCCAACTCGGGCGGGAGCGCCCGCGACGCTCAGCAAGCAGCGATGCACGACCTCTCCATCCCCCTCCCGGCCGACGCCGACGCCGAGACCCTGGAGGCACGCCGTCTTGCCCTCATCACGGAGAGCAAGAAGATAGCCTCGATGAGACGCCTCACCGAGGCCCACCAGCGCGAAGTCGACCGCGCCGCCTTCGGGACGCCGCCGCCGAGCGGCCCGAGCCGAGCCGGCTTCGTCCAGAAGCGCGGCGCAGCCGTTGCCAGCATGCTGGGCGCAGATCGCCCCGTCTACGCCACCCCGCTCGAGAATCTGCGAGCCGCTCAGGCGGCAGCAGAGGAGCTCAATGGGCTGGGAGCCGATGAGCTCCCTTACATGACAAGACGGATCCAGTAGCTGATCGACGCGGCTGCAGAACGGCACGAAGCCGGCGCCCGAGCTGATAGCCATCCCCCACGCCGGGAGCACGCCGCGACGTCCCGCTCGCCGACTGCGAGCGGCACGCGCCAGAAGAAAGACAAGGAGCCGGCTGCCAGCCGCAGCCGGACCCGCATCACTATCGAGCGCGACGCGGAAGGCCGCCCTCGGGCGGTTGAACATCAGGGAAACCTACCTCCTCCTCCGCCTCGAAGAGAAAGACGCCTCACTCCGCCGCCCATCACACATCCGACTCTTGGCGACCGACTCGGCCGCCGAGAAGGAATCGGCGAGAGTGACGCCCGCCACAAGATCGACCGCCTTGCTCGGTCCCTGGCGTTAGAAGAAGAAGACGATGTCGGCCCGCCATGCTTTGGCCCCCGCATCCGCGACGAGCCCTTCCCCAAAGGGTTCTCGCTCCCCAGAGACACGCCCAAGTACAACGGCTCGGTGAAGCCGGAAGATTGGCTCATCGACTACTCCACAGCCGTCAGCATCGCCAACGGCGACCGGCGCGTTGCCGTGAAGTACGTCCCCCTGATGCTGCAGGGCATGGCGCGCACATGGCTCAACAGCCTCAAGCCCTACAGCATCAACAGCTGGCTGGACTTCACCGAGGTTTTCGTCCGCAACTTCACTAGCACCTACAAGCGGCCTCCCAAGCCTCGCCAGCTCTCCCTCTGCGTCCAAGGGCCCAACGAGTCGACCCGCGACTACCTCACGCGATGGGCCGAGCTCCGCAACTCCTGCGAGGGAGTGCATGAGGTCCAGGCCATCGAGTACTTCACTGCCGGGTGCCGAGAGGGCACCCTCCTCAAGCACCGACTCCTCTGCGACGAGCCCGCCACCCTCGACGAGCTACTCGTCATCGCCGACAAATACGCCACTGCCGACTCCTCCTTGAAGACCGAGCTCCGAGTGGACGCCTCGGGGAAGGTAGTCGCTCCGGCTCCCAAGCAGCCGGCTGGCGACTCAAACCGGCGCCCCTACCAGAACGACCACAAGCGCAAGGGCCCCATGCCGACTTCCTCCAGTCGGCAGGTGGCCACAATTGAAGACGAGCAGCCCGAAGAGCGGCCTGCTCCCAAGAAGAAGGGAGGCCGGCCGCCCTGGCAGCCGTCCTTCTCCTACGAACAAGCACTCGATGCCCCCTACAAGTTCCACAGCGGCGCGAAGCCGTCCAACCATACAACACGGAAATGCCACTGGCTCACCCGCATCACCAAGGGCGAAGGGATAGTGCCGCCTCCGCCTCCCGGCCCGCCGCCTCCAGCTCCCCAGCAGCCGGCGGCCCGGCCGGCAGTCGGCGCCATCCAAGACGAGTTCCCCGAAGCGCACGACGCCTACGTCGTCTTCACGAGTCAAGTCGACGACAAGCGCAGCCGACGCCGGCAACACCAAGAAGTAAACGCAGTCGCCTCTAGCACCGCCGAGTTCATGCATTGGTCGGAAAAGCCCATCAGCTGGAGCCAGGCCGACCACCCAGAGGTGATGCCTTCGCCTGGCTCCTATGCTATGGTCTTGGACGTCACCCTTGCGACGGAGAGGCGAGCTGCCAGATTTTCCCGCGTCCTGATAGACGGCGGAAGCAGTATCAACATACTGTACCGCGACACCATGGACAAGCTGAACATCAAAGCGAAGCAGCTCATGCCGAGCCGCACAGTCTTCCATGGTATCGTACCCGGCCTATCTTGCTCTCCAATCGGCAATATCAAGATGGATGTTCTCTTCAGAGACAAAGATCATTTTCGCCGGGAAGCAATATGGTTCGAGGTGGTGGATCTGGAGAGCCCCTATCATGCGCTACTTGGCCGACCTGCTTTGGCCAAGTTCATGGCTGTGCCCCATTATGCCTATCTGAAGATGAAGATGCCGAGCTCGAAGGGGATCATCACGGTAGCCGGCGACTACAAGAAGTCCATCGAGTGTGCCATGGCTAGCAGCCGGCTGGCCGAGTCCCTCGTGGTGGCGGAAGAGAAGAAGATGCTGGAACGGGTTGTGGCCATGGCCGGCAAGCAGCCGACCTTGTCCCCCAACCCCAAGGACTGTGATGCGCAGGGCTCCTTCCAGCCTGCCAAAGAGACGAAGAAGATACCTCTAGACCCGGAGCACCCGGAGAGGTTCGCCGTGATTGGGGCGAACTTGGACAGTAAATAGGAAGGCGAGCTCGCCGACTTCCTCCGTGAGAATCGAGACATCTTTGCATGGTCCCCAAAGGACATGCCGGGTGTCCCGAAGGATTTCGCCGAGCACAAATTACATGTCCGAGCTGATGCAAATCCGGTCAAGCAACCCCTCCGCCGACTATCAGAAGAGAAGCGAAGAATCGTGGGAGAAGAGATAGCCCGGCTCCTTGCAGCCGGCTTCATCATGGAAGTGTTCTTTCCAGAATGGCTTGCCAATCCAGTTCTGGTTTTGAAGAAGAATAACAAGTGGCGCATGTGTATAGACTACACAAGCTTGAACAAGGCCTGCCCAAAGGATCCGTTTGCTTTGCCACGGATTGACCAAGTGATAGACTCTACAGCCGGATGCGAGCTGTTGTGTTTTTTGGATGCATACTCAGGGTATCATCAGATCAAGTTGGACCCAGCTGACCGCCTGAAGACTGCCTTCATCACACCCTTTGGAGCTTTCTGCTACGTGACAATGACATTCGGCTTGAGAAACGCCGGTGCCACTTTTCAGCGTTGCATGCAGAAATGTCTCTTGAAACAACTCGGCAGAAATGCCCACGTCTACGTAGACGACATTGTGGTGAAGACAGAGAAGCGCGGTACCTTGCTGGAAGACCTGAAGGAAACATTTGCCAACTTGCGCCGATTCCAGATCAAGCTCAACCCCGAGAAGTGCGTGTTCGGAGTACCAGCCGGCCAGCTGCTAGGCTTCCTGGTCTCCGAACGCGGCATCGAGTGCAACCCTGTCAAGATCAAGGCCATCGAGAGGATGGAGATACCCCTCAAGCTGCGAGATGTGCAGAAGTTCACTGGCTGCTTAGCCTCCCTGAACCGTTTTATCAGCCGACTAGGAGAGAAGGCTCTCCCCCTGTACTGACTCATGAAGAAGTCCACTCACTTTGAGTGGAATGATCAAGCCGACCAAGCCTTCCATGAGTTGAAGAAAATGTTGACCACTCCGCCTGTCCTGGCCGCGCCGACTGAGAAGGAGCCCATGCTCCTCTACATCGCCGCGACAAGCCGAGTCGTCAGCACTGTTGTTGTGGTCCAGCGCCCGGAGGAAGGCCGAGCCCAGCTGGTCCAGAGGCCGGTCTACTATCTCAGCGAAGTACTATCCAGCTCAAAGGAAAACTACCCGCACTACCAGAAGATGTGCTATGGGGTGTACTTCGCTGCCAAGATATTGAAGCCCTACTTCCAAGAGCACCCCATCACGGTCGTGTGCACTGCCCTGCTCGCCGAGATCATAGGCAGCCGGGATGCATCCGGCCGGGTGGCCAAATGGGCCATTGCCTTGGCGCCTTACACGATTTTCTA
The DNA here is from genome assembly GCF_002575655.3 of Aegilops tauschii subsp. strangulata. Lineage (NCBI taxonomy): Eukaryota > Viridiplantae > Streptophyta > Magnoliopsida > Poales > Poaceae > Aegilops > Aegilops tauschii. The sequence goes on from NC_053040.3 coordinate 314,320,632, forward strand.
TCAACCCCACACCGCCATCAAGTCGCAAGCATTTGCCGACTTCCTCGTCGACTGGGCCGAGACCCAGTACCTACCGCCGGCTCCCGACTCTACCCATTGGCGGATGCACTTTGACGGGTCCAAGATGCGCACCGGCTTGGGAGCCGGCATCGTCCTCACCTCTCCCAAAGGCGACAAGCTCAAGTACACGCTGCAGATCCACTTCGCCGCCTCCAACAACGTGGCCGAGTACGAGGCGCTCGTACATGGGCTCCGGCTAGCCAAAGAGCTCGGCATACGCCGGATCTTGTGCTACGGCGACTCCGACTTAGTGGTCCAGCAATCATCTGGCGATTGGGACGCCAAGGACGCGAACGGGCCGACTGCCGTGACATTCATCACCGACATCACTACTCGGTACGGCGTGCCGCACAGCATCATCACTGACAACGGCACGAACTTCGCCAAAGGCGCACTGGCACGTTTCTGCGCGACACAGGGCATCCGACTGGACTTAGCGTCCGTTGCCCACCCACAGTCAAACGGCCAGGTCGAGCGAGCAAATGGACTTATCCTCTCCGGCATCAAGCCCCGACTGGTTGTACCACTGGAGCGATCGGCCGGCTGCTGGCTCGAAGAGCTACCGGCTGTCCTTTGGAGTCTGCGCACTACACCCAACAAGTCAACCGGCTTCACTCCATTCTTCCTCGTGTACGGTGCCGAGGCTGTCATCCCAACAGACATCGAGTTCGACTCGCCTCGGATCACCATGTACACGGAGGAGGAAGCCAAAGAAGCAAGAGAAGACGGCGTCGACCTACTGGAAGAAGGCCGGCTGTTAGCCCTCAGCCGGTCCGCCATCTACCAGCAAGGCCTGCGCCGCTACTAGAACCGCAAGGTCAAGCCAAGATCCTTCCAAGAGGGCGACCTTGTGCTCCGGCTGATCCAGCGAACAGCCGGCCAGCACAAGCTCTCGGCCCCTTGGGAAGGCCCCTTCGTCGTCAGCAAGGCACTCGGCAACGACTCCTACTACTTGATCGACGCGCAAGAGCCAAGAGCACGCAAGAGAGACGACTCCGGCAAGGAGTCGGAGCGACCATGGAACGCAAACCTCCTAAGACGATTTTACAGCTGAAAAGCAGTATGTATCACGCTACCCCTTTTGTATTAAGTTACAAACCAACAGGCCCCCCGAACAGTACTCGGGGACTGCCTTTTATTTATCTATGGATGACGAGTGTCATATCCATGAATGTCTTATTACATTTTGAATTCTTGTCCGGCACCGGGTCCGACTAGTCGGCCCGGGGACTGGCCGCCTTAAGCTATATTATAAGTTCTTCCCGAAGTCAGCAAAGCAGTGCGCCGGCTCCCCAGTCCTCTCTTGTTGAAAGTCGCAGCTCAAAGAACTGACTGTCCGACTAGCAAGAGAGAAGACAGAAAGGACGCCCACATGAAAACGGCTAAGGAACAACTAACCTATATAACAAAAAGACGGCCTCCATATACGCCTGCCGACTGTCACAACAGCCGGCTGGCCGGCTTCCTAAAAACTTAGCTTAAGTCCGACCGAGCTAAAAGTACTTCCCCCTCCCCAATCGGCCAGGCACTCCCCGGCTACAGATTGCAGAGCAACTGTTTTACTAGGGAGACGGCAACCAAGGGAGGGCGGCAAAGGAAAAAAGCAGAAGGACAAAAAGCGAAAGTACAAGGAAAGACCGATTGCATAACTTATATACATAAAAGCCCCCGATAGGCGGCAACAGACTTGAGTTTCAATACACCCAGTGGGTGGAACTGCGCAGACTTAACCAAAAACATTGTTCAAAAGTAACAAGACAGGAAACAAAAGAAAGAAGACAAAGGCGCGAAGGCCGAGTTGGTCGGTGAAGGCAGCTCGCCGGCTGAAGGAGTGGCCGCCTAGCTGGTCCCGGCTTGACCGCCTCCCGCAACAGGAGACGCACTCGCACGCAGCGTAGTGCTGGAGGCGCGGTCAGGCTGGCAGGCGGCTCCACCAGCCGGCTCGACGTCTTCACCCTCCTCCTCCTCCTCTTCGCCCCCGTCGCTGGAGTCGATCTCCTCCGCCGAGTCCTCGCCGTACGCCGGGTCCAGCCCGAACCAATCTTCCAGCTGGGCGACTCCATTGTCGTCCACCTCGGGGGCGAAGACGTTGGTGTCGGTGTAGTCGGCGATCGCCGAAGCTCGCCGAATGATGGCCGGCCGCGCCGGCTCCAGCTCCGCGTCGGCTTGCTGCCGCCAGGTGGCCAGCTGGTCCAGATTCAGGCCTGGGTACCAGGCCTTGACGAACTCCAGCGCCCGCCCGGCGCCGGAGCGAGCCGCTGACGCCTTCCAAGCCTCAAAGCGCCCGACGGCCACCTCCAGCCAGTCGGCGGTCCGACTGGGAGTGCGCGGGATCACTTGGCCGGGCCAGAGGGCGGCCAGGACCTGCGACCCGGCATGCTGAAGCCGGCGGAGCAGCCTGTGAGCCGGCTGGATACGAGCCTGGATCGCCAGGAGCTGCTCCTCCAGCGAGCGACCGGCAGTCGGCAAAATCTCGAAGCCGGCTTGCCTCTTCTCCTGGCGACGAGCTTCGATGGCCTGGTTGGCGGCAGTGGAATAGCCGGGGAAGTACTCTGCGCAGAAAAGAAAAGAAGAACCCCAAGTCAGAAAAACAAGTCAAAATGACAGATGGCAAGAAAGGGCGAAGGGGTAGACGACTTACCGTCAACCAGATCCTCAATCTGGCCATAGCCGGAGACCAGAGTCTGCCTGGCTTCGTCCCAGGCGACCGCCTCCGTCTCGAACTCGGCCTGGAGGGCGGCTTCGTGGTCCTGCGCGGCCTTCAGCGCCGCCTTGTGGCTTTCCTCCTGGCCGGCCAGCTTCTTGACCAGGCGGTCGCGCTCCTGCACCAAGGCGGCGAGCTCCGCGTCCTTGGCACGAAGAGCAGTCTGGGACTCCCCCAGCTGTGCCCTCAGACTGGCGTTGGCCGCTGCAGAGACAGAAGAAGAAGAACAATGAGAAATCATCAAGGAAGATCCGAGCCGACTGCTCAGCAGTCGGCCCGAATCTCGGGGACTACACCCAGTGGGTGCGCTGACGCGCCCCCACATGAGATAGAGATCAAGTTACATACCTCGGCTTTCAGTGAGATCGGCGGTCTTCTGCGTCAGCTGCCGAGCCTGGGAGTTGAAGGCGGCCCTCGGAAGTTGTGATAGTCCTGCAAGATGGACAGAAGATCGACGTGAGAACGAAAGCAACGATGAGAAATCATCAAGGAAGATCCGAGCCGACTGCTCAGCAGTCGGCCCGAATCTCGGGGACTACACCCAGTGGGTGCGCTGACGCGGCCCCACGAGAGAAATCAAGAAGAAGATGAGAATACTAACCCAGATGGCAGCCCGCGTGGCGAGGAATTCGTCGGTGAACTGCCGCAGCGCCGCGGCTTGGCCCTGGAGCCGGGTCCGGACGTCTTGCACGGCGATGTTCACTACGGCTGTCCCTCCGCCTGGCGTCCACCCGGAGGTAGCGCTGGCCGCCTCCGCGTCTCGGGCCGACGAGCTGGAGCCCACGGCCGGCCGTGGCTCCGACGCGGCCTTCCCTGCGCGCCGGCTTGGCGGAACCCGGACCGCCACCGCAGCTCCCGCGGCCGGCTCGCCTTCCGCCGACTGTGCGGGCGCAGGCTCAGTCTGGCCGCCTTGGGCCGCCCTAGTCGGAGGAGTCGGCCCCGGCGCCTCCCTCACGAAGATGACGTCGTCGCCGCTCCCGCCCAGACCCGGCTGGGAACCGCTGGCTCCCCCTGGCGAGGGATCCGCGTCCCCGGGCGCCATGGCGCGCAGGGGGGTAACCATCAAGGCCTCCCCTGCCGCCGCTTCGGCCTCGGCCTCTGCCTGGGCCTTGGCTGCAGCCTCGGCGAGCGCTTTCGCCGCCTCCTCGTCCCGAGCTGCCTGGGCGGCGGCTGCCTTCCGTGCCTCCGCCTCCCGCGCTTCCCGCTCCTCCCGCACCTCCCGCGCGTTCCTTTCCGTCGCCTCCAGGAGGGCGGCGCGGGGATCTACGCGACGGGTGGTGCTCCCAGAGCCCCCTGGCGACTCGACAACGGAGCCGGCGGCCGCCCGATCGAGTGACAGTGGAGCTCTGATCAAAGAAAAGAAGACAAAGGTTCAGAAGACCACCCAAGAAAAGAAAGAAGGAGAATACACAGAAAGAAAGAAAGGTTACGCTGACACAGCCTGCGGCTGTTTCACCACTTTGTGGAAGCGAGCCGCCTTCGCGGCCGCTTCTTCCCGCCTGGTGGCTGCCGCCCCACCCCTCGGCTTCTTCGTCCGGCTACCGAACATGCCCTGGGTGGCGCGACGTTTCTGGCCTCTGCCCCGAGCAGGCTACGCGCCGGAGGAGCCCGCGCCGCGTCCGGAGGCTGGCTGGCGGGGCGGGACGACTTCGGCTTCGTCCTCGTCCGGCCAATCGTCGAAGGTCGCGGAGAACCCGGCGCCGCCTGCTTCGCCGCCGGCTTGGCCACCAGCCGGCTCGGCGGCTTCCTCCATATGGACCGCCCCCAGATCGGGGTCCTCCTGGTCATGCTCGGTCCGGTCGGGGACGAAGCGGCGCTCCACGTCCGCTCCGCTGGCCGGCCGAAGCAGAGGATTCTGTCAAAAAGCGAGCCGACTGAGTTAGAGTCGGCCCAGAGGAACTCGGCGACAAGGCTGAGAGAGAAAGAGAGAAAAAGAGAAGGGGAGCATACCGTAGGCGGAGGATTGGCGCGGCTATATGGCTCCTTGCCGAATTGCCAGTCGTCAGGAAGCTGGCAGTTGGCGAGGTAGTTCACCATGTCGGCCGCGTCGGCCTGCGGCATCTCCTTGGTGCACATCCGGCTCGGATCGAGCTGGCCGCTCATCTGACAGATCAGATGAGGCCGGCTCTGGAGCGGGAGGACCCGGCGCGTGACGAACGCGGCCAGAAGGTTGGGCCCCGTCAGGCCCTCCATCTGGACCATCACGCGCAGGCGGGCGATGGCGGCGTTTCCTCCCTGCGACAGCGTCACCGCCCGGAAGGACCACTGGGGTAGCCTCCCCGCCGGCGGGCCGGCTACGTAAGCCGGCAGGTTGACGTAGTCGCCCCGTGGAGCGATGTTCTGCACGTAGAAGTATGATTTCTGCCACTTCTTCACCGATTGGATCAGCGTGATGACGGGGAAGGGGTTGTCGGCGCCCGATCTCCGCGACGCGATGAAGGCGCCAATGTGGGCCGGCACGCCCTGGCTGCGCGTACCCAGCTTCGACTGGAAGAACTCCCCCCAGAGCTCAAGGGTGCGGAGGACGCCGAGATAGCCCTCGCATAGGGTGACGAAGGCCGACAGCAGCACCACCGCGTTGGGGGTGAGGTGGTGCGGCTGGAGCTGATAGAAGTCCAGCCAGGTGCAGAAGAAGGCGCTCACTGGCAAGCCGAAGCCGCGCAGGAAGTGCGAGCGGAAGACCACCCGCTCGCCATCCCGCGGCGCCGGCCTGATTTCTTTCTCTAGCGCGAGGCGGACCTCCACTTTGCCCGCACTGGGAAGACGCCGTGTGTCACGGAGGAAGTCGATGTGGTCGTTGTGGACGATGGAACCATCCCAATCCCCGCCATGCTGCTCTACGTGGGGAGGCATGTCGGAAGCTAGCACGACAGCGGAGGAGCGTGCGGAGGAAGAGCGCGGCGGCGAGGCGCTGTTGCGAGAACGAGCAAGGCGAGAAGACGAAGGAAGTAGGAGGAGCGTGCGAGGGTCTGCCGCCCTCCACCTCCCCCTACTTATAGCTTCACGAGGCCGAATAGGCCGGACGTGGGGGGAAGACGTGGGATTAACTGCGCCCACTCCCCCCACGTCTCGCGTTTATTACGCATAAGTGCGAGCCGAAACTGCCGCACGGAACGTGCGGGCGGTTCCGGGATACAAAAGATCCGCGCCTGGGCCGGGGCGCGGACGTGGCGGGCCCCCTCTCTGCGGCAACGTCCCGTCTCGCGCGTGGGCTGGCAGGCTTTCCGGCTACGTGGCGCGCCGGCGGCCCGCGGCCGGCCCGCGGCCCGGTGCACATGCCAGCGGATTCCCGCCCTCCGACTCCAGAAGATTTCGGCTCAGGCGACGTGCCTGACCAAGGCCGGCTCTCAGCTGCCGGCTTGTCACGATGGGAAGCTGTTCGAGCTTCTCGAACCCTACTCCACCTCGAAGCCCGATCAGCTTCGGGGACTACTGTCGGAGTAAGTGGCCACGGGTAGCCAAACCGGCTACCCCTGGCTCTTCAGAAAATTTATCAGGCCTTTGGGCCTTCAAGCACTCCAAGCATTTGGGCCGCCTTCCCGGGCCGGCTACCACTAAAGCCGACTCCCGGAAGGCGACCCAGCCTCACCGACTCCAAGAAGCCGGCCAAGAAGGACGCCGACTCCTGGAAGCCGGCCAAGACGACAACCACTCCTACATAACGACGACCTGACGGGGCATGGCCACAGTGCGGCCCACGACCCCCGAAGCCCGAGGCGGGCATGGCTACAGGAGGCCGTACGGGAGGGATGTCTCCCGTGCGGCCCGGCACTGTAGCCACGCCAGCCACGACGTCATCCACGACCCCCTCCTGTACGGCCCAAGGACAGCGGGCCCCTTCAGCCAGAGAGAGGCGTGAAGGCAGCCCGGCTTTCCCTAGTCGGCCGGGAGCATAGCCGGCCTCCGGAAGCCGGCTACTCCCTTCCTCGAAGCAGGAGCCCCATTAAGGAGACAAGACGAGGTGAGGCTATAGTGATAGCCTCCGAGGCGGCCCACTGTAGCCATGCTCACCTCGACAAAGCCCTCATCATCAGAGGCGCGGCTACAGTAAGCAGCCGCCGACAAAGCCCTAGGCGGTGGGGCCGGCCTGTCGACCAAGTAACCGGCAGCCGGTGGGACCCAGCAGCCGGCGGAGAAGCCGGCGAGCATAGACACTGACGGCTGGGACCAGATCCCAGCCGGATTACCATTGTACCCCCGGGGGGTAGGCCTATATAAACCCCCCGGAGCACCCATGCAAAGGGTTGGCCACTGAGCATAGTTCGCACCCAAGCACAGTTGGCACCTCTGCATGTTTGGCTTCCAAGCATAGCACATGCACACACACAATAGATAGAGAGAAGCAAGAGCTAGCCTTGTTCTTCTTCTCCTTTGATCCCAACAGCTCTAGGAGCGATTGTAGCTACTCTTTATCGAGCTAGTGATCATGCGGAGACCCCGCAGAGCAGGACTAGGGGTGTTATCTCCTCGGAGAGCCCCGAACCTGGGTAAGATTCGCCGGCGTGCATGTCTTCGCCTCATCCCGTTTCCAGGCACCGGCGACGTTTTATTGGCTCCCACAATGATAAGCCATCCTTTGGCATATGTCGCACCAACCACCCGACATAGAGCCTACGTCTAAAGCATAGGGGACGACCTTCGTCCTTTCTCTTTCTTCTGCTGTGGTCAGGTCTTACTCAATACTCACACCTTGTAACACAGCCAAGAACTCCTTCTTTGCTGATCTATTTTGAACTCCTTCAAAATCTTGTCACGGTATGTATTCATTTGAAAGTACTATTAAGCATTTTTTGTCTATCCTTATAGATCTCGATGCTCAATGTTCAAGTAGCTTAATCCAGGTTTTCCATTGAAAAACAATTTTCAAATAACCCTGTATGCTTTCCAGAAATTCTACATCATTTCTGATCAACAATATGTCAACAACATATACTCATCAGAAATTCTATAGTGCTCCCACTCACTTCTTTGGAAATACAAGTTTCTCATAAACTTTGTAAAAACCCAAAATCTTTGATCATATCATCAAAGCGTACATTCCAACTCCGAGATGCTTACTCCAGTCCTTAGAAGGATTGCTGGAGCTTTGCATACTTGTTAGCATCTTTCAGGATTGAAAAAACCATCTAGTTGTATCACATACAACCTTTCCTCAAGGAAATCGTCGAGGAAACAATGTTTTGACATCCTATCTGCAAGATTTCATAAATAATGCAGTAACTGCTAATATAGTTCCAACAGATTCTTAGCATCGCTACGAGTGAGAAAATCTCATCGTAGTCAACTCCTTGAACTTGTCGGCAAACATCTTAACGACAAGTCGAGCTTTCTTAATGGTGATACTTACCATCATTGTCTGTCTTCCCTTTTAAAATCCATGTGTACCCAACAGCCTTACGACCATCAAGTAGTTCTTTCAAAGTCCATACTTTGTTTTCATACATGGATCCTCTCGGTTTTATGGCCTCAAGCCATTCGTCGGAATCTGGGCCCACCATCGCTTCTCCATAGCTCGTAGGTTCATTGTTGTCTAGCAACATGACTTCCAAGACAGGATTACGTACCACTCTAAAGTAGTACGCATCCTTGTCATCCTACGAGGTTTGGTAGTGACTTGATCCGAAGTTTCATGATCACTATCATAAGCTTCCACTTCAATTGGTATAGGTGCCACAGGAACAACTTCCTGTGCCCTGCTACACACTAGTTGAAGTGACGGTTCAATAACCTTATCAAGTCTCCACCATCCTCCCACTCAATTCTTTCGAGAGAAACTTTTCCTCGAGAAAGGACCCGTTTCTAGAAACAATTACTTCTGCTTCCAGATCTGAAATAGGAGGTAATACCCAACTGTTTTGGGTATTCTATGAAGATGCATTTATCCGCTTTGGGTTCGAGCTTATCAGCCTGAAACTTTTTCACATAAGCGTCACAGCCCCAAACTTTTAATGAACGACAACTTAGGTTTCTCTAAACCATCTTTCATGCGGTGTCATCTCAACGGAATTACGTGGTGCCCCATTAAAGTGAATGCGGTTGTCTCTAATACCTAACCCATAAACGATAGTGGTAATTCGATAAGAGACATCATGGTATGCACTATATCCAATAGGGTGCAGTTATGATGTTCGGACACACCATCACACTATGGTGTTCCAGGCGGTATTAGTCGTGAAACAATTTCCACAATTTCTTAATTGTGTGCCAAACTCGTAACTCAGATATTCATCTCTATGATCATATCACAGACATTTTATCCTCCTGTCATGACGATCTTCAACTTCACTCTGAAATTACTTGAACCTTTCAATAATTCAGACTTGTGTTTCATCAAGTAAATATACTCAGCATCTACTCAAATCATCTGTGAAGTAAGAACATAACGATATCCACTGCGTGCCTCAGCACTCATTGGACTGCACACATCAAAAATCTATTACTTCCAACAAGTTGCTCTCTTGTTCCATCTCACTGAAAACGAGGCCTTTTAGTCATCTTGCCCATGTGGTATGATTTGCATGTCTCAAGTGATTCAAAATAAAGTGAGTCCAAACGGTCCATCTGTATGGACTTTCTTCATGCATATATACTAATAGACATGGTTCGCATGTCTCAATCTTTTCAAAAACGAGTGAGTCCAAAGATCCATCAACCTGGAGCTTCTTCATGCGTTTTATACCAATATGACTCAAGTGGCAGTGCCACAAGTATGTGGTACTATCATTACTATCTTATATCTTTTGGCATGAACATGTGTATCTCTAAGATCGAGATTCAATGAACCATTCATTTTAGGTGCAAGACCATTGAAGGTATTACTCAAATAAACAGAGTAACCATTATTCTCCTTAAATGAATTACCGTATTGCGATAAACATAATCCAATCATGTCTATGCTCAATGCAAACACCAAATGACAATTATTTAGGTTTAACACCAATCTCGATGGTAGAGGGAGCATGCGATGCTTGATCACATCAACCTTGGAAACACTTCCAACACATATCATCATCTCACCTTTAGCTAGTCTCCGTTTATTCCGTAGCCTTTTATTTCGAGTTACCAACACATAGCAACCGAACCGGTATCTAATACCCTGGTGCTACTAGGAGTACTAGTAAAGTACACATTAATATAATGTATATCCAATATACTTCTGTCGACCTTGCCAGCCTTCTCATCTACGAAGTATCTAGGGTAGTTCTGCTTCAGTAACCGTTCCCCTCATCTCAGAAGCACTTAGTCTCGGGTTTGGGTTCAACCTTGGGTTTCTTCACTAGAGCAGCAACTGATTTTCCGTTTCATGAAGTATCCCTTCTTTCCCTTGCCCTTCTTGAAACTAGTGGTTTTACTAACCATCAACAATTGATGCTTCTACTTGATTTCTACTTTCGCGGTCTCAAACATCGCGAGTTGCTCAAGGATCATCATGTCTATCCCTGATATGTTATAGTTCATCACGAAGCTCTAATAGCTTGGTGGCAGTGATTATGGAGAACCATCACTATCTCATCTGGAAGACAACTCCCACTCGATTCAAGCGATTGTAGTACTCAGACAATCCGAGCACATGCTCAACGATTGAGCTTTTCTCCCTTAGTTTGCAGGCTTAAGAAACTTGTCAGAGGTCTCATACCTCTTGATGTGGGCACTAGTCTGAAATCCCAATTTCAGTCTTTGGAACATCTCATATGTTCTGCGACGTTTCAAAAACGTCTTTGGTGCCACAATTTTAAACCGTTAGCATCATACACTGAACTATCACGCAGTCATCAAAACGTGTATGTCAGATGTTTCGCAACATCTACAGACGATGCTCGAGGTTCAGCACACCGAGCGGTGCATTAAGGACATAAGCCTTCTGTGCAGCAATGAGGACAATCCTCAGTTTACGGACCTAGTCCGCATAATTGCTACTATCAACTTTCAACTAAATTTTCTCTAGGAACATATCTTTAGTAGAACTAAAGCGTAAGCTACGACATAATTTGCAAAGACCTTTTGACTATGTTCATGATAATTAAGTTCATCTGATTATTTAATGAACTCTCACTTAGATAGACATCCCTCTAGTCATCTAAGTGATACATGATCCGAGTCAACTAGGCCGTGTCTGATCATCACGTGAGACGGACTAGTCATCATCGGTGAACATCTCCATGTTGATCGTATCTACTATACGACTCATGTTCGACCTTTCGGTCTCTTGTGTTCCGAGGCCATGTCTGTACATGCTAGGCTCGTCAAGTCAACCTAAGTGTTTTGCTTGTGTTCTGAGGCCATGTCTGTACATGCTAGGCTCGTCAACACCCGTTGTATGCGAACGTTAGAATCTATCACACCCGATCATCACGTGGTGCTTCGAAACAACAAACCTCCGCAACGGTGCACAGTTAGGGGGAACACATCTCTTGAAATTTTAGTGAGGGATCATCTTATTTATGCTACCATCGTTCTAAGAAAATAAGATGTAAACATGACAAACATCACATGCAAATCATAAAGTGACATGATATGGCCAATATCATCTTGCGCCTTTGATCTCCATCTTCGAGGCGCGGCATGATCACCTTCGTCACCGGCATGACACCATGATCTCCATCATCGTGTCTTCATGAAGTTGTCTCGCCAACTATTACTTCTACTACTATGGCTAACGGTTAGCAATAAAGTAAAGTAATTACATGGCGTTTTCATTGACACGCAGGTCATACAATAAATTAAGACAACTCCTATGGCTCCGGCCGATTGTCAAACTCATCGACATGCAAGTCGTGATTCCTATTACAAGAACATGATCAATCTCATACATCACATATATAATTCATCACATCCTTTTGGCCATATCACATCACATAGCATACCCTGCAAAAACAAGTTAGACGTCCTCTAATTGTTGTTGCATGTTTTACGTGGCTGCTATGGGTTTCTAGCAACAATGTTTCTTACCTACGCAAAAGCCACAACGGTGATATGCCAATTGCTATTTACCCTTCATAAGGACCCTCTTCATCGAATCCAATGAGAGACAGACACCCGCTAGCCACCTTATGCACCAAGTGCATGTCAGTCGGTGGAACCTGTCTCACGTAAGAGTACGTGTAAGGTCGGTCCGGGCCGCTTCATCCCACAATGCCGCCGAATCAAGATAAGACTAGTAACGGCAAGCAAATTGAACAAATCATCGCCCACAACTACTTTGTGTTCTACTCGTGCATAGAATCTACGCATAAACCTGGCTCATGATGCCACTGTTGGGGAACGTAGCAGAAATTCAAAATTTTCCTACGTGTCACCAAGATCAATCAAGGAGATGCTAGCAACGAGAGGGGAGGAGTGCATCTACTTACCCTTGTAGATCGCGAGCGGAAGCATTCAAGAGAACGGGGTTGATGGAGTCGTATTCGTCGTGATCCAAATCAGCGATGATCCTAGCGCCGAACGGACGGCACCTCCGCGTTCAACACATGTATGGAGCGGGGACGTCTCCTCCTTCTTGATCCAGCAAGGGGGGAGGAGAAGTTGATGGAGATCCAGCAGCACGACGGCGTGGTGGTGGAAGTAGCGGGATCCCGGCAGGGCTTCGCCAAGCGCAAGCGGGGAGGAAGAGGTGTCACGGGAGGGAGGGAGGCGCCAGGGCTTGGGGTGCTGCTCCCATGCACCTCCCCACTATATATAGGGGTGGAGGGGGCTGGTTTCTTGCCCTCCAAGTCCATTGGGGCGTTGGCAAAGGTGGGGGAAAGAAATCCCATCATTTCCCTTCCCCACCGATTGTTATCCCCCCTTTTTAGGGATCTTGATCTTATCCCTTTGGGATATGATCTTATTCCTTCTAAGGTGGGATCTTGGTGCGCCTTGACCAGGGGTGTGGGGCCTTGCCCCCACTACCCACGTTCATGTGGGTCCCCCCATGCAGGTGGGCCCCACTTCGGAACCTTCTAGAACCTTCCCGGTACAATACCGAAAAATCCCGAACATTTCCGGTGGCCAAGATAGGACTTCCCATATATAAATCTTTACCTCCGGACCATTCCGGAACTCTTCGTGACGTCCGGATCTCATCCGGGACTCCGAATAACTTTCGGTTAACCGCATACTAATATCTCTACAACTCTAGCGTCACCGAACCTTAAGTGTGTAGACCCTACGGGTTCGGGAGACATGCAGACATGACCGAGACGACTCTCCGGTCAATAACCAACAGCGGGATCTGGATACCCCTGTTGGCTCCCACATGTTCCACGATGATCTCATCGGATGAACCACGATGTCGAGGATTCAATAAATCCCGTATACAATTCCCTTTGTCAATCGGTACGTTACTTGCCCGAGATTCGATCGTCGGTATCCCAATACCTTGTTCAATCTCATTACCGGCAAGTCACTTTACTCGTACCGTAACGCATGATCCCGTGGCTAACTCCTTAGTCACATTGAGCTCATTATGATGATGCATTACCGAGTGGGCCCAGAGATACCTCTCCATCATACAGAGTGACAAATCCCAGTCTCGATTCGTGCCAACCCAACAGACACTTTCGGAGATACCTGTAGTGCACCTTTATAGCCACCCAGTTACGTATTGACGTTTGGTACACCCAAAGCATTCCTACGGTATCCGGGAGTTGCACAATCTCATGGTCTAAGGAAATGATACTTGACATTAGAAAAGCTCTAGCAAACGAACTACACGATCTTGTGCTATGCTTAGGATTGGGTCTTGTCCATCACATCATTCTCCTAATGATGTGATCCTGTTATCAATGACATCCAATGTCCATGGTCAGGAAACCACAACCATCTATTGATCAATGAGCTAGTCAACTAGAGGCTTACTAAGGACATGTTGTGGTCTATGTATTCACACATGTATTACGGTTTCCAGTTAATACAATTATAGCATGAACAACAGACGATTATCATGAACAAGGAAATACAATAATAACCATTTTATTATTGCCTCTAGGGCATATTTCCAACACAGCGTTCACTCTATCGCCTTCGGTGAGGGAGGCAATCCACTGCCGGCTGCGCTTTTCTCTTTCACCCATCGCCTGTGCGGGAGGGCCACTGACCCCTTCTTCCTCTTTGTCGTATGTAGTGTGGGCATATCCGGCCTCCCGCCACACGCCTTGCTACATCCCGACGACCCTAAGGTATAAGTTTCTTTGAAACCGTCATTGCTCTAGCTGCATGCGGATCTTTTTCGATTCTGTAGTTGAATCTAGGTCTTGGTTCAAAGAGGAAAGAAGGGTGCGGTGGGGTGGAGCATGAATCTAGGACGTGGTTCAATGAGGAAAGGAGGGAGGGAAAGTAGTATAGACTAGCTATCCAGCCGCATTGTTGGTTGAAAAGGCAAAAAGGGGGTAACCCGGTACACACACTGTAAGGAACTGAACTCTTTGTTGAAAAGGGAAAGAAACTGGGGGAGTCGGGTAGTTTGTGCAGGACTAGATTTGCTGCCGTCACATAGGAAAAAGTTTCAAAGAGAACAAATATGGGACCAACACAGGTATGTTGCTTGGCTACATACTCTGCATCACCCATTTATACGTGTGGATGCACATGGTGGTGGCATGTCCCATGTCCCATGTCATGTCCCATACAACTACTTTGCTGTTGTTAATCTAAGAATGCTGCTGGAAAATGAAAGCAATGCCACTGTTAAAAGTAAATTACATTCTTAACGAATGTTGTTTTAAGAGAATGTCTCTGTTAATATGAATCAATGCAACCGTTTTATAAATGCTACTGTCCTACTTTGTTTTCCATCAAGATAAGTTAGATGCATTTTTTGTCGCCATTTGTTTCATCCTCCTTTATTGGCCAGTAATTGTTTCCTTTTTTGCCTCTGTTAAAACAGGGATATCTATTCGGCTTGTTGCCTAGCAAACTTAAATGTCACACCGGCGACTTTGCTTGATTTCAGTGCAACTGCACAAAACAAGATTGGATTTCCTATTCGTGTTGGCAGATTCGTAGGTGATCTTCGTCATGACAGGTTGGTACTTGCCTTCATCCACATGATCGTGCAGTGTGTTTTGAGATGCTGTGCTACTTGTATTGGTACTATTTTAAATAAATGTTGAATTGAAGCTATTGTATTGCTCTCTTTTCCCATTAAGTAGTGAACAAAAATGGCACCAACCCAGACATGATGCTTGTTGCTTTGTTACAACAAAATCTGCATCACCCCTTTATAAGTAGATGGAAGCACATGGTGTTGTTGCACCCACTCTCCACTGGAACTGTTTATGCTTTTTCTTAATCTAATTAATGCTGATGGTAAAATTAAGCAATGCCACTCTCAGAATTAACTATTGAACTGTTTTAAGAGAATTTCTATGTTAATATGAATCAATGCTACTGTCCTATACTTTGTTTTCCACCAAGATAAGGTAGATGCTTCTTTTTGTGGCCGCATGTTTCATCCTCCTTTATTGGCAGTAATTGTTTCCTTTTTTACCTCTGTTAAATCAGGGATATCTATTCAACTTGTTGCTATAGCAAACTTAAATGTCACACCGACGACTTTGCTTGATTTCAGTGTAACTGCACAAAACGAGATTGGATTTCCTATTCGTGTTGGCAGATTCGTACGTGATCTTGTGTGCATCATGACAGGTTGGTACTTGCCTTCATCCACATGATCGTGCAGTGTGTTTTGAGATGTTGTGCTACTTGTATTGGTACTGTTTTAAATAAATGTTGAATTGAAGCTATTGTATTGCTGTCTTTTCCCATTAAGTAGTGAAAAAATGGGACCAACCCAGACATGATGCTTGTTGCTTTGTTACAACAAACTCTACATCACCGCCTTTATAAGTAGATGGAAGCACATGTTGTTGTTGCGCCCACTCTCCCCTGGAACTGTTTATGCTTTTTGTTAATCTAATGCCACTTTAGAATTAACTACTGAATCTTAGTTCAAAACTGCAACACTTGTTAGGGATTGGCGGGATTACCATTTTTGTGGACGCATGTTTCACCCTCCTTTATTGGCCAGTAATTGCTTCCTTTTTTCCTCTCTTAAAACAGGGATATCTATGCAACTTGTTGCTATTGCGACATTTTGCTTCGCTTAATTTTGGTGGAACTGCACAAAATGAGACCGGATTTCCATATATGTGTTGAGATCTCTCTCAGGTCTTCCACACGAGTTGTTTCAAATCTTGGTCTTGAAAGGTCAGTACCGACTTTCCTCATAATTAACTATTGAATCTTAGTTCAAAACTGCAACACTTGTTAGGGATCGGCGGGAGTACCATTTCTGTTAGGGATTGGCCGGAGTACATGTTTAAGAAATGTATTGTTCAGATAATGTCTCTGTTATTATATATCAGTTACAGTGTTTTACAAATGGTACTATCCCGCTTTGTAGTTCTTTCTACATGTTTAACCAAGGTATTGTTAAGATAATGTCTCTGTTAAAATGAATCAGTTGCATTGT
The DNA here is from genome assembly GCF_002575655.3 of Aegilops tauschii subsp. strangulata. Classification (NCBI taxonomy): domain Eukaryota; kingdom Viridiplantae; phylum Streptophyta; class Magnoliopsida; order Poales; family Poaceae; genus Aegilops; species Aegilops tauschii. Next base: position 314,336,846 of record NC_053040.3, read on the forward strand.
TTTAGGAATGATACTTTTCTGCTTTGTCGTTCTTTATACATTTTGAAACAAGGCATTGTTAAGATAATGTCTCAGTTAATATGAAAGAATCACACTGATTGAGAATTGCTACTCTCCTGCTTTGTTTCCCATTGAGATAAGGTAGATCAGTAGATGTTTTTATTCTGGGAGTACAAGTCATCAACCGTTATTTCTCATTAATTGTTTCCCTTATACCTATTGTTGCTTATAGGGATATCAAAATTAAAGCTCGGTTTTATTCCGACTTTGATATTAGTTGAACTTCACAAAAGGAGCCAATGTGTCTAAGGCAAACTGCTGCATTAGTGGGTCCAGTTGGTCTTACCACTTTGCAGAAAGAAGCAGTCACTATTTGCGCTACATTACACAAGGAATGATCGAGAAGCTTTACAGAGTATTAGTAGACGCTGGTGACATGACTAGTCTGCAGAGACCATAGGAAACTCTACAACACGTGGAGTGCACTAGGCAAAAAGTGCCCAAACAAGTACAAGAAGCCAGGACAGGACTCCAAATCTATCAATGTCATTCTAAGCAACAATGATGGGGCATCTGGGTATGCTAATCTGTTTACCGTACTTTCAGTTTGTTAGTCCACCGATTGGTGGGTTGACACTGGGGCCAATATTCATGTGTGTGCTGATGTGTCTTAGTTTTCTGGCAGCATATAAATACGAAATCCACAGGGATGCTCAGCTTGATTTTAGTGGAACTGCACAAAATGTTCAGATGGTTCATGTCCTCCATAATACTTCATCATGCACAATACATCGAATGATTCTCTAATCATTCGTCGTCACCTTGAGCCACCGGACTATCAGATGACAAACTGATGACAAACCCTGCCCGTTCCACAATCATATGCATTACATATTTTGAATGGGAAAAACTTGTCAAAGTTTAATCATTGATGTTAGCAACAAGACATTAGTTTAATATATTGGAATTGGAAAACCTTGTCAATTTTTGCTCATTGATGTTAGCCAGAAGACATGCATTTGATATTTTTGAGTGGGACGCCCTTTGCTGTGAGCAACGTCGATCGTTTTTTTCCTATTCCTGTCTTCAGTTCAGAAGTAAATATTTACTCTGCTGAGATGCATAGTCACATGAATGTTCACTTATGTAAGGTATTTTAAGGGTTTGTTCTGAATGTTTTCTATGTAATGCCGGGCCTTGTGAGTTTGATTGCAAAGTTGAGCTTGGAATGCTGTGGCATGCGGCATAACGAGTTGTTCACCGTGCCTCCTGAGAATAATGCTTCATATTGTTTTCCATGTTGATATAATGCCCATGATTTGCATGTTAAGAAGATCATCCTCTTATGTTGTTTCTATGCTTAAGAAGTTCATTGTCTTATGTTTCATTCATAGCATATACGACAACTCGGGTAGGTTAGAGGTCAAACCATACGATCTTCCGACAAACTCATCATCTTAGGCCGTGATTGGATCGTCATTTTCCAACCAAAACCGCTTGTAAAACTGACGCTTGTAAATAAAAGCAGATGGTCTCGGGGGAAGCGCTTGGTTGGTCGATTTCGACTAGTAAAATATACACTGGTCTCTCAAATTACATGCGTAACCCGCCGGTTTTACTTACAAACCTCGGGCCCTCGGTTTCATTATGCCTGTATTTTACACGTTGTTTCTGATGATGAGTAAATTACACTTCTATCTTAATACAGGTGTGAAATAAACTAGAGCTCCCAAGCGCGGCCTTACCATTTCATGCCGTCTCAGTCTCTCAAAGGTGCTCATAGGTGTCCGATGATCCTGGCTTCCTGAATGAGCAGCGGACGCGGTATCAGACCATCCGTAGGGCCCGCGAGGCCCTCTCCGTCGTCCTTTGAGTTGTTGTGCTCGCCGTGGAGCCGAGCATTGTCAACATGGTCAACGAACATGAGGATTCAGGAGATGCCTTTATTTTGACTGGATGACAGTAGGGACCCACTAGGGCCATAGCCGTACATCCGCAAGTGCCTCTATATATTTTTTGCTTCCTCCTGGTTTCCTGACATCACGGTCCCACACCATTGTCAACCTATGTAGTCAATAAACGAGAGAATTGCACAAGGAACGGCCGACAGCTGGGACCAAGCAGCTCGAGTAGTATTTGTGTTTTTGAGGTGTGAGCACTGCAGAGTTTTTCTTGAGCGATGTTTTCGTTGTTGTTCAGAGGAGAGCAGGGTATTAACTGGGCGGGCTGTGGCCCGTCTAGCCCAGGCCAGATATCCAGCCCAGATATTAATTTTTTTAAGCTGAAAATGGCTAGCCTAGCTATACTTTTTTTAGGAATACCCAGGCAAGGTCAACTTGTTATTCTCCGCCCCGCTGGGCAGCAAATCTTTCCTAGGAGGGATGCATTAGGCTTAACAAGAAAATGGGATTTAATAAATATTAAATGGGATGTAATTATAAAAACTTGGCAGTAACTATAAAAAATGCACCAAACATGTAATTAGTTTATAAATTATTATTTTTGGAATTTGAAAATTTTAATTTCATTAATTGTTGCACGCGCAATGTTTCGTTGGATTTTTACGTAATCCAAATTTATATTGAAATTGTATTTAACCTGACTAGAAATTTCGGGATAAAAATATTTTGTATCCCATCAAAATGTGGGAATTTTTTTTAATTCTGTTTTGAACGGTTGGTTGAAATTATTAATCGTTGTCCTTGCTAGAAAATGGGTTGTACTTTTAACAAACTGTAAATGGGCTGTAGTAAATTCCATTAGAATTCAAAAATGGGTTGTACATTCTTACAAATCACAAATGGGATATAAGTTCTCTGCCACACACTTGTGGGCCTACTAAGTTCACACGTCCCCTAAAAAAAGTAAGTTGACGCGTATGCAAGGCTTTGTCAACTTATAGTCAATACACGGTTCTAGCAATAGTGGCTGTTGGATGTCCATCCAACGGATGTCGTGCTTCTTCTTCAATCTTGGATATTCTAGCTTCAGCCGCCCAAAAAATGATTCCTCCCCCTGACATTTGGGGCGCACTATTTTGGAGCTGACCTGTGGGCCTGCTAAGTTGACACGTACCAAGGGCTTTGTCAACTTAGTCATTATAAACGATTCTAGCTGCAGTGACCGTACGATGTCCATCCAACGGCCGTCGTGCTTCTTCAACCTCTAGTCTTCTTGCTCCAGCCGCCCAAAGCAGCACCGGTCGTGCCGCCTGCTCCTGCCTCCCGTGGCCCACGGTGCTGCCGCAGAGGCCTCACCGCCCCTACTACTCCCACCGCTGGCCAAGCCATCTCTCTACTCACCCACACCCCCTGTTATTCTGCGGCGACGGTAGCCTCACACCGCAGCCGAACCAGTGAACCCTCGTACCCCTCTCTGCGTGGGCATCCACTACCGCGTCTTCCCCGGCTCCGCGTCGTCCCCTTCCTAGGCCTCGCCGTCGTCCACCGCCCTAGTGCTCTCGGCGCGGCATGGTCAACGTGGTCAACGAACGACATCCATCGGACATGGACTGTATGTGGAGAGGCTGACAGCTGGGTCCACGGCCCCACACAAGGAAATGCCTCCTTATTACGCGCAAAATAATGATTCCTCCACCTGACATCTGGGACCAACCGAAAGGGCCTCTATATTTCACGAAAAAAGGTTCCCACCGCTGACAGCTCGGACGCACTAGCTATATCTTCGCACGCAAGGAAGTGCTTCCTTATTACGCACAAAAAATGAATACCGCCCTGCTAGCTGGGACCCACCATACGGGCGGCTGACTTGTGAGCCTACTAAGATGACGGGGACGGAGGGCTTTGTCAACTTAGTAAATATGAACGATTCTAGCTCCAGTGACCGTACGATGTCCATCCAACGGCCGTAGTGCTTCTTCATCCTCTCGTCTTCTTGCTTTAGCCACCCAAACAAGCGTCGGCCGTGCCGCCTGCTCCAGCCTCCTGTGTCCGGTTGTGCTGCCACCGCTGGCCATGCCATCCCTCTATACTCACCCACACCTCCTGTTATTCTCTGGCGATGGCAGCCTCACACTGCAGCCGAAGCAGTCAACCCACGTACTCCCCTCCACATGGGAATCCACTGCCGCGTCTTCCCCGGCTCTGCGTCGTCCCCTTCCTAGGCCTCGCCGTCATCCACCACCCTGGTGCTCTCGGCGTGGCATGGTCAATGTGGTCAACGAACGACTTCCATCGGAAGAGTACTATACATGGAGAGGATGACAGCTGGGTCCACGACCGCAGCAAGGAAATGCATCCTTAGTACGCGCAAAATAATGATTCCTCCACCTGACAGCAGGGACCCGCCGGACGGGCTACCGTATTTCGTGAAAAAAAAAACGTTTCCCCCCTGACTGCTGGGACCCAGCAGCTACATCCTCGCACGCAAGGAAGTGCGTCCATATTACGGGCAAAAAAATGATTTGCCCCCCTGACTGCTGGGACCCACCAGCTACATCTTCGCACACAAGGAAGTGCCTGATAGTCGGGACCCACCCGGTCGAAGCGTACGCAGCATTGTCATTCTGGTCACGAACGTGTACATACATACTGGTCGATCGGTCTGTCTGTAGGCTGCAGCGATGAACCGTGGCCGTGTAAGGAAGGGCACGTGTGGTAGTAGAGGCGCGCATGTGTGGTAGTAGAGGCGCGCACGTGTGGTAGTACAGGCGTGCACGTAGCATGTACACGTACGTACAGCGACTAGGGTGCAAGAAAGTAAATACGGCCACGTACGTACATACAGGCGGGGTCTCAAACGCCTACTCACGCATACGTACGACTAGGGCTCGTGTACATGGCTGTGGCTGGGTCGGAACGGAGAAACTGCGTCGTCGTCGTGTTCATGGGGAGGCAACGGAATGCGTCGTGTTCATCGGGAGACAACGGAACGCGGGCTGTTCATCGGGATCCAACCGGCTTGGATGGAACAGGCGATGGAAATAAGGCCTGGCGTACCGCAGAACGGAGGAAACGGCCTTGTGTTCGACTGGCCACGGTGGAAACGGGATCCTGTTCATCAGGAGGGCTCTGGCATACCGCAAAATGGAGGAAACGGACCTCCTACGGTCAAAATGGGGTCATATTGATCGGGAGGGGTGTGGCGTACCGCAAAACGGAGGAAACGGACTTGTGTTGGAGCGCTACGGTCGAAACGGGGGTCCTGTTCATCGGGTGGGGTGTGGCGTACTGCAAAACGGGACTCCACAGGATACTGTTGATCTCCACCGTCGACCTCCTCCAGCCTCCACGGGCTCCTGTTCATCCACCGTCGACCTCCTCAAGCCTCCACCTGCGACAGTTCATCCACGGGCTCCGGTTCATCCAGCCTCCACCGCGTGCTCCTCCACCGGCTACTGTTCAACCAGCCCTCTCCACAGGGGTCCTGTTCAACCACCCCTCCACGGGCTACTGTTCATCCAACCCTCCACCGGCTACTATTCAACCAGCCCTCCACCGGCTACTGTTCAACCAGCCCTCCACGGGGTCCTGTTCATCCAGCCCTCCACGGGGTCCTGTTCATCCACCGGCTCGATCGATCAGGGTACTGTTCATCCAGCGGCAACGGCCTCTACTACCACGGGGTCCTGTTCATCCAACCCCCACCGGGAACTGTTCATCCAAACCCCCCAACAACGCTCACAGTTCATCCAGAGGCAGCATCAATCGGCTTCAGTTAGCAGCAGTAGCGAAGGAATCGCTCGATCGGGTTCAGTTAACAGCAAGGGATCAATCGATCGCTCGGGTTCAGTAACGCGTAGCCTGTAGTGCAATCGCTCGGGTTCCGTTAGAGCCCAACGCCTCGCTCGGGTTAAGTTAGAGCAGAACGCCTCGCACACACGCACATACGTACGAGAGAAACGCGCATCGCTCGGCCCCCGACCAGCCACCGTAACCGGGAACTCCTCGATATTTTCCACGCCCTCGCTTCTACCACGGTTTTTTCCGTCATGGACGGCCCAAAGAATGTCATGCAGCTGCGTCTCCGGCCCGCCCAGGACGAAAAGCCCATTTTCTGTCATGATTTTTTGTCATAGAAGTAGGACCCCACCGCATCTATGATGATACCGGGTTTTGTCACAATTATCGTCATAGAAGTGTCATAAGTACGACAGAAAAAAAAATTCATTCGGCCCAAAATGTCACGGATGTGTCTTTTTTGTAGTGTTTCCTTATGTGAACATGTGTGTGAATTTGTAATATGGACAGTTAATATGCAAATGCCTTCTGCACATCGGGCACACGCTTAAACTCAATGAACTGTGTACGATACTAATACTTTCCATGAAAATTTATGAACTTGGGTAACAGCATTTGAGTAACATATATATAGTGGTTACACTATTCGACAAAAGGAGGATCTTCGTAACATAGTTTTGACAACCATATGGTCCATATATACATACTTAACATAGTAACAACTATCACATTTTAAGAGGCTAAGGGCCAACAACCATATGGTCCATATCTACATACTTAACATATATAGTAACAGCTAGCACATTTTAAGAGGCTGAGGGCCAACAACCACAACTATCCACTGGAAGCAGCTTGATCACGGCGACTCGACATCTCGTCAATGGAAAGGAAGAGCCCTCCTGTGCCTTGGTAGAGCAGGAGTAGAATAGTGTCTCCAATCTTCCAATATGGATGCATTGCCATGAGATGCAAGAACTTGTTAATTTGAATGGTTCCATTTTTGCGGGAAATGCAGTACCTTGCAATCACTTTGGCGTTATTAGCAGGCACAAGTGTAATTCGACCACGCCGAGAAATGGATCCAAGAACTGCTACAGGGGGCAATTTCTGTTGACATGTAGAATAAAAAACAATTGTAACATATCGTTGAAGATCTATATAGTTTATGAGCATCAACATTAAAATAAGACTTTTTACCAGCGCTTTGTGCACACAATTGGTCTTGTTCAGTGTGTGCACCATAGGTCTAATTAATCCCATCCAAAATCCAGCGTTCATACACTGTGCTATCTTTGTCGGATTATCAACAAAGTTTATGACATTCTTCAAGTCCTTCTAGTGAATTTTGGTATGCTTAGTAACATACAGATCGTTCACTATGCATCCAACATATCCTGGTTAAAAGGTGGAAAGGTATTATTTATTCAGAACATGGCAGAACAATATATAGTGCGCATAAATTGGTAAACAGAATTTGTTACTGCCTAGGAACGGAGTCAGAATATGACATCACAATTTGTTGCTTAAATAGTGATCAATTTGTTGCTTAAATAGTAATATGACAGCATGGAGAAAGTTGAAAGGACACTAACTTTAATCAGACTTTGATCGGCTGATGATGTTGGGGAAGTAAACATCCATGTTAATTAGACCAGGCTGTGGTGCACGCACTAGAATTTTATTGCCAGCTTTCAGTTCATAACACTTAGACATTTTTCTCCAAATGTCCGCATTAAAATAGGAGTGACCATCTTTATCAAGTTTTACGCTAACCGTCATTGTAAATCCATGTTGCGTTGTCAATATGACATCTTGGGAGTCGTCAGCAAAGTAAAGCCCAAGATTTCCTTCTACTCCTGTTCTTGCAAAGCAAGGGATGTACTGCTTGAAATGAAAATTAAGATCGTAAATTAGATATATTGAAATAACCGAGCAAGATGCAAATATGGGAGTAACTGATAAAACATATCCATATATAGATGCAAGAAAAGTACAAAAATATAGAATTAAAAATAGATAATGTAACAAAGATTTGATGCCATATAGAGATAATGTAGCAACAGACGGTATATGTTCACAATAGGCCATGCCGACCGTGGTAGGTTGAGATTGAACATACCGAGCGCTCCCTGAAGTCAACCGGAATGGTGAGATAGAACTTCGTTTCTGACTAGCCACGACCACAGTTGACCGATTTGTGCTCGCACTGTGCACACATGAATAAACACCCACGAATCAGCTAGAACAAAAATGATTCCACGATGATTTTCGCCGGTTGATTAACAACGACGGACGGACTGCGATAAGAGATGAGTGAATAAAATCCCCGGCCCAATCCCGCAGAAAACCCAGACGACCATAGTCTACAATGTCAGTGCAAATAGGCGGCGGAAAGCAGTGGAGGGGAAATCCGGTGCCGTTTGGAGCGCGACCTACGCCCGCCGCCAACAGCCGTCGAGCTTAGGGTGCAGAGTTGCGGGGGAGTCCGCGGCGAGTGAGTGGGGACGAAGTGGGCAAGGGTTTTCTTTTCCTTTTTCATGTGTGAGTAAACACACATGGTTCGCAGAGGCGACGGAGGTGAATCGTGTGCGATAGTAAATCACTGAGATTTAATGGGAATCCAAATTTCCTTTGTCCTTCATCCATGAGTTTTTTTTCTATGATGAACATAAACCCCGCTAATCACCGTGTTCAAATTTGACACTTTTCTGGGTTCATTTACAATATTTAGGGGATTATGTGCATTTTATAGGCATTAATGCACGTAACTAAAATTCAAACAATCGGTGCATGAAAGGGTGCACAAGAACGGTCTTGAAAAAACATACTCGTGGTATTGGGTAATTTCTCAAGCCTTTTACAAGGAATGTGGAGAGATTTGAATGGAACGCGTGGCAATAGTCAACCACACACGCGACATTTACTGGGTTATCAACTATAGAACAATGAAACATGTGCTTGAAAAACATGACGGCTGGCACGGTGCCATGGTATTGCCTCACCATGCCCTGGTTAAAAGCTGAGAAGGTTTGATTTATGTCGGCACGCACGCCCTTCATAAATCGAACCATCACCGAGGAAGTTCAATGCTTTCGAGAGGGAAATCACCAAGATTGAAGGGGAATCCAAATTTCTGTCCTACTCTGTCATTCAGTTTTTTTCCAATGATCAACATACCACCTCAAATGAAACGTGTTAAAATTTGACATTTTTCCGAACTCATTTACCATATTTAGGGGATTGTGTGCATTTTTAGGCATTAATTATGCACATAATTCAAATTCGAACAATCGGTGCATGAAAAGGTGCATAAGAACGGTCTGGAAAACCATGCTTGTGCTATTTAGTACATTCTCATGCCTTTTCCAAGGAATGGGCAGATGTTTACTGGGTTAACAACTATACAAAAATGAAATACATGCTTGGAAAAACATGATGCCTGGTGTGGTGCCATGGTATGACCTCACTGTGCCCTGGTAAAAATGTCGTCATGCGCACCTTTCATAAAACGAACAATCATCCGAGGTAGTTTCATGGTTTCGAGCGGGAAATCACCAAGATTGAAGGGGGATCCAAATTTCCTTTGTCCTTTGTCCACGAGTTTTTTCTATGATGAACATACAACCTGCAAATCATCGTGTTCAAATTTGGCACTTTTCCGGGTTCATTTGCCATATTTAGGGGATTATGTGCATTTCCTAGGCATTAATGCACATAATTCAAGTTCAAACAATCGATGCATGAAAGGGTCCACAAGAATGGCCTAGAAAACCATGCTCGTGCCATTTAGTAAATTGCCATGCCTTTCACAAGGAATAATGGATAGATATTTCATTGAAATGTGTGGCAATAGTCAACCACAAATGTTTGTTTGTTGGGTTTTCAACTATAGAAAAAATGAAATAAATGCTTAAAAACATGACGCCTGGCATGGTGCCATGGTATGACCTCACCATGCCCTGGTAAAAGTTTGAGAAGGTTTGGCGTATGTCATCATGCACGCCCTTCATAAATTGAACCATCACCGAGGAAGTTCCATGCTTTCGAGAGGGAAAATCCCCAAGATTGAAGGGGAATCCTAATTTCTGTCCTAGTTTGTCTTCAGTTTTTTTTCCAATGATCAAATTACCGCCTCAAATGCAACGTGTTCAAATTTGACATTTTTCCGGGCTCATTTACCATATTGAGGGGATTATGTGCATTTTCTAGGCATTAATGGACATAATTCAAATTTGAACAATCGGTGCATGAAAAGGTGCACAAGAACGGTCTGGAAAACCATGCTCGTGTTATTTAGCACATTGAGAATTTGAATTGCACGTTTTGTATTTCAAAATTTCCAATTAGAATAATAAATTACAGGAAAAAATAAAAAGAGAACAGACGGTCATGGAACTTTGCAAACGGTTCTGGCAGTAAAAGCGCTTGTGATGGATAGCCCAATGCCACAAAGTTTTCTACATCAAATCATGTGTGATGTAGTTAATGAAAGCAAACAGTTAACCAAGGCAGAGCGTGTGTGATAGTTACACCTTTCACACACGAGCTAACATAAAACCATGTGGGGTGTACATTCGAACGGAAACGTTTTCCCTGGATTGACTGTGTGGGATGTACATAAGAACAGAAACGTATTCCTTGGATTGACTGTGTGTGATATACATATGAACGGAAATGTTTTTTCTGGGATTCACCATGTGGGATGTACATACCTACGGAAATGATTTTCTCTGATTACCATGTGGGATGTACATACCTACGGAAATGATTTTCTCGGATTACCATGTGGGACGTACATACCTACGGAAATGATTGGGTTTCGATGCCTCGCCCGATTGCACACGGCCCCAGCCTGGGACACAGGAGGGCCTATCCCTGACGATTTCTGGGTCGTGTGGGAAGGACACCCTATCGCACACACTCACTTGGCGACGGTTCAAAATGCCGTCGCGGAAAGGGGTTAAAAACCGTTTGTTTAGGACCGACGCGTACCAGTGATACTTCACGAGAGCCGCCATTAGCTCCCCCATGTCATTGCAGTGACGTTTAAGCCGCCCCAGCTTCTGCTTCAACGGGAGGAAACGACAATTCTTCTCCAACATCAGGGCTGCTGAGCCGGCATTGATACTATCCGAAGAATGTATAACAGCTGAGATCCGACGCACCCAATTGGTTGTCGACTCTCCCTCACCTTGAACACAAGAATCCAAATCCAAGATCGACACAGGCTGCTTGCATGTGTCTTTGAAATTTTGGATAAAACGAGCTTTCAACTCTGCCCATGATCTAATGGAATTTGCGGGAAGCCCCTTCAACCAAGTACGAGCCGGTCCATCCAACATCACGGTAAAATACTTGGCACACGCAGCATCACTAACATCCAGCATCTCCATGGCCATCTCATAACTCTCGATCCAAGCCTCAGGGGGCTGATCCGCCGTGTAATTAGGAACCTTGCGAGGACCCTTGAAATCCTTAGGCAAACGCTCATTGCGCAGAGCCGACACTAAACATGGCACACCCAACGTACGGGAGGTCACTCCTGCTTCCACTGATGCCGATGTATAAACTGGAGACTGTTGTTGAGCCGCCAGCTGAGCCGCCTGCTCAGCCTCATGACGCTCTGCCCTGATCCACCAAGGTCTGAGCATCAAGACCACCGTGTACTGTTGGTTACGGTGCTGCTCACTACTTGAAGCTACTGGCGAGTCAATATGCCGGCTATAACTCCAGCTTGGCCGAGGGGTTGAGTGAATCCTTTCACGACTGTACAAATATGCTGCCTACTAGTCCAGCGCCGTTTGAAGAAGTTCTCTAGCCCTCCATGTCTCTATCGCAGCCGGAGACTCGCCTTCAACTGGTAGAGCCGCCAATCGCGTTGTCGCATCAATCATATTATCCAAAGGGTTAGAATAATGACCTGGAGGTGTCGGAACATGTTGAGATGGAGTATTATTCAAGAGAGGCGGGTCCATCGCACGTGGCTGAACAGGCGCTCCAGTCACAGGTGCTTCGACCGCCCGGTGCACCGCCGGCGGGTCGCTGGTTCCTGCTCCAGGCGAGCTAAAGAGGTTCCTCGCCTCATAAACCGGGGGTAAACAACTTTGTTGCCTCCTCCTCATGATCTCATTTGAAGCATTCTGATCCAATGTGAGCCGGAAGGAATCTGCCTGAATCCGTTGTGCCTGGGCGTCCAAAGCAGCCCGCTCCGTAGCCATCCTAGCGTTCTTAACCGCCAGTTCTTCCTTGGCTTGAGCGATCTCATCTCGCGACTTCACCACATCAACCTTATGCTGTTCTTGAGTGTCCGGGGTTACCTCCACCCCCATTAAAGTCGTCAAAGCTTCCAACAATTCTGTGAGAACTTGAGCCGGCGGGCGCACAGAGCTGCTAGCACTAGCCGCCGCCGCAGCAGTTGAGCTGGAGGTCATAGCCGCGGCGGTTGTTGAACCAAGTGCCGGCTGTGTACCGGCCACGAAGATCGCGACCCTGTTCGGCGACTCATAGGGGTCCGGAATACTGTCACCATCGGAACACCCTCCAAGCCAGCCGTCTTGCAATTGATACATTGAATTAGTCTCGCCGGTTGATGACTCACCATCAGAGTAGATAGCCATCTCACCACCATACACAGATCCTTCCGCACCATGGATGAAACCAACAAAGGCATGCTTCATGGCGGGTTGAACCCGGGCGGGTCGTGCACGCTGAGCCATCTCGATGATGTCGATGCAGGTGTCTGTATCAGGGCCCGGTTCGCCGTTCTTGCCGATGAAGACGTGGATTCCGCCGAAGGGGACCCGGTACCGATACTTAATTGAGCCGGCCTCGGGACCCCAGCCTGCATCGTCGATGTAGAGCTTGCGGCGATGACTCTTGGTCATCCGGCCCATAGCGTATCCCTTCATCCCTTCGAAGCCGCGCTTTAAGAACTCGAAACCACCGTGAGCCAGCCCCACGGTGGGCGTCAACTGTCGTGGAATTGTCATGGCAGATGTCCTAGCGGAAGGACTTAGTCGTGGAGCCATCGCAACTAGGTTAGTTTAAAGGGGTTAATCGGGAAAAAGGACACAGAGAGTTTATACTGGTTCAGCCCCTTGCGGTGAAGGTAAAGGCCTAATCCAGTTTGAGTTGGTATTCCTTTGGTTTCGATTACTAGGGAGCGAATACGCATGGCCTAGTTCTCAATCTCTTGTTTTCTTGCCCTAAACCGCCGCTGGGTCGTCCCTTTATATACACAGGTTGACGCCCGGCGGCTCACGGAGTCCCGGCCGGCTCATACACAACGTGTACGGCTCGGTGACTAACTACGCTTGCCTTACAAAACAAGTCATACACATATTGCGATTCATCCTCTTGGGCCTCAAGTCGCCTCTGGGTCTTGGGCCATCAACGAGCTTGTATGATCCACCATCTTCATTGATAAATCGCCAGTGGTATGACCCGGCCCCTCCTGGGCGGTTCAGACCCAGTAGTTATGTCCCCAACACTATATAAATGTTCCTTACCAAATTCCACTTACTAAAGGCGCTTAACTCCCTGGCAACGACACCAGAAAATAGCCTTTATGACCCACAAGTATATGGGATCAATTGTAGCTCTTTTCGGTAAGTAAGAGTGTCGAACCCAACGAGGAGCAGAAGGAAAACAAGTGATTTTCATCAAGGTAATGTGTACAAGTGCTGAAATTGTAAGTAATAGAGTAGTTTGATAGCAAGATAATTTGTAACGAGCAAGTAACGATAATAGTAACAAAAGTGCAGCAAGATAGCCCAATCTTTTTGAGGCAAGTGACAGGCCAAAACGATCTCTTATAGTAAGCAAAGCGTTCTTGAGGGTGCATGGGAATTTCATCTAGTCACTTTCATCATGCTGATTCAATTCATGTTCTCTACTTTGATAATTTGATATGTGGGTGGACCGGTGCTTAGGTGATGTTCTTACTTGAACAAACCTCCTACTTATGATTAACCCCCTCGCAAGCATCCGCAACTACGAGAAAAGTATTAAGAATAAATTCTAAACATAGCATTAAACTTTTGGATCCAATCGGTCCCTTACGGAATAGCGCATAAACTAGGGTTTAAGCTTCTGTCACTCTTGCAACCCATCATCTATTAACCACTACACAATGCTTTCCCTTATGCCCAAATATGGTGAAGCATCATGTAGTCGACGTTCACATGACACCACTAAGGGAATCATAACATACATACTATCAAAATATCAAACACATATCAAGTTCACATGATTACTTGCAACATGATTTGTCCTGTGACCTCAAGAACAAAAGTAACTACTCACAAATAATATCATGCTCAAGATCAGAGGGGTATTAAATACCATATTGGATGTGAACATACAATCTTCCACCAAGTAAACCATATAGTAATCAACTACAAGATGTAATCAACACTACTAGTCACCCACAAGCACCAATCTATAGTTCCGGTAACAAGATTGAACACAAGAGACGAACTAGGGTTTGAGATGAGATGGTGTTGTTGAAGATGTTGATGGAGATTGCCCTCCCCAAGATGAGAGAGTTGTTGGTGATGATGATGACGATGATTTTCCCATCCGGGAGGGAAGTTCCAACGGCGGAATCTCTTCGCCGGAGGGCAAAAGTGCTCCTGCCCAAGTTCCGCCTCGAGATGGTGGCGCTCCGTCCCGAAAGTCCTCTCCTTATTTTTCTAGGTCAAAATGACCTATATACTAGAAGATGGTCACCGGAGGTTGGCTTGGGTGAGCACAACCCAGGCGCGCCCTGGTGTCTTGTCCTCACCAGGGTGGCCCCCTCTAGTACTTATTTGCTCCAATATTCTTCATATATTCCATAAAAATTCTCCGTAAAGTTTCAACTTGTTTGGAATTTTGCAGAATAGGTAGCCTGACGTAGCTTTTCCAGGTCCATATTTCTAGCTGCCGGAATTCTCCCTCTTTGTGTGTACCTTGCATGTTATTAGAGAAAAGGCATTAGAATTACTCCAAAAAGCATTATTATGCATAAAAACATCATAAATAACAGTAGGAAAACTTGATGCAAAATGGACGTATCCGCTGGCAGCGGAGGAACGAGTCAAAATGAGTAGAGGCGGTGTGAAACTGAAACCCCACTATTTTTCCCTCCTCTTATAGCCGTTCAAACCAAAGCGCTGGACCTCACCAAAAAGATAAGTGTATTTCCCTTTGGTGATCTCTTTTTTTCTAGGGGGCGGCGCAAAAGTTGCGACAACATCACTACTATCCCCTGAGGTTTTCAGGATACGTTTCAAGTGCCTTGCTGGTAATGCTCAATCTTGCTCCGAGCTGGAGCATCGATTAGGCGCACAACCTCCCACGGTACAGCGTGGTCACCCCAGTCCCATATCCAGCCTACTCATGAAAGAGGGCCAATGTCTCAAAGGGGTATCGGAGCCCGCCGAAGATCTCAAGGACCTCCCTTACAACCCCCACCATGCTGGGGGCTACTGACGGTGTCCTGCATCGGGGGTTGCTCTCTCAAGGAAGCATGACCTCGATGTCTATCAGGGGCCCGCAAGGCTTAGGGAAATGAGGAACCCTAAGGGGGTGTCAAAGATCTCCTTGATCTCCAAGACAAGGGCGATGGTGATAATATCTACCCTCATATGTAAACCCTAGACCTCCCTGCCTATATAAGGGAAGGTCAGGGAACCCTCTAGATCATCTCATTGCAGATAGCAATTCTCGGTAGCAACCTCATACACCATTGTAACCACTCGCATGAGGTATCCCTCCACCATGAATAGCAAAAGCAAGAAGGATGAAGGGTATTACTCTACGGAGGCCCGAACCTAGGTAAAACCTTTGTGCGACCTCAGATCTAAGACTTCCAGCTGCGCTTGGACCCCTACCAAGGGATCTGACAATATTTTTCACCGCCAACACTGCTACTAGGATTTTTCCTACTAGTGATTGCCCTACTAAATTCTAGGATGACTTCGTTGTGCCGACACTTCTGTGGTGGTTAGGAAGATGTGTTGACTAACAACACACTAATGGCGATGACACTGTAGCTGGCGCGTGACTGAAATCACTCCCATGTCACATCATTTTGTTTGATGGAAGAGCACATTTCCATGATGAAAAAGCGACTATTGTAACAAAACGCATCAACGACACACATGTATGACTATTCTGATTCTATCTTAAAACTATAGCAGATGTACAGTGTTTACAGAAAATGGAACTTTCCATGAAAATAGAGTATCATCACATATATGTCTTTTTGGTAGTGAATACAAGGGAAAATAAGGGGAATGACAAGAGGAGATCATTCGTGAACAAGATTCACTACCAAATCCAATCATAACATAAAATCAATACATGAGGAACCTCTTGGATGCACAAACAAACAAAGGGAGATAAGTAACTAAATGGTGGTTCACCACCTAATCCAAAGGAAAAGGATTCCTTGAGATATATTATTTGCTAAATATCTAGGAGAGATGGAGGTCATGAATTCCTAGAGGAATCTCTCCCAAAGAATGTCCTGAAATCCATTGGATTTTATCCACTAGAGGAGGTCTTGATCCCACTAGGGGAGAACAGACACAACAAACCTCCCTGAAGTTTTAGTCCATACTTTGCTAACTCTAGATCTAACCATGGGTACTCTTTATATAGGTAGGGGACAAAGGGTTAAGTGGGGGTGAGAGATACAAGGCCGTTTGGCCTAATTACTCAGGTAGATGGCCTGACAGTCCGGCCCCATTTTGCCCAGACAGTCCGCCCCCTAGAGCTGGATCGACTTTAAGCTGGCGCGGGTGTTTGTGTCAAAACCAGCGGATCTCGGGTAGGGGGTCCCGAACTGTGTGTCTCAGGAGGATGGTAACAAGAGGCGGGGGACACGATGTTTACCCAGGTTCGGGCCCTCTCGATGGAGGTAATACCCTACTTCCTGCTTGATTGATCTTGATGATATGAGTATTACAAGAGTTGATCTACCACGAGATCGTAGAGGCTAAACCCTAGAAGCTAGCCTATGGTATGATTGTTCTTGTCCTACAGACTAAACCCTCCGGTTTATATAGACACCGGAGGGGGCTAGGGTTACATAGAGTCGGTTACAAAGGGGGGAGATCTACATATCCGTATTGCCAAGCTTGCCTTCCACGCCAAGGAGAGTCCCATCCGGACATGGGTCGAAGTCTTCAATCTTGTATCTTCATAGTCCAACAGTCCGGCCAGAGGATATAGTCCGGCTGTCCGAGGACCCCCTAATCCAGGACTCCATCAGTAGCCCCTGAACCAGGCTTCAATGATGATGAGTCCGACGCGCAGATTGTCTTCGGCATTGCAAGGCGGGTTCCTCCTCTGAATACTCCATTGAAGATTTTGAACACGAGGATAGTGTCCGGCTCTGCAAAACAAATTCGACATACCACCGTAGAGAGAATAATATTTCCACAAATCTAATCTGCTGACACATTCTGCAGTATGACATCACACCACGGCCCGGTCATTATTCGAACCATTTTTCACAACCAGCCACTGCACATTCTGCAGTATGACATATCGCGATGCGGTTTTCTTGGCACGTCTTGTCGAAGCAGAGATCGTGTCCCCTTATCACGGGATTCTCATCAATACGGGTGTGGGTAACCCAACCGCGCCATCAATTACGGCGCTTGGGGAA
The DNA here is from genome assembly GCF_002575655.3 of Aegilops tauschii subsp. strangulata. Classification (NCBI taxonomy): domain Eukaryota; kingdom Viridiplantae; phylum Streptophyta; class Magnoliopsida; order Poales; family Poaceae; genus Aegilops; species Aegilops tauschii. Next base: position 314,354,204 of record NC_053040.3, read on the forward strand.
TAAGCGAGTTTACCAGGTAGGTGGGGAGGTGCATAGCTTCTTCCGCCCTTATAAAGGGACAAGGATTCACCCTTTTCACCCACGCCTTCTTCCTCCTTGCTCATCCATTCTTGCGCACTCGAGATCCAGCACCCAAGTTCGCGTTTTCCCCTCAAACCACTCCAAGCATGTCCGGAGCGGGAGGCAAGTGGATGGTCTCCTCCGTTACGGAGGAGAACATCACAAAGCTAAGGGGAGCCGGATATCTGGCCGCGGATATCGCACACCGGCTGCCAGATGCGGGGCAGATCATCCCTACTCCAGAACCCCATGAGAGGGTGGTTTTCCTTACCCACTTCGTCCACGGACTGGGACTTCCCCTTCACCCGTTTGTCCGCGGGCTCATGTTCTACTACGGGCTGGACTTTCACGATCTGGCCCCCAATTTCATCCTCAACATCTCGGCGTTTATCGTCGTGTGCGAGGCCTTCCTAAACATCAAGCCCCACTTCGGCCTGTGGCTGAAGACCTTCAATGTTAAACCGAAGGTGGTGGTCGGCCAGCAAACGGAGTGCGGAGGCGCCATGATGGGCAAAATGCCCAACGTCACCTGGCTCGAAGGCTCCTATGTGGAGACCATAGAGGGGTGGCAATCGGGGTGGTTCTACATCACCGAGCCGCGCGACACCAACTGGGTGGCGGCCCCCGAATTTTGATCCGGAATCCCCATGCGGCTCACCTCCTGGAAAGAGAAGGGCTTGTCCTGGGGTTCCCCGGTAGAGCTGACCGGACTCCAGACATGCATCAAAAACATGATGAGCAAGAAAATCAAGCTCGTCAACATGGTCCAAGTCATGCTCTTCTGCCGGATCCTCCCGTGTCAAAGACAGGCATTCAATTTGTGGGAGTTCGACCCAGCCGAGCACTAGACGCTGGGAGAGCTCTTCGACACGACGCACAAGTACGTCTGGAAGGTGCTGTTCAAAGGCGCCGAGGTACCACCTCCCCTCACCGAGGACCGTGGACTTAGCGCAAAGCGCCCTGCCAATCCGGTAAGTCTTTTACATCTCATAAGATGCTCTTTTCCCCAGTATAACCAGGCGCGGGATCTAAGCCTCCACGCCATTTAACAGGAGTGGGTAGCGACAGCGGAGCAGATCGATTGTCCGGCTCCCCTGCCCGAAGATCCAGCAGATGCTCTCCTAATGGAGATGCTTGTTCCGGCACCTTATGAGGTGCCGGAGAAGAAGGCCAAAAAGAAGGCCACGGGGACCAGGAAGGGTCTCCGGCGCAAGGTTATATCGGACTCATCGTCCGAAAACACCGAGGCGCACTCCTCCCACGAAAACGAGGAGGAGGAAGAGGAAAGTTCTCCCCCCCCAGCCGGGGGAGACAAGAAAAGGAAGGCCGCCCCGGTCGGGGCGGCCGAAGGGTCCAAGAAGGGAAGGACCCTCCTTTCGGACAACTCCACAACCGCCGCCTACAGCGGCGATGAGTGGCTGCCCAGGGATAAGCCCCTGGCGAAGTCGTAAGTATCCGGATACCATAGTAATTTTGGTATGTTTCGTTTTGTTGCTTCTTATCATGCCGAACATGATCACACAGCCCATCCTGAGCCCACATCGACATATCTTCGTCGGATGATTCTCTGGCCCTGTCGGATATGAACAGCGATTCACTCCCGACCGCCTCCACCCCCCACCCTACGGACGACGCCGAGGTGTTGTCTCAAAGGGGGCTGAACCAAGGGCAGACAGTCCCGGAAGCGCCCCAAGGCGACATTCCAGACACTGGGCGCGTGGGGAGCAAGACTCCCATGGGCCCCACTGGCGGGGGCAGCAAGCTTGGCCCCCAGCCGAATACTGTACCGGAACCTCCAGTGGTTCTGGACTCTGTCAGGCGACCCCTCACTAAGGGGGGCGAGCCGTCTCTGTGCCGATGACCTCTGTCCAACCAGAGGCATCAGACAACTTGCTCGAAGCGCTTCGCGGCGCTTCCATTGATGAAGAGCACCACACTATCATGAGTGCGGTGGTCAAGAAGGTTCAGTCTGCCAAGAGCGGACTGACTGAAGCCTGTGCCAGCCTCCTAACAGGCTTTGAGGTAAGTAATCAAACTATAAGAAAATGTTACAGCCTAGACAGTAGCCCCTGATGCTCTGTTTGGCGTTTCGCGAAGAAAGGCCGAATAGAGGATCAAATAATAATCACAGGAGTCTAATCAGAATATGTCTATGTGCATACGCAGGCTTCACTGCTGGCCGCTGCCGCACGTACTGCGGAGGTCTCCGTACTGAAGCGGGACCTTGAGCAGTCCAAGGAAGAGCTCAACCTTACCAAGAGGCAGCTCGAAGAGAACAAAGGTAAGTGATACCCCGTCTGTATATTGATAAAGGAAAATGTGGGTTTTGAATAACAGGATCGTCATGAATTTTGCTTTAGGGGCCACGACTGAAGTGGCAGCCCTGAAGAAGGCTCTATCCGAGGCCGAAGACAAAGCGGCCAAGGAGCGCATGGAGCGAGAAAAGCAAGAAGCCCGAGTAGGCGAGGTGCAGCAAGAGCTTCAGGCTCTCGCCGAAAAGCATGAGTCCTTGGAGCGTGACTCTAAGAGGCAAGGGTCCGAGCTTGCGAAGGCTCTCGAAAGCGCACAACATGCCAAGGCCGAAGCCCAAAAGGCCCCGAGTTCGGAGCTCTCCAGGAGCGTTCGTAGATCTACCCCGCAGTGTGTCGGATGCTGCGGAGTTCTACCGGGCTGAGGAGGGGTGCTCGACGGAGAAGTTGCTCTGGTCTCAGTATACTGGGACCGAACACCCGATGCCCTTGAGCGACCAGCTGAAGCAACTGGTCGACCTCCACAAGGCGGCCGAACAGGCCATGAAGGGTCTTATAGTCCGGATGTGGCCTAGTGAGCCCCTGCCTGATACCTACTTCGGTCTGGTGAGGCGGCCTGTAAATGCCTGCCCACGGCTTGAAGTCATAAAGCGGTCCGTCTGCATCGAGGGTGCGCGCAGGGCTTTTTCCCGGGCGAAGGTGCATTGGGCGAAGTTGGACGCCGAAAAGCTTGTGAGGGAGGGGCCGCCGGAAGGCAAGGAGCATCGCCTCCCCGAAAAGTATTATGAAAGTGTCCTGAAGGGTGCTCGCCTTGTGGCGGAGGAATGTGCTAAGGATGTAATATTTGAATAAATGTACTTCATGTGATCCTGTACTATGAAACGAGTTCATCTGCGCTATGCAACACTCTGAATTTAAAATATTACCTTCTGTGCGGCCGTTTATAAAATCTGAGAGTTGGCCAGTCGTCGGCTTCTACCCCCATGTAACAAGTACTGAGGTGTTCGGGATAAATCTGAGCACTCTTTATCCCAAATTTGGGTCCTTCAAAGGAGGTGTTCAGCGCAACGAACCAGGCAATCGGACTATAAGGCTTTATCACTCTCACTTAGCCATCGAAGTCTACAATTTTAAATTTTGGCAAAGCCCCTAGTATTCGGAAGGCCGAATTTGGGGCGCTATATACGCCTAAGTCGGGCAAGGCCGACTCCTCGCCCGAAGTGGAAAAGGTCTTTAAGGACTTGAGACCTCTCGAACAGCGACCAACTCTCGCCTTATCATGACAGTCATTTTTTGGCTTTCTCTACTGAGGTGCTTGTTCGGAAGAACCGGGACACAATCGTAGTAGTTCTCCCAGTGCTACCTTAGCCGATATTGAGGAACGTAAGGTACCAAAACATGGGAGCCGGGAAAACCCAACTATTGAGCAAAGACATGATTCAGAGCTGATGCATATAATGCTATAAGTTTGGGGTGCCGCACTGTCAAAAGTGTTCGGACTTTTCACGCCATTTTATGGGGTATACGGAAGCCCCTGGCGTACTAGTCGTACTGGAATGTATGGGTGCAATTTGTCGTAAATAAGAAGACAAGAGAAAAAAAAAGAAGAAAGGGTAATGCAATAATAGACTAACGCTATGCATTCTTATTGAATAATACGTCGAAGCGTACTGATACAAGTAGTGCAATAAGCAAAAAATAGGACTATTTGACATGTCCTATCCAAGGGCAAGCTGCGTATGGGTATTTAAAACAGGTATTTCGATCGTTATCAGATACCACCTGGGGATTCCCTTGTACCTCGTAGCTTCTTGCCTCCTTGGTGTTTCCTTCCCGTAATGCGTCTAGCAATCAGACTGCCGAAAAGGGTTTCTAGAGAGTAAGGTCCTGAAAGAGAGAAAATGGTAAAGGTATACAGCCCCTGGGGCGGTTGAACCGCATTGTGGGACATGTCCTGGCCGTGCCTCCGCCTATGCCCATGGTATTTTTAGTGCGTAATTATGTACGCACGGCACAGATTTCGTTGCTTGACCGGGACTAGGACGGATGCCGAATTTCTAGGCGAGCTCTGAACGTGCCAGGCGATCCTGCTGTAGGTTACTCTGGACTCGCTTGAAGGTGTCCGGGGTCTTTATCGCCGAATTGGCGGTTTGCCTTGAAAGGCTGCTTTGTGCCTCTACTGCGAGGGCCGCAGTGTGCTCTTCTGTGCGGAGCGAGGGTTCTGTGTTTCCATTGAATGTTATAACCCCACGAGGTCCTGACATTTTGAGCTTGAGGTATGCATAATGCGGTGCCGCATTGAATCTGGCAAATGCGGTTCATCCGAGCAGTGCGTGATAGCCACTGCGGAACGGGACGATATCGAAGATTAACTCCTCGCTTCGGAAGTTGTCCGGAGATCCGAAGACCACTTCCAGTGAGATTGAGCCCGTGCAGCGGGCCTCTACACCTGGGATGACACCTTTAAAGGTGGTTTTAGTGGGTTTGATCCTCGAGGGGTCTATACCCATTTTGCGCACTGTATCCTGATAAAGCAGGTTCAGGCTGCTGCCGCCGTCCATAAGGAGTCGGGTGAGGTGAAATCCGTCAATGATAGGATCAAGGACCAACGCGGCAGAACCGCCATGACGGATACTAGTGGGGTGGTCCCTACGATCGAAAGTGATCGGACAGGAAGACCATGGGTTGAACTTTGGGGCGACTGGCTCCATCTCGTAGACGTCCCTTAGTGCACGCTTCCGTTCCCTCTTGGGAATATGGGTTGCGTATATCATGTTCACCGTTTTCACTTGGGGAGGAAATTTATTCTGTCCTCCTGTGTACGGCGGCCGGGACTCATCCTCATCGTCGCTATGCAGCCCCTTTTCCTTGTTTTCGGTATTCAACTTGCCGGCCTGCTTGAACACCCAGCATTCTCTGTTGGTGTGATTGGCTGGCTTATCGGGGGTGCCGTGAATTTGACACGAGCGATCGAGTATGCGGTCCAAACTGGACGGGCCCGGATTGCTTCGTTTGAACAGATTCTTCCGCGGACCGGATTTAGAGCCACTGAATCTGGCATTAACTGCCGTGTCTTCGGCGTTGTCACCGTTGTTGCGGCGCTTGTGTCGGTTGCGACGTGGTCTACCGTTACTATCTTTGGCATCTGAATTGCCATGACTTCTTGATGTGTTGTTGCTGCGAGCCAGCCAGCTATCCTCGCCCGCGCAAAAGCGGGTCATGAGTGTCGTGAGGGCTGCCATAGACTTCGGCTTCTCCTGGCCAAGGTGCCGGGCGAGCCACTCGTCACGGATGTTATGCCTAAATGCCGCTAAGGCCTCTACATCCAGACAGTCGACAATTTAGTTTTTCTTAGTTAGGAACCGGGTCCAGAATTTCCTGGCCGATTCCCCTGGCTGCTGAGTTATATGGCTCAAGTCATCAGCATCTGGTGGTCGCACATAAGTGCCCTGGAAGTTGTCAAGAAATGCATCTTCCAAATCCTCCCAACTGCCGATGGAGTCTGCTGGCAAGCTATTCAGCCAATGTCGAGCTGGTCCTTTGAGTTTTGGTGGGAGGTACTTGATAGCATGTAGATCATCACCGCGAGCCATGTGGATGTGGAGGAGGAAATCCTCGATCCATACCGCGGGGTCTGTTGTACCATCATATGATTCAATATTTACGGGTTTAAAACCCTCTGGGAATTCGTGATCCATTACTTCATCGGTGAAGCATAGGGGGTGTGCGGCGCCTCTGTGCCGGGCTATATCGCAACGCAGTTCATACGAGTCTTGTTTGCTGTGTTCGGCCCGGCCGGATTTGCTTTTAGTATATCCGGCATGACGGTCATCGTCCCGCGTTGGGGCGCGCCCCCGTGATCCGTAGATCGATCTTGCATGTTTTGCTTTGTTTTCCAATACGTCTTGCAGGTCCCGCGTGTTGCCCCGGGCCTTGGTATTTTTGTTTGAATGGCGGCGGGGTGCGGGCTGGACTTCGGGCTGATATGCCTCTCTGTCTCGGCCACGAGGTGGCCGATCAGCCGAATCATACGCTGGTGATGTAGGTTTCAATGCTTCCTCCTCGAGTTGGGGTAGCAACCTGCGCTTTGGGTAACTCTTGGTTGGGCGCTCGAGTTCGTATTCCTCTGCTACCAGGACTTCAGTCCATCTATCTACTAGCAGATCTTGATCAGCTCGAAGTTGTTGTTGTTTTTTCTTCAGGCTGTTTGTTGTGGCTATAAGCCAGCACTTGAAGCACTCCTGCTCGACGGGATCCTCAGGAACGATAAATTCTTCGTCGCCGAGGCTCACTTCGTCTTCGGGGAGAGGCATGTAATAGTCATCCTTTGATTCTCCGTCTGCTGCCTGTTCCGGAGGGATAGCTTGTTCATCCTCCCGCTCGAGGTCTGGCTAGAGGGGATTATCGTCGTCTTCGGCACTATCCAGAGCGTTATTGTCTCTTGTGCCGGTATCGCTACTTTTGCTATGGCGGGACATAGAGTGGAGCCACTGATGTCGGTGCTTGGATTGCTTCTTGGAGGGATTATCCTCCGTTGTCTTATCGCCATCGCCTTCTTTGGGGGTGTCCACCACGTATATATATCATATGATGAGGTGGCAGTCCAGCGCCCTGTGGGCGGTGGTTCATGTTCGTCTCCTGCATCGTCGTCCATACCGTCGATGTCTTCGGAGCAGAAGTCGAGCATGTCGGTTAAATCGTCGACAGTAGCTACTAAGTGGGTGGTGGGGATCAAATTTCTTCGTCGTCCGCATCCCATTCTAGCCGGACATAGTTCGCCCAAGGGTCTCCTGACACGGACAGAGACTTCAGCGAGTTTAGCATGTCGCAAAAAGGCGAGTGCTGAAAGATATCCGCGGAGGTAAACTCCATGATCGGTGCCCAATCGGATTCGATAGGCACGGACGCAGGCGGCACAGAGCCCATGGTCGGGGACGAATCCAACGGTTCGGCAACACGGGTCTCGTAGGAGGTGAAGTCAGTATTCGGCTCTATCGCCAATGAGTGTGCGGCCTCCGTGGCGGGGTCCATCCACCCATCCTCAGATGGTGCAATTTGTTCCGGATTGAGGGACGGAATAGTTGCAGGTGTGATCTCCCGAACACTATCCGACGGCAGAGCTAAGTCATGCTCATCGCGATTGTGCGGCGCACCTGACATGGGCTCGAATCCGTCGACGATCAAGTCTCCATGGATGTCGGCAGTATAGTTCAAGTTTCCAAACCTGACCTGATGGCCAGGGGCGTAGCTCTCGATCTGCTCCAGATGGCCAAGCGAGTTGGCCCGCAGTACGAAGCCGCCGAATACGAAGATCTGTCCGGGGAGGAAAACCTCACCCTGGATTGCATCGTTGCCGATGATCGAAGGATCCATCTAGCCTTACGGTGACGGCACAGTGGAACTCTCAATGAAAGCACCAATGTCGGTGTCAAAACCGGTGGATCTCGGGTAGGGGGTCCCGAACTATGCGTCTAAGGCGGATGTTAACAGGAGGCGGGGGACACGATGTTTACCCAGGTTCAGGCCCTCTCGATGGAGGTAATACCCTACTTACTACTTGATTGATCTTGATGATATGAGTATTACAAGAGTTGATCTACCACGAGATCGTAGAGGCTAAACCCTAGAAGCTAGCCTATGGTATGATTGTTCTTGTCCTACGGACTAAACCCTCCGGTTTATATAGACACTGAAGGGGGCTAGGGTTACACAGAGTTGGTTACAAAGGGGGGAGATCTACATATCTGTATTGCCAAGCTTGCCTTCCACGCCAAGGAGAGTCCCATCCGGACACGGGTCGAAGTCTTCAATCTTGTATCTTCATAGTCCAACAGTCCGGCCAAAGGATATAGTCCGGCTGTCCGAGGACCCCCTAATCCAGGACTCCCTCAGCAGGCGATGAGCGACTGCACGTGGTGGGCCTCCGAATAGTCCGAGCATTAGCAGGGGCCTGGGTGGAAGTGGTCGGACTGTCTGCTATTCGTATGGTTTGGCGGGCCAAGCTTTTGTTATCCATATCACGTGAGCCGGATAGTCGTTGGACAGTCCACCCATTGTCTAGGGGCGGCCGGATTATTCTGCCTTCCAGCTGGAAATCGTCATCCACCTCTTCTTTTACCCCCATATGGATGCATAGGAAGCTCAGGGAGTAATGAAGTCACCTCTATTTCGGATCTCTTATCAACTATGCACTTAGAGATTGTGGGTTCATGGTGATGTCCATGAATGCTTTGCATCCGATAATCGTGTTGAATTTTCCGTCTCCAACAGAGGAGGAGGGGTGGTTCACCGCCATCATCATCAACAACACCAAGGGACCATACGGAGCATGTCCACCCATGCCATCTTCACCAATAGAACCACCTAACACGGACGTTTATTGGTGTAAGATTTATATGTTTAGGCTGTTATGCTTGTGTTTGTAACTTCTAAGTGGTTCATCAAATTTTGATGCCATGAGAGAAATCTAATTGTTGTCTTTGATATGAGTTTGCAAAACAGGTTTTGGTTGATTAAATATATGTTGCATTGTAGTCTCTACTAGTATGTTGGCATAGAATGCATTCACCATTCATGGGCATATAGGAGATTATCATGTTATAAAAAAATTATGAGAGACGGTTGGAGTGAAGAACATTTTGTGATGTTACCTTAATTATCCTGTATAGTAGCCGGTTTGGCCATTGGGTATTTGGCCATAAAAACATATGAGTAAATGGTTTTACAGTATAATTAGGAACTAGTAAGTGGGTGATGCGGCTTGAAACTGCGTCGATATTTCCCCAAAGAGGAAGAGATGATACAACACAAGTACGGTAGGTATTTCCCTCAGTTATGAAACCAAGGTATCAATCTAGTAGGAGGACCAAGCAAGACTAAGTAAATGGTAAATGCACACAAAGAACAAATACTTACAACCCGACGCGTAAGAGGGGTTGTCAATGCCTCCTCGGTAAAAAGATAAATTGTTTTGTGATAGAATGGATAAATAGATCTCGATAAAATGCGAAATAAAATAAATAAATAAAAAGTGCAACAAGGTATTTTTGTGTTTATGGAAATATAGATCTGAAAATAAATGCGGCAAAAGATAGATCAGAAACCAAATATGATAAAAGATAGACCCGGGACCCGTAGATTTCACTAGTGGCTTCTCTCGAGAAATAGCAAATGGTGGGTAACCAAATTATTGTTGGGCAATGGATAGAAGACCAAATAATTATGACGATATCCAAGGCAATGATCAATATATAGTCATCACATCCAATATTAGTCGACCAACTCCTTCCTGCTGATACGTCTCCATCATATCTATAATTTTTTATTGTTCCATGCTGTTATATTATCAATCTTGGATGTTTTACAGTCATTTTATAGCAACTTTATATCATTTTTTGGGACTAACCTATTGACATAGTGCCCAGTGCCATTTGCTATTTTTTGCTTGTTTTTTACTTCCCAGAAAATCAATACCAAACGGAGTCCAAACGCAGTGAAAATTTTTGGAGTTTTTTTCTGGACGGGAAGACACCTGTTGGGCCAAAGAAGTACTAGAGGGGGGCTCCGAGAGGAGCTGAACCCACCTGGGTGCGCCTGGGGGCCCTGGCACGCCCTGGTGGGTTCTGCCCACCTCGGTCGCCTCCCGCATCGCCTCTTTGCTCTATAAATACCCAGAAAATCCAAAAACCCTATGGGAGTCGACAAAACACAATTCCAGCCGCCGCAAGTTCCAGAAACACCAGATCCAATCTTGACACCGTCACGGAGGGGTTCATCATCCTCATTGGTGCCTCTCCGATGATGCGTGAGTAGTTCATTATAGACCTTCAGGTCCGTAGTTAGTAGCTAGATGGCTTCCTCTCTCTCTCTCTCTTTTGATTCTCAAAAAATGGTCTCTTGGAGATCTATTTGATGTAACTCATTTTGCTGTGTGTTTGTTGGGATCCGATGAACTTTGAGTTTATGATCAGATCTATTTTATCCATGAAAGTTATTTGAGTTTTGATCTCTTATATGCATGATTACTTATAGACTCGTATTTCTTCTTCGAATCATTGGTTTAGTTAGGCCAACAAGATTGATTTTTCTTGCCATGGGAAGAGTTGCTTTGTGATGGGTTCGATCTTACGGTGCTCAATCCCAGTAACAGAAGGGGACATGACACGTATGTATCGTTGATATTAAGGATAATAAGACGGGATCTATTCCTACATGAATAGATCTTGTCTACATCATGTCATCGTTCTTATTGCATTACTCTGTTTCTCCATGAACTTAATACACTAGATGCATGCTGGATAGCGGTCGATGTGTGGAGTAATAGTAGTAGATGCGCGCAGGAGTCGGTCCACTAATCTTGGACGTGATGCCTATATAATGATCATTGCCTGGATATCATCATAATTATTTGAAGTTCTATCAATTGCCCAACAGTAATTTGTTTACCCACCGTATGCTATTTTTCTCGAGAGAAGCCACTAGTGAAATATACGGCCCCCGGGTAAAATACCGATAGCCATTAGAAGAAAGAGGGGATGGCACTCGGGCATCTCCAAGCTTAGTTGCTTGCTTTTCTTTGGATAATAGCTTGGGATGCCATGGGTATCCCCAAGCTTAGGCTCTTTTTACTCCTTATTCCTTCATCCATCGTAATATCACCCAAAACTTGAAAACTCCAATCACATAAAACTCAACAAAAACCTTCGTGAGATCCGTTAGTATAAGAAAGCAAATCACTACTATAAGTACTATTGCAACCCATTCATATTTTATTCTTGCGTTATATCTATTGTACTCCAACTTTTATATGGCGAAAACTCTTCAAAGAAAACCACAGAATCATCAAAACAAGCACACAACGCAAATAAAACAAAATCTGTCAAAAACAGAATAGTCTGTAGCAATATAGAAATTTTGAATATTTATGTAACTCTAAAAATTCTGAAAAATTAGGACAACCCGAGCAATTTGTATATCAATCTACTGTAAAAAAATTAGAATTTTTCGTCGCTTCTGTGATTTTTACAAATTGTAACTCTAGGCGCAAAAGTTTCTGTTTTTCAGCAAGATCGAAACAACCATCACCCAAGAAGATCCTGAAGGCTTTGCTTGGCACAAACACTAATTAAAACACAAAAACACATTCATAACAGTAGCATAATTGTGCAAACACTTAAGAACAGAAAGCAAAAGACAAATATAAATTTTATTCATTGGGTTGCCTCCCAACAAGCGCTATTATTTCACGCCCCTAGCTAGGCATAAAGCAAGGATCTAAGTTTTGTCATCCTTCTCCTTAATTTCCTTAGGGGTGTTTTTGTCATGATGTTTTGTAAAAACAACATAAAACATGTTATCCTTAGAAACTTTGGCACTATTAAGTTGCTTATCATCGTAACCCCTTTGTTTCCGGCAACAATCCAAGTGTAATGTTGATTAACATTATTGAAAACTTGTTGGATTAAATCTAAAATGGGGACTTCCTTTTTAAGATTCTCATAAAAAATTGATTATACCCAAGCAAATGTCTTAATGCATAATCACTATTGTAAAGAATTTCATTTATTACCGGTTTTTCACGATCCATGCCAAAAAAATCAAAGATTTCCCTAGCTTCCCGTATTATGTGGTCAACTTCATTCATGAGAACGAGAGTGGCCAACTTTTTAGCTTTAGGATTCTTTATAACGGGAAGCTGAAAAAAATCCTTTGCAAAGTAGGATGAGCATGGATAAATTTACTCTCAAGTTTTAGAACTAGTGCTGAAATAGCTTCCGCATAAGATCAATCTTTGTAAGTATAGGAGCAACATCAAGACTTAAATTTCCAACACAATTGAAAAATTCTTGGATACGTTCTTTTCCCATAACATTCCCTTGCCCCAAGATGAAAGTTTTAGCATCCAGATTGCCTGTACATCCAATCTTAGGAGTTAGGCCATCATCTATTGCTGCCATACCGAAATCACTCATGATTGCTAGCAAAGGATAGATCTGACGAGAAAATGGCGAACGAAAAAAAGAGGGCGAACAAAACGGCAAATTTTTGTCAGGTGGGGGAGAGGTAAACGAGAGGCAAATGGCAAATAATGTAAATTGCGAGGAGTTGAGATTTCTGATTAGGAACCTGGTAGATATTCATGCTGTCTCCCAGAAAATGACGCCAGAAATTGGCGAGTTGTCGGGAGACTATCTTGACTTGATCCTCCCTGGCAACAGCGTCAGAAATTCCTTTTGATGTCTGCTAGACTACGTCGGGATTTCCCCAAAGAGGAAGGGATGATGCAGCACAGCGACGGTAGGTATTTCCCTTAGTGATGAGACCAAGGTTATCGAGTAGGAGAATCACGCAACACTACATGAATGGCACCTGCACAGATATAACAAATACTCGCAACCCGACGTGTTAAAGGGTTTGTCAATCCCTTTCGGGCAACGGTGCCAGAAATTGGCAAACGGACGTGAGAGAGTTGTAATAATTTGATAGATAGATCTCGCGGGAATGCGAGATAAAATAAATTGTAGCAAGGTATTTTTATATTTTTGGTTTAATAGATCTAAAAATAAAAGCAAATAAAATAGACCGCAAAGGCAAATATAATAAAGAAGAGACCCGGGACCGTAGATTTCACTAGTGGCTTCTCTCGAGAAAAATAGCAAACAGTGGGTAAAAGAATTATTGTTGGGCAATTGATAAAACTTCAAATAATCATGACGATATCCAGGCAATGACCATTATATAGGCATCACGTGCAAGATTAGTAGACGGACTCCTGCCTGCATCTACTACTATTACTCCACACATCGACCGCTATCCAGCATGCATCTAGTGTATTACGTTCATGGAGAAATGGAGTTATGCTATAAGAATGATGACATGATGTAGACAAGATCTATTTATGTAGAAATACATGCCATCTTGTTATCCTTAATAGCAACGATACATACGTGTCGGTTTCTTATCTCCTTTCCGTAAGCTGTTTGCGCGTCAAGGGGGAATCCTGAGCATCGCGACTCAGGAGCCAAACTAGCCACGTAGCCCTCACCCCTTGGTCTCGTCCTGGCAATCCGGACGATCCAACGGCGGCTGAGGTATGCGCGGGGTCGGGCCCTGCCGACATAGAACACCAAGCAAATGGGAAGGAAATCGCAGAACCTTAACTAAATATTACAAAGCATATTTGCCACGCCCAAGATGCGGCCCTATCCTAAAGGAACTCAAAGGTCCCACCAAGGATAGAAGCGTATCTTGAAGAAACTTTTGCAAGGTGGATATCATTACATCAACATTACATAATAGTTGGGGATACATACAAGAGGCATACAAATGCCACAAGAGTACATCAATACATTATACATAAGATCAACATCCGACTACGGATGAAACATAAACAGAAGCTCAAACGACATCCACCCTGCTAGCCCAGGCTGCCGACCTGGAACCTATCCCCTGATCGAAGGAGAAGCAGAAGAAGAACTCCAAAAAAATAACATCGCTCTCGCATCATGATCATCGCATAACCTGTACCTGCATCTGTTGTTGTAGTAATCTGTGAGCCACGAGGACTCAGCAATCCCATTACCATGGGTATCAAGACTAGCAAAGCTTAAAGGGTATGGAAAGGATAAGTGGTGAGGTTGCAGCAGCGGCTAAGAAAAGTATGGTGGCTAACTTACGCAAATAAGAGCAAGAAGAGAAGCAACGGAACGGTCGTGAAACTAGCAATGATCAAGAAGTGATCCTAAACTCCTACTTACGTCAGACATAACCCAAAAACCGCATTCACTTCCCGGACTCCGCCGAGAAGAGACCATCACGGCTACACACGCGGTTGATGCGTTTTAGTTAAGACAAGTGTCAAGTTCTCTACAACCGGATATTAACAAATTCCCATCTGCCACATAACCACGGGCACGACTTTCGAAAGATAAATACCCTGCAGGGGTGTCCCAACTTAGCCCATTATAAGCTATCACGATCAACGAAGGATATTCCTTCTCCCGGGAAGACCCGATCAGTCTCGGAATCCCGGTTTACAAGACATTTCGACAATGGTAAAACAAGACCAGCAAACTCGCCCGATGTGTCGACAATCCCGATAGGAGTCGCACGTACCTTGTTCTCAGGACACACCGGATGAACACTATGTACAACTAAAACCAGCCCTCAAGTTTCCCTGAGGTTGCGCTGCAAGTGGCTCTAGTTTGGACCAACACTCCGAGGAGCACTTGCCCGGGGGGGGGGGGTAAAATAAGATGACCCTCGGGAGCGCGACTCCCAAGGGAAAATAAATAGGTGATAGGCAAATGGTAAAACCAAGGTTTGGCCTTGCAGGGGGAGTTTTATTCAAAGCGAACTGTCAAGGGGTCCCCATAACACCCAACCGCGTTAGGAACGCAAAATCAAGGAACATAACACCGGTATGACGGAAACTAGGGCGACAAGAGTGGAACAAAACAACAGGCATAAGGCCGAGCCTTCCACCCTTTACCAAGTATATAGATGCATTAATTAAATAAGAGATATTGTGATATCCCAACATAAACATAATCCAACATGGAGCAATCTTCATCTTCACCTGCAACTAGCAATGCTATAAGAGGAGCTGAGCACAAGTGGTAACATAGCCAAAAAACGGTTTGCTAGGAAGGGTGAAAAAGGTTAGAGGCTGACATGGCAATTTGGGAGGCTTGAAGAGCAAGTGATAGGTACCGCAGCATAGCGATAAAACGAAGCAACTAGCATAGCAATGATAGTAATGAGATCCAAGGTGACGGTCATCTTGCCTGAAATCCTGCTAGGAAGAAGAACGAGTCCATGAAGAAGATGAAGCCACGAAGACGAACGAATCCTCACGATCGCAACGAAACAGGAACTAATGAGAAGGAGCACAACCGGAAAGAAGCAAACAACACGGTAAACACTCAACACATAAACAAGACAAGATGCTCAACCAAGTATGATGCAGGACAAGGCTACATGAAGCTACTCATGGCAAGAGATGATGCATACAAGAACAACACATCAAAGCAAGTTTAAATGAGGCCGGAAAAACATATGACAATTCCGGTAAGTCCTCGTATGCAAATTTCAAAATTGGTCCAGATCTGAATAAGCCTTATGTTCAAGTTGTTAAACAGCAAGTTAAGATGCACCAAGATGATCTACATGAAATTCTAGTCAAGTTACATATAAAGTTCATTAGATACGGAGTTACGGCCTAGAAGATATGAGCAAAACAAGTTAAACATGGCATTGATGCAAAATGCATTCAAAAATCAAGCAAACACGTTCAAAACAAAGATGCAACATAATAAGATGAAACTGCATGCAATTCTAAGCAAGTTTCATATAGAGCATGCTCAAAACGGAGCAACGGTGCAACACATACACTCCAAGCAAGATATAACAACAATCTGTCCAAAACAGCAACTAGGCATCTTGCAAGCATCAAGAAAATATGCTACAGCACCTCAACATGAAAAAATGACATGGACGTGATGTACAGGTAAAGCATGACAAAACAGGGACACTGATCTATCTCCAGAAGTCACTAGAACATGCTCAAAAGGACATGGCAAGATTGCAAATAATAACAGTTTCACAGACTTGGCAGAAATCACTGGGCATGACATAAATAACATCAGGTTGCTAAGTTTAGAGCTATCAAACAACATTCTACAGGAATAGGTCATAGCAAACAAAGGAATGGCATAAATCTACTAATTGCATAGAACAAAAGTTCCTTACTGATCACGAGCCAAAAAGGTACAGAAGGTATGATGGCACCCATGTAAACATAGCAAGTTTCATAAACAGATTCAGACTTAGCAGAAAAACTGAGCATGGCATAAACAGAATTATGAAGGCATCTTTGCGATCTCAAATCACTCATCACAAAGCATTACAAGGCATGTGAAGGCATCCAAAAGTAAGATGGCATAATTATGAAGCTAAGAATTGCAAGAGAAAGTTCATAGGGTGCATAAATCACTAGCAAAACACATGTCAAAACTGAACTTCATGATAACAGGCTGACAGCAACATTATTTAGCAAGTTTAGAGAAAGATTAAAACAAACTACAGCAGGCTATAAATGCAAAAAAGGGCATGGATGGATAGAGCATAACATGCGAAACAAAACATCCTTAGTGAACATCTCCAGTTTATGCACAGAACTCATGGTAACAGCATGTTAACATGGCATCACAATGTTACAGCTACAGACTTGGCAGAAATGACCAAGTCACAGAAATCAGCAACATCACGGAGGCTACTTTGCATGCTTGTGCTAGTCGCCACATAGATCAAAAAAATACAATACAAGCACCACTGTAAAGATGGCGTGATGTAGTTCAAAACACATGTAGACCTCATGCTCATAGGATGCACACACAAAATCAAATGGAAAAGACGAATCACAAAGTTCTGATAACAGACAGCAGTTAACATCATATAGCACTCTTGCAACTATGATTTGGGCATCAAGATAATCTCAAACAAGCATGTCACAGTGGAATAAAATGAAAAGAATCTCACAATGAACATCTTGATATATCGTGCATGCAAAACGGAGCACCGATCATGAAGTTATGGCATGTCAAAGTGGGCAATAGAATGTAGGAAAACGGGGACTCGGCCAAATATACCTTGCGGAAAAGCTGGACGAAGAGAAGCGGGACGAGGGGATCCGGGGGCGCGGCCGCACGTTTGGTTGGGGAACCCGGTGGATCTGGTCCACCTGACCAGATCCGGCGATGGGGTGGCGACCGACGACGGAGGAGGCGGCGGCCGGCCGGCGGAGAGACGGCGGAGCTCGGCCCCGAGCTCGGGCGGCCATGGCGGCGGGCGCCGGCGATGACGAAGCGGCGAGGTGCGGGAGGCGGCGCGGGGCGGCGAGCTCACCGGCGGCGGGGCTTCCGGGGCGGCGGCGCGGGGTGGCCTCGGGCGAGGTCGGTGGCGGAGACGGGCACCGGCGAAGGGCGGCGGGGCACGCGGGACCGGCGGCGGAGACGGGCGGCGGGGCTGGACCCGGGTGGCGGCGGCGGATCTGGGCCCGGGCGGGCCCGCGATGGGCTTCCCCGGGCCGCGCGGTGGGGGAACGGCAGCGGGACAGGTGGCGCGCTGCGGTAGGCTGACGGGGGCGGCGGAGGTGACGTGGTGCGATGCCATTGGTCAAAGCGACGTGGCTGCCGGCGGTGGACACGTCCGGCGGGCGAGAGGAAGTTTTAATCTAGGGTTTCATCCGCAAATTTCGGGGGAGAGGGAGTATATATAGGTAGAGGGAGCTAGGAGAGTCCAAATGAGGTGCGGTTTTCGCCCACACGATCGTAATCAAACGACCAAGAGCATGGAGGGGGTTTAGATGGGCTCACGGGCTGTGGTGGAGGGGTGTTGGGCTGCAAGGAGAGAGGGGGTTTCGGGCAACGCAGTTAACTGGTGGGCCATCAAACGACCTCCAAGTGGAACGAAATTTGATGGGAGGCCTGCCGGTGATATACCAAGGCCACTCGGCAAATCTGGGCCCATTCCGAGAACGTTTTTCTCCCGCTCACGAAACAAGGTCTGAGAGGGGCGATGGGCGCGTGTGGGAGTGTCGGATCGCGAAACAGACAACGGGGAAAAGGACCGGATGCAAGTTTTGAAAGACATGCAGATGATGACATGGCAAAATGCAACACGCAAGCAAATGACATGGCAACAACGACGAATAAATGAAAGACACCTGGTGCATCGGATCCGGGGCATTACAACACTCCTCCACTAACAAGAGATCTCGTCCCGAGATCTTAGGACCGAGACGGAAGGAAAAAGGGATGAGGTGAAATAAGAACAAAACAGTGAGGATGAACAAAGTCAAGAACACTCGAGTGGAAAGAGGAATGTTGAATGAGACAAGAAGCAAAAGCTCAAGGAATAAGGCTGAATTTGAAACCACTCCGGTTAGGACAAGATAGAAAAGGTATAATAACGAAGGAATTTATGCAGCACTACGGCTGAACAAGGAAAGAATAGAACATGAACTTGAGAAATGGGACGATACTTGACTTGAGGAACAACACAAAACCTCCGGAAGAATTGAAAGAGTGGAATTAGAAGAACGGGGAAGAAGATGACAACTTCTACCATGAATGAAATAGAGAGCATCCTTAGAAGGAAACATTGAACGGAGTTGTTGGAAATTCAACAACAAAATAATAAGCTTGTTGTGGACCTATGGATAACATCTCAAAATTATGAGGTGGTAACCTACCACAACCGAAACAGATTGAAAAACTGAGAAGACCGAGGAAATGCAAAACTCCACTTCAGAAGAATATGGAGAATTAATTGCACTTTGAGAAGCAAGAAGAAGATACTTGAGCTACGCCTACAAGAATCTTGATGAACACTTGAAGAATGAATTAAATCATGATGAGCCAGCGTGATGAACTCCGGTAACAAAAGAATGACGAGATAAAATTGAAGGATGAAAGGGATAATATTAAATCCTTCCGATGATTTGGATGGAGGTTCGCGGCAAAATCGGCGAGAAGCTTAGAACTCCGGAAAAGAAAAGATGAAAACACTTTGAACCGAGAATGTGATAAGATGAACAAACTCCGAAAAGAAGAGATAAAACCACTTGAAGAAAGAAGAATAAGGATTACGTTATGCTTATCCTCCACCAATTAAATTGATGAGAAACAATGGATTTGCATACTACTTATTCTCGTTGGAAAGATTAAGGGGGGATATAGCCCAAAACTTGAGAAAGTCTTCATGAACCACCGGTAGGGCTGGAAAGAACGAATGAATTGATATGATAACAACAGAAAGAATCTTGAACGAGCCACCATAGGAATTGAAATGAATGACGAAAAGAGAATGAATCACCGGAATGAATTAGAAAAGCACGAAGATACTTGAGGGAATCTAGAGACAAGAGAACGAAGAGATCGCAAACTGATTAAAGAGCAAAGCACCGGAAGAATATGGAGACGAACGAAAAGGCACGAATATAGAATAATTGAAGAACGAATATGAAAACTTAGGACGAAGAAATCTTCTAAAAAAGATGGCCTTCGGATGATCGAGAGAGAAAGCAACTCTCAAAATGCGCCGGGTGGTTGAAAAGAATTGCACGGCTGGAAACAATTTGCTAGGATAACATCGAGCTAGCACCGCGAATCTCCGGGAGAGCGGACAAGATTTAAGAGAAATTCTTCTTCGGTCTTCAAATGTTGAGAAAGAAGACGAGGAACACCATCAAAATTGTTGAGATGCTCCGGGGAATGAAAAATGAAGAGGTTGAGCCAACAATGAAAATGATTTGAAATGGATCTTGGAAAATCATCTGACCGATGAAATTCATACTTACGTCAAACTTCGAAAAGGATTTGAGAATAACTCCGGGAAACTAGAAGAGTCAGGTAAGATCCTAGGAAAACACCTGTGGGTTAGGGCCCACTGAAAAGAAAACACCGTTGAAAAAAAATTGAAGGAGAGACTATGCACCGGAACGATTGAAATATTTGAATGAGGTGATAACCTCGAATTAAATGGATGCAAACACGAATCTTCTGAGATGTCTTCAACACTCCGGGATAATAGAATGGCGAAAGGAGGAGTGAGCAAGGGGAAAACACTTCGGTCAAGGAAAAGAATTCGATCAACACCGAAAAACTTGAATTGGATCCACCGGAAAAGAAAATGAGACGAACAATGATTAACTAGGCGAGAATTCACCGGTTGAGACAACTGAGGAAAGACTGAAGATACTCCGCACGAATGAAATTGATGCTCGAAAGAGACTCAGGCTCCAGGAATAAGAGGGTGGGAGGGCGGGAAAAACAACGACAACTTGGAAGGGGAAATCGAAGAATAGCTTTGAAGAGAAAACGCCGGTTGAAATCATTGAGGAAAGAATGCAAAGGCTTCGCACGAGTAGGATGGATACTCGATTCCGGACTCCGGATCCGAGAAGCGGAAGGGGTGGGCGGGTGGGAAAAAACAACTGAGGATTGAACTTGGCAAAGATGAAGAGGCTCGAGTCAACTTGACGAGAAATGCACCGGATGAAAAGAGCTGTGGAACAACGAACAAAAGAAAAAAAACCAACCGCGTGATCCTAAAGAAAAATTTGAAGGGGGAGAGGAGTAGTTCAAAACACCTACGTCAAGATTCCTCACCAGAGCGACGAAGGGTCTGAGGAGTAAAAAGAATTCCTACTCTCCGATATAGCTAGACTCAGAAATAGTTTTCTTCTAGAATCAACAACGGCCAAACTACATGATCAATCAAGGGGGGCTCCTAGGGTCGGTCGAGGCTTTGATACCAACTTGCCATGCCCAAGATGCGGCCCCATCCTAAAGGAACTCGAAGGTCCCACCAAGGATAGAAGCGCATCTTGAAGACGCTTTTGCAAGGTGGATATCATTACATCAACATTACATAATAGTTGGGGATACATACAAGAGGCATACAAATGCCACAAGAGTACATCAATACATTATACATAAGATCAACATCCGACTACGGATGAAACACAAACAGAAGCTCAAACCACATCCACCCTACTAGCTCAGGCTGCCGACCTGGAACCTATCCCCTGATCAAAGAAGAAGCAGAAGAAGAACTCCAAAACAAATAACATCGCTCTCGCGTCATGATCATCGCATAACCTGTACCTGCATCTGTTGTTGTAGTAATCTGTGAGCCACGAGGACTCAGCAATCCCATTACCATGGGTATCAAGACTAGCAAAGCTTAAAGGGTATGGAAAGGATAAGTGGTGAGGTTGCAGCAGCTACTAAGCAAAGTATGGTGGCTAACTTACGCAAATAAGAGCGAGAAGAGAAGCAACAGAACGGTCGTGAAACTAGCAATGATCAAGAAGTGATCCTAAACTCCTACTTATATCAGACATAACCCAAAAACCGTGTTCACTTCCCGGACTCCGCCGAGAAGAGACCATCACGGCTACACACGCGGGTGATGCGTTTTAGTTAAGTCAAGTGTCAAATTCTCTACAACCGGATATTAACAAATTCCCATCTGCCACATAACCGCGGGCACGGCTTTCGAAAGATAAATACCCTACAGGGGTGTCCCAACTTAGCCCATTATAAGCTCTCACGATCAACGAAGGATATTCCTTCTCCCGGGAAGACCCGATCAGTCTCGGAATCCCGGTTTAGAAGACATTTTGACAATGGTAAAACAAGACCAGCAAAGCCGCCCGATGTGTCGACAATCTTGATAGGAGTCGCACGTACCTCGTTCTCAGGACACACCGGATGAACACTACGTACAACTCAAACTAGCCCTCAAGTTTCCCCGAGGTGGCGCTGCAAGTGGCTCTAGTTTGGACCAACACTCCGAGGAGCACTGGCCGGGGGGGGGGGGTAAAATAAGACGACTCTCGGGAGCGCGACTCCCAAGGGAAAAGAAATAGGTGATAGGCAAATGCTAAAACCAAGGTTGGGCCTTGCTGGAGGAGTTTTATTCAAAGCGAGCTGTCAAGAGGTCCCCATAACACCCAACCGCATTAGGAACGCAAAATCAAGGAACATAACACCGGTATGACGGAAACTAGAGCGGCAAGAGTGGAACAAAACACCAGACATAAGGCCGAGCCTTCCACCCTTTACCAAGTATATAGATGCATTAATTAAATAAGAGATATTGTGATATCCCAACATAAACATCATCCAACATGGAGCAATCTTCATCTTCACCTGCAACTAGCAACGCTATAAGAGGAGCTGAGCACAAGCGGTAACATAGCCAAACAACGGTTTGCTAGGAAGGGTGAAAAAGGTTAGAGGCTGACATGGCAATTTGGGAGGCTTGAAGAGCAAGTGATAGGTAGCGCAGCATAGCGATAGAACGAAGCAACTAGCATAGCAATGATAGTAATGAGATCCAAGGTGACGGTCATCTTACCTGAAATCCCGCTAGGAAGAAGAACGAGTCCATGAAGAAGATGAAACCACGAAGACGAACGAATCCTCACGATCGCAACGAAACAGGAACTAACGAGAAGGAGCACAACCGGAAAGAAGCAAACAACACGGTAAACACTCAACACATAAACAAGACATGATGCTCAACCAAGTATGATGCAGGACAAGGCTACATGAAGCTACTCATGGCAAGAGATGATGCATACAAGAACAATACATCAAAGCAACTTTAAATGAGGCCGGAAACAACATATGGCAATTCCGGTAAGTCCTCGTATGCAAATTTCGAAATTGGTCAAGATCTGAATGAGCCTTATGTTCAACTTGTTAAACAGCAAGTTAAGATGCACCAAGATGATCTACACAAAATTCTAGTCAAGTTACATATAAAGTTCATTAGATTCGGAGCTACGGCCTAGAAGATATGAGTAAAACAAGTTAAACATGGCATTGATGCAAAATGCATTCAAACATCAAGCAAACACATTCAAAACAAAGATGGAACATAATAAGATGAAACTACATGCAATTCTATGCAAGTTTCATATAGAGCATGCTCAAAACGGAGCAATGGTGCAGCACATACACTCCAAGCAAGATATAACAACAATCTGTCCAAAACAGCAACTAGGCATCTTGCAAGCATTAAGAAAATATGCTACAGCACCTCAACATGCAAAAAATGACATGGACGTGATGTACAGGTAAAGCATGACAAAACATGAACACTGAGCTATCTCCAGAAATCAATAAAACATGCTCAAAAGGACATGGCAAGATTGCAAATAATAACAGTTTCACAGACTTAGCAGAAATCACTGGGCATGGCAGAAATAACATCAGGTGCTAAGTTTAGAGGTATCAAACAACATTATACAGGAACAGATCATAGCAAACAAAAGCATGGCATGAATCTACTAATTGCATAGAACAAAAGTCTCTTACTGATCACAAGCCAAAAATGAACAGAAGACATGATGGCACCCATGTAAACATTGCAAGTTTCATAAACAGATTCAGACTTTGCAGAAAAACTGAGCATGGCATTAACAGAATTATGAAGGCATCTTTGTGATCTCAAATCACTCATCACAAAGCATTTTAAGGTATGTGAAGGCATCCAACAGTAAGATGGCATAATTATGAAGCTAAGAATTGCAAGAGCAAGTTCATAGGGTGCATAAATCACTAGCAAAACACATGTCAAAACTGAAATTCATGATAATAGGCTGATAGCAACATTATTTAGCAACTTTAGAGCAAGATTAAAGTAATATACAGCAGGCTATAAATGAAAACAAGGGCATGGATGGATAGAGAATATCATGTGTGACAAAACATCCTTAGTGAACATCTCTAGTTTATGCACAGAACTCATGGTGATAGCATGTTAACATGGCATCACAATGTTACAGCTACAGACTTTGCATGCTTGTGCTAGTCGCCACATAGTTCATAAAAATACAAGACAAGCATATCTGTAAAGACGGCATGATGTAGTTCAATACACATGTAGAGCTCATGCTCATAGGATGCACGCACAAAATGCAATGAAAAAGACAAATCACCAAGTTCTGATAACAGACAACAGTTAACATTATATAGCACTCTTGCAACCACAATTTGGGCATCAAGATGATCTCAAACAAGCATGGCACAGTGGAACAAAATGAAGAGCATCTCACAATGAACATCTTAATATATCATGCATGCAAAACGGAGCACCGAGTATGAAGTTATGACATGTCAAAGTAGGCACCAGAATGTAGGAAAACGGGGACAGCCAAATATAGCTCGCGGAAAAGCTGGACGAAGAGAAGCGGGACGAGGGGATCGGGGGCGCGGCCGCATGTTTGGTTTGGGAACCCGGTGGATCAGGTCCACCTGACCAGATCCGGCGATGGGGCGGCGACCGGCGAGGGAGGAGGCGGCGGTCGGCGGGCGGAGAGATGGTTGAGCTCGGCCCCGAGTTCGGGCGGCCATTGCGGCGGGCGCCGGTGAGGTGGCGGGGCCGCGCCGGCGACGAGGAAGCGGCGAGGTGCGGGAGCCCGCGAGAGGCGGCGCGGGGCGGCGAGCTCACCGGCGGCGGGGCTTCCGGGGCGGCGGCGCGGGGTGGCCTCGGGCGAGGTCGGTGGCGGAGACGGGCGCCGGCGAAGGGCGGCAGGGCGCGCGGGACCGGCGGCGGAGACGGGCGGCGGGGCTGGACCCGGGTGGCGGCGGCGGATCTGGGCCCGGGCGGGCCCGCGATGGGCTTCCCCGGGCCGCGCGGTGGGGGAACGGCGGCGGGACAGGTGGCATGCTGCGGTAGGCTGAGGGGGCGGCGGAGGTGACGTGGCGCGATGCCATTGGTCGAAGCGACGTGGCTGCCGGCGGTTGACACGTCCGGCGGGCGAGAAGGAGGTTTGATCTAGGGTTTCATCCGCAAATTTCGGGGGAGAGGGAGTATATATAGGTAGAAGGAGCTAGGAGAGTCCAAATGAGGTGCGGTTTTCGCCCACACGATCGTGATCGAACGACCGAGAGCATGGAGGGGGTTTAGATGGGCTCACGGGCTGTGGTGGAGGGGTGTTGGGCTGCAAGGAGAGAGGGGGTTTCGGGCTACGCGGTTAACCGTTGGGGCATCAAACGACCTCCAAATGGAACAAAATATGACGGTCGGCCTGCCGGTGATATACCAAGGCCACTCGGCAAATCTCAGCCCATTCCGAGAACGTTTTTCTCCCGCTCACGAAACAAGGTCTGAGAGGGGCGACGGGCGCATGTGGGAGTGTCGGATCGCGCAACGGACAACGGGGAAAAGGACCGGATGCAAGTTTTGAAAGACATGCAGATGAAATGCAGATGATGACATGGCAAAATGCAACACGCAAGCAAATGACATGGCAACAACGACGAATATCTGGAAGACACCTGGCGCATCGGATCCGGGGCGTTACAATATTGTCCCCCAAGCATCAAGCAGAGTTTTAACACCTCTACGAGGCATGTCTCATGTCACAGGAAAGTTTGGAGGAAGATAAAACGAGAAGGAGCGACATTCTTCACCAGCATGCCTTTTCTTCAGCGTTGGGCTCCGTTGTCAGGGAGCACCTTCCCGTCGGCAGCGTCACCGTCAGCTGGGTCGTTGGCCTTGGTCGCGGGATCGGCGGCGCCACCGATTGGAGAAGCAGGCTCGACGGTGAGGAACTTCTTCAGCAGGGCCTCCACCTGGCCCTTCACGACTGCGGCAGCAGCTTCGCAGCGCGCCTCCTCCACGGGCTCAAGCAGCTCACCGAGATCAGCGTTGGGGTTGCGAAGATGCAGATGGCTAAAGACACGCGTCAGAGCTAAAGAAGAAAGCGCGCGGGCTTCCCCCTCCACCATGGGGCCGATCCCGTCGACGACACCCTCAAGTGCCATGACATGATAAGGGAGCAGCTGGGCGGGGCCTTCATTGTCTGTTGCCAGCGGCTTCTCCAAGCCGTTCTCGTAGAGTAGCCGCAGCGCCTCACGGGACCTCTCCTCAAGGGACTTGAAGGCCATGCGATCCTCAGCCAGAACCTTCGCTCTAGCCTCCAGCTGGACCTTCTCTGCCTCCACCTTCTGCTCCAGCTTCTCCAGACGGCTGCGTACTGTGGCCTACGCCCTCGACAACTGCTCCAACTCGGCGTCATGACCGGTGACGGCGTCCTCTCGGGCCTTCATCTTCTCCTCCTCCGCCTTGCGACTGCGGGCCTCGGCCGCGCACTCGTTGCGCATGGTCTCTAGCTCGGCCTCCATCGACCGATGGCGCTCCTTGGCGGCTTCGACATCCTTCAGCGCCGCCTCACGTGTGGTTGCAGCTTGGTCGGCGGCGCGCTTGTTTTCCTCGGAAGCCGCCACGGCCTAGCCCAGCGCCGCCCTGACGGATGCGTCGGAGTGCAGCCAGCCCGAGATCAGCTCCAAGTGCCCTGCCACCAGGCGACGTTCAGCGCCTTGAAGATCATCCCGCAGCCGGGTCAACACAGAAAGAGCATGCTCCAGGGCGTCGGGCGCAGCGGAAGGATAGCGAGCTTGCGGTGCGGCGGAAGAAGAAGGTAGCATCGTCGTCAAGACCTGCAGGTTGATGGCGGCGGAAGAAGGAGCCAGAAGCTCCGGGGCCTGCGGGAACCCGACCAGCGAGCTGGGAATTGATGCCTCAGGAGCCGGCGTAGCGGTGCGGGTCGCTTTCTCCTAAGGACGGTCCGCTGGGTCTCGCGAGGACGACCGAGCAGGAGAAGTATGGGCGCCATCGCCGCCCTTCTACGCCGGAGGAGGTGCGGCCATGCCAGGCTGCTGGGTCCCCGAGGATGCGGCCGCTCTCTCCCTCTTCTTCTTCGCCGACAGCATCATCCTAGCAGCACAAGAAGAGAACGTCAGGAAACAGCAATAGAAGCAGGAGCAAGAGCAAAGTCAGGGCAAGCTATTTACTGGTCCACGGCGGCGTAGTCCCGCGGCATCTTCAGAAGCGCGGAGCCTAGGGACCTCGCAGCCTGGGGCGCCGGCGCACGGGCCCAGGAGCAGATGAGGCCGCGGCAGCCTCAGGCGACGACAGGGCGGAGACATCACGTCGGGAGATCAACGCCGATCTGCTCTTCGTTGGGACCCCAGTGTCGGTGTCAAAACCGGCAGATCTCCGGTAGGGGGTCCCGAGCTGTGTGTCATAGATCAGTGGGTAACAAGAGACATGGGACATGATGTTTACCCAAGTTCGGGCCCTCTCTATCGAGGTAATACCCTACTTCCTGCTTGATTGATCTTGATGAATATAGGGTTACAAGAGTTGATCTACCTCGAGATCATATGTTGTGGTCTAAGACCTAAGGGTATGATGAGTAATGTCATAATCCTCTATCGACTAGCCTGGCCTCGGTTTATATAATGTACCGGAGCCCTAATATAACAAGAGTCCTAGTCGAATACGTTGTTGGAGAGGTGTCCTTCTCTTGATCACCAAGTCTTGTGGAATACTCCTTGTATGCGGCATGGACGGTCCGAACTGGCCCAATAGTGAACCGCCGTGGGGGTCCTCGGCCCGATCCAGCTGGTCGGGAGATGACGTGGTGAGTACCCCCTAGTCCGGGACACCGTCCGTAGCCCCCTGAACTGGTCTTCAAGTTGGGGACGCTCCTCAATTCTTCCGAACTGTTCTTCATCTTCAGTCGTCGGTCTTGAAAACTGGTTCAACAAATCTTCTCATCTTCGATCTTGAGGATTACCGAAGTGAATCCGAAGATTTTACACGTCGGGTATTCGAGGAGCCCCTTTAAGTTCTCGGCCTTTATCAATGCCTTGTTATGTTTTACGCCACACCTCGGGTTTGAAGTTGTTCTCGTGCAGCGGTGTCCTCTTGCATCCGAGCTCCAACGCCAGACTGCATTCGAGTTATCTTTTACAGCCGAGCGCCAACGCCGGACTGTATCCGAATTCAACGCCGGACTATATCCGAGGTGTCATAGATCACCTTTGCTTGAAAAATTTTGAAGGAGGTTATCCGAGCTTAATGCTGAAAAGTTCTCTATGGAACGAGCCATTCGAATCCGAGCTTTATGCCGGACCGCTTCCAAGCTCCAATGCCGGACTACATCCGAGCTCTAACGATGGTCAGCATCCGAGGTGTCGTAAACTACCTTGGTTTTTAAAAGATTGAACGAATTCAGCCAAGCTTAATGCCGGAAATGCCCTCTATGGAGCCAGCCAGTGGCGCCCGAGCTTTATGTCGGACTGCTTCCGAGGTGGTGCACCACCCCGACTGCGGGCTGATTTTCTGTGAATATTTCTGATTGGGGCAATTTATTCTCTGCCGAGATATATAGCCAGTAGCCCTAAAGGTGTGTGTCGGTCTAAAACTCGAGATGCACCTGAAGGAAAACATGAAACCGCTGATCCTAGTAGCCCCTGAGACTCAGGTCGATTCGCGAAATCGGCCTGAGGATCAACTCCTAGCTCGGCAGCATACATAGGAATAGAAACGCAGTGTAATATATTAGAGGTACTAGTGATTGGCGGACGGGCCCCTAAGAGAGGGTCGTGAGGAGTCACCGTGATATATTAGCTTGATGTCGGATAAGTCCCAGATGGTACTTATTGTTGTCTGAAGACGCGCTTGTCCATAGTTCGGTCATGCCGAACACTGAGCACTTTGAATTTTCTGCATTGAATAGGCCATGAAGTAGCCCCCGAGCCACTGGTCGGGTGGCAACACTAGATCAGGGGATCGATGTGCCTCTTTAATATTTATAAATAATGAGCACGAAGCCCAGTAGCCCCTGAGCCTTAATGTGGGCACGGGTGGCCGAATTAAGGATCGATATCCGTTTGACAGAAAAATTTGTCGTGTTTAACACAAACTTCTCAAAAAGAGAAGAATAAGATCTCTCAAAGGAACTTAGAGCTAGTCGAAATCCGAGCTCGCCAAGGTAGGCCCCAAGGGGTTTAAAAGATGGGTTGCAGTAAATGTATTTTACTCACAATTGTTATGTGTAATGATTCTATGTATCCAAGTACTTTACATCATTAATGCTCGGATCCGCATTGTACAAAACTATGTTGACCGACCATCGGCTTCAACCTCCTCGGCCAGTAGCTGGGGAGTATTTGTCCTATTTTATAAAGCCTATATGAGGGCAAAGATTTACAACAAACAAGGCAATCTGGCCATACGGTTTTATAAACAAAGGTACACAGAGAGATATGTTATATTACGTTTTAACGTAAGAAACATCTTCCGAAGAAAATAGTCCCGCTATCGGTTCCTTTCTTTGGGTTGTCATGCTGATCATGATCATGAAAACTCACCTCCGATCAATGTGGGAGGAAAATAGTGAGGATTTAGTTCGGGGAAAGTTCCCGAACTCTATGGTCTGACTGGACCGAAAATTTTCACTCTCGTCGTTGCCGACCAATTATATCCTTTAATATGGCTAGCTTTCGGCTTCACCCAGTCTGAGGTACTAATCCAGATGACCCGGTAGTAACAATCACAGAGGTGCTCCCTTTACCGCCTAGCCGAACAATTGGGAAAGTAGGGGTAAGCACAGGAGCTAGGCAACCCAGCTTGGCCAAAATCTTAAGTCAAATTGATGCATATTTATGGCTTTATAACAATGATTATGGAAGGCGGCCCTTGTATATTAAATACAAATGCCGATGATATGTTTATTTCGACTCCGTTGCGACCGTTTATCAGTTGAAAGTGGCCCATCGTCGGCTTCCAACCCCTTGTAGATGCTATGCATGGTATTTCCGCAATAAGAAACAACACTTGCCGACGTCTCGGTGCCCGAAGTCGTTTGTGTTAGCAGAAACAACGCAATCAGATATGTGGGCTTTATAACTTTCACTTAGTCATAGGAGCTTCAAGTTGGGAGGCCAGCTACTAGCCCCTGGTTAGTGTTCGGCGTCAGTCGAGGTCAAGCCGTAAACACTTCGGCCAATGTTATGAACGGCCCGTCATTTAACACAGTCATCGGATCACTGACCAGTTTACGCTTATTAGGACAGTCAGTGTTCGGCTTTCTCCACTGAGGTGCTCAACCATGCGAGCTGGAGGCACAATCGCAGTGGTTCTCCCTTTGCACACCTAGCCGAACAAAGCGGAACGTAGGAGGCAAGCACAGGAGCCGGGCAACCCAACTATTGACCAAAGACACAATTCAAAATTGATGCATATATAGCAATATCCGAGAATGTTTTTGCAGAATCTCTAAAGCTGTCCGGCGTTGCACTACAAGACTTGTGCTGGAAACACACCAATAGTTTAAAAGTGCTATAGGCTCGAAAAGCCAAAAACTTATGCAAAAGCTTGACGTCCAGACTAAACCGAGATTTTGGTGCCAATCCGGAAATTGGTTTAAAAAAAATTGTGCTTCTGTCATGCTTTAACATGACACATCCGATCTCAAGACTTCAAGCGGGTCAGCCTACGGCTTCAGGCTCCTTATCCCGAAGGCGGAGTGCTTTTCTGAGGCCAGGTTAGCGAACTAAACTCGAGCGGCTTTAGAGAGAAGCTAGGCTATCCGGCTATTGACCATACACTCGAGTCGAAAAAGGAGCGGTAGAAAAAGACTTTGCAATGCCCAAGAAGAAAAGAAATTATTATCGAACGGCTCGTGTAAATTTTAAGAGCCCCCAGTTAACATGGGTAAGGGGAGTTTCTTTTAACGAACAACGTATGTGAGCATGGTCGAACCGAACACAAGTTAAAAATTTAAAACTTTGAGCATGAAAGTGACTTAGCTGGTTAATGTGTTCGTCATTGATGACGCGGTCCGAGCTTGATGCGGGACAAGGTTCCATCCCCCAAGCCGGTCCCGAGGTGGCGGAGCGAAGAATTTGGCACTCCAAAGTGGTGACATAGCACGGCCAATGCAGGCCCGCAGAGTGACGCCGAAGTCCCCGGCGTGGGTTAATGAAGTGTTGACGAAGCCCCCCGTCCAGTCGAGGTGACGTGGTATGTTAGTACGTCGAGGTGACAACACTGCCCGACCCGAAACATTTACCTGTGCACAAAAAATAGTGCAAACCAGAGATAATAGTAATAATAATAAATTTAAAAAAATGTTGCATAATTAATAATTTATGCAAAGTGAGTGATAAAAGAAATATGGCCCGTGTGCCGTACACTCCATGAGGTAGAGCTCTCTCAGCGAAGCCGAAGTCCCTGAGGCGACCGAACATGTCGGTATGGCAATTCTATCAACAAGGTGATCACGCGAGCCGATTTATGCCGATTGGGACGACGGCATCGGCTTGCCGAAGTGACCACGTGACGCAGTTGAAGTCGATTACCTACACATGTAAAATAGTGTAGGCCAACAATAATAATATAAATATATATATAATTTCCTTGTGTAATTAATTTACGCAAAGTAATTTATTTAAAAATATGTGGCCTCGCGCCGAAGTCAATGTTGATGTAGGGTGTCGGCATGATGCGGTAAAGACGTGGCAAAGCTTGAATTCACAGGTCGGTCCGAGGTACGGATGCGGCATTCGCCGAACTGTGTATGGAAACTGACCGAACCACCACGCGACCGTCGTTAATGCGGCCACCATTTGATAGACCTGTGTACAGATGATGGAACAAAATAGAGTAATAATTCCTTGGGAAAATAAAGCCAAACAAGCAAAAATTACTAGGATTAATAGCACCTAGTTTATTTGTTGTAGCAATCTGAAGAAAAGTGACTCCCAAAATTGGGACTCGATCCACACACCCATTGCCTGATGGGCGGTGAAGCAACGGCATGGTGATGCTGGCAAAGGTTGGCTCACTTAGGCAAAGCCCCTGGTCCAGCTAACGTGACGAAGTCGGCCAGCTGATGATGCCGAATTCTCCGGAGTAGGTTGATGAAGAGATGGTGAAGCCCCCGGTCTGGACGAGGTGAAGGAGCAGGTCGGTAAGGAGACGTTGCAGCTGCCATGTCACCCGAGGTGTTGAAGTAGTTCAGCATGATGGACATCGGCTCGAAGAAGCAACAGTGCGGTCATGCCGACGCAGGTCATAACTTGAGACGCGATCAATGCCGGCCTGATGAAGTGACCATGCGGTGATGCCGGTGTGCCCGCTCCATATAATCCATGGGGCGGCGATGTTGGTGATGATTTATCCTTGGCGATTCGAAGAAGTAGAGCTCGGCTCAACAAAGTGACGACGTGCTTAGCGTAGGTCGGCAGCCGTGGAGCAATGTCTGGTTTGACACCAGCGTGATGGTGAAGAGTATCTCAAAGAAGGCATAAAA
Source organism: Aegilops tauschii subsp. strangulata (assembly GCF_002575655.3). Lineage (NCBI taxonomy): Eukaryota > Viridiplantae > Streptophyta > Magnoliopsida > Poales > Poaceae > Aegilops > Aegilops tauschii. The sequence goes on from NC_053040.3 coordinate 314,386,199, forward strand.
TTTTATGGGCGCATGTTTAAGAAGAATGCACAGTACCCCAGAAGAAAATTCCTTTAAAAAGGTTGTCCAATGTCACGTTCATAAAGAACACATGAATTCGGGTCGGATCCGTATTCGCGCAGAAAACAGATTCGAAAATTGGTCCACTCATCGGAAGGTTCCCGGAGTTTGAACCGTCGGATCGAGCTGAAATTTTGAGGGGTGGTAGATATGGGAATTCCGCAGCAGATGAACGGTTGGATCTTCCAAAGGACCTCTGAGCTGGGCTCTGGAGACCACGCCCTAAACTCATCCAGATTCCCGTCCACATTTGACAGGGCTCTGGTAATATCATAGATTGCCAGAGATTCCTCCATCGGAACTCAACGAAATTTTCCAGGGTTGTAGTAGACTCAATTCTGCACAATTCCACCGAAGCAATCGTTAAAACGACACTCAAGGAGGCGGTGGAGGCGGATACAAGTTCGCTATCCGGAAAAACAGCATGGTCGCCCGAGGACAATCTTGACGTTGAGCCCCCGAGCTCCAAAGATGATTCCTCCATGATCATGATAGAGATCGGAATTGATGTTGATGAAGGCCCTGATCCGAACATGACGATCGGAGGCAGGGCACAGTCCTTGATCAAGCCGAGGTAACCAGTCAAGCCGGCGACGAAGGTGCCGATGTCGCAATTGATCTACAAGCGAGCCATTGATCCTTTTGCGGACCACACAGCGGAACTCTCAATGAAAGCACCATTGTCGGTGTCAAAACCGGCAGATCTCGGGTAGGGGGTCCCGAGCTGTGTGTCATGGATCAGTGGCTAACAGGAGACAGGGGACTCGATGTTTACCCAGGTTTGGGCCCTCTCTATCGAGGTAATACCCTACTTCCTGCTTGATTTATCTTGATGAATATAGGGTTACAAGAGTTGATCTACCTCGAGATCATACGTTGTGGTCTAAGACCTAAGGGTATGATGAGTAATGTCATAATCCTCTATCGACTAGCCTGGCCTCGGTTTATATAATGTACCGGAGGCCTAAGATAACAAGAGTCCTAGTCAAATACGTTGGTTGAGAGGAGTCCTTGTCTTGATCACCAAGTCTTGTGGAATACTCCTTGTATGCGGCATGGGCGGTCCGAACTGGCCCAATAGTGATCCGCCATGGGAGTCCTCGGCCCAGTCCAGCTGGTCGGGAGACGACTTGGTCAGTACCCCCTAGTCCGGGACACCGTCACCCAGGCGGCGGCTTCTTTGAGGGGGTGACCCTGGACCTCGAGGTGACCCCAGCAGGAGGCAAGACTTCCCTCACCAGGTGGTCATCGGTGTCGTCGTCATCAGGCAAGGCACAGAGGAGGCCGGCCTTGCGCACAGGGGAGGTCTCCCTTGCCCCCTCCCGGGTCGCCTCCGAGCTCAGCTCCCCCTCCTCTTTGGAATCATCGGAGGATACCATCACTGGAGCCGTCACCACCGGGGCATCCAAGGGCGCAGGCGGCACGAGCCCACGCCCATCAAAGACAGGCATGGCGCCAGCAATCTTCGACCCATCTGGGCGACGGTACAGGGGAACAAAGGTGCCCGGCGGATACACCTAGTCATCCCTGACCAAGAGGCAGAAAACCGTGCCCAACTCCTCGTCAGACAAGGCCCCCGAACACAGACGGAGGTCGTCTCCTTCGTCCCCAAGGTTCCACAAGGGGCGTGAGTGCGCCCGGAGAGGAGCCACACGCTGCACCAAGAATTCCTTGGCGATCGTGGATCCTGTTAGCCTCGCCGCCTTTGGGTCATCAGGCTTCAGGTCGGCGGTCATCCTCTCTAGCACCTGCTCCGCCCGGGGGTCGGTGAGCCTCGCGCGGAACCACCCATCGTGAGACATGGGCATCTCCGTCGGCACCACCAGCCAGGGATGGGAGCACTTGGCATCCATCAGGACCCACTTGCTCCTGAAGCCCTCGGCCTTCTTCCCGGCCTTCGAGATCGCGTTGGTCTTGTTGGCCACGACGAAGTTGACACACCCCGAGCAGGGGTCGTCTTTGATCTGGAGATAGAAGGATTGGCGCAGCAGCGCCACAGACGACATCACCCCGATGTATGCCTCGCAATAGAAGGCGAAGATCGACAGAAAGAGGACGGAGTTGGGATGAAGATGGAGGGCATGAATCTTGTAATGGCTAAGGACAGAATAGAAGAAATCGGAGAAGGTGCTGCCTGAGGCCTCCGGCTCGGCGGAGCCAGCCCGGAGCATGGTCTTTCTCTTCTCGTCGGCCTCCGCCGTCATCAGGAGCGTGGCGGCAAGGTTCTTCTCCGAGACGCTGGGCGCATTCAGCGCAGGCTCATACCAGGAGGGCGGAGCAGCGGCCTAAGCTTTGCTGGGCACCATTGATGGCAGGCTCGAAGGAGGATTTGAGTGGATCTGGAGTCTTTGGAAGCGAAGAGCAGGAAAGGGGATCTGGAGCAACACGAAGAGGAGCAATGAAGGCAGCACGGCCCGTGCCGGCCTTTTGTCAGTCGGGCAGTTGCCGAGGCAGCATGGGGAAGCGGAGACGCCCACGTCCTGTCAATCACCATGCGTCAATCAAGGCCGCAGGCTATTGGGGCCCGCAGCGCTCCGCACTTGACCCTTTGCTTCGCCTCGAAGCCAAGTCTGAGCGCTCCTTGGGCCCGGGGGCTACTGTTGGTGTCCTGGGAAGGGGGGTACCCAGACATGCCTGCCTGCGGCCCAGGGCGTGGCTCATCCAACGGCCTGGTACGACCCATCTTCATCAGCAAACACTCAAGACCCTCGCGAGGGGCCAAGCCTCGCGAGGCAGACGACAGAAGATGACCTCGGGGGCAGCCTCACTAGGCTGGCTCGCGAGGAGCAGAGAGATTGAGGTGAGGGATACCTCGCGAGGTTCCTATGACGTGAGCTGTGACGACCAAGGCCAGGTGAGCGCCAGCGGGCGCAGAGTACCAATTGCCTCTTTGGTGCTAAAGGGGCAGGTGCAGGCGAGGAGTCCCGAGGTATCAGGAAAAGGTTTCCATATCGGTGCAACAAGACCAAGACCGGCAGGACGGAGGTCATCGCGGAGCCCACGATGGCGTCACCACCCGAGCCTTTGGCAGGCGATGACCACCTTTTATCAGGATAGCTTGTACTAGCTATCCCCCTTCAAATTGGTTGTTGTGGAATCCCTTCCCGCCTAAACATTTGGGAAGAGGACCAGGGCCTCTATAAATAGGACTAGCCACCACCATTGGAAGGAAGGGATCATTCAGATCATCCCCAACCATATAAGCTCCTCGAGCTCGAGAACGCCTCTCCTCAGGAGGTTGTTCTTCCCTTGTACTTGTTCATCCCCAGCCTACAAGGCAATCCACCACACCACACTGGAGTAGGGTATTACACCACATCGGTGGCCCAAACCAGTATAAACTCTTGTGTCCCTTGTTCCGTGGGTTCGGCGAGCTAGGCCTGGAGGTTGTTGCGAGAGTGGGCGAGGGGAAGAGAGATCTTCATGCGCACCCCAGTGTTCGAACCTCAAGGGTTTTGCCGGAACCCTAAATCCGACAGTTTGCCACAGGCGATGGGGAACGACGGGGAGCGTCGTCGCCTGCAGGTGTTTCTGGGCGACGTAGTTGGCGAGAGCAGCCCGGTGCTCAGGACGAACTCGGCGAGCATCGGCCAGGAGGACGGCGGAACGGTGGCGGGTCGACTGATGAGAGAGAGGCTCCGACGCACCCCTACCTGGCGCGGCAAATGTCGGATTCGGGGCTCCGCAGACCCAAGGTAGATTCGAACTCTGGAGTGCGTGCGAAGAACTCAACCTCCCTAGTCTGCTAACTCGTCGATCTCATGGCCTAGCTCGGTGAACTGGAATGGAAAGGGACACAGCAGTTTACCCAGGTTCGGGCCACCTTGCGGTGTAATATGCTACTCCTGCTTTGTGGTGCATTGGGCTCGAGGTGGGCTGAGGATGAACTGGTACAAGGGGAGAACAACCTCAGGAGGTGTGTTCTTGTGTGAGCTGGTGAGGGTGCGGATGGTCTGAATGATCTGTCGTCCCCCTCTATGGTGGTAGCTAGGCTATATTTATAGTGGCCTTGGTCCTTTTCCCCCAAAACGAAGGCGGGAAGGGATCCCACAATGGGCAAATTCGAAGGGAGACAACTAGTACATCTTATCCTGACGAAAGGTGGTCTTCGCCTGCAAAGCTTCTGGCCGTGATGCCGTGGTGGGCTCGGCGATGACCTCTGTCCTGCTGTCCATGTGGTCTTGGTCATGTAGCACGCAAATGGAAACCTTTGGCTGATTCCTCGGGACTCCGCGCCTGCGCTTGCCTCTTTAGCACCAAAGAGGAAACCTGTTGTACTGCGCCCGCTGGCGCCCACCTGGCCTTGGTCGTCATGGCTTGCGTCACATTAACCTCACGAGGTGGGCGCCTGCATTTGAAACTTCGCTCCTCAGGAGCCAGCCCAGGGAGGCGCTCCTTCTGGAGGTCTTGGCGTCGTCCGCCTCGCGAGGGTCTTGTGTTGTGGTGCTGAGGATGGGCCATACCAGGTTGTCGATGGAGCCACGCTGTGGGCCGCAGGCAGGCAAGTCTGGATACCCCGGTTCCCAGAATGCTGATAGTGCCGGGGAGGGAGGGGAAGGACGTATAGATGAGGCGGCAGTTCGCCAGTACGAGACGAACGCGTCGGTGCTATCGTACTCCGACCTGACGGTCTGCCTCCAGCCTTTTCTGTCTTCCCTGGATTCATCTTCATCAACACTGCTACAGGGGAATGCCCGACCTCCAGCCCGACACCTTCCCCGGAGAAGCGGCCGACGACCAAGATGGCCAGGAGACTAGGGGTGCACCACCCCTACCTTGGCGGGTAGGAAGGCGCCCCTTTCTTTAGGGTCGGCCCCGGTTCCGCTGGAAGGGGCAGTGCTGGGATTACCAACGACCCCGAGCCCTGCATCTCGGACGGGCATCGAAGGCTCCAAGAACCTGGTCGCCAGACCGACGAGCTGCAGTGGCTCATAGCAAGATGCCATGCTCTCCGACAGGCGGCCGGCCGAGGCAGAGGAGACAAGCATTCCACCACAATGGGAGAGCTTGATATCTCCCACACCACGGACGACTCACCCGCCGCACCTCCTCTGGACCTAGACCAGACTCACTCCCCAAGCATCAACACGAGGAATTGGCGTAATCAATCCCAAGCTAAGCCCCAGGGCCTGGCCCTGGACTCTCCCCTTTGGCATGACCAGCAGAAAGCAGAGGATGGAGGAGAAGGGATGTGAGGATGAATGCCTCCGCTCCTCCCCCGCCCCTCCTTTTATAGGCGGGTCGGGAGGAGAGCCGATCCCTCAACAGGTAATCACCGCCCTCCTCCACCAGTCCAAGAAGACCAGTCCCCTGCCTTGATGCTCTCCCGCACTATGTGCCTCCGTTACCTACCCCACTTGGTGCATGCAGCATACGTGGCTAAGGATAAGGGCGTGGTGGGAAGAGTAAATTGGCAATTACTCGCTCGTGCGTTAAAGTCATTCACGGGCCATTACAAGAGTGGCCCCACCATGATTGGCGTTATGCAACGCGCGGAAGAACCAGAAACTGGCCCGAGCTCAAGTTTGAAGAAGTAAAGAAGATCTCCAGGGGCCAGCCACTTCTACGCCCCTGCCTGTGCACCGGTTAGGCCCTACCCCGACGACATCCAACAGCGCATTTGGGCCAGGCCCCGGGGGCTCCTGTCGGTGCAACAAACTCTGGGTCAATTGCCCAGACTATGCACAAGCCCAAGAACAATATTACAACACCAAGACCAGATCAAAGCACGACGAACCAGTTCTTTGAAGGACCAACGTGCAGATCAAGAAGACGAAGACTAGCCAGAGAAGACAAGATACCACTATGAGAAGAACCTCCCTTGCTAGGCAGGCGAGCCTGGCGAGGTTGGGATTTCCCCAGAAGCGAGCCCCCAAGGTCGTCCCGGCAGGCCTTCCGGGGCTCACGTAGGCCAACTACTCCACCACACCACCTCACAGTGACGCACGTCGTCAATCAGTGTGGTGTCAAGATCCTAAGTGACTAAGTGGCTTCTCTCTACCACATGGCAGCCACTTCCTACAAAAAATACCTCCTAGCGACACCCGTCCGGAGACGTGTCAACCAAGTAGGCGCGAAGCTGGCAAAACAGCCCGGCAGGGCCTGCCGGGCGAGATGTGATGTGACACAGAGCAGCGCATTTAATGCGCTCTATCAGCCCGCAGAGTTAGGTATGATAGCACTGTTTGCTATCTAATCAGTACATAAAGACTAATTTGCCACTGTGGTGACCCCTTGATCTATAAGAGGAGGCCCATGGCAACAGTAGAAGGGATTCGGACCCTGTCGGTGTCAAAACCGGTGGATCACAGGTAGGGGGTCCCGAACTGTGCGTCTAAGGACGATGGTAACAGGAGACGGGGGACACGATGTTTACCCAGGTTCGGGCCCTCTCTATGGAGGTAATACCCTACTTCCTTCTTGATTGATCTTGATGAATATGAGTATTACAAGAGTGGATCTACCACGAGATCGTAGTGGCTAAACCCTAAAAGCCTAGCCTGTATGACTATGGTTATCCCTCTCCTCCGGACTAAGTCCTCGGGTTTATATGCACACCGGGAGGATAGGGTTACACAAAGGTCGGTTACAAAGAAAGGAATCTACATATTTGATCACCAAGATTGCCTTCCACGCCACGGAGAGTCCCATCCGGACACGGGTAAAGTCTTCGGTCTTTGTATCTTCACAACCCATCAGTCCAGCCCATGGCTAACAGGCTGGACACCCGAGGACCCCTTAGTCCAGGACTCCCTCAGTAGCCCCTGAACCAGGCTTCAATGACGAGATGTCCGGCGCGTAGATTGTCTTCGACATTGCAAGGCGGGTTCTCCTTCCCGAGTACTCCAAGATATTCTTCGGACACAACGAACGTGTCCGGATCTGCAACACAAGTACCACACACACAGCCGTAGAGAGTTTAATATTTCACGAGTCCCATCTGCTCACATCTTTTTGCGAGATGACATTATGTCTGTCCAGTCGTAATTTCGAACCGCTTTTCATCCGTCGCTCCATGTTTCGAGACGCGGTTGCCATTGGCACATCTTGTCGAAGCAGAGATCATGTCCCCTTATTGCGGGATTCTCATCAATATGGGCGTGGGTAACCCAGTCGTGCCGTTTACACAGCCCTTGGGAATAGGCGAGTTTTAAGGTGAGTGGGGAGGCGTTCAACATTCACTGCCTTTATAAGGAGATAAGAACCCCCTTTCTTCACCCACGCCTCCTCTCCCATTCTCGAGCCCCAGCGCCCAAGTTCCCATCTTCTCCATCTCAAGGAAGCACTCGATCATGTCCGGATCCGGAGGCCAAGGCAAGTGGATGGTCTCCTCCATCAAGGAGAAGGATATCACCCAGCTTCGGGCGGCCGGGTACCTGGCGAAAGGAACCGCCCACCGTCTTCTCTCCAAGGGGCAAGTCATCCCCACCCCGAAGCCTACTGAGAGGGTAGTTTTCCTCCCTCACTTCGTCCGCAGATTGGTGTTTCCACTTCACCCTTTTGTCCGCGGACTGATGTATTATTACAGGCTAGATTTCCATGATCTAGCCCCGAACTCCTTCCTCAACATCTTGGCATTTATTGTCTTGTGCGAGGCCTTCCTCTGCATCCATCCCCACTTCGGCCTATGGCTCAAGGTCTTCAATGTGAAGCCGAAGGTGGTGGATGGTAAGCACACGGAGTGCGGAGGCGCCATGGTGAGCAAGATGCCCAACGTCACTTGGCCCACAGGCACTTTCGAGGAGACTGTCAAGGAGTGGCACAAGCAGTGGTTCTACATCACAGAGCCACGCGGCGCCACTTGGGCGGCGGCTCCCAAGTTTAAGGCCGGAGCTCCAATGCGGCTCACCTCTTGGACGGAGAAGGGCCCCAACTAGTCTGCATCAGACAGCTGATAGCACTACAAACGCGTATTCAGAGCATGGTGGATAAAAACATCAAGCTCGTCGACGTGATCCAGGTGATGCTGGTTCGCCGGATTCTCCCCTGCCAACGCTGAAGCTTCCCTTTATGGGAATTCGATCCGGAGAAGCACCAGACCCTGGGAGGGCTCTTCGGAACCACTCACGAAGATGCCTGGAAGTTGCTCTTCTAGGGCAACGAGAAGCCACCGGTCATAGATTCGTACCGTGGGCATGATCACACCCATCCCGCCAATGTGGTAAGTTCTTAAGGCGTACCTTCTACTTGTTCGTTCAAGGAGGATGCCTAACCTTTGCTGTATTTTTTTAGGCGTGGACGAAGAGAGCGGAGCGGATCCATAGTTCGGCTCCGCTGCCGGAAGAGCCAGTCATCCCGCTCCTGGCGAAGATGCTGGTTCCGGCACCCTATGGGCCACCGGAAAAGAAGGCCAAGGGGGCCAAGGGTGGCCCCGTCGCAAGGGTGCTTCGGACATGACGTCCGAAGACAAAGTGACCCTTTCCTCCGCCGCTGAGGACGACGAGGAGGAGGAGGAGGAGAACAACCCTCCCCCTGATGAGGGAAAGAAGAAGAGGGCGGCCTCCACAAACCTGGAGGCGGAGACGTCCAAGAAGGGGAAGGACTCCCTCGCGGATAACTCCGCGTGGGATGTCGACAGCAGTCCGGAGCAACGCTCCCGCACTAAGCCTCGGGCTGCATCGTAAGTGCTAAGACTCACACATACCCATAGATCCATCCTTTCCTCTTCATTGTATTGACATGATTAGTTATGCTATTGCAGTCCGGCCCATGACAGCTCCCAGCGATCCTCGTCACGAGGTTCGCTGGATTCAAAGGCGATGGCCAGTGAATCGCCGCCGGCCGCTCACTCCCCAAGGCCAAGGACGACGCAGAGGTGCTGTCCCGAAGGACTTTCCCAGGCCGGGGAGAGGTTCAGGAGGCGCCAGAAGGCGAAGCCTCCGTCGGCGGACACCAAGGGGAGCCAATCCCCATGGAGACTGGTGATGAGGGCCGTATTCAATTCGGCCCTCAGCCGAACTCGATTCCGGAGACCGATACGGCTCCGGAATCCAGCATGCAACCTCCTTCGAAAGAAGGGGGTATGCCTATTCCGCCGGTGACCCCTGTCCAACCAGGGGCGCCGGATAATCTGCTGGAAGCGCTGCGAGGCGCTTCCATTGTGGACGAGCACCGTGTTCTTATGGGCACGGTAATCGAAAGGGTTTAGTCCACCAAGAGCGGACTAATCGAAGCCTACAGCAGTCTGCTGACAGGTTTTGAGGTAAGAGACAGAAAAAGAGAAGATCCCAATACAGACAGTAGCCCCTGAGACACTGTCCGGTGTTCGAAAAGAAAAGCCGGACAGAGGATCAATCCCTTATTGCAGGAAACTAACTAAATATGTCTGAAATGAATACACAGGCATCGTTGTTGGCCGCGGCCTCGCATACTGCCGAAGTCTCCGGACTGAAGCGAAGACTGGAGTAGGCCGAGGAGGAGCTCGGCCAGGTGAGGAGGCAGCTCCATGAAAAACAAGGTATGTGATAAGCCGATATATATTCAAAAAGAGTAAAATGATGTATATTGACCGAAGTGTCATGATATGTATAGAAGCAACGACCGAGGTCGAGGCCCTCACAAAGGCCCTGGCTGAAGCCGAGGGGAAGGCTGTCAAGGAGCAGGCCGCCCGTAAGAAGCTCAAGGCTCGGGTCAACGAGGTCCAGCAAGAGCTCCAGGACGCGGTAAGGAAGTGCGAGACCTTGGAGCGCGATGCGTCGGCTCAAGAGACCGAACTCTCCAAGGCTCGACAAAGCGCAGAGACGGCCCGGAATGAGGCCCAGGGCGCCCTCCAAGAGATCCAGGAGGCAGGAAGATCGCGGCGGGTAAGGCATTTAGTATGCAAAGCAAGAATGTGAAGAGGAAGTATCTTTTACTAACCCGGATTCGGAGTTCTCCAAGGGCTTTTGTGGACTTGCCGCGCAGGGTGTCAGACGCTGCGGGGTTCTTCAGGGCCGAAGAAGGGAGCTCGACAGAGAAGCTGTTCTGGTCGCAGTACCTTGCACCAGAACATCCAGTGTCCTTCACCGATCAGCTGAAACAGCTGGTCGAGCTGCATAGCGTGGCTGAACTGGCCATGAAGGATTTGATAATCCGGCTGTGGCCTGCCGAAGCTATATCCAGCAGTTACTTCGGCCTTGTGAAGTGGCTGGTGGATGCCTGTCCTCGGCTGGACGTCGTCAAGCGGTCCGTCTGCATCGAGGGCGCGCGTCTGGCCTTCGCCTATGTCAAGGTGTGTTGGGCGAAGATGGACGTCGTCAAGTTAGCGACCGAGGGGCCGCCTGAGGGCAAGGAGCACCGTACACCCGAGCGATACTTTGGAGACGTCCTGGAGGGGTCTCGCATTGTGGTGACGCAATGTGCGAAAGACATTATTTTTGAATGAATACATTCATGTTGTCTCGGCCTTGTATGATCAAACAAAGTTGTTATGTAATATTAAAAAAATTACCTCCTGTGCGGCCGTGTTGTATGAAATCTGAGGGTTGGCCAGTCGTCGGCTTCTGCCCCCACGTAGGTAGTACGGGGGTGTTCGGGATGGAATCTAAACAGTCTTGATCCAATTATATGGTCCTTGAAGGAGTTGTTTAGCGCAACGAACCAGGCAATCAGACTATGCGGCTTTAGCGCCCTCACTTAGACATAGGAGTTTGACAATAAAAGTGTTGGCGCAGCCCCTAGTATCCGAACTAGAGTGCAATAAGCGCCTGATCGGGTTAGTACCGATCCCTCGCGTAACGTGAAAAAACCTCCAACGATTTGAGACCTCCGAAGAGCTGACCGGCTCTCGCCGCATCATGACAGTCAGTTTTCGGCTTTCTCTACATAGGTGCTCCATCGGGTAAACCAGGGCACAATCGCAAGAGTTCTCCCTTTACTACCTTACCAAATGTAGCGGAACGTAAGGTAGCAAGCACAGGAGCCGGGCAACCCAACTATTGACCAAGGACATGATTCGGAGCCAATGCATATAATGCTAAATTCGGGGTGCCGAACTATACTATAAGAAGTGTTCGGACTTTGTTGCCATATTGCGGGGCGCTATAAAGCCCCTGGCGAATGTGAAACATACCAGAGTGTACGGCTACTATCTGATAAGGTTACCCACAAGAGAGAAAAAGGAAAAAAGAGAGAGTACAGAAAGGGCGCAAAGGTGATAAGATGGGGCCCTAAAGCTCGGGCCGCAAACTACTTTCATTGTAATTTGATTTATACGTTAAGGCGCATTGATACAAGTAGTGTGGTAAGCAACAGGCTATTTGACATGCCAAGACCAAGGGAGAGTTGCGTGCAGGTCCTGAAAACAGGTAGAGTGATCGTTAAAGAAAGCACCTAGAAATTCCCCGGTACGCTTGTGCTTCTTGCCAGCTTGGTGTGTTTATCCTTTGACGGGATTGGTGATCAAGCCCTCAGGGAAAGCCTGCGGAAAAAGGGACCTGAAAAGGGGAAAGAAAAACAGTGAAAGTATATTTGTCCGGGAGCGGTCGAGCCGTACTATGGATCACAAGGTAGGTATGCCTCTGTCTATGCCCATGGTATTTTGGATGCGTAGTTATGTACACGCGGTACGAATGCCGTCACTTGATTGGGGCTGGGACGGAGGCCGAATTGCTAGTCGAGCTCTTGACGAGATGAGCTGTCCTGCTGCAGAATGGTCCGGACCCTCTTAATGGTGTCCGGCGGCTTGGCAGCCGAATTAAGGTTCTGCTTGAGAAGGCCGCTCTGTACTTCTGCTGCTAAGGCAGTGGCGTGCTCTTCTATACGGAGGGAGCGTTCCGTGTTTCGATTAACTGTTATGACGCCGCGTGGCCCGGGCATCTTGATCTTGAGGTAAGCATAATGAGGCACCGCATTGAATTGAGCAAATGCGGTTCGTCCGAGCAATGCGTGATAGCCGCTACGAAAAGGAACGATATCACAGATTAACTCTTCACTTCGGAAGTTGTCCGGAGATCCGAAGACAACCTCTAGCGTAATTGAGCCCGTGCAGTGGGCCTCAACACCTGGTATGACTCCTTTGAAGGTGGTCTTTGTGGGCTTGATCTGTGATGGGTTAATGCCCATTTTGCGCACTGTATCCTGATAGAGCAGGTTCAGGCTGCTGCCGCCGTCCATAAGGACTCGCGTGAGGTGGAATCCGTCAATTATTGGGTCAAGGACCAATGCGGCTGAACCGCCATGACGGATACTGGTCGGATGGTCCCGTCGATCAAAAGTGATCGGGCATGATGACCATGGATTAAATTTTGGGGCGACTGGCTCTATCGCATAGACGTCCCTGAGCGCGCGCTTGCGCTCCCTCTTGGGGATGTGTGTAGCATATATCATGTTCACCATTTTGACCTGGGGGGAAACTTCTTTTGTCCCCCTGTGTTCGTTTGCCGGGGATCCTCGTCATCATCCTTGCTTTGCGATCCCTTTTATTTGTTCTTGGCGTTTAATTTGTCGGCCTGTTTGAAAACCCAACAATCTCTGTTGGTGTGATTGGCTGTTTATCAGGGGTGCCATGGATTTGGCACGGAAAATCGAGTATGCGGTCCAAGCTTGATGGTCCCTGGTTGTTTCTTTTATATGGCTTCTTCCGCTGACCGGACTTGGAACCACTGAATCCGGCATTGACTGTCGTGTCATCGATGTTGTCGCTGTTACTTCGGCATTTGTCTCTGCTACGTCGGAGCTTGCAGTTGCTATTTTTGGCCTCGGAGGCGCCCATGTCACTTGCTATATTTTTGCTATGGGCCAGCCAACTATCCTCTCTCGCACAGAAGCGGGTCATGAGTGCCGTGAGGGCTGCCATGGATTTTGGCTTTTCCTGACCGAGGTGGCGGGCGAGCCATTCGTCACGGATGCTATGTTTAAAGGCCGCTAGGGCTTCGGCATCCGGACAATCGACGATCTGGTTCTTTTTAGTTAGGAAACTTGTCCAGAAGTTCCTGGGAGACTCTCCAGGCTGTTGGACTATGTGACTTAAGTCATCGGCATCTGGTGGCCGGACATATGTACCTTGGAAGTTGTCAAGGAAAGCTTCTTCCATGTCCTCCCAGCTGCCAATGGAATTTTCAGGCAGACTGTTTAGCCAGTGTCGAGCTGGCCCTTTGAGTTTTAGTGGGAGGTATTTGATGGCGTGAAGGTCATAACCACGGGCCATGTGGATGTGGAGAATAAAATCCTCGATCCATACCGCGGGATCGGTTGTTCCATCGTATGATTCGATGTTTACGGGTTTGAACCCTTCTGGGAATTCATGATCCATTACTTCGTCAGTGAAGCAAAGAGGATGTGCGGCACCTCTATATCGGGCCGCATCGCGACGTAGCTCCGATGGAGTCCGTCTGCGGTTTTCGGCCCAGGCGTGACTAGGTTTGTCATGTCCGAATAGATAGCTGTCCTCGCATGTCAAGGCACGTCCTCGCGATCCGTAGATTGATCTTGTATGTCCTGCTCTACTGTCCAGGTCTTGACGAAGATCATATGTATAGCCCCGAGCTGTCTTATCCCTGCCTTTATGGCGAGGTGGGGCAGTCTGGTTTTCGGCTCCAGTTGCCGTTTTATCCCGACCGCGCGGTGGCCGATCAACCGCATTGTGTGATGCTGGTGCGGGCACTGGAGCCTCGTCATCGAACTGAGGTAGCAATTTGCGCTTCGGGTAACTTTTGGCTGGGCGTTTAAGGCTGTATTCCTCGGCTGCCAGGACATCGGTCCATCTGTCATTGAGCAGGTCTTGATATGCTTGAAGCTGCTGCTGCTTCTTTTTCAGGCTCCTCACAGTGGCTATTAGCTGAAGCTTAAAGCGCTCTTGCTCGAGAGGTTCCTCAGGTATGATGAAGTCTTTGTTGCCGAGGCTCACCTCCTCCTCGAAGGGCGGATGATAACTTCCGTCCTTCGAGTCTTCTTCTATGGCCTGTTCGTCAGGGCTGACTTGCCCATCTTCCCGATTGTTTTGTTCGGCAGCTTGTTCATCGGGTTCCTCAGTGTCTTCGACGCCGTCCGGAGTGTTGTCGTTTGTTGTGCCGGTGTTGCTGTCTCTGCTGTGGCGCGATTTAGAGTGTCGCCTCTGATGCCAGCGCTTTGGTTGTGTCTTAGGAGGGTCATTCTTCTCGGGGTTTTCCTTGTCGTCGCCGCTATTATCTTTTGGTGCCTCCACCATGTATACGTCATATGAGGAAGTGGCCGTCCATCATCCCGTGAACAGCGGGTTTTGGGCCTCCTCTTCTCCGGCATCGTCGTCCATACCGGCGATGTCTTCAGAGTCATAGTCAAGCATGTCGGTGAGGTCTTCGACAGTGGCTATGAAGTGGGCGGTGGGTGGGAAACGAAATTCTCCATCATCAGCCTCCAGTTCAAACCGAATATAATTCGGCTGGGAGTCCCCTGCTAGGGATAGGTTTTTTAATGAATTGAGCATGTCACCTAAAGGCGAGTGCCAGAATATGTCCGCGGCATTAAATTCGGTGATCGACGACCGATCTTGCTCGACATACGCGGACTCACATGGTTCAGAACTTATAGCTGGAAACGAGTCCGAGGTTCCGGAGACACAGATGTCACCTGAGGCTAAGTCTGTGTGCGGCTCCAACGCCATGGAATCTGCGGCCTCCGTGGCGGGGTTGAGCTTCTCGTCCTCGGACGGCGCGATTTGCTCCGGGTCTAGGGCCAGAGTAGTCACAGGTGCAATTTCCTGAGTATGGACCGGCGATAGATCTAAGTCATGTTCACCGTGGGGACAGGGAGCGGCTACCGTGGTCTCAAAGCCATCGAAGATCAAGTGTCCACGGATATCCGCAATGTAATTCAAGCTCCCAAATCTGACCTGATGGCCAGGGGCATAGCTATCGATGTGCTCTAGATGGCCAAGCGAGTTGGCCCGCATTGCGAAGCCACCGAACACGAAGATTTCTCCAGGGAGAAAGGTTTCCCCTTGGACAACATCGTTGTTAATGATTGAAGGAGCCATCGAGCCTTCTAGGGACGGCACAGTGGAACTCTCAATGAAAGCACCAATGTCGGTGTCAAAACCGGCGGATCTCGGGTTGGGGGTCCCGAACTGTGCGTCTAAGGACGATGGTAAGAGGAGATGGGGGACACAATGTTTACCGAGGTTCAGGCCCTCTCTATGGAGGTAATACCCTACTTCCTGCTTGATTGATCTTGATGAATATGAGTATTACAAGAGTTGATCTACCACGAGATCGTAGTGGCTAAACCCTAAAACCCTAGCCTGTATGACTATGGTTATCCTTCTCCTCCGGACTAAGTCCTCCGGTTTATATAGACACCAGGAGGATCTAGGGTTGCACAAAGGTCGGTTACAAAGAAAGGAATCTACATATTTGATCGCCAAGCTTGCCTTCCACGCCAAGGAGAGTCCCATCCGGACACGGGTAAAGTCTTCAGTCTTTGTATCTTCACAGCCCATCAGTCTGGCCCATGGCTAACAGGCCGGACGCCCGAGGACCCCTTAGTCCAGGACTCCCTCAGACGCCCTCACAATCATACGTGTGTAGCCCCTCTCGCCCCAAGGCCACCTTGCCGGGCAAGAGCGCTACACTTTTCCACCATCAATCAACCAAAGCAGGAGTAGGGTTTTACACCTCGCGGCGGCCTGAACCTGGGTAAAACTGCCCGTGTGATCTCTGTTGTGCTGTGCTACGCTTCTCCGCTCTTTGTGCAACGTGCCCATCCCCCGGCCAAACCAAATGGGGCTCATGGCCCCATTGGTGGTCGTGGTTTCCCATGACACTTTCTAGATGGTTATTCTAGTTTTTCTCAAATACCTGTGTCAACAGAGGATAAAGAAAAAACTACTTTTACTTTCCCTTTCAGTACATTTGCTTATAGACATATGCCTTTTGGTTTATGCAATGCTCCTGCTACTTTTCAAAGTTGTATGATTACTATATTCTCTAATTTTAGTGAAAAGATTGTTGAGGTTTTCATGGATGATTTCTCTGTTTACGGAACTTCTTTTGATGATTGCTTAAGCAACCTTGATCGTGTTTTGCGGAGATGTGAAGAAACTAATCTTTTCTTGAACTGGGAGAAGTGCCACTTTATGGTTAACGAAGGTATTGTATTGGGGTATAAAAATTCCGAAAGAGGTATTGAAGTTGATAAAGCTAAAGTTGATGCTATTGAAAAAATGTCGTGTCCTAAGGATATCAAAGGTATAAGAAGTTTCCTTGATCATGCTAGTTTCTATAGGAGGTTTATTAAAGACTTCTCTAAAAATTTAGGCCTCTCACTAATCTCTTGCAAAAATATGTTCCATTTGTTTTTTATGATGATTGTGTAGAAGCATTTGAAATCCTTAAGAAAGCATTGATATATGCACCTATTGTTCAACCACCTGATTGGAATCTACCCTTTGAAATTATATGTGATGCTACTGATTATGCTGTTGGTGTTGTTCTAGGACAAAGAGTTGATAAGAAATTAAATGTTATCCATTATGCTAGTAAAACTCTAGACAGTGCTCAAAGAAATTATGCTACTACTGAAAAAGAATTTCTAGCAGTTGTTTTTGCTTGTGATAAGTTCAGATCTTATATTGTTGATTCCAAAGTAACTGTCCACACCGATCGTGCTGCTATTAAATACCTTATGGAAAAGAAAGATGCTAAACCTAGACTTATTAGATGGGTTCTCTTGCTGCAAGAATTTGATTTGCATATTATTGATAGAAAGGGAGCTGAGAACCCCGTAACAGACAACTTGTCTAGGTTAGAAAATACTATTGACGACCCACTACCTATTGATGATAGTTTTCCTGATGAAGAATTAGCTATCATAAATGCTTCTCGTAGTGCTCCTTGGTATGCTGATTATGCCAATTATATTTTTGCTAAATTTATACCACCTAGCTTCACATACCAGCAAAAGAAAAAGTTTTTCTATGATTTAAGACATTAGTTTTGGGATGACCCACACCTTTATAAAGAAGGAGTAGATGGTGTTATTAGACGTTGTGTACCTGAGCATGAACAAGAACAAATCTTACACGCAAGTGTCACTCCGAGGCCTACGGAGGACACCATGCTGGCGATAGAACTGCACACAAGGTGTTACAATCTGGTTTTTATTGGCCTACTCTTTTCGAAGATGCTCGTAAGTTTGTCGTGTCTTGTGATGAATGTCAAAGAATTGGTAATATTAGTAGACGTCTGGAAATGCCTATGAATTATTCACTTGTTATTCAACCATTCGATGTTTGGGGTTTTGATTATATGGTACCTTTTCCTTCCTCTAATGGGTATACACATATTTTGGTTGATGTTGATTATGTTACTAAGTGTGTAGAAGCTATTCCAACTAGTAGTGTTGATCATAACACTTCCATCAAAATGCTTAACGAAGATATTTTCCCAAGGTTTGGAGTCCCTAGATATTTAATGACTGATGGTCGTTCACACTTTATTCATGGTGCTTTCCGTAAATTGCTTGCTAAGTATGATGTCAACCATAGAATTGCATTTCCTTATCATCCTCAGTCTAGTGGTCAAGTAGAATTGAGTAATCGAGAAATAAAGTTGATCTTGCAAAAGACTGTTAATAGATCCAGACAGAATTGGTCTAAGAAACTTGATGATGCATTATGGGCTTATAGAACTGCTTATAAAAACCCTATGGGTATGTCTCCATATAAAATGGTTTATGGAAAATCATGTCACTTACATCTTGAACTACAACATGAAGCTTATTGGGCAATTAAAGAGCTCAACTACTATTTCAAACTTGCCGGTGAAAAGAGGTTATTTGACATTAGCTCACTTGATGAATGGAGAACCCAAGCCTATGGGAATGCCAAGTTGTTTAAAGAAAAAGTTAAAAGATGGCATGACAAAAGGATACAAAAGCGTGAATTTAATGTAGGTGACCTTCTCTTGCTATACAACTCTCATTTAAGATTTTTTGCAGGAAAGCTTCTCTCTAAATGGGAAGGCCCTTACATTATCAACAATGCCGGAGGCACCAACCCGAAGGTGGTAAACGGGCAAAGAATCAAACATTATATCTCAGGTACTCCCATAAATGTTGAGACCAATATTAGTAATACCATAACACCGAAGGAGTACTGAAGGGAGACCTACCAGAACATTTCAGACTCTGGAAAGGAATAGGTATGTGGTACGGTAAGTAAACCAACTCCAAAAAAATTCCAATGGCAATTTTACTCCGTTTTGGTATATTTAAAAAATTAGGAATATGAAAAGTAGTCCGAAAAGTGCACGAGGAGTCAACAAGCTGTGGGGGCGCGCCCTACCCCCCTGGGCGCACCTCCCTGGCTTGCGGCCACCTCGTGTGCCATCTGGACTCCATTTTCTTGTGGAACACTTCTTTTGGTCGGTAAAAATTCATTATATAATTTCCCGAAGGTTTTGACCACCGTACCACGAGAAAATCCTCTATTCTTGTGTTTAGCTAATTCTGCAGCAGATTCAGAGCAAGATGTCTTTGCAAGAGTCGATCGGGGAGAGTCGTGTCTCTCACTCGGCACAGGACCCAAGGGCCTACAGCCAAGCTAAACCCTTTGGGTGGTCAACAGAGGAAGTGATGGAGGCCGGCCTTAAAAGAGTAGACGCCATGGAGGAGGACCAAGAAACCACTTCTCGCCTTCAACCAGGAGCTCTGCTTAAGGAGCTTCAGAGCTCAACATTACCAGATTTGGTCATACCTCCTAATGCTAGATTTCTCTCTTATGATAACATGAAAAAGAGTATTGCCTTTTCCCCCGCAGGCAGGAAGCATCCATGGGTGATCGGAGCTCGAGCTATCACGGGCAAACTCCGTAAGGAAATAATGGATCTCAAACAACATGTCAATAGGCTCGAGGAACAAAATCACATCCTGAAGGGTATTATTGCGAAGAATATTGGACCATCACCTCCGAAGAAAGATACCTAAATACATGGGTATGGGTACTCCCCTTGGCTTGTGCCAAGCTTGGGGAAGGTGCCCCGGTATCGTATCACCATCACACATCTTTACCTTTATCGTTTTTCTTAGTTCGATCCTTTTGCTTATATCTTGGTTTAGTAGAATGAAAGTTTTTCGTATGATCTAGCTTTGAGTTTTGCTTTATGTTCCGTTTATTTAATCGAGTCTGAGAGTTATATAATAAAGATTAGTTTTGAGTTGATGGCTTTGCTTTCTTGCTATGGTCTTCAGAAAAAAGAATAAAGAATAAAAGAAATAAAAGATTATATAATGATCTTATGGGAAGAGACGACTTCACATATAAGAAGTGTGTCGCATGAAACTTGTTGTTAGTTGACAAACATAGTTTTGGTCATTGTTGCAATTAATAGGAAGTAATAAAGGAAGAGAGGTCTCGCATATAAATATACAATCTTGGACATCTTTTGTGATTGTAAGCACTCATTAAAATATTATATGCTAAAAGGTTGATATTGGACAAGGAAGACAACGTAATGGGTTATGTTTCTTTATATCCGAATAGAAGTTACATTATTATGGATCCTCCACTATAGGAATCATCTTATTTTCCGTCTGCCATGGCAGACGGCAAAGCCCTCTGCCGTCAGCCGCGGATGGCAAACGTGCCCGGCAAAGAAAGCTACGGTAAACAACTCATTTGCCTTCTGCTTTTGGCCAGTGGATGGCAAAGACCCCTTTGCCGTTGGTGGCAGACGGCAAAGCAGGTGGACGGCAAAGAACAGACGTTACCCACGTTAGGTGGCTAACGGGAGGCTCTATCGTCTGCCAGCTAACGACAAACATGACGCCCCTTTGTCGTCTACCTTGTGACATCAGCAGATGCGTCACTCCACCTAGCTCTTTGCCGTCTGCCACTGACGACAAACCTCTCCAGTCTTTGCCATCTGCCATGGTCGGCAACATGACCAAAATGGGTTAGCTCCCAGGTTGCACAGGTTGCTGCCACATGGCCTCTTTGCCGTCGGTGGCAAACGGCAAAGGGCTCTTTGCCGTCGGTGGCGGACGGCAAAGTGCATGTATTGTTTCAGTTTTTCTGTTTTCTATTATATCCCTGCATTTTCAAAAGACATATATGATATATATAGTTTCAACCTCAAACATAGCCCACATATGCAACAGAACACATAGGGTATTAAAAGATCCAATACATACATAGTTTCACAGAGTTCATCCATATATACATACATAGTTTCACATTGTTCATCAACACGAATGAAAACAAGAACTAAACACTACCAGCCCATCAATGCTGCTTCCATGAAATAATCAAGCATGCAAAAATGGGAGTAAGAAAGTTAGAAGAAGAAGAAGACTAGAAGAAGAAGAAGAAGAAGACTAGAACAACAACAACAACAACAACAACAACAACAAGAAGAAGAAGAAGAAAGAATAAGCAGAAGAAAGAAGAAGAATAAGAATAAGGAGTAGAAGATGTAGAAAAAGAAAGAAGAGAAAAAGGACGAATAAGAAGATATTTTCTTCTTATTTTCTCATCTTTCTTCTTCTGTTCTATCTTTTTATCCTCTTCCTTCTCATTCTCATTCTTCTTCTTTTATTCTTTCTTTTTCTTCTCTTTCTTCTTATATTCTTTTTTTCTCCTCCTCCTTGCTTTTCTTCTTCTTATTCCTTATTCATGTCATTTTAGAGCTAACTCAGGTAATTATGCCATTTTTAGCTAACTAAGTTTATTATGTCAATTTGGAGTAAAATAAGGTAAGTATAGGTCATTTTTGTGCTAACCTAGGTGATGATGCCATTTTTTAGCCAACTTAGGTAAGTATAGCTCATTTTTTATCTAACTAAGGTAATTATGCCATTTTGGAGGAAAATAAGCTATGTATATGACATTTATGAGAGAACCAAGGTTATTATGCCATTTTTGAAATGAATAAGTTAATTATGTCATAAATGAACTAAATAAGCTAATTACGTCATTTTGGAGAATAATTAGCTAAGTACGTCTTTTTTGGGGGGAAAAGCAAAGTATGTGGCATAATGGGGCAAACAAGCATGTACGAAGCTATGTATGCATTTGTTAAGCAAAACACTGGAGAAAACTTACCGTCATCACAACAAATGCGATCAAGATCGCAACTAAGGTAACAATTGATCCAACGGCATAATGATACCAAGCCTCATTATGAATGGCATATTTTCTAATCTTACTAATCTTCAACCGCATTGCATCCATCTTCAAGCGCATTGCATCCATATTCATCTTGTGATCATCGACGACATCGGCAACATACAACTCCAATTTCATCTTCTCTTCTTCAATTCTTTTCTTTTTTTCCTTCAAATACTCGTTTTCTTTTTCAACTAAATTTAACTTCTTGATAAGAGGGTCGGTTGCAATTTCCGGTTCACATACCTCCTAGATAAAAATATCTCTATGTCAACTTGATGGCCATAATTCTAATAAATGCGAAATGCAACAAATAATTATAAAATAGAATATACCACATCCGAATCATAAACCAGGCGAGGGCCGACGGGACGGATATCAAGACCATGGCACTATGTATAACAAACAATCATACAAGTAAGAAAATTATACAAGTAATTATATAAATCAAGTACAACATAAAAAAATCGAATACCTAACATGAACTAACAATATAATACAAATTGAATACCTGGCATGAACTAATAATAATCTTGATCGTCCGGTTCAATAAATTCTCCGCGATCAAATAAATGCATCATCATCATTATCATGAATGATGTTCTCATCGGGTTCAGCGACATCAACATGTGGAAGGCCACCTTTATGTAATCGGTCAAGCATTGACAAGTCATCCACAACAGTAACTTCTTGTGGAAGGCCACCTTCCGACTCTTCTTGTTCTGGCTCAGGGGTGAAGTTGGATTCACTCTCGCTGTCTACTTCAATGTTCTGGGGTGAAGGAGAGTGTTTCTTGAAGCTTTTTTGGAAAGACATGTTTCTTGGAAGAAATCACCTTCATATGTGTCTGGGTTAATGTGAGGTTCATAATCCTCTTCATTGGGGGGAGGTGGTCTAACACATCGCGGCACTTCATAAACGACATCCCAACTCTTATAGGGTGAAACCCTAGAGGGGATATTTTCACACTTGGAAGGGGGAAAGAGGAAGAACACTCAAGAACAGAAGGAACAAATCACTCAAACAAACCCAAATAACACATCTACTAGAGTAGCATACATGAGATCCACAAGTATTCAAGCTAAATTCAAAGAAAATAGCACTACGGTAAAGTTCTTCCCACTCCTAGGAGATGAGGTCTTGATGTTGATCTTCTCCAAGAGGAGGCCTTGATAATCCAAAGGATTCTTCCCAAGATGGGGGCTTGATCTCCAAGAGGAGGGGATACAAGGAGCAAAGCTCTCTAGTGTCTACCAAATACTTTGCTAACCCCTCAAATAAGCAAGGGAAAGAGTTTATATAGCCTAGGGACGAATTGTGAGGGAGAGGGGGATACAAGGGTCAAAACACCCAAGTGCACGCAGGCATACGGAGGGGTCCGGGCACCTGGGGTAAAGTGGCCCGGGCACCCCGGACCGGGCAGACGCACGCGCTCAGGAGGGACCGGGCACCCGGGGCGAAGGGGTCGGGCACCCGGCCTGGACAGGGGCCGGCTGGAGAGTGGCCGGGCACCCAGGGGTCCCAAGCCCGGGCACCCGGATGGCACCAGGCGGCTGGCTGGGAGAGGCCGGGCACCCGGGGGTCCTCCCGGGTACCCGGGAGGCGGCTGGCGGCTAGGCAGGGGCCCAGGCACCTGGGCCAAATGGGCCTGGCACCCGGGGCAGGCAGGGGCGGCGCCCAGGTGGTGGTGGCCGGCACCTGGAGTCAGAGAGGTCAGGCACCCGGGGTGCCTAGGGGGTTTTGCCTTCTCGTGTCCTTCTTCACACTTCTTCTCCGTGTGTGCTTGCATCAGCCTCGCAACTTCTTCATGGGTTTCTTCTTTGTACCTAAGAATGAACAACGTCTCCGTTTGAGGTAGAATCCAATTATCGCGCGAATTCGAACGAGACTCGAAGAGGAAAGAAGTGACCTCATTCTTGATGGCGCGTGCACGTGCTCTTGTCATTGGTCCTCTCGGTGCTTGTGGTGTTGATGGAGTGTCCATGTGGATGGACGAGGGATGCTCCGCATCATCCCCCCCTTGGGAGAGATCCGTCCATGGATCGTGCTCTTCATCACCATGGTACTTGGCCAAGTCTTTGACGTTGAAGATGTCGCTTACGCTGTACTTGTAACGTGGAATGTGGATCTTGTAGGCATTGTCGTTGTAGCGTGTGAGCACCTTGAATGGTCCATCGGCTCTCGGAAGTAGCTTGGACTTGCTTTCCTTGGGGAAGCGGTCCTTGCGGAGATGTAGCCATACTAGATCACCCGGTTGGAATACCATCGGTGACTTGTTGATGTTGAGCTTGGAGGCGAGGAGTTGTACTTGACGCTCGATCGTGGAACGTGTTTCTTCATGCATCTTCTTGAGGTAGGCTGCTCTTGCGCTAGCCTCCATGTTCGCTCGTTCTTGTAGCTATCAGTAGAGGAAGGATGGCCAACGGCGACAAAGGGTTGAAGTCGTAAACAACCTCGAAGGGGGATTTGCCGGTGGTAGAGTGTCTTGCTCGGTTGTAGGCATACTTGGTGATGGATAAGCACTCCTCCCACTCCTTGATGTTCTTCTTAATCAACACGCATAGGAGAGTGTCGAGCGTTCGGTTGGTGACTTCTGTGGCCATCGGTTTGAGGATGATATGCCGTGGAGAAGAGTAGCTTGATTCCGGGCTTGGCGCATAACGTCTTCCAAAAGTAGCTTAAGAACTTAACATCTTGGTCCACCACAATTGTCTTCGGCACTCCGTGTAACCTTAAGATTTCCCTACAAAAAAGATTGGCAACATGTGAAGCATCGTCTATCTTATTGCATGGGATAAAATGAGCCATTTTAGATAATCGGTCCACAACAACAAATAAAGAATCCTTGCCATTTCGAGTCCTAGGTAATCCAAGCACAAAATCCATGCTAATTTCTTCCCATGGTTGATGTGGAATAGCTAGTCGCATATGTAAACCGTGGGATTGAGATAGTGACTTAGCTTTGCGGCATGTAGAGCACCGGTTGGTGAAGCGTGAGACATCGTGAAACATCTTGGGACAAAAGTAGTTCTTGGAGAGCGTCCCAAAAGTCTTGCCTCGTCCAAAGTGTCCCATGAGTCCGCCTCCATGAGCCTCTTGCAAAAGTACCAAACGAAGAGAAGACTCGGGAATGCATAGTTTGTTAGCTCTCATTAGATAACCATCTTTGATATAATATCATTCCCAAGATGTATGCGTCACACACTTAGCAAAAGGAGTAGCAAAAGTCACATCATGCTCATCCAAATCTTTGATATGTTCAAATCCAACAACATTCAATTCAAGTTGAGTAATTAACATGCATTTGCGGGAAAGAGCATCCGCCACAACATTCTCTTTGCCCTTATTGTACTTGATCACATAGGGGAAAGATTCAATAAATTCACTCCATTTAGCATGCCGTTTATTCAACTTGGTTTGGCCCTTAAGGTACTTAAGTGTTTCATGATCGGTATGTATGACAAACTCATGTGGGCGAAGATAATGTTCCCAAACATGCAACACACGCACTAAAGCATACAATTCTTTGACATAGATGGGATAGTTAAGTTGGGCACCGAAAAGTTTTTCACTAAAGTATGCAATGACTCGCTTTTCTTGCATCAAAATGCCACCAATTCCGTTACTAGTCGCTTCAGAATGAACCTCAAAAGTTTTGTCAAAGTTAGGCAAAGCAAGAATTGGAGCATGAGTAAGCAAAGATTTGAGCTCATCAAATGTGGTAGATTGCAAAGGTCCCCAAACAAAGGGTGCATTTTTCTTACTCAAGGCGTGCAACAGTGCGGCAATAGTGCTAAAGTCTTTCACAAAGCGACGATAGAAACCCGCAAGGCCAAGGAAACTACACACTTGTTGCAAATTTCTGGGTTGTGGCCAAGTTTTAATTGCTTCAATTTTAGACTCATCAACATGGACACCCTTTGAAGAAACAACAAAACCCAAGAAAACAAGCTTGTCAACACCAAATGTGTATTTTTCCATATTGGCATAAAGACGTTCTTTTCGAAGAGCTTGCAAAACGGCCCTAACATGATTTACATGATCTTTGATGGATTTGCTAAATACAAGTATGTCGTCGAAGTAGACCACAACAAACACTCCAATGTATGGACGAAGCATGAAAGTACCGGGAGCTTCCGCTAAACCCATAGCCAACTAACCACTCGTACAAGACAAATTTAGTTTTAAAAGCGGTTTTCCATTCGTCACCCTCTTGTATGCGGATTTGATAGTAACCACTTTTGAGATCAATTTTTGAGAAAATAGTGGCACCGCTAAGATCATCTAGCATATCGTCAAGGCGAGGTATGGGGTGCCTATAACGAACGGTGATAGCGTTGATGGGTCTACAATCGGAGCACATGCGAAAACTACTGTCTTTCTTAGGCACAAGGATAACCGGAACGGCACAAGGACTTATGCTTTCTCGTACATGACCGTTGTCGATGAGTTGTTGTACTTGCCATTGGATCTCCTTAGTCTCTTCCGGGTTGACGCGGTATGGAGCCTTGTTAGGAACAGGTGATCCGGGGATGAGCTCGATCAGTGTTCAATGCCATGTAGAGGAGGAACAATGGGAGGTAGCTCATCGGGAAAGACATCCGCGAATTCCTGCAACAAGTTAGAGAGCACTAGAGGAAGAGGGTTAGGAGTGTTAGTTTTTGCCACCTCATCTTTGCATAGTAGGACATAGTGGATGACACTCGATGGGTTCTCACACTTCTCTCATCTCTCTTTTGTGGCTAGAAGGACTAAGTTTTTTCTCTTGGCGAAGAGTCACTCAATTTGGGCTCGTGGCGCTCACTTTCTTTGTGGTGGTTCACTCTCTCACTAGTATCTCCCCGATGTGTGGAAGCTTGCTTGTCGGCGATCACTTGGCTTGGTGACATTGGTCATAGCACGTGCTCCTTGCCCTTCATCTTGAAGCTATAGTGGTTTGTACGTCCGTTGTGGATGACGCCGTGGTCGAATTTCCAAGGTCTTCCCAATAGAAGATGGCACATGGACATAGGACCACGTCGCACTCCAAGGTGTCCTCGTAGGCGCCGATATTGAAGGAAACTTGCATCATATGCTCCACTTGAATGGTGCCGGAGTCGCTCAACCATTGCACCTTGTAGGGATGAGGATGCTTCTTTTTGGCCAATTGCATCTTGGAACATAGCTCTTCACTTGCCAAGTTGCGGCAACTTCCTCCGTCGATGATGACTTTCACGGAACGCCCGTTGATGTCAGCCTTGGTGTGGAAGATGTGGCACCGTTGGTCTTGTTCTTGGTGGTGTTGGAGCGTCAATACCTTGGAGACCACGAGAAAGGGACTTGAGTCGTTATCACAAAAGACTTGATCATCTTCATCTTCGTTCACGCGCCGGTGCATGGCCACGTGCTCAAGGGCTTCCATTTCTTCTTCACTCATGGATTCGTATGTGCCATCATCATTGAAGATCATGGTTCACTTTTTGGTGCATTCGAAGGACTTGTGTCCGCGCCCACCACATGTGAAGCACTTGATAGAACTTGTCCCGACGGGGTCATTCGGTGGCGCCGAAGATGAGGGAGTCTTGGATTTTTATGTGCTTGCCGGAGGACGAGTCGAGGAAGGCGTAGCTTTCTTGGAACTTGACTTGTCGCCGGTACTTGGTGATGCTCTAGTTGTGGTAGGAGGTGTCAAAATTGCGTGAGCTTGAGTGTAGGAGCCGTAGGTCTTGGACGAGTACTTGGTGTATTTGAAGTCATGTTGCACTTGTCGCTCGGCCTTGGTCGCTTGATGAAATAGCTCGAGAAGGTTTGAGTATGGTTGGAAGTCGGCAATCCGCTTGATTGGGTGGTTGAGGCCATTCAAGAAGCATGCCATAGTTTGCTCGTCATCTTCCTTGACATTGGCTCTTATCATGGCAACCTCCATTTCTTGGTAGTATTCTTCCACCATCTCCGTGCCTTGCTTGAGGAGTTGCATCTTCTTGAAAAGATCACGGGTGTAGTGTGTAGGCACGAAGCGAGCTTTCATGGCATCCTTCATTTCCGTCCAAGTTCTGATTGGTGGTTCGTCTCTTGTTTGTCATCGCTTGATCACTTGTTCTCACCAAATGGGGACGTTGTCTTGAAACTCGAGGGAGGCCATGGCGATCTTCTTTTCCTCGTCGTAGTTGTGAAGGTGGAATATCTTGTCCACCTTCAATGCCCATGATAGATATTCTTCGGGATCATTGCTTCCACAGAACTTGGGCATGGTGAACTTGAGCTTGCCGTAGCGGAGTTCTTCATCATAGTCGTGGTTTTGATGTCGCTCTTGCCGTGGAGGAAGGTCCTCAAATGCTCGTTCCTCAAGATGTCACTCTTGGCATGGAGGAGGGTCTTGAAGCACTTGTTCCACTTGGTGTCGTTCTTGTCGTGGAGGAGGACGAGGAATATGCACTTGGTTTTGCCTTTCTTGTTGCTCTTCGCATTGGGCGGCTTCTTCTTGTCGTGCTTGACAAAGTGCTTCCTCTTGTTCACGCACTTGGCGGTTGCGCTCGTCGACGGCTCTAGTGGCCTAGCGGAGTGCGTGTTGTGCTTCGAGTGCTTGTGCCTCACACTCAGGTGCTTGTGCTTCACGGCGCTCTTGTGCTTGTCGGAGTGCATCACCGTCTTGAGGTACTTGACGTTGGACATGTGGAGGTATTTGCTCTTGCTCCATTGCTTCTTGTTCTTGTCGTCGTGCCCTATCACGTGCTTGAACTCGATCTTGTAAGCCATTACCATGGAATGGATTTTCTTGAGCTTGGCGACCTTGGGGATCATCCCGTCCATGAAAGCGGGCTCGGGGAGGACCTGTATCATAAGAGGAGTAGTCCAAAGATTGCCGAATTGAGCGGCGGCTTGAGTGGCGCCGTCTTGGCGAAGAGGTTGAGGAAGACTCGCATCTCACGATCATGTAGCGGAATTCTTCCATTTGTGTGGTGAACTTGGCGTCGATGTAGTCGCGGTTCCTTGCTCCGATTGACGAAGGTCGGTGGCGAGTTGCTCCATGCGTTCACCCAAGGCTTCACTTTCTTGATGTAGAGCTCATTGTGCGATGAAGAAGTGGTTCTTGGTGACGTAGTCGTGATCATCACCTTGCTCCCTGAAAAGTGGGTTCGCCGACAAACTTGGCCTATCCATCATAACCAAGTGGGGTGAGTAGGAAAATGAGAGAACAATACCGAAGTTACCTTTTCAGAGGATTGTGGATGTATCAAGTATCGCTCAATGTAATGCCACAATAGGAGAATTGGTACCGGGTTTGTTTCTCACACCTAGACAAGTAAAGCTTATGGAGTAGTTCGGTTAGGATGGTGGCAAAAATTTCAAGCAAATTTTAGTCAAGATATCGAGGAGGTTGAGAAGGTTCACAAAATTGCAAGTAAAGCAAATAGATCAAACCCAAGAATATCACTAGGAACACACACACAAACGATAGATGGGATCCGCACAACCAAGGAGTGAGCTCAAAATGTGTAACCACGGAAAATGCTCTCGTTGTACGGATGCTAGAGAGACGCTAGCTCAATTGCTCAAATGGGCATGATACGCTTGTGCACCAACCTATAAGAGAAACATGCCGTCTTCAATCCCAACTATGCTATGTATGGTGACCAAGATGATATGTCGATGAAAAATGGCTCAATGCTATTGCTTACGAGCTCTTTGTTTCTCCTCTTTTACTTGAAAGCTTTTCTTTCTTTCTCTTTTTTTTCACTATGCTTGATGCTCGAGCCAAATATGATATGAGACAAGTATGTAAGATATGCACGGGAGAGACTTAGGGCACAATGATGATAGCAAGATCACTATGGTCACTACAAAAAAATACACTTCCGTGATGATACGTGTTTGTCATAGTAGGTCACGTTTTCTGTCATGCATGTACATCCATGACAATTTTATGACAGAATCGAGATAGTCATACCTGTGCTGTCGTAGAAGTGTTCCATGACATTACCAAAATTATCATCACGGAAGTGTCCACCTCCATGACGATAAATCACACGTCACAGAAGTGCTTTCGTCAAGGGTGACCGACACATGGCATCCACCGTAATAGAATGTTGTTAAGCTATCGGGTCCGGTTTTGGATCCGATAACCCGTTAACAACCCCGACCAATGGGGATTTTCCACGTGTAAAATCATCATTGGCTGGAGGAAACACGTGTCGGCTCACCATTGGGACAGATGTCATCCACTCATTGGACCCATAGCGCCTATGATACGTCGACACGTGGCACGGCCCAATAGAGGCCCATTCCTATGAAAAGTCCGGCCCGTTTGACTTGGTCAAAAGGTGGCGGGCCGGCCCCCGGCAAGCCTGTTAACGGCCTGTTCGCATATATCCCATTTACAGCCCGCTAACCCAGGGCCCGTTTACGGCCTATCCGAATTAGGCCCAGTAGCGTCATCTCGGCCGTCCAATATAATTCCAGCCCGTTTTAACTTCCGGCCCATGTATGGCCCATGACGTCTTTCGGCCCATATGAGGCCCTTAGTAACTCTCGGCCCATTAACGACCCGTGGTAAAACTGGCCCGTAATGAACAGTGTATCACTTTATACCCATTAACGGCACGTGGTGAAACTGGCCCGTAATGAACACTGTATCACTTTATACCCATTAACGGCCCATTATTCCGTTGGGCCGTTTCCAGCCCATGTTATCTTTCGGCCTTCTCAGGGCCCATTTATTCTTTGGCTCATTTCCAGCATTCGTTTACTTACGGCCCGTTACTGTCATTTTCTGCTTGTGGGCCAAATTCAGCCCGTGGTTACAGTCGGCCCGTTTGTGGCCCGTTAATACGTTGGGCCGTTTTCATAGCGTCATCAAATATGGCCTATTAACGACGGCCTGTTATGGTCGGCCCATGAACGGACGATTTCAACTCTAGCCCATTTACGGCCGTAATGTGGTCTGTTATTGGCCCATGTTTGGCCAACCGATCATACGGCCCGGAGAAGGCCCATTGATGATACGGCCCGTAGAAGGCCCATTGTGTATACGGCCCGTATAAGGCCCATTGTTTCAACGCCCCGTAGAAGGCCCTTTGTTTCTACGGCCCGTAGGAGGCGCATGTTAACTATAGTAAATATGTAGGCCATGGTTATTGTGGCCTAGTTTTAAAAAATAGGTTATTGAGGCCACTAGCAAACCGCGGAAAAAGAACTGCACTGATTGCAAGAAAACAAATAAACAAGACAATAAGGAAATAAATTAGCAAGCAACTTACGCTAGGCTATCACGGCTATTACACATATTACATCCACTGGGCATCAAAGTTCGCCACCAGTGCAAATATAGGGAACAAAGCAGCATATAAACGCCGCAACAAAACAACTCCAGAACTGAAACCACTTCAGAAGAGCTCAAGAAAAAATATCCTGGGTACCCATAAAGCTGGAAAGATGCTTAGCAAGCTTATTAACTTTCTCTTGTTTGGCGCTTAAATCCTCCAGCACTTGCTGTTGCACCAGAAAATATGCATCTGAATTCTGCAGGGACTTCCTCAGTCCTTCGGCTTCCTGTCGCATAACATCTGATCGATGTCTTTCAACTTGAAGTTGAGACTCAAGAAGCCGAACTGATTCAGGCAGCGAGTTCGAAGAGCTGGTGCCAGCAATAGTATCCAGTAACACGAACACTACATCAAGACAGGACTTTGGGGTTGTCTCAGTGTCTTCAATATAGTTTTTATCAGCTTTCTTGGAGATCAACAGGGATGTCTCACTATCTTGAACCTTATCTGCATTACTTCCTTTACCATTGCATAACGGGGTACTCTTCTCCAATATTTTATCCGCGTTCTAAAAGAGAAACAAACAAACACATCACAGGTTTACAATGTAGTATATGAAACTCATTTTGGTAAACCAGTTCAGTAGTAAGGTGGACAGGATAACAGCATGAAACAAACATATATCTATGTAGTATGGTCACTATATGGTCTATATCATTCTAGTTTATGTTGCCAAATCAAGATAGATACAGTTTGAATCATATCTATTTAAGACAAAGCAGCATAGACAGAATATAAGTGTGGGAAACTACACAGCAATAACAACACTTGTAATGTGCATGGTATGAGAACATAATTGTTCATTCATTTGAAACTGAAATCAACATAGAGCAAGTTACAATAGCAAACACGTTAAACAAACAGGTTTAAAACATACCTGTTGCGCCATTGGAGTTTCAATTGCATCCTTCAAATTTGAAATTAGTTGGTATGTGTAAATACAGTGATGCAAGAGCAAAGTAGTATGAACCATAGCTACGTAACCTGACCTGAGAACAATTCTTATTCTACTTTAAGCGTTGACTTGGGGTTCGGAGTGGTGGTCCTCGTGCTTTGGGCACTGCAGTTGCCTTACTATCTGCTCGTGTTTGGGTGGTCTGTGGTGGAGACGGTGCTGTATCAACGGGAACTGGGTTACTATCTGCTGGGGTTGGGGTTAGAAGGGGTGTAGCTGGCTCTCTGTCCAACTGGGTAGGGGAACAATCTGTGTGAGTCTGGGTTATGTGTGGTGGGGCTGGTTCTTGGGCAAGTACAACCGTGGTTCTATCTCCATCGACAGGTAGCATGATCTTTTCTGAAGACCGTGTTTTTACTCCCACAGATACTGCAATCACCCCCTCCAAGTGAAATGGCTGATAAACAAGAAAAGCAATTGATGTACAGACATTGTAAGATAGACAGGTGCAATGGATAGTAGGGAAGAAAACAAGGCATGAAATAATTCACATTTATGTTGTCTAACCAAATAGAATAGCAGGACATAATTTCACATATATGATGGCTAATTAAACAGGATAGCATGACACAATTTCACATGTATGATGGATAACTATACAGGATAGAATGACATACTTCAAAATATGATGACTATGTAAGCAGGATGACATGATATAACTATACGATGTGTCTATTAAAGTGGTTGGCATGCCATAAATCACAAACATGCCGCCGATGGAAACATGATGGCATGATATAATTCACGGATAGAATGACATAATTCAAAATATGATGACTATGTAAACAGCATGAGATGATATAACTATATTATGTCTTTAGAAAATGGGATGGCATGCCATAATTCAGATACATGCTGTCTATGTAAACATCATGGCATGATATAATTCAAATATATGATTTATATACTAAGAAAGTGAGCAGAGGGCAATCACATATATGATGTGTCAACTAAGGAGATCGCATTCAATATCGTGTATATGATGTAAAAACTAAGCATTGCAATGCAACATATGCATGATATGAGTAATATAACCCTGCCAAGTTTGAGCATACACCTCAGGGAGATAATAGGACTGGTCATCTGCCTCTGAATCCTCCTCTGAAGAGCTATCTGTAACCAGCAAGATATCTGCTTCAGCAGGTAATTGTCTGCTCTGAAGACCTTGTTTTCACTCCAGATTTCTCCATCACCAATTCAAATGGCTGATGCACAGGAAGAGCAGTTGAATATACAAACATTGTCGACAAAAGCAATGAGAAATACAAAAAAAGGACGACATGATATAATTCACATATATGACGCTTGGCTAAACAGCATGGCATTGCATAATTCACATATATAATGCCTTGCAACAAGATAGCATTGCATTATTCACATATATAATGTCTTGCAACAAGATGGCATTTCATAATTCACATATATGGTAATTAGACACTAAACAGGTGGCATTCACACAAAGCATGTCTAAACTAAGCAAATGACATAGCAATGCAAGATACCATACCCACGATATGAGCAACATAACCCTGCCAAGTTAGAGCATGCACCTCGAGGGGGGGAATAGGACTAGTCACCTGTCTCTGAATCCTCCTCTGAGGAGCTATCTGTAACCAGCAAGACATGCGCTTCGTCAGATAGCATTGTCTACTCTGAAGACCTTGTTTCCACTCCAGATTTTTCCATGACTGTGCCGAATGGCTGATGCAGAGGAAGAGTAATCGAATGTACTAAAATTGTTGACAAATTTAACACGTGATAAAAAATGATGTCATGATATAATTCATATATAAGATGACAGGCTAACCAGGGTGGCATTGCAAAATTCACGTAAATGATGCCTGGCTAAACAAGATGGCATTGCATGATTCACATATACGATAAAGAAACTAAACAGATGAGATTGACACAAAGCATGTCTAAACTAAGCAGATGATATCTTTGATGTATACAGTAAGCAATGCAAGGCACCATATGCATGATATTACCAACATCAGCATGCCAAGTTAGAGCGAAGACCTCATGGGGTAAATAGGAGTGGTCTTCTGCTTCTGAATCCACCTCAGAACAGTTATCTTCGTCTTGATTACGATCCGAAATGGGTGGAGGGGGCTGCCTTTGCGCCTACCATGGAGCGACGTCTGCATGAAATTTTATTGCCACACAACTCTTTTGCTCTACATGTTTAGTTCCATTGTGTACAATAACTGACATGCATAGGAATAAAACATAGTGAGATTATGTAAGGAGTGCATGCACAAATCTAGAGTGATGGTAGCAAACTGCGGATAGACCCAAAACTAGTGATAGCAGGCAGATATAGCTTTAGTTAAAAAATACAGATAATGGCTCCCTTAATGTTTGTTTGCACCCAACACGAAACTCATAGTAGACACCCGAGATTAACTAGATAGTAGACAAATAGTACTGATTGCTGCCCCAATATGTACCCCACAACCATTTAAAAACTCAAGTTTCAGCATAAGTTTGGACCTGACTCGGAGTCTAATAGGTGAACACGACGATAAAGTAGCATGTCATCATATTAAGCGATGCATAACCTAAGTAGACACGGAAGAGTGCGACCTCTCTTGCGGACCCGTGTAGTCCTCAAGGTCATCTGCTCAGTTGATGGTGGTAATGCAGTTGTCGTGGCTACCAGCGGTGGGGAAGAAGATCTGAGGCGGCGAAAGACAGTCTGGAGAGCGGATCCCTGCTGTGGTGAACACTTCCGTCGTTGGAGCAGCTGAGCTGGGGTGGAATACAGCACCGCAGGAGCAGGACAAGCCACACAAGGTTTTCTTTGACACATATCTGTAACAGAAGTAATTGTGTAAGGGCTTGTTTGAATTTGAGGATTCTAACAATGCAGGGATAGGAAATAGACAGCAATAGGATAGGAATGCGCGTGCAAAACAAAGAATTTAAAAACACAGGATTTCTGCCAATCTGGGTGTTTGGTTCAGAAGAATTGGAAGAACACAGGATGCAAAGAAGCATGGTGAGATTAAGTCAAACCACAAGAAAACGTACGATTATAATGCTATTATGCTACTATCTCTTAGTCTTGTGCTTCATGAATAGGAATTTGAAAAGGAGGACAAGTGGAAATTAAAATTCCTACAGTTTTTCTTTCAAGGAGACACTAAAGGAACAAATCCTACAGTTTTCCTTTGCTCCATTCCTTTGCACCAAATTCATGAAAAGTAGTACCCTAGGAAACTTTCCAATTCCTATGTTTTTCATTCACTTTTCCTTTCAAGCACTGGCGATTCTAGTAGGCAGGCTTGAGCAAGGAAAAGCCTACACTAAAAAAATGATTTTGTGCTACTTCTATTACTTTGGACCCAGGCCACTGCCCTACTAGCTCAGCTCCTAGGGCCATCGACAAATGCACAACTCAAACATGCAGAGATAAATAATGATGGCGTTCAAGAGAGTCCATCACGGATAGCTAAGTTGCCTGGTACCTCACTGCTTGTCATATAGTAGGATAAAATAATCGTATTTCCCGTTACTCTGTGTGCTCAGTGGACAATATATATAACATGTAGAGTAAAAAAGAGATGCAACAAGTGTACAACCTCTTTGGTGAGGCCATGTCGATCTCAGCGTGATTGGGTTGGCCGGTGAGGATGCTCCGACTGACTTGGCTGTCAGAGGAGAGGAAGAAGATCTTAGGCGTCTGGAGATGGAGCCCGAGGTACTGCTCCGCTGTGATGGAGGGTTTCGTCGTTTGAGCAGCTTCGGTGAGTTGTACGACGCCGAGGCTGAAGCAGGACAAGAGAGACAACGTTAACCTGAGTGGAATTCTAATAGCATGTCCAATAGATGACGTAAAATACATACACATGTCCGCGTCCGATGAAGTCAGGGCATCACATGACTGGGCACCGACGAGGCGAAAGTCATCCCCTTCATCGACACATCCTGTTGGTCACACCAACATGGTGATAGTACTCGTGATCGGGTTTCGGCGAAACAAGGCCACCCACATCATACTTACATGAATATCACAATGCATATGGATGAGCAACACATGACGACGACCATCAGCGCAGTTTAATCGGAGGTATTCTGTGGGATCGACCCCATGGATGTAATTAACCGGTTGCTTGCAAACGCACCGGGAATCGGCGAACTACACCATCTCTTCAGTCAGATACTCCTTAAACGCGATGCAGAAGGCAGAAGGACATAACCACAAAGTGCTAGATGCAAAATACATCAGCCGCTCATCTCTGAACTTAACTGTCGAAACTGAATTTAACTGTCGAAACTGAACTTAACTGTCGAAATTGAATTTTGCTGTCGAAACTGAATTTTACTGTCGAAACTGAACGCACTAGAGGTGAGGCTACACGTCAGTCGACTGACTTTTTCATCTCTGGTCAGTCGATTTTGCAGCCGTTGGATACGAAATCAAGGGCGTGCAGTTCATCTTCCACCTCCACCCCCCTGAGCCGCCAGCCACCACCGGCCAAACAGCCGCCCCCGGCGCCCGCGGCCAGCGGTGCGCCGCCCCGCCCGCCCCGAAAACACTCCCCACCGCCGGTACGCCGCCGCCCCGGCCATCCCTCTAGGCCCCCCCGTGCCGAGCTTTTTCTCCGGCGATCCCCACGCCACCGCCCCACCACCGCCGGGGACCACCGCCCCCACCCTGAACCCTAAGATAGATAGTGGGGCACCTCTCCGGCGAGCCCCCCTCCCCGCTGCGGCTGGTTCTTCCTTAACTCCGGCGAGCCCCCCACCCCCTGAAAGTCGACTGACCCAAAAGTCGATTCAGTCGACTGAAGTGTAGCTAAATCGGAGCAGCATCGCAAGCAAGGGCAAGAGCGAGAGCAGCAGCAAGAGCAAGAGCAGACAAGGCAGGGGACTGAGAGCAAGAGCAGAGCAGCAGCGCAAGCGAGAGCTAAAGCAGCAGCAGCTCCTACTGATGTGGACGTCGCCGTCGAGGGAGCCACACCATGGAGGAAGTGGTCGGCGACGCCGTCGTGGATGGAGTCACGCCGTGTCGGCTCGGGACCGAGCGCCGGCAGCACCGTGAGATCGAATCAAGAAGAAAATGCGGCGATTAGTGTACAACCTCTTTGGTGGCACCGATTAGGCTGCAGGTTCATCCGGGGAAATGGTGTTGATGATGCTCTTTCGGTGGTGCAGTTGAAGACGGCGGTGTGGGAATGGAGGTGGCGCCAAAGACGAGGGGAACATCGGGGCAGCTCCTTGGAGGTGGAGGACGGGGTGGCTGAACCGGCGGGACGACCAGATCGACGACGGATCCTCATCCGGTATGGTGGATGAGGGACGTCGAGGTGTTGCTGTGGATGACGTCATCGGCGAAGAGGCTCCGACTGGGTGGCGGACGGAGGAGGGTGTGGGGCTTCGCGGGTTTTCCTGGCCTCGGTGTACGAATGGGTGGACAGATGGGATGGGAGTGGGGAACCATGGCTTAGGGACGCGCTTGTCTGAAATGTGGGGTAAGTTACGAAAGTACCCCCATCGATTTGAGGCGGTTCTTTCAGTTCAGGGGTATCACGGGCATTTCGTGTGTCGGGATTTCACAGGAGGTTGGAGTTTTCGCGCCCGTTGTAATTTTGGAATAGCAAGGCGCGGGTTGAGATGGAGGGTGTTGTCAGAGCACAACGAGACAAAGACATTTCTTAAATATTTCGGGCTAACAAGGCGCGGGTTAAAATTTCCGGACAAGCCTAACGTGTACTGTACCAAATCAATTCGCAGTACAAATGTCATTCAAAACTTTGAATTCATGTTATGTTCAATTAAAATATTTCGCTACGTGTATAATGCATGCAACCTACTACTCAAATGAACGTTTTAGTGCATTCCAAACGTATATACTACCGCTTGAATATGAACTAAATTTGAATTCGTTTCTCTATTTGAATAAGATCTACAATAATGATTGTTGTGAATTCAAAGCATTTGAATTCGTTTCTCTGTTTTAATAAGATCTACAATCATCATTATTGTCAAGTTAAACCATCGTTTGTGTATTATCTTCACAGCACACCACATGATTAGTCTCGAGTTACATATGAACTATGTGTACTATATGAACTCGAACTCGATTTTTTGAATCCACTTTATGTTGATTTCAAATCATAGTACATTTCAAGCTCTAGCTAGATCTTCACAAACTAAACCATGTCTCATATGTATAATGTGTTTATCACATTATGTATGGTGCCCCGCCCCCTACGCCTACAAGTATTTAGTTGTAAGCTGCAAACGCCACACATTATCACAAATTCAAATAAAATATGAGACTGTTCGATGTATAGTATGGTTTAGATTGTTCGACATTTAGCTGTGAGTTGCAACCGCCATGCATTATCACATTATGGTATAACATGTGCAAAACCACAACACGCGTATCACCGCTATATTCATGCATGCATATGTTTAAAACACTATGATCTCCTATTCAAATATATGAATCCACTTTCATATCAAATTATGATCTTTGTTAGTCTCTTACACCCACACAATCCTCTAACCTTTGTAGCTACCACTAACTTTCTCTCGTGCATGCACACGCCCTCCTTGCCCTCCCCCTCCCTCAGCATTCTATCCATCGCACACATTCATTTTTTTTCTTTAGGCCGTTCTCCCACGGTCTCCACAACTCCTTTCCGACACACACCGGTCGATAAACCTCTCCAGCGATGTCTGCCTACAATATACACACGCACCTTCAATCTCCTCCTTTATGTGTCCTTGCCTCGTGTCTCTCATACGGTCCCACACACATGTAAACTCTCGCCCCTCTTTTCATCGATCTCACAACCGCACACTCCTCCCCCTATGTAGCTAGTAGTTGGGCCTCTCGCACCACCTCCTAGCTCCATTCTCTCTATCTATCCGTCTCGCCGGGCCTTATTTGCCTCTAACAAATGGACGTACACCGACCGATCTCCCGCTATACATATAGCTAGCTAGGTCCTTATAACTCGTTTTCCCCACACGCCGATCGATCCACCTCATTAGTTATGTCTCTTCCTTCCTCCGACAAACAACAATTGATCTACCGATCTAGTTAGGTTTGCTTACCAAACACATGGTTCGCCTTCATCATCCATGGATGCGTCCCGACAGATCTATCACGCACAGGCACACACAGAAACACATCCCAACTCTTATTGATAATATTGTAGTTCCACCCTTAGTTTGTCTAGTAGGCCTCTCCCACCATCTTCGAGAAGCAACTCCATCACCCATCCAGCACTCTACCCATCTCCCTCCCTCTCTCTCTCCTCTCTCTCTCTCTCTCTGTCCCATCCTATTTCCCGTCCTTCAGTTATGTATGGATGTGGACCGATCTCCCTCAAGACATAGCTGGGTCTCTCCTTCTCAACACAATATACGAGTCGTTCTACCTCTATAGTTAGGCCTCTGCCTACCCCTCCCCTCACCCCCCTCCCACACACACACACACCGATACATCGAGCGCTCTAGTCATGTCTCCCTACTACACACAAACTTGACCTGTGCCCTCTGACGTTTCGGTAGATCAGTCGCCCTATATCTTTGACTTGCACACACACACACAATTTCGATGGCTCTCTTCATCGATCTCGCACCCACCCACTTGATCCTCTCTTTGACTCTATCGATATCTATGACCCCTCCTCTCTTCTCGTGGATCGCCCGGCCCTCTATATATGATATGGATAGGCCTCCATTTCACACACATTCCATGCAAAATTTTGTTTGAGATGTCATCGACACATATTCCCACAAATACGTTCATGAAATCAACCTCCCCCCCCAAAAAACTAAAAACACTCACGAACGCACAAGCCATTTGTCTAGGTTTGTATCTCTCACACACACCCACGTAGGTGGGGGACGTGCACGAAGAGAAGAGGTGCACGCACGGCGCACGTACTCCCGTCTCTTTCCCAACCACACCCGCGTGGGTACACGGTGGAGCTCATTTCTGTACGAAAAGGCAGCCCACGTGGTAATTTTACACGTGTACTGGTTGTCCACTAGATGGAGGGAGGATCGTCTACCATGGGTGAACAAACAAATTGCGACTTGACGCATTATGTTAAAAAAGAGGCAAACCATGTGGGGCCTACCTTAGAGGGAAGGCTCTATACACTGGAGTACTTTTGATGTGTCCCGTCAACTCGCAGAACAAGGAGAAGCTTGCTTAGTACGCCGTCTCCCCTGCCCATGGGTGCGGTGGCTCGCAGGATGAGGTGTAGCTTGCTTACTAGTAGTAGTATTGTACGCCTTACGCCCGCTCCCTCGCCCACGCGCGTGGTGGCTTGCAGGATGAGGAGAAAATTTTACTACTCCCTCCGTTTACTCCTCGTCCCTACTACCTTGGTTAGAGAGATTATCATATTGTTTGGAATATATATATCCTTTAGTAGATTTCAGTATGAACTACTAGTACATACTCCAGACACTGATGCATATAGACGTATTTTACAGTGTAGATTCACTCATTTTGCTCTGTATGTAGTCCATATTGAGGCCCTGTTTGGTTCATAAGTCCTAGGACTTTTTCTAGTCCCAACTAAAAAGTCCCTCCCTGTTTGTTTTCAGGGACTAAAAAGTCCCTAGTCCCTCCCTAGAGGTTTTTGAATGACCATGTTACCCCCAGTATACAGGAAAAAAAACAACCAAACAACACCATGGGGTGCCGGGGCAATGGCTGCAGGGAGGGGCATTGTTGGAAAAGTCCCAAAAAAGACTCTTCTTGAGAGTCTTCTTCATTAAGTCCCAAAAAGGAAGTTTTAGTCCCTAGTAGTCCCTCCTGTTTGGTTAAAAAGTCTCTAAGAGGGACTTTTTCTAGTCCCTACACTAAAAAGTCCCTGGAAACAAACACCCCCTGCGTAAAGTTGAGACACTTATTTTGGAACGGAGGGAGTACATATTTGCTATGATCTGTCAATCATTGAGATGCAATAGGATGCATGTTAGTCTCCTTTGTATTTGATGAAATGTTGCAACGGGCAACCTTGGACGCAAGATACATGTAACAGAAGATGGAAGCTTCATAGCATTGTACTATCTCGCTGATAAATTACAATACGTACTATACTAGTACTTCCTCCGTTCCTAAATATAAGTCTTTGTAGAGATTTCACCATGAACCACATACGGATGTATATAGATGCATTTTAAGTGTAGATTCATTCATTTTGTTCCGTATGTAGTCCACCTAGTGGAATCTCTACAAAGACTTATATTTAGGAACAGAGGGAGTACAATGTAACGAGTTAGGTGTCACACGGTGTCCAGAAAATATGGTGATAGTGTGAGGTGGGCCATGTAATCACTGAGCCTGCGTGTTTTCACTGCTCTTGCACTCCTCCGCCGTAAGAATGGAGAAAATTGTAATCTAGTAGTACCTCCTATCACCGAAAGCGTGCGACATCGAGCAGTCCTACCACCTCAGTAATAATGACCAATGAGCCGTCAAATCACATAGACTCAACAGTAAGTTGGACGGACGAAGCAACCATCACTCTTGAATCCGCTTCTCCCTTCAACGCAGGCGCCAGAGAGAGGTCGCGTCCGCTCTTCCCGGGCATGAATGCGGCACTGATTCTGTAGAGCGGCACTGACCGTTTCGGGCGGGAAGCGTGCACGGGCGATGGAGAGGCATTGGGTGGGCCAGGCTGGTCAGGAGCGGGCGTGGCAGCTGTCCGCCTGTCCCTACCGGACGCCCGGAAACGAGAGGATGCACCGACTCTCGCGGTTAAAATCATACACTACACACCATCTCTCTGTAGGAGTAGGTCGATCTGTCGCTCTCTCTAACACACACATGCTGTTAAACACACACACACACGCGCGCGCGCGCACACGCACACACAGGTTCATAGAATAGGAATCGTGCGAGGGCGAAGCCAGAGGAAGTGAGATACAAATGGAGTACATACAAGAAGCGAAGAGGAGACGAATATTCCATCAAACCTGGATTGAGGAGTAGTACTCCCTCCGTCTAGGTGTTAAGTCATCTTACGGAAATCAGATATTCCCAAAATGTTTAGGCGTCGTCCATTAACTTTGCATCTCATTCCCCTCCTGGCCTCGTTGCTAGCGAGCGTTGTTACTTAGGGAGCGTTTGGATCCTTAGCAAGAATAGATTATAGCATAGCCGGGCAACGTTAGGCATTTGTAACTGTTAAAATATGTTAGCTTTTGGGCCAGCTAGCTTGGGTGGGCTAGAAAAACCTAGCTAGCTCAGGAGAGCCAGATCGACTCGCTTCCGACGGCAAACTTCGTGTAGTAGTAACATAGACTAGTAACATATGCATGTTACTAGTCCAAGTTACTCACCACTATGACCAGCCTAAGCAATGTAACCAAACGCTCCTTACTCTGCCTTGTTATCTCCCCCGCAAACCCAATGCATGGAGCGCAACTACGCGTTGATCAGTCAAGAAATCAAAGTCAGCTTGCATGTGAGTTAATACGTGGCCCTGCATGGTAGCTAAAACGGCATCTCTTAGTTGTTTGGATTAATTGTTGCGTTTAGAGACAGAAATCAGGGCTTTGATTGGAGGAATAACCGGTCAAATTTCTCCTTCTCCTCCAATCTGGTTGCACCTTGGTCCCGCTGCACCTTCTAACATGACTTATTACAGCTAGACGGAGGGAGTCGTACGAGATACGGTGGCACACTGACTTAGGTCGAATACAAGTGCCCAAAATTGTGTGCATGTTATAATAAGGATTCACTTAAAATAGTACGCGAGCGAACAGAGGGATCAATTGGACAGTGTTCCCAAGCAGTAGCGAGATGTGTGAGGTAAGATACACCGCTGGCGCTTTTAATTTTTCTTATAATTTGTTTGTTTCACCCTATGACTGGTGGGACCCAACGTACTACGTGGAGAGAGGTATGGTGACTATGGTTGCATTATTTCTGCACCACTGTGGATATTCTTACCACCAAAGCCAGATGACACGATTATGATTTAAATCCCAATGACTCCCACACACAAAATAACACGGCATGCTTGTCACACGAATGCAGGAATGTATAAAAGGTTATTTTCCTCTCGTTGAACATAACGGGAGGGTTGTGTAGCTGGTTAGCCTATTCACTCATCAAACTTGAGGTCTCGGGTTCGATAACTATACTTGAGCATAATTCGTGCCAGGAGGATTCTTTGACTGCTCAAAATGGATGGATACGGAGCTATACGATCAGCTGCAGCCTCGGCGCTTGTTTTCTACGGTTTGCACTCTTCACACTCTCTCCAGTATATATATACACGCTGGAGCCTCAGCGCTTGTAGTTGCTCTCTTCACACTCTCTCACCCTCTCCAGATCTAAACAAGACTTCGTTGGCCTCTCTCTCCCCTCACTGTTGCTCTACTTGTAGTTGCTCTCTTCACACTCTCTCACCCTCTCCAGATCTAAACAAGACTTTGTTGGCCTCTCTCTCTCCCCTCACTGCTGGTCAAAGAGCCGGCAGGATTCGTCCGCCGGGAAGGGAAGGAGGCTTAACACTGTCGCCCTCAGCGAGGGACGGAATCCACTACCGGCGCAGTTGTTCACTTTCACCCAGCGGCGGCGCGGGAGGGCCTCCCACCCCTTCTTCTTTGCCGCTGTACATAGTGTGGGCCGAATGGCCTCCGGTCTCCCACCGAACCACACCCCAAGAACCTTAAGGTATAATTTACTTGTTCCACATGCATTGCTCTAGCTGCATGTGGGCTTTTTCCGCTGCTGGACTCGAATCTAGGTGTTGGATCAAGCAGGAAAGTAGTGGGGAAAGTTGTATACCATGAATCTAGTACGTGGTTCAAAGAGGAAAGGAATGGGGGAAAGTAGTGGGAAAAGTTGTATAGCATGAATCTAGGGTGTGGTTCAAAAAGGAAAGGAAGGGGGAAAGTAGTGGGGAAAGTTGTATCGCATGAATCTAAGACGTGGTTCAAAGAGGAAAGGAATGGGGGAAAGTAGTGGGGAAAGTTGTATAGCATAAATCTAGGATGTGGTTCAAAGAGGAAAGGAAGGGGGGAAAGTACTAGTACAGACTGGCTATCCAGCACCTACGTTGGTCGAAAAGGGAAAACAATGACAAACACAGTATGCACATCTGTAACGAACTAATCTTTTGTTTTGGGGGACAGGGCTGTAGAGTTTGAGCAGGACTAGATTTGCTGCGCTCACATAGGGAAAGGTGTCTAAAGATAACAAAACTGGGACCAACACAAATATGCACCTTGGTTGTTTGTTCTTTGTGCACATGGTGCTGGTGCGTCCACTGTCCCGTGCAACTCTTTAGCTGTTGTTAATCTAAGGCCTTGTTTGGTTAAAAACTCCCTAGTCCCTACCTGCTTGGTTCCAGGGACTAAACATGGACTAGAGGTTATTAAATGACATGCTAAAAGACCATGTTACCCCTAGTAATGAATAATAGAGACAAGGTGTGATGCGTGGCAGGGGCAACTGTTGCAAAAAGTCCCAAAAAGACTCTCCCTCGGGGTCTTCTTTCCATAGTCCCAAATGCCCACTTTTAGTCCCTAAAAGTCCCTCCTGTTTAGTTTAGATGGGACTAACACAGAGTTTTTTTAGTCCCTCCACCAAAATGTCCCTGTAAACAAACACCCTCTAATAATGCCACTGGAAAATTGATGCAAGGCCACAGTTAAAAGAAAATTACATGTTTAATGAATTTTATTGTTAATATAATCTCTCTGTTAATATTAATCAATGCCACCGTTTGAGAAATGCTACTGTCTTGCTTTCTTTCCCATTTAGATAAGGTAGATACTTCTTTTTGTTGGCTTCTGTGTCATCCACCATTATGGACCACTAGTTGTTTCCTTTGCACCTCTGTGTAAACAGGGTTATCTACTTCACCTCGTTGCCATTGTGACCTTTTGTTATACTGCACAAAACACTTTTGTTTTAAGAGTGTTTTGTGCAGTTCAACCAAAATGTCACACCGACAACATTGCCTGATTACTTGATCTTAGTGGAACTGCACAAAAGGAGATCTTACTTCCTATCCATGTTGGC
This sequence comes from Aegilops tauschii subsp. strangulata, assembly GCF_002575655.3. Classification (NCBI taxonomy): domain Eukaryota; kingdom Viridiplantae; phylum Streptophyta; class Magnoliopsida; order Poales; family Poaceae; genus Aegilops; species Aegilops tauschii. The sequence goes on from NC_053040.3 coordinate 314,430,592, forward strand.
AAATTTGGTTCAGATCTTCTTCTTGTGAGTTGTTTGAATTCCACGTCATGAGAGGTTAGTACTAGCCTTCTTTCACATGATTCTGCAGTGTGCTTGCTACTTGTACGGTAATGTTGCTTGATTTTAGTGAACTGCACAAATGGAGACAAGACTTCCAATCTGTATGTGCACCGTAATATCCCATTGAGGTAAGATAAGGATATTTCACAACTGTTGGCCTGTATTCTGCCACTTTCATCAGAAAATTAATGTCATTGTTTAGTGCTATACTTGTGCAACCTAATTGACATGCCAAATCTTACATTGAAGGTGAAGCTTGTCTGCTATTGAACCACGTGATGAAGGGGAAGAACAAGCGGAAGAAAAACAAAAGTCAACTCCCGGTGCTATAATGAAGCACTGGAACTGTGATGACACAAGTAATGATATAGTTTTGTATCTTAATTTATTGCTATGGCTGGAACGAGCAATTGTTTTGCCACTGATCTGGTGCCACTCTTAATGTAATACGTAATTATCTCTACCTGTGCAAACAGGGATCTTCTTTGAAGATACCATATATTTTAGTGGAACTTCACAAGAAGATGTTGGAAACATTAATCTAATCAAGGAGTATATAGTAAGCATGGCCACCACAGTAGATAGCAACAGATGGTTCCGGAGAAGTGCTTCATCTGTATGCTCTACACAATAAGCCTCCTGACAAAGGTTGGTACTCGCCTACTGATTTCATCCATATGATTGAGCTTTGTCATCTCTATTGGTGTTGTGCTACTGTTTAGATACTGTCATCAAAAAGTGGTATTGTCCTTGAGAAGTGCTTCATCTGTGTTTTTTAAAATATTTCCTGTCCTTTTTTTCGAGCAAACAGGGATGCTAGCATTTAGTTGTCCTCTTGTCTTTGCACAACAGGATCATCCTCCTCTGAAGAAGAATATGGAGTACGTGAAGTGACTAGTTCCGGTTATGCAAGGATGAAGAAGCCCTGCCTATCTTCTCATCAGAAGGAGCAGTTGAAGGATGGTTACATTACCCCCCACAAGACCAAACTAACTTCAGCTCAGAAGGACTGACAAATCTCAATTTTCTTGCTGTGATGCGCGAGTACAATGTTGTTCTAGGATTCTTTCCGGTGAGTTCCATTTTTCTAAAAGTGTGCTCTACATGGACCATGTAGGTTCCTGTCTAAACTGTCAATTCATAGTAAAGTTTGCTTTATACTAATCACCTTTTTGTATTTGTGCAAACAGGGGTGCTCAGCTTGATTTCAATGGGAACTGCACAAAATATTCATGAATACATAGAATCATTCATTTCCACCACAAGAAAGGAGGTGTCGCACAAATTTGGTTGATTTTGGTGGAACTACACAAGAAGAATAGCTGGTTTATTTAGCACGAGATGCCATGTCAATGTCCGAACTGATGGCAAACCCTGCCCATTCCACAATCGTAGGCATTTGATATTTTGGAATGGGACAACCTTGTCAAAATTTTCTCATTGATTTTAGCAAGAAGACATGCATTTGATATTTTAAAATGGGACGCCCTTTGCTGTCAGCAGCGTCGATCAATTTTTTTCTTTAGTTGTGCAGTAAATATTGACTCTGACATGTGAATCGCTGAGATGCATAATCATCGATTGTTTTGAATGTTCTCTATGAATTGCCAGGCTTGTGTGTTTGATTGCAATGTACAGGAAAGCTAAAAAGCTGCTCAAACTCATTGTACTCCTTCTGTTCCTTTTAACTTCGCACATTGTGAAAGTGCATACTTTTTTCTCTAAGATTGGTCAAAGTAGAGATACTTTGACTGCAGACAAAACTTGTATGCAGACTAGAAAGGACCGGAGGGAGTACATGTGAAACTGCTGCAAACGAGGTGATCACCGTGGGAATAATGCTAGTACGTATTGTTTTGCATGTTCATCCAATGCCAATGATATAAGAATTCGAACTAATCGAAATAAATTCATTCATACACGGTCGGATTTCATATAAACATGCCGGATTTCATTACATTTCATACATTCTTCAACTAAAAAGGGGTGCGATGGAGGTATAATTAATTAACCGAAGCTACCCACCTGTGTCCGGCTAAGCCGAACAGAAGCTTTAGTGACTTAACTGCAGGTGCAGTTGCGTATCTGACATGTGGCCCAGATGCCTGTTGGGCCCACGTGTCAGTCAGCTAAATGCACCAGCAGTTAAGTAGAAGCAGCGTCCTTCTCCAACATAGCTCTCCGCCTCCACGTCGCTGCCAAAAAGCTAACCGGTCGTCAGTGGTCAACCCACCTAGCTTGTCATAGCGATTAGGGCAACTAGGAGCCCAATGATCAGGATTCCCACATGACAAACACCTTTCTTATTGTCATTCTTCTTCTGGTAGTTCGTGTGTTGCACAACCTTGTTCTTCCCGTCAAACTTTGCTTTACCATCAAACTTGCCCTTGTTCTTGAACTTGTGGGGATGGAAGTTCTTCTTTTGTACCAGATTGGCACTAGATTCTCCCTCAATTCCTCGAGCACGTGTGTCCTTTGCTCTCGCCTTTTCTTCCACATCAAGAGTGCCAATGAGATCCATGAAGGAGGAAGCTTAGTGATGATACCTCCGGCAACAAACTTGTCCGGTAGCATACAACTGAAGTGCTCAAGTTCTCTAGCAAATGACTGTATCTCATGAGCTTGCTCAACCATGGAGAGCTCCTCAATCATCCTGTAATCATAGAATAGCTCCATGATGTACAGCTCAGTGCTGGCAACCGGAGGGTAGCAGTGGTGGCCTTACTTGGACCCGAGCGGCGGTGACCTACCGTGTTCTACTCTTCCTCGTTTTCTATGTGGCGCGGCCTTGTTGGCAGCGGGGCGGGGCCTCGGCGGAGCCGGCGATGTACTCTATCTCGTTGCCGGCGGGCGGTGCCTCGGCGGACCGGGGGAAATCCTCCCCCTCGTTGCCGGCAGGGTGGGGCCTCGGCGGAGCCGGCGGTGTCCTCTACCTCGTTGTTGACGCCACGGGGCCTCGGCGGAGCACGGCCTCGTCGACGCTAGCGGAGCGGGGACTCGTCGGAGCTGGCATTGTCCTCTGCCTCGTCCTCGGTCTCGCCAAATAGTACCTCGCCCGCTTCATCGCCCTCTTTGTAGGCGGCCGCAGCCTCCGCCACCCGCATGCGGTACAGCCAGCGCTCGAGGCGGCCCTCGCCGGTGGAGCAGTATGAGTGGAGCAGCGCCTCCTGCTCCGCCCACTCCGCGGCGATCTACTCCTCCGCCTGCAGGTGCTCCTGGAGGAGATGGTGGTTGTACGCGGTGTCGGCCTGCGCCTCCCAGAACTGCTCCTCACGCTTCTGCATCATCATGTCCATATATTGGGCACGGGCCTTGCCAATGGTCATGGTGCAATGCACCGGCGAGAATGGCGCGGAGGAGGGGGTTGGCGCCGGATCATCGACTACCATGTTCTCCATTGGGAAGTCATCGTCCTCCGGCTTTCTGCCGGCCAACTAGTCGGCAGAAATGGCTGCCATCTCCTTGTGGTCCGTCGTCCGCCCGTCCCGAAGAGCGCTGGAGCGCGAGGAAGCCATGGTAGGTAGTAGTGGTGTGGACAGGAGAAAGGGAACGGATGCGGATGACTGCGGCTATGGCCGGCTTATCAGTTTATATAGCAACGGTGGGCGCCGGAGGGACGGATGTGTGGCGCCGGAGTAGCCGCCTCGACAACTGCGTGTCATTAATGTGGGCGGCAAAAGGACGGACGGACGACACTTGGGTCGTTTGAAGGCGGAGCAATCGCCTGCACCGGGAAGCGGGGCGGGCGGCGCTGATCGTTTCAGGCGGAAAGTGCGCGCGGGCGAGGGAGGCGCTCTGGGTGGGCCAGGGCAGTCAGACTCGTGCTTGGCAGCGGGTCAGTCCAGTAGCCGGACATGCTGGCTCGCCAGCTAGCTCACCGAGCTGAGCGTCGACAATCAGACGATGGACGTAGCTTCCGACCAGGAGCCGACGCCACTGTCCAAGCCGGTTCAAGCCGTGTTCACCATAGAGCAGGTGCGGCCGCACTTCGACGCCCTAATGGCGGAAGAGCTACCAGCATAGGAGGACCTGTGCTGCAAGCTCCATCTCCTCAACGAGCACCGGTGAACAAGCGAACGACAATGCCGTCGCGGACATGTGGCCCTATGATCCTGGCTTCCCGAATGAGCAATGGGCGCTGTATCAGACTATCCATAGGGCCCGCGAGGCTCTCACCGTCGTCCTTCGAGTTGTTGCGCTCGCCGTGGCACTACCGTCTCATGTTGTCAACATGGTCAACGGACATGAGGATGAGGAGACGACTTTACTTGGAGAGGATGACAGTGGGGACCCACCAGGGCCATAGCCGCACGTACGCAAGTGCCTCCTTATTAGTATATAAAACTATAATTTTTTTGCTTCCTCCTGGTTTCCTGACATCACGGTCCCACACCAATGTCAACCTATGTAGCCAATAAATGAGAGAATTGCACAAGAAGCGGCCGACAGCTGGGACAAAGCATCTCGAGCAGTATTTGTATTTTTGAGGTGTGAGCACTGCAGAGTTTTTCTTGAGCGATGTTTAGCCCAGATATTAATTTTTCTCCTCTGAACAACTACGAAAACATCGCTGCAGCTATTAACTGGGCGGGCTGTAGCCCGCCTAGCCCAGGTCAGATATCCATCCGAGATATTAATTTTTTTTCAAGCTGAAAATGGCTAGCCCAGCTATACTTTTTTTAGGAATACCCAGGCAAGGTCAAGTTGTTATTCTCCGCCCCGATGGGCTGCAAATCTTTCCTAGGAGGGATGCATTAGGCTTAACAAGAAAATGGGCTTTAATAAATAATAAATGGGATGTAATTATAAAAACTGGGAAGTAACTATAAAAAATGCACCAAACACATAATTACTTTATAAAATATTATTTTTGGATATTGAAAATTTTGATTTCATTAATTGTTGCAAGCGCAATGTTCCGTTGGATTTTTACGTAATATAAATTTATATTGAAATTGTATTTAATCTGACTAGAAATTTCGGGATAAAAATATTTCGGATCCCATCAAAATGTGGGAAATTTTATTGAATTCTGTTTTGAACGATTGGTTGAAATGGGCTGTACTTTTAACAAACTGTAAATGGGCTGTAGTAAATTCCATTAGAATTCAAAAATTGGCTGCACATTCTTACAAATCTTAAATGGGCTATAAGTTCTCTGCCACACACTTGTGGCCTTACTAAGTTGACGCGTCCCCTAAAAAAAGAGAGTTGACACGTATGCAAGGATTTGTCGACTTATAGTCAACACACGATTCTAGCAGCAGTGGCCGTTGGATGTCCATCCAACGGATGTCGTGCTTCTTCTTCAATCTCGGATATTCTTGCTTCACCCGCCCAAAAAATGATTCCTCCCCCTGACATCTGGGGCGCACCATTTCGGAAGCTGACCTGTGGGCCTACTAAGTTGACGCGTACCAAGGGCTTTGTCAACTTAGTCAATATAAACGATTCTAGGTGCAGTAACCGTACGATGTCCATCCAACGGCCATCGTGCTTCTTCAACCTATGGTCTTCTTGCTCCAACCGCCCAAAGCAGCGCCGGTCATGCCGCCTGCTCCTGCCTCCCATGGCCGGTTGTGCTACCGCGGAGGCCTCATCGCCCCCTACTACTCTCACCGCTGGCCAGGCCATCCCTCCACTCACCCACACCCCCTGTTATTCTGCGGTGACGGCAGCCTCACACCGCAGCCGAACCAGTGAACCCTTGTAATCCTCTCCGCGTGGGTATCCACTGCCTTGTCTTCCCTGGCTCCGTGTCGTCCCCTTCCTAGGCCTTGCCATCGTCCACCACTATGGTGCTCTCGGCGCGGCGTGGTCAATGTGGTCAACGACCGACTTCCATCGGAAGAGTACTGTACGTGGAGAGGCTGACAGCTGAGTTCACGGCAGCCGCAAGGAAGTGCCTCCTTATTACGTGCAAAATAATTATTCCTCCACCTAACAGCGGGGACCCACCGGACAGGCCACGGTATTTTGTGAAAAACACATTTCTCCGCTGACTGCTGGGACCCACCAGCTACATCTTCGCACGCAAGGAACTGCGTTCGGGCAAAAAAAACAATTTTCCCCCTGGCTGCTGTGACCCACCAGCTACATCTTCCCACGCAAGGAAGTACGTAACAGTCGGTACCCACCTGGTCGAAGCGTACGTAGCGTTGTCATTCTGGTCGCGAACGTGTACGTACATACTGGTTCATGTAGAGGCAGGCACGTGTCGTAGTAGAGGTGCGCACATAGCATGTACACGTACGTATAGCGGCCAGTGTGCAAGAGAGTAAATACGGCCACGTACATACATACGGGCAGGGTCTCAAATGCCTACTCGCGCATACGTATGGCCAGGGCTCGTGTACATGGCTGGGTCGGAACGGAGAAACAGCGTCATCGTCGTGTTCATGGGAAGCCAACCGGCTGGGTCAGAACAGAATGCGTCGTCATGTTCATCGGGAGGGCTTGGACGGAATAGCCGATCGAAAGAGGCCTGGCGTACCGCAGAACGGAGGAAACGGCCTTCTGTTCGACCGGCCACGGTCAAAACAGGATCCTGTTCATTGGGAGGGGTCTGGCGTACCGCAAAACGGAGGAAACGGACCTCCTACAGTCGAAACGAGGGTCCTGTTTTTCGGGAGGGGTGTGGCATACCGCAAAACGGAGGTAATGGACTTGTGTTGGAGTGCTACGGTCGAAACGGGGGTCTTGTTCATCGGGAGGGGTGTGGCGTACCACAAAACGGGACTCCACGGGATACTGCTCATCTCCACCGTCGACCCCCTCCAGCCTCCATGGGCTACTGTTCATCCACCGTCGACCTCCTCCAGCCTCCACCTGCGACTGTTCATCCACGGGCTCCTGTTCATCTAGCCTCCACCGCGTGCTACTCCACCGGCTACTGTTCAACCAGCCCTCTCCACACGGGCTCCAGTTCAACAACCCCTCCACAGGCTACTGTTCATCCAGCCCTCCACCGTCTACTGTTTATCCAGCCCTCCACCCCCATATGTTCATCCAGCCCTCCATGGGGTCCTGTTCATCCAGCCCCAACCGGCTCGATCGATCGGGGTCCTGTTCATCCAGAGGCAACACCACGGGGTCCTGTTCATCCACCCCCATCGGGAACTGTTAATCCAACCCCCCCAAGCAACGCTCACTGTTCATCCAAAGGCTGCATTGATCGGCTTCAGTTAGCAGCAGTAGCAAAGAAATTGCTCGATCGGTTCAGTTAACAGCCATCGATCGATCGCTCGGGTTCTGTTGAGGATATAGACCTTAGAGTCACCCGCCAGGAGGGGCCGGGTTACTCATATGGTCACTGCCAGAAGCCCGGCGCCAAGCTTAAAGACGGTGGGCCAAAGATGGGCTTAAGACCCGGATATGGCTTAAGGCCCGTAGTTATAATCATTATCATGGTAGAACTTGTAGTGTAAGGCAAGAATAGCTGAGAGTCCGAGCCGGACACTCTTATGAGCTGGCCGGGACTCTGAGAGCTGCGGGGCGTCAGCCTCCCTATATAAAGGGACGACCCGGCAGCGGTTTAGGGACAAGAACAATCTCATCGAGAGCCGGGCATAGCAGTTTAGCTCCCTGGTGATCGTAACCCTAATCAATATCATCTCAAACTGGACGTAGGCTTTTACCTTCACCGTAAGGAGCCGAACCAGTATAAACCCTCGTGTTCCTTGTCCCGCACTAACCCCTTCAAGCTTCCTAGCTGCGATGGCTCCACGACTAAGTCCTAGTTCGAGGACATCTGCCGTGACAATTCCGCGACAGTTGGCGCCCACCGTGGGGCCAGCGCACGGTGGATTTGAGTTCTTGAAGGGCAGCTTCGAAGGGCTCAAGGGATACGCTATGGGCCGGATGACCAAGAGTCGTCGCGGCAAGCTCTACATTGACGATGCAAACTGGGGCCCTGACGCCGGCTCAATTGAGTACGGGTACCGGGTCCCCTTCGGCGGAATTCATGTTTTCATTGGCAAGATTGGTGAGCCGAGCCCTGAGCCGGATCTCTGCGCCGATCTCATCGAGACGGCTCAGCGTGCACGACCCGCCCGGGCCCGGCCTGCCTTAAGGCGCGCGTTTGTGGGATGTATCCATGGAGGGCCCTCTGTTCTATCTGGGGCTGGTGATGAGGCGGCCGCCGGCTCTGACGGAAGTCGGCCACCGATGAGTCAAACTCGTTGTATCAACTTCAAGATGGCAGGCTCATGGGTTGTTCCGATGGTGACAGTATTCCGGACCCGTTTGAGCCGCCAAGTCAGGTTGGAGTCTTTATGGCTGGCGCGCAGCCTGTTCAGAACCCCGCTGCTGGAGCGGGAAACCCAGTGCCTTCTCCGGCTCAGGTACTGATGGATCTCACGGACAAGATGACGGCCCTGTTAACCGCCACGGTTGACCCGGCGGATCAAGCTCAGCATGATGCGGAGGTGGCACAGTTAAAATTGGATCTAGTGAAAGCTAAGGAGGAGCTTGCAGCGGAAGGGATCAGGATGGCTGCAGAGAGGGCGGCTCTCGATGCCCAAACTCAGCTGATCCAGGCGCAGTCCTTCCAACTCACGATGGATCAGAACGCGTCCAATGAGGTCATGAGAAGGAGGCATCAAAAGACCCAATCTCGACTCCCTCCGGTTTACGATCCACGCAACCTCTTCAACACGCCAGGTGCAGGGTCTAGTAACCCGCCAGGGGTCATAGGGCCCGGATCTGGAGCCCCTATTCAGCCACGGGTGATGGGGCCTCCCCAGGTTCCCCCTGCCCTGCCTTAGTACGTGCCAATACCCTCGGGTCATTATAATAACCCGCTGGAGAACATGGTCGCTGCGGCAGCACGGCTGGCGGCTCTCCCTGTTGACGGCGACTCTCCGACGGCTATTGAAACCCGCCGGGTCAGGGAACTCCTTCAGACAGCTCTGGCGCGGCAAGAGGCGTACTCCTACAGCCGGGATAGGATCCACTCGACCCCTCGTCCAGGCCAGAGCCCGAGTTACAGCCGACACATGGTCTCAGCAACCGGCTCAAGTAACGTCCGACGCCATGACCCGCCCCCTGGCCACGGCCCGGCTCATAATGGAGCCTTTCACGCAGCAGACCAGGACAGAGCGCGGCAAGAGGCGGAGCTAGTGCCTCAATTGACGGCTTACTAGACCCCCCCGGCTTATCCGACGACTTCCGTCGACGTGGGCATCCCTACCAGGACCGGGGGTGTCCCTTGTTTAGTGCCAGCTATCCGTAATGATCGTCTGCCTAAGGACTTCAAGGGCCCTAGGAAGGTGCCTAATTACACAGCTGACTTACAACCTACAGCCTGGATCGAGAGTTACGAGATGGCCATGGAACTACTGGAGGTCAGTGAGGTGGCAATGGCCAAGTACTTCACCATGATGTTGGATGGGACTGCCCGCACTTGGTTGAAAGGGCTACCACCGAACTCCATCGGGTCCTGGGCTGAGCTGAAAGCCCGGTTCATCCAAAACTTCAAGGATACCTGCAGGCAGTCGATGTCAATTGTGGATTTGACTAACTGTAAGCAGCAGGAGGGTGAATCCACGACGCATTGGGTTCGCCGGGTCAAGGAGATCATACATTCGTCAGATAAGATGGATGCCGGCTCTGCAGTCTTAATGCTGGAACAGAATTGTTGTTTAGTGCCCCTGAAGATGAAACTCGGGCGGCTTAAGCACGACTGCAGTGATATGGGTACACTAATGGCGGCTCTTGTTAAGTACGCCGATTCTGATGGTACCAAGGATCCCCCTTCAGATGATGAAAGGGCAGGGAAGGGAAAGAAGAACGGCAACGGCAAGGGTCTTCAGCATAACCCAGGGAACCAAGGAGGAGGCAAGCGCAAGGCCGACGGCAGCCTAGAGTTTGTGGCCAACGCCAGCTCACAAGGGAATAACCAGCGACGTAAGGGGAGGCCCCCTCCCCGAGGCGGCGGGTTAGGTCCGACGCTGGAGCAGCTGTTGAATGAGCCTTGTCCAAGGCATGGCTCTAGAGAGAAGCCAACAACTCATCCGTGGAAGGATTGTGCAATCATGAAGGCCTTTAAGAATTACAATGGCCCGGGTGGTGGCTCACGCGCCGGCGGCTTTCATGGCCCGGGCGGCGGCTCAAATTCTGGTCCTCAGAACGGTCAAGGGGGCTTTAATCAACAGTCTGGCCAGGGTCATCAACAGCAGCAGGGGGGTTATCAGACCAATCCAAAGCAGCTTAGCGGTGGACAGTATCATGTGTTTACCACTAGTTTGTGCAAGCGAGATCAGAAGCTTCACAAGAGGGCTGTGAATGCTGTTGAGCCGGCGGTTCCACGCTACTTGCGGTGGTCTGAGCAGCCTATAGTGTGGAGCAGGGAGGATCACCCTCCACGGGTGGATAATCCGGGTCACTTGGCCCTGGTGGTGGCTCCTCAGGTGGGAGGATATAAGTTCACTAAGGTGCTCATGGATGGAGGCAGCAGCATCAACATCCTCTATTATGAGACATTCCGTCGTATGGGGTTGATTGATAAGAACCTCAGCCAGTCCAACACTATTTTCCATGGGGTGGTACCTGGTAAGTCGGCTTATCCAGTCGGCAAGATTGAGTTGGAAGTGGCCTTTGGAGATGAGAACAACTACAGGGTGGAGAAATTGACCTTTGAGGTGGTCAAGATAAGAAGTCCATACCATGCTATATTTGGAGGCCGGCTTACGCCAAGTTCATGGCACGGCCGTGTTATGTATACTTACAGCTCAAGATGCCGGGTCATAATGGGACCATTACGGTTCACGGCAGCCGGAAAGTAGCTCTGGAGTGTGAGGAAGGCGATGCAGCTTATGCAGAATCTATTTGTGCAACAGAGGAGTTGAAGTTTTACAAAGACAATGTTGACCCAACAGATATGACCTCTCTGAAGAAGCCGACTACGGAGAATGAGCCGGCGATGAAATTTAAGTCAGCTGATGAGACTAAACTTGTTGATTTCGTTCCAGGAGACTCATCTCAGCAATTTAGCATCAGTGCCAATCTGGATCCAAAATAGGAAGGCGCGCTCATCGAGTTCATCCGTGAGAATAGGGACATCTTCGCATGGAAACCTTCTGACATGCCAGGTGTACCTAGAGAGCTCGCTGAGCACACTCTCAATGTTGATCCGAAATTTAAGCCGGTCAGGCAGTTCCTTCGGCGGTTTAATGAAGAGAGGCGGAAAGCTATTGTTGAAGAGGTGGCCCGGCTCTTGGCGGCCGGGTTTATTGTTGAAGTCTTTCACCCAGAGTGGTTGGCTAACCCGGTGCTCGTACTCAAGAAGAACGGCACCTGGCGGATGTGTGTGGACTACAAGGACTTAAACAAGGCGTGTTCGGCTGATCCTTTTGCCCTCCCACGTATTGATCAAATCATTGATGCTACGGCAGGTTGTGCATGCTTAAGTTTCTTGGATGCTTATTCTGGATATCATCAGATTAAGATGGCAGTTAAGGACCAGGAGAAGACGGCGTTCATCACTCCCTTTGGAGCCTTCTGCTATGTGTCTATGCCCTTTGGACTCAAGTGTGCACAGGCGACTTACCAGCGTTGTGTACAGAACTGTCTTCATAAACAGATTGGGCGCAATGTTCACGCTTATGTGGACGATATTGTGGTTAAGTCCATAAAAGAGGAAACCCTGATAGATGATTTAAGGGAGACCTTTGATAACCTTGGGTCTACAAGATGATGCTTAACCCGGCCAAGTGTGTTTTTGGTGTTCCTGCAGGCAAACTCTTGGGTTTTTTGGTTTCTGACAGAGGCATTGAAGCTAACCCGGAGAAGATCAAGGCCATCACCTCCCTGGCTAAGCCGGCGTGTATAAATGACGTTCAGCGCTTGGCGGGTCGCATCACTGCTTTAAGCCGGTTTATAAGCCATTTGGGTGAGAAAGCCATGCCATTATATCAGTTTATGAAGAAAACTGATAACTTTGTCTGGAACGATGCGGCTAATACTGCCTTTGAGGATTTGAAAAAGCAGCTGGCAGAGCCCCCAGTCCTTGCTGCTCCGGTTGATAAGGAGCCCTTATTACTGTATGTGGTGGCGAACACACGAGCCGTCAGTGTGGCTATGGTGGTGGAGCGCAAGGAGGTGGGCAAGGAGCATCCGGTTCAGCGGCCGGTTTATTATGTCAGCGAAGTGCTCATTGAGTCCAAGCAGCGATATCCGCATTGGCAGAAGCTTGTTTATGGTGCGTTCATGGCAAGCCGGAAACTCAAGCATTATTTTCAGGGTCATCCCATCACTGTGGTTAGTTCTGCCCCTCTTGGTGATATCATTCAAAACAGGGAGGCCACAGGGAGAGTAGCTAAGTGGGCTATAGAGCTTGGACCTCATGGTCTCAAGTACGTGCCACACACTGCTGTTAAATCTCAGGCCTTGGTGGATTTCATCAATGACTGGACAGAGTCACAAGTGCCCGAGCAGAAGCCGGATAACACGTATTGGACTATCCACTTCGACGGGTCCAGGCAGTTGGAGGGCTCGGGGGCTGGAGTCGTGTTGGCTTCCCCTAAAGGTGACAAGTTCCATTATGTGCTACAGTTGCTGTTTCCTTGCACTAACAACGCGGCTGAGTACGAGGCCTTGCTCCATGGTCTTCGGATGGCTAAGGAGATGAGCTTAAGCCGGGTAAGGTGCTTTGGCGACTCAGACTTGGTGGCTCAACAAGTATCAGGAAAGTGGGATTCCAAGGACCCTCTCATGGCGGCTTATCGCCGCGAGGTTGATGCCATTGCTGGGCATTTTCAGGGTTATCAAGTGGAACACATCGATTGCAGGAAGAACGAGGCGGCGGATGCTTTAAGCCGGCTGGGCTCTCAGCGAAAACCGGTGCCGCCCAACACTTTCCTGGACGTCCTGTATAGCCCTTCTGTTAAGTTGCCTACAGAGGAAGACTTGGCTGTCCCTGACCCGGAGGCCCGACTGGTGGCGGCTCTTCATATCATACCAGACTGGACAATGCCATATCTGGCTTACATGAACCGGGGCGAGTTGCCTGAGGACGAAACTTTGGCCAGGCAAATAACCCGGCGGGCTAAGTCAATGATTGTTATCAATGGAGAGTTGCATCACCGCAGTGTTACGGGAGCGTTTCAGCGTTGTGTTTCCCCTGAGGAAGGTCAAGAAATCTTGCGTGAGATCCATGAAGGGGATTGTGGCCATCATGCCGGCTCAAAGTCTCTTGTGGCCAAGGCTTTTCGTCATGGTTTTTATTGGTTGACAGCTCATGCTGATGCGGAGGACTTGGTCAGTAAGTGTGATGGTTGCCAGAGGTTCTCACGACGGGCTCACGTGCCGGCTCAGGAGCTGAGGATGATCCCAATCACTTGGCCCTTTGCGGTCTGGGGCTTGATATGGTTGGGCCTTTTAAGAGGTCCAAAGATAAGAAGACCCACCTCTTGGTGGCAGTTGACAAATTCACAAAGTGGGTGGAAGCTGAGCCAGTTAGCAAGTGCGATGCAGCCACGTCGGTTCAATTTATGAAAAAGGTGATTTTCCGCTTTGGTTTTCCGCACAGCATTATAACTAACAATGGCACCAATCTCTCCAAAGGCGCCATGGAAGAGTTTTGTCAACGAGAGCATATCCGACTTGATGTTTCCTTAGTGGCTCATCCTCAATCCAATGGTCAAGCTGAGAGAGCTAATCAGGAGATTCTGAAGGTCATCAAGCCCCGGCTTTTAGTCCCTTTGCAACGGACGCCGGGTTGTTGGGTGGAGGAGTTGCCCTCCGTGTTATGGAGCATCAATACCACTCCTAACAGGTCTACAGGTTTTACGCCTTTCTTCATGGTTTATGGAGCAGAAGCAGTCCTCCCCAGTGACATCTGTCATGACTCACCTCGCGTGGCGGCTTATGTTGAGGCGGATAATGAACAGGCGCGCCAAGATGCTCTGGACTTGTTGGACGAACAGCGTGATGTGGCAGCAGCCCGTTCAGCGATTTACCAACAAGACCTGCGCCATTATCATAGCCGCCGGGTTAAATCCCGGGTCTTCCAAGAAGGTGATCTCGTGCTCCGGCTCATCCAGGATCAAACAGATGCACACAAGTTATCCCCACCTTGGGAAGGGCCCTTTGTGGTCGGCAAGAACTTGCACAACGGGTCATATTACCTCATTGACATTCGGGAGCACAAAGATTCACGTAAGTCGGAGGAAGAGACCCGTCGGCCGTGGAACATAGCTCAACTTCGGCCTTACTACACTTGAGCCACCGGCTCTCGTGGTGTACATATTTCTCTCAGCCATGTCTATATTATGATAAGCAATAAAGCAGGACCTCTGTCCTTTTTTCTCCTCCAAATATGCACGTGTTTTTTTCATTGCAAGATTACATGATGACTTAAAGGAGGATCCGGCTTATGATCGTATTCGAATTTAGCCGTAAGCAATAAGGTCACTTGGGGGCTTCCTGTTCAAACATGGGTCGTATTCGAACCAAAGAGAACATAGCTGTCGATACCCATTTGATTGGCAAAGTGCCGAGCTCATTGGGAGGTTACCTTTGGTCATATTTGAATCATAGTTTAACCCCTCTGAGAACCGACGTGGATCGTATTCGAATCAGCGTCGTTAAACAATTCTTAAAATCACTTGGCGGCTTCCTGTTCAAACATGGGTCGTATTCGAACCAAAGCAAACATAGCTGTCGGTACCCTCTTGATTGGCATCGCCACACCCACTAGGGGCTATATGATCGTATACGAATCTTAGCATAACCCCTTTGGGCCGGGTCTCTGGTCGTATTCGAACCGGAAGCCCCTAAGTTCCTCTACTTTATGGCAAGTTCCGTCTGATTATTTCAAAGTGTGTACGGCCGGGTCTCACTTTGCCGGCTTAACTTTGGTTTACAGTGTTAGTGGAACACAATGGGTGTCATTAAGACAAGTAAATCGGAATTAAGGTGCCAACCTTATTACCCGGGTTATCTAAACCGGAGGTATGCTTGCAGGTCGCTAAGTGTGTTATTACGGCTGTGTTAAGGATATAATTGAGGACCAGTCTTTTTTGATTCATATTCCGGGTTATATATCTAAAACATATGATTCTCAGGGCGGTAAGCTGCCTGGAGACTTGTGATTCGTCTTTCTATGCAGGATAGTTAAAGGCAATTATTTGAGACTAAGGGGAAAAAATGACCCGGAGAAATATAAAGGAGATAACTTCGATAAAACTTCAAGCATTCAAGGCGTGCACGATGACACGGCAAAAATAAAGTGTTGGTCCTACTCTATTACAAGACTTGTTGAGTCCAAAAAGGGTAAGGCATTGTTTGGTAAACCGCCAGCCGAGTTATGACGCTTGCTGAGTTGACGTCTCCGGCTCGTTCCTATCTTCTCCTCCGGCTGATCCCAAGACCTGGAAAGTTGATGACTTCCAGTCGATGCCGCTGAGAGCTTCGAATTGGGCTTCCTCGTCAATTAACCCGGCCGGGTCAATCTCCGGGGCGAAAGTGTGCTGACGAGCCGGCGGGATCAAGTTGAGAGCTTCATAGCGAGGGGTCGGGATCCTCTGATTCTCCGCATTGTAACCCGGCTGGTACTTGGTCAGATCTGTATCGTTGCCGATAAGAGTAGCCACCGGGCGTACGGCCTTCACGCAAGCTGCGAAGTCCTTCTGATCGAAAGCGGAGCCGTCTTCCTTCAGGCTTGGATAGCCAAGGGCGATGTCCGCCGGGTCTAACTCCGGCAGGAATGCCTTGGCCCGGCTCAGCGCAGCGATTGCTCCGGCTCTTGCAGAGGCCCGTCGCAGCTCTTGAATCCGTTGAGGCAGTACAGCGAGCCGGCGAAGGACTTCTGCTAAGTGAGTCGGCACCTCGTTGGATAAGGCCACCACAGCTAAGGCACGCTGTGACCCGGTGTAGAGCTGCTCCACCAGGGTATACACGGCCTTCAGCTTGGTGACCACGCTCTGGTTGAGGTTGGCACTTCTGGGACCTGTTTAACAGAATCAGATAAGCCGGCGACAAGGATGAATTATGAGATATAAACATTCTAAACTTGATGAAAGCCGGTGAGGCGACTTACCAAAGATGGCGGCCACCATCTGGGAAACCTGGCGCTTTAGGCCGGAGAGCTCAGCGGTCTTCTCGGAGAGAGTCTTCTCTGCCTGTTCAGCCCGGGTCACCAATGCGGCCTTTTCTTCGGCCCATGCCTT
Organism: Aegilops tauschii subsp. strangulata; assembly: GCF_002575655.3. NCBI lineage: Eukaryota > Viridiplantae > Streptophyta > Magnoliopsida > Poales > Poaceae > Aegilops > Aegilops tauschii. Next base: position 314,446,821 of record NC_053040.3, read on the forward strand.
CCGTTCAGCGTCGAATTCTGTCTTCAGCTTCTCTTGCGCGGCGATGCTGGACACGAACTTGGCGTTTGCCTTCCGGGTCTCCATTTCTTGCATCTTCAGCCGGCTCGTGAGATCAGCAAGGTCAGTCTCCAGCTTCTTGCCAGCAGCCTATATAAGTTTCCGGGTTATGGCACAAACAATTACTCTACAAATTTAAAGTCCCAAGCGTTTTCCAAGCAAAGACACTTGGCACTTGGGGGCAAATGCATATTGAACGTTTTCTATCTACATATTGCTGGTGCAAATGGAGTAAGCCGGAACCTAAGTCTACAACGTACTCAGTCATAAGTCGTCAACTTGGGGGCTAGCATGGTACAGGTAACTAAGCAGTAAATAAGAGGACAAAAGGATATTACCTCAGACTTCTTCTGGATCTGGGTCACCATGGCAACCTCGGCGTCCCGGGTCTTGTGCACTTGGCTGATGTAGCCAGAGACGAGCTCTCCAATGCTTAGGTTGGTGTAGTCGGAGAGGTCCAGGTTCACCCGGTGGGGCTGCAGCAACTCCCCCTTAGCGGAGCACTTGGCCAGCACGGTAGGTCTCCCCGGTTCAACGAACTCCGTCCGGGTGATTACCACGTCCGAGTCATTTGTTGGTTGGGCCGAGCCGGAGGCCTCCGGGTCAGCAGAAGCTTCTACAGGCGCCGTGTCCATTGGAGTGGTGGCTTCGGGGGCGGAGGCAGCTGGCGGTTCTTGGATCGTCACCTCCGGCTCAGGCAAATCCGGCACTCCGGCCGACTTGGTTTTCTTCACCCTCTTGGTGAGCTTTGCCTGGGCACTGAAAGAACAACAAAGGTTAGTACAAAAAATATGAGTAAAGATCAGAACAATATGAGATGATTATCGTTACCCGGGCGCGGTCTTGAAAGACGGCAGATTCGACTGCATAGAGTCGCCGGAAGAAGGGGAAGTCTCCTGATAATTTGAGTCAGAAGAATTAAGCGGTTGGCGTATAACACCCGCAAAAGGATGAAAAGGGTACAATTTTGCGATCACCTCGGTCCGGCGTTTCCTTGATGCATCAGGTAACCCGGAGGAGAGGTCAGTGTCCTTGCTGGTCCGGGTGTGCCGCCCGCTCTCATGAACCTGTCGCTTCAAAATAAATTGAGGATCTTGGTAAGCTAAAGGATGGGAAAAGCTTACTTTCCGGGTTACTCTTCGAGTTTTCAGCCTTGGCAAGGGCTCCGAGTCGGAGGAAAGTATTGTTACCTCTTCAACCACCGGGTTACTGGCTCCGGTGTCCTCCTATTGATAAACAGCATTGATAAGGCGGACAGAAATAAACGACAAGTATAACAAGAGCTTACAGGTTTAGGAATTACCTCAGACTCGGAGCTGTCACTTAGCTGCAACAGCTCCGAAGCAGTGGGCCTACTTCCCTTCTTACGGGGAGCGGCTTTCTTGGCGGCTTTCTTCACCTTTCTGGCCTTCTTGGCCGCCTCATGGTCATATTTGACCCGCCAGAACTTGTCGTCAGCCTGAAAAATACAATGATGATTTCTTCAAACGATTCAGATGAAGGTTATATACAGAAGAAGATAGGATGATTAGATTGGCGGCTTACCGCTGGGGCTGGGTTGGTCTTGCAAAAGGGGGCTAACCCGGTCCTTCCACAGTCTGCCAGGCTCTCGTTCAAGAGAGCCTTGGTCATCTCCTCTGCAACGTCTTCAGGAAGATCATTGCGGCTGTGTCTCTGAGGGTCGTCTTTTCGGCCTGTGTACTCACACATTAAGCCGGGGCGGCGGCTCAATGGGATCACCCGCCATGAGATCCAGACCCGGACCAGATCAATTCCATTTAGACCATTGCCCAGGAGAGCTTTGATCTTGTTGATGGTGGGAAGCAGAGGCTGGCGCTCCGCCTGAGTCAGTTTGTCTGACAATGGGTGTGTTGACTCCAGACGTGATGGGCGAAAGCCGGGCAGCGGACTTTCTTCAGCCGGTGACATATCTTGGCAATAGAACCAAGTCATGTTCCAGTCCTTTGGGTGGCTCGGCGGCTCGGCATAAGGGAAAAGACAGTCTCTTCGCCGCTGAATGGAGATGCCACCTAGCTCTAGACTTGGTCCATTGGCGCACTCATTCTGACGGTTTAAGTAAAAAAGCTCTCTGAAGAGCAGCAGACTAGGTTCTTCTCCAAGATAAACCTCGCAGAAGACTTGGAAATTGCAGATGTTGGACACTGAGTTGGGTCCTATATCTTGAGGCCGCAAGTCGAAGAAGTTCAGAACGTCTTTGAAAAACTTTGAACCGGGCGGTGCGAAGCCCCGACTCATATGATCCGCAAAAATCACTACCTCCCCGTCCTTTGGCTTTGGTCTCTCTTCTGACGGGTTAGGGGCACGGTAGGACATGACATCGTTCTTGGGCAGATATCCGGACTTAACAAAATCGGCTAGGGTCTCATTGGTGACATTGGACCTCATCCAGTTGCAAGTAATGGGAGCTTTGGGAGGCATGGTGAAAGTCGGCGGTCTATGATAAAAGGAAAAACGTCCGGGTTAATTATGAGCCGAGGAAATCTACAGTTCAATGTCAAGGTGGCGGCGTATGAAGGGGACTAATGGTATACACTTAAGTGCATCGGGCTATTTAAGCCGCGGAGGGATTGAGAGTAATTTGATCGTCTACAGGCCTTATTACAGCTAAGCCGGAAATTTTTATGGCGCATGGCTTTCTTTAAGCCGGACGGTTCTACGGCGCGTGGTTTCTTTAAACCGGAACTATAAACCGCCCGATTCAATGATTGCAGTTTTTTACTAAGTGTGGTAAAACAGGTTTCACACATTGCAGTAACTTTTTTGGATCAAAATGGTCGGGCAAAAGAAAAATTTCTAGACCTAGAAACAGAAGCGAGGGAGTTCTTGGGCTCGAACAAAGTTCCTATGCAGTAAAAAGAGAGCTGTTTGCGTGTAAAATGGGTGCTAAACAGTCACCGCAATAGTTCTATGCAGATCTAAGATCAAAAGGAGCAGTAAGAAAGAAAACTACCGGAGTTTGTGGCAATGGTGATGAACTACGAAGAACACGGATGAACTACTCGAGCCCTAGTACGGATCTGCCCTATGGAGTAGCGGAGACTCACCGGAGCTGGAGAGGAGCGGAGGTTGCCGCCGTTTGTCTGGTCCGAGTCAGGGTGATGCAGCGGCCAAGGTTGACGAAGACCGGGGGCGCGACGGCGGTGGCAGTAGCAGAGCTCGGGCTGAGGAGCAATGGCACGAGGAAGAAGATGGAGAGAGAAGTGGCTGAGAGCCCGTCGGGCCGGCCTATTTATAAGGCAAGTTCATAAGTGGGCGCGAGATTCAAGGAGACCACGGCGTGGTCATCTCCCCACGAAACGCCTCGATTTTCGGGATGACAGTAAAGAAAAAGATCCGTTGCGGATCTGGCGGAGTAAAAAACGGACTTAATGGAAGATGACGTCACGGCGGATTATTCGGAGTCCAGAAGATGACGTCACGCCGGGTTATGGCCTTCACACAATTGTAAGCCGGAGGTTTTCTGAAGAAGGAATGGAAGATTGATATGACCCTGCTCAAATCAATCTGGGGCCTAATGTTGAGGATATAGACCTTAGAGTCACCCGCCAGGAGGGGGCGGGTTACTCATATGGTCACTGCCAGAAGCCCGGCGCCAAGCTTAAAGACGGTGGGCCAAAGATGGGCTTAAGACCCGGATATGGCTTAAGGCCCGTAGTTATAATCATTATCATGGTAGAACTTGTAGTGTAAGGCAAGAATAGCTGAGAGTACGAGCCGGACACTCTTATGAGCCGGCCGGGACTCTGAGAGCTATTGGGCGTCAGCCTCCCTATATAAAGGGACGACCCGGCAGCGGTTTAGGGACAAGAACAATCTCATCAAGAGCCGGGCATAGCTGTTTAGCTCCCTGGTGATCGTAACCCTAATCAATATCATCTCAAACTGGACGTAGGCTTTTACCTTCACCGTGAGGGGCCGAACCAGTATAAACCCCCGTGTTCCTTGTCCCGCACTAACCCCTTCAAGCTTCCTAGCTGCGATGGCTCCACGACTAAGTCCTAGTTCGAGGACATCTGCCATGACAATTCCGCGACAGTTGGCGCCCACCGTGGGGCCAGCGCATGGTGGATTTGAGTTCTTGAAGGGCAGCTTCGAAGGGCTCAAGGGATACATTGTGGGCCGGATGACCAAGAGTCGTCGCGGCAAGCTCTACATCAACGATGCAAACTGGTGAGCCGAGCCCTGAGCCGGATCTCTGCGCCGATCTCATCGAGATGGCTCAGCGTGCACGACCCGCCCGGGCCCGGCCTGCCTTAAGGCGCGCGTTTTTGGGATGTATCCATGGAGGGCCCTCTGATCTATCTGGGGCTGGTGATGAGGCGGCCGCCGGCTCTGACGGCGAGTCGTCCACCGATGAGTCAAACTCGTTGTATCAACTTCAAGATGGCAGGCTCATGGGTTGTTCCGATGGTGACAGTATTCCGGACCCGTTTGAGCCGCCAAGTCAGGTTTGGCCACCGATCGTGACCCTAATCAATATCATCTCAAACTGGACATAGGCTTTTACCTTCACCGTAAGGGCCGAACCAGTATAAACCCTCGTGTTCCTTGTCCCACACTAACCCCTTCAAGCTTCCTAGCTGCGATGGCTCCACGACTAAGTCCTAGTTCGAGGACATCTGCCGTGACAATTCCATGACAGGTTCAGTAATGCGTAGCCTGCAGTGCAATCGCTCGGGTTCAGTTAGAGCCCAACGCCTCGCACCCACGCGCGTGCGTGTACGAGAGAAACGCGCATCGCTTGGCCCCGACCACCCACCGTAACTGGGAACACCCTGATATTTTCCTAGCCCTTGCTTCTACCACGGTTTTTTCCGTCATCGACGGCCCAAAGAATGTCATGCAGCTGCGTCCCCGGCCCGCCTAGGACGAAAAGCCCATTTTCTGTCATGATTTTTTGTCATAGAAGTAGGAGCCCACCACATATATGATGATACCAGGTTTTTTCATTATTATCGTCATAGAAGTGTCATAAGTATGACATAATTTTTTTCGTTCGGCCCAAAAGCAAGGAAATGAACGAGGTGTTGTCGAGGTTACCGTCCTTTCTTTCGGTTGGCGGTGTCAACGGTGAAGATCGTTGGTGAAGATCACTCCGAGGCAATCATGAATGGCGGTGATGTTGATGTCACACATTCCTAAGTAGCCGAAACACCTTAGGAAATAGAAACCGCAACTCAAAATCGGTCAAATGCGGAAGGTGGGTGCTTTTATGATCAATTTCGGAGGCTAATTGTGATGGGTAATGATATATGTGGATGGGGAATGTCAAGAGCTTCCAAACGAGCTAAAGAACACGAAAAACGGACTTGGGAGTTAGAAGTTATGGCCAAAACGGAGGTGCAGTTGGGCTGATTTGGTTGGGTGTGGGCACCCGGGGGTGGGAGGTGCGGGTGCCTGGGGTGGTCCGGGGCAAACAGCCCAGGGGTGCGAGAGCCCGGTGGTTCGGGGTGCGGGCACCCGGTGGTCCCCGGTTTGGGCGGAAAATTTTGGGCAAAAGCTAAATTCCGTGGATTTCGTGGTGGGAGGGTGGGGATTGATGGGTAGGGGCTAGATCCACTTGCCAACCAATAAATCCATGGACCAAAACAACCAAATCTCACAAGATCCAACAAAATTGCAAGAAAAGTTTAGGGGGTATTTTTGTGGGGATTTTCGAATTAGGATGAAAAACAACAAAATCAAGCTAGCAAATGGGGGGATAGGACTCCAAGTGAATCAACCTTGCTCATGATACCAAGATGCTGTAGGGTGAAACCCTAGAGGGGATCTTTTCACACTTGGAGCGGGGAAAGAGGAAGAACACTGAAGAAGACAAGGAACAAATCACTCAAAAAAACCCAAATAACACATCTACTATCGTAGCATACATGAGATCACAAATATTCAAGCACAATTCAAGGAAAATAGCATGAGGGTAAAGTTCTTCCCACTCCTAGGAGATAAGATCTTGATGTTGATCTTCTCCAAGAGGAGGCCTTGATAATCCAAAGGATTCTTCCCAAGATGGGGGCTTGATCTCCAAGAGGAGGGGATACAAGGAGCAAAGCTCTCTAGTGTCTATCAAATACTTTGCTAACCCCTCAAATAAGATAGGGGAGGAGTTTATATAGCCTAGGGACGAACTGTGAGGGAGAGGGGGATGCAAGGGCCAAAACACCCTAAATGCACGCAGCCATACGGAAGGGTCCGGGCACCCGGCGTAAAGTGGCCCGGGCACCCGGACCTGGCAGAGGCACGCGCTCAGGAGGGACCGGGAACCCTGGGTGAAGGGGCCGGGCACCCGGCCTAGAAAGGGGGGCCGCTGCACCCGGGTGGCACGAGGCGGCTGGCGGGGAGAGGCCGGGCACCCGGCGGTCCAAGTCCCGGGCACCCGGGAGGTGGCTGGCGGCTGGGTAGGGGCCCAGGCACCTAGGGCCAAAGGGGCCGGGCACTTGGGGCAGGCAGGGGAGGCACCCAGGTGGTGGTGGCCGGGCACCCGGAGTCGGAGAGGTCGGGCACCCGGGGTGCCCAGGGGGTTTTGCCTTCTCGCGTCCATCTTCACTCTTCTTCTTCGTGTGTTCTTGCGTCACCCTCGCAACTTCTTCATGGGTTTCTTCTTTGCAGCTAAGAATGAATGACGTCTCCGTTTGAGGTAGAATCCAATTCTCGCGCGAATCCGAACAAGACTCGAAGAGGAAAGAAGTGACCTCGTTCTGGATGGCGCGTGCACATGCTCTTGTCATTGGTCATCTCGGTGCTTGTGGTGGTGATGGAGTGTCCATGTGGATGGATGAGGGATGCTCTGCATCACCAACCATTCAGATTTGGATCAATTTGGTAGGCCCAAGGTAGATAGAAAACTTGGGTCGCCTGTTGAGTCGTAATATAGACATCGGGAACATCTAAATGGGTGCTTTGTTTGATTTCTACTAGCCCTATATGTTCGTGAGTCCTTCTCGTCTTCTTCGACTGGAACCAATAACACTTGAAGACTATGACGTTCGGTGGGTTTTCACCATAGAATAGAAGTTCATAAATTGCTTCAACTCTCCCATAATACTCGGTACCTCCATCGCCAATAGCAGAGACACAACAATTTGTAGACTTTCGGCTGGCCATAGATAGCTCTTTGTCGTACGTATGAAAGCGATACCCGTTGATGTCGTATTTGTCAAATGAACGAACCTTATAGTCAAAACCATTAGGGACTTGTCTCAATTCAGCGTCCATGGACTCTGAATCAGCCTACAAGTTTAATATGAAAGGATTGTTGCATTAGCCGCAAATTAGATGAAGAAATGAGAATGGTCCAATGGAAATTACCGTTTGTTCGAACCAAGAGATGAAACCGGGAAAGCCGCCTCCTTGCTTTGCCAGAAGCTCATAGTCTTTGATGGATTCCTTTTCGATCTCCGCTCCATCCAAGAATTTGGTGACGTATCGACTGTATCAAATATCCGGGAATAAGAGCATTTTGTTGGAATTAGAAGTTGCGAAACAATGTACCGCGATAACTTCCTCGATGTACGGCGGCACTTCTATTAGGTTGTTGAAGATATACAACGAAATGGTCCGCCATTCTTCGACATCCAACGATATTGGTTTCGGAGCATCGGCTAGTGCGAGATTCCCTTTGAATAGGATGAGGTTCGATCCACCTTTTTTAGGGTCTCCAGCATTGTACCGAGGCTTCGGATTATGAAAATGACGAGTTTTGGCTTCATAGTGTGCTGTCACGAAGTTTGCCGCCTCCTCAGTAATGAATGCCTTGTCCACCGATGCTTCAATTCTACGTTTATTTTTACATTTTGCTCGGAGCTTCTTCTGCTTCCTCTCAGTTGCGTAGCACCAATGATTTTGCACCCCCTCCTCCCCTAATGTTGCCTCGGTCGGGAGATGCAAAATCAAGTGTTGCATTGGATTAAAGATGCCCGACGGAAAGATCTTCTCTAACTTCCAGATCAACTCCGGCGCCAACTCAATAGTTCTTTCGCACAAAGAACACGGAATAAATAGCTCAGCTCTGCCAGTACTAGCCATTCATCCACAGGGATAAAGCCATGCAACATGACCGGCATTACCCACTCAATCCATATGTGTCAATCATGACTCTTGAGACCAAATATTTTCAATTTTTCAAGACTCGCTCCCCTCTTTAGATTTGCTGCATACCCATCAGGGAATATCAACTGTATTTTCACCCACAAGATAATTTCCCTCATAGCTGGCCTTCCAAGATTAAACCATGCCTTTGGCCTCGTCCAATTCTGCTTTCCTCTCGGTTCTTGCATGTTTTGTAACGGTCTATCACATGGCGCCTCTTGATCGACTCTAGCCTTAGTATTATCCTGTGACTTCCCCTCTATGCTGAACAATGTACCAAATAGGGCCTCAGCGATATTCTTTTCAGTGTGCATCACGTCGATGTTCTGTGGGCAAAGGAGGTCCTTGAAGTAAGGCAGATCCCACAAGCATGTCTTGTGAGTCCAGGCGTGTTCCGAATTATACCCCATTGAAATACCCTAGACGCTCTGGATCTGGCTCAAGAGTGTTTAACTCATCTAGGGTCTCTTGGCTATCAACGTAGGTGGTGAAGAGTTTTTGACAACTCTACCTTTGATGAAGTTCTATTTTTCTTTCCTGAACTTATGGTGAGGATCCAGGAACTGTCTATGCAAGTCAAAGCAGGATAACTTGCGACCCGCCTACAGCCAACGAAACTCAAGAGCTGCCTTGCATGTGGGGCACGGGAACCTACCATGCACACACCAGCCAATGAATAGTGCATACGCCGGCAAGTCATGCATTGAGTACATGTACCAGACACGCATTATGAAGTTCTATTTGCTAGCAGCATCGTATGTCTTGAACACATTATCCCAAGCTTCTTGCAATTCATCCTTGAGCGACTGCATGTACACATTCATATTATTCCCCGGATAGTTGGGCCCTGGAATTATCAACATCAGGAAAATGTTCTTCCTTTGCATAATCTGTTCGGGGGGAGATTGAGTTGAATGAAAAATACGGGCCAACAACTATATTGGGTTGCCGTCAGACCAAACACACTGAACCCATCCGAGTTGATGGCGACTCGAGGATGCATGCCTTGGATCTGCCTTTTTTGCTCATGTAATGCATCGAAGCGCTTCCACGCAGAACCATCCGATGTGTGTACCATCATCAGATTCCCATCTGCATCTAGTTCGGTTCTTTTGCCAATTTTGTGCCATGTCATCTGTCTTGTCGTCTCTTCGACCATGAAAATACGTTGAAGTCTTGTTACAATTGGCAAATACCAAATAACATTAACGGGGATTTTGGTCTGCGTCTTCTCACCCATACCGTTGTCTACCACAACATACATGGAAGACTTGCAAATGGGACAATAGTTCAAGTGCGCATGCTCAAGCCTAAATAAGTGACATCCTTTCTCACATGCATGTATCTTCTCATAGGGCATCTTAAGCGCACGGAGGATTTTGTCCGACTAGTACTGGTTTGCAGGCATTACATGGCCTTTGGGTAGAAAAGTGTCCAAATAATGTCATCATTGCGTCGTAGCATTCTCTAGCCAAGTTGAATTAAGCCTTCATAGCCATTACTTGTGAGATGGCATCCAGCTGACAAAGCTCAGTGTGCTCGTGGAGAGGACGTTTTGAAGCCTCCAACATTTCATTGAAGGCCTTTGCAGATTCCTCCATCTCATCGTCAGAATCCCGAGCATCATCAAAGTCTTGCACCATGTCTTGCATCCCGGTACCATGCTCGTTGGTGCGACGACGAACCACCTCAGCTCTGGCACGTTGGGCAGACCCACCATGAAATGTACACACCGTATAACAGGGCGTAAAGCCACTCTTCTGCAGGTGTTTGCCCATTTCATCCTCTGTCCTCTTTTCCCAATTGTCGCATCGGACATAGGGGCACCAGGTTTTCCTCTAGCCATTTGCAAATGCGGCTTCCACAAACCCCTTGGTTTTTGTTAACCAGTCATTGGTCATCTCTTTCTGACGACCGGTGTACATCCATGCACGATCACTCATCTTGGCTGGCCTAGCTACTGGACACACAAGAAACACATATATAATTCACCATGTATATATTCATGAGTTAATCTAGTTTGTCAATTTTATATATCCATGCAACCTACACTCTAATAGGTAAAGATATGTCCTAATCCCACCCGAGTATGTGTAGATTGGGTTCATTTTCCCATGCTCTGCTTCGGATCTGGCGCAAAATTTCGGAAGCACCTCCCCGTTGTTCTCTCGATACACGTCTCTGCAATAAACAGAGAGGATGTATACCTGGAGAACAACAGGGAGGCACTGACGAAATTTATGTGTCGGATTCGGAGCAGAGCATACGGGAAAGCGAACCCAATCTACACATAATCGGGCTGTCCATGGATAACGTTGGACAATTCAAAAGAATCACGGATATAAATATGCAAGTGCATGCATATTTATAACCGTAACCCTTTCGAACGGGAGACGCATACTGGTCACGCATACTGATGATGAAAACACCTATAGCTAGCAAGTTTCATCAGCACGAACACCGGAACAGAGCAAATAATTAAGGGGGAGGAGGAGATGTCATTTGTGCTCACCCACGAACGAAGGGGCGGAGCTCGTCGAACACCAGACCCTCACAGCGACGAAACAACTGCACATTGAAATCCAAAGGTGAGTAACATAGCATTATTGTTTTTTCTATCAACCTAACTAACTATTTACAACAGGATGCCACCGCCGAGTTGTATAAAAAATGATTCGCACTGCTCGTTCCTCGACCCTCGACACCTCGGCGATCCTCGACCTTCTTTTCCTTCTTTTCTTTATGTTTCTACTTTTTCTACTTCTTTTTTTCATCATCTTCTTCTTATTCCTCTTCTTCTTGTTGTTGTTCTTCCTCTTCTTCTTCTTCTTCTTCTTTTTATTTTGTTTTCATCTTTCTTCTTTTTTCTTAACCTAAACTAAATTAAATCTAAACCTGAACCTAAAAAATAGAAGGAAAAAAACATAAATTTAAACCTAAACTAAATTAAATCTAGACCTAAACCTGAAACTAAACTAAATCTGACTAAACTAACTACACTAACATAGAAAAAATGAAAAAAAAAGAGAGGGGGAGGGGGCTCACCGTAGTGCTGGAGGTGGAGGCCGATGAAGGAGGGGGGCGGGTGGCCTGGGGCGGTCGCGGCAGGACTCGGCGGCGCTGGGCGGCGGGGTGGTGCGGGGAGTGGCCGGGGCGACGGGACAGCGGGGTGGTGCGGTGGGGCGCGACGGGGGCGACGGGGCGGCGGTGTGGTGCGGGGCGCGGCAGAGCGGCGGGTGGTGCGGCAACGGGGTGATGGGGAGGCGGCGGTGCGGGCGCGGGCGGAGAGAGAGAGGGGGTGGGGCCGGGGAGAGAGAGGGAGGGGGTTACCGTTAGTTTGGATGGGCCAACCTCTTGGCCGTCTGCTAGCGGACGACAAAGATTGTTTGCCGTCTGCTAGCAGACGGCAAAGAGGTTGGGGGTGGGCCGTTACAGCTTTACACTAAAATGGACCCCATCCAACCTCTTTGCTGTCTGCTAGCGGACGGCAATGATTCTGTGACGTCTGCTAGCGGACGAGAAAGAATTGGCTGGCGGCAAATTGCATCTTTGCCATCAGCCTGTTCTTTGCCGTTTGCTTTTTGTGAGCTGACGGCAAAGAACTGACAGATGGCAAATTCTCTTATTCCAGTAGTGCTCCAACATGTTGATCTTGCTTCTCACCCCATGCTAGCCGAATCTTTTGCACTAAGTAGAGATACTACTTGTGCTTCCAAAATCCTTCAACCTAGTTTTGCCATGAGAGTCCACCATACCTACCTATGGATTGAGCAAGATCCTTCAAGTAAGTTGTCATCGGTGCAAGCAATAAAAATTTCTCTCTAAATATGTATGATTTATTAGTGTGAGGATAATAAGCTTTGTACGAACTTGTGATATGGAAGAAATAAAAGCGAGAGACTGCATGATAAAGTTCTTTATCACAAGCGTCAATATAAAGTGACATGCTTTCGCATTAATATTTTGTACATCCAACCATAATAGAGCATGACAACCTCTGCTTCCTCTGCGAAGGGCCTATCTTTTACTTTTACCTTCTACCGTTATACACGAGTCATGGTGATAACCACCTATTCCTTTTTACACTTTTTCTTTTTGGCAAGCACTTTATTTTGGGGGGAGATCCAGATATATATCCACTTGGATGTAGATATTCATAAGCTATTATTGTTGACATTACCCTTGAGGTCAAAGGTTGGGAGGCAAAACCATAAGCCCCTATCTTTCACTGTGTCCGATTGAAACTTTGATCTCATATGTATCGCGTGGGTGTTAGCAATTGTGAAAGACTAAATGATAGCTGAGTATGTGAACTTGCTAAAAAGCTCTTATATTGACTCTTTCTTACATTATGATAAATTGCAATTGCTTCAATGACTGAGATCATAGTTTGTTATTTTCCATTAAAGTTCTCGTTTCATACTTTACCTTGTGCACGAATTGCTACCTTAACATAATAAATTATATGACAATATATGTTGTTGTTCTAAAGATGATCATGATGCCTTCATGTCCATATTTTATTTTATCGACACCTCTATCTCTAAACATGTGGGCATGATTATCGATCTCGGCTTTCGCTTGAGGACAAGCGAGGTCTAAGCTTGGGGGAGTTGATACGTCCATTTTGCATCATGTATTATATTTGTATTTATTGCATTATGGGCTGTTGTTACACATTGTGGTAAAATACTTATGCCTTTTCTCTCTTATTTTACAAGGTTTACACAGAGGGATAATGCCGGCAGCTGGAATTCTGGACCGGAAAGGAGCAAATCTGAGAGACCTATTCTGCACAACTCCAAAAGTCATGAAAATTTAAGGAGAATTATTTTGGAATATATGGACATGAGGGGACCCACCAGAGGGGACCCACCAGGAGGCACTACAAAAAAAAGACACATCCGTGACATTTTGGGCCGAACGAAAAAAATTTATGTCATACTTATGACACTTCTATGACAATAATTGTGACAAAACACGGTATCATCATAGATGTGGTGGGGTCCTATTTCTATGAAAAAAATCATGACAGAAAATGGGCTTTTCGTCCTAGGCGGGCCGGAGACGCAGCTGCATGACATTCTTTGGGCAATCCATGATGGAAAAAACTGTGGTAGAAGCGAGGGCGAGGAAAATATCGGGGTGTTCCCGATTACGGTGGGTGGTTGGGGCCGAGCGGTGCGCGTTTCTCTCATACACGCACACGCGTGGGTGCGAGGGGTTGGGCTCTAACTGAACCCGAGTGAGGCGTTGGGCTCTAACTGAACCCGAGCGATTGCACTGCAGGCTACGCATTACTGAACCCGAACGATCGATCGATGGCTGTTAACTGAACCCGATCGGGCGATTCCTTCGCTACTGCTGCTAACTGAAGCCGACCGATGCTGCCTCTGGATGAACAGTGAGCGTTGCTGGGGGGTTTGGATGAACAGTTCCCGGTGGGGGTGGATGAACAGGACCCCGTGGTGTTGCCTCTGGGATGAACAGGACCCCGATCGATCAAGCCGGTTGGGGCTCGATGAACAGGACCCCGTGGAGGGTTGGATGAACAGGACCACCGCGTGGAGGGCAGGTTGAACAGTAGACGGTGGAGGGCTGGATGAAAAGTAGCCCGTGGAGGGGTGGTTGAACAGGAGCCAGTGGAGAGGGCTGGTTGAACAGTAGCCGGTGGAGTAGCGCGCGGTGGAGGCTAGATGAACAGGTGCCCGTGGATGAGCAGTCGTAGGTGGAGGCTGGAGGAGGTTGACGGTGGATGAACAGTAGCCCGTGGAGGCTGGAAGGGGTCAATGGTGGAGATGAGAAGTATCCCGTGGAGTCCTGTTTTGCGGTACGCCACACCCCTCCAGATGAACAGGACCCCCGTTTTGACCATAGCGCACCAACACCAGTCTGTTTCCTCCGTTTTGCGATATGCCACACCCCTCCCGATCAACAGGACCCCCGTTTCGACCGTAGGAGGTCCGTTTCCTCCGTTTTGCGGTACGCCAGACCCCTCCCGATGAACAGGATCCCGTTTCGAATGTGGGAGGTCGAACACAAGGCCGTTTCCTCCGTTCTGCGGTACGCTAGGCCTCGTTTCCATCGGCTGTTCCGTCCAAGCCCTCCCGATGAACACGACGACGCATTCCGTTCCGACCCATCCGGTTGGCTCCCGATGAACACGACGATGCTGTTTCTCCGTTCCGACCCAGCCATGTGCACGAGCCCTGGCCGTACGTACGCGCGAGTAGGCGTTCGAGACCCCGCCCGTATGTATGTATGTGGCCGTATTTACTTTCTTGCACCCTGGCCGTTGTACGTACGTGTACATGCTACGTGCGCGCCTCTACTACGACAGGTGCGCGCCTCTACATCGACCAGTATGTACATACACGTTCGCGACTAGCATGACAACACTACGTACGCTTCGACCAGGTGGGTCACGACTGTCAGGCACTTCCTTGCGTGCAAAGATGTAGCTGGTGGGTCCCAGCAGTCAGGGGGCGAAACTTTTTTTTTCGGACGCACTTCCTTGCGTGGGAAGATGTAGCTGGTGGGTCCCAGCAGTCAGGGGGAATTTTTTTATCGCGAAATACGGTGGCAGGTCCGGTAAGTCCCCGCTGTCAGGTGGAGGAATAATTATTTTGCGTGTAATAAGGAGGCACTTCCTTGCTGCGGCCATGGACCTAGCTGTCAGCCCCTCCACGTACAGTCCACGTCCAATGGAAGCCGTTCCTTGACCATGTTGACCACGCCGCGCCGACAGCACCAGGGCGGTGGACGACGAGGAGGCCTAGGAAGGGGACGACGCAGAGCCGGGGAAGACGCGGCAATGGAAGCCTGCGCGGAGAGGAGTACGAGGGTTCACTGGTTCAGCTGCGGTGTGAGGCTGCCGTCGCCGCAGGGCCTGGCCAGCGGTGGGAATAGTAGGGGCGGTGAGGCCTCCGCGGCAGCACAGCCGGCCATGGGAGGCAGGAGCTTGCGGCACGACCGGCGCTGCTTTGGGCGGCTTGAGCAACAAGACCAGAGGTTGAAGAAGCACTACGGTTGTTGGATGGACATCGTACGGTGACTGGAGCTAGAATCGTTCATATTGACTAAGTTGACAAAGCACTCCGTCCCCATCAACTTAGTAGGCCCACAAGTCAGCCTCCCACCAAGGTGGGTCCCAACCAGCAGGGGGGGTATTCATTTTTTTTGTGCGTAATAAGGAGGCACTTCCGGTGGGTCCGAGCTGACAGCGGGGGGAACGTTTTTTTCGTGCAATATGGTGGCCCGTCCGGTGGGTCCCACCTGTCAGGGGGGAAACGTTTTTTTGCGAAATACGGTGGCCCGTCTGGTGGGTCCCTGCTGTCAGGTGGAGGAATCATTATTTTCCATGTAATAATGAGGCACTTCCTTGCTGCCGTCGTGGACCCAGCTATCAGCCTCTCCACGTACAGTCCACGTCCGATGGAAGCCATTCCTTGACCATGTTGACCACGCCGTGCCGAGAGCACCAGGGCGGTGGACGACGGCGGGGCCTAGGAAGGGGACGACGCGGAGCCGGGGAAGACGCGGCAGTGGAAGCCTGCGCGGAGGGGAGTACGAGGGTTCACTGGTTCGGCTGCGGTGTGAGGCTGCCGTCGCCGCAGGGCCTGGCCAGCGGTGGGAATAGTAGGGGGCGGTGAGGCCTCTGCGGTAGCACAGCTGGCCACAGGAGGCAGGAACATGCGGCACGACCGGCGCTGCTTTGGGCGGCTGGAGCAAGAAGACCACAGGTTAAAGAAGCACTACGGCCGTTGGATGGACATCGTACGATCACTGCAGCTAGAATCGTTTATATTGACTAAGTTGACAAAGCCCTTGGTACGCGTCAACTGAGTAGGCCCACAGGTCAGCTTCCGAAACGGTGCGCCCCAGATGTCAGGGGGACGAATCATTTTTTGGGCGGGTGAAGCTAGAATATCCGAGATTGAAGACGAAGCACGACATCCGTTGGATGGACATCCAATGACCACTGCTGCTAGAACCGTGTGTTGACTATAAGTTGACAAAGCCTTGCATACGCGTCAACTCTCTTTTTTTTAGGGGACGCGTCAACTTAGTAAGGCCACAAGTGTGTGGCAGAGAACTTATAGCCCATTTGTGATTTGTAAGAATGTGCAGCCAATTTTTGAATTCTAATGGAATTACTACAGCCCATTTACAGTTTGTTAAAAGTACAGCCCATTTCAACCAACCGTTTAAAACAGAATTCAATAAAATTTCCCACATTTTGATGGGATCCGAAATATTTTTATCCCGAAATTTCTAGTCAGATTAAATACAATTTCAATATAAATTTATATTACGTAAAAATCCAACGAAACATTGCGCTCGCAACAATTAATGAAATTAAAATTTTCAATATCCAAGAATAATATTTTATAAAGTAATTACGTGTTCGGTGCATTTTTTTAGTTACTGCACAGTTTTTATAATTACATCCCATTTATTATTTCTTAAAGCCCATTTTCTTGTTAATCGTAATGCATCCCTCCTAGGAAAGATTTCCAGCCCAGCGGGGCGGAGAATAACAACTTGACCTTGCCTGGGTATTCCTAAAAAAAGTATAGCTGGGCTAGCCATTTTCAGCTTGAAAAAAATTAATATATGGGCTAGATATTTGGCCTGGGCTAAACGGGCCACAGCCCGCGCAGTTAATAGCTGCAGCGATGATTTCTTTGTTGTTCAGAGGAGAAAAATTAATATCTGGGCTAAAGATCGCTCAAGAAAAACTCTGCAGTGCTCACACCTCAAAAACACAAATACTGCTCGAGCTGCTTGGTCCCAGCTGTCGACTACATAGGTTGACAATGGTGTGGGACCGTGATGTCAGGAAACCAGGAGGAAGCAAAAAAAATTATAGTTTTATATACTAATGAGGCACTTGGTGTCATCCTCTCCAAGTAAAGTCATCTCCTCATCCTCATGTCCGTTGACCTTGTTGACAACGCGAGACGGCGGCGCCACGGAGAGGGCCTTGTGGGCCCTATGGATGGTCTGATACAGCGCCCGCTGCTCATTCGGGAAGCCAGGATCATAGGGCCACATGTCTGCGACGGCATTGTCGTTCGCTTGTTCACTGGTGCTCGTTGAGGAGACGGAGGTTGTGGCACAGGTCCTCCTGCACTGGTAGCTTTTCCGCCATTAGGGCGTCGAAGTGCGGCCGCACCTGCTCTATGGTGAACACGACATGAACCGGCTTGGATAGTGGCGCCGGCTCCTGGTCGGAAGATACGTCCATCGTTTGATTGTCGTTGCTCAGCTCGGCGAGGTAGCTGGCGAGCCAGCATGTCCGGCTGCTAGACCGGCCCGCTGCCAAGCATGAGTCTAATGGCCCTGGCCCACCCAGACCGCCTCCCTCGCCCGCGCGCGCTTTTCGCCCGAAACGGTCAGCGCCGCCCGCCCCACTTCCCGGTGCATGCGATTGCTCCGCCTTCAAACGACACAAGTGTCGTCCGTCCTTCTGCCGCCCACATTAATTATACGCAGTTGCCGAGGGGGCTACTCCGGCGCCACACGTCCATCCCTCCGCCACCCACCATTGCTATATAAACTGTTGCGCCGGCCATAGCCGCAGTCATCTGCATCCGTTCCTATTCTCTTGTCCACACCACTAATGCCCACCATGGCTAACTCGCGCTCCAGCGCTCTTTGGGACGGGCGGACGACGGACCACAAGGAGATGGTAGCCATTGCTGCCAGCTGGCTGGCCGGCAGGCAGCCGGAGGACGATGACGTCCCAATGGAGAACATGGTAGTCGACGATCCGGCGCCAACCCCCTCCTCCGCGCCATCCTCGCCGGTGCATTGCACCATGACCATCGGCAAGGCCCGTGCCCAATATATGGACACGGTGAGGCAGAAGCGTGAGGAACAGTTCCGGGAGGCGCAGGCCGACGCCGCCTACAACCACCATCTCCTCCAGGAGCACCTGCAGGCGGAGGAGCAGATCACCACGGAGCGGGCGGAGCAGGAGGCGCTGCTCGACTCGTACCGCTCCACCCGCGAGGGCCGCCTCGAGCGCTGGCGGTACTACATGCGGGTGGCGGAGGCTGCGGCCGCCTACAAAGAGGGCGATGAAGCGGCCGAGGCGCTGTTTGGCGAGACCGAGGACGATGCAAAGGACAATGCCGGCTCCGACGAGTCCCCGCTCCGCTGGCGTCGACGAGGCCCTGCTCCGCCGAGGCCCCGGGCGCCAACAACGGGGCAGAGGACACCGCCGGCTCTGCCGAGGCCCCAGCCTGCCGGCAACGAGGGGGAGGATTTTCCCCTGCTCCACCGAGGCACCGCCCGCCGGCAATGAGACATAGGACATCGCCGGCTCCGCCGAAGCCCCACTCCGCTGCCAACAAGGCCGCGCCACACAGAAAACGAGGAAGAGTAGAACACGGTAGGTCGCCGCCGGTCAGGTCCAAGTAAGGCCACCGCTGCTACCCTCCGGTTGCTGGCACTGAGCTGTACATCATGGAGCAATTCTATGATTACAGGATGATTGAAGAGCGCTCCGTGGTTGAGCAAGCTCATGAGATACAGTCATTTGCTAGAGAACTTGAGCACTTCAGTTGTATGCTACCGGACAAGTTTGTTGCCGGAGGTATCATCACTAAGCTTCCTCCTTCGTGGATCTCATTGACACTCTTGATGTGGAAGAAAAGGCGAGAGCAAAGGACACACGTGCTCGAGGAATTGAGGGAGGATCTAGTGCAAGTTCAAGAACAAGGGCAAGTTTGATGGTAAAGCAAAGTTTGATGGGAAGAACAAGGCTGTGCAACACACGAACTTCAAGAATAAGAATGACAAGAAGAAAGGTGTTTGTCATGTGGGGATCCTGATCATTGGGCTCCTAGTTACCCTAATCGCTATGAAAAGCTAGGCGGGTTGACCACTGACGGCCGGTTAGTTTTTGGCGGCGACGTGGAGCCGGAGAGCTATGTTGGAGAAGGATGCTGCTTCTACTTAACTGCTGGTGCAGTTGGCTGACTGACACGTGGGCCCAACAGGCATCTGGGCCACATGTCAGTTACGCAACTGCACCTGCAGTTAAGTCACTGAAGCTTCTGTTCGGCTGAGCCGGACACAGGTAGGTAGCTTCGGTTAATTAATTATACCTCCAGCGCACCCCATTTTAGTTTAAGAATGTATGAAATGTAATGAAATCCGGCATGTTTATATGAAATCTGACCGTGTATGAATGAATTTATTTTGATTAGTTCGAATTCTTGTATCACTAGCATTGGATGAACATGCAAAACAATACGTACTAGCATTAATCCCAGGGTGATCACCTCGTTTGCAGTAGTTTCACATGTACTCCCTCCGGTCCTTTCTAGTCTGCATACAAGTTTTGTCTGCAGTCAAAGTATCTCTAGTTTGACCAATCTTATAGAAAGAAGTATGCACTTTCACAATGTGCGAAGTAAAAAGGAACAAAAGGAGTACAAAGAGTTTGAGCAGCTTTTTAGCAGTCATGTACATTGCAATCACAGCGATTCACATGTCATAGAGAACATTCAAAACAATCGATGATTATGCATCTCAGTGATTCACATGTCAGAGCCAATATTTACTTCACAACTAAAGAATAAAGAAAAAATGGATCGACGCTGCTGACAGCAAAGGGCGTCCCATTCGAAAATATCAAACGCATGTCTTCTTGCTAAAATTAATGAGCAAAATTTGACAAGGTTTTCCCATTCCAAAATATCAAATGCCTACGATTGTGGAATGGGCGGGGTTTGCCATCAGTTCGGACATTGACATGGCACCTCGTGCTAAATAAACCAGCTGTTCTTTTTGTGCAGTTCCACCAAAATCAACCAAATTCGCGTGTAGCTTGTATGATTTCGCCTTTATATGTTGCAACACCTTGAACTTATCGGTACCTCCTTTCTTGTGGTGGAAATGAATGATTCGATGTATTCATGAACATTTTGTGTAGTTCCCATTGAAATCAAGCTGAGCACCCCTGTTTGCACAAATAGAAAAAAATGATTAGTATAAAGCAAACTGTACTATGAATTGACAGTTTAAACAGGCACCTACATGGTCCATGTAGAGCACACTTTTACAAAAATGGAACTCACCGGAAAGAATCCTAGAACAACATTGTACTCGCGCATCACAGCAAGAAAATGGAGATTTGTCAGTCCTTCTGAGCTGAAGTTAGTTTGGTCTTGTGGGGGGTAATGTAACCATCCTTCAACTGCTCCTTCTGATGAGAAGATAGACAGGGCTTCTTCATCCTGGCATAATCGGAACCTGTCACCTCACGTACACCATATTCTTCTTCAGAGGAGGGTGATCCCGTTGTGCAAAGACAAGAGGATAACTAAATGCTAGCATCCCAGTTTGCTCGAAAAAAAGGAAAGGAAATATTTAAAACAACACAGATGGAGCACTTCTCAAGGACAATACCACGTTTTGATGACAGTATCTAAACAGTAGCACAACACCAATAGAGATGACAAAGCTCAATCATATGGATGAAATCAGTGGGCGAGTACCAACCTTTGTCAAGAGGCTTATTGTGTAGAGCATACAGATGAAGCACTTCTCCGGAACCATCTGTTGCTATCTACTGTGGTGGCCATGCTTACTATATACTCCTCGATTAGATTAATGTTTCCAACATCTTCTTGTGTGGTTCCACTAAAATATATGGTATCTTCAAAGAAGATCCCTGTTTGCACAAGTAGAGATAATTACATATTACATTAAGAGTGGCATCAAATCAGTGGCAAAACAATTGCTCGTTCCAGCCATAGCAATAAATTAAGATGCAAAACTATATCATTACTTGTATCATCACAGTTCCAGTGCTTCATTACAGCACCAGGAGTTGATTTTTGTTTTTCTTCCGCTTGTTCTTCCCCTTCATCACTTGGTTCAATAACAGACAAGCTTCGCCTTCAATGTAAGATTTGGCATGTCAATTAGGTTGCACAAGTATAGCACTAAACAATGACATTAGTTTTCTGATGAAAGTGGCAAAATACAGGCCAACAGTTGTGAAATACCCTTATCTTACCTCAATGGGATATTACGGTGCACATACAGATTGGAAGTCTTGTCTCCATTTGTGCAGTTCACTAAAATCAAGCAACATTACCGTACAAGTAGCACAACATATGAAAGCACACTGCAGAATCATGTGAAAGAAGGCTAGTACTGACCTCTCACAATAAGAAGATCTGAACCAAATTTGCCAACACGAATAGGAAGTAAGATCTCCTCTTGTGCAGTTCCACTAAGATCAAGCAATCAAGCAACGTTGTCGGTGTGACATTTTGGTTGAATTGCACAAAACACTCTTAAAACAAAAGTGTTTTGAGTAGTGCAACAAAAGGTCACAATTGCAATGAGGTGAAGTAGATAACCCTGTTTACACAGAGGTGCAAAGGTAACAACTAGTGGTCAATAACGGTGGATGACACAGAAGCCAACAAAAAGAAGAATCTACCTTATCTAAATGGGAAAGAAAGCAAGACAGTAGCATTTCTCAAACGGTGGCATTGATTTATATTAACAAAGAGATAATATTAAGAATA
Organism: Aegilops tauschii subsp. strangulata; assembly: GCF_002575655.3. Lineage (NCBI taxonomy): Eukaryota > Viridiplantae > Streptophyta > Magnoliopsida > Poales > Poaceae > Aegilops > Aegilops tauschii. Next base: position 314,468,540 of record NC_053040.3, read on the forward strand.
AAATTTGTTAAACATGTAATTTGCTTGTAACTGTGGCATTGCATCAATTTTCCAGTGGCATTATTAGAGGGTGTTTGTTTACAGGGATAGCCAGTCTGTACTAGTACTTTCCCCACTTCCTTTCCTATGTGAACCACGTCCTAGATTTATGCTATACAACTTTCCCCACTACTTTCCCCCATTCCTGTCCTCTTTGAACCACGTCTTAGATTCATGTGATACAACTTTCCCCACAACTTTCCCCCTTCCTTTCCTTTTTGAACCACGTCCTAGATTCATGCTATACAACTTTTCCCACTACTTTCCCCAATTCCTTTCCTCTCTAAACCACGTCCTAGATTCATGGTATACAACTTTCCCCACTACTTTCCTGTTTGATTCAACACCTAGATTCGAGTGCAGAAGCGGAAAAAGCCCACATGTAGCTAGAGCAATGCATGTGGAATAAGTAAATTATACCTTAAGGTTCTTGGGGTGTGGTTCGGTGGTCGACCGGAGGCAGTTCGACCCACACTATGTACGGCGGCGAAGAAGAAGGGGTCGGAGGCCATCCCACGCCGCTGCTGGGTGAAAGTGAATAGTTGCGCCGGTAGTGGATTCCCTCCCTCGCCGACGGCGACAGCGTTAAGCCTCCTTCCCTTCCCGGCGGACGGATCCTGCCGGCTCTTTATCCAGCAGTGAGGGGAGAGAGAGGCCAGCGAAGTCTTGTTTAGATCTGGAGAGGGTGAGAGAGTGTGAAGAGAGCAACTACAAGCAGACCAGCAGTGAGGGGAGAGAGAGAGAGGCCAACGAAGTCTTGTTTAGATCTGGAGAGGGTGAGAGAGTGTGAAGAGAGCAACTACAAGCGATGAGGCTCCAACGTGTATATATATACCGGAGAGAGTGTGAAGAGTGCAAACCTTGGAAAACAAGCGCCGAGGCTGCAACTTATACGTGATGAGGTGATTATACGGTCACTACGAGATCGTATAGCTCCGTATCCATCCATTTTGACCAGTCAAAGAATCCTCCTGGCACGAATTATGCTCAAGTGTAGTTATCGAACCCGAGACCTCAAGTTTGATGAGCGAATAGGCTAACCAGCTACACAACCCTCCTGTTATGTTCAACGAGAGGAAAATAACCTTTTCTACATTCCTGCATTCGTGTGACAAGCATGCCGTGTTTTTTTGTGTGTGGGAGTCATTGGGATTTAAATCATAATCGTGTCATGTGGCTTTGGTGGTAAGACTATCCACAGTGGTGCAGAAATAATGCAGCCTTAGTCACCTTACCTCTCTCCACTAGTACGTTGGGTCCCACCAGTCAGAGGGTGAAACAAACAAATTAATAAGAAAAATTAAAAGCACCAGCGGTGTATCTTACCTCACACATCTCACTACTGCTCGGGAACACTGTCCAATTGATCCCTCTGTTCGCTCACGTACTATTTTAAGTGAATCCTTATTATAACATGCACACAATTTTGGGCACTTGTATTCGACCTAAGTCAGTGTGCCACCGTATCTCGTACGACTCCCTCCGTCTAGGTGTAATAAGTCACGTTAGAAGGTGCAGCGGGACCAAGGTGCAAGCAGATTGGAGAAGAAGGAGAAACTTGACCGGTCATTCCTCCAATCAAAGCCCTGATTTCTGTCTCTAAACACAACAATTAATCCAAACAACTAAGAGATGCCATTTTAGCTACCATGCAGGGCCACGTATTAACTCGCATGCAAGCCGACTTTTATTTCTTGACTGATCAATGCGTAGTTGCGCTCCATGCATTGGGTTTCTGGGGGAGATAACAAGGCACAGTAATTAAGGAGCGTTTGGCTACATCGCTTAGGCTGGTCATAGTGGTGAGTAACTTGGACTAGTACAACATGCATATGTTACTAGTCTATTTTACTACTACGTGAAGTTTGCCGTCGGAAGCGAGCCGTTCTGGCTCTCCTGAGCTAGCAAGGTTTTTCTAGCCCACCCAAGCTAGCTGGCACACAAAAGCTAACATATTTTAACAGTTCCAAATGCCTAACCTTGCCCGGCTATGCTATAAGCTGTTCTTGCCAAGGATCCAAACGCTCCCTAAGTAACAACGCTCGCTAGCAACGAGGCCAGGAGGGGATTGAGATGCGAAGTTAATGGATGACGCCTAAACATTTTGGGAATATCTGATTTCCGTAGGTTGACTTAACACCTAGACGGAGGGAGTACTACTCCCCAGTCCAGGTTTGATGGAATATTCGTCACCTCTTCTCTTCTTGTACGTACTCCATTTGTATCTCACTTCCTGTGGCTTCACACTCGCACGATTTTCCTATTCTATGAACCGGTGTGTGCGTGTGTGTGCGTGTGTGTGCGTGTGTGTGTTTAACAGCATGTGTGTGTTAGAGAGAGCGATAGATCGACCTACTCCTACAGAGAGATGGTGTGTAGTGTACTATTTTAGCCGCGAGAGTCGGTGCATCCTCTCGTTTGCGGGCGTCCGGTACAGACAGGCGGACAGCTGCCACGCCCGCGGACTAGCCTAGCCCACCCAAAGCCCCTCCATCGCCCGCGCGCGCTTCCCGCCCGAAACGGTCAATGCCGCTCCAAAGAATCGGTGCCGTATTCAGGCCCGGGAAGAGCGGATGCGACCACTCACCGACGCGTGCGTTGAAGGGAGAAGCGGATTCAAGAGTGATGGTTGCTTTGTCCGTCCAACTTACTGCTGGGTCTATGTGATTTGACGGCTCATTGGTCATTATTACTGAGGTGGTAGGACTACTGGATGTCCCACGCTTTTGGTGAAAGGAGGTACTACTAGATTACAATTTTCTCCATTATTACGGCGAAGGAGTGCAAGAGCAGTGAAAACACGCAGGCTCAGTGATTACATGGTCCACCTCACACTATCACCATATTTTTTGGACACCGTGCGACACCTACCTCTTTACATAGTACTCCCTCTGTTTCTAAATATAAGTCTTTGTAGAGATTCCACTAGGTGGACTACATACGGAACAAAATGAATGAATCTACACTTAAAATGCATCTATATACATCCGTATGTTGTTCATGGTGAAATCTCTACAAAGACTTATATTTAGGAACGGAGGAAGTACTTGTATAGTACGTACTGTAATTTATCAGCGAGATAGTACAACACTATGAAGCTTCCAGCTTCTGTTACATGTATCTTGCGTCCAAGGTTGCCCGTTGCAACATTTCATCAAATACAAAGGAGACTAACATGCATGCTATTGCATCTCAATGATTGACAGATCATAGCAAATATGTACTCCCTCCGTTCCAAAATAAGTGTCTCAACTTTATGCTACATACGGAGCAAAATGAGTGAATCTACACTCTAAAATACGTCTATATACATCAATGTTTGGAGTATGTACTAGTAGTTCATATTGAAATCTACTATAGGACATATATATTCCAAACAATATGATAATCTCTCTAACCAAGGTAGTAGGGACGAGGAGTAAACGGAGGGAGTAGTAAAATTTTCTCCTCGTCCTGCGAGCCACCGCGCGCGTGGGCGAGGGAGTGGGCGTAAGGCGTACAGTACTACTACTCATGCAGTCCCTAGCCATTGAAACAGAGACAGCTAAAGAAAAAACGATCCATGCAGTCCCTAGCCCTTGAACCGTAAACCCTAACCAGGCTTTAATTTGCTGGCAACGTCGGCGCTTCCTAAGAAATGAAGTTTGCAACCCTTCGACCCAAAATCGAGATGAGCATCTCTGTGGCAAAGAAGTTGAAGAAGCGTGATTAGAATAAGATTACTGGGACTAGTTGATGAGACATAAACTCATCACAAATACAATACGTAGAAGCTAGTAGAGGTATGTGTTGGGCAAAGAAGTAGAGAAATATCCACATGGAGTGATGTGGGCAGCTGGAGCAGTGGTGCGTGTGTATGTTGTAGGCAGACATCGCTGGAGAGGTTTATCGATTGGTGTGTGTCGGAAAGGAGTTGTGGAGACTGTGGGAGAACGACCTAAAGAAAAAAATATGAATGTGCGTGATAACCCACAAGTATAGGGGATCGCAATAGTTTTCGAGGGTAGAGTATTCAACCCAAATTTATTGATTCAACACAAGGGGAGCCAAAGAATATTCTCAAGTATTAGCAGTTGAGTTGTCAATTCAACCACAACTGGATAGTATCTGCAGCAAAGTATTTAGTAGCAAAGTAGTATGGAAGTAATGATAACGGTAGCAAAAGTAATATTTTTGGGTTTTGTAGTGATTGTAACAGTAGCAACAGAAAAGTAAATAAGCAGGATGTGGTTCATCTTGTAACAGTCATAACATAGGGTGACACATAACTAGCTCCAATTCATCAATGTAATGTAGGCATGTATTCCGAATATAGTCATACGTGCTTATGGAAAAGAACATGCATGACATCTTTTGTCCTACCCTCCCGTGGCAGTGGGGTCCTAGCGGAAACTAAGGGATATTAAGGCCTCCTTTTAATAGAGTACCGGACCAAAGCATTAACACATAGTGAATACATGAACTCCTCACACTACGATCATCACCGGGAGTGGTCCCGATTATTGTCACTTCGGGGTTGCCGGATCATAACACATAGTAGGTGACTATAGACTTGCAAGATAGGATCAAGAACTCACATATATTCATGAAAACATAATAGGTTCAGATCTGAAATCATGGCACTCGGGCCCTAGTGACAAGCATTAAGCATAGCAAAGTCATAGCAACATCAATCTCAGAACATAGTGGATACTAGGGATCAAACCCTAACAAAACTAACTCGATTACATGATAGATCTCATCCAACCCATCACCGTCCAGCAAGCCTACGATGGAATTACTCACGCACGGCGGTGAACATCATGAAATTGGTGATGGAGGATGGTTGATGATGACGACGGCGACGGATTCCCCTCTCCGGAGCCCCGAACGGACTCCAGATCAGCCCTCCCGAGAGGTTTTAGGTCTTGGCGGCGGCTCCGTATCGTATAATGCGATGAATCCTTCTCTCTAATTTTTTTCTCCCCGAAAGTGAATATATGGAGTTGGAGTTGAGGTCGGTGGAGCGTCAGGGGGCCCACGAGGCAGGGGGGCGCGCCCAGGGGGGCAGGCGCGCCCACACCCTCGTGGACAGGGTGTGGGCCCCCTGACGTGGATTCTTCTTCCAGTATTTTTAATATTTTCCAAAAATATGTTCCGCGGAGTTTCAGGTCATTTCGAGAACTTTTGTTTCTGCACATAAATAACACCATAGAAAGTGTGCTGGAAACAGCGTCAGTCCGGGTTAGTTTCATTCAAATCATGCAAGTTAGAGTCCAAAACAAGGGCAAAAGTGTTTGGAAAAGTAGATACGACAGAGACGTATCAACTCCCCCAAGCATAAACCTTTGCTTGTCCTCAAGCAAATCAGTTGATAAACTGAAAGTGATAAAGAAAAACTTTTACAAACTTTGTTTGCTCTTGTTGTTGTAAATATGTAAAGCCAGCATTCAAGTTTTCAGCAAAGATTATGACTAACCACATTCACAATAACTCTTAGGTCTCATGTATACTCATGTCAATGGCATAATCAACTAGCGAGCAATAATAATAAATCTCGGATGACAACACTTTCTCAAAACAATCATGATATGATATAACAGGATGGTATCTCGCTAGCCCTGTCTGACACTGCAAAACATAAATGCAGAGCACCTTTAAAGATCAAGGACTGACTAGATATTGTAATTCATGGTAAAAGAGATCCAGTCATAGTCATACCCAATATAAATTAATAGTAATGGATGCAAATGACAGCAATGCTCTCCAGCTAGTTCTTTTTAATAAGAGGGTGATGACTCAACATGAAAGTAAATAGATAGGCCCTTCGCAGAGGGAAGCAGGGATTTGTAGAGGTGCCAGAGCTCGATTTTAAAGCAGAGATAAATAATATTTTGAGCGGCATACTTTCATTGTCAACATAACAACCAAGAGATGGCGATATCTTCCATGCTACACACATTATAGGCAGTTCCCAAACAGAATGGTAAAGTTTATACTCCCCCTCCACCAACAAGCATCAATCCGTGGCTTGCTCGAAACAACGAGTGCCTCCAACTAGCAACAGTCCCAGGGGGAGTTTTGTTTGCAATTATTTTGATTTAGTTTGCATAAAGCATGGGACTGGGCATCCCGGTGACCAGCCATTTTCTCGTGAGTGAGGAGCGGAGTCTACTCCTCTTGAGAATAACCCGCCTAGCAAGGAAGATACGGACAGCCCTCGTTGATACATGAGCTATTCGAGCATACAAAATAGAATTTCATTTGAAGGTTTAGAGTTTGGCACATACAAATTTACTTGGAACGGCAGGTAGATACCGCATATAGGAAGGTATAGTGGACTCATATGGAATAACTTTGGGGTTCAAGGGATTGGATGCACAAGCATTATTCCCGCTTAGTACAAGTGAAGGCTAGCAAAAGACTGGGAACCGACCAACTAGAGAGTGACAACAGTCATGAACATGCATTAAAATTAATATACATTGAGTGCAAGCATGAGTAGGATATAATCCACCATGAACATAAATATCGTGGAGGCTAGGTTGATTTGTTTCAACTACATGTGTGAACATGTGCCAAGTCGAGTCACTTAAATCATTCAAAGGAGGATACCACCCCACTATACCACATCACAACCATTTTAATAGCATGTTGGCACGCTAGGTAAACCATTATAACTCATAGCTAATCAAGCATGGCATAAGCAACTATGATCTCTAATTGTCATTGCAAACATGATTATTCATAATAGGCTGAATCAGGAACGATGAACTAATCGTATTTACAAAACAAGAGAGGTTGAGTTCATACCAGCTTCTCTCATCTCAGTCAGTTCATCATATATCGTCATAATTGCCTTTCACTTGCACGACCGAACGATGTGAAAATAATAAGAGTGCACGTGCATTGGACTAAGCTGGAATCTGCGAGCATTCCATAAGCACGAGAAGACAAGGCAATATGGGCTCTTTGTTAAATCAACAATAATGCATATAAGAGCCACTTCAACAATTTAATCATGGTCTTCTCCTATCGACCCCCAAAGAAAAGAAAAGAAGTAAAACTATTTACACGGGAAAACTCCCAACAAGCAAAAGAAGAACAGGAAATCTTTTTGGGTTTTCTTTTTAATTATTACTACTACAGCAAGAAAGTAAACTAGCTAAAAGCTACAACTAAGTTTTTTGGTTTTCTTAAGGTTTTTTAAACACACATGAAGAAAGCAAGAAAAAGAAAATAAACTAGCATGGATATTACAGTGAAAGAGTATGAGAACCGACATCTAGCAATGAGTGTGTGTGAACATAAATGTAATGTCGATGAGAAATACGTACTCCCCCAAGCTTAGGCTTCTGGCCTAAGTTGGTTTATTGCCACGGATGGCCTGGCGGATATCCATAGTTGTAGCCGGGGTCATACTGAGATGAAGAAGACTCTGATTGCCACTGGTTGGAAATCATCTCCGGATCCCACTGGTAACTAGACAATCGTGGAGGTTCAAATTGTGGTTCCGGCTCCGTGGCTGGTGTAGGGTTCCGGTAGGCATGAATTGCTGCCAACGGAACAAGATACGGACCTACAGATAAATCAAACAAGGAAGGAGCAGGCAAGGTAATAGTCTCAGCGTGATGTTTATCAAAGAACAATTTATATTTAAGCGCCCCTTCCCTATTCTTCACAATAAAGTCATGCGCTACCATACTCTTATAATCTAAATAAATAGTAGGCAGCAATTTTTCTTCTTTTTCATAGTGCCTAATAGGTATGTTATAGTGTGCACCAAGGTGTGAAGCGTAAATACCTCCAAAGATGGGGCCCTTTGTACGGTTCAGACTTAACCGTTTGGCAATAATACCACCCATACTAACAGTGTTATCATAGAATAAACCATAGAACAAAATGATAATATCAGGAACACTAAGGTTTCCATAGTTTCCGCGACCAATTAAGCAATGACTAGCAAATATGGCAAAGTAGCGTAAAACAGGAAAAATGTATGCTAGTGATTCTTGCATCGGAAACCTTCCTGGTTTCCCCCACAGTAATAGTGTCAATAAACCCGTCCACATCTTTACGATGTGGTTCCTCTAAACTACCCTCAAAAGGTATTGTGCAAACCTTGCAAAATTCATCTAGTGGCATCTTCCTAACCACATCATATAAATGAAACTCTACTGAAGGAGGTGATTCCTTAGGATAATAGTAGAAGTTTTGCACAAAAGTATTGGTGAGTAAGAGATATTGTTCGCGTTGGTCGCGGAGGAAGTCGGTGAGGCCTGCATTCCCAGCCAATTCATAAAAATCATCATAAATATCGGCTGCACTCAAGAAATCATTGGAAGGCCATTCACACGGCTGGACCTCCGTGGTGCGAGGCAAATTATATTTGGGCCTCTGTGCTCCTTCACTTTGCTTTTCCTTCAAGCTTCGGCTCGATGAGCCCCTCAAAAATATCTTCATTATTTTCTGAAAAAAATCTGAAATTTTTAGTAACTTCAAATAAAAGTGAACCAAGCTCAACAAAATTGATAGCAACTACTCCTACAAGTGCCTAGAGACTATATCATGCATTAGAACTACTTGGAACCATATAAATCTGACATGCAAGCTCAAGAACATGGTCACCTAGGCAGCACAAATTTGCAATGAATAAAGCAGTAGAACAAAAACTAATTGGACCAATGGAGGAGTCACATCCAAGGAACAATCTCCCCAAGCAGTTTTGTGAGAGGTGCTTTGAGCAAGGAGATCGAAAATCGCAGCAAAATGAGCTAGAACTCGTGCTTGAGCTGGATGGTGATTTTTTTGGGAGGAAGAAGAAGTGTTTGGGTGCAGGAATAAGTGGAGGGGAGCCACCATGGGCCCACGAGGCAGGGGGCGCGCCCTGGACCCTCGTGGCTAGGTGCTTGCTCCCCCTGCTGTGTTCTCAGTGCCAGATATTCTCAAATATTCTAGAAAAAATCATATTCCATTTTCAGGGCATTTGGAGAACTTTTATTTTTGCGGTATTTTTATATTGCACAGATAATTCAGAAAACAGACAGAAAAATACTATTTTTACTTTATTTCAACTAAATAACAGAAAGTAAAAGGAGGGTACAGAAGGTTGTGCCTTCTAACTTCATCCATCTCATGCTCATCAAAATGAATCCACTAACAAGGTTGATTAGGTCTTGTTAACAAACTCATTCCGACTAACATGGAACCGGAGAAATTTTGAATGACACTATGTTACCTCAACGTGGATATGCACATCCCCAATAATAAGAATATCATATTTGTTCTTGACAGTAGGAAGAGGAAATTCGAAACCTCCAAAAATAATCGATGGAACTTTTCCAATAGAATTTATACTGTGGACCTGAGGTTGTTTCCTCGGAAAATGTACCGTGTGCTCATTACCATTAACATGAAAAGTGACATTGCCTTTGTTGCAATCAATAACAGCCCCTGCAGTATTCAAAAAAGGTCTTCCAAGAATAATAGACATACTATCGTCCTCGGGAATATCAAGAATAACAAAGTCCGTTAAAATAGTAACGTTTGCAACCACAACAGGCACATCCTCACAAATACCAACAGGTATAGCAGTTGATTTATCGAACATTTGCAAAGATATCTCAGTAGGTGTCAACTTATTCGAATCAAGTCTACGATATAAAGAGAGAGGCATAACACTAACACCGGCTCCAAGATCACATAAAGCAGTTTTAACATAGTTTCTTTTAATGGAGCATGGTATAGTTGGTACTCCTGGATCTCCAAGTTTCTTAGGTATTCCACCCTTAAAAGTGTAATTAGCAAGCATGGTGGAAATTTCAGCTTCCGGTATCTTTCTTTTGTTAGTAACAATTTCCTTCATATACTTGGCATAAGGATTCATTTTGAGCATATCAGTTAATCGCATACACAAAAAGATAGGTCTAATCATTTCAGCAAAGCGCTCAAAATCCTCATCATCATTTTTCTTGGATGGTTTGGGAGGAAAAGGCATGGATTTCTGAACCCATGGTTCTCTTTCTTTACCATGCTTCCTAGCAACAAAGTCTCTCTTATCATAATGTTGATTCTTTGATTGTGGGTTATCAAGATCAACAGTAGGTTCAATTTCTACATCATTATCATTGCTAGGTTGAGCATCATCATGAACATTATCATTAATATTATTGCTAGGTTCATGTTCATTACCAGATTGTGTTTCAGCATAAGAAATAGAAATATCATTTGGATTCTCAGGTGTTTCAGCAATAGGTTCACTAGAAGCATGCAAAGTCCTATCATTATTCTTTTTCTTCCTTTTAGAAGGACTAGGTGCATCTATATTATTTCTCTGAGAATCTTGCTCAATTCTCTTAGGATGGCCTTCAGGATACAGAGGTTCCTGAGTCATTTTACCAGTTCTAGTAGCCACTCTAACAGCATAATCATTATCCTTACTATTCAATTCATTGAGCAAATCATTTTGAGCTTTAAGTACTTGTTCTACTTGAGTGGTAACCATAGAAGCATGTTTAGTAATGAGTTTAAGTTCACCTTTAACTCTAGATATATAATCACCCAAGTGTTCAAGCGTATCGGAATTGTATTTTAATTGTCTACCAAATTAAGCATTGAAGTTTTCTTGTTCGACAATAAAATTATCAAACTCTTCTAAGTATTGTCTCGCAGACTTATAGTGAGGAATATCACCTTCATCAAATCTATATAGAGAATTTACCTTTACTACCTGTGTCGGGTTATCAAGACTGTCGGAGTAAATGGCCACGGGTAGCCTAACCGACTGCCCCTGGCTCTTCAGAAACCGTCAATCCATTTGAGCCTTCAAGCATTCAAAGCATTGGGTCGCCTTCCCCGGCCGGCTACCTCCGAAGCCGACTCTCAGAAGGCGACCCAGCCTCAGCAACCTCCCCCCAAAAGATAACCACGGGATGGCCGACTCCAGGAAGCCGGCCATAGAGGATGCCGACTCCCCAAAGCCGGCCATGAAGAGCGCCGACTCCCTAGAGCCGGCCACGAAGAGCGCCGACTCCAAGAAGCCGGCCAAGACCGCACCCACCAAAACTATACCCACATAACGGTGACAAGACGGGGTGTGGCCACAGTGCGGCCCACTACCCCCGAAGCCCGAGGCAGGCATGGCCACAGGACGCCGTAAGGGACGGCCATCTCCCGTTCGGCTCGGCACTGTAGCCATGCTGGCCTCAATGTCACCCACGACAGACGCCAGTACGGCCCACGGGCGGCGGGCCCCTTTGGCCAGAGAGAGGCACGAAGGCGGCCCGGCCTCCCCCAGTCGGCCAAGGGCATAGCCGGCCCCCAGAAGCCGGCTACCCCCTTCCTCGAAGCATGTGCCACATTAAGGAGACAAGACGAGGTAAGGCTACAGTGAGAGCCCTCGAGGCGGCACACTGTAGCCACGCTTACCTCGACGAAGCCCTCGTCATCAGGAATGAGGCTACAGTAAGCAGCCGCCGACAAGACCCCTAGGCGGTGGGGCCGGCCTGGCGACCAAGAGGCCCGCAGCCGGCCGGACCCACCAGTCGGCGGGCCCCAACGGCCGGCGGAGAAGCCGGCGAGCGCAGACACTGATGACTGGAACCCGTGCCCAGCCGGATTACAATTGTACCCCCGGGGGGTAGGCCTATATAAACCCCCCGGGGCACCCATGCAAAGGGTTGGCTTCTTAGAGTTACACACACACCACAAGATAGAAGCAAGAGCTAGCCTTGTTCTTCTTCTCCCTTGGACCCAACAGCTCTAGGAGCATTTGTAGCTACTCTTTCTGATCTAGTGATCATGCGGAGACACCGCAGAGCAGGACTAGGGGTGTTATCTCCACGGAGAGCCCCGAACCTGGGTAAGATTCGCCGGCGTGCATGTCTTCGCCTCATCCCGTTTCCAGGCACCGGCGACGTCTTACTGGCACCCACCATGATAAGCCATCCGTTGGCATATGTCGCACCTACCACCCGACATTTGGCACCCACCTTGGGGCCAGGTGCACCGTCGTCCGTAGACCTGTTCTGGACGGGAACCCTCTTCCTCCCCCGCGAGCGCAGCCAGCCTGCTGCGCCCGATGGCGTTTGCCTCGACGCGCTGCAAGGCGTCGACGACGCCTGCGCGGTGAGCTGCCTCGCCGATCTGCTCGGCGAGACTCGCATCTCCGACGAGCCCGCGTCCGACGCGGGCACGGACTACCCCGAGAGCCGCCTCGTCAGCCTCCTCGGCCAGCTTCACGTCTCTAGCGAGCCTGCTGAGACGTGGAATCGGTCGGCTCCACCGACCCGATGCTCGTCGGCTCCGACACGGCGTCGCTCGACGCCTACGCCTCCGACGTGGTGGTCTTCGACGATCCTCTCCCTCGAACTAACAGTGGCAGCAGCGCTGTCACCGAAGTGTTGGTCATCAGCCACGTCGCCAACTCGGGCGAGAACGCCCACGACGCCCTGCAAGCGGCGATGCACGACCTGTCCGTCCCCATCCCGGCCGACGCCGACGCCGAGACCCTGGAGGCACGCCGCCTCGCCCTCATCGCGGAAGGCCAGAAGATAGCCTCCATGAGACGCCTCACCGAGGCCCACCAGCGCGAAGTCGACCGCGCCGCCTTCGGTACGCCGCCGTCTAGCGGGCCGAGCCGAGCCGGCTTCGTCCAGAAGCGCGGCGCGGCTGTCGCCAGCATGCTGGGGGCAGATCGCCCAGTCTACGCCACCCCGCTCGAGAATCTGCAAGCCGCTCAGGCGGCCGCTGAAGAGCTAAATGGGCTGGGGGCCGACGAGCTCCCCTACATGACCAGGCGGATCCAGCAGCTGATCGACGCGGCTGCAGAACGGCACGAAGCCGGCGCCCGCGCCGATAGTCATCCCCCGCGCCGGGAACACGCCGCGACATCCCGCTCGCCGACTGCGAGCGGCGCCCGCCAAAAGAAACACAAGGAGCCGGCTGCTAGCCGCAGCCGGACTCGTATCACCATCGAGCGCGACGCGGAAGGCCGCCCTCGAGCGGTCGAGCGCCAAGGAAATCCGCCTCCGCCCCCGCCTCTAAGGGAGAGACGTCTCACCCCGCCGCCCGTCACGCACCCGACTCTTGGTGACCGACTAGGCCGCCGAGAAGGAGTCGGCGAGAGCGACGCCCACCACCGGATCGACCGCCTTGCTCGATCCCTAGCGTTAGAAGAAGAAGATGATGTCGGCCCACCATGCTTTGTCCCTCACATCCGCGACGAGCCTTTCCCCAAAGGGTTCTCGCTCCCCAGAGACACGCCCAAGTACAATGGCTCTGCGAAGCCGGAAGATTGGCTCATCGACTACTCCACTTTTGTCAGCATAGCCAACGGCAATCGACGCGTGGCCGTGAAGTACGTCCCCCTCATGCTGCAAGGCACGGCGCCCACCTGGCTCAACAGCCTCAAGCCCTACAGCATCAACAGTTGGTTGGACTTCGCGGAAGTCTTCGTCCGCAACTTCACCAGCACGTACAAGCGGCCTCCCAAGCCTCGCCAGCTCTCCCTGTGCGTCCAAGGGCCCAACGAGTCGACCCGCGACTACCTCATGCGGTGGGCCGAGCTCCGCAACTCCTGCGAGGGGGTGCACGAGGTTCAGGCTATCGAGTACTTCACCGCCGGGTGCCGAGAGGGCACCCTCCTCAAGCACCGACTCCTCTGCGACGAGCCAGCTACCCTCGACGAACTGCTGGTCATCGCGGACAAGTACCCCACGGCCGACTCCTCGATGAAGACCAAGCTCTGAGTGGACGCCTCTGGGAAGGTGCTCGCTCCGGCTCCCAAGACGCCGGCTGGCGACTCCAATCGGCGCCCCTACCAGAACGATCACAAGCGCAAGGCCCCCATGCCGACTTCCACCAGTCGGCAGGTGGCCACAGTTGAAGATGAGCAGCCCGAAGAGCGGCCCGCTCCCAAGAAGAAGGGTGGAAGGCCGGCTTGGCCGCCGGCTTTCTCTTACGAGCAGACTCTTGACGCCCCCTACAAGTTCCACAGCGGCGCGAAGCCGTCCAACCACACGACCCGAAAATGCCACTGGCTCACGCGAATCTCCAAGGGCGAAGGGCTGTTGCCGCCTCCGCCTCCCGGCCCGCCGCCTCCAGCCCCTCAGCAGCCGGCGGCTCGGCCAGCAGTCGGAGCCATTCAAGATGAATTCCCAGAAGAGCACGCCGCCTACGTCGTCTTCACCAGCCAGGCCGAAGACAAGCGCAGTCGGCGCCGTCAGCATCAAGAGGTCAACGCTGTCGCCTCTAGCGCCCCCGAGTTCATGCACTGGTCCGAGAAGCCCATCAGCTGGAGCCAGGCCGACCACCCAGAGGTGATGCCATCCCCTGGCTTCTATGCACTAGTCTTGGATGTCACCCTCGCGACGGAGAGGCGAGCCGCCCGATTCTCCCGCATCCTGATAGATTGCGGAAGCAGTATCAATATACTGTACCGTGATACCATGGAGAAGCTGAACATCAAGGCGAAGCAGCTTATGCCAAGCCGAACCGTGTTCCATGGTATCGTCCCTGGCTTGTCTTGCTCCCCAATCGGCAAGATTAAAATGGACGTTCTCTTCGGAGACAAAGATCATTTTCGCCGAGAAGCGATCTGGTTCGAAGTAGTGGATCTGGAGAGCCCCTACCATGCTTTCGTTGGCCGACCTGCTCTGGCCAAGTTCATGGCCGTGCCCCACTACGCCTACCTGAAGATGAAGATGCCGAGCTCGAAGGGGATCATCACGGTAGCCGGTGATTACAAGAAGTCCATCGAGTGTGCCATGGCCAGTAGCCGGCTGGCCGAGTCCCTCGTAGTGGCAGAAGAGAAGAAGATGCTGGAGCGGGTTGTGGCCATGGCCGGCAAGCAGCCGGCCCTGTCCCCCAACCCCAAAGATTGTGATGCGCAGGGCTCCTTCCAGCCTGCCAAAGAGACTAAGAAGATACCTCTGGACCCGGAGAATCCGGAGAGGTTTGCTGTCATTGGGGCAAACCTGGACGGTAAATAGGAAGGCAAGCTCGTCGACTTCCTCCGTGAGAATCGAGACATTTTGCATGGTCCCCAAAGGACATGCCGGGTGTCCCGAAGGATTTCACCGAGCACAAGTTACACGTCCGAGCCGACGCGAAGCCGGTCAAGCAGCCCCTCCGCCGACTGCCAGAAGAGAAGTGAAGAATCATAGGAGAAGAGATAGCCCGGCTCCTCGCCGCTGGCTTTATTATGGAAGTGTTTTTTCCAGAGTGGCTTGCCAACCCAGTTCTGGTACTGAAGAAGAATAACAAGTGGCGTATGTGTATAGACTACACCAGCCTGAACAAGGCCTGCCCCAAGGATCCGTTTGCCTTGCCACGGATTGACCAAGTGATAGACTCCACAGCCGGATGCGAGCTGTTGAGTTTTTTGGATGCCTACTCAGGGTACCATCAGATCAAGTTGGACCCAGCTGACCGCCTGAAGACTGCCTTTATCACACCATTTGGAGCTTTCTGCTACCTGACTATGACATTCGGCTTGAGGAATGCCGGTGCCACTTTTCAGCGTTGCATGCAGAAATGCCTCCTGAGGCAACTCGGAAGAAATGCCCATGTCTATGTAGACGACATTGTGGTGAAGACAGAGAAGCGCGGCACCCTGCTGGAAGATCTCAAAGAAACATTCGCCAACTTGCGCCGATTCCAAATCAAGCTCAACCCCGAGAAGTGCGTGTTCGGAGTACCAGCCGGCCAGCTGCTAGGCTTCCTGGTCTCCGAACGCGGCATAGAGTGCAACCCTGTGAAGATCAAGGCCATCGAGAGGATGGAGATTCCCACCAAATTGCGAGACGTGCAGAAGTTCACCGGGTGCTTGGCCTCCCTGAATCGCTTTATCAGCCGACTAGGAGAGAAGGCTCTCCCCCTGTACCGACTCATGAAGAAGTCCACTCACTTTGAGTGGAATGACCAAGCCGACCAAGCCTTCCATGAGTTGAAGAAGATGCTGACCACTCCGCCTGTCCTGGCAGCGCCGACTGAGAAGGAGCCCATGCTCCTCTACATTGCCGCGACTAGCCGAGTAGTCAGTACAGTTGTTGTGGTCCAGCGCCCGGAAGAAGGCCGAGCCCAGCTAGTCCAGAGGCCGGTGTATTACCTAAGCGAATTTCTATCCAGCTCAAAACAGAACTACCCGCACTACCAGAAGATGTGCTATGGGGTGTACTTCGCCGCCAAGAAGCTGAAGTCCTACTTCCAAGAGCATCCCATCACGGTCGTGTGCACCGCCCCGCTCGCCGAGATCATAGGCAGCCGGGATGCATCCGGCCGGGTGGCTAAATGGGCCATTGCATTGGCGCCATACACGATCTTCTACCAACCCCGCACCGCCATCAAGTCCCAAGCACTGGCCGATTTCCTCGTCGACTGGGCCGAGACCCAGTACCTACCGCCGGCTCCCGACTCTACCCATTGGCGGATGCACTTCGACGGGTCCAAGATGCGCACCGGCTTGGGAGCCGGCATCGTTCTCACCTCTCCCAAAGGCGACAAGCTCAGATACATGCTGCAAATCCACTTCGCCGCCTCCAACAACGTGGCCGAGTACGAGGCGCTCGTACATGGGCTCCGGCTAGCCAAAGAGCTCGGCATACGCCGGATCCTGTGTTACGGCGACTCAGACTTGGTGGTCCAGCAGTCGTCTGGCGACTGGGATGCCAAGGACGCGAACATGGCGAGCTATCGATTCCTCGTCCAGCAGATCAGCGGGTACTTCGAAGGGTGTGAGTTCCTTCACGTGCCAAGGGCCGACAACGACCAAGCAGATGCCCTAGCACGGATCAGCTCCACCCGACAAGCCATACCGACTGGCGTCTCCCTCCAGCGCCTCCTCAAGCCGTCCATCAAGCCGTCTCCAGAGTCGGACTCTATCTTCGTACCGCCTGTGCCAGACGCAGCCGGATCCGACTGGAGGAACCCCGCAGGCGGCACGGGGACTTTGACAATTGGCCCGCCGGCTGCCGTAGTCGCACCCGGCCCGGGGACTTCAGAACCCAGCCCGGGGACTGCAGCAGTCGGCCCGGGGACTGCAACAACACAAGAAGCGGTGGCCAACTCCAATTCCACGCCTCCCGACCCACCCACCCGAGTCATGGTGGCCGTCCTAACAGAAGAAGAATCACAGCTCCATCATGGGCCCAGCCCATCCTCAAGTTCCTAGTCAGCAGAGAGCTACCGGCTGATGAGATCTCAGCAAGACTAGTGCAACGACGAGACGGAGCATATGCAATAATCAACAGAGAGCTTGTTAAGCGCAGCGTCACTGGAGTCTTCCAACGCTGTGTCGAGCCAGAAAAAGGAGTTGCAATCCTCAAGGATATCCACCAAGGCGAATGCGGCCACCACGCAGCCTCAAGATCACTTGTGACCAAGGCTTTCCGCCATGGTTTCTTCTGGCCGACTGCCTTGGAAGATGCCAAAGAAATAGTCAAGAGCTGCAGAGGATGCCAAGTCTTCGGTTCTAAGCAACACCTGCCGGCTTCTGCACTCAAGACCATTCCCCTCACCTGGCCCTTTGCCGTCTGGGGACTGGACATGGTGGGCCCTTTCAAGACAGCCCGCGGCGGCTTGACACATCTACTTGTCGCCGTGGACAAGTTCACCAAGTGGATCGAAGCGAAGCCGATCAAGAAGCTGAACGGGCCGACTGCCGTGACATTCATCACTGACATCACTACTCGGTACGGCGTGCCGCACAGCATCATCACCGACAACGGCACGAACTTCGCCAAAGGAGCACTGGCACGTTTCTGCGTGACACAGGGTATCCGACTGGACTTAGCGTCCGTTGCCCACCCGCAGTCAAACGGCCAGGTCGAGCGAGCAAATGGACTCATCCTCTCCGGCATCAAGCCCCGACTGGTTGTGCCACTGGAGCGATCGTCCGGCTGCTAGCTCGATGAGCTGCCGGCTGTCCTCTGGAGTCTGCGCACCACCCCCAACAAGTCAACCGGCTTCACTCCGTTCTTCCTTGTGTATGGCGCCGAGGCTGTCATCCCAACTGACATCGAGTTCGACTCGCCTCGGGTCACCATGTACACGGAGCCGGAGGCCAAGGAAGCAAGAGAAGACGGCGTTGACCTACTAGAAGAAGGCCGGCTGTTAGCACTTAGCCGGTCCGCCATCTACCAGCAAGGGTTGCGTCGCTACCACAACCGCGAGGTCAAGCCAAGATCCTTCCAAGAGGGCGACCTTGTGCTTCGGCTGATCCAGCGAACAGCCGGCCAGCACAAGCTCTTGGCCCCTTGGGAAGGCCCCTTCGTCATCAGCAAGGCACTAGGCAACGACTCCTACTACTTGATCGACGCGCAAAAACCAAGAGCACGCAAGAGAGACGACTCCGGCAAGGAGTCGGAGCGACCATGGAGCGCGAACCTCCTGAGAAGATTTTACAGTTGAAAGCAGTATGTATCAAGCTACCCTTTTGTATTAAGTATGAAATAACAGGCTTCCCGAGGAGCACTCGGGGACTACCTTTATTTATCTATGAATGACGATTGACATATCCATGAATGTATTATTACATTTGATTTCTTGTCTGGCACCAGGTTCGACTAGTCGGCCCGGGGACTGGCCGCCTTGAGCTATATTAAAAGTTCTACCTGAAGTCAGACAAGTAGTGTGCCGGCTCCTGAGTCCTCTCTTGTTGAAAGTCGCAGCTCGAAGAACCGACTGTCCGACTAGCAAGAGCCAAGGCAGAAAGGACGCCCACACGAAAAACAGCTAAGGACCAATGAACTTATATAGCGAAAAGACGGCCTCCAACCACGCCTGCCGGCTGTCAGAATAGCCGGCTGGCCGGCTTCCTAAACACTTAGCTCTAAATCCAACAAAGCTAGAGCACTTGCCCTCCCAATTGGCCAAGCACTCCTCCAGCCACAGATTGGAGAGCAACTGTCTGACTGGGGAGGCGGCAACCAAGGGAGGGCCGCAAAGGAAACAGCAGAAGGATGAAAAGCAAAGAACGAGGAAAAGCCAAATGCATGCATAAGTCATATATACATATAAAGCCCCCAACAGGCCGGCAATCGACATAGTTCGAATACACCCCAAGTGGGTGAATTGTGCAGACTTAATAGACTATTGTTCCAAAAGTGACAAGACAGGAAAACAAAAGATAGGAGACTAGACTAAGGCGCGGTGCGGGAGCCGGGCTGGTCGGTGGACATGGCGTCGCCGGCTGAAGGAGTGGCCGGCTGGCGGGTCTCGGCTTGGTCACCACCGGCGGCAGGCGACGCACCCGCACGTGACGTGGTGCTGGAGGCACGGTCAGGCTGAGGCTGGTCGGCCGCCCCACCATCCGGCCCGGCGTCTTCACCCTCCTCCTCCTCCTCCTCGCCCTCGTCGCTGGAGTCGATCTCCTCTGCTGAGTCTTCACTGTCTGCCGGGTTCAGCCCGAACCACTCCTCCGGCTGGGCGACACCGTTGTCATCTACCTCAGGGGCGAAGACGCTGGTGTCGGTATAGTCGGCGATCGCCGAAGCCCGCCGGATGATAGCCGGTCGCGCCGGCTCCAACTCCTTGTCGGCTTGCTGCCGCCAGGTAGCCAGCTGGTCCAGACTCGGGCCCGGGTACCAGGCCTTGACGAACTCCAGCGCCCGCCTGGCGCCGGACCGAGCCGCCGAGGCCTTCCAGGCTTCAAAGCGACCGACCGCCACCTCCAGCCAGTCGGCAGTCCGACTGGGGGTGCAGGGAACCACTTCGCCGGGCCAGAGGGTGGCCAATACTTGCGCCCCGGCACGCTGAAGCCGGCGGAGCAGTCGGTGAGCCGGCTGGAGACGGGCCTGGATCGCCAAGAGCTGCTCCTCCAGCGAACGGCCCGCGTTTGGTGCAATCTCGACGCCAGCCTGCCTTCGTGCTTGGCGGCGGGCTTCGATGATCTGGCTGGCGGCGGTAGAGTAGCCAGGGAAGTACTCTGTGCAAGAAAGAAAGAGAAAGAAGAGAAAACACCAAGTCAGAAAACGAGCCAAAAGCAGCAGACGGCAAGAAAGGACGAAGAAGTAGGCGGCTTACCGTCAACCAGATCTTCAATCTGGCCATAGCCATTAATCCGAGTCTGCTTTACTTCAGGCCAGCCAGCCGCTTCTGTCTCGTACTCGGCCTGGAGGGCGGCTTCGCGGTCCTGCACCTCCTTCAGAGCCGCCTTGTGGCCCTCCTCCTGGTCGGCCAACCTCTTGGCCAGGCGGTCATGTTCCTGCACCAAGGCGGCAAGCTCGGCCTCCTTGGCACGAAGGGCAGTCTGTGACCCTCCCAGCCGCGCCCTCAGACTAGCGTTGGCCGCTGCAGGGACGGCAGAAAAAGAAGAAACAATAAGAGGAAGTCGTCAAGGAAGATCCGACCCGACTGCTCAGCAGTCGGCCCGAATCTCGGGGACTACACCCAGTGGGTGCGCTGACGCGCCCCCACGTGAGATAAAGAACAAAGAACTTACCCCGGCTCTCAGTCAGGTCGGCGGTTTCTGGGTCAGCTCCCGAGCCTGGGAGTTGAAGGCAGCCACACGAAGATTGTGGTAGTCCTGCAAGACAGGCAGAAGATCGAAGTAAGAGCAAGAATAGCAAAACTAGTTCCACTAAGAAGTTCCAAAGCCGCCTGCTCAGCAGCCGACTCGGAACTCGGGGACTACACCCAGTGGGTGCACTGACGCGCCCCCACGGAAGAAACCAAGATCAAGAAGAAGCAAGATAAGAAGACTAACCCGGATGGCCGCCCGCGTCGCAAGGAATTCGTCGGTGTACTGCCTCAGCACCGTCGCCTGGGCCTGGAGCCGAGTCCGGACGTCCTGCGCGGCCACGTTCATCACGGCCGTCCCTCCGCCCGGCGTCCACCCCGAGGTGGCGCTGGCCGCCTCCACATCCTGGGCCAACGAGCTGGAGCCCGCGGCCAGCTGCGGCTCCGACGCAGCCTTCTGCGGCTCTGACGCAGCCTTCCCCGCGCGCCGGCTCGGCGGCATCCGGACCGCCAGCTCAGTCCTCGCGGCCGGCTCGCCCCCCGCCAACTGCGCAGGCGGCAGATCAGGCCGGCCGCCTTGAGCCGCCCCAGTCGGCGGGGTCGGCACCGGCGCCCTCTCCAGGATGACGACGTCATCATCCCTCTCCAGCCCCGGCTGGTCACCGCCGGCTTCTTCTGGCGGAGGCTCCGGGGCCCCAGGCGCTGCGACGCGCAGTGGGGTGACCAACAAGGCCCCCTCCGCCATCGTCGCAGCTGCAGCCTCCGCTTGGGCCTTGGCTGCGGCGTCGGCACGCGCCTTCGCCGCCTCCTCCTCATGCGACGCCTGGGCGGCTGCCGCCTTCCGTGCCTCCGCCTCCCGCGCCTCCCGCTCCTCCCGCACCTCCCGCGCGTTCCGTTCCGTCGCCGCCTGAAGGTCGGCACGGGGGTCCACGCGGCGAGTGGTGCTCCCAGATCCCCTCGGCGACTCAACGACGGAGGCGGCAGCCGCCCGCTCGAGTGACAATGGAGCTCTGGTTGTTTGGAGAAAAAGACAAGGATTCAGGAGCCACCAGAGAAAAGAAAAAAGAGTACACAAAGGAGTTTTGAAACTTACGCTGACACCGTCTGCGGTTGCTTCACCGTCTTGCGGAAGCGGGCCGCCTTCGCGGCCGCCTCCTCTCGCCTAGTCGCCGCTGCCCCGCCTCGGGGCTTCTTCGACCGACTGCCGAACAAACCCTGCGCGGCACGACACGTTTGCCCGCCGCCCCGGGCAGGCGGCACAGCGAAGGAACCCGCGCCCCGGCCAGACGCCGGCTGACGGCGCGGGACGATTTCGGCCTCGTCATCGTCCGGCCAGTCATCGAAGCAGACTCCATGCCCGGAGCCGCCTGCTTCGCCGCGGGCTTGGCCACCACCCGGCTCAGTGTTGTCGTCCATAGCAGCCGCCCCCAAGTCGGGGTCCTCCAGATCGTGCTCCGTCTAGTCCGGGACGAATCGGCGCTCCGCGTCCGACCCGCCTGCAAGCCGAAGAAGAGGGCTCTGTCGAAAACAAGCCGACTAGTCAGAGTCGACCAAAAAGAACTCGGCAACAAAACTGAGAAAGGAAGAAGAGACAAGGATAACATACCGTAGGCGGCGGATTGGCTCGGCAATATGGCTCCTTGCCGAACTGCCACTCTGCGGAGAGTTTGCAGTTTGCAAGGTAGTTCACCATATAGGCCACCTCGTCGTGCGGCATGTCTTTGGTACACATCCAGCTCGGATCGAGCTGGCCACTCATCTGACAGATCAGATGAGGGCGGCTCTGGAGCGGGAGTACCCGGCGCATGACGAAGGCGGCCAGCAGGTCGGGCCCCGACAAGCCCTCCGACTGGATCATCACTCGCACTCGGGCGATGGCTGCATTTCCAGCCGGCGTCAGCGTCACGGCCCGGTATGACCACTGGGGCCGCCTGCCCGCCGGTGGGCCGGCTACGTAAGCGGGCAGATTGACATAGTCGCCCTGCGGGGCGACGTTCCTCACGTAGAAGTACGACTTTTGCCATAGCTTCACCGACTGGATCAGCGTGATGACGGGGAAGGGATTGTCGGCAGCCACCCTCCGCATCGCGATGAAGGCGCCACTTTGAGCCGGCACGCCTTGCATGCGCGTGCCCAGCTTGGACTGGAAGAACTCCCCCCAGAGCTCGAGAGTGGGGAGGACGCCGAGGTAGCCTTCGCACAAGGTGACGAAGGCGGACAGCAGCACCACCGTGTTCGGAGGGAGGTGGTGCGGCTGGAGTTCGTAGAACTCAAGCCAAGAGCGGAAGAAGGCGCTCACGGCAGGCCAAGGCCGCGCAAGAAGTGCGAACGGAAGACTACCCGCTCGCCTTCCCGCGGCTCCGGCGTAATCTCCTTCGCCGGCTCAAGATGGACCTCCACCTTGTCCGCGCCGGGCAGCCGCCGCGTCATGCGGAGGAATTCGACGTGATCTTCGTGGGCGTTGGAGCCGTCCCAATCCCCGCCGTATTGCGTCATGGCGTGGGGCTGGCGAGAACGAGCACGGCCACAAAGGAGCGAGTGGTGGAAGAGCGCGGCGGCGAGGCGCTGTTGCAAGAAGGGGCAGGAGGAAGAAGATGGTGGAAAGAGGAAGAGCGTGCGAGAGCCTGCCGCTCTCCCCCTCCCCCTACTTATAGCTTCGCAAGGTGAAACCGGCGAGGCAGGACGTGGGGTGAGACGTGGGATTAACTGCACCCACTCCCCCCACGCCTCGTGATTATTACGCCCTAAAAGCGTGCCGAAACCGCCGCAGGAAGACGTGCGGGCGGCTTCGGGGCGCAGAGAATCTACGCCTGGGCCCAGGGGTGGGCGTGGCGGGCCCCCGCCCTGTGGCGATGTCCCGTCGCGCGCGTGGGCTGGCAGGCTTTTTTTCCACGTGGTTCGCAGGCGGCAAGTGGCCGGCCTGCGGCCCGGTGCGCGCGCTGGCCAGCTCCCGCCCTCCGACTCCTAAATTTTTTTGAGCTTTAAGTACTTGTTCTACTTGAGTGGTAACCATAGAAGCATGTTTAGTAATGAGTTTAAGTTCACCTTTAACTCTAGATATATAATCACCCAAGTGTTCAAGCGTATCGGAATTGTATTTTAATTGTCTACCAAATTAAGCATTGAAGTATTCTTGTTCGACAATAAAATTATCAAACTCTTCTAAGCATTGTCTCGCAGACTTATAGTGAGGAATATCACCTTCATCAAATCTATAGAGAGAATTTACCTTTACTACCTGTGTCGGGTTATCAAGACTGTCAGAGTAAATGGCCACGGGTAGCCTAACCGACTGCCCCTGGCTCTTCAGAAACCGTCAAGCCATTTGAGCCTTCAAGCATTCAAAGCATTGGGTCGCCTTCCCCGGCCGGCTACCTATGAAGCCGACTCTCAGAAGGCGACCCAGCCTCAGCAACCTCCCCCCAAAATATAACCACGGGATGGCCGACTCCAGGAAGCCGGCCATAGAGGATGCTGACTCCCCAAAGCCGGCTACGAAGAGCGCCGACTCCCTAGAGCCGGCCACGAAGAGCGCCAACTCCAAGAAGCCGGCCAAGACCGCACCCACCAAAACTATACCCACATAACGGTGACAAGATGGGGTGTGGCCACAGTGCGGCCCACTACCCCCGATGCCCGAGGCAGGCATGGCCACAGGACGCCGTACGGGACGGCCATCTCCCGTCCGGCTCGGCACTGTAGCCATGCTGGCCTCAACGTCACCCACGACAGACGACAATACGGCCCACGGGCGGCGGGCCCCTTTGGCCAGAGAGAGGCACGAAGGCGGCCCGGCCTCCCCCAGTCGGCCAAGGGCATAGCCGGCCCCCAGAAGCCGGCTACCCCCTTCCTCGAAGCATGTGCCACATTAAGGAGACAAGACGAGGTAAGGCTACAGTGAGAGCCCTCGAGGCGGCACACTGTAGCCACGCTTACCTCGACGAAGCCCTCGTCATCAGGAATGAGGCTACAGTAAGCAGCCGGCGACAAGACCCCTAGGCGGTGGGGCCGGCCTATCGACCAAGAGGCCGGCAGCCGGCGGGACCCACTAGTCGGCGGGCCCCAACGGCTGGCGGAGAAGCCGGCGAGCGCAGACACTGACGACTGGGACCCGCGCCCAGCCGGATTACAATTGTACCCCCGGGGTGTAGGCCTATATAAACACCCTGGGGCACCCATGCAAAGGGTTGGCTTCTTAGAGTTACACACACACCACAAGATAGAAGCAAGAGCTAGCCTTGTTCTTCTTCTCCCTTGGACCCAACAGCTCTAGGAGCATTTGTAGCTACTCTTTCTGATCTAGTGATCATGCGGAGACCCCGCAGAGCAGGACTAGGGGTGTTATCTCCACGGAGAGCCCCTAACCTGGGTAAGATTCGCCGGCGTGCATGTCTTCGCCTCATCCCGTTTCCAGGCACCGGCGACGTCTTACTGGCACCCACCATGATAAGCCATCCGTTGGCATATGTCGCACCTACCACCCGACAAAGACCATGAGTTTCTTCAATAGGTGGAGGATGAATATCATATGTTTCTTCAACAGGCGGTAAATTAATACCATGCATTTCTTCAATAGGAGGTAAGTTCTTAACATCTTTAGCTTTAATACCTTTTTCTTTCATAGATTTCTTTTCCTCTTGCATATCTTCAGGACTGAGAAATAGAACACCCCTCTTCTTCGGAGTTGGTTTAGGAATTGGCTCAGAAAGTGTCCAATTATTTTCATTTGTCAACATATTATTTAATAGAATTTCAGCTTCATCCGGTGTTCTTTCCCTGAAAACAGAACATGCACAACTATCCAGGTAATCTCTGGAAGCATCGGTTAGTCCATTATAAAAGATATCAAGTATTTCATTTTTCTTCAGAGGATGATCAGGCAAAGTATTAAGTAATTGGAGAAGCCTCCCCCAAGCTTGTGGGAGACTCTCTTCTTCAATTTGCACAAAATTATATATGTCCCTTAAAGCAGCTTGTTTCTTATGAGTAGGGAAATATTTAGCAGAGAAGTAATAAATCATATCCTGGGGACTACGCACACAACCAGGATCAAGAGAATTAAACCATATCTTAGCATCACCCTTTAATGAGAACGGAAATATTTTAAGGATATAAAGGTAGCGGGTTCTCTCATCATTAGTGAACAGGGTGGCTATATCATTTAATTTAGTGAGATGTGCCACAACAGTTTCAGATTCATAGCCATAAAAAGGATAAGATTGAACCAAAGTAATTATATCAGGATCAACCGAGAATTCACAATCCTTATCAGTAACACAGATAGGTGAAGTAGCAAAAGCAGGGTCAGGTTTCATTCTAGCATTAAGAGATCGCTACTTCCATTTAGCTTAATTTCTTAAGATCACTTCTATCATTGCAAGCAAGAATGGCTCTAGCAGATTCTTCATCCAAAACATAACCCTCAGGCACAATAGGCAATTCATATTTATTAGGGGGAGAGTCTTCATCATCACTTTCTTCAATATTATCAGTTTCAATAATTTCATTCTCTCTAGCCCTAGCAAGTTGTTCATCAAGAAATTCACCAAGTGGCACGGTAGTATCAAGCATAGAAGTAGTTTCATCATAAGTATCATGCATAGCAGAAGTGGCATCATCAATAACATGTGACATATCAGAATGAATAGCAGAAGCAGGTTTAGGTGTCGCAAGCTTACTCAAAACATAAGGTGAAGCAAGTGCAGAGCTAGATGGTAGTTCCTTACCTCCCCTCGTAGTTGAGGGATAAAATTTTGTCTTTGCGTCTTTCAAGTTCTTCATAGTGACCAGCAGATATAAATCCCAAGTGACTCAAAGAATAGAGCTATGCTCCCCGGCAACAGCGCCAGAAAATAGTCTTGATAACCCACAAGTATAGGGGATCGCAACAGTTTTCGAGGGTAGAGTATTCAACCCAAATTTATTGATTCGACACAAGGGGGGCCAAAGAATATTCTCAAGTATTAGCAGTTGAGTTGTCAATTCAACCACCCCTGGATAACTTAGTATCTGCAGCAAAGTATTTAGTAGCAAAGTAGTATGGAAGTAACGGTAACGGTAGCAAAAGTAATATTTTTGGGTTTTGTAGTGATTGTAACAGTAGCAACGGAAAAGTAAATAAGCGAAGAACAATATGTGAATAGCTCGTAGGCATTGGATCGGTGCTGGAGAATTATGCTGGATGTGGTTCATCATGTAACAGTCATAACATAGGGTGACATAAAACTAGCTCCAATTCATCAATGTAATGTAGGCATGTATTCCGAATATAGTCATACGTGCTTATGGAAAATAACTTGCATGACATATTTTGTCCTACCCTCCCGTGGCAGCGGGGTCCTAGCAGAAACTAAGGGATATTAAGGCCTCCTTTTAATAGAGTACCGGACCAAAGCATTAACACATAGTGAATACATGAACTCCTCAAACTACGGTTATCACCGGGAGTTGTCCCGATTATTGTCACTTCGGGGTTGCCGGATCATAACACATAGTAGGTGACTATAGACTTGCAAGATAGGATCAAGAACTCACATATATTCATGAAAACATAATAGGTTCAGATCTGAAATCATGGCACTCGGGCCGTAGTGACAAGCATTAAGCATAGCAAAGTCATAGCAACATCAATCTCAGAACATAGTCGATACTAGGGATCAAACCCTAACAAAACTAACTCGATTACATGATAGATCTCATCCAACCCATCACCGTCCAGCAAGCCTACGCTGGAATTACTCACGCACGGCGGTGAGCATCATGAAATTGGTGATGGATGATGGTTGATGATCACGACGGCGACGGATTCCCCTCTCCGGAGCCCCGAATGGACTCCAGATCAGCCCTCCCGAGAGGTTTTAGGGTTTGGCGGCGGCTCCGTATCGTAAAACGCGATGAATCCTTCTCTTTGATTTTTTTCCCCGAAAGTGAATATATGGAGTTGGAGTTGAGGTCAGTGGAGCGTCAGGGGACCCACGAGGCAGGGGGCGCGCCCAGGGGGCAGGCGCGCCCCCCACCCTTGTGGACAGGGTGTGGGCCCCCTAACATGGATTCTTCTTCCAGTATTTTTAATATTTTCCAAAAATATGTTCCGTGGAGTTTGAGGTCATTCCGAGAACTTTTGTTTCTGCACATAAATAACACCATAGAAAGTCTGCTGAAAACAGCGTCAGGCCGGGTTAGTTTCATTCAAATCATGCAAGTTAGAGTCCAAAACAAGGGCAAAAGTGTTTGGAGAAGTAGATATGACGGAGACGTATCAATGCGCAATGGATAGAATGCTGAGGGAGGGGGAGGCGGGGAGGGCGTGTGCATGCACGAGAGAAAGTTAGTGGTAGCTACAAAGGTTAGAGGATTGTGTGGGTGTAAGAGACTAACAAAGATCATAATTTGATATGAAAGTGGATTCATATATTTTAATAGGAGATCATAGTGTTTTAAACATATGCATGCATGAATATAGCGGTGATACGCGTGTTGTGGTTTTGCACATGTTATACCATAATGTGATAATGCATGGCGTTTGCAACTCACAGCTAAATGTCGAACAATCTAAACCACACTATACATCGAACAATCTCACATTTTATTTGAATTTGTGATAATGTGTGGCATTTGCAGCTTACAACTAAATATCGAAGAATCTAAACAATACTATATATCAAACATTCTCATATTTTATTTGAATTTGTGGTAATGTGTGGTGTTCGCAACTCACATCTAAATACTTGTAGGCGTAGGGGGCGGGGCACCATACATAATGTGATAAACACATTATACATATGAGACATGGTTTAGTTTGTGAAGATCTAGCTAGAGATTGAAATGTACTATGATTTGAAATCAACATAAAGTGGATTGAAAAAATCGAGTTCGAGTTCATATAGTACACATAGTTCATATGTAACTTGAGACTAATCATGTGGTGTGCTGTGAAGATAATACACAAACGATGGTTTAACTTGACAATAATGATGATTGTAGATCTTCTTAAAATAGAGAAACGAATTCAAACGCTTTGACTTCACAACAATCATTATTGTAGATCTTATTCAAATAGAGAAACTAATTCAAATTTAGTTCATATTGAAGCGGTAGTATATACGTTTGGAATGCACTAAAACGTTCATTTGAGTAGTAGGTTGCATGCATTATACACGTAGCGAAATATTTTAATTGAACATAACATGAATTCAAAGTTTTGAATGACATTTGTACTGCGAATTGATTTGGTACAGTACACGTTAGGCTTGTCCGGAAATTTCAACCCGCGCCTTGTTAGCCCGAAATATTTAAGAAATGTCTTTGTCTCGTTGTGCTCCGACAACACCCTCCATCTCAACCCGCGCCTTGCTATTCCAAAATTACAACGGGCGCGAAAACTCCAACCTCCTGTGAAATCCCGACACACGAAATGCCCGTGATACCCCTGAACGGAAAGAACCGCCTCAAATCGATGGGGGTACTTTCGTAACTTACCCCACATTTCAGACAAGCGCGTCCCTAAGCCATGGTTCCCCACTCCCATCCCATCTGTCCACCCATTCGTACACCGAGGCCAGGAAAACCCGCGAAGCCCCACACCCTCCTCCGTCCGCCACCCAGTCGGAGCCTCTTCGCCGATGACGTCATCCACAGCAACACCTCGACGTCCCTCATCCACCATACCGGATGAGGATCCGTCGTCGATCTGGTCGTCCCGCCGGTTCAGCCACCCCGTCCTCCACCTCCAAGGAGCTGCCCCGATGTTCCCCTCGTCTTTGGCGCCACCTCCATTCCCACACCGCCGTCTTCAACTGCACCACCGAAAGAGCATCATCAACACCATTTCCCCGGATGAACCTGCAGCCTAATCGGTGCCACCAAAGAGGTTGTACACTAATCGCCGCATTTTCTTCTTGATTCGATCTCACGGTGTTGCCGGCACTCGGTCCCGAGCCAACACAGCGTGGCTCCGTCGACTGCGGCGTCGCCGGCCACTTCATCCACGGCGTCGCTCCCTCGGCGGCGACGTCCACATCAATAGGAGCTGCTGCTACTTTAGCTCTCGCTCGCGCTGCTGCTCTGCTCTTGCTCTCGGTCCCCTGCATGGTCTGCTCTTGCTCTTGCTCTTGCTCGCGCTGCTGCTCTCGCTCTTGCTCTTGCTTGCGATGCTGCTCCAATTTAGCTACACTTCAGTCGACTGAATCGACTTTTGGGTCAGTCGATTTTCAGGGGGTGGGGGGCTCGCCGGAGTTAAGGAAGAACCAGCCGCGGCGGGGAGTGGGGCTCACCGGAGAAGTACCCCACTATCTATCTTAGGGTTCAGGGTGGGGGTGGGGGTCGCTGGCGGTGGTGGGGCGGTGGCATGGGGATCGCCGGAGAAAAAGCTCGGCACGGGGGGGGGGGGCTAGAGGGATGGCCGGGGCGGCGGCGGACCGGCGGTGGGGAGTGGTTTTTGGGTGGGTGGGGCGGCGCACCGCCGGCCGCGGGCGGCGGGGGCGGCTATTTGGCCGGTGTGGCTGGCGGCTCAGGGGGTGGAGGTTGAATATGAACTGCATGCCCTTGATCCGTATCCAACGGCTGCAAAATCGACTGACCAGAGATGAAAAAGTCAGTTGAATAACGTGTAGCCTCACCTCTAGTGCATTCAGTTTCGATAGTAAAATTCAGTTTCGACAGCAAAATTCAGTTTCGACAGTTAAGTTCAGTTTCGACAGTTAAATTCAGTTTCGACAGTTAAGTTCAGAGATGAGCGGCTGATGTATACATCTAGCACTTTGTGGTTATGTATTTTACGTCATCTATTGGAGATGTTATTAGAATTCCACTCAGGTTAACATTGTCTCTCTTGTCCTGCTTCAGCCTCAGTGTCGTACAACTCACCGGAGCTGCTCCAATAACGAAGCCCTCCATCACAGCGGAGCAGTACCTCGGGCTCCATCTCCAGACGCCTAAGATCTTCTTCCCCTCCTCCGACAGCCAAGTCAGCCGGAGCATCCTCACCGGCCAACCCAATCACGCTGAGATCGACATGGCTTCGCTAAAGAGGTTGTACACTTCTTGTGGTTTGAGTTAATCTCACCATGCTTCTTTGCATCCTGTGATCTTCCAATTCTTGTGAACCAAACACCCAGATTGGCAAAAATCCTGTGTTTTTAAATTCTCTGTTTTGCACGTGCATTCCTATCCTATTCTTGTCTATTTCCTATCCATGCATTGTTAGAATCCTCAAATTCAAACAAGCCCTTACACAATTACTTCTGTTACAGATATGTGTCAAAGAAAACCTTGTGTGGTTTGTCCTGCTCCTGCGGTGTTGTGTTCCACCCCAGCTCAACTGCTCCAACGATGGAAGGGTTCACCACAGCAGGGATTCGCTCTCCAGACTGTCTTTCGCCGCCTCAGATCTTCTTCCCCACCGCCGGCAGCCACGACAACTGCATTACCATGATCAACTGAGCAGATGACCTTGAGGACTACACGGGTCCGCAAGAGAGGTCGCACTCTTCCTTGTCTGCTTACGTTATGCATCGCTTAATATGATGACATGCTACTTTATCGTCGTGTTCACCTATTAGACTCCGACTCAGGTCCAAACTTATGCTGAAACTTGAGTTTTTAAATGGTTGTGGGGTACATATTGGGGCAGCAATCAGTACTATCTGTCTACTATCTGGTTAATCTCGGGTGTCTACTATGAGTTTCATGTTGGGTGCAAACAAACATTAAAGGGGCCATTATCTGTATTTTTTAACTAAAGCTATTATCTGCCTGCTATCATTGGTTTTGGGTCTATCCACAGTTTGCTACCATCACTCTGGATTTGTGCATGCAATCCTTACATAATCTCACTATGTTTTATTCCTATGCATGTCAGTTATTGTACACAATGGAACTGAACATGTAGAGCAAAAGAGACGAGCCTTGCGTGGCAATAAAATTTCATGCAGACGTCGCTCCATGGTGGGCGCAAAGGCAGCCCCCCTCCACCCACTTCAGATCGTAATCAAGAGGAAGATAACTGTTCTGAGGGGGATTCAGAAGTAGAAGACCACTCCTATTTACCCCATGAGGTCTTCGCTCTAACTTGGCATGCTGATGTTGGTTATATCATGCATATGGTGTCTTGCATTGCTTACTTTATACATCAAATATGTCAACTGCTTAGTTTAGACATGCTTTGTGTGAATGCCATCTGTTTACTTTATTCATCATTTATGTGAATTATGCAATGTCATCTTGTTTAGCCAGGCATCATATATGTGAATTTTGCAATGCCATCCTGCTTAGCCAGTCATCTTATATGTGAATTATATCAGGCCATCCTTTTTTTCATTACGTATTACATTTGTCAACAATGTTAGTACATTCAACTACTCTTCGTGTGCATCAACCATTTGACACGGTGATGGAAAATTCTGGAGTGAAAACAAGGTCTTCAGAGCAGACTATGCTATCTGACAAAGCGGATATCTCGCTGGTTACGGATAGCTCCTCAGAGGAGGATTCAGAGACAGATGACCGGTCCTATCCCCCCCCCCCCGAGGTGCATGCTCTAACTTGGCAGGGTTATGTTGCTCATATCGTGTGTATGGTATCTTGCCTTGCTATGTCATTTGCTTAGTTTAGACATGATTTGTGTGAATGCCACCTGTTTAGTGTCTAATTACCATATATGTGAATTATGCAATGCCATGTTTTTGCAAGACATTATATATGTGAATTATGCAATGCTATCTTGTTGCAAGGCATTATATATGTGAATTATGCAATGCCATGCTGTTTAGCCAAGCGTCATATATGTGAATTATATCATGCCGTCCTTTTTTTGTATTTCTCATTGGTTTTGTGGACAATGTTTGTATATTCAACTGCTCTTCCTGTGCATCAGCCATTTGAATTGGTGATAGAGAAATCTGGAGTGAAAACAAGGTCTCCAGAGCAGACAATGCTACCTGGTGAAGTAGATATGTTGTTGGTTACAGATAGCTCTACAGAGGAGGATTCAGAGGCAGATGACCAGTCCTATTACCCCCCTCAGGTGTATGCTCAAACTTGGCAGGGTTATATTACTCATATCATGCATATGTTGTATTGCAATGCTTAGTTTTTACATCATATACACGATATTGAATGCCATCTCCTTAGTTGACACATCATATATGCGATTGCCCTTTGCTCACTTCCTTAGTATATAAATCATATATTTGAATTATATCATGCCATGATGTTTACATAGACAGCATGTATCTAAATTATGGCATGCCAACCCATTTTCTAAAGACATAATATAGTTATATCATCTCATCCTGTTCACATAGTCATCATATTTTGAATTATGTCATTCTATCCGTGAATTATATCATGCCATCATGTTTCCATCGATGGCATGTTTGTGATTTATGGCATGCCAACCACTTTAATAGACACATCGTATAGTTATATCATGTCATCATGTTTACATAGTCATCATATTTTGAAGTATGTCATTCTATCCTGTTTAGTTAGCCATCATACATGTGAAATTGTGTCATGATATCCTGTTTAATTAGCCATCATCTATTTGAAATTATGTCCTGCTATTCTGTTTGGTTAGACAACATAAATGCGAATTATTTCATGCCCTGTTTTCTTCCCTACTATCCACTGCACCTGTCTATCTTACAATGTCTTGACATTCAATTACTTTTCTTGTTTATCAGCCATTTCAATTGGAGGGGGTGATGGCAGTATCTGTGGGAGTAAAAACACGGTCTTTAGAAAAGATCGTGCTACCTGTCGATGGAGATAGAACCACGGTTGTACTTGCCCAAGAACCAGCCCCACCACACATAACCCAGATTCACGCAGATTGTACCCCTACCC
Source organism: Aegilops tauschii subsp. strangulata (assembly GCF_002575655.3). Lineage (NCBI taxonomy): Eukaryota > Viridiplantae > Streptophyta > Magnoliopsida > Poales > Poaceae > Aegilops > Aegilops tauschii. The sequence continues at coordinate 314,501,861 of NC_053040.3, forward strand.
AGTTGGACAGAGAACCAGCTACACCCCTTCTAACCCCAACCCCCGCAAATAGTAACCCAGTTCTCGTTGACACAGCACCGTCTCCACCACAGAGCACCCAAACACGAGCAGTTAGTAAGGCAACTGCAGTGCCCAAAGCACGAGGACCACCACTCCGAACCCCAAGTCAACGCTTAAAGAACAAGAAGGATTGTTCTCAGGTCAGGTTCCGTAGCTATGGTTCATACTACTTTGCTCTTGCATCACTGTATTTACTCATACTAACTAATTTCAAATTTGAAGGATGCAATTGAAACTCCAATGGCGCAACAGGTATGTTTTAAACTTGTTTCTTTAACGTGTTTCCTGTTGTAACTTGCTCTATGCTGATTTCAGTTTCAATTGAATAAACAGTTATGTTCTCATGCCATGCACATTACAAGTGTTGTTATTGCTGTGTAGTTTCCCACACTTATATTCTGTCTATGCTGCTTGGTCTTAAATAGATATGATTCGAACTGTATCTATCTTGATTTGGCAACATAAACTAGAATGATATAGACCATAAAGTGACAATATTACATAGATATATGTTTGTTTCATGCTGTTATCCTGTCCACCTTACTACTGAACTGGTTTACCAAAATGAGTTTCATATACTACATTGTAAACCTGTGATCTATTTGTTTGTTTATCCTTTAGAACGCGGATAAAATATTGGAGAAGAGTACCCCGTTATGCAATGGTAAAGGAAGTAATGCAGATCAGGTTCAAGATAGTGAGACATCCCTGTTGTTCTCCAAGAAAGCTAATAAAAACTATATTGAAGACACTGAGACAACCCCAAAGTCTTGTCTTGATGTAGTGTTCGAGTTACTGGCTACTACTGCTGGCACCAGCTCTTCGTACTCGCTGCCTGAATCAGTTCGGCTTCTTGAGTACCAACTTCAAGTTGAAAGACATCGATCAGATGTTATGCGACAGGAAGCCGAAGGACTGAGGAAGTCCCTGCAGAATTCAGATGCATACTTTCTGGTGCAACAGCAGGTGCTGGAGGATTTAAGCGCCAAACAAGAGAAAGTTTATAAGCTTGCTAAGCATCTTGCGAGCATTATGGGTACCCAGGATATTGTTTGAGCTCTTCTGAAGTGGTTTCAGTTCTGGACTTGTTTTGCTGTGGCGTTTATATGCTGCTTTGTTCCCTATATTTGCACTTGTGGCGAACTTTGATGCCCAGTGGATGTAATATGTGTAATAGCCGTGATAGCCTAGCGTAAGTTGCTTGCTTATTTATTTACGTTGTCTTGTTTATTTGTTTTCTTGTAGTCAGTGCAGTTCTTTTTCCGCGGTTTGCTAGTGGCTGGAATAACCTATTTTTTAAAACTAGGCCACATTAACAATGGGCTACATATTTACTGTAGTTAACATGGGCCTCCTACGGGTTGTAGAAACAATGGGCCTTCTAAGGGCTATAGAAACAATGGGCCTTCTACGGGGCGTAGACACAATGGGCCTTCTACGGGGCGTACACACAATGGGCCTTCTACGGGCCATATCATCAATGGGCCTTCTACGGGCCATAAGATCGGTTGGCCAAACATGGGCCAATAACAGACCACATTATGGCCGTAAATGGGCTAGAGTTGAAATCGTCCGTTCATGGGCCGACCATAACGGGTCATCGTTAATAGGCCATATTTGATGACGCTATGAAAACGGCCCGACGTATTAATGGGCCACAAATGGGCTGACTGTAACCACGGGCTGTATTTGGCCCACAAGCAGAAAATGACAGTAACGGGCCAAAAGTAAACGAATGCTGGAAATGAGCCCAGGAATAAATGGGCCCTAAGAAGGCCGAAAGATAACATGGGCTGGAAACGGCCCAACGGAATAATGGGCCGTTAATGGGTATAAAGTGATACATTGTTCATTACGGGCTAGTTTTACCACGGGCCGTTAATGGGCCGAGGGTTACTAAGGGCCTCATATGTGCCAAAAGACGTCATGGGCCATACATGGGCCAGAAGTTAAAACGGGCTGGAATTATATTGGACGGCCCAGATGAAGCTACTGGGCCTAATTCGGATAGGCCGTAAACGGGCCCTGGGTTAGCGGGCTGTAAATGGGCTATATGCGAACATGCCGTTAACAGGCTTGCAGCGGGCCGGCCCGCCACCTTTTGACCAAGCCAAACGGGCCAGCCTTTTCACAGGAATGGGCCTCTGTTGAGCTGTGCCACGTGTCGACGTATCATAGGCGCTTTGGGTCCAATGAGTGGATGACGTCTGTCCCAACGGTGAGGTGACACGTGTTTCCTCCAGCCAATGATGATTTTACACGTGGAAAATCCCCATTGGCCGGGGCTGTTAACGGGTTATCGGATCCAAAACTGGACCCGATAGCTTAACAGCGTTCCGTTACGGTGGATGCCACGTGTCCGTCACCCTTGACGAAAGCACTTCTATGACGCGTGATTTATCATCATGGAAGTGGACACTTCCGTGATGATAATATTGGTAATGTCATGGAACACTTCTACGACAGCACAGGTCTGACTATCTTGATTCTGTCATAAATTTGTCATGGATGTACATGCATGACAGAAAACGTGACCTACTGTGACAAACACGTATCATCACGGAAGTGTATTTTTTTGTAGTGAGCCACAAGCCTGGGGGGCACGTCCTACCCCCTGGGCGCGCCCCTATGGCTTGTGAGACCCATGTCAGGTCTTCGGCGCCCATCTTATGCTATATGGAGGGTTTTGGCCTGGAAAAAAATCAGAAGAGAGCTTTCGGGACGAAGCGCCGCCGTCTCGAGGCGGAACTTGGGCAGAACCAATCTAGGGCTCCGGCGGAGCTATTCTACCGGGAAAACTTCCCTCCCGGAGGGGGAAATTGAAGCCATCGTCATCACCAACGATCCTCTCATCGAGAGGGGGTCAATCTCCATCAACATCTTCACCAGCACCATCTCCTCTCAAACCCTAGTTCATCTCTTGTATCCGATCTTTGTCTCAAAACCTCATATTGGTACATGTGGGTTGCTAGTAGTGTTGATTACTCCCTGTAGTTTATGCTAGTTGGTTCATTCGATGGAAGATCACATGTTCATATCCTTAATGATATTGAATACCCCTCTGATTATGAACATTAATATGTTTTGTGAGTAGTTACTTTTGTTCATGAGGACATGGGAGAAGTCTTGTCATAAGTAATCATGTGAATTTGGTATTCGTTCGATATTTTGATGAGATGTACGTTGTCTTTCCTCTAGTGGTGCTATGTGAACGCCGAATACATGACACTTCACCATTTTTGGGGCCTAGGGGGAGGCATTGGGAAGTAATAAGTAGATGATGGGTTGCTAGAGTGACAGAAGCTTAAACCCTAGTTTATGCGTTGCTTCATAAAGGGCTGATTTGGATCCACATGTTTCATGCTATATATGGTTAGATTTATCTTAATTCTTCTTTCGTAGTTGCGGATGCTTGCGAGAGGGGTTAATCATAAGTGGGAGGCTTTTCCAAGTAAGGATAGCACCCAAGCACCGGTCCACCCACATATCAAATTATCGAAGTAACGAACGCGAATCATATGAGCACGATGAAAACTAACTTGACAATAATTACGACGTGTCCTCAGGAGCGCTTTGCTTTATATAAGAGGTCGTCCAGGCTTGTCCTTTGCTATGAAAAGGATTGGGCCTCCTTGCTCCACTTAAAGGATTGGGCCTCCTTGCTCCACTTTTGTTACACTTGTAACTTGTTACCCGTTATGAATTATCTTATCACAAAACTACCTGCGTTACCGATAATTTCAGTGCTTGCAGAGAATACCTTGCTGAAAACCGCTTCTCATTTCCATATTCTCCTCGTTCGGTTCGACACTCTTACTTATTGGAAGGACAATTATAGATCCCCTATACTTTTGGGTCATCAAAGACTCCAAAGATGAGGAAGGTTATGTGTTCGTTGGACATGGCAATTCTGTCATATTCCATGCCATATCGCGTGTATGTGTTGTGCATGTTTTTTGGACTCATGTTGTTAACTATAATTTTAGAGGACGTCACCAATGAGGATGTCAAAATGGACGAGGATGGCTCTGATTCAATTTCAAGCGTCCCAGATCCCTATGACATTGTGTACAACAAAATCCCAACAGACATGCACATGTTAAAGCCCGTTGAGAATTGCAAACTTTGTGGTGCAAAGAGGTTTGAGCATGGGTCCAAAGGGTTTTGTTGCTGTAATGGGAAGACCAAACAGGCCAATTTGGTTACATCACCCAATCTCATGAGGCTTTGGATGAGTGCAGACCCAGATGCTATGCACCTTCGTGACAATATCAGGTTTTTCAATGGGCATTTCTCATTCACCTAAGTGTACTGTCACCTTGATAGTGATACCTCAAACACATCAAAACATCATATCTACACATTCTGTGCCCATGGATAGATGTATCACAACATACGACCATTTGGTAGACAAGATGGCTTAGAGCGCAGTCACTTGGAGCTTTACTTCTATGATGATGACCCCAATCTCGAGCACAGGTATCATAGTTGCCGCAAAGAGAAGTGTGCGAAAGACAAAGGAGTAATCACATAGCTGTTCAATGTACTTCATGGCAACACATACTCCGAACATCTCTGGAGTATGGGAAATGTTGAGGATGTTGCTGACTATCGTATAACACTAAACCTTCACAAAAGGATGGATCAAAGAAGATATAATGCACATACCACTTCAGAAGTAGTTGCTGTGTGGGTGGAAGGGAGCGAAAGAACAAGACAGTTTGATAATAGTGTCATCCTGCAAGGGAAGAATAGAGATATATATATATATATATATATGGAATACGGTCCTATCATAGATGCTATGACGCATTGTCCTACCCTCTGTTCTTCCCTAGAGGCGGACTTGGGTGGCATACCGATATACCGAAGGAAGGTTTGCCCTATGATACTATGATGGCTGCCAATGCAAATCGTCTTGCACGTGATGATAACAATGAGTCATCGCATCCCCCACCAGATGACGATGATGTAGGTTAGTGTTGAAATTAGTTATTACATGTGCACTTCATAATTTGCAATATATATCTCCTATTTACAACAAGAAGACTTTTCAATTCTCCATGCACCTTCTGGAGGCAGACCATGTGTATCTGTGCGGGACTACTACTGCTATAAATTTCAAATGTGTCCTGAGATATTCAACCCGATCCTCCATGGCAAGCGTCTTTTCCAGCAGTTCGCAGTTGACACATATATCAAGATTCAGAACTATCGGTTGGACTACATATGCGGTCATCAGGATAGGATAAGAGCTGACCTATACCAAGGCTTAGTGGATAGCTTGCATTTTGGTGAGGGTAGGGTGGATGCTATTGGAAAGCATACAGTGTTGGGTATGTCATTTATCGGTGGTCCACAGGACAAGAGGCGTCACTACATGGATGCTATGGCCTTGGTGCGGAAGTATGGCAAGCCTAGTGTATTCCTCACAATGACATGCAAGCCAAACTCGGATGCCTCACAATGACATGCAACCCAAACTGGGATGAGATCAAGCGCAAGCTCTACCCTAGTCAAACACCTCAGGATCATCCGAACCTCATTGTGCATGTTTTTAGGGCAAAATTGGAGGAACTCAAGAATAAGTTGCTTCAGAAGGACATCCTAGGAAAGGCCTGAGCCTATGTGTATCTGGTGGAGTTCTGGAAGAGGGATCTTCCCCATGCCCACTTCCTTCTTATCATGGAGGGACGATAGAAGCTTACGTGCCCCGAGCAATATGACCGTCTTATCTCTTACGAGTTGCCAAACAAAAAGAGGTACCCAAAACTCTACAAGATGGTCATGAAGCATAGGATGCATGGCCCATATGTTGCTTTGAATCATGATTGCCCACGCACAAAGGGTCGTCCTGCTTGCAGGAATCACTATCTTCGGCCTTTCAACGCCACTACCTTACACGCCAAGGACTACTCCCTCTTTACTGAAGACGTGAAGATGGTTGTAAAGTAATGGTTTGGAAGGAATGGCTTAATAATAGGTCGGTCATCCAATATAACCCACACCTCTGCGTCACTTCAATTGTCACATCAATATTGAGGCATGTGGAATCATATATAAAGGTTGTTAATAGTACCTATTCAAGTACATATACAAGGGCCATGATTGGGCATCTATTTCAGTGAGCGAGGCTGGCAAGGCAGAGAGCAATGGAGACATAGATGAGATAAAACAATATAGAGATGCGAGGTTGGTGACTCCTCTGAAGGCCTTGTGGAGGATATATGGCTTTGAATTGAGTAAGAACTCACCACATGTGATGCAACTACAACTGCATCTTCCAAACATGCACATGGTGTCGTTCAAAGAGGGCCAAGATATCCGACAAGTAGTTAACAATGAAGGTGTTGAGAAGTCAATGCTTACATAGTACTTCGAGGCGAACAAGTTACATGAGGAGGCCTGTTCTATCTTGTATAGGGACTTCCCTGAATGGTATACTTGGCAGACATGTAAGAATAAATACTGGAAAAGAAGGTCACGAGACACAGGTGGACAAGTCGGAAGAATTGTTTCCGCTCAACCAGCTGAGGGGGAACGCTATTACCTATGAGTCCTTCTAAACCATGTCACCAGTGCCACCTCCTATGATGATCTAAAGACCATTAACGGCGAGATCCTGCCAACCTTTCATGAAGCTGCAGAGAGAAGAGGATTGATCAAAGGGGACAACACATTGGATGAGTCCCTTACTGAATCTACATTGTGCGAGAAGACATCATATATATGAAGCCGCTTTGCAAAAATATTGGTATTTTGCGAGCCAAGCGATGTGCGCGGACTCTGGGAGAAGCACTTGGAGGCAATGTCACAAGACTATTGCTGCAACAATCCATCCAAAGTGGCAGTAGAGCAAATGGTTCTAATAGATATTAGGAATATGCTACAGTCAATGGGCAAGGACATAGAGTCATTTCCTCTTCCTAATATCCAAAGTGCCACTAGTGTTCCAAGGGAGATCTTCGAGGAGTCCACCATCGAGCTCAACCCCGAGGACATAAATCTGTCAGACTCACTCAATATGGAACAGAGGGCCACATATGATGAAATTATGTCTGCTATTGATGGTGATGACGGTGGTGTGTTCTTTGTCGATGGACCCGGAGGCACCGGAAAGACATATTTGTATAGAGCACTGCTTGCAATGGTACACGGGCATTAAAAGATTGCTATAGCGACAACAACTTTCGGTGTTGCGGCTTCCATAATGCCCGGAGGGAGAAAAACTCATTCACGGTTCAAGATACCATTGAACATTGATGATGGTGGGTTTTGTAGCTTCACGAAACAAAGCGGGACTGCCAAGATCCTAAAGTCAGCTTCTCTCATTATTTTGGATGAGGCTTCCATGATAAAGAGACTAGTGGAGGCTTTGGACAACAGTATGCGTGATATGGTGAGCCGATCAGACTTTCCATTCGGCAGAAAGACGGTTCTGTTCGATGGAGATTTCAGGCAGGTACTCCTTGTTGTACTAAGGGGTCAAGGGCTCCGATAATTGATTCATCACTACGTAGATCTTACCTTTGGGATTGCATGCGTCACCTTGATACGTCTCCAACGTATCTATAATTTTTTATTGTTCCATGCTATTATATTATCCATCTTGGATGTTTTATATGCATTTATATACTAGTTTATATTATTTTCGGACTAACCTATTAACCTAGAGCCCAGTGCCAGTTTCTGTTTTTTCCTTGTTTTTGAGTTTTATAGAAAAGGAATACCAAACGGAGTACAAATGAGCCGAAACTTTACGATGATTTTTATAGACCAGAAGAAGACCACGGTGTATCGGAGATGGACCAGAGGAGCCACGAGGCATCCACAAGGGTGCAGGCCCCCCCTAGGGCGCGCTCCCTTCCTTGCAACTGCCTCGTGGACCCCTCTAACGTGAAACCAACGCCAAAAATTCCTATAAATCCAGAAACCGCCAGAAAGAAACCTAGGTCGGGAGTTCCACCATCGCAAGCCTCTATAGCCACGAAAAACCGATCGGGGGCCCATTTCGGCACCCTACCGGGGGTGAAACCATCACCGGTGGCCATCTTCATCATCCTGACGGTCTCCATGACGAGGATGGAGTAGTTCACCCTCGGGGCTGAGGGTACGCACCAGTAGCTATGTGTTTGATCTCTCTCTCTCTCGTGTTCTTACTTTGGCACGATCTTGATGTACCGTGAGATTTGTTATTATAGTTGGATCAAATGGTGTTTCTCCCCCTCTATCTTCTTGTGAGGAATTGAGTTTTACTTTTAAGGTTTCACTATTATCGGATTGAATACTATTATGGATTTGAGAACACTTGATGTATGTCTTGCGTCGAATACCCGTGGTGACAATGGGGTGTTCTATTGATTCACTTGATGTATGTTTTGGCACTCAACTCCCGGATTCCCGAGGTGACATTGGGGTAATCTATGCATAGGGGTTGATGCACGTTTTCATCCTTGTTTCTTCGGTAGAAATCTTGGGCACTCTTTGAGGTTCTTTCTGTTGGATTGAATATTATGAATCGGAAGTTGTTTGATGCATATCGTATAGTTGACCCACAGATACTTGTGGTGAAATTGGAGTATCTAGGTGACATTAGGGTTGATTGATGTGTGTCATATGGTGTTATTTTACTATGAACTCTAGGGTTGTTTGTGACACTTATAGGAATATCTCAACGGATTGATCAGAAAGAATAACTTTGAGGTGGTTTCGTACCCTACAAGCAATTTCATCTTATGTTTCCACGATAGGAACTTTGGAGTGACTTTTGTTGCACGTTGAGGGATTGCCATATGATCTAACTATGTTATCATTTTTGAGAGAACTTGCACTAGCGAAAGTATGAACCCTAGGCCTTGTTTCCAAGCATTGCAATACCGTTTTTGCTAACCTTCGTTACTAGTTACCTTGCTGTTTTTATATTTTCAGATTACAAAAACCTATATCTACCATCCATGTTGCACTGGTATCACCATCTCTTTGCCGAACTAGTGCACCTATACAATTTACCATTGTATTGGGTGTGTTGGGGACACAAGAGACTCTTTGTTATTTGGTTGCAGGGTTGTTTGAGAGAGAACATCTTCATCCTATGCCTCCCACAGATTGATAAACCTTAGGTCATCCACTTGAGGGAAATTTGCTACTGCCTGACAAATCTCTGCACTTGGAGGCCCAACAATGTCTACAAGGATAAAGTTGCATAGTAGACATCAAGCTCTTTTCTGGCGCCGTTGCCGGGGAGGTTAGTGCTTGAAGGTATATCCTTAGATCTTGCAATCGAATCTTTTACTGGTTTGATAACCTTGGTTTTGTATCCGAGGGAAATACCTACCGCAACGGTGCTGCATCATCCCTTCCTCTTTGGGGAAGTACCGACGTAGCTTCAAGCGACATCAAATGGAATTTTTGGCGCCGTTGCCGGGGAGGATCTTCAACATATACCAGGTTCCTAATCACAAATCTCATCTCCTCGCAATTTACATTATTTTCCATTTGCCTCTCGTTTTCCTCTCCCCCACTTCACAAAAATTTGCCGTTTTATTCGCCTCTTTTTTCGTTCGCCTGTTTCTCGTCAGATCTCATGTTTGCTTGTGTTGCCATGTGCCTTCTATTTGCTTGTATCTTTGCTTGCTAAAGATCTATTTATATGGATCCTCATCCAGTTGCTACTCTTTTGAAAAGATCCAATTATGATGAACCTATTGCTAGTGAATTGAGTTCACTTTATTATCTTTATGAAGTTTTGCTTGAGATTTGTGAATCTGAAAATTGTGATGAAGAAATTTATGAAGTGATTCATGATAGCTCCTTAAGTGAAAAGCATGATTGCAATGATTTTTACTATAAATTCTATTAATGTCAGTTGTGCTAATAATATGCAAAACCCCAAACTTGGGGATGCTAATTTTGATATGTCCGCCACTTATTGCAATGATCATGATTGGGGTGATAATGTTTCTTATGAACTTGAAAATTTATTTAAGCCTCATGATTAATATGTTTATGATAATATTGAAAGTGGGTTTGGAAGAGTGTCAACTTTAGCTAAAAATAATCCCACATATTTCGAGAGTGTTCAGTCTTATGAAATTTTTGATGAAAGTGGGTTTGGAGAGGTCATGACTTTATTTGATGATAATCCCACTATTTTGGAAGAGTGTCAACTTTGCATGCATGTGGATCATAAAGAGAAAATTTTAAATGATAGTTATATTATTGAATTTTATTATGATCCTTCATATAATTATTATAAGAGAGGAAAATAAGGTTGTAGAAATTTTCATGTTATTAAATTTCCTCTCATTGTTTTGAGATTGTCAATGTTTTATTCCTCTCCTTTGCATATGCTAGATATTTCTTGTCTTGATAATTTGTTTTCCTATAAAATTCCTATGCATAGGAATTATGTTAGACTTAAATGTGTTTGTCACATGTTTGATGGTGTTCTCTTCGTGTTTCAACTACTATCTTTCTTGTGAGCATCATTGAAATATTATGCCTAGCTAAGGGCGTAAAACTATAGCGCTTATTGGGAGGCAACCCAATGAATAAATTTTACTTTTGCTTTTTTTCTTTCTGTTCTTGAGTGCTAGAACAATTATCCTACTGTTATGATTGTGTTTATTGTGTTTCAATTAGTGTTTGTGCCAAGTAGAACCAATAGGATCTTCTTTGGTGATAGTTGTTTGATCTTGCTGAAAAAGACAGAAACTTTGTGATCACGAAAATAATTGTTAAAAATCACCAGAACGTGATAAAATACCAATTATTTTTGCAGAAGATTAATATACAAATTACCCAGGTCTTCCTAGTTTTTGAGATTTTTTGGAGTTCCAGAAGTATTCGAACAAATCAGATTACTACAGACTGTTCTGTTTTGACAGATTCTGTTTTCTTTGTGTTGTGTGCTTATTTTGATGGCTCTATGGTGTTCTTTGATGAGTTTTTGTCATAGAAAAGTTGGAATACAGTAGATATAATATAAAAATAAAATAAGAATTGGTTTGATACAGCACTTATAGTAGTGATTTATTTTTCTTACATTAACAGATCTCACGAAGGTTTTGTTCAGTTTTGTGTGATTGAAGCTTTCAAGTTTTGGGTTATCTTGCGATGGATGAAGGAAGGATGGAAGAGCCTAAGCTTGGGGATTCCCCGTAATCCCAAGCTATTATCCAAAAATGAGCAACCAATTAAGCTTGGGGATGTCCCCGAGTGGCATCCCCACTTTCTTCACAACTATCGATATTTTACTTGAACCTATATTTTTATTCGTCACATGATATGTGTTTTGCTTGGAGCGTCTTGTATGATATGAGTCTTTTCTTGTTTTATTTTGAGTTTTAGGTCATCAATACTTGCTGGACACACTTATTTGAGAGAGGCAAAATTATGTCATGACTTGTTAGAATTGCTCTCTATGCTTCACTTAAATCTTTTATGAGCAATGGACTTGCTCTAGTGCTTCACTTATATCTTTTTTAGCACGGTGTGCGTAGTATTTTTTGAAGAAATGCTCTCTTGCTTCACTTATATTTATTTGAGAGTTAGTAAAATTTTCAAGAAATTCTCTCTTGCGTCACTTAAATTATTTTGAGAGAAAGAAGAAAAATTATGCTCATGATCTTCACTTATATTTGTTTGAGCTTGTCAAAAGCAACACAAAATTAGTCCCAAAGTGATAGATATCCAAGAAGGATATAATAAAAACTTTCATGAAGATCACTGGACAAAATAAACTTGATTCTTAGTAATAGTTTTGAGATATGATGATGTGATATGTGAGTTATGTTGATGAGTAATTATGCTTTAGTAAGAATATTGGTGTTAAGGTTTGTGTTTCCCTATGCAAGTACGAAGCCAATAGTCATGCAATGAAATTATATCCTACTTGTGGTGCATTATTCGGTGTTATTTATGCTTAATGCTTGCTTATGAGATTATCCGTTTCTTGGTTGGTCGCTTCCCAATCCTTTGCTAGCCTTCAGTTTGCACCAAGTATGATCTCTACTTGTGCATCCAAAATCCTTTAAACCATTTTTGCCACATGAGTCCACTATATCTACCTATATGCGGTATTCTTTTGCCGTTCAAAGCAAATTTGCATGTGCCATCTCTAACTTTTCAAAATAAACTTCTCTTTTGTGTGTATGTTTCACTCGCGGGGCGGTGAGGGGTGGCTAATATTTTCCATGCTGGATGTGTTATTCTCACGATGAGTGTTTATTCACTTGTCATTGCACGAGAGTAAGGCAAAGGTTTTAGGGATGCCTAGTCCTGAAATGCAAAAATGAATTTACTTTATGTTGTCAAATAATAAATTCCCACGAAAGTGTTGGTATGGAGGGCAACCGTCGATACGGCTAGCCGTGGAAAGTGAAAGTATGGTGGAAAAAGGAATAAACTTTATTTTCTGTTTGGGAACCGCCTATGGCATATCTAGCATGGAAAGTGTTGGGAACTCTAAGTCGTTTTCGTTGGTGGGATGGATACACCTCCCAAAATGTTTTTATCTCTAATTTTTTGCTTTGAGCTCTGGCACCTCTACAAATCCCTACTTCCCTCTGTGAAGGGAATTTATTTTACTTTATGCAATTTTTATTTTTGAATTTGAGTCTCGATCTTCTCTCATAAAAAGCACCAACTAGGAGGCAATATGATTGTACTTAAGTATTGGGTGTAGCTAATATTCGAGTGTGTTCCATGAATGGACCAATGCTTGAGCATGATGGGATAACTTATTTTAGCGTTGATATTTTGAAAGACATGGTTGCTTGTTGATATGCTAGAGTATCTAAATTATTATGTCAAAACTAGACTATTGCTTTGAATCACATAAAAGTCCAATTGTCCATGCTATAAAGAAAACAATATGATATGACATGATAGGCAGCATTCCACATCAAAAATTCTGTTTTTATCACTTACCTACTCGAGGACGAGTAGGAGTTAAGCTTGGGATGCTTATACGTCTCCAATGTATCTATAATTTTTGATTGTTCCATGCTGTTATATTATCAATCTTGGATGTTTTATAATCATTTTATAGCCATTTTACATCATTTTTTGGTACTAACCTATTGATATAGTGCCAAGTGCCAGTTGCTGTTTTTTCCATGTTTTTTACATCACAGGAAATCAATGTCAGACGGAGTCCAAATGCCACGAAACTCCACAGAGAATTTTTATGGGCCAGAAGGAACACAACGGGCCCTGGTTGCGCCTGGGGGTGCCCCGAGGGAGGCACAACACACCAGGGCGCGCCAGGAGGCCCAGGCGCGCCCTGGTGGGTTGTGCCCACCTCGGGTGCCCCTTGGACCGCCTCTTTGCTCTATAAATACCCCAATATTCCAGAAACCCTAGGGGAGTCGACGAAATATTCATCCAGCCGCCGCAGAGTCCAGAACCACCAGATCCAATCTAGACACCATCTCGGATGGGGTTCACCACCTCCATTGGTGCCTCTCCGATGATGCGTGAGTAGTTGTTTGTAGACCTTTGGGTCCGTAGTTAGTAGCTAGATGGATTTCTCTCTCTCTCTGAATTCTCAATACAATGGTCTCTTGGAGATCCATATGATGTAGCTCTTTTGCGGTGTGTTTGTTGGGATCGATGAACTTTGAGTTTATGATCAGATCTATCTTTTTATATCCATGAAAGTATTTGAGTTTCTTTGATCTCTTTTATGCATGATCTCTTATAGCCTTGTATTTCTTCTCCGATATTTGGGTTTTGTTTGGCCAACTTGATCTATTTATCTTGCAATGGCAACATGTGCTTTGGAGTGGGTTCGATCTTACGGTGCTTGATCCCAGTGACAGAAAGGGAAATGACACGTATGTATTGTTGCTACTAAGGATAAAAACGATGGGGTCTATCTCTACATAGATAGATCTTGTCTACATCCTCTCATCGCTCTTAGTGCATTACTCTGTTTTTCCATGAACTTAATACACTAGATGCATGCTGGATAGCGGTCGATGCATGGAGTAATAGTAGTAGATGCAGGCAGGAGTCGGTCTACTAATCTTGGACGTGATGCCTATATAATGATCATTGCCTGGATATCGTCATAATTATTTGAAGTTCTATCAATTGCCCAACAGTAATTTGTTTACCCACCATTTGCTATTTTTCTCGGGAGAAGCCACTAGTGAAACCTACGGCCCCCGGGTCTTCTTTCTCATATATTTGCCTTTGCGGTCTACTGTTTCCTTGCATTTATTTTCAGATCTATTAAACCAAAAATAGAAAAATACCTCGCTGCATTTTATTTCTATTTATTTTATTTAGCGTTCGATCTATCAATCTACTACAGTTTATCTCACGTCCATTGGCCTATCTTGAGGCGTCATACCCCGGAAGGGATTGACAACCCCTTTAACACGTCGGGTTGCGAGGATTTGTTATCTGTGTGCAAGGGTTGTTTACGTTGTGTTGCTTGGTTCTCCTACTGGTTCGATAACCTTGGTTTCATATCTGAGGGAAATACCTACCTGCCGATGTGCTGCATCATCCCTTCCTCTTTGGGGAAATACCGACGTAGCTTCAAGCGACATCAATGCAAAATGGACGTATCAGGGCCGTACCAGGCCATCGATGGAGCCACACCATGGGCCGCAGACCAGCAAGTCTGGGTACCCCCATTCCCAGAACGCCGAAAGTAGCCCCCGGGCCCAAGGCGCGCTCGAACTTGGCTTTGAGGCGAAGCCAAAGGGCAACTGGGGAGCGCCATGGGCCCTAACCGCCTGCGGCCTTGGTCGACACGTGGCGATTGATGGGACGTGGGCGTCTCCGCTTCCCCATGCGGCCTTGGCAACTGTTCCGGGCTGACAAAAAGGCTGGTGCTTTGGTGCGGAGCCTTCATTGCTCTTCCTTCGCCTCTCTCCAGATCCCCTTCTCCCTTTGCTCAGAAAACCTCTAGATCTGCCAAATCTCTTCCCCAAAGTGCTCCCGCTGACTGCATTCGGCGGCAATGAGGGGGGAGATACGGCGCTCCGGGTTGGCTCTGCCAAGCCGGAAGCCTTGGGTGACACCTTTTACCCCTTCTTCCTGCACAGCGTCTTCGCTAGGCTAGTTCCCCCTTTCTCTAGTTTCTTCTACGCCGTCCTTCGCCATTACGGGATCCACGCCCTCCATCTTCATCCCAACTCCATCCTTCTTATGTCGATCTTCTCCTTCTACTGCGAGGCGTTCATGGGGGTGATGCCCTCCATTGCGCTGTTCTGCCACTTCTTCTACCTCTGGATAAGCAACAGCCAGTGCTCTGGGTACGCCAGCTTCATCGCGGCCAACGGCAGCAACGCGATCTCACGGACCGGGAAGAAGGTGGAGGACTTCCGGAACAAGTGGATCTTCATGGACGCCAAGCGCTCCCACGCTCGGCTGGAGCTGCCGACCGTGCTGCCAACGCCCCTAGACGGATGGGCTCACGGGAAGCTCACCGACCCCCGGGCAGAGCTGCTGCTGGAGAGGATGAAGGCCGACCTGAAGGCAGAGGACCCGAGGGCGGAGAAGCTGACAGGGGCCATGATTGTTAAGGACTTCCTGACGCAGCGCCTGGCACCGCTCCAGGTGCACTCGCGCTACCTGTGGAGCTTCAAGGGCGCGGAAAACAACCTCTAGTTGCGCCCGGACAACCTGTTTGATGAGGAGCTAAGCTAGGTCGTGCGCACTTGCTCGGGAAGGACCAGTGTCGGTGTCAAAACCGGCGGATCACGGGTAGGGGGTCCAGAACTGTGCGTCTAAGGATGATGTTAACAGGAGATGGGGGACACAATGTTTACCCAGGTTCGGGCCCTCTCTATGGAGGTAATACCCTACTTCCTGCTTGATTGATCTTGATGAATATGAGTATTACAAGAGTTGATCTACCACGAGATCGTAGTGGCTAAACCCTAAAAGTCTAGCCTGTATGACTATGGTTCTCCCCCTCCTCCGGACTAAGTCCTCCAGTTTATATAGACACCGGGAGGATCTAGGGTTACACAAAGGTCGGTTACAAAGAAAGGAATCTACATATTTGATCGCCAAGCTTGCCTTCCACGCCAAGGAGAGTCCCATCCGGACTCGGGTAAAGTCTTCGGTCTTTGTATCTTCACAGCCCATCAGTCTGGCCCATGGCTAACAGGCCGGACGCCCGAGGACCCCTTAGTCCAGGACTCCCTCAGTAGCCCCTGAACCAGGCTTCAATGACGAGGTGTCCGGCGCGCAGATTGTCTTCGGCATTGCAAGGCGGGTTCTCCTTCCCGAATACTCCAAGATAGTCTTCGGACGCAACGAACGTGTCCGGATCTGCAACACAAGTACCACACACACAGCCGTAGAGAGTTTAATATTTCACGAGTCCCATCTGCTGACAACTTTTTGCGAGATGACATCATGTCTGTCTGGTCATAATTTCGAACCACTTTTCATCCGTTGCTCCTCGTTTCGAGACGCGGTTGCCATTGGCACGTCTTGTCGAAGCAGAGATCATGTCCCCTTATTGAGGGATTCTCATCAATACGGGAGTGGGTAACCCAACCGTGCCGTTTACACAGCCCTTGGGAATAGGCGAGTTTTAAGGTGAGTGGGGAGGCGTTCAACATTCACTGCCTTTATAAGGAGATAAGAATCCCCTTTCTTCACCCACGCCTCCTCTCCCATTCTCGAGCTGCAGCGCCCAAGTTCCCATCTTCTCCATCTCAAGGAAGCACTCGATCATGTCCGGATCCAGAGGCCAAGGCAAGTGGATGGTCTCCTCCGACAAGGAGAAGGATATCACCCAGCTTCAGGCGGCCGGGTACCTGGCGAAAGGAATCGCCCACCGTCTGCCCTCCAAGGGGCAAGTCATCCCCACCTCGAAGCCTACTGAGAGGGTAGTTTTCCTCCCTCACTTCGTCCGCGGATTGGGGTTTCCACTTCACCCTTTTGTTCGCGGACTGATGTATTATTACGGGCTAGATTTCCATGATCTAGCCCCGAACTTCTTCCTCAACATCTCGGCATTTATTGTAGTGTGCGAGGCCTTCCTCCGCATCCATCCCCACTTTGACCTATGGCTCAAGGTCTTCAACGTGAAGCCGAAGGTGGTGGATGTTCAGCACGCGGAGTGCGGAGGCTCCATGGTGAGCAAGATGCCCAACGTCACTTGGCCCACATGCACTTTCGTGGAGACTGTCAAGGAGTGGCAAAAGCAGTGGTTCTACATCACAGAGCCACGCGGCGCCACTTGGGCAGGGGCTCCCAAATTTAAGTCCAGAGCTCCAATGTGGCTCACCTCTTGGACGGAGAAGGGCCCCAACTGATCTGCATTAGATGAGCTGATAACGCTGCAAACACATATTCAGAGCATGGTGGATAAAAACATCAAGCTCGTCGATGTGATCCATGTGATGCTGGTTCGCCGGATTCTCCCCTGCCAACTCTGAAGCTTCCCTTTATGGGAATTCGATCCGATGAAGCTTCAGACTCTGGGAGGGCTCTTCGGAACCACTCACGAAGATGCCTGGAAGTTGCTCTTCAAGGGCAACGAGAAGCCGCCGGTCATAGATTCGGACCGTGGGCATGATCACACCCATCCCGCCAATGAGGTAAGTTCTTAAGGTGTACCTTCTATTGGTTTGTTCAAGGAGGATGCCTAACCTTTGCTGTATTTTTTCAGGCATGGACGGAGAAAGCGGAGTGGATCCATAGTTCGGCTCCGCTGCTGGAAGAGCCAGTCATCTCGCTCCTGGCGTAGATGCTGGTTCCGGCACCCTATAGGCCGCGGGAAAAGAAGGCCAAGGGGGCCAAGGGTGGCCCCCGTCGCAAGGGTGCTTCGGACGTGACGTCCGAAGATGAAGTGACCCTTTCCTCCGCCGCTGAGGACGAGGAGGAGGAGGAGGAGGAGGAGGAGAACAACCCTCCCCTTGATGGGGGAAAGAAGAAGAGGGCGGCCTCCGCAAACCTGGAGGCGGAGACATCCAAGAAGGGGGAGGGCTCCCTCGTAGATAACTCCGCGTGGGATGTCGACAGCAGTCTGGAGTGACACTCCTGCACTAAGCCTCAGGCTGCATGGTAAGTGCTAAGACTCACACATACCCATAGATCCAGCCTTTCCTCTTCATTGTATTGACATGATTAGTTATGCTATTGCAGTCCGGCCCACGACAGCTCCTAGCGATCCTCGTCAGGAGGTTCGCCGGATTCAAAGGCGAAGGCCAGCGAATCGCCGCTGACTACTCACTCCCCCAAGGCCCAGGACGACGCAGAGGTGTTGTCCCGAAGGACTTTCCCAGGCCGGGGAGAGGTTCAGGAGGCGCCAGAAGGCGCCAGAAGGCGAAGCCTCCGTTGCCGGACACCAGGGGGAGCCAATCCCCATGGAGACTAGTGATGACGGCCGTATTCAATTCAGCCCTTAGCCGAACTCGATTCCGGAGACCGATACGGCTCCGGAATCCGGCGTGCAACCTCCATCGAAAGAAGGGGGTATGCCTATTTCGTCGGTGACCCCTGTCCAACCAGGGGCGCCGGATAATCTGTTGGAAGCGCTGCGAGGCGCTTCCATTGTGGACGAGCATCGTGTTCTTATGGGCACGGTAATCGAAAGGGTTCAGTCCGCCCAGAAAGGACTAACCGAAGCCTGCAGCAGCTTGCTGACAAGTTTTGAGGTAAGCGACGGAAAAAGAGAAGATCCCAATACAGACAGTAGCCCCTGAGACACTGTCCGGTGTTCGGAAAGAAAAGCCGGGCGGAGGATCAATCCCTTATTGCAGGAAACTAACTAAATATGTTTGAAATGAATACGCAGGCGTCGTTGTTGGCCGCGACCTCGTATATTGCCGAAGTCTCCAGACTGAAGTGGAGATTGGAGCAGGCCGAGGAGGAGCTCGGCCAGGTGAGGAGGCAGCTCCAAGAAAAACAAGGTATGTGATAACCCGTTATTAATTCGAAAAGAGTAAAATGATGTATATTGACCGAAGTGGCATGATATGTACAGAAGCAATGACCAAGGTCGAGGCCCTCAGAAAGGCCCTGGCCGAAGCCAGGGGAAGGCTGTCAAGGAGCAGGCCGCCCGTAAGAAGCTCAAGGCTCGGGTCAACGAGGTCCAGCAAGAGCTCCAGGACACGGTAAGGAAGTGCGAGACCTTGGAGCGCGATGCATCGGCTCAAGAGACCGAACTCTCCAAGGCTCAACAAAGCGCAGAGACGGCCTGGAATGAGGCCTGAGGGCACCCTGCAGGAGATCCAGGAGGCCAGGAAGATCATGGCGGCTAAGGCATTTAGTATGCAAAGCAAGAATGTGAAGAGGAAGTATCTTTTACTAACCCGGATTCGGAGTTCTCCAGGGGCTTTTGCGGACTTGCCGCGCAGCGTGTCAAACGCTGCGGGGTTCTTCAGGGCCGAAGAAGGGAGCTCGACGGAGAAGCTGTTATGGTCACAGTACCTTGCACCAGAACATCCAGTGCCCTTCACCGATCAGCTAAAACAGCTGGTCGAGCTGCATATGGTGGCCGAACTGGCCATGAAGGATTTGATTATCCGACTGTGGCCTGCCGAAGCTATACCCAGCAGTTACTTCGACCTTGTGAAGTGGCTGGTGGATGCCTGTCCTCGGCTGGACGTCGTCAAGCGGTTCGTCTGCATCGAGGGTGCGCGTCTGGCCTCGCCTATGTCAAGGTGTGGTGGGAGAAGATGGACGCCGTCAAGTTAGCGACCGATGGGCCGCCTGAGGGCAAGGAGCACCGTACACCCGAGCGATACTTTGGAGACGTCCTAGAGGGGTCTCGCATTGTGGCAACGCAATGTGCGAAAGACATTATTTTTTAATGAATACATTCATGTTGTCTCGGCCTTGTATGATCAAACAAAGTTGTTATGTAATATAAAAAAATTACCTCCTGTGCGGCCGTGTTGTATGAAATCTGAGGGTTGGCCAATCGTCGGCTTCTGCCCCCACGTAGGTAGTACGGGGGTGTTCGGGATGGAATCTAAACATTCATTATCCAATTATATGGTCCTCGAAGGAGTTGATTAGCACAACGAACCAGGCAATCAGACTATGCGGCTTTAGCGCCCGCACTTAGCCATAGGAGTTTGACAATAAAAGTGTTGGCGCAGCCCCTAGTATCCGAACTAGAGTGCAATAAGCGCCTGATCGGGTTAGTGCCGATCCCTCGCGTAACGCGGAAAAAATCTCCAACGATTTGAGACCTCCGAAGAGCTGACCGGCTGTCGCCGCATCATGACAGTCAGTTTTTGGCTTTCTCTATTAAGGTGCTCCATCGGGTAAACTAGGCACAATCGCAGTAGTTCTCCCTTTACTACCTTAGCCGATGCAGCGGAACGTAAGGTAGCAAGCACAGGAGCCGGGCAACCCAAGTATTGACCAACGACATGATTCAGAGCCCATGCATATAATGCTAAATTCGGGGTGCCGAACTATACTGTAAGAAGTGTTCGGACTTTGTTGCCGTACTGCGGGGCGCTATAAAGCCCCTGGCGAATGTGAAACATACCAGAGTGTACGGCTACTATCTGATAAGGTTACCCACAGGAGAGAAAAAGGAAAAAAAAGAGAGAGAATAGAAAGGGCGCAAAGGTGATAAGCTGGGGCCCTAAAGCTCGGGCCGCAAACTACTTTCATTGTAATTTGAATAATACGTTAAGGCGCATTGATACAAGTAGTGTGGTAAGCAACAGCCTATTTGACATGCCAAGACCAAGGGAGAGTTGCGTGTAGGTCCTGAAAATAGGTAGAGTGATCATTAAAGAAAGCACCTAGAAATTCCCCGGTACGCTTGTGCTTCTTGCCAGCTTGGTGTGTTTATCCTTTGACGGGATCCGTGATCAAGCCCTTAGGGAAAGCCTGCGGAAAAAGGGACCTGAAAAGGGGAAAGGAAAACAGTGAAAGTATATGTGTCCGGGAGCGGTCGAGCCGTACTATGGGTCACAAGGTAGATATGCCTCCGTCTATGCCCATGGTACTTTGAGTGCGTAGTTATGTACGCGTGGTACGAATGCCGTCACTTGATTGGGGCTGGGACAGAGGCCGAATTGCTAGTCGAGCTCTTGACGAGCCGAGATGTCCTGCTGCAGAATGGTCCGGACCCTCTTAATGGTGTCCGGGGGCTTGGCAGCCGAATTAAGGTTCTGCTTGAGAAGACCGCTCTGTACTTCTGCTGCTAAGGCAGCGGTGTGCTCTTCTGTACGGAGGGAGCGTTCCGTGTTTCCATTAACTGTTATGACGCCGCGTGGCCCGGGCATCTTGAGCTTGAGGTAAGCATGATGAGGCACCGCATTGAATCGAGCAAATGCGATTCGTCAGCAATGTGTGATAGCCGCTACGAAAAGGAATGATATCAAAGATTAACTCTTCGCTTCGGAAGTTGTCCGGAGATCCGAAGACAACCTCTAGCGTAATTGATCCCGTTCAGCGGGCCTCGACACCTGGTATGACTCCTTCGAAGGTGGTCTTTGTGGGCTTGATCCGTGATGGGTTAATGCCCATTTTGTGCACTGTATCCTGATAGAGCAGGTTCAGGCTGCTGCCGCCGTCCATAAGGACTCGCGTGAGGTGGAATCCATCAATTATTGGGTCAAGGACCAATGCGGCTGAGCCGCCATGACGAATACTGGTCAGATGGTCCCGTCGATCAAAAGTGATCGGGCATGACGACCATGGATTAAATTTTGGGGCGGCTGGCTCTATCGCATAGACATCCCTGAGCGCACGCTTGCGCTCCCTCTTGGGGATGTGTGTAGCATATATCGTGTTCACCGTTTTGACCTGGGGGGAACTTCTTTTGTCCCCCCGTGTTTGGTTGCCGTGGCTCCTCCTCATCGTCCTCGCTTTGCGGTCCCTTTTCTTTGTTCTCGGCATTTAATTTGCCGGCCTGTTTGAAAACCCAACAATCTCTGTTGGTGTGATTGACTGGTTTATCAGGGGTGCCATGGGTTTGGCACGGACGATCGAGTATGCGGTCCAAGCTTGATGGTCCTTGGTTGTTTATTTTATATGGCTTCTTCCGCTGACCGGACTTGGAACCACTGGATCTGGCATTGACTGTTGTGTCATCGGTGTTGTCACAGTTACTTCGGCGTTTGTGTCTGCTGCGTCGGAGCTTGCCGTTGCTATTTTTGGCCTCAGAGGCGCCCGTGTCACTTGCTGTATTTTTGCTACGGGCCAGCCAACTATCCTCTCCCGCACAGAAGCGGGTCATGAGTGCCGTGAGGGCTGCCAAGGATTTTGGATTTTCCTGACCGAGGTGGCGGGCGAGCCATTCGTCACGGATGCTATGTTTAAAGGCCTCTAGGGCTTCGGCATCCGGACAGTCGACGATCTAGTTCTTTTTAGTTAGGAGCCTAGTCCAGAATTTCCTAGCAGACTCTCCAGGCTGTTGGACTATGTGACTTAAGTCATCGGCATCTGGTGGCCGGACATATGTACCTTGGAAGTTGTCAAGGAAAGCTTCTTCCAAGTCCTCCCGGCTGCCAATGGAATTTTCAGGCAGACTGTTTAGCCAGTGTCGAGCTGGCCCTTTGAGTTTTAGTGGGAGGTATTTGATGGCGTGAATGTCATCCCCAAGGGCCATGTGGATGTGGAGAATAAAATCCTCGATCCATACCGCGGGATCGGTTGTTCCATCATATGATTTGATGTTTACGGGTTTGAACCCTTCTGGGAATTCATGATCCATTACTTCGTCGGTGAATCAAAGATGGTGTGCGGCGCCTCTATATCGGGCCGCATCACGACGTAGCTCCGATGGAGTCCGTCTGCGGTTTTCGGCCCGGGCGTGACTAGGTTTGTCACGTCCAAATAGATAGTCGTCCTCGCGTGTCAAGGCACGTCCTCGCGATCCGTAGGTCGATCTTGTATGTCCTGCTCTACTGTCCAGGTCTTGACGAAGGTCATATGTATAGCCTTGAGATATCTTATCCCTGCCTTTATGGCGAGGTGGGACAGTCTGGTTTTCGGCTCGAGTTGCCGTTTTATCCCGACCGCGCGGTGGCTGATCAACCGCATTGCGTGATGCTGGTGCGGGCTTTGGTGCCTCGTCATCGAACTGAGGTAGCAATTTGCGCTTCGGGTAACTTTTGGCTGGGCGTTTAAGGCCGTATTCCTCGGCTGCCAGGACATCGGTCCATCTGTCATTGAGCAGGTCTTGATGAGCTTGAAGATGCTGCTGCTTCTATTCAGGCTCCTCGCAGTGGCTATTAGCTGGAGCTTAAAGCGCTCTTGCTCGAGAGGTTACTCAGGTACGATGAAGTGTTCGTTGCCGAGGCTCACCTCCTCCTCGGAGGGCGGATGATAACTTCTGTCCACCGAGTCTTCTTCCATGGCCTGTTCGTCAGGGCTGACTTGCCCATCTTCCCGATTGTTTTGTTCGGCAGCTTGTTCATCGGGTTCCTCAGTGTCTTCGACGCCGTCCGGAGTGTTGTCGTCTCCTGTGCTCGTGTTGCTGTCTCTGCTGCAGCAGACGCCGGCGCTTTGGTTGTGTCTTAGGAGGGTCATTCTTCTCTGGGTTTTCCTTGTCGTCGCCGCTATTATCTTTTTGTGCATCCATCATGTATACGTCATATGAGGAAGTGGCCGTCCATCGTCCCGTGAACGGCGGGTTTTGGGCCTCCTCTTCTCCGACATCTTCGTCCATACCGTTGATGTTTTCGGAGTCATAGTCAAGCATGTCGGTGAGGTCTTCGACAGTGGCTATGAAGTGGATGGTGGGTGGGAAACAAAATTTTCCATCATGAGCCTCCAGTTCAAACCGGATATAATTCGGCTGGGAGTCCCCCGCTAGGGATAGGTTTTTTAATGAATTGAGCACGTCGCCTAAACGCGAGTGCCGGAAGATGTCCGTGGCGTTAAATTCGGTGATCGACGACCGATCTTGGTCAATATACGCGGACGCACATGGTTCAGAACTTATAGCTGGAAACGAATCCGAGGTTCCGGAGACATAGATGTCACCTGAGGCTAAGTCTGTGTGCGGCTCCAACGCCGTGGAATCTGCGTCCTCTGTGGCGGGGTTGAGCTTCCCGTCCTCGGACAGCGCGATTTGCTCCGGATCTAGGGCCAGAGTAGTCACAGGTGCAATTTCCTGAGTATGGACCAGCGACAGATCTAAGTCATGTTCACCGTGGGGATAGGGAGCGGCTGCCGTGGTCTCAAAGCTGTCGAAGATCAAGTCTCCACGGATATCTGCGACGTAATTCAAGCTCCCAAATCTGACCTGATGGCCAGGGGCATAGCTATCGATCTGCTCCAGATGGCCAAGCGAGTTGGCCCGCATTGTGAAGCCGTCGAACACGAAGATTTGTCCGGGGAGAAAGGTTTCCCCTTGGACAACATCGTTGTTAATGATTGAAGGAGCCATCGAGCCTTCTGGGATGGCACAGTGGAACTCTCAATGAAAGCACCAATGTCGGTGTCAAAACCGACGGATCTCGGGTAGGGGGTCCCGAACTGTGCGTCTAAGGATGATGGTAACAGGAGACAGAGGACACAATGTTTACCCAGGTTCGGGCCCTCTCTATGGAGGTAATACCCTACTTCCTGCTTGATACATGAGTTGATCTACCACGAGATCGTAGTGGCTAAACCCTAAAAGTCTAGCATGTATGACTATGGTTCTCCCCCTCCTCCGGACTAAGTCCTCCGGTTTATATAGACACCGGGGGGATCTAGGGTTACACAAAGGTCGGTTACAAAGAAAGGAATCTACATATTTGATCGCGAAGCTTGCCTTCCACGCCAAGGAGAGTCCCATCCAGACACGGGTAAAGTCTTCGGTCTTTGTATCTTCACAGCCCATCAGTCTGGCCCATGGCTAACAGGCCGGACGCCCGAGGACCCCTTAGTCCAGGACTCCCTCACCAGGGTTGCCCCCCGGATGCCCATCTCCCGTTGTACCGCCGCACCGATGGAGAGAAGGTGGCCCCTGCCATGCCCACCTTCAACGAGCGTGGGCTCGTGCCGCTGAAGCCTTCCCAGCCCGCGGGCTCCCCGGTATCGGTGTCCTCCGGCGAGCCTAAGGAGGAGGAGAAGTCAGACTCAAAGGCAACCTTGGAGGAGGTGGGGAAATCCTCTCCCCCACGGCAGAGCAAGCTTCTCCGCGCCTTCTCTGATGACGACGACGCCAGCGAGCACCCTGTCAGGGAGTCGCCGCGCTCCACCGGAGTCACCACAAAGTCCGGGGCACCCCCCAGAAGAGGGTAAGGCAGGGGGGCCCGAAAAAGAATAGGTCGGCATTGCTTCCGTAGGGCGGCGGCTCTGCCTCATCGCCGGCTGCCACCGCAGAGCCGGCCGCGCACTCGTCCTCCCCTGAGAGCGTGGCGATGCCCCTGCCCAGAAAACCAGCGGGCATCGCGCTCTTGGGCCGGAAGAGGGACTACGTCGCCGAGGACCAGTAAGTGTATCTCATTGCCTTGCTCTTTGACCTTGACGCAGAGCTCAATATCTTCATCCTGATGCTACGCTGGTGTCTGCGGCAAAGAGGAAGAAGGAGGATGTTGGAGCCGCCGAGGCCTATAGTGGCCACGGCGACTCCGGTGCAGAAGGACGAGGCCGGCTCGCGTGCTCCCCCAACAGGGTTGTCCTCCCGAGGCTCGGGGGCCCAGCTGCGGGAAAAAGACATCCCCTGCAGCCATGCCGACTCCGTAGGCATCCACCTTCAGCGCGCCTACTGACGACCCGATGGCTACGGAGCCCCCGGCCATCCTTGTTGTTGCTGCTGCTTCACCGGTCTTGACGCTGGTGCCGTCTCCTCCCCCGCCCATCACGCTGGCGGGCCGTGGTTCTTCTGCCGCGCCCGGTGCTCTCGAGGAGGCCTTCTTCGCGCTGGACCAGCTTCGGGCGATCTTCAAGGCCCCGACCGGCGCAGGGCGTCGAGGCGCCTGGAGTTGGTCTCAGGGTGGCTTCAGGCCGACTCGTCTGTCAGGGCGGCCTGGGGCTAGCCCGAAGCGGCCGCAGAGCAGGGCCAGAAGGTGGTTGGCTTAGTCGCAGCCGCTCACGATTTGGCATTAAAGAATGTGAAGGACGCCGAGAAGCGCTGCTGCGCGGCGGAGGCCGAGCTGAAAGCCCTCCGAGACAAGCAGGCCACCCGCGCCCGCCAGCTCGAGGAACGAGAGGAGAAGCTGAAGGACCGGGAGGCCGCAGTTGCCGACCGTGGCGCTGAGCAGGAGCAGGCAGCCCGGGAATAGGCCATGGAGCGCAGCCGCCTGGATAAGCTGAAGGAGCAAGTGGACGCGGCCCAGGCATCCCACACCAAGCTCGTTTCCAAGGAGAAGGCTTGGCTGGAGGCCAGGGAGAAGCACCTCGCTGCTGTTGAGAAGTCGGCCGCCGTGGAACGCGCCGCTTTCGACTCCCTCGAGCTGAGGTCCCGCAAGGCACTGCAGGATCTCTACGGGAGCGGGTACAATGAGCCGTTGGTGACACCGGAGGAAGGCCCCGCTAAGCTGCTCCTCAAGCTCGTCGCGGCGCTCGAGGGCATCATCGTCGGAGTGGGCCCCATGGTGGAGGGGGAGGCCCGCGCGCTTTCCACCTCGGTCGTGACGCGCGTCTTCAGCCACCTCTATCTCTGGGACACCAGCTTCGACCTCGGTGCCTTGCTCGAGCCCGTGGACCCTGTGTCCTATACCACTGCTGCAGAGGCCGTGAAGGATCAGGTGGAGGCCCTGCTGCGAAAGTTCCTCGCCGTCGACCCCGTGACCACGGCTGACGGCAAGGGCGGCGGCAACGACGTCGACGACGGAGCTTCCCAAGCGTGCGATGGTGGCGTCCAAGGTTGAAGAAGAGGCTCGATGGTGGTGCTCCCCTTTGTTCAAATCCTGCAATATGTACCATGCCTTGTGGAGGCGTAAGAACTTATGCTTGGTACTTTTAAGTGATAGTATGTTTTGTAATAATTTGCTGGGGTTTTGTGATTTCCTTTCCGTTTGCTTTAGTGCTCTGCGTCGGCAGGGCCCGGTCCCGCGCATACCTCAGCTGCCATTGGGTCGTCCGGATCGCCAGGACGAGCCCAAGGGATGAGGGGCTACATGACCAGTTAGGCTCCTAAGTCGCAATGCTCAGGAGTCCCCCTGACGTACGAACGGCTCACGGGGAGGAGATGCGAGAGTAGGTCTTAGCATTTTGCGTCGGCAGGGCCTGGCCCCGCGCATAGCTCGACCGCCGTTGGGGCATCGGGATCGCCAGGACGAGACCAAGGGGTGAGGGGCTACGTGACCAGTTAGGCTCCTGAGTCGCGATGCTCAGGAGTCCCCCTTGACGTACGAACAAACCTCCATACCTTTCCTCGTCGGGCTCTCGCTTGGGAGGGGTGCATGAAGACCAGGTCCGAGGGACCTGGCGAGGTGGCGCATGCCAGGCGTGACCTGATCGTAGCCCCCGTGCCCGGCCCCCTCGCGCGACTCTCCTGAGGGGAAAGCATCGTGGTGAGGCTGAGCACCGAGCCTGCTGGCTCCCTGAGGTTAATGCGGCCATGAGGCCACCCTCAGTTGTTTATCACCAGCGCGGAGCATGGCGCTTCCGCTCTTGCACAGGCATAGTCGCTCCTCGACCAGGTCGACTGCCAGCACAGAGCATGGTGCTTCCACTGGTACGTGGGTGGGAGCTCCCTCTGAGGGGAGACTGTGGGGCGTGTACAGCCCCTCCCTGACACGTGGCTTGCACGGCAGGGCTAGAGGAGGTGTGTATGGGGTGAGCCAGCGCAGAACTCACGAGGCCCTACCTCAAGGCACGTTGTGCCTAAATTTGATTTGGAACACTTGAGATAGTCCTGCGAGATGGTTAGGTAACCTGCACCGAATGAATCTCCTAAGGTTATCGCATGAGAAGGCCAAACACCAATGACCCCAGGAGGTGATGTGAACGGGACCGGCCCGCCAGACAGAGCTCAACCGTTGGGTTTATCGACGCTGCAGGGACGGACCCGAGCACAGATGCCATGCCCAGTCTTCTCATGTGAAGGTCCTGAAGAAAGACAACCAGCGCCACTACAAAAAAAATACACTTCCATGATGATACGTGTTTGTCACAGTAGGTCACGTTTTCTGTCATGCATGTACATCCATGACAAATTTATGACAGAATCAAGATAGTCATACATGTGATGTCGTAGAAGTGTTCCATGACATTACCAAAATTATCAGCACGGAAGTGTCCACTTCCATGACGATAAATCGCGTGTCATAGAAGTGCTTTCGTCAAGGGTGACCGATACATGGCATCCACCGTAATGGGACGTCGTTAAGCTATCGGGTCCGGTTTTGGATCCGATAACCCGCTAACAGCCACGACCAATGCCGATTTTCCACGTGTAAAATTCTCCTTGGCTGACGAAACCACGTGTCAGCTCCGCCTTGGCACAGGTGTCACTCATCCACCAGGCGAGATGCGCCTATGATACGTTTACACGTGGACTGGCCCAAAACTGGCCCACGAAGATTAAATGGGCCGGCCCAACTAAAGGCCTAGAAGATTTAGCAGGCCATAACGGGCCAGCCCAGCTAAAGGCCCACAAGATTTTGCAGACCATAATGGGCCGGCCCAGCTAAATGCCCACAAGATTTTGCAGACCATAATGGGCCGGCCCAGCTAAATGCCCACAAGATTTTGAGGACACTAATGGGCCGGCCCGTTAACAGGCTGCCATGTTTTGGGCCAAATGCCGGCCCATATTTGATCCGGTCCATAAACAGCTTGCCATGTTCCGAGCCCAATAAAGGCCCATATGAGATCCGGCCCATTAAAAGCCCACCACGTTCTGGGCCAATTTAGGGCCTAGATCAGATCCGGCCCTTTAAGAGGCTTTGAGCTAAATTATGGCCCATATCAGATTCGGCCCGTCAACTGGACTCTATGATTTTGGGCCCACTTGCTAAAGGCCCACTTAGTAATTCGGCCGGATATTAGTTGCGGCCTGTTAATGGCCTGTTTAACATTTCGGCCCTATATTTATTTCGGCCTGTTAAAAGCCTGTCATATAGTTGGGCCTAACTACGGCCCGGTTTGCATCCTTCCTGCTCACAACCGATAATCTGATTGGGCCAAACAAGGACCGAGAAAATTTTGGCCTATTAACGGCCCGTGATGTGATTGGCACAATCATGGGCCAGGGTCTATTTCGGCCTGCTGCCGGCCCGTGAGCTGTTCGGCACATTTCAAGCCCAACCCACTTTTCAGCTTCCTAAAAGCCCATTGAGTTTTCTTGCGAAAATAGGGCCGGTGGTTTACTCGGCCTATTAGAGGCCCAAATCTACTAGTGGGCCAGTTTACATGTAGGCCTGTTAATGTACCGATTACGTAGTGATTAGCATGACGGCTCGATTATGTACCGTATTTTACGGTTTGGCCGGTTTACTGCGAACACAGGATATATATACAGTAAAATAACTGCAGCATCATGAATAAGAAAAAACCTAGACTATACAATAAAGAAATTACAGCATATTACATCCACTCGGCATCAAAGTTCACCACTAGGATAATAAAGCAGAAGCAGACAGCAGATTAGATACACTGGGCATCAAAGATCGCCACCAATGCAAATAAACTTGCCGACAAAATAATATACAAAACCAACATCACTTCAATAGAGTTCAAGAAAGGTTAGCCCTGCTCGGGAGCTGCAGTGCAAGCAGCTGATCAAGCTGATGAGACGGCGCTTGTTTGACACTTATATCCTCCTCACTCTAAAAGATAAACAAGCAGACAGATGACAGGTTTTGCACATATAAGTATCAATGCTGACAATTCATCACATTTCTTACTGACAAATAAAGCGACACAGTTTAAAATAGCATTAACACAATATGGTATTGTTCAGGTTAAGACATGGTAGGAAATGATAATGTGAAGGAGTTGGCAGCTTCACGAAACCACTAGATTACAGATCAAGAACTCATAAGTATCAATGGTTAGTGTGCTGTAAATTTATCCCATTTCAGATTGGCAAATAAAGAGATGGATCAAGAACAGAAGCATACATTTTAAATAATAGTAGAATGATGTGACATTGTTCATAGTTAAGACATTGCAGAATATGATATTGTGCTATAGTGGGTAGGTTCACCACACTGCTAGATTACGGATCAAGAACAGAAGCATACATGCAGTGAAAAAGAAGATCACTTGCTCTGTATAGTTTAATTTACATGGTATGAAGAAGGAACTTGGTTGTACAACTGAAAACTTAAATTGAGAAGGACAAACTTTCTTTATGAACTACATAATAAACTTTAAACATGCAATTTGATGCAAACACCAAAAATAAACAGCTGTTGTAGTCATGCCTAACCAAATATACACAACAAAGTTTGAAGGCTTGAGAAGGACAAACTTACATTATTGGTGAAGACAGGCTCTATAAAGCCCTTGTCCATGCTGATTGGGGGGGGCAATTCAAGAAGTTTACCACAGAATATTCTTCATAAGCATTGCCTTTATTCTACATTTTGTTAAGAGTAAATATAGATGTGATGTCAGTAAAAAATGGAGAATATTTGAGATAAGATGAAGAGTGATGCTACATGACCAAGTAGCTATAAATGTAAGTACAGGGATACAGGCAAAAGGTACAGCCAAGAGCAATGCAGAGCTAAAGTTCTTCAGGACCATCGGTGTTATCCAAATTTATGGTAAGAGTAAATATAGATCTGATGCGTAGAAAATGGAGGGCAAAGGTAAATAAGCTACAGAGTGATGGTTCATGAACAACTACTTGTCAATATAAGTACACTGATAAAGAACAGCAGGTACTTACAAGAACAATGCAGAGCTAAAAAAATTCATTGGCATTGGATATATTCTACACTAATGTAACCATTCATACAGATCAGATAATTTGGAGCGAACAATTTATAAGCAAGCTATCATGCATACTGCTGTCACATAATGAACTAGGTGTGAATGCAAGTATAGTGATACAGGACAACAGGTACTAACAAGAGCAAAGCAGCGGGCAGCATATTTGCGATATCCTGTCGTTCTTTTCAAACTGGAATTCTTCTTCAAGCTAATTTCCTGCAAAAAAAGATCCGTAAGGCACATGCGAAAAAGTAGAAGTTCAAATTGTCATCTGATATCATAGACAGTGCCTCATCCTGGGAATGAGATCAGTGCATAACAAGGTTTTCCATTCAATGTCTTCTAAATTTAGCACATGAGACTTCACTGGAACTTCATTTATAGACTTGCCATCAAAGTGTGATTTCCTCAGGTCACACCGATACTGCTGCAATGCTTCCTTGAAAAGCGCAAGCAAACTTTGCTCGTCATGACTATCCAGATTGACCCTCGCCTACTTACAACAATGTAATGTAAATCATTGATGTGTTCAATCAACAGAAAATAGGAAAATAATCACCATGAATAATAGCACTTACACGTAAGTGGGACAGGAAGATGTGAAAATGGTGTTTGTCTTCACTATAATCTTCCCATGATGGGAATATATGCACGTAGTCCCTAACAACATTCAAAGCATTGTCTTTAAAACTAGGAATAACTGGAATGGGGTTCCAATCTGCAGGAATTGGCCGTCTCTGCAGTTGGGATAGGTCTTCGGCCGGTGGACTTGTAACACCCCGGATGTAACTTTCCATATTTGTAACTCCAACTCTTGCCATTTTCGGCTATGTGTTATGATATTCCCTTCGTGGTCGGGTTTTGTTTTCGTTTTGCATTTTGTTCATGTCATGCATCTCATATCATGTCATCATGCGCATCTCATTTGCATACGTGTTCATCTCATGCATCCGAGCATTTTCCCCGTTGTCCGTTTTGCAATCCGACACTCCCACATGCACCGGCGCACCCCTCTTGTCTCTTTTCGTGAGCGGGTGTTAAACGTTCTCGGAAAGGACCGAGTCTTTCCAAGTGGCCTTGGTACACCACCGGTAGACCACCTGTCATGTTTCGTTCCATTTGGAGGTCGTTTGATGCTCCAACGGTTAACCGGGTAACCGCAAAGTCCTTTTGTGTGTTGCAGCAAAACCCCCTCCAAACAGCCCAATAACCCATATAAGTCACCTCCATGCTCTCGGTCGTTCGATCATGATCATGTGGGCGAAAACCGCACCTCATTTGGATTCTCCTAGCTCCCTATGCCTATATAAACACCCCTCCCCCGAAAATTCCGGATCAAATCCACCCTAACCCTAGCCTTCGTCCCCGGTGCGCCGCCGGACGTGTCCGGTCCGCGCCGGACAAAAATCCCGCCGCCGCCCGGCCTCTCCCGCGCTGCCACGTGGCAGTCGCCGTCGCCGCCGACCGCAGGCCCGCGAGGCCCACGGCCGGCCCCCGCGGCCCGGTCGCCCGCGCCCTCCCGCGGCCGCCCGCCGCTCCGTTCCTCCTCCAGCGCCGCCCGGTCGCCGTCACCGCCGTCCGCCGTGCCCGAGCCGGCGAGCTCCGGCGCCGCCGCGCCCGTCGCCTCCGCCCGCGGGAGCCCGCGCCCCATGCGGCCCCGTGGTCCACCGCGCCGTCATCGTCTCCCCCGAGCCCTCTTCCCCTCCTTCTCCGGCTGGCCAGCCCCGATCTCCGGCGAGCCCGACGGATCCCTCCAGATCTGGAAGAAGGTTGACTTTCCCCTCCCTCCGATTTTCTCCAAGTCCCGAAGTATTTTCACATTATGTGCTCGTGTTCATCGCATCATATATCATTGCATACTGCTCCTTTTTGCATGCATGATATACCGAAATGTTCGCCTCGAGATGCTCTTCACTTTCTTACATTGTGCCATGCTCGTTTGAGTTCCTCTTGATTCCCAAATCTCTGGTGCAAGAGTGCTATATGATGTTTACTGCTGTTACTTAACAGAACTTGGTGATTTGTTATTTTTGTTGCATTTAATGTGTGCATCTTATGAGTAGGAGCTCTACATGTGTTTTGGTCTATGCTATGCTATCTTTACATAGGTGTATGCCATGTATTTTTGTGATCTATGTGGTGACTAACACAAGCATGCAAACTAGGCTTCGTGATGTTTCTGTTTTCAGGGACTTAGGATTTTGCAGTCTGTGACTACTGTTATTTTGTTGCCATGTATCCATGTGTCTACAGAGAGATCCATGCTTCTTTTGGGCATTATCAGTAAGGATGTTTTGTAGATATTGTTGTGTTCTATCCATCCATGCCCCTGTTTGCAATTATGGAGTACCATAGCATGTCTTAATCTTGTTCTACTTTTGCTATAAAATATTCCTGGCAGAATGTTAACATGATATCCAATTTTGCCAAGGTTGTTGTAGTTGATCCATACATGCTATGAACTTGCTCTTGCCATGGTTAGCTTCATAAACATGCCATCTTCCTGTAGGTATGCTTGTTTTGTCATGTATTGCTTTGTGATGAGTGAATCGAACTCACCAAGATACCTTCATAATGCTGTTAATGCCATGCTCTGTTTTCTGCTATGTCTGGAACCTGTTAACGAAACTTGCTGTGTTTACATGGGTGCCATCATATTTTCTTTTCTTTTTTGGCTCATGGTCAGTAAGGGACTTTTGTTCTATGCATATAGTAGATTCATGCCATGCATTGTTTTGCTATTTTAAGTTCCTGTAGCATGTTGATTGCTTGCTCTGAACATTGCTACCTGATGCTGTTTCAGCCATGTTCAGTATTTTCACTAAGTCTGTGAAACTGATATCTTTTGCACTTTTTCCATGCTTGTTTGAACCTGTTATTGTGTGATCTAGGCGTAGCTCAGTGTTCATCTTTTGTAAAGAATCTCCTGTAGATTACTGCCATATACTTTGTTGCTATGTTGGGGTGTTGTAGCTTAGTTACTTGATGTATTCTAAGTGCTATCATGCTGTTAATCGCAGATTCGTGCCATTCTTCTTTTGCTTGGCAATTGCAAACCGTGCATCCGTTTCCGGTGATCTTTATATCGATTTCGACTGAAATCATCTCATCTTTCTATTGGAATACTTGGTTTGCCAAGTTACTGCCTTGTTCATCATTTTTCTTCCGGAGCACGCATACGCATCGCATATCATGTCTTGCATATCATGCATGTATTGCATCATGTTGCTTGTGCATTTCCCTTGATTGATTGTGGTTCCATTGCTTGTGTTCTTGCTCTGGGTAGAGCCGGGAGACGAGTTTGTGAACGAGGAACCTGTTGAGTACGCTTACGAGGAACAAGCTTTCGACAACTCTGAGAACCTTGCAGGCAAGATGACCATACCATCGAAATCACTTCTATCTTTGCTTTGCTAGTTGTTCGTTCTATTGCCATGCTGCGCTACCTACGACTTGCTATATCATGCCTCCCATTTTTGCCATGTCAAGCCTCTAACCATCCTTTCCTAGCAAACCGTTAAGTTACCGCTTTTGCTCAGCCCTTCTTATAGCGTTACTAGTTGCAGGTGAAGTTGAAGTTGGTTCCATGTTGGAACATGGATATTTTGGAATATCACAATATCCCTTATTTAATTAATGCATCTATATATTTGGTAAAGGATGGAAGGCTCGGCCTTATGCCTGGTGTTTTATTCCACTCTTGCCGCCCTAGTTTCCGTCATACCGGTATTATGTTCCTTGAGTTTGCGTTCCTTACGCGGTTGGGTGATTTATGGGACCCCCTTGACAGTTCGCCTTGAATAAAACTCCTCCAGCAAGGTCCAACCTTGGTTTTACCATTTGCCACCTAAGCCTTTTTCCCTCGGGTTTTCGCGAGCCCGAGGGTCATCTTTATTTTAAACCCCCGGACCAGTGCTCCTTCGAGTGCTGGCCCAAACCGAGCGATGTCCGGCGCCCCCTGGGCAACCAGGGTCTATGCCAACCCGACGTCTGGCTCATCCGGTGTGCCCTGAGAACGAGATATGTGCCGCTCCTATCGGGATTTGTCGGCACATTCGGGCGGCTTTGCTGGTCTAGTTTTACCATTGTCGAAATGTCTTGTAAACCGGGATTCCGAGACTGATCGGGTCTTCCCGGGAGAAGGTTTATCCTTCGTTGACCGTGGGAGCTTATAATGGGCTAAGTTGGGACACCCCTGCAGGGTATTATCTTTCGAAAGCCGTGCCCGCGGTTATGAGGCAGATGGGAATTTGTTCATGTCCGGTTGTAGAGAACTTGTCACTTGACTTAAATTAAAATACATCAACCGTGTGTGTAGCCGTGATGGTCTCTTCTCGTCGGAGTCCGGGAAGTGAACACGGTTTGAGTTATGCATGAACGTAAGTAGTTTCAGGATCACTTCTTGATCATTTCTAGCTTCGCGACCGTTGCGTTGCTTCTCTTCTCGCTCTCATTTGCGTATGTTAGCCACCATATATGCTTAGTGCTTGCTGCAGCTCCACCTCATTACACCATCCTTTCCTATAAGCTTAAATAGTCTTGATCTCGCGGGTGTGAGATTGCTGAGTCCTCGTGACTCACAGATTCTACCAAAACAGTTGCAGGTGCCGACGATACCAGTGCAGATGATGCAACCGAGCTCAAGTGGGAGTTCGACGAGGAAAGTGGTCGTTACTATGTTTCGTTTCCTGATGATCAGTAGTGGAGCCCAGTTGGGACGATCGGGGATCTAGCATTTGGGGTTATCTTATTTTTCATTTGGTTTTGACCGTAGTCGGTCTATGTGTGGATTTTGGATGATGTATGAATTAATTTATGTATTGTGTGAAGTGGCGATTGTAAGCCAACTCTCGTTATCCCATTCTTGTTCGTTACATGGGATTGTGTGAAGATGACCCTTCTTGCGACAAAACCACAATGCGGTTATGCCTCTAAGTCGTGCCTCGACATGTGGGAGATATAGCCGCATCCTGGGCATTACAAGTTGGTAATTAGAGCCATCCCGACTTAGGAGACCCCTGCTTGATCGAATCGCTGGCATTGTTGAGTCTAGAACAAAAATGTTTTGAGTCTTAGGATTATATATATCGGAGAGTAGGATTCTTTTTACTCCTCAGTCCCTTCGTCGCTCTGGTGAGGCCTCCTGACGTAGAAGTTTTGACTCTTCTCTCCTCAAATTTCACTAAAAAAAATTTAGGATCACGCAGGTATCTTCGAATCGTTCCGATGGTTTTGTGACGAGAACATTGTTCTTGGTGCCTCCTGACATTTAGGGGTTGTGGCAGTGTCCCGGGGAGTTGAGCTCCGAGGTGTTGTCGTCACAATTTTATCGTTGCAGTTCTGGAATACCTGAGTTTCGCCGACATCGAAAATCTCTTTTATGCAGTTGTTGGTGAGATCACCTCGACGCCACCCAGTACTGGGGCGGGAGTTCGGGAGTATTGCCATAACTCGTATAACGGATGCTTTTCAAAGGTTGAGGTACACGATTTCCGAAGGTTTCTTGGTTATGTGTTGACGGATGGATACAGTCGGATCTAGGGATTGCTAGTTTGGGTGATATATTTTGTGTCCCCTGTATCCCCAACACCAGATTGAATAACCAGAAAGTTTCGGGAGTTTATAGGTGGGATTCAAGTAGCTCTTAGCATTTCTTCCCGCAGATATTTGGTTTGTGATTGGGTAATCCTTACCGTTTATTTGTTCCAGTCATACCTTTTTATTTTATTCATCAATCTCTTATCAAGTGGCTTCTCACCTTATGGAAGTGATGATTTACTATGGAATTCATTCGTTCATCCTCGTTCGAATGTTTATTGTGAAGACTATATGTTGCAATTTCTATCCGTTGATTCTACTTGTCTATTTGTCTATCAAGATGCTAACGGATGTCACCCTCTTCAGGATGGCTCCGCTAACGTGTCAGAATCCGGAACGCAATGAGGGGAGTCAGACGAACCCTCCGCCACCACCTCCGCCTTCGGAGGCATGGCAAGCTATCATGGCAGCCACCAACACCAATGCTTAGATGATTTTGCAACTCTTGCAAGAGCGCACCCAAGGGCAAGGCAATCAAGGAAATCAAGGCCAAGGCAACAATCAGCCTCATTTCGCTACCCTCAACCAGTTCCTCGCAAATCAGACGAAGTCTTTCAGCTGCTGTGTCGAGGCCACAGACGCCGATGATTCGCTCATGGACATCAACAAGCATTTTGAATGTAGCAATGTCAGGCCTGAGGACTTTGTCAAGTTCACTTCTTTTCAACTCAAGGATCAAGCTGCCGAGTGGTATCAACAATACAAAGATTCCAGAGGAGGTCGTGTGATTACCTGGGATGATTTCCGCCGAGACTTCAAAGCTCACCACATTCCACAAAGTGTTGTTGAGAGCAAGCGTGAGGAGTTCCGCAATCTCAAGCAAGGCAGCATGTCCGTGTATCAATACAATACTCAGTTTCAGAAACTCGCTCGCTTTGCTAAGCAAGACGTTCCTGACGAGGAGAGCATGATCTATCAATTCAGAGGTGGTCTCAAAGAAGATCTGCAATTACCTCTCGTGCTTTTTGAGCCGACCAAGTATGATGATTTCTACAATATGGCACTGAAGCAAGAGGCTGCTCAGCTCAAGTGTGAGGCTTCTAAGAAGAGAGTCAGGGACGCAGTTCAGTCTTCTTCTTCCTCACTAGTAGCTGCTAAGCAACAGAAGTTTTGGTTGCCTCCTCCTCCTCCGTTTCGTCAGCCTTTCCAGCAGAAGAACAAAGGTGGCCATGGATCTTCCCACTCATCCAACCCTGGCAATCAGAACAGGTCTCAGAATCAAGCTCCATGGTTCCGGATGTTTCCATCAAGATGGGCAACTATAAATTTCTGTCTTCTCCAATTGTTCTTGGTGACTCGAATATTGATCTAATTCTCGGGATGGACTGGTTTTCTAAGCACAAGGCTCAACTTGATTGTGCTGCCAGGGAAATTCAATTGACACACTCTTCTGAGGATGTTATTATTTATGCCGCTCGTGATGAAACCATTCGGTTGTTTTCTCTCAATGAGAAGGGCGAGTTGGATGCTATTTCTCAAATTCCATTCGTTTGTGAGTACCAAGATGTCTTTCCAGAAGAGCTTCCGGGTATGCCTCCTCACCGGCCAGTTGAGTTCGTTATCGATCTTGAGCCTGGCACTGAACCCGTTTGCAAGCGTCCTTACAAGCTTGGACCTAAGGAGCTGAAAGAATTGAAGAAACAGCTCGATGAACAAGAGCGTCTGGGTTTGATCAGACCGAGTTCATCTCCATGGGGTTGTGGTGTTCTTTTTGTCCAGAAGAAGGATGGCACGGACCGACTTTGTGTCGACTACCGTCCATTGAACAAGAAGACAATCAAGAACAAGTATCCACTTCCCAACATCAATGAGCTTTTCGAGCAACTCAAAGGTGCTAAAGTATTCTCCAAGCTTGACCTTCGTATGGGTTATCATCAGATTCGCATTCGTGAAGAAGATATTCCCAAGACAGCATTCAGAACAAGCTTTGGTTCTTATGAATATACTGCCATGTCTTTCGGCCTTGTCAATGCTCCTCCAACATTCTCTCGAATGATGAATTTCATCTTCAACCCCTATACCAATGAATTCGTCCTGGTGTATCTCGATGATATCTTGGTCTTCTCCAAGAATAAGAAGGATCATGCCAAACATTTGCGATTGGTGCTCGACAAGCTCAGAGAGTATCAATTCTATGCGAAGTTTTCTAAATGTGAGTTTTGGCTTGATGAAGTTCTCTACCTTGGTCATATCATCTCTGCCAAGGGCATCGCTGTTAATCCCGAGAAGGTGTCTGCAATTGTGAATTGGGAACCTCCTCAGAATGTCAAGCAGCTCCGCAGTTTTCTTGGTCTTGCAAGCTATTGCCGAAGATTCGTTGAGAATTTCTCTAAGATTGCAAAGCCTCTTTCCAACCTCCTCCAGAAGCATGTGAAGTATGTTTGGACGCCTGAGTGTGACGTTGCTTTCAACACTCTCAAAGAGAAACTCGTCACAGCTCCTGTCTTAACTCCTCCTGACGAATCCAAGCCATTCGAAGTTTTCTGTGATGCTTCTCTTCAAGGTCTCGGTGCTGTGTTAATGCAAGAGAAGAAAGTTGTGGCCTATACCTCTCGTCAATTGAAGCCCAACGAAAAGAACTACCCCACTCACGATCTTGAGTTAGCGGCAGTTGTCCATGCATTAATAACATGGAGACATCTCTTGTTGGGAAGAAAAGTGGACATATTCACCGATCACAAGAGTCTCAAGTACATCTTCACTCAGCCCAACCTCAACCTCAGGCAAACTCGATGGGTCGAAATGATTCAAGAGTGCAATCCGAGTATTGAATATACTCCAGGCAAAGCCAATGTCATTGCAGATGTTTTGAGCAGGAAGGCTTATTGCAACAGCTTAATTCTCAAGCCATTTCAACCGGATCTTTGTGAAGCTTTCCACAAACTGAATCTCCAAGTTGTTCCTCAAGGCTTTCTTGCCAACCTCATAGTCTCTCCTACTTTGGAAGATCAAATTCGTGAGGCACAACTCCTGGATACCATGGTGAAGAAGGTGAAACGTGGTATCGAGAAGGGTCTTTCCAAATACAAGTGCTATCGCATTGATGACAGAGACACTTTATTCTTCGAGGACCGGATTGTGGTTCCTAAAGGTGATTTAAGGAAAGTCATTATGAACGAGGCACACAATTCTCTTCTTTCCATTCATCCTGGAAGTACGAAGATGTACCATGACCTCAAGCAGTCGTATCGGTGGATTGGAATGAAGCGAGAAATCGCTCAATTCGTGAACGATTGTGATGTCTGTCGAAGGGTGAAAGCAGAACACCAACGACCAGCTGGTCTCCTCCAACCTGTTGCTATCCCAGAATGGAAGTTTGATCATATCGAAATGGACTTCGTGACTGGATTTCCTAAGTCCAAGCGCGGAAATGATGCTATCTTCGTTGTCATCGACAAGCTTACTAAAGTGGTTCATTTCCTTCCAATCAATGAATCAATCACAGCAGCTCAGTTGGCAGAGCTATACACCTCCAAGATTGTCTCCTTGCACGGCATTCCACAATTGATATCTTCAGATCATGGAAGCATCTTCACTTCTAAGTTCTGGGACTCCTT
Source organism: Aegilops tauschii subsp. strangulata (assembly GCF_002575655.3). Classification (NCBI taxonomy): domain Eukaryota; kingdom Viridiplantae; phylum Streptophyta; class Magnoliopsida; order Poales; family Poaceae; genus Aegilops; species Aegilops tauschii. The sequence goes on from NC_053040.3 coordinate 314,541,850, forward strand.
CCAGAAGGCCATGGGCACCAACATTCGCTTCAGCACTGCTTTCCATCCTCAAACTAGTGGCCAAGTCGAGCGAGTCAATCAAATCCTTGAAGATATGCTCAGGGCTTGTGTCATTTCCTTTGGCATGAAATGGGAAGATTGTCTTCCATATGCCGAATTCTCCTACAACAACAGCTTCCAAGCGAGTTCGGGCAAGGCCCCATTCAAAATTCTCTATGGCAGAAAGTGTCGTACTCCTCTCAATTGGTCAGAGACTGGTGAACGCCAACTTCTTGGCAATGACTTAATCACAGAGGCTGAAGAAATGTGTAAAGTCATCCGTGAGAATCTCAAAGCCGCGCAATCGCGCCAGAAGAGTTACTATGATAGCAAGCACCGTGATTTGGCTTTCGAGATCGGAGAGCATGTCTACCTCCGCGTCTCTCCAATGAAAGGCACTCGTCGCATCGGTATCAAAGGGAAGCTTTCCCCTAGATACGTGGGTCCTTTCAAGATCATTGGCAAAAGAGGCGACCTCGCCTATCAACTTGAGCTTCCCTCCAACTTCGTGAACGTGCACGATGTGTTCCACGTGTCACAGCTCCGCAAGTGCTTCAAGACTCCTGAGCGCACCATCAACTTCGAAGAGATTGACCTCCAAGAAGATCTGTCTTATCATGAGCACCCCATTTCTATTCTTGAAGAGACTGAACGCAAGACTCGCAACAAGTCAATCAAATTCCTGAAAGTGAAGTGGTCGCACCATTCTGATCGAGAAGCCACATGGGAACGCGAGGACCACCTCCGTTCCGAATATCCGGAGTTCTTTCAGTCCTAGATCTCGGGACAAGATCCTCTCGTAGTGGTGGAGTGTTGTAACACCCCGGATGTAACTTTCCATATTTGTAAGTCCAACTCTTGCCATTTTCGGCTATGTGTTATGATATTCCCTTCGGGGTCGGGTTTTGTTTTCGTTTTGCATTTTGTTCATGTCATGCATCTCATATCATGTCATCATGCGCATCTCATTTGCATACGTGTTCGTCTCATGCATCCGAGCATTTTCCCCGTTGTCCGTTTTGCAATCCGACACTCCCACATGCACCGGCGCACCCCTCTTGTCTCTTTTCGTGAGCGGGTGTTAAACGTTCTCGGAAAGGACCGAGTCTTTCCAAGTGGCCTTGGTACACCACCGGTAGACCACCTGTCATGTTTCGTTCCATTTGGAGGTCGTTTGATGCTCCAACGGTTAACCGGGTAACCGCAAAGTCCTTTTGTGTGTTGCAGCAAAACCCCCTCCAAACAGCCCAATAACCCATCTAAGTCACCTCCATGCTCTCGGTCGTTCGATCATGATCATGTGGGCGAAAACCGCACCTCATTTGGATTCTCCTAGCTCCCTATGCCTATATAAACACCCCTCCCCCGAAAATTCCGGATCAAATCCACCCTAACCCTAGCCTTCGTCCTTCGTGCGCCGCCGGAAGTGTCCGGTCCGCGCCGGACAAAAATCCCGCCGCCGCCCGGCCTCTCCCGCGCTGCCACGTGGCAGTCGCCGTCGCCGCCGCCCGCAGGCCCGCGAGGCCCACGGCCGGCCCCCGCACCCTCCCGCGGCCGCCCGCCACTCCGTTCCTCCTCCAGCACCACCCCGCCGCCGGGTTGCCGTCACCGCCGTCCGCCGCGCCCGAGCCGGCGAGCTCCGGCGCCGCCGCGCCCGTCGCCTCCGCCCGCGGGAGCCCGCACCCCGTGCGGCCCCGTGCTCCACCGCGTCGTCCCCGTCTCCCCCGAGCCCCGGCGAGCTCCTCCACCTCCGGCCGCCCTCTTCCCCTCCTTCTCCGGCCGGCCAGCCCTGATCTCCGGCGAGCCCGACGTATCCCTCCAGATCTGGAAGAAGGTTGACTTTCCCCTCCCTCCGATTTTCTCTAAGTCCCGAAGTATTTTCACATTATGTGCTCATGTTCATCGCATCATATCTCATTGCATAGTGCTCCGTTTTGCATGCATGATATAACGAAATGTTCGTCTCGAGATGCTCTTCATTTTGTTACATTGTGCCATGCTCGTTTGAGTTCATCTTGATTCCCAAATCTCTGGTGCAAGAGTGACGTATGATGTTTACTGCTGTTACTTAACAGAACTTGGTGTTTTGTTATTTTTGTTGCATTTAATGTGTGCATCTGAACATTGCTACCTGATGCTGTTTCAGCCATGTTCAGTATTTTCACTAAGTCTGTGAAACTGATATCTTTTGCACTATTGCCATGCTTGTTTGAACCTGTTATTGTGTGATCTAGCCGTAGCTCAGTGTTCATCTTTTGTCAAGCATCTCCTGTATATTACTCCCATATGCTTTCTTGCTATGTTGGGATGCTGTAGCTTAGTTACTTGATGTATTCTAAGTGCTATCATGCTGTTAATCACAGATTCGTGTCATTCTTGTTTTGCTTGCCATTTGCAAACCGTGCATCCGTTTCCGGTGATCTTTATATCGATTTCGACCGAAATAATCTCATCTTTCCAGTGGCATACTTGGTTTGCCAAGTTACTGCCTTGTTCATCCTTTTTCTTCCGGAACACGCATACGCATCGCATATCATATCTTGCATATCATGCATGTATTGCATCATGTTGCTTGTGCATTTCCCGTGATTGATTGTGGTTCCATTGCTTGTGTTCTTGCTGTGGGTAGAGCCGGGAGACGAGTTCATGAACGAGGAACCTGTTGAGTACACTTACGAGGATCAAGCTTTCGACAACTCTGAGAACCTTGCAGGCAAGATGACCATACCCTCGAAATCACTTCTATCTTTGCTTTGCTAGTTGTTCGTTCTATTGCCATGTTGCGCTACCTACCACTTGCTATATCATGCCTCCCATTTTTGCCATGTCAAGCCTCTAACCATCCTTTCCTAGCAAACCGTTAAGTTACCGCTTTTGCTCAGCCCTTCTTATAGCGTTACTAGTTGCAGGTGAAGTTGAAGTTGGTTCCATGTTGGAACATGGATATTTTGGAATATCACAATATCTCTTATTTAATTAATGCATCTATATATTTGGTAAAGGGTGTAAGGCTCGGCCTTATGCCTGGTGTTTTGTTCCACTCTTGCCGCCCTAGTTTCCGTCATACCAGTATTATGTTCCTTGAGTTTGCGTTCCTTACGCGGTTGGGTGATTTATGGGACCCCCTTGACAGTTCGCCTTGAATAAAACTCCTCCAGCAAGGCCCAACCTTGGTTTTACCATTTGCCACCTAAGCCTTTTTCCCTCGGGTTTTCGCGAGCCCGAGGGTCATCTTTATTTTAAACCCCCGGACCAGTGCTCCTTCGAGTGCTGGCCCAAACCGAGCGATGTCCGGCGCCACCTGGGCAACCAGGGTCTATGCCAACCCGACGTCTGGCTCATCTGGTGTGCCTTGAGAACAAGATATGTGCAGCTCCTATCGGGATTTCTCGGCACATTCGGGCGGTCTTGCTGGTCTTTTTTTACCATTGTCGAAATGTCTTGTAAACCGGGATTCCGAGACTGATCGGGTCTTCCCGGGAGAAGGTTTATCCTTCGTTGACCGTGAGAGCTTATAATGGGCTAAGTTGGGACACCCCTGCAGGGTATTATCTTTCGAAAGCCGTGCCCGCGGTTATGTGGCAGATGGGAATTTGTTAATGTCCGGTTGTAGAGAACTTGACACTTGACTTAATTAAAATACATCAACCGGGTGTGTAGCCGTGATGGTCTCTTTTCGGCGGAGTCCAGGAAGTGAACACGGTTGGAGTTTTGAATGAACGTAAGTAGTTTCAGGATCACTTCTTGATCTTTTCTAGCTTCGCGACCGTTGCGTTGCTTCACTTCTCGCTCTCTTTTGCGTATGTTAGCCACCATATATGCTTAGTGCCTGCTGCAGCTCCACCTCATTACACCATCCTTTCCTATAAGCTTAAATAGTCTTGATCTCGCGGGTGTGAGATTGCTGAGTCCTCGTGACTCACAGATTCTACCAAACAGTTGCAGGTGCCGACGATACCAGTGCAGATGGCGCAACCGAGCTCAAGTGGGAGTTCGACGAGGAACGTGGTCGTTACTATGTTTCGTTTCCAGATGATCAGTAGTGGAGCCGAGTTGGGACGATCGGGGATCTAGCATTTGGGGTTATCTTATTTTCATTTGGATATGACCGTAGTCGGTCTATGTGTGGATTTTGGATGATGTATGAATTTAATTTATGTATTGTGTGAAGTGGCGATTGTAAGCCAACTCTCGTTATCCCATTCTTGTTCATTACATGGGATTGTGTGAAGATGACCCTTCTTGCGACAATACCTACAATGCGGTTATGCCTCTAAGTCGTGCCTCGACACGTGGGAGATATAGCCGCATCGTGGGCGTTACAACGGGGGACCACGGCATCTAGTGCACCGTGGTTGGCTACGCCATCCAACGCAAACGTTGGAGGAACCGCGGCATGCTGGCGGAGGTGGCCAACGCGTTTGCGGCCACCGCCGACATCGAGGAATAGTAGACCACGGGAGCCGCCGCCGCTTTGAACCCATGAATGCTACGACCACCGCGTCGCCCGCATAGACACCCGGTGTGTTGCCCGGTTTGTCTCAAAACATCGTGGACCCCAGCCGCGGCCGGCATTAGAAATTATACCTGCTTCCAGAAGTTATTCGTGATTAGTCAAAAAATGACCAAAACATAATTAATTACGCATGGTATTGACTTGTTGTGCTCGCACTAGTAGTAGGAACTAGAGGTTTTTCTTTATTTATAACTCTCCTCACATTTTTTTGGCTTTCAAGTGAATCATGGTTGTGGACATTATCTATGAATGTGTAGATATCTGTGAACATGAGTTTGATGTGGAAGTTGAACTTGGAATGTTGGGCTTGCGCGTGAACTATACCATGTCCAATGCTTCGTCTGTTATTGTTTGGAAAGTAATTGCTATTATTACGTGACCCAAAAAAATTATTTTGTGCCACATCAGTAGATGCACGGACATCACAACACGCATGCTGACTGGATAAACATTTGAACCTAGCTATTATGAAGGAAAATTTGTATTGACAACAGTTTTAGATAGCAGGAGACGCCTAGCCTGCTCTGCCTCTGCTAGCTTCTTTCTGGCTTCTTCCATCTCTTCTTTGGCTTGGGTGAAGAGAGCATCTGATTGCTCTTTTCGCTTCTTCAGGAACTCAGCTACATTCTCAAGGGCTGTTGCACGCTTTCTTTCAGCCTTTACTAGAGCCACGAGGACACCAACAATTGACGACTCCACCTGGCTTGTCTGTAATCCAACATCATCTGGGAATTTGCACCTTGTGTCTAATCCAGCATCATTAGGGAACTGGCACCTTGTGTGTAATCCAGCCTCATTTTGGAAACATGATCTTGAGGTTGACCATACTTCCCTCCTCGTAGGAACTGCATCCTGACATGAAGTTACTTCTTTTTTAGATCAATACTCAGAGCAACCCAGATCCATTTAGTAGAAGCCAGATAAACAGGACTCGGAGAAGTGAATTCAAAAGGAAAAATATAAAAACATACTACAAGGTGAGAACACCCACTTCCTACATCAAGCTAAAAACAAATGCACTAGGACGATTAAGACTCTTCTTATTACACATCGAAGAACATGAGGCTAAGAGAAGCAGAAACTACAACATATACACATCGAAGAACACGAAGCTAAACGAAAGTAATTGAAAGGGTGTTACTTACCAAAGCTCGTTTTACAGGTTCGGTGCAGCTCCTCTTTAACTTGCCACGCTCCTTGAAGATGTCCCCAATATCCCGTGTTTGGTCTTCATTGCTCCTCTGTGTGTTCGCACCCGTGGTTTTAAAATCTCAACATGGCAAGAAAAATATACTAGTAATACTCACGCATCTTGTGGGCAACATTAAAGCACTCGTCTGCCATGTTAGAGCGTCTCCAACAGAAGCGCAACGCGCGGCGCTTTAAAAAAGCGTTTACAGTGCTGAGATCGAGAAGTAGAGATAGAGAGTAGAGACATAGATAATTCTCAGCATAGATATATCATAGATAGATAAAAAATAGATAGTTCAGCTACTCCTCGTCGTCCGACTCCTCCTCGGTGATGTCCTCCTCCGACGTCTCAATGTAGGCGTGAAGATACCGAAATTCATCGGATTCCCAGGGCGACGCTGCTCCTAGCCTCATGTTGAATTGAGCGTCAGCTTTTTCACGTACGCTTGTCCTCGCGATAGGCGGCTCGCTTCACCCTCCTCTTCTCCCTCTCCGCCCTCCTTTGCGCATAGAACTCGCGCTCGTTGATGATGTCCTGCGGGAAGCATTGGCGCCACAGCACCATGGCTTCCTTGTCCATCTGGGCGATGCCGAGATGGTGCTCCCGCCTCCGGTTGTCGCGACGATCCTCGTCGGTGATAAGCCGCGGCAGAGGCGCGAGCTCCTGCGCCCGCTCCCGCGTCGGCACGTTGGGGAAGTTCAATGTTCTATGAGCCAACGGAGGTGCCACGCCGCCGCGTCCGATGTGCGGGCGGCCTCGTTGGAGGTGTCGAAATTGCCGAGGCCGAGGCGCATCCTGCGAAACCGAATCTCGGCGGAGAAGCCGCCGGAGGGGCGCGCGCGGACACCGTGGTATCCCCAAGTTTCCCGGCGACGCAGCGGCATGGTGACGCGGCGGCGACGAGGCGAGAAAGAGCGGGGATAGAGCGGTGGCGAGGCGCAGAGCAGGGAGAGCGCGATGGCGAGGCATAGAGCGGGGAGAGAGCGGTGGCGAGGCGCAGAGCGGGGAGAGAGCGGTGGCGAGGCACAGAGCGGGGAGAGAGCGGTGGCAAGGCACAGAGCGGTGGGAGGGCCTTGGATTTTATAAAGCGCGCCGGACGCCGCGCGCCAAAACTAGCGCACGCCCGGTCGCTTTTTCCCGCGCGCGCGATCCTTTCCCGTCGTCCCTGTTATCTCTACTCTCTTCTCTACTATTATATTTATTTTATATTTTATATTTATCTCTACTCTCTTCTCTACTGTTGTATTTATTTTATATTTAATATTTATCTCTACTTCTCTACTCTCTACTCTTTTTTCTACTTTTTTTTTCTTTTAAAAAATAGAGTTGGTGATGATGGTGTGTCTACCATCATGCAATATAGGTCGTTCGATTTATATCCGACGGATAGGAAGGAAACTATTGCAATATTGCAGAAAGATACCCACACCCCTCTCCAGATTTGCAAATAAGGCCTTCCCTCGTTCATCCTTTTCTCCTACAAGATAAACTACTCATACAAATGCCTCTTGATGTTCCGTGCAACGCATGGGCATCTTGCTAGTTCTAAAAAACTTTCCATCATTTGCCACACTACTGGTTGCAGATGAAGAACCTACCCAAGCACAGCGCGATACAGGAGCGACGCACAATTACAAGCTGATATTCTATTGGACAATGGAGGCTATAACCAATTACTTTTACAGGAACAATAGCAACCAGGAAATTTGAAGGGTAGGTATGAACAGATATGGAACTGCACGTGTACTGCTAAGTGATTCAATACACACATTACCAATCGAGGAGGAGAACGATGGTCGCGGCGGCCTCTGTGCATCATGGTCGGCAACGGGAGGCAGTTCATTGTCCACGACGGTGGTGCTTCTACGCTTGGCGTCGGCTTCCGGGAAGTAGATCCGAGACCGTGGAAGACGGTGCCGGGGAAGAGGCTCCGTGTACGACGATGACGGTGGACCGGATCCAGTGCGGCGTACGAGGTCGTCGATGAGGCAGATGCGCTGTGGTGGGTGAGTGCGCTGATGGAGAAGGGGAGGGGCACTAAGACTGCGGTGCCGTGGAGAAGTCTATTTTGGTGTGGGGATAGAAAATGGGGAGTATTCAGTTGTACTACTCTGGGTGTCGGGGTGGGCTTGGCCGGGTAGGGTGAACCTGAAGTTACGAAAACAGGCCCCTACCAATTATAATTCGTAGACTTGTTTCGAAGGTTATGATGGTAACTTCGCACTGCTCGAATCAGGGTCGCGGGAGATTTTCCCGCCGACCTCAAAATTTTGTGACACTGAACTCCCCATGTGGCGTGTTGGGTGATTGGGCTAAGCAACTAGCGAGTAGTACTAGTAACTACTAGTACTCCCTCCGATTTTATTAACTGCATATTAGGTTTGACCGAAGTCAAACTTCCTAAAGTTTGACCAAGTTTAAATAAAAATATAAAAAAATTCCATGACAAATATGTATGATGTGAAAGTAAACTCAATAATGAATCTAATGGTATTTATTTGTTATTGTATATGTTAATTTTTTTCGTTATGAACTTTCTGAGAGTTTACAAAACTTGACTTTGACCAATGCTAATACACGGACTTAAATAAAAACGGAGGGAGTACACATTTGTTTTCTTAGTTTGTAGTGAATTAATCATTTGTTGTAATTGTGAAATAAATATATTAGGCTACTGACTTCGAATGTAATGGTCTATACAATTCAATAGTTACAATCGTTGTTGAATCCCAAGATGTATACGAGGTCTATAGTACTTCACAATATGCTCAAACTCACATAATCCCAATCAAATGAGAATCTAAATGCATTTCGTAGTTATTACTTTGTAGGATGCAACAAAACCAACAATAACTCTACATCATCCATTATAAAAGCAACATTTTGAACACATCCCAATGTGTGAATGAAACGTGTAGAGAGAGCTTGTGAAGATGGAGCAGATAGGGTGGTAAAGATTGTGTGTATGTGGACAAGAGAGTAGGAGACAAACCTAACAAGAGAGAGAGCAAGAGAGAGAGAGAGATAGATAGATAGAGAGAGAGAGAGAGAGGAAGAAGTTAGGTCTGTGAGATAGATGGAGACGTGTAATATACGTGCGATGTGTGTGCATCCGGATTATGTAGACATGGAAGGAGAATAGACAACAGGTTTGATGAGAGAGCTGGAAAAACATGGACGAGAGGGGAAGGATCTCGTGGGTTGAGGGATTAATAATTTTGTGTGGGAGAGGGAGGGATTGGTATTTTTGTGCGGGAGAGAGGGGGGAGGAGTCAGTCAGCCGTCGTCACATCATCCTGCTTCCAAATGGTCCCACATTCTCTAGTGCAGTGTGGTCGCCGTCTTTGATCTCCTCGATGCCCTCTTTGAAGATTGAGGTGTTGTGCATGCTGGGGTGCAGAGAAGCACAAGCGAGAGTGGTTGCCATATAGCCTTGGATGGGGATGAATTGTGTGCTCGGGGGAGGGGGAGTGTGTGTGCGGTGTGTGCGGTGTGTGTGTGTGTGTGTGTGTGTGTGTGTGTGTGTGTGTGTGTGTGTCCGTGTGTCTGTGTCTGTGTGTGTGTCAGGTATTGAGAGAAATCAAACCTATGGAGAGAAATGTCTGTGTATGTGACGGAAAGCTACATGCTAAATAGGGTTTTCACAAAGAGATTGGGCGTGCGAGATAGAGAGTGATGTGCGGGCCTTGAGGTGGGCAGGGGCTAGGTGAGGGTGTCAAAATGTGTGCGTTGATGCATGTGTTACATGCGATCATGCGAGGGACGGACGAATCGAGAGAGATGGTTGTTGTGTTACGGATGATCCTCTCTCTCTCTCACACACACACACACACAAGTACAAATAGAAGACCGTTATCTCATGTATACACAATGTATCGGCATCTGTCTATGTCTCACTCATGCATGATCATTTGCACATTCACACCTCTCTATGTTTCTATCACACGCACACCGTCTCCACATTGCCCTTCCGCCACAACACACATATGGACACATACACACGTTCTCTCTCAGTCATACACACAAAATCAGTATTAAAAAAACTAGGGCGCACCTAAAACGTCCAAATCCAAATAAACACAAACTGGAGCTAAATTCAAATATACGGAAATATTGTAGCGTCAAGAACTTTTCCAGGAAAAAAAGTTGAGTAATATTCAGGGATTGTTTTCACACACACAAAAAGGTTCGGTGGATATCCTTCAAGCACGACATGGTGACGCACCGTTCGATCGACCGCGCGGCCGCGGTTCACGCGCTTGCACAGGATTCCGTATCGTGGCTGTGGTAACTAATATAAGCGATGCCTCAGTCTAATGTTTACGTGTACTAGTACGGTTTTCTTTTAAGTTTGACCAACCCTATATAAAACTAAACTAAGATCCCATACGCGCACTCAACAATCTGCCGCTGCCGTTGCACATGCTAGCGCCCGCCTGCTCCGGCCAACCATTTCTCGCCCATCACCGCCGTGTCGCCGCCATCCCTCTACCATGAAGCCGGAGGCTCGCCCGCTCACGTCATCTGCAGTCCCTCCTCGCGATGCTGCCGCGCTGCCAAGCACGCGAGCAGCTGGTGGAGCCGCGTCTATGCACACAGCGTACGAAGAGGAGGACGAGCGCGTGCTCCAGCACGCCGTCGAGGAGGAACTAGCGTGTCATTGCCGTCTCCGCCCGCGCGGAGGAGGCGCGCATGGTGGCTCTCGCGGCGGAAGCCGGTCGCGCCCGCGCCGAGCCCGCAAACCGGGTGCGGATGCGGAATCTACCTTCGAGACCTTGAATGCCACGTGGATCCTGCAATCTGAAGGAGCAATTTGGGTCAGTCGACTCTTGTGAGCCGTTGGATGCAACATGGATGGCTAGAAGGGCTTCTTCAACCTCCGAAATTGATGCACTGTTCATCTTCTTAGCCCGCCACACGCCTAACCGCAGCCGCCCCGCCCTCCCCTGAACCGCCTGCCACCGCCATGCTCCCCCCACCCCCGCCATTCGTTTAACCCTGGGCACGATCCATTTTTCCCGGTGAACTACATTCCACACCCAACACTCATAAGATAGATCATGGGCACCCTGCCACCCTAATATAGATACTGGGGTAGCTTCTCTGCCGTCTTCTTCCTTCGCTCTGTCGAACTTCTTTCACAAATCGACTGACCCAAATTATACTACCAGTACAAACGTATCAAGTACAGTAGGAACACGAAGATACGAGCAGTAGTACCAACTGCAAGAAGAACAGTAGTAAGAGATAGTACTAATGCTACTGTACGTACTAAAGAGTTCAAATAACGAGAAAGAACATAAAGTTCAAATAACGAGAAAGAACATAAACATAGTTCTGCTGGGGGCTCAGCACAACACACCCCTGAAATAAAACTAAGCAACTAGTCCGCTTGACACTGTAGTAGAACCAGCATGAGCGACGGCACTGCCACCTTACTCGGAGTCCGAGTCCACGTCCTCGTCCCTCTTCCTCTTCCTCTTCACCGCCGCTTCCTTTCTTGAACCGGACACTGGGCTTTGCTTCTTCATCCAACCCTTGTAGATATTTAAACAAAGGTAGGCATCCATTGCTGCGTACAGGATGTGATCTTCATCTATTGTCTTCGACTCCCATGCATGAAGAAACTCGTGGTGAGGTTTCTTCAGTTTAGCCTATGAAGGATCAATCATGGTTGCTGCCAGGGTCAACATTGAAGGCTGATAGGAGGACACCAGACTTGCCTTCTGGAGATCGAAGGGCTGGCCTACAACGAGGCCTATCCGACCCAGGACATCCCTGTCGTTTCGAAAGTCTACAGTAACGAATTTCACTCTTTCGTCCTTGAGGAAGTTCTTAAAATCCTGGCACTCAACATCGGCATGGCATATGTGGTACACCAAGGACACGTTATGTACGCAAACCTGGATCACGTTGGGCTTCTTCTATGCGCCCTTTAGAATCTTCTCGCTTTCCAGGACTGTGGTGTACTCAACATCTAGCCTAGCGACCCACTCATCCTTTGAACTGTTGAACATGTGTAGGAAGCGAGCAAAGCATGCTTTCACCGTCAGGGATCCACGGGTGTAGATGATGATGAACTCATCGCCGTTGATGGCTCTAACCTGGTACTTAGCGGCGACCATGGAGATTTGGGAGGCCATGGATTTTGGTGGAGGGTTAGGAGAAGTTGAACTGGTGTAATGTGAAAGGACGGGACGACTGGGAGCGAACTATTGTAAGGTAGAAGACGGGGATGAGTAGGGCGTGCGAACGGCGTGGGGTTGTTGGCTTGCCCGGTGGATAAACGGCTGCAAGCCCCCAAAGATTTCTCGAGTACTATGCGGGACCCACTAGATGTCATGTCTACTAGACCCATATCGTAGGCCTGATGGTATAGCTCCTGCCTGTTCACACGCCATGCCGGCGCGTGGATGTAACTTCACTTTATTCCCTCAACCGTTGCGCCTCCCACGACCTTCTCCTCCCTCGCGCGGTCGCGCCCTTTGAGACTTCGACCGGCTATAAATGAGCAATTTTTTTGCCTACTCCGCATGCATGATACTCCCTCTGGTCCTTTTTACTTCCGTCAACCGTTTGCAAAGTTTTTGACCAAATTTATACTAAAAATATCAATATCTACAATGTTGATTATAATGAGTATAAAAACTATGTTTTATAATGAGTATAAAAATATTAATTTGACATTGTGAATGTTGATGTACATTTTTCTATAAGTTTGGTCAAAGTAGAGGTACATTGACTTTAGACAAAACTTAAATGCACAATGCAGACTAGTTCCTCCGTCCAGGTGCGTGACATGTCATATCTAGTCATCACAACAAGGTTAGCTATTAGAGTACCACTACCTCCCTTCTAGTTTAAAGGGCGCGATTCAAAAATTTCACCTACTCTTACCAAGATAGAGGCGGTGGAATAGTTTTCGTAGTGGTTTCTAGAGTCTGGACTCCATCTTTAGGAACCTTCGCCACCGCCGGCAAGAATGCAATGAGATGAACCAGAAAGGAAATGAGGCTGGAATGAGTAGTTCCGTATTTTATACAGTGGCAGAGGTGGGTAAATATCTGCTATACAGTACCTCCGGCAGCAAGGCCATGTCTCTATGCACACACATCTCAGCCGTTTGTTCCAAGTAGATCGAACTGCTCACGTTGTCCAGAGGCAGACATACCATCACCACCAACTGAGATTTTTATAGGAGTGGTCATGCTATGCATGTGGTGTAATTAATGCATCGGTTTACACAAAATTTTGAGAAAAACGAGAGTACTAATTAAGTACTTTTGCAAACTACGGAATTAATCCCACCATTCATCATCTACCTTGGTTGAAGAGATTTTCAAATTAAGCCCTATAAACCGGAAAGGAGGGAGTACCACATTACCACCACTATGGCCAGCCTTAATCATCGCATGCAAAAATTTAGTGCACCTTGAAATCTGAACGCCTGCTTGACTCCTTCTCCCTCCAGCAGTCCCACCACTCCACCCCGTGTGGAAAAAATCTGCATGCATGACTCTCCTCCCCCGCGCTCGTCCAATCCGTTGTGACCAGCAATATTTCCACCCCTTCCCTCACCCGTAATTTACTCCAACAAATATGCCCACGTAGCTGCTTCAGTTACTTAACGGTAGGTGCATTGGGTCATTGACATGTGGGCCCAACAGGCATCTGGCCCACATGTCAGTAAAGCAACTCGACCTACAGTTAAGTCAGTGAAGCTCAGTCCATATATTACATAGGTGTGCCATTGCTCACTATAAATACTGCGCCTCCCACGGCATTCGGAAGAACGCTCACGTTCATCGCTATCTCCCCCCCTCCCTCTCACGTCGACCACCATGGCATCCCCCCTCCCAAGCCCTAGGCGCCCCTCGTTGCACCGTGCGGACGGTCACGCGTCGCCGTTCCGTTCCACGCCGCCACTAGTCGAGGAGGATGCATCGCTGTTCCGTTCCTCACCGCCACTAGTCAAGGAGGACGCATCAGCGTTCCGCTCCTCGCCGTGACGCATCGAGGTGGACGCGTCGGCGTTCCCAATCTCGCCAGCACGCACATCAGAGGACGCGTCGGCTCCCCGCTACGAGGAGAACGCCGTGCCGCCCGCCGAGTCCCCCGGCCTTGAGTAGCTTTGGAAAGAAATGGATGTTGCCTTGTGGGAGGCTTTGCCTCCGGCAGAGTGCGCCAAAATAGAGGCAGAGAAGAAGGCCGAGGAAGAGAAGCGCGCCGCGGGGCAAGCTGCCTGGCAGGCCTATGTCACGTCCGAGAGAGTCAGGCAATTGGCTCTTTGGCAGAAGGCTCGTGCGAGGGCCGTGAGGGTGGCGGAGGACGCCCGTGCCAAAGCCCTGAGTGCAGTCGGGCCCAAGCGCCTCATCTACGCTTGGCGGTACGTGGACCGGGTGCACGCTTCTAGTGAGGAGGAGTACCTGTTGGCGCCGGATCACCACACCGGTGAGATCGCGCTCGCCCGCCGGCAAGCCGCGAATCAGCACCTCGTGAGTTGTGAGGCTGAGGAAGAGGCGTTGTGTCGGCGCGCTTGGAAACGGCCGCGCACCAGGGCACTCGTGGCCTGCGAGCGCCGTGGCTTTTATTAGGAATATATTTTAGTTTTGTAAGGCGATCTCATTAGTTTTGGGACGCAAATGATAAATCCGAACGTTCGGGAATTATTAGCGTCTTTAATTAGGTATGTAAAAGGAAAAGTTTGGAAACCTTGTGTATCCGTACGCATTTTGTAAGTACGTGCATATGTTACATGCACTAACATTTTATCAGTTAAAACTTTGGTCAAAATTTAGCACAAATTACAATGGTGACGGATAAACCAGGACGGAGGTACTAGTAGTTTAGAAGCCCAAATAAATGAGTGAGGCGCCTTAATGTTACTCTCCACTGTGACTAGTCTTATGGGAAAAGCTGGGGAAGAGACGGCTTATTTTTTAAGCCGCCAAAAGAACCGGCCCTAGGAGTAGTAACTAGGGATACTAGGGATCGAGTGTGCGAGATGAACCAGAGAAAGTAAATGCAGAGAGATGAAATGCAAAAAAGATGGAGGGATGTGATGGTTGCTTGTCCGTTTATTTTACCAGGCCGCTTATTACTAGGAGTGGATGGGTTTTGTGATATGACGGCTTTACTGCCGCGCCACGAGCGGGGTGAGACTCGCGTGCAGCGCCGCCCTCTACACTAGTACAACATCGGTCATGGTTTATTAGTCCCCCATTGAATTTGACTGAAGATTTAACTGACAAAATGTTAGTGCATGTCAACGAAAACTATATCATTGGATTCGTATTTGAACATAGTTTTTAAGGATATAATTTTAGGTGACATGCATCAGCATTTATTGTACTATATATAATGTTAGTTCAACTTTTGGTCATACTGATCTATAGTAAGGTGCCCGTGCTTTGCACGGAACAGTGCAATGCATTGATCGGGGAGTTGTTTATTTTGACAAAGGACATGGGGGTCATCTCATGTGTAATGGGTATCGATAGGTTTCTTCGGATATTATTTCATCTCTAGAGCTCACAAACATTCGGGTGAAATAGATAAAAAAAAGTATCTTTTGCAAACAAAAGCGTTCAACTGTTCAACCTGCATCCAAAACTTGTGAAGAAATAACACTTATTGTGCTTTGCAAGAAATGATCTTTAAGAATTAGTTTTTGAGTATCGATTGATATACATGTTGGCTACAAATGACATGGCACTTTCATATAGTCAACAGTTGGCTATACTATTAAGTATTAACCATGCTCTTATACACCTAGACGGAGGGATTAAATCAGGATGACTTGGAAGGGGGCAGAGGAGATGTAAGAAATGGTTCATCATAAGTCTTTCACCAGTATTGTAGTAAAGAATTCATACATTGAAAATTCTAGACTAAACGATAAATGGATACACTTTTATTCATGTGCGATACTCCAATAGAGCAAGATCATGCATGGAAGTCTCCACATGCTTAGACAGCGGGTTACATTGAGCGAAGACTAATGATCAGCATTTAACTTGGTAATCCATATGTCCAGGTGAACCTCCTTGGAGTCCCCGTGCACATTGTTGGGGTCAAATCATACCATGCGTCTTCCATGTCCACATCGGCGGGAAGGTCCCAGCTCGGCACAGTCCTAATCAGCTTGACGTAGCCAGTGTCGCCGCCCACATACCTCCGAGGGGTTGTAACAGTGAGCACGCACCCGTACATCGGCCTCGTTTCAGTGTCAGCGTCAGCGGCGTCGCCCCTGACGCACACTACAGAGATGGGGCGGCGGCCTGCGCGGCCCTCGTCGGTGCCCACGATCAAGAGGAAGATGCTGCCGTCCTCCTCCGAGAGTAGCAGGTGGCGGTGATCCTCCAGCGACTCCGGCACGGTGAACGGTTAGCACGTCTCGTACTTGATGTTCTCCGCAAAGGGCCGGTAGTGATAGACGGACGGTTGCGTGAAGTGATGCACGAGGTCCGCCGGCGAGCCCCAAAACGGCATCGGGCACTCATAGCAGTAGACGAAGGGCTCCTTGGAGAAATCGACCAGGTCGTCCATGAAATGAGAGTGGCTGTAGGGGACGGTGCGCCAGTTGAATATATGAGCAAGTTACTATGAGATTTAGTCTGAATAAGCACAAAATAAATCATGATGGCTATAATAGAGATTAAAGTAATCATGTGGACTAGCATAGTAGATGAACAGATCGAATCTAGGACACAGACTAGAAACATGAATTCTACCACGATTTCAAACAGGAAGGACATAAACACATACGGTGCAACGGGAGCAGCACCGTTGGCGTTGAGGTTGTCGCCCATGTCGTTGAGGAAGAGGTTGCCGAGGTCGGGGAAGAATTCGTCATCAGTGAAGTCGTCGCTACCAGCAGTTGCGAGAGTGCGCTCCCCAAATTTCAACAGCGCCCGCCGAATGGAGCGCAGGAGGGAGTGGCTGTAGGGGACGTTGCAGCCGCCGAATGGAGCGCAGGGGTAGCACACGAAGCATTAGATGGTGCTCCTCCCTAGTCCCTATCTCTACTCTTATCTCTATCTCTACTACTCTTCTTTCTTTTTTATAATATACTAGTAGCTGTCAAATCGAATATTATTGCGCCGCCCGCTGCACGCCCGGCTGAACACGCCTCCTTGCCACCATCAAACTCCTCCGTTAAACCCGCATGCAAACTGAGAAACCTACTCCAGCCCGCGGGAGGAAATTTGCCGGTTGCCATTGGAGAATAATAGAGTCACGTCCAATCCATTTGAGTTAATTGCATGTATGATTCTCCCTCTATAAAAAGTTAATTGCATCCTTAATCTTGTATTCTAAGTACTCTGTGGGTTCCACTGTCAGTACAGTGTACATTACTTGCAGGCTGGCTATAGATTCGTACAGAAAGTTAGAAAGAAACGAATCCATCCTTAATCAAATTCGAACTCAGGCCATCGCGCTGCAAGGATCTGGCCTGGACCAGTACACCAGGTGTTCGTTGCGGACGATTCAAGAGATAAACCTTTCTAGCAATGAGCCCGTCCGTTGCAACGGATCCAACGTAGAATAATACATACACACAAATTTGAAAGAAAACGGTTTAGTTTTGATATACATATCACTAAAAATATCTTATGTTTCACTCCAAATATATTCTTTTGGCTGTTTTGATGAGGTAAGGGAGGAATATGGTTGGTTTCAAGATACTAAGGGGTTTTGTGTAAACTAGAGCAGAGAAGTGGGAATTGTTGCAAAAGGCCACAACTTACATCACAACCGTTAGATGCAGATCTAATGGTCAAAAATAGCGGATGGCAGACACACCATCATCACCAACTGAGTCTTTTATAGGAGTATACTAGCAAGATGCCCGTGCATTTCACGGAACATCAAGATGCATTTATATGAGTAGTTTATCTTGTGGGAGATAAGGATGAATGAGGGAAGGCCTTATCTGTAAATGTGATGAGGGGTGCGGGTATCTTTCTGCACAATTGCCATAGTTTCCTTCCTATCCGTCAGATATAGATCGGACGTCCTATATTGCAGGATGGCAGGCACACCATCATCACCAACTCTGTTTTTATAAGAGTAGAGATAAGTATAAGTAATACTAGCAAGAGGCCCATGCGTTGCATGGAACATCAAGATGCATTTATACGAGCTGTTTATCTCGTGGGAGACGAAGATGAACGAGGGAAGTCCTTATCTAGAAATGTGGGGAGGGGTGCGGGTATCTTTTTGCAGAATTATCATAGTTTGCTTTCTATCCATCAGATATAGATTAGATGGTCCATATTGCAGGATGGCAGGCATACCATCATCACCAACTCGGTTTTTTATAAGAGTAGAGATAGGAGTAGGAGTAGAGAAAAAACCAAGTTGGTGATGATGGTGTGCCTGCCATCTTATAGTATAGACCGTCCGATCTATATCTGACGGATAGAAAGCAAACTATGAGAATTTTACAAAAGATACCCGCACCTCTCTCCACATTTACAGATAAGTCCTTGCCTCGTTCATCCTTATCTCCCACAACCTCATTGCCGAGCAATTAAAAAAGGAAGTCTCTGGAACAATCTGGCATGGTGGCCGCTGCTGGCGCCGTCCATCCCCATGCCTCCGCCCCGTCCGACCACCAGTCACCACCAAGCCCCACTCCTCCTCACCTTACCTATCATCTTTCTAGAGATATCATTTTTTCGATGAAATGGTCGAGATACCATGTTTCCGATAGAATTCTCGAGATATCATTAGTTTTTACACATGGGATTACTCCTGCATGGGTCAATCACAACAGGTGTTTTGTAAAAAATGCATCTTGATGTTCCGTGCAATGCACGTGCATCTTGCTAGTTTTTTTGCATATAATTCCAAACACCACGTAGACACGGTCTTTGACCATTTTACAACTATGTTAGTATCTTGTTAGTGGTTAGTCGGTGCAAGTTATAGCCCCGGGTGTTTTAACCTTCTTTTAGTAATGATATCTGGCGATTGTTCGCCACGAGCTCAATCATCGCGAATCCCACATAACCGTCAGATTTCCATCCGACAGTGGCCTACTTTTAAGCCATAGTATTTGACAAAACCGCCACCCTTACACACGTACTGTAACTGCGTCGCGGGCATTTGCAACTGCCATGTCTGCCAGCGAACGTTTGCTGGGGACTGGAGTTAGCACCGATGGCGGTTCATAGTCATTCCATGCTTGGGCATTGAAGTTTGTAACTATTTTAGATAAGAATATACTAATCCTCCGGTGCTAGTAGTAGAGCAGAGTCCTACTCCACTACTACTCTAGTCAAGCAAGTTAGGGCATAGTACTAGGTACTGTAGGGAGTACCAGTACTGTGATCACTCAAGCAAGTTGTCTGGCATCAATATGACCCTACGCTGCTGGTATGTGTCTCGTAACTCAAGCGGCGTGCTGTAGTCATCATCACCTGTCCACTTCCCGCAGCACATATTCGCTTCTCCATCCTTGTCCGCACATAATCGTCCAATCTTCCATCCCCGCTAAGGCGCCTCCCCCCCCCCCTCTTTCGAAACCCAAGCACTAACAATGGCAGAACCGAGCAGCGTCCGCCGAAAGAGTGGCTAGAATTCGCTCCCCACAGAGGTAATCAAGCTCATTGTTTCGCGTGTGGACAATCTCAGTTCCATGTCGCTCGCCGCGTGCTCATCGGGGCTGTACCGTTTACTCAAAGCCCTCAGGCCAGAGCTTTTTAAGCTAGCTCCTTGCTTGCTGATGCCGCCTGATCTTCAGAAACGGCGTGTCACGCAGCATAACGATCGTAGGGTGGCGAGCATCAACCCTCTTGACTGCGATCCGATCCCCGTCACCCTCAACTACATTAACGGTATGTACTGGGTCAGCATGAACACGTCTTGGATGGTGCTCGTCGACGGTGGTGGCAGCTGGATGCTCGTGGAGGTCTACACCCGGCAATTGATCCCCCTTCCTTCGATTAACACTGCACTGCTTTGGCACCGCGGCCCAAAATACTCAGAATCTTACAGTAGCCAACATGATACCAAGTTTGATTTGCTCAAGGTTGTAATCGGCCAAGTGCCCACAAGATCTGCGAATTATAAAGACTTCAGGCTAATTGCGTTCTTCAACCGCGGTCTCGCCTATCTGACAGGTCACTGCGGTAAGTGGACAAATCTGCATGTCCATCGCAGGATCATACATCCTCCAGGGTTCTCTGACGCCATTGAACACAAGGGCTTCATTTATGCTGTCGACTCCTTCTATGGCTGGACGTATTGCTAGCCTACTCCAGTCATCGCTACAAATGGCTGTTACAGCAGTATGTTACATTCCTATGATATCATGATGGCTTGCTTATATTACTGTCAACATTTACTGAAAAAATATTCATGCTCATGTTGTTTTAAGATTGACTACATTAAGAGCCCTTTTTTATTTGACTCCAACTTGATATGATGTTGTAGGCCGCCTGGTGTCCCTACCCTTCCTAATCCTAGAACCTTTCAAAGAAAAGCGGCATGGCAATTGCAGGTGGTTCCTGACTCAATCAGACGACGGCGAAAGATTGATGATCATTCGCACGTACCGAACGTGTTGTTCGCAGAATACAATCTTGTTCGTATTGAAAACCAGAGACGAAGGGAAAGAGGCAGTCACTGCAAGGTCTTTGAGCAGGATCACAGCTTCTCTGGGCCTTCAGGAATTTTTTACTGGAGGCTGGTAAGTAGCCTTGGTACACGCTCTCTGTTTCTCGGACTGAATTATCCGATTAACCAGGAGATAACCGATGGCAAGGATCATGATGGCAGCGTGGTTTCGTTCATCAGGCAAAACTATGTGTACACAGCATACCATGCGTCTCTGCATGCACCATACCCTGATATGTGCTGCCACGCTCTGCAGCCCAAAGTAGGAGAGAGGGTCGCAAGCATCAGACTTCGACCTGCTGGCTGGAGTTTCCCCCGTCAGGCACCCATCTAGTTCAAGCCGTCAGCCAATCTCCACAGCTTAATAAATAGTAACGTCTAACTGAGCCAGTTAGTTAGATGCGTACTCTTGGTGTAGTAGGATCTTTATTTAGTTTGATGCATACACTTGTTCTTTTTTGGTAGCCCTTTTGTCATGATGGCTGATGTTTGGTTTGGAAGAGAGAGCTGTATCTTTACTCTTCTGGCCTGCTTACTGCTTCTGTTGCACCCCCAGCCCTGGTTGCTGCTGCTGCTGCTGCTGTTTTCAATGTACAATCGGTAGTATATTTTGTCTGTTGGTTGAATAAATGTGTTGTTAGAATGACAAACACAATGTTTTGGAAGTCGTTGCACGGTCCGATCCTTTAGTGCCCCGTACCGTACGTAGCGCATACTATTTTTTGTACGGAACACATTTTCCACTTGTTGATAACATGCAGCCCACTGATGAAGGCCCAATAGAGGAGCCCATAATTAACTGGAAGGGAGGCTCTCACTTGAATCCGGCCTAGGTACATGCTCATGGTCCCCTAAACATAAATAAGTAAATAAATAAATAAAGCTAAATGCTCATGCACCAGTTCTTTAAATTCACAATAGGATATTATTTCCTATGATAGTGTCGTTACATTCAGTCGATATAATTCTTAGGCAAAGATAGGAACCAGTCTTCTTTCTCCCACCATTTTCTTCCTGCAACCAGCGGACCCATGCAAATCGTAGTCAACGTCGTAAATAGTTCCGGTCCATTTTTATTTTCCAATAAGAATGTCCAACCCAGCCCAGCACATTGGCGACATCACTTTATCCTCCGCCTTGGTGCGCTCGCCGCAGCGCCGCCGTCCGGCCCTGTCAACATAGTGAATCGGGACAGCACTGTAGATGTGAGTATGACAGTACGTACCCACCAGGTCCACTCCCGAACACAAGCAAAGCGCCTATTTTACTACTTAGATGCACCCATCATTTTTTACTCTAATCCACCCTGCTGATATCTGGGACCCACATCATTTTCAACGTATAGTCAATTAATGACAGAATTGCACAATTTTTTTTGAGGATTTGTTCGGAGGAGCAGGCTATAAACTGGGTTGTGCGGTCTCTGTGGCCCGTCTAACAACATGACCAGCCCAGCAATTTTTTCTTTGGGAAAATAGGTAGGCCACTATTTCTTTTTGAAGAATACCCAAGCTAGGCCTATTTGTTTTCTCCGACTTACTGGGCTGCAAATCTTTCAAGACGAGGAGGGATGCATTCCGGCCTGGCCAAAGAGTTTGGTCAGTATCTGTTAAAAGTAAATGAGAAAATTGGTTTCTTTTTTTGTTTTTGTTCTTCACTGATATTTTATATTTCATTGGATTTTAACATGACATAGTACTAATTTATTTTTAAATTTGATTTAGTATGGCTAATAATTTTTGGATTAAGAATATTTTGTTCCCAAAAAAAATGTGAATTTTCAAAATTTCGCACATTTTTAGTTCAATTTTTTAACCCTAGTACTGACCAGAAAATGGGAAGCAATTCTAAAAATGGAAAATGGGCTGCAATAAATTCCATATGAATTAGAAAATGAGTAAAAATTATAGCAAATGGGCTGTACATGCCACAAATTTCGAGGCTGACTTGTTTACGCAAGGCTTTGTCAGTCAACACACGATTCTAGCAGCAGTGACTGTTGGATGTCCATCCAACGGCCGACGTGCTTCTTCAATCTCTAATCTTCCTGCTCCAGCCGCCTAAACCAGTGCCGGCGGGACTGCCTGCTCGCTCTTCTTGTGGCTCGTTGTCATGCCGCGCAGGCTTCACTGGCCCACCCTACTCCCTCCGCTGTCCTGGCCGCACGCAATCAACTGCCTCTTTATTACGTGAAAAAAAATGATTCCTCCCACTGACATCTGGGACGCACCGGTTCGGAGGCTGACCTATGGGCCTACTAAGTTGACGCGTACGCAGGGCTTTGTCAACTTAGTCAACAAATTATTCTAGCAGTAGTGACCGTTGGATTTGAATCGAACGGTCCTGTTGTTTCTTCAATCGCCGCTCTTCTTGCACCAGCCGCCCAAACCAGCGCCGACGAGACAGCCTGCTCTTGCCTCAAGTGGTTGGTTGTGCTGCCGTTGAGGCCTGACCACCCCCTACTACTCCCACCGCTGGCCAGGCCCTGCGGCGACGGCAGGCTCACACCAAAGCCGAACCAGTGAACCCTCATACTCCTCTCCGCGTGGGCTTCCACTGCCGCGTCGTCCCCTTCCTAGGCCTCGCCGTCGTCCACTGCCCTGGGGCTCTAGCCGCGGCATGGTCAACGTGGTCAAGGAACGACTTCCATTGGAAGAGTACTGTACATGGAGAGGCTGACAGCTGGGTCCACGGCCGCAGCAAGGAAGTGCCTCCTTCTTAAGCGGAAAATAATGATTCCTCCACCTGACAGTAGGGACCCACCGGATGGGCCATCGTATTTCAAAAAAAAATGTTTCCCCCTTGACTGCTGGGACCCACCAGCTACATCTTCACACGCAAGGAAGTGCCTGACAGTCGAGACCCACCCGGTCGAAGCGTACGTAGCGTTGTCATTCTGGTCGCGAACATGTACGTACATACTGGTCGATCGGTCTGTCTGCAGGCTGCAACGATGAACCGTGGCCGTGTAAGGAAGGGCACGTGTGGTAGTAGAGGTGCGCACGTATCGTAGTAGAGGCGCGCACGTAGCATGTACACGTATGTACAGCGGCCAGGGTGCAAGAAAGTAAATACGGCCACGTATGTACATACGGGCGGGGTCTCGAACGCCTACTCGCGCATACGTACGGCCAGGGCTCGTGTACATGGTTGTGGCTGGGTCGGAATGGAGAGACTGCGTCGCCGTCGTGTTCATGGGGGGGCAACTGAATGCGTCGTGTTCATCGAGAGGCAACGGAACGCGTGCTTTTCTCGGGAGCCAACCGGCTTGGACGGAATAGCCGATGGAAATGAGGCCTGGCGTACCGCAGAACGGAGGAAACGGCCTTGTGTTCGACCGGCCACGGTGGAAACGGGATCCTGTTTATCGAGAGGGGTCTGGCGTACCGCAAAACGGAGGAAACATACCTCCTACGCTGGAAACGGGGTCCTGTTGATCGGGAGGGGTGTGGCGTACCGCAAAACGGAGGAAACGGACTTGTGTTGGAGCGCTACGGTCGAAATGGGGGTCCTGTTCATCGGGAGGGGTGTGGCGTACCGCAAAACGGGACTCCACAGGATACTGTTCATCTCCACCGTCGACCTCCTCCAGCCTCCACGGGCTACTGTTCATCCACTGTCAACCTCCTCCAGCCTCCACGTGCGACTGTTCATCCATGGGCTCTTGTTCATCCAGCCTCCACTGCGTGCTCCTGATACGTCTCCAACGTATCTATAATTTTTGATTGTTCCATGCTATATTATATTCTGTTTTGGATGTTTATTGGGCTTTATTATACACTTTTATATTATTTTGGGGCTAACATATTAACCGGAGGCCCAGCCCAAATTTTTGTTTTTTGCCTATTTCAGTGTTTCGAAGGAAAAGGATATCAAACGGAGTCCAAACGGAATGAAACCTTCGGGAACGTGATTTTCGGAACAAACGTGATCCAGAGGACTTGGAGTCTACGTAAAGCAATCAACGAGGAGGGCACGAGGCAGGGGGCGCGCCCACCTCCCCCAGGCGTGCCCCCCACCCTCGTGGGCCCCTCGTTGCTCCACCGACGTACTTCTTCCTCCTATATATACCCATATACCCTGGAAACATCATATACGGAGCCAAAACCCTATTTCCACCGCCGCAACCTTCTGTACCCGTGAGATCCCATCTTGGGGCCTTTTCCGGTGCTCCGCCAGAGGGGGCATTGATCACGGAGGGCTTCTACATCAACACCATAGCCTCTCCGATGATGTGTGAGTAGTTTACCTCAGACCTTCGGGTCCATAGTTATTAGCTAGATGGCTTCTTCTCTCTCTTTGGATCTCAATACAAAGTTCTCCTCGATCTTCTTGGAGATCTATTCGATGTAATCTTCTTTTGCGGTGTGTTTGTCGAGATCCGATGAATTGTGGGTTTATGATCAAGTTTATCTATGAACAATATTTGAATCTCCTCTGAATTCTTTTATGTATGATTGGTTATCTTTGCAAGTCTCTTCGAATTATCAGTTTGGTTTGGCCTACTAGATTGATCTTTCTTGCAATGGGAGAAGTGCTTAGCTCTGGGTTCAATCTTGCGGTGTCCTTTCCCAGTGACAGCAGGGGCAGCAAGGCACATATTCTATTGTTGCCATCGAGGATAAAAAGATGGGGTTTATATCATATTGCATGAGTTTATCCCTCTACATCATGTCATCTTGCTTAAAGCATTACTCTGTTCTTATGAACTTAATACTCTAGATGCATGCTGGATAGCGGTCGATGTGTGGAGTAATAGTAGTAGATGCAGAATCGTTTCGGTCTACTTGTCGCGGACGTGATGCCTATATACATGATCATACCTAGATATTCTCATAACTATGCTCAATTCTATCAATTGCTCGACAGTAATTTGTTTACCCACCGTAATACTTATGCTCTTGAGAGAAGCCACTAGTGAAACCTATGGCCCCCGGATCTATTTTCCATCATATTAATCTTCCAACACTTAGTTATTTTTATTGCCATTTATTTTACTTTGCATCTTTATTTCTCTTTATCATAAAAATACCAAAAATATCATATTATCATATCTATCAGATCTCACTCTCGTAAGTGACCGTGAAGGGATTGACAACCCCTTTATCGCGTTGGTTGCGAGGTTCTTATTTGTTTGTGTAGGTTCGTGGGACTCGAGCGTGGTCTCCTACTAGATTGATACCTTGGTTCTCAAAAACTGAGGGAAATACTTACGCTACTTTACTGCATCACCCTTTCCTCTTCAAGGGAAAACCAACGCAGTGCTCAAGAGGTAGCAAGAAGGATTTCTGGCGCCGTTGCCGGGGAGATTCGTGCCAAGTCAAGTCAAGATTTGACTGCCAGCAAGGAGCCATTTCTGGCGCCGTTGCCGGCGAGTCTACGCACAAGTCAAGATATACCAAGTACCCATCACAAACTCTTATCCCTCGCATTACATTATTTGCCATTTGCCTCTCGTTTTCCTCTCCCCCACTTCACCATTGCCATTTTATTCGCCCTCTTTTCCACTCCCTTTTCTCCATGTGCCATCTTTTTGCTTGCATCTTCACTTGCTAAAAGTTTATGGATCCCCATCCACTTGCTAATCTTTTTAAAGGGTCCAATTATGATGAACCAATTGCTAGTGAGTTGAGTGCACTAGATTATCTTTATGGAGTTTTGCTTGAAATCCGTGAATCTGAAAATTGTGATGAAGTGCTTTATAAAGTGATTCACGATAGATCTTTAAATAAAAAGCATGATTGCAATGACGTTATTATAAATTATATTAATTTCAATTGTGCTAATAATATGCAAAACCCTAAGATTGGGGATGCTAGTTTTGCTATGTCCACTACTTGTTGTAAGGATCATGATTGGGGTGATTCTTCTTATGATCTTGAAAATTTATTTAAGCCTCATGATGAAAATGAGATTGATAATAATGTTTGCAATAATATTGAAAGTGGGTTTGGAAGAGTGTCAACTTTAGATCCCACATATTTTGAGAATGTTCAATCTTATGAAGTTTTTGTTAATCCCACTATTTTGGAAGAGTGTCAACTTTGCATACATGTGGATCGTGTTAAGAATATGTTTTGTGATAGCTATATTGTTGAATTTGCTTATGATCATACATGTAATCATTATGAGAGAGAAAAATATGGTTGTAGAAATTTCCATGTCACTAAATTTCCTCTCGTTATGTTGAGATTGCTATTGTTTCTTTCTTCTTCCTAGCATATGCTAGACCTTGCTTGTCTTGTTAATTTGTTTTCCTATAAAATGTCTATGCATAGGAAGTATGTTAGACTTATATGTGTTTGTCACGTGTTTCATGATGCTCTCTTTGCGCTTAAATTCTTGTTTTTCATGTGAGCATCATCGAAATCTCAATGCCTAGCTAAAAGGCTTTAAAGAAAAGCGCTTGTTGGGAGGCAACCCAATTTTATTTTTAGTTTTTTGCTTTTTGCTTCTGTTTAAGAATAAATCTTTGATCTAGCCTCTGGTTAGATTTGTTTTTATGTTTTAATTAGTGTTTGTGCCAAGTTAAACCTATAGGATCTTCTTGGATAATAGTTATTTGATCTTGCTGAAAATTCCAGAAACTTTCTGTTCACGAAAACAATTGTTAAAAATCACCAAAACGTGATAAAATACTGATTCCAATTGCAGCAGATCAATAAACAAATTGTTTAGGTCTTCCAATTTTGGTGGATTTTTCTGAGTTCCAAAAGTTTGCGTTAGTTACAGATTACTACAGACTGTTCTGTTTCTGACAGATTCTGTTTTTCGTGTGTTGTTTGCTTATTTTGATGAATCTATGGCTAGTAAAATAGTTTGTAAACCATAGAGAAGTTGGAATACAGTAAGTTTAACACCAATATAAATAAAGAATGAGTTCAATACAGTACCTTGAAGTGGTGTTTTGTTTTCTTTCGCTAATGGAGCTCACGAGATTTTCTGTTGAGTTTTGTGTTGTGAAGTTTTCAAGTTTTGGGTAAAGATTTGCTGGATTATGGAACAAGGAGTGGCAAGAGCCTAAGCTTGGGGATGCCCATGGCACCCCAAGGTAATCTAATGACACCAAAAATCCAAAGCTTGGGGATGCCCCGGAAGGCATCCCCTCTTTTGTCTTCGTCCATTGGTAACTTTACTTGGAGCTATATTTTTATTCACCACATGATATGTGTTTTGCTTGGAGCGTCTTGTATGATTTGAGTATTTGCTTTTTAGTTTACCACAATCATCCTTGCTGTACACACCTTTTTAGAGAGACACACATGATTCGGAATTTATTAGAATACTCTATGTGCTTCACTTATATCTTTTGAGCTATATAGTTTTTGCTCTAGTGCTTCACTTATATCTTTTAGAGCACGGTGGTGGATTTGTTTTATAGAAATTATTGTTCTCTCATGCTTCACTTATATTATTTTGAGAGTCCTACAAAACAGCATGGTAATTTGCTTTAATTGTGAAATTAATCCTAATATGCTAGGTATTCAAGATTAGTAAAAACTTTCTTATGAGTGTGTTGAATACTAAGAGAAGTTTGATGCTTGATGATTGTTTTGAGATATGGAGGTAATGATATTAAAGTTGTGCTAGTTGAGTAGTTGTGAATTTGAGAAATACTTGTGTTGAAGTTTGCAAATCCCGTAGCATGCACGTATGGTAAACGTTGTGTAACAAATTTGAAACATGAGGTGTTCTTTGATTGTCCTCCTTATGAGTGGCGGTCGGGGACGAGCGATGGTCTTTTCCTACCAATCTATCCCCCTAGGAGCATGCGCGTAGTGCTTGGTTTTTGATGACTTGTAGATTTTTGCAATAAGTATGTGAGTTCTTTATGACTAATGTTGAGTCCATGGATTATACGCACTCTTACCCTTCCATCATTGCTAGCCTCTTCGGTACCGTGCATTGCCCTTTCTCACCTTGAGAGTTGGTGCAAACTTCGCCGGTGCATCCAAACCCCGTGATATGATACGCTCTATCACACATAAGCCTCCTTATATCTTCCTCAAAACAGCCACCATCCCTACCTATTATGGCATTTCCATAGCCATTCCGAGATATATTGCCATGCAAATTTCCACCGTTCCGTTTATCATGACACGTTCATCATTGTCATATTGCCTTGCATGATCATGTAGTTGACATCGTATTTGTGGCAAAGCCACCATGCATATTATTTCATACATGTCACTCTTGATTCATTGCCCTTCCCGGTACACCGCCGGAGGCATTCATATAGAGTCATATTTGTTCTAGTATCGAGTTGTAATCATTGAATTGTAAATAAATAGAAATGTGATGATCATCATTCATAGAGCATTGTCCCGAAAAAAAAGAGAAAGGCCAAAAAAAAAAGAAAGGCCCAAAAAAAGAAAAGAAAATAAAAAGGGGCAATGCTACTATCTTTTTCCATACTTGTGCTTCAAAGTAGCACCATGATCCTTATGATAGATAGTCTCTTGTTTTGTCACTTTCATATACTAGTGGGAATTTTTCGTTATAGAACTTGGCTTGTATATTCCAACAATGGGCTTCCTCAAATGCCCTAGGTCTTCGTGAGCAAGCAAGTTGGATGCACACCCACTTAGTTTCTTTTGTTGAGCTTTCATACATTTATAGCTCTATTGCATCCGTTGCATGGCAATCCCTACTCCTCACATTAACATCAATTGGTGGGCATCTCCATAGCCCGTTGATTAGCCGCGTTGATGTGAGACTTTGTCCTTTTTTGTCTTCTCCACACAACCCCCATCATTATATTCTATTCCACCCATAGTACTATATCCATGGCTCACGCTCATGTATTGCGTGAAAGTTGAAAAAAGTTTGAGATTACTAAAGTATGAAACAATTGCTTGGCTTGTCATTGGGGTTGTTCATGATGAGAGCATTCTTGTGTGACGAAAATGGAGCATGACCAAACTATATGATTTTGTTGGGATGAACTTTCTTTGGCCATGTTATTTTGAGAAGACATAATTGCTTAGTTAGTATGCTTGAAGTATTATTACTTTTATGTCAATATTAAACTTTTATCTTGAATCTTTCGGGTCTGAATATTCATACCACAATTAAGAGGGTTACATTGAAGATTATGCTAAGTAGCATTCCACATCAAAAATTCTGTTTTTATCATTTACCTACTCGAGGACGAGCAGGAATTAAGATTGGGGATGCTTGATACGTCTCCGACGTATCTATAATTTTTTGATTTTTCCATGCTATATTATATTCTGTTTTGGATGTTTATTGGGCTTTATTATACACTTTTATATTATTTTTGGGAC
Source organism: Aegilops tauschii subsp. strangulata (assembly GCF_002575655.3). NCBI lineage: Eukaryota > Viridiplantae > Streptophyta > Magnoliopsida > Poales > Poaceae > Aegilops > Aegilops tauschii. The sequence goes on from NC_053040.3 coordinate 314,571,509, forward strand.
TAACCTATTAACCGGAGGCCCAGCCCAAATTGCTGTTTTTTTGTCTATTTCAGTGTTTCGAAGGAAAAGGATATCAAACGGAGTCCAAACGGAATGAAACCTTCGGGAACGTGATTTTCGGAACAAACGTGATCCAGAGGACTTGGAGTCTACGTAAAGCAATCAACGAGGAGGGCACGAGGCAGGGGGCGCGCCCACCTCCCCCAGGCGTGCCCCCCACCCTCGTGGGCCCCTCATTGCTCCACCGACGTACTTCTTCCTCCTATATATACCCATATACCCTGGAAACATCATATACGGAGCCAAAACCCTATTTCCACCGCCGCAACCTTCTGTACCCGTGAGATCCCATCTTGGGGCCTTTTCCGGTGCTCCGCCAGAGGGGGCATTGATCACGGAGGGCTTCTACATCAACACCATAGCCTCTCCGATGATGTGTGAGTAGTTTACCTCAGACCTTCGGGTCCATAGTTATTAGCTAGATGGCTTCTTCTCTCTCTTTGGATCTCAATACAAAGTTCTCCTCGATCTTCTTGGAGATCTATTCGATGTAATCTTCTTTTGCGGTGTGTTTGTCGAGATCCGATGAATTGTGGGTTTATGATCAAGTTTATCTATGAACAATATTTGAATCTCCTCTGAATTCTTTTATGTATGATTGGTTATCTTTGCAAGTCTCTTCGAATTATCAGTTTGGTTTGGCCTACTAGATTGATCTTTCTTGCAATGGGAGAAGTGCTTAGCTCTGGGTTCAATCTTGCGGTGTCCTTTCCCAGTGACAGCAGGGGCAGCAAGGCACATATTCTATTGTTGCCATCGAGGATAAAAAGATGGGGTTTATATCATATTGCATGAGTTTATACCTCTACATCATGTCATCTTGCTTAAAGCATTACTCTGTTCTTATGAACTTAATACTCTAGATGCATGCTGGATATCGGTCGATGTGTGGAGTAATAGTAGTGATGGTCGTCGTTCCTTCTTGGTGGTGGCGGCAGTGGGGGAAGGCCATCGTTGCCCTGAGGACGGTCTTCTCGAGGCTGATCTCTCCAGGCACCCTCACGAGGCTGGCCCTGCCAGCGGTCCTCGCGAGGCTGGTCGCGCCATTCCTGGCGGGGGTTGGGACCGTCCCAGCGTCCTCCACCTCGGCCCCCTCCGCGGTCGTAGCCTCGATCGTTGCGCTCGGGGCGACAACCGAGGCGCCCGTCATGGATGGCCCTGAGCTCTTGGCAGTCGTTGGTGTTGTGGCTGTGCACGTTGTGGAAGACGCAGAACGGGCGATTGCCCTTGGATGACTCCGGGTGATCACAGCCGCGCTTCATCTCTGGTCCGGCCGCGAGCACGGCCGCCCCTTGTGCTCACGTCCTTGGCCTTGGCCTTCTTGTCTTCTGGATCAGCCTCGGGGACTCGAGGAGGGAGAGGCGTCCCTCCTCAGCTCTCGCACACTTGGTTGCCATGTTGAACATCTCCAGAGCCATGCACAGGTCCTCGTATGGCGAACTCCTCCTTCATCTTGACGTCGGGGACGCCGTTAGTGAACACCGAGATGATGGCCTCGTCCGACACCTTGGGGATCTTGAGGCGAACACTATTGAAGCGCTGGATGTACTTCTGCAAGGTCTCTCCCGGCTGCTGCTTGATGTGTCGCAGGTCACCCGCGGTCGGCGGGCGGTCGCGAGTGCCCTGGAAGTTGGCGACAAAACGCTCTCGCATCTCGTCCCAGGAGGAGATCAATCCCGTGGGGAGGTTCAGGAGGCACGAGCGCGCGCCGTCTTTGAGGGCCATGGGAAACCAGTTCGCCATAACCTTCTCGTCACCGTTGGCCGCCTCGATGCTCAGCTCCTAGAGCTGCAGGAACTCAACAGGGTCGAGGGTGCCGTCATAGCGTGGAGACAGGTCGGGCTTGAACTTCCCTGGCCAGACGATGCTGCGTAGCTCCGGAGTGAACGCGCGGCATCCAGCTGTGGTCACGGGGCCCGCCGTGGGGGTGGAGCCTGATATTGGCGCTCATGCCCCACCACCACAGGCGGCGCGCGGTCTTGACGTGGCGGTGCCGGGAGCGCACACGCCTCTCCTTGCGGCCACTGCACCACCTGACAGCTTTCTTCGTCGCGCGCCGGCGCCTTGCGTGGCGGGTCGCGCCGTGGAGCCTCGCGCCTTGGCTCGATGATGGCGTCCTGCCTGGGAGGTGGAGGAGGTGCTCTATGGGCCACGTCACCCGCAACAAGCGACGGGTGAAGCAGCGAGCGAGATGGTGCAGGAGAATCTCCGGCAGCGCTGACGAGCTTGGCGATCTGTCCAGCCAGTCCTCGTAGAGGTCGTCGATGGGGCGGTAGTGCAGGAGCTCGCGCGCCATGAGCAACGCAGCCTGCGCGTTTGCAGGCCCGCGACGAGCGTGAGACGATGAAGCGGCCGCCGGGGTTAGCGACGGAGTGGCCGTGCGTCCATCCCGCCGCACAAAGGGCTGAATCAACGATGCCTGCTGCTCGTGGGCCGCGGGAACGGTGGCAGCGTTGGCCGCAGGCGACGGGGAACGGCGGGGAGCACCGTCGCCGGCGGGTGCGGTCTGAGCAACGCGGGCGGCCCGACGCTCAGCACGAACTCGATGAGCATCAGCCATGGGGATGGCGAAACGGTGGCGAATCGACTGGAGGAAGAGAGGCTCCGACGCACACCTACCTGGTGCGCCAAATGTCGGATTTCGGGTTTCACAGACCCTTGAGAGGTTCGAACTCTGGGGTGCGTGCGAAGAACTCAACCTCCCCAGTCTGCCTACTCGCCAATCTCACGGCCTAGTTCGATGAACTGGATGGAAATGGGACACGGCAGTTTATCCAGGTTCGGGCCACCTTGCGGTGTAAAACCCTACTCCTGCTTTGTGGTGGATTGGCCTCGAGAGGCTGAGGATGAACTAGTACAGTGGGAGAACAACCAAAGGAGGAGGAGTGTTCTTGTGCTCGAGTGAGTTGGTGAGTGTGAGGATGGAATGGATCCGATCCCATCCCTCTCTATGGTAGTGGTTAGGTCCTATTTATAGTGTCATTGGTCCTCTTCCCAAAAGGAAGGCGGGAAGGGATCCCACAACGGCCAAATTTGAAAGGAGACAATTAGTACATGTTATCCTGACAAAAGTAGTCTTCGCCTGCGAAAGCCTCTGGTCGTGACGCTGTGGTGGGCTCGGCGATGACCTCCGTCCTGTCGTCCTGGCGGCCTTGGTCTTGTTGCACCGGAATGAAAACCTTTGGCTGATTCTTCGGGACTCCGCGCTTGCGCTTGCCTCTTTAGCACCGAAGAGGAAACTGGTACACTGCGCCCGCTGGCGCCCGCCTGGCCTTGGTCGTCATGGCTCACGTCATTCGAACCTCACGAAGTGAGGCTTGCATAGAGATCTCCGCTCCTCAGGAGGAAGCCTGAGGAAGCCGCTCCTACTGGAGGTCTTGCTGTCGTCCGCCTCGCGAGGGTCTTGAATTGTTGATGCTGAAGCTGGGTTGTACCAGGCCGTCGATGGAGCCACGCCATGGGCCGCAAACAGGCAAGTCTGGGTGCCCCCGTTCCCAGAACGCCGACAACGATGGGATTTGGATGGGATTTGAGGCGGTGACGACTGGATTAGGGCTGGCGGCGGCTCGACGGCGAGGGGTAGGAGGTGGCTGCAGAGGCGACGGATTTGTCCGAAACAACGTGGTGGTGGCTACGGGCGAAGCGGCAGGAAAGGGAAGGAAATTTCGGCACGGCAGTGAAGGCAGTTTCACTGCACGCGCGGCATGTGCCTTTTTGGGCAGGGGGAAGTGATGTATATTTACATCACCGGAGGCAAAATATGCATCACGCCCTAATTTTTTAATTGTTGCCAAATTTTACATCACCGGCTGCAGTTGGAGAACGTTTTTTGCTCCGCGGTGATGTAAAAAGTGGTTAATCCTTATTTTGCATCACCTATTGAACATGCTCTTAGTAGCTACCAATGTCAATTACACCTAACAGGAGCTAGTCAATAGCTAAATTTTAGGCGATGATCGGATTTGCTCTAAAACCAAGAAATTTTATAAACTCGTTAATTTTTTTAAGGGGGGACCAAGATATAGTGGAACCGTGCTTTACAAGTCCACTCTCACCAATAGGTTCTTCCCGGTGAGAAAGAAAAATGAGCATTATAAGATATCATTGCGACTGGCAGGACCATTTCAAAAAAGTTACTCCGTACTCAGCTGGACTGGCATAAATTACCATGTCCATCCTTTTGACAATTCTAAATCTGAAAACCGTAATAGTTCATGTCGACTGGATATTCCCTCACAGTGGCATACCACAACTACTCGTACTCAGTTCTTATAGCATTAAAGCTCATGCACAAGCCCGTCGTGGTTACATTTTTGTAACCTCAGTTGGTGTTCACCATTAATAGCATACACGCACGAATTGTTTTGCAAATGAAATGGGGCATCAATAATCCCGAAGACAGACGCACACATGAAATTTCTTGTGATCTATAATAAGGCCATAATAATCACTTTAATCTGAGATTCGGCATGCAAACCATGGCGATTCTTCATCTTTGTTCCTGTCGCAGTTTATATAGAATAATAACGAAACATTTTTAAGTTTGAAAGCAACATCCGAAGAACAGGTCAAGTAGCATATATGCACCAACGAAAAAGTCGCGCTACAAGATTTTGCGCCGCCGCCGCCCTTCTCCCGATGCTAGACATGTTATTGCGTGGTATAATTGAAAATATTGTTTTGTATAAAAATTTGTTAATTATATCCTATAAATATCAACTATGAGGCATAATCTATTTGTGTGGAAGCACAAAATCAGCAAATGCGTTTGATCCAATTTTAAACTGAAGGTTGAACTATCCACTCTCACTTTCCTACTTCCTCTCTATCCCATGCAGATCGGCGGTGACCAGCACCCGCTCGATTCATCGAACTGGCAGCCAGATCTGTCGAGCCCGGACTAGGATTCGTCGGCCTCGACGTCCCCTACACCACGTCCTCCCCATTTCCACGGCCGCGCCACCCTCGTCAACTTTCCATGGAAGATGCGAGAAGTGACACACTAGCACATAGGAGTAGCAGTAAGAGACACGCAGATTCATGAGCAAGCAGCAGGAGGAGCTTAGCAAGGTGGAACCATGGAAGTAGCAGAGGAAAGTATTACCTGGTGGTTGACTTTTCATCGTAACTGGTGGCGTGGCTGACATCGCCCTTCCTCGTGTTGGCTGGAGTCGAGCTGGAGGTAGTCCCCACCGCTTATAAGAGAACGACACCACCGTCGCTCACAGCTCAGGTGGGAACTGGAAGGGATGTGAATCCAAACTAGAGTATCCTTGCCTCGTGGGTTAGGACTAATATTGAGAATGAGAGGCGTAAGGGCTATTGATCGTTGAGGAGTGACTTTGGGTTGTTGGGTTATTTTTTTCTCTGTTTTAGATTTTTGCATGACCCTAGAACTTTTAGCGACGAAATAGCACACTATTACGCGGTTAGGGCCGCAAGCAGCCATATTTGCTAGAACTTAGCGCTTGCTCTCCTAATACACTACAGCAGCACTATAACATTCAAATAGCACTACCCGCAAAACAAAAAAATTCGAATAGCACTCTATTTCTTTCGTTGATACGCCATAAAGTCTATGCCTCTTTTCATATGCCCTATTTTTGAAAGAATTTTCTTTACTTGTATATATGCACACAAATGAGTGGGGTGTTTTGGTGACCGGGCTCCATAGAGTCCTTTATTTTCAAACTTTCTCGTTTGAAAAAGCGTGAAAAAATATGCAAGTATACAAGGACGAAATGTATATGTGTGTAAAAATTAAGGATAAAATACCTTGAAATGCGACCTGTAAAAAATAAATTCATGAACTTTGAGAATGAATGGTGTCATGTGTAGAAAAGCCCTAGATTTGTCTTTTTTGCACAGCCCTCATTTCAACGTATTTCGTTTTGAAATTTTACACACATGTACATTATGCCTTCATGTACATCTATATTTTATCAGAATGTTTTGATGAATTTTTAATTTTGCAAATGTAAGCTCCATAAAGCTCGTCCTCCACAAGCAATTTTCACACTATATATCTCTCTCTCTGGTGTCTCGACAGTTGTCGGAGCAGCCATGTCACGTCGAACATGTGCGTGAGGCGATGGGAAGAAGGCGCGCTGCTCAAATTGCCACTTGTTGGCGCTCCAGCGACGCTCGGGACGGGCGGGCGGGCATCTCTGCGCTTCGGTTGTGGTCATCGATCGGCCGGTGAGTCAAAGCTGGTGGTAAAAGGAAAAAAGAAAAGGGTAGCAAGATTTGGAAAAATCTTATCGCGGGCTGGCCTCGCCTCTCGTGTCGTGTCGAGGGGCCACCGGCCCCGGCGCGGCTTTAATGCCCCAGCTTATCGCTTCGAGGAGATGAACCCCACACGCCTCCCCTCGCCTTCACTCACGGCGCCCCGCATGCCCGATTTTAGAAAGAGCCGAACACGATCGAGGAGGGGAGGCACGCCTGCCATCGATCCATCCACCCAGCCTGGCCGCCGGGCGGGCGACGCCGCTGGCTAGCTCGATTCGATCTGGCGCGGCGCGGCGACAGCTAGCAGCTAGCTTGCTACCTAGCATGGCCGCGTCCGCAGCGCCGGGCGCCATCGACCCATCGCTCGATCGTGCCCTTGTATGCGCTAGATCGATGCAACCAACCACCCCTCTCGCGCGCGGCGGGATCGGAGTAGGAAAACCCTAGCCAGCCAGCCGCGGAATGTTCCGGCGCTGCACGTTCTCCGCTCGTCGCTGCCATACCGCGGGCCCAACACGTGCGTGCCCGGCTACCTCCCCCAACCCCTCGGCCTATATATCCGGCCTCCCAACACCCGTCTCTCCCCACTTCTCCCATCTCCCCCATCGATCTCGCAAAAAAAACGCCAGCGTCCGTGCCGCGTGCGGTGGCCGCGGCGGCGGTGTGCGTTGAAGGTGCGCGGCGCGGCTGCTTAGCTCGGCAAGGACCGGTACGGGCGCCGAACGGTGACAGAAGAGAGTGAGCACACGGCCGGTCGTTACGGCACCGCCCGGGTGTGCCGTCGCGGCCGCGTGCTCACTGCTCTTCCTGTCATCCACTCTCCCGCTTCCCTTCCGGCCTTCGCCGTGGCTGGCTGCCCGTGCTAGCACACCGCCGCCGCGTCCACAGCACAGGCCGGCCGTCGTTTTTGCGTCATCGTATGCCGTACAGACTACCCCGCAATTTTGTGTTCATGCCGCTCTCTGCAAGTTTCCATTTCTGGGAGGCTAGAGCGTACGGCGCCGCGCGCGTGGGTACGCTTTCGCGCACGGATTCCCTCCCTTTTCTCTCGGTACGAAGATGCTACCTTTTGCTTTGATAAATTCTCTCATCTTTTCCAAGGGATTTTACCGTTACCCGCTGCTGCTCGCTCCGGCCTTGGGAAGGGAAAAAGGCATTTACTGCGGCGCCGCTGATTGATTCAGCTATAGCTGGTTCCAAGAATCTGGATCTTGAAGCAACCGAGGTTAAAAAATATATTCCTTATGGATCTCCGTAAATTTTTGTCAGATCTACTACAGTATCGCATGTTTTGATTACGATTGCTTTCGGCTTACATTAGTCTGGAATGTTCATGGCAGATCAACCTACTGAGATTAGTCCGGGGATGGACGATCTAGAGGCAAATACGCGCATGGATCGATAGCTCAGATCTGCTTACCACTTGACTCTTTTCTTGCCAGGTAATTGCAGATTTCTTGCGCAGCGCTGCGCTGCATGCTGTCCCTATGTTCTTCAATTTTTACACGTGGCGTCGCTGTCGAAAGTAATTGCGTGGTGTAACATATTTGTCTCCTATAGCCAGCTGCTTGCTGCTGGAGTAAAGGGTAGGGACTGCTACCTAGGTCATTGTCGGGCACGTCACTGTTCCATTGGTGACGTCTCGTACTTATCTCCGGGAAGAAAAGCGGCCGCGCGTAGTTATCTCTAGGATCGATTCTTCCTCCGAACGCATGTGTGGAGCTAGATCCGCCGATCAGTTGATTTAGGCTCAGTTTACGGTTTGTTGAGCTCTACTTTGCCGTGTTTAGTTCATAATTTGTTTAGGAAATTAGCCATAAAGTAGTCAAATGCGGATCAAACAAACACTAATATAAGATTGCAAGAACTCGCAGCAATATTAAACGGAGCCTTGGGATAGATCTAGATGTGCAACTCCTGTTGTTTTGTGTCTCTCGCTCAAGGATTTAGTTTTGCTTGCTGTTTGATCATAGATACGATTAATTCAAAATGGTGACCACAGAAAAAATAGAGATCAATGGTAACGACTTTAGATTACTCTTGAAAGGTGCTGCTCTCTTACAATATACTCCCTCCCTCCGTTCCTAAATATAAGTCTTTTTAGAGATTTTAATATGGACTACATACGGAGCAAAATGAATGAATCTCACTCTAAAGTACGTCTATATACATCCGTATGTACTTCATATTGAAATCTTGTAAAAGACCTATATTTAGGAACGGAGGGAGTAGATTCAAGCGAACCCTAAAATGTTGGTCTTTTTTCAACATAAAATGCAGTTCTCTCTATAAAGCATGTTGCAAAAATAATAATAATGGTACATCAATCTATTTTTTGAGAAGTGAGAAAAACAGATAATGGTACATCAATCTATTTTTTGAGAAAAAAAAAAGTACAGACATAGGCACCCACAACGTGTACGCATCCTCACCCTTATGCATGAATGCCCTCTCCTGATGAGCATCTCCAAGAGATAACTTGAGATTAACGATTTGGTCACAAGCACCTCGCAGTCGACGGGCTGGTCAATAAGAAACAATATAGTTTGCCACCTCAAAAAAGAAACTACCTTTTTCAATTTGTTGAATGCAAGTTTTCTGTTAAAATGCATCATTTAACTCCTCTATTTCTTAGTTTCTCGTTAATTTATTAAGAAAGAACCATTGTGTGCTAGGATACTTGGTATATGTTCCCAATTTGCTATAGTTCCCACCTAATATGGAAGTTTGATTGCCGTTTCTATTCACTTTGTTTTATATCTGTAGTATAATCCTTCCAAGTCGCCATGTAATTAAGTCCTTGTGCACAAGATTATTTTTTTGAAAACCTTGCGCCCAAGAATTAGCTATGTCGGTAACATCCCAATATGACACCTTTGAATTATTTGCACAACTTTTTTTATCCTCACAAATACCACAAATATTCTTACGCATTGTCTATTATGTCACATTATTCATAAACTATGGAGCCACCTCATGGTGGACGGTAGAGTTGTGCGACTTGACACTGCTGCCCATGCTGCTGCTCACATTTACACACACGCCCATTCGCGGGTTTAACCCTGGTCTGCGTTATTCTAGTGTGACACGGTAAGGCGTGTGTGTATTGTGCCGGCCAGCCCGGCCTGTGTAGTGGCGTTCTGTTTATACGTCTTTTTTCTCTAAAGAATATCTGATAAACTAGCACTCTTGCACACAGGACAACATGCAAAATTAAGGGCTTCTTTGATTTGCAAGATTATAAAAGCACGGGAATAGAAAAAACAGATGATTGAATTGACATGGTCATCTCAATCCTACAATATTTTAGGCTTTTTGATTGCATTATAGAACAGACAACTGATTCTTTCAAAGAGGTTTGAGCGGGTGCTAGAAATCCTTTGGGAATCCATCCAAAAAAGTTTTGTAGGATTTAATCCTATGAATCAAACAACCAACATAGAAAAAAATCCCAAGGACTCTAGTCCTTCAAAATTTCTATGGAAATTCATTGAATCAACCGAGCCTAATTGGTTCTCCATGTATAGGGACTACCAGTATAGTAGAGCTTGGGTAGTGGAGGAGTTATGGACCTCTTGGAGTGAATAATCTCATAGGTTAGTATCATATATATGACATTAATGTATGTTATAGTAGTTTGTGATACTTACTCTTAATTATATATTACGTCCGTCCGAAAAAAGCTTGTCTTACATTTATCTAGACTAGTAATAATGTACGTGCAATGCATGTTTATATTAGGTAGGATATTAGTTGTATGTTATAGTAGGTAAGATATATCTGTTGCACGTTGGTATTTGGTAAGATATCAATTACTTTTTCGCGGGAATGGTAGGATATTGATTACATAGCAGATTTCAAGGGATAGCGTTGAGTCAAAAGGTGTTTATAACCAATGGCTGTGGTGGATAATTAGAGCGTTAAACGTGTTTGATGCTCAACATTGGAGCGATTTGAACTGCTAGATAACATGATTTGACGGTCAAGATGGTTTGGATCTGCCCATTTGGGTCTTTTTATATTTGTATAGATATGGAAGTATCAAACAATAAAATGTTTTTAGACACATCCGTATCTAGACAAATCTAAGAAAAACTATTCTGGGACGGAGGGAGTAGTATTATATTGGTTGTATTTTAGGACATGCATGGCTAATAATAAACCAACCACTGGCTTTATCTCATTGCCACATCATTATAGTCAATCTAATAGTCCACCGATATCTATATCTATAACACTATAGTGTACAAATAACTTCGAATGTTAGCTCTTGGATGAAACCAGTTCAACGGTAGAGATGTGTCAAATTGAAGCGTTGTTGGCCATTAGATAACCTCTTCACTTTACCTGATTCTGCCATATGTACTATCTACAAGATTCCGTGGTTGATGAACGACTTATAAAAAAACAAGCACTTCTTTGTTTTGGAATGTTCTATACTTTAATTCTTCAATTTTTCCTTCTAAACAAGTTACAATGTACAATCTTCAAATCATAAACACTTCTCTTTGTTCTAGACCCTTCCATGCATTTACTTTTTAAAAAATTGCCATTCAATTTTAGTTTATGTTTTTTTTATGTCATGCCTATAACAGCGGTATCATAAAGTAAATTTGTCTTTGAAGATACAATACTAAACTACCCAAAACTACAATAAGAGATAGTTAAAAACAAACTTGTTGGATATATGTCACATGAGATCTGTGTTGGATATACCCTACAGTGTTTTAAATATATATTTTTTGTCGAAAAGGAGGAATAACCCTGGCCTCTGCATCTCTTTATGCACACATCCATATTATTAGAAAAGGTCCAGGTTCAAAATAATGTCTCAAACAATATGATGAACTCACAGAAAAAGTTGCCACAACCGGCGAAAATAGGTAAGCTAACTAGACATATCTTAATTGGTTATAAGTATCCCGTGCGATCATATCCCATTGGTTGCACCCATTATCCATAAGCTCCATGTGGTTTGTATGGCTGAGTAACAAGCACGTACGAATCCAAGAAGATGCCGAGAAGATAACCTGCAAAATAATTTGTACGGTTTGTCTGTTAAAAGCAACATCATTCTGGCACTTCCATATGGCCCAAAGTAATGTACACACTCCAGCTCGAATATGTGCCGCAGTCTTAGGCTCTACCCCGGTTAACCAAGTCCTGAATAAATTTGATAACATGGCGGGTGGAGATACATTAAAGGACACGTAAATGGTCCGCCACAATAACTTCACAAGTCGGCATTGGATAAAGTGGGCATTGGATAAAAAGATGTTGTATTGATTCATTCTTATCACAAAAGCAACATCATTGACTACCCTCCCAACTATGCTTCGCTAAGTTATTCGTTGACAAACTTTCTTCTTTATGCACAACCCACATAAATACCTTGATTTTTAACGGCACCTTGTTTTTCCAATGTGAATCGACCTCGGGATAAGCTTGGTGTTTATCCAAGAATACATAGACTTAATCAAGAATACACCTGACACGGAAGGACAACCTCTTGTGTAAGGTATCTGGCCCATCAGAAAGGTTAACCTTCATTAACCTACGCACAAGATGCAATCTTCTATACCATTGTTCCCCCACTAGTGTTCGCTTGAACTGAATGTTAAGACGAACAAAACTCAACACTGTACCAACGAATACTTCTTTTCGTTGTGCAATGTTGTATAAGGAAGGACACTTTAAGGCTAGTGGTGTTTCTCCTAGCTGGGTATCTTCCCAAAATATAGTAAAATTTCTGTTCCCAAATATGCATTTGCCTATATTGAAGAAGTAAGCCTTTGTCCTCATTAGCCCATTCCAAAAAGGAGAGTCAGTCGGTTATGCCGCGACTTGTGCCAGAGTTTTGGAATGTAAGTATTTATTACGCAACAACTACAACTATACCCCATCCCTCCCTACCTCCAATCCGTAGATCCATTTGCTAAATAAGCATTTATTTTTCACTACTAGATTTTCAATTCCCAAGCCACCTTGGTCCTCTAGTCTACAGATAATGTTCCATTTGGCAAGTCTATTTCGTTCTGTTTTCGTCAATTTGCCAGACAAAACGAGATCGATAGAAATCCAATCTTTTTCGTACCCCAATCGGTACCTCGAAGAAGGATAGGAGGAACATCGGCATGCTCGTCAGCACTGAATTTATAAGGATTAACCGCCCCCTATAAGACAAGAGCTTTCCCTTCCAGCAGCTGAATTTCTTTTCAAATCGAACTAAAATACATTTCCATTCTTTGTTGGTTAGTCTATGATGATGGATTGAAATTCCCAGATTCATAGCTCACATCCGAACAACTGTCTATAATTATTTTTTTCTTCCTTGGCGCGTCCAAAGCAGAACAACTCACTTTTATTAAAATGAATCTTAAGCCCAGACAGTTGTTTTAAAAGGCATAAAACTAATTCCATGTTTCTCGCCTTTTCTAGATCATATTCCATGAAAATAATGGTGTCATTCGCGTATTGTAGAATGGACACCCCACCATCCACTAGATGTGGGATTAGACCACCTACACCTGGCCGTCCTCCTTAACAGACACCATATCAGTGACAACATTAAAACAGGATAGGAGACATCGGATCCCCCTGTCTTATTCCTTTTTGCGTCTGGAAATAATGACCTATATCGTCATTAACCTTGATTCCTATGTTGCCTTTCTGTACAAAGGATTTGACATGCTTCCTCCAGGTCCCACCAAAACCTTTCATACGCAAGGCTTGCTGTAAAAATGGTCACTTGACTTTATAATATGCCTTCTCGAAATCCACTTTGAAACCACAACATCAAGTTTCTTTGAATGGATTTCATGCAAGGTTTCATGTAGAACGACCACTCCGTCGAGGATGTGTTGCCCATGCATGAAAGCCATTTTGAGTCGGATGAACCACAAAATGAACAATTTGTATTAGGCGATTCGTTCCAAGTTTTGTAAATATTTAAAGCTAACATTAGGCACACATCGGTCTGAACTGCTCAATGCAAATTAACCGCCTCTTCCTTCTTTGGTAACAATGTGATAGTCCCAAAGTTTAGTTTCAATAATTGTAAATGGCCATTAAACAGATCATGGAACATTGGCATCAAGTCACCTTTAATATTATCCCAACACCTCTTATAGAATTCTATTGGGAAACCATCCGGACCAGGTGCTTTGTTATTCTTCATTTGTGAAATTGCCTCAAACACTTCCTTTTCTATAAATGGAGCAGTGAATACCTCATTCTCATCATCTCCCAGTTGTGCTATGTCCTCAGCCATAGCCTTGTTGAGTGAGACATAGTTCTCTACTAGGGCCCCAAACAGCTTCTATAAAAGCTGGAAATATACATCTTTAGGTTCTCATGCCCTACAATTGTACCCTCATCATGTTTAAGTTTGATGATCTTCTTTTCCCTATGTTTCCCATTGGCAATCATATGGAAAATTGTGTATTATTATCCCCTTGAACTACTTGACCCACTTTAGCTCTAAGGGCCCATTTGATTTCTTCTTCACTAATAAGCTTCGCCAAACTAACATCAACCACTCGTTTAGTTACCTGTTCATTTATGTTAAGCGAATTAGTCTGGGCTTTTAAATTGAGATCATTAATGATATTAAGCAACCTCTCTCTTTACTGCCTATATATACCAATATCATTCTTAGCCCAACCCCTCAAGAACTGTCAGAGATAGCTGATCTTAAACTGCCATCTGTCAACATTTGAATCTCCCCTCTGCTCTGAGAACCATTTCTTGGCTATCAAATGTAGGATGTGCTCTCTCCAAACCATGAAGTTTCAAAAGAGAAGATATCTTTTTTGCCGCAGTGACAGTGGGAGGATCATGATGCGGGGGACGGTATCGCCTCGGTGAAGGGTCACACGGCGTTTTCTGACCACCAAACCTACCGGACCAGCACCACTGCCAAGTCCTCCACGATGGGCTCACATCCCACCACGGGGAGGAATGTATTTCTGCGGCCCTGCCGGTCCCTCGACGAAGCTGCCCGGTGGGCCATGAAACCCGCGGCCGCCGTGATTGCCACCGCCGTAGCCACGTCCACCGCCCGAAGAAGAAGACCCCTAGTAGCGGTTATCTCCATAAGCTCCATATCCATCATTACCCCACTAGTGTCCATACTCGGTGTTCCAATTTGACCAACCGGCGACGCAGCTGTAACTGCCTTTGCCAGAAGTCCCACAGCCATCAGGTTTTGCTGCGGTGGAGGCGGGCCATTCGCGCGTCCAACAGCCATCAGCGTTGCAACGTATGATCGATGATTTCCTGCCGCCATTGACATCCAGAGCCTCGATGCCTTTCCTTTCCCAGCCGATCAAAAACCAAGGCTCGCATGAAGCGGTCTAACCCTAGCAGTCGCCATGCTTGGTCTGGCCGTACACCCCCCCCTTTGCGATCCGTGGGCTTAGCACAGATCGAGCCCGCTACCTGATCCGAAGCATACTCAGTGCCATCAGGAATCGCCCCCTGAGATGCATATTCTCAGAGTTCGATTCGATCTGGGCCGCATGCCCAAGGCCCAAAGCCTGCTTCTCTGCACTTATGCAGGAACACATAGCAATGTTGGGTGCAAAATGCCCAGCAGTGGCGGGCAAGCCTCTCAGGGGTGCCCGCCACTGACCTCCCTCCATTGATCATATACTTACTTGTGGCGGGCGCAGCTCACACCCGTCACTATTCTTTCTTACCTGTGGCGGCTTCACCTTGCGCCGCCACAATTGTATTATGCCGGCCAAAAATAAAAAAAGCTGCCATGGCAGCATTTTTATGTGTCGTTGCAACTTTTTACAGTTTAGAAATAATGTTAGTACCCTAAAGACATAAATAGCACACTTCGAATACAGTTCACCAACTCTCTACTGTTATCTACACACTACATTACAATAAGTGCATACAACATATGTATGTTCAATAAAGTGCTAACTAGTACCATAAAGCAGTGCTTATATATATGACATCTGGATCACCATCGGACTATACATATTATGGTGATTGCGGGACATCATACCAAAGATAGATTTTGCTCTTGCGGCTCCTCAAATTCATGAAGAAATTGTAAGAACGCCTCCCAGCTTGCATCCTTAACTCTGTGGCAATTTGAACCAAATTTGCACCATGGAAATAGGTTCTCCCTCCCTCGTTGGTGACAATGAGGGTCAAGGGTATGCCATTTTTAACAGTATCATGTCAAACTGAACTGTGCCGTCCACGTCGATGGCAAGTTGGCCACACGCATGAACTCGGCCCTTCGCCAACAAGGGAAATGTTGAGCATGATAAAAAGAAAAAATATATTAGACAATTGTGGGGCAACATTACAAAGCCATAAGTTAGAACACAAAATTGAATGTAACATATTGCCCACTCAATAAATTGCCCTGAAGATCTACACAGATTTCATTACAAGTGAGCTCAACCTGTTTACATGCACTTAGCTTTGTGTCGCCATACTAGGGGCATGCTTCATTTATTGCCTAAATTTTTTAGTTAATTTTCTATCATATACTTATTGGTCAAATAAGTAAAAGAAACATACTCAATTATGTATCCTAAATATATGATAAACTACATAATCTTTTTTTCTTTTGACTCATGATTTTCTAGAAATGTTATCGTCCATGCAAAATTTTTAATCGCAATGAACTTATTTTGTTTGCTATAAATATAGCAACTATAATTGTCTCACTATAAATAGAGGCAACTAATAGCACATAGTGAGAGCACTAGATTTTTTTTTCACAGATTTCATTGCAAGTGAGGTTAACCTTCTTACATGCACCTAGCGTTGTGTCGCCAAAGCAGGGCATGCTTCGTTCATTGCCTACCATTTTTAATTAATTTATGTATCATATATTTATTTTTCAAAGAAGTAAAAAACATATTCAATTATGTATCCTAAATATATTGTAAATCACATAATCTATTTGCGTTTGACTCATGATTTGCTACAAATATTATTGTCCATGCAAACTTTTTAGCCGCAACGAACTCCACTTGTCTCATTATAAATAGAGTCAACTAATAGTGCATAGTGAGAGCAGTATCTATCAAGAAACAATCAGGAGTACTTCAAGGTAACATATTTATTTTATATTTTGTATGTACTTCAAGGTAATTGTATTATATATTTAATTAAGGTGTAACTTACTACATACACTTATTATGTATAGAATGTCACTAGTAGAAAACAGGGCTTTGGTCCAGGCCGGGTAAGCCCATTAATCTCGTTTCACTCACGAATCGGGACCCATGGGGGCATCGGTCCTGGTTCGTGAGGCCAGGGGCCGGCCAGGCCTCATTGGCCATTGGTCCCGGTTCGTCTGGCCCCTTTGGTCCTGGCCCACAACCAGTCCTTTACTCCCGGTTCCAGCCACGAACCGGGACCAATGAGATGCCTATATATATACCCCCTTCCCTGCGAGCAGAGCAATGGAGTCCTCTATTTTTTTGGCTGGCCGTGGGAGAGCTTTGTGGTGCTCTAGCTCACCTCCTATGCACATGAGGTGTTCGATGAAATGCCCAAGCCACACTTATGCTTTCTCCTCTTGAAACTTCTTGTCCAAGCTCCATTTTCCTTAAGATTTGTCTAGGTTTGGCGGTCCGTCCTGTCCCGTCCGGGCCGATCTCGTCGCCGGCACCACCGTGGTGACCCTCTTGATCTTATCTTCTTTCTAAAAGAAAAAAGTTCTTACTTGTATGATTTAGAAAGATAATTGTGTAATTTTCTTATTTTTATTATTGTATGTTATTATATAGTGCGATGGTTTTGGTATCCGCCTCCGTCGGCCCTCGTCCTGTCTATGATTCGAATGTGGTATATATTATCTTTTATAATTATTTGTTTTATTTAGTGTTTATGACAATTATGCCGACCAACATGACATAGATTTTTTTATCTAGGAAGTATGTGAACTGAAAATTCCAACCGACTCTATTGTCGAGAGGTTAAATTTAGTTAAAGAAGAAAACAATTACTTGAAGGAAAAATTGGAAAAAAATTGAGGAGGAGAAGACGATATTGGAGTTGCATGTTGCGGATGTCGTCGATGATCACAAGATCAAGATGGATGCAATGCGCTTGAAGATTAGAAAGATTAGAAAACATGCCATTCATACTGAGGCTTGGTATCATTATGCCGTTGGATCAATTGTTACCTTAATTGCGTTTATGATCACATTTGTTGTTGCACTTAAATGTTTTAGATAATTTCAACATATGGTTTAATTAGATGCTCTGGAGAGCTATATGTTGTTCAAAGAGAACTATGTATGTATTTTGGTTTTAATGTGATGATGAACTTCTATTAATTTGGTCACTTCTGTATTCATGATGTTTTGTAATGGTTTTTGACACACTTAATTATATATAATGCACTTCTGTATTCTTGGGTACGCAGATGAACCATTCGTCCTAGCCAATGATTTGGCGCAGGTTTTCTATGTGAAGGACATGTCTACCAAATCGAGAAAAAAAGATAAGGAAGCGAATACATCATACGATAAGCCAAAGCGCCACATAGTTCTTTCAGGAAAAAGAGACATCGTGGGATTGGAGGGCAAGATAGACATGTTTGAAGATTATGAAAAGTTCCATGAAATTCCTCCCTTCAAAGTCAAGGCTGATCCAAGCACCCTGTTAAACGGCGCAATAAGCAAATGACACAAGCAAAGAAAAAGTGAAGACTTTCTCTCCACAACTATTATGATGATGCCTTTGATCTAAAATATCACTGCAGTTACATGTGAAGAAATGAAATGCCTTTTGTAACAGATAAGTTTCCATCCGAAACCCTGATACTTCGAAAGAGATTGTCTGTTTTGTACATGAATGCATCCAGTTTTTGCCGTAACCCTCTCAACTTTTTATAACATGCTATGTGGTTGAAATGATAATACCATGGCAACTTTCAACCTTTTCAGAGTTCATTTGTAGTGCTTTTCAATTTCAGGGTCATTTAGCTTAAAAAATCAGTAAAAGCATGAAAAATACCAGATAAAGTCATAAAGGGTTGAAAATTGATGATGTGGCTTTAAATGGTTCATTTTGAACACACAAAAAGTCTGGAGTTCAAATAAGTTCAAAAAAATTGAAATACCTTGTAACAGACGAGTTTTCGTATGAAACCCTGATACTTCAAAAGAGATTCTCCATTTTGTACACGAAGTGCATCCAGTTTTTGCCGTAACCCTCTCAACTTTTTATAACATGCTATGTGGGTAAAAATGATGATACAATGCCAACTTTCAACCTTTTCAGAGTTTATTTGTAGTGCTTTTCAATTTCAGGGTCATTTAGCCAAAAAAACAGTAAATGCATGAAAAATACCAATTGAAGTCAGGAAGGGTTGAAAATTGGTGATGTGGCTTTGAATGGTGCATTTTGAACACACAAAAGTCTGGAGTTCGAATAAGTTCAAAAAAATGAAATACCTTTGTAACAGATGAGTTTTCGTCCGAAACCCTGATACTTCGAAAGAGATTGTCCATTTTGTACACGAAGTGCATCCAGTTTTTGCCGTAACCCTCTCAACTTTTTCGCACATGCTATGTGGTTGAAATAATGATACAATGTCAACTTTCAACCTTTTCAGAGTTCATTTGTAGTGCTTTTCAATTTCAGGGTCATTTAGCTAAAAAAAATTAATAAATGCATGGAAAAAAACCAAATGAAGTCAGAAAGGATTGAAAATTAATGATGTGGCTTTGAATGATTCATTTTGAACACACAATAAGTCTAGAGTTAAAATAAGTTGAATAAAATAAAATACCTTTGTAACAGATGAGTTTTCATATGAAACCCTGATACTTCAAAAGAGATTCTCCATTTTGTACACGAAGTGCATCCAGTTTTTGTCGTAACCCTCTCAACTTTTTAGAACATGCTATATGGGTGAAATGATGATACCATGCCAACTTTCAACCTCTTCAGAGTTCATTTGAAGTGCTTTTCAATTTCAGGGTCATTTAGCTCAAAAAATGAACTAATAGCAAAAAGAATGAACTAGAAAACTTTATGGAACTCTAATAGCAAAAAGAATGAACTAGAAAACTTTAATGAAACTCTAATAGCAAAAAGAATGAACTAGAAAACTTTAATGAAACTCTAATAGCAAAAGGAATCAACTAAAAAGATTTTATAAACCTCTACTATTTTTTAAACTAAAATTATATAAAATTTATGCAACTAAAATTATCAAAGTATTTTTTGTTCAAAACATTAATAGCAAAAAGAATTTTCATAAAGAATTTTTTTAGAAACTTTAATAGCAAACTAAAATAACAAAATCTGTTTTTGATTAAAACAGACATTTAAAATAACCTAAAAATTACTAAATTTAATATGATGATAAAACACAGTAATATTAAATAGCAAGAAAAAGAATCACTCAAAAATCTATTTTTCTAATAAAGTTATTCACAAACTAGTGATTCACACAAATTTAAAAGAATTCAAATTTAAACTATTCAACTTTGAAAACTAATGGCACTAACAGAAAGTTTATAATTTTGTGACCTAAAAGCAAAAAGAATCACTGAAAAACTGTAAGTATTTTGCTGTAAGTAGAAACAAAAAATAAAGCGAAAAAGAAAACAAAAAAAATACCGCCTACTGGGCCACCATGGCGTGAATACGGCTAGAATCCCAGAGAGTTGGGCCAGGATTCAGGCCCACAGCAGGCCCGGTAGGCCCATAGGCATAGAAGTGTGAGATTAGGCCTGTAGGACTGCAGTTCAGAGGAGTTTGAGAGAGATGGCGCAACCGCGCTTATAAACAAGTGCCGAAGCCTCTCAGCTAGCGAGGTGGGACTAAGCATCCAACCGCACCGCAACTGTGCCAGGCGCACACCATTGGTCCCGGTTGGTGCCATGAACCTGGACCAATGCACCCCTTTGGTCCCGGTTCGTGGCACCAACCGGGACCAATGCCCATCTTTGGTCCCGGTTCATGCCACGAACCGAGACGAAAGGTCTCTGCTTCCCGCCCTTTGGGCTGCTGAAAAGAGACCTTTGGTCCCGGTTGGTGGCACGAACCGGGACTAAAGGGGGGCATTGGTCCCGGTTCCTGCCTCAAACCGGGACTAATGCTTTATGTATATAGGAAAACACTTGTGAAAATTTTCATTTTCATCTCGCAGTTCCCCCCGACGACGCTGACCTCCTCGACGCCGCCAGGCTACCCCAACGCCGTCGCCGTCGCCTGTGCCCCTGCCCCACCCCCGAGCCCACGCCGACGCCATCCGCCGCCCACGCCGTCGCCGTCCGCCGCCCTCAAGCATGCCCGGCCGTGCCCCTGCGCCCCGACCAGCCCCCATCGTCGCCGTCATCGTCGGCACGCGCGCGCGCCGCCCCCACCGTTGCCCTCGCCAACCGACGTCGTTGCCGGCTCCCTCGCGCGCCGCCCCTGCCGCCCCCCTCGCCAGCCGACGCCGTTCGCCGCCCCCGAGCGCGCCCGGCCACGCCCCTGCCCCGGCCCGCCCCCATCGTCGCCCTCGCCGGCTGCCCCCGCTGTGAGCCGCCGCCACCCCCCTCTGTTCGTATCATTTTTTTGTTCATTTTTTATATGATGATTTTTTTGTTCATATATATATGTATGTATGTGGCTATATGTATGTATGGATGTTCTATATGTATTAAATTTTTTTAGAGCATTTTTTCATGTATATATGTATGTGGCTATGTATGTATAGATGGATAGCATTTTTTCCATGTATGTATGTCGTTGTCGTTATACCCCCTCCCCGATAACTTCGACATGCGGGGGGGGGGGGGGGGGGGAGGGGATACTTCGACATGAGGGGGGTGATACGTCTCCAACGTATCTATAATTTTTTATTGTTCCATGCTATTATATTACCTGTTTTGGATGTTTATGGGCTTTATTATACACTTTTATATTATTTTTGGGACTAACTTATTAACCCAGAGCCCAGTGCCAGTTTCTGTTTTTCTCCTTGTTTCAGTGTTTCGAAGAAAAGGAGTATCAAACGGAGTCCAAACGGAATTAAACCTTCGGGAGAGTTATTTTTGGAACGGAAGCAATCCAGAAGACTTGCAGTGTACGTAAGGGAAGCAACAAGGAAGGCACGAGGCAGGGGGGCGCGCCCACCCCCCTGGGCGCGCCCTCCACCCTCGTGGGCCTCTCGTGGCTCCCCTGACCGACTTCGTTCGCCTATATATATCCATATACCCTAAAAACTTCGGGGAGCAGAATAGATCGGGAGTTCCGCCGCCGGAAGCCTCTGTAGCCAGCAAAAACCAATCGGGACCCTGTTCCGGCACCCTGCCGGAGGGGGGATCCCTCACCGGTGGCCATCTTCATCATCCCGGCGCTCTCCATGACGAGGAGGGAGTAGTTCACCCTCGGGGCTGAGGGTATGTACCAGTAGCTATGTGTTTGATCTCTCTCTCTCTCTCTCTCTCTCGTGTTCTTAAGGTGATACGATCTTGATGTATCGCGAGCTTTGATATTAAAGTTGGATCTTATGATGTTTCTCCCCCTCCACTCTCTTGTAATGGATTGAGTTTTCCCTTTGAAGTTATCTTATCGGATTGAGTCTTTAAGGATTTGAGAACACTTGATGTATGTCTTGCCGTGCTTATCTGTGGTGACAATGGGATATCACGTGATCCACTTGATGTATGTTTTGGTGATCAACTTGCGGGTTCCGCCCATGAACCTATGCATAGGGGTTGGCACACGTTTTCGTCTTGACTCTCCGGTAGAAACTTTGGGGCACTCTTTGAAGTACTTTGTGTTGGTTTGAATAGATGAATCTGAGATTGTGTGATGCATATCGTATAATCATACCCACGGATACTTGAGGTGACATTGGAGACTCTAGGTGACATTAGGGTTTTGGTTGATTTGTGTCTTAAGGTGTTATTCTAGTACGAACTCTATGATAGATCGAACGGAAAGAATAGCTTCATGTTGTTTTACTACGGACTCTTGAATAGATCGATCAGAAAGGATAACTTTGAGGTGGTTTCATACCCTACCATAATCTCTTCGTTTGTTCTCCGCTATTAGTGACTTTGGAGTGACTCTTTGTTGCATGTTGAGGGATAGTTATATGATCCGATTATGTTATTATTGTTGAGAGAACTTGGACTAGTGAAAGTATGAACCCTAGGCCTTGTTTCAACGCATTGCAATACCGTTTATGCTCACTTTTATCGCTTGCTACCTTGCTATTTTTATATTTTCAGATTACAAAAACCTATATCTACCATCCATATTGCACTTGTATCACCATCTCTTCGCCGAACTAGTGCACCTATACAATTTACCATTGTATTGGGTGTGTTGGGGACACAAGAGACTCTCTGTTGTTTGGTTGCAGGGTTGTTTGAGAGAGACCATCTTCATCCTATGCCTCCCACGGATTGATAAATATTAGGTCATCCACTTGAGGGAAATTTGCTACTGTCCTACAAACCTCTGCACTTGGAGGCCCAACAACGTCTACAAGAAGAAGGTTGTGTAGTAGACATCAAGCTCTTTTCTGGCGCCGTTGCCGGGGAGGTGAGTGCTTGAAGGTATATCTTTAGATCTTGCAATCGAATCTTTTAGTTTCTTGTTTTATCACTAGTTTAGTCTATAAAAGAAAACTAAAAAATGGAATTAAGGGTGCCTCATATGCTTCATCTTTTTAATGTCTTTCGTGAAAATGATGGGAAGGAAAATTGTGCCCAAGTACTAGAAGAAGAATGCATTAGAATGTTTGGCACTAAATCTTTGAATGATGAGCATGATTGCAATGTTGTTAGTATGAATTCTTTGAATACCCATGATGCTAATGATATGCAAAGCCACAAGCTTGGGGATGCTATGTTTGATGAAGATGATATGTTTAGTCCCCCAAGTTTTGATGAGCAAATTTATTATGATGAAAGCATGCCTCCTATTTTAGATGATTATTGTGATGACACATATGCTATAAAGAATAAAGATAACCATGAAACTTGTCATCATGATTTTAATTTTCAATTGGATTATGCCTCACATGATAGTTATTTTTTTGAGTTTGCTCCCACTATTCAGAATGAGAAGAATTTTGCTTATGTGGAGAGTAATAAAATTTCTATGCTTTTAGATCATGAAAAGAATGCTTTAGGTGCTGGTTATATTGTTGAATTCATTCATGATGCTACTGAAAATTATTATGAGGGAGGAATATATGCTTGTAGGAATTGCAATAATATCAAGTTTCCTCTCTATGTGCTTAAAGTTTTAAAGTTATGCTTGTTTTGCCTTCCTATGCTAGTTGATTACTGTTCCCATAAGTTGTTTGCTCACAAAATACCTATGCATAGGAGTGGGTTAGACTTAAATGTGCTAGTCATATTCTTCATGATGCTCTCTTTATGTTTCAATTCTTATCTTTTATGTGAGCATCATTGAAATCATCATGCCTAGCTAGGGGCGTTAAACGTTAGCGCTTGTTGGGAGGCAACCCAACTTTATTTTAGTTTCTTGCTTTTTGGTTCTGTTTAGTAATAAATAAGTCATCTAGCCTCTGGTTAGATGTGTTTTCATGTTTTAATTAGTGTTTGTGCCAAGTAGAACCTTTGGGAAGACTTGGGTGAAGTCTTTATGATCATGCTGTAAAAAACAGAAACTTTAGCGCTCACGAGATTAGCTAAAACTTTTTACTGGAGAGTCCTATTTAGTTGATTCTTTTTGCAGATGCTTACTAGACAAATTCCTCAAGTCCAACAATTTATTTCAGAATTTTTGGAGTTACATAAGTATTCTAATGATACAGATTACTACAGACTGTTCTGTTTTTGACAGATTCTGTTTTCTATGTGTTGTTTGCTTATTTTGATGAATCTATGAGTAGTATCGGAGGGTATGAACCATAGAGAAGTTGAAATACAGTAGATATTAGACCAATATGAATTTAGAATGAGTTCACAACAGTACCTAAGTGGTTATTTATTATCTTATACTAACGGAGCTTACGAGTTTTCTGTTGAGTTTTGTGTTGTGAAGTTTTCAAGTTTTGGGTAAAGATTCGATGGACTATGGAATAAAGAGTGGAAAGAGACTAAGCTTGGGAATGCCCAAGGCACCCCAAGGTAGTATTCAAGGATAACCAAGAGCCTAAGCTTGGGGATGCCCCGGAAGGCATCCCCTCTTTTGTCCTCATCCATCGGTAACTTTACTTGGAGCTATATTTTTATTCACCACATGATATGTGTTTTGCTTGGAGCGTCATTTTACTTTCTTTATCTTTGCTTGCTGTTTGAATAAAATACCAAGATCTGAAATTCTTAAATGTTAGAGATTCTTCACATAGTTGCACAATTATTCGACTACTCATTGATCTTCACTTATATCTTTTGGAGTAGTTTGTCATTTGCTCTAGTGCTTCACTTATATCCTTTTAGAGCATGGCGGTGGTTTTATTTTGAAGAAATAGATGAACTCTCATGCTTCACTTACATTAGTTTGAGAGTCTTAAACAGCATGGTAATTTGCTTTGGTTATGAATTTAGTCCTAATACGATGGGCATCCAAGAGGGATATAATAAAAACTATCATATAAAGTGCATTGAATACTATGAGAAGTTTGATTCTTTATGATTGTTTTGAGATATGAAGATGGTGATATTAGAGTCATGCTAGTGGAGTAGTTGTGAATTTGAGAGATACTTGTGTTAACGTTTGTGATTCCCGTAGCATGCACGTATGGTGAACCGTTATGTGATGAAGTCGGAGCATGATTTATTTATTGACTGTCCTCCTTATGAGTGGCGGTCGGGGACGAGCGATGGTCTTTTCCTACCAATCTATCCCCCTAGGAGCATGCGCGTAGTACTTCCTTTTGATAACTAATAGATTTTTGCAATAAGTATGTGAGTTCTTTATGACTAATGTTGAGTCCATGGATTATATGCACTCTCACCCTTCCACCATTGCTAGCACCTCAAAACAGCCACCATACCTACCTATCATGGCATTTCCATAGCCATTCCGAGATATATTGCCATGCAACTTTTCACCGTTCCGTTTATTATGACACGCTCCATCATTGTCATATTGCTTTGCATGATCATGTAGTTGACATCGTATTTGTGGCAAAGCCACCGTTCATAATTCTTTCATACATGTCACTCATGAGTCATTGCACATCCCGGTACACCGCCGGAGGCATTCATATAGAGTCATATTTTGTTCTAAGTATCGAGTTGTAATTCTTGAGTTGTAAGTAAATAAAAGTGTGATGATCATCATTATTAGAGCATTGTCCTAGTGAGGAAAGGATGATGGAGACTATGATTCCCCCACAAGTCGGGATGAGACTTCGGACTAAAAAAAAGAGGCCATAAAAAAAGAGAAAAGGCCCAAATAAAAAATGAGAGAAAAATAGAGAAGGAACAATGCTACTATCCTTTTACCACACTTGTGCTTCAAAATAGCACCATGATCTTCATGATAGAGAGTCTCCTATGTTGTCACTTTCATATACTAGTGGGAATTTTTCATTATAGAACTTGGCTTGTATATTCCAATGATGGGCTTCCTCAAAATGCCCTAGGTCTTCGTGAGCAAGCGAGTTGGATGCACACCCACTTAGTTTCTTTTATTGAGCTTTCATATACTTATAGCTCTAGTGCATCCGTTGCACGGCAATCCCTACTCACTCACATTGATATCTATTGATGGGCATCTCCATAGCCCGTTGATACGCCTAGTTGATGTGAGACTATCTTCTCCTTTTTTGTCTTCTCCACAACCACCATTCTATTCCACATATAGTGCTATATCCATGGCTCACGCTCATGTATTGTGTGAAGATTGAAAAAGTTTGAGAACACCAAAAGTATGAAACAATTGCTTGGCTTGTCATCGGGGTTGTGCATGATTTAAATACTTTGTCTGGTGAAGATAGAGCATAGCCACACTATATGATTTTGTAGGGATAACTTTCTTTGACCATGTTATTTTGAGAAGACATAATTGCTTAGTTAGTATGCTTGAAGTATTATTATTTTTATGTTAATATTAAACTTTTGTCTTGAATCTTTTGGATCTGAATATTCATACCACAATTAAGAGAATTACATTGAAAATTATGCTAAGTAGCATTCCACATCAAAAATTCTGTTTTTATCATTTACCTACTCGAGGACGAGCAGGATTAAGCTTGGGGATGCTGATACGTCTCCAACGTATCTATAATTTTTGATTGTTCCATGCTATTATATTATCTGTTTTGGATTTTTATGGGTTTTATTATACACTTTTATATTATTTTTGGGACTAAATTATTAACCCAGAGCCCAGTGCCAGTTTCTGTTTTTCTCCTTCTTTCAGTGTTTCGCAGAAAAGGAATATCAAACGGAGTCCAAACGGAATGAAACCTTCGGGAGAGTTATTTTTGGAACGGAAGCAATCCAGAAGACTTGCAGTGTACGTAAGGGAAGCAACAAGGAAGGCACGAGGCAGGGGGGCGCGCCCACCCCCCTGGGCGCGCCCTCCACCCTCGTGGGCCTCTCGTGGCTCCCCTGACTGACTTCGTTCGCCTATATATATCCATATACCCTAAAAACTTCGGGGAGCAGAATAGATCGGGAGTTCCGCCGCCGGAAGCCTCTGTAGCCAGCAAAAACCAATCGGGACCCTGTTCCGGCACCCTGCCGGAGGGGGGATCCCTCACCGGTGGCCATCTTCATCATCCCGGCGCTCTCCATGATGAGGAGGGAGTAGTTCACCCTCGGGGCTGAGGGTATGTACCAGTAGCTATGTGTTTGATCTCTCTCTCTCTCTCGTGTTCTTGAGGTGATACGATCTTGATGTATCGCGAGCTTTTCTATTATAGTTGGATCTTATGATGTTTCTCCCCCTCTACTCTCTTGTAATGGATTGAGTTTTCCCTTCGAAGTTATCTTATCGGATTGAGTCATTAAGGATTTGAGAACACTTGATGTATGTCTAGCCGTGCTTATCTATGGTGACAATGGGATATCACGTGATCCACTTGATGTATGTTTTGGTGATCAACTTGCGGGTTCCGCCCATGAACCTATGCATAGGGGTTGGCACATGTTTTCGTCTTGACTCTCCGGTAGAAACTTTGGGGCACTCTTTGAAGTACTTTGTGTTGGTTTGAATAGATGAATCTGAGATTGTGTGATGCATATCATATAATCATACCCACGGATACTTGAGGTGACACTGGAGTATCTAGGTGACATTAGGGTTTTGGTTGATTTGTGTCTTAAGGTGTTATTCTATTACGAACTCTATGATAGATCGAACGGAAAGAATAGCTTCATGTCATTTTACTACGGACTCTTGAATAGATCTATCAGAAATGATAACTTTGAGGTGGTTTTGTACCCTACCATAATCTCTTCGTTTGTTCTCCGCTATTAGTGACTTTGGAGTGACTCTTTGTTGCATGTTGAGGGATAGTTATATGATCCAATTATGTTATTATTGTTGAGAGAACTTGCACTAGTGAAAGTATGAACCCTAGGCCTTGTTTCAACGCATTGCAATACCGTTTATGCTCACATTTATAGCTTGCTACCTTGCTGTTTTTATATTTTCAGATTACAAAAACCTATATCTACCATCCATATTGCACTTGTATCACCATCTCTTCGCCGAACTAGTGCACCTATACAATTTACCATTGTATTGGGTGTGTTGGGGACACAAGTGTAACACCCCGGATGTAACTTTCCATATTTGTAACTCCAACTCTTGCCATTTTCGGCTATGTGTTATGATATTCCCTCCGTGGTCGGGTTTTGTCTTTCGTTTTGCATTTTGTTCATGTCATGCATCTCATACCATGTCATCATGTGCATTGCATTTGCATACGTGTTCGTCTCATGCATCCGAGCTTTTTCACCATTGTCCGTTTTGCAATCCGGCGCTCCTATCTCCTCCGGCGCACCCCTCTTGTTTTCTTTCGTGAGCGGGTGTCAAACGTTGTCGGAATGGACCGAGGCTTGTCAAGTGGCCTTGGTATACCACCGGTCAAGTTTCGTTCCATTTGGAGGTCGCTTGGTACTCCAACGGTTAACCGGGCATCCGCAAAGTCCTTTTGTGTGTTGCAGCAAAACCCCCTCTCTAAACAGCCCAAAACCCACCGAACTCTTTCCCATGCTCTAGGTCGTTCGATCACGATCGTGTGGGCGAAAACCGCACCTCATTTGGACTCTCCTAGCTCCCTCTACCTATAAATTTGCATCTCTCCCGATTTACATTCGCAGTCCAACCCTAGTCCCCTTCCCCTCTCCACGGGCGGACGTGTCCATACCGCCACCGGACGAAATTGCGCCGCCGCCCCGACGAATCAGCCGCCGCCACGTCGCCTCCGCGCCTCACACCTCGCGCCCCGCCGCCGCGGCCCGCCAGGCCCACCGCGGGCCCGCGCGAGCCCGCAGCCGCCGCCGCCTGCCGGCGCGCGCCCGAGGCCGCCGTCCTTCCCCGCGTCCGCCGGCCGGCCCCGCCGCCATCTCCGCCGCCCCGGCCACCCGTCTATGGCGCGAGCCTGCGGCGCCCCGGCTCGCCGCGCGCCTGCGGCGCCCCGGCTCGCCGCGCGCCCGAGCGCCTCCTCTCCTCTCCCGACGCCGGCCACCGTCGCCCCTTCCTCTCCCGTCGCCGGTGAGCTCGAGCAGCCGTGCCGAAGGTCGTCCCGATCCAGATCTCAGTCAAGGTTGACTTTCCCGAGACCCCCGAAAATTTCCTAAGTCATTTATTTTTATCGCGTGTGCCCATGTTCATAGCATCATAACTCTCTGCATATAGCTCCGTTTCACGCGTGTAATATATCGAAATGTTCGCCTCATGATGCTCTACATTTTGTTCCATTGCACCATGTTCATTAGAGGCCATATTGATGCCCAAATCTCTGATGCAAGAGTGCTAGTTGCTGTTATCTGCTGTTACTTATCAGAACTTGGAGATTTGTTATTTTTGTATCTTTTAATCTGTGCATCTTATGGGGATGAGCTCTACATGTGTTTTGTTGTATGCCATGCCAAGTTTCCAAGGGTAGATGCCATGTATTTTTGTGATCTCTGTGGTGACTAGCACAAGCATGCAAACTAGGCTCCGTAATGTTTCTGATTTCAGGGACGGTAATTTCTCTAAGTCCTTGTCTGCTGTTATTTTGTTGCCATGTAAACTTGATTCTCCAAAGAGATCCATGCATATTTTGGAGATGTTCCATAAGGACGTTTTGTAGATATTGTTATAATTGATCCATTCCTGCCCTTGTTTGCAATTATGGAGTGCCATAGCATGACTCCATCGTGCTCTACTTTTGCTATAAAATATTTCCGGCAGATTGTTTACGTGTTATTCAATTTTGCCAAGCTTGTTGTAGTTGTTTTATACATGCTATGCTTTTATTCTTGCCATGGATAGCTTCACAAACATGCCATCCTGCTGTAGGTATGCTTTTTTTGTCATGCATTGCTTTGTGGTGAGTGCATCAAGCTCACAAAGATGCCTTCATATTATTGTTTCTGCCATGCTCTGTTTTCTGCTAAGTCTGAAACCTGTTAACGAAACTTGCTATGTTTACAAGGTTGCCATCATATCTTCTGGTCCTATTTGGCCTATGGTCAGCAAGGGACTTTTGTCATATGCATTTAGTAGAATACTGTCATGCCTTGTTTTGTCATGTTAAGTTCCTGTAGGATGTTGATTTCGTGCTCTGAATATTGCTACCTGATGCTGTTTTCATCTTTTGTCAAGCATCTCCTGTAGATTACTGTCATATGCCTTGTTGCTACGTGGGAGCGCTGTAGCATTGTTACTTGTTGCATTTTAAGTGCTATCATGCTGTTAAACGCAGATTCGTGTCATTCTTGTTTTGCTTGCCATTTGCAAACCGTGCATCCGTTTCCGGTGATCTTTATATCGATTTTGACCGAAATCATCTTGTTGAGGATATGGACCTTAGAGTCACCCGCCAGGAGGGGCCGGGTTACTCATATGGTCATTGCCAGAAGCCCGGTGCCAAGCTTGAAGACGGTGGGCCAAGGATGGGCTTAAGACCCGGATATGGCTTAAGGCCCGTAGTCACAATCATCATTATGGTAGAACTTGTAGTGCAAGGCAAGAATAGTTGAGAGTCCGAGCCAGACACTCTTATGAGCCGGCCGGGACTCTGAGAGCCGCTGGGCGTCAGCCTCTCTATATAAAGGGACGACCCGGTGGCGGTTCAGGACAAGTAAGATCTGATCGAGAGCCAGGCATAGCAGTTAAGCTCCCTGGTCATCGAAACCCTAATCAATACCACCTCAAACTGGACGTAGGCTTTTACCTTCACCGTAAGGGGCCGAACCAGTATAAACCCTCGTGTTCCTTGTCCCACTCAACCCCTTCAAGCTTCCTAGCTGCGATGGCTCCGCGACTAAGTCCTAGCTCGAGGACATCTGCCGTGGCAATTCCACGACACATCTCATCTTTCCAGTGGCATGCTTGGTTTGCCAAGTTACTGCCTTGTTCATCATTTTCCTCCCGGAGCACGCATATGCATCGCATATCATATCTCGCATATCATACATGTTTTGCATCATGTTGCTTGTGCATTTCCCGTGATTGATTGTGGTTCCATTTGCTTGTGTTCTTGTCTTGGGTAGAGCCGGGAGACGAGTTCGTGAACGATGAAGCTGTTGAGTACGCTTACGAGGATCAAGCTTTCGACAACTCGGAGAACCTTGCAGGCAAGATGACCACCCCTCGAAATCACTTCTACCTTTGCTTTGCTAGTTGTTCGCTCTTTTGCTATGCTGCGCTACCTACCACTTGCTATATCATGCCTCCCATATTGCCATGTCAGCCTCTAACCATCATTTCCTAGCAAACCGTTGTTTGGCTAAGTTACCGCTTTGCTCAGCCCTTCTTATAGCGTTGCTAGTTGCAGGTGAAGTTGAAGTTTGTTCCATGTTGGAACATGGATATGTTGGGATATCACAATATCTCTTATTTAATTAATGCATCTATATATTTGGTAAAGGGTGGAAGGCTCGGCCTTAGGCCTGGTGTTTTGTTCCACTCTTGCCGCCCTAGTTTCTGTCATACCGGTATTATGTTCCTTGAGTTTGCGTTCCTTACGCGGTTGGGTGATTTATGGGACCCCCTTGACAGTTCGCCTTGAATAGAACTCCTCCAGCAAGGCCCAACCTTGGTTTTACCATTTGCGACCTAAGCCTTTTTCCCCCGGGTTTTCGCGAGCCCGAGGGTCATCTTATTTTGACCCCCGGGCCAGTGTTCCTCGGAGTGCTGGTCCAAACTAGAGCACCGTGCGGGACCGTCCCTTGGCAACTTGGGTTATGTTGGTACCTGTACGCTTCGCTTATCCGGTGTGCCCTGAGAACAAGATATGTGCAGCTCCTATCGGGATTTGTCGGCACATTTGGGCGGCTTTGCTGGTCTTGTTTTACCATTGTCGAAATGTCTTGTAAACCGGGATTCCGAGACTGATTGGGTCTTTCCGGGAGAAGGTTTATTCTTCGTTGACCATGAGAGCTTATGATGGGCTAAGTTGGGACACCCTTGCAGGGTATTATCTTTCGAAAGCCGTGCCCGCGGTTATGAGGCAGATGGGAATTTGTTAATGTCCGGTTGTAGAGAACTTGTCACTTGACCCAAATTAAATACATCAATCATGTGTGTAGCCGTGATGGTCTCTTCTCGGCGGAGTCCGGGAAGTGAACACGGTTTGAGTTATGTTTGACGTAAGTAGGAGTTCAGGATCACTTCTTGGTCACTACTAGTTGACGACCGTTCCGTTGCTTCTCTTCTCGCTCTCTTTTGCGTAAGTTAGCCACCATATTTGCTTAGTGCCTGTTGCAGCTCCACCTCATTACACCATCCTTTCCTATAAGCTTAAATAGTCTTGATCTCGCGGGTGTGAGATTGCTGAGTCCTCGTGACTCACAGATTCTACCAAAACAGTTGCAGGTGCCGACGATGCCAGTGCAGATGATGGGATCGACCTCAAGTGGGAGTTCGATGAGGAACGTGGTCGTTACTATGTGTCTTTTCCTGATGATCAGTAGAGGAGCCCAGTTGGGATGATCAGGGATCTAGCATTTGGGGTTATCTTATTTTCATTTGGATCTTGACCGTAGTCGGTCTATGTGTGTATTTTGGATGATGTATGGATTATATTTATGTATTGTGTGAAGTGGCGATTGTAAGCCAACTCTTTATCCCATTCTTTTTCATTACATGGGATTGTGTGAAGATGACCCTTCTTGCGACAAAACCACAATGCGATTATGCCTCTAAGTCGTGCCTCGACACGTGGGAGATATAGCCGCATCGTGGGCGTTACAAGTTGGTAATCAGAGCCATCCCCGACTTAGGAGCCCCCTGCTTGATCGAATCGCTGGCGTTGTCGAGTCTAGAACAAAAAAAATTTGAGTCTTAGGATTATATATATCGAAGAGTAGGATTCTTTTTACTCCTCAGTCCCTTCGTCGCTCTGGTGAGGTCTCCTGGCATAGAAGTTTTGACTCTTCTCTCCTTAAATTTCACAAAAAAAAATTTAGGATCGCGCGGGTATCTTGGAATCGTTCCGATGGTTTTGTGACGAGAACATTGTTCTTGGTGCCTCCTGACATTTAGGGGTTGTGGCAGTGTCCCGGGGAGTTGAGCTCCGAGGTGTTGTCGTCACAATTTTATCGTTGCAGTTCTGGAATACCTGAGTTTCGCCGACATTGAAATCTCTTTTATGCAGTTGTTGGTGAGATCACCTCGACGCCACCCTGTACTGGGGCGGGAGTTCGGGAGTATTGCCATAACTCGTATAACGGATGCTTTTCGAAGGTTGAGGTACACGATTTCCGAAGGTTTCTTGGTTATGTGTTGACGGATGGATACAGCTGGATCTAGGGATTGTTAGTTTGGGTGATATATTTTGTGTCCCCTGTATCCCTAACACCAGATTGCATAACCAGAAAGTTTCGGGAGTTTATAAGTGGGAATTCAAGTAGCTCTTAGGATATCTTTCCGACAGACGCATGATATGAGATTGGGGTTCGACGTCTAGTGGTCCGCCTGTACATGGTTGGTTTATAGTGGTCTCGTAGTGTCTTAAAGAGTCCTTGGCTATGCCGACTCGGGGACGCTTCGTATGTCATGTGCACAACCTTGTACATGATGGTGCTATACGATCGAGCCCGTGTGGGCCCCACCACGAAAACTTCGGACGAAATCTCTATCATATGTTTGTTCCGGCTTATTCTGCAAGCCAATACTTTGTTTTGTTTTGTATTGTGGTATTCGAGTGCTTCGAAGTCATATGTTGATTCCATATCTTTTTTCTAAGTGGCTTCTCAACTAAATGGAAGTGTGATGATTCACTATGGAATTCATTCGTTCATCCTCGTTCGAATGTTTATTGTGAAGACTATATGTTGGAATTTCTATCTGGTGATTCTACTTGTCTATTTGTCTATCAAGATGCTAACGGATGTCACCCTCTTCAGGATGGCTCCGCCAACGCGTCAGAATCCGGATCGCAATGAAGGGAGTCAGGCGAACCCTCCGCCACCACCTCCGCCTCCGGAGGCATGGCAAGCTATCATGGCAGCCACCAACGCCAATGCTCAGATGATTCTGCAACTCTTGCAAGAACGCACCCAAGGGCAAGGCAATCAAGGAAATCAAGGCCAAGGCAACAATCAGCCTCACTTCGCTACCCTCAACCAGTTTCTCGCAAATCAGCCCAAGTCTTTCAGCTACTGTGCTGAGGCCACGGATGCCGATGATTGGCTAGTGGGCATCAACAAGCATTTTGAATGTAGCAATGTCAGGCCTGAGGACTATGTCAAGTTCGCTTCTTTTCAGCTCAAGGACCAAGCTGCTGATTGGTATCAACAATACAAAGATTCCAGAGGAGGTCATGTGATCACTTGGACTGACTTCTGTCAGGACTTCAAAGCGCACCACATTCCACAAAGTGTTGTTGAGAGCAAGCGTGAGGAGTTCCGCAATCTCAAGCAAGGCAACATGTCTGTGTATCAATTCAACATCCAGTTTCAGAAACTTGCTCGCTTCGCTAAACAAGATGTTCCTGATGAAAAGAGCATGATCTATCACTTCAGAGGTGGCCTTAGAGAGGATCTACATTTAGCTCTCGTTCTTGTTGAGCCTACTCAGTTTGATCAATTCTATAACATGGCACTGAAGCAAGAGGCTGCTCAGCTCAAGTGTGAGGCTTCTAAGAAGAGAGTCAGGGACGCAGTTCAGTCTTCTTCTTCCTCACTTGTGGCAGCTAAGCAACGGAAGTTCTGGTTGCCTCCTCCTCCTCCATTTCGTCAGCCTTACCAGCAGAAGAACAAAGGTGGCCATGGTTCTTCCAACTCTTCCAACTCTGGCTATCAGAACAAGTCTCAGAATCAAGCGCCAAAGTTCAATGCTCCTTATCATCGTCCACTCTCAGAGGTGACTTGCAACAAGTGTCAGCAGAAGGGTCACTATGCTAACAAGTGCTTCAACCAAAGGCGTCTTCCGCCTCCTCCTCCTGTCAGATCTTCCAGCAATGCAGTGGTCAAGCATAATCCAAAGTCTGCAAAGGTGAACATGATGAATGCAGCTCAAGCGGAGGAATCTACTGATGTGATAATGGGTAATCTCTCAGTTATTGATATTCCTGCAAAAGTTCTTTTTGATACTGGTGCATCGCTTTGTTTCATGTCAAGACCGTTTTTTGCCAAGCATGAATTCACTTGGTCTTACCTGGATAAACCATTGGGTGCTGTTTCTCCGGGGAAGTCAATGAGAGCCAACTCGATAGTTCCGGATGTTTCCATCAAGATGGGAAACTATAAATTTCTGTCTTCTCCAGTTGTTCTTGGTGATTCGGATATTGATCTAATTCTCGTGATGGACTGGCTTTCCAAGCACACGGCTCAACTTGATTGTGCTGCCAGAGAAATTCAATTGACACACTCTTCTGAGGATGTGATTATTTATGCCGCTCGTGATGAAACCATTCGGTTGCTTTCTCTCAATGAGAAGGGCGAATTGAATGCCATCTCTCAAATTCCAGTCGTTTGTGAGTATCAAGATGTCTTTCCAGAAGAGCTTCCGGGTATGCCTCCTCACCGGCCAGTTGAGTTCGTTATCGATCTTGAGCCGGGCACTAAACCCGTTTGCAAGTGTCCATACAAGTTTGAACCCAAGGAGCTGAAGGAATTGAAGAAACAGCTCGATGAACAAGAGCGTCTGGGTTTGATCAGACCGAGTTCTTCTCCATGGGGTTGTGGTGTTCTTTTTGTCAAGAAGAAGGATGGCACGGACCGACTTTGTGTCGACTACCGTCCATTGAACAAGAAGACAATCAAGAACAAGTATCCACTTCCCAACATCAATGAGCTATTCGAGCAACTCAAAGGTGCTAAAGTATTCTCCAAGCTTGACCTTCGTATGGGTTATCATCAAATTCGCATTCGTGAAGAAGATATTCCCAAGACAGCATTCAGAACAAGCTTTGGTTCTTATGAATATACTGTCGTGTCTTTCGGCCTTGTCAAT
Source organism: Aegilops tauschii subsp. strangulata (assembly GCF_002575655.3). Taxonomy (NCBI): domain Eukaryota; kingdom Viridiplantae; phylum Streptophyta; class Magnoliopsida; order Poales; family Poaceae; genus Aegilops; species Aegilops tauschii. The sequence continues at coordinate 314,607,332 of NC_053040.3, forward strand.
GCTCCTCCAACATTCTCTCGGATGATGAATTTCATTTTCAACCCCTATACCAATGAATTCGTCCTGGTGTATCTCGATGATATCTTGGTCTTCTCCAAGAATAAGAAGGACCATGCCAAACATTTGCGATTGGTGCTCGACAAGCTCAGAGAGTATCAATTCTATGCAAAGTTCTCAAAATGTGAGTTTTGGCTCGATGAAGTTCTTTACCTTGGTCACATCATCTCTGCCAGGGGCATCGCTGTTAACCCCGAGAAGGTGTCCGCAATTGTGAATTGGGAACCTCCTCAGAATGTCAAGCAGCTTCGCAGTTTTCTTGGTCTTGCAAGCTATTGCCGAAGATTCGTTGAGAATTTCTCTAAGATTGCAAAGCCTCTTTCCAACCTCCTCCAGAAGCATGTGAAGTATGTCTGGTCTCCTGAGTGTGACGTTGCTTTCAACACTCTCAAAGAGAAACTAGTCACAGCTCCTGTCTTAACTCCTCCTGATGAATCCAAGCCATTTGAAGTTTTCTGTGATGCTTCTCTCCAAGGTCTCGGTGCTGTGTTAATGCAAGAGAAGAAAGTTGTGGCCTATACCTCTCGTCAGTTGAAGCCCAATGAAAAGAACTACCCCACTCACGATCTTGAGTTGGCGGTAGTTGTCCATGCATTAATAACGTGGAGACATCTCTTGTTGGGAAGACAAGTGGACATATTCACCGATCACAAGAGTCTCAAGTACATCTTCACTCAGCCCAACCTCAACCTCAGGCAGACTCGATGGGTCAAAATGATTCAAGAGTACAATCCGAGTATTGAATATACTCCAGGCAAGGCTAATTTCATTGCAGATGCTTTAAGCAGGAAGGCTTATTGCAACAACTTAATTCTCAAGCCATTCCAACCGGATCTTTGTGAAGCTCTCCGCAAGCTGAATCTCGAAGTTGTTCCTCAAGGCTTTCTTGCCAACCTCATAGTCTCTCCTACTTTGGAAGATCAAATTCGTGAGGCACAACTTCTTGATGCCATGGTGAAGAAGGTGAAACGTGGTATCGACAAAGGTCTTTTCAAATACAAGTGCTATCGCATTGATGACAGAGACACTTTATTCTTCGAGGACCGGATTGTGGTTCCTAAAGGTGATCTAAGGAAAGTCATTATGAACGAGGCGCACAATTCTCTTCTTTCCATTCATCCTGGAAGTACGAAGATGTATCATGACCTCAAGCAGTCCTCTTGGTGGACTCGAATGAAGCGAGAAATCGCTTAATTCGTGAATGAATGTGATGTCTGTCGAAGAGTGAAAGCAGAACACCAACGACCAGCTGGTCTCCTTCAACCTCTTGCTATCCCAGAATGGAAGTTTGATCATATCGAAATGGACTTCGTGACTGGTTTTCCAAAGTCCAAGCGGGGAAATGATGCTATCTTCGTTGTCATCGACAAGCTTTCTAAAGTGGCTCATTTCCTTCCAACCAAAGAATCCATCACAGCAGCTCAGTTGGCAGAGCTATACACCTCCAGAATTTTCTCCTTGCACGGTATTCCACAATTGATTTCTTCAGATCGTGGAAGCATCTTCACCTCTAAGTTCTGGGACTCCTTCCAGAAGGCCATGGGCACCAACATTCGCTACAGCACAGCTTTCCATCCTCAAACTAGTGGCCAAGTCGAGCGAGTCAATCAAAATTTTGAAGATATGCTCAGGGCTTGTGTCATTTCCTTTGGCATGAAATGGGAAGATTGTCTTCCATATGCTGAATTCTCCTACAACAATAGCTTCCAAGCAAGTTCGGGCAAGGCCCCATTCGAGATTCTCTATGGCAGAAAGTGCCGTACTCCTCTCAATTGGTCAGAGACTGGTGAACGCCAACTTCTTGGCAATGACTTAATCACAGAAGCTGAAGAAATGTGTAAAGTCATCCGTGATAATCTCAAAGCCGCGCAATCGCGCCAGAAGAGTTACTATGATAGTAAGCACCGTGATTTGGCTTTCGAGATCGGAGACCATGTCTACCTCCGCGTCTCTCCAATGAAAGGCACTCGTCGCTTCGGTATCAAAGGGAAGCTTGCCCCTAGATACGTGGGTACTTTCAAGATCATTGGCAAAATAGGCGACCTCGCCTATCAACTTGAGCTTCCTTCCAACTTCGCGAACGTGCACGATGTGCTCCACATGTCACATCTTCGCAAGTGCTTCAAGACACCTGAGCGCACTATCAACTTCGAAGAGATTGCCCTCCAAGAAGATCTGTCTTATCATGAGCACCCCGTTGCTATTCTTGAAGAAACTGAGCGCAAGACTCGCAACAAGTTAATCAAATTCCTGAAAGTGAAGTGGTCGCACCATTCCGACCAGGAAGCAACCTGGGAACGCGAGGACCATCTCCGTTCCGAATATCCGGAGTTCTTTCAGTCCTAAATCTCGAGACGAGATCCTCTCGTAGTGGTGGAGTATTGTAACACCCCGGATGTAACTTTCCATATTTGTAACTCCAACTCTTGCCATTTTCGGCTATGTGTTATGATATTCCCTCCGTGGTCGGGTTTTGTCTTTCGTTTTGCATTTTGTTCATGTCATGCATCTCATACCATGTCATCATGTGCATTGCATTTGCATACGTGTTCGTCTCATGCATCCGAGCTTTTTCCCCGTTGTCCGTTTTGCAATCCGGCGCTCCTATCTCCTCCGGCGCACCCCTCTTGTTTTCTTTCGTGAGCGGGTGTCAAACGTTCACGGAATGGACCGAGGCTTGTCAAGTGGCCTTGGTATACCACCGGTAGACCACCGGTCAAGTTTCGTTCCATTTGGACGTCGTTTGGTACTCCAACAGTTAACCGGGCATCCGCAAAGTCCTTTTGTGTGTTGCAGAAAACCCCCCTCTCTAAACAGCCCAAAACCCACCAAAATCTCTTCCATGCTCTAGGTCGTTCGATCACGATCGTGTGGGCGAAAACCGCACCTCATTTGGACTCTCCTAGCTCCCTCTACCTATAAATTTGCATCTCTCCCGTTTTACATTCGCAGTCCAACCCTAGTCCCCTTCCCCTCTCCGCGGGCGGACGTGTCCGTACCGCCGCCTGACGAAATCGCGCCGCCGCCCCGACGAATCAGCCGCCGCCACGTCGCCTCCGCGCCTCCCACCTCGCGCCCCGCCGCCGCGGCCCGCCAGGCCCACCGCGGGCCCGCGCGAGCCCGCAGCCGCCGCCGCCTGCCGGCGCGCGCCCGAGGCCGTCGTCCTTCCCCGCGTCCGCCGGCCGGCCCCGCCGCCATCTTCGCCGCCCCGGCCACCCGTCGCCGGCGCGAGCCCGCGGCGCCCCGCCTCGCCGCGCGCCCGAGCGCCTCCTCTCCTCTCCCGACGGCGGCCACCGTCGCCCCTTCCTCTCCCGTCGCCGGCGAGCTCGAGCAGCCGTGCCGAAGGTCGTCCCGATCCAGATCTCAGTCAAGGTTGACTTTCCCGAGACCCCCGAAAATTTCCCAAGTCATTTATTTTTACAGCATGTGCCCATGTTCATAGCATCATAACTCTCTGCATATAGCTCCGTTTCACGCGTGTAATATATCGAAATGTTCGCCTCATGATGCTCTACATTTTGTTCCATTGCACCATGTTCATTAGAGGCCATATTGATGCCCAAATCTCTGATGCAAGAGTGCTAGTTGCTGTTATCTGCTGTTACTTATCAGAACTTGGAGATTTGTTATTTTTGTATCTTTTAATCTGTGCATCTTATGGGCATGAGCTCTACATGTGTTTTGTTGTATGCCATGCCAAATTTCCAAGGGTAGATGCCATGTATTTTTGTGATCTCTGTGGTGACTAGCACAAGCATGCAAACTAGGCTCCGTAATGTTTCTGATTTCAGGGACTTGGTAATTTCTCTAAGTCCTTGTCTGCTGTTATTTTGTTGCCATGTAAACTTGATTCTACAAAGAGATCCATGCATATTTTGGAGATGTTCCGTAAGGACGTTTTGTAGATATTGTTATAATTGATCCATTCCTGCCCTTGTTTGCAATTATGGAGTGCCATAGCATGACTCCATCGTGCTCTACTTTTGCTATAAAATATTTCCGGCAGATTGTTTACGTGTTATTCAATTTTGCCAAGCTTGTTGTAGTTGTTTTATACATGCTATGCTTTTATTCTTGCCATGGATAGCTTCACAAACATGCCATCCTGCTGTAGGTATGCTTTTTTTTGTCATGCATTGCTTTGTGGTGAGTGCATCAAGCTCACAAAGATGCCTTCATATTATTGTTTCTGCCATGCTCTGTTTTCTGCTAAGTCTGAAACCTGTTAACGAAACTTGCTATGTTTACAAGGTTGCCATCATATCTTCTGGTCCTATTTGGCCTATGGTCAGCAAGGGACTTTTGTCATATGCATTTAGTAGAATACTGTCATGCCTTGTTTTGTCATGTTAAGTTCCTGTAGGATGTTGATTTCGTGCTCTGAACATTGCTACCTGATGCTGTTTTCTGCCATGTCCAGTAATTTCACCAAGTCTGTGAACCTGTTATCTTTTGCACTTTTGCACTTTTGCCATGCTTTTTTGAGCTCGTTATATTGTGATCTAGCCGTAGCTCAGTGTTCATCTTTTGTCAAGCATCTCCTGTAGATTACTGCCATATGCCTTGTTGCTACGTGGGAGTGCTGTAGCATTGTTACTTGTGGCATTTTAAGTGCTATCATGCTGTTAAAAGCAGATTCGTGTCATTCTTGTTTTGCTTGCCATTTGCAAACCGTGCATCCGTTTCCGGTGATCTTTATATCGATTTCGACCGAAATCATCTCATCTTTCCAGTGGCATGCTTGATTTGTCATGTTACTGCCTTGTTCATCATTTTCCTCCCGGAGCACGCATATGCATCGCATATCATATCTCGCATATCATACATGTTTTGTATCATGTTGCTTGTGCATTTCCCGTGATTGATTGTGGTTCCATTTGCTTGTGTTCTTGTCTTGGATAGAGCCGGGAGACGAGTTCGTGAACGAGGAACCTGTTGAGTACGCTTACGAGGATCAAGCTTTCGACAACTCTGAGAACCTTGCAGGCAAGATGACCACCCCTCGAAATCACTTCTACCTTTGCTTTGCTAGTTGTTCGCTCTTTTGCTATGCTGCGCTACCTACCACTTGCTATATCATGCCTCCCATATTGCCATGTCAGCCTCTAACCATCCTTTCCTAGCAAACCGTTGTTTGGCTAAGTTACCGCTTTGCTCAGCCCTTCTTATAGCGTTGCTAGTTGCAGGTGAAGTTGAAGTTTGTTCCATGTTGGAACATGGATATGTTGGGATATCACAATATCTCTTATTTAATTAATGCATCTATATATTTGGTAAAGGGTGGAAGGCTCGGCCTTATGCCTGGTGTTTTGTTCCACTCTTGCCGCCCTAGTTTCTGTCATACCGGTATTATGTTCCTTGAGTTTGCGTTCCTTACGCGGTTGGGTGATTTATGGGACCCCCTTGACAGTTCGTCTTGAATAAAACTCCTCCAGCAAGGCCCAACCTTGGTTTTACCATTTGCGACCTAAGCCTTTTTCCCCCGGGTTTTCGCGAGCTCGAGGGTCATCTTATTTTAACCCCCGGGCCAGTGTTCCTCTGAGTGCTGGTCCAAACTAGAGCACCGTGCGGGACCGTCCCTTGGCAACTTGGGTTATGTTGGTACCTGTACGCTTCGCTTATCCGGTGTGCCCTGAGAACGAGATATGTGCAGCTCCTATCGGGATTTGTTGGCACATTCGGGCGGCTTTGCTGGTCTTGTTTTACCATTGTCGAAATGTCTTGTAAACCGGGATTCCGAGACTGATCGGGTCTTTCCGGGAGAAGGTCTATCCTTCGTTGACCGTGAGAGCTTATGATGGGCTAAGTTGGGACACCCCTGCAGGGTATTATCTTTCGAAAGCCGTGCCCGCGGTTATGATGCAGATGGGAATTTGTTAATGTCCGGTTGTAGAGAACTTGTCACTTGACCCAATTAAAATACATCAATCGTGTGTGTAGCCGTGATGGTCTCTTCTCGGCGGAGTCCGGGAAGTGAACACGGTTTGAGTTATGTTTGACGTAAGTAGGATTTCAGGATCTCTTCTTGGTCACTACTAGTTGACGACCGTTCCGTTGCTTCTCTTCTCGCTCTCTTTTGCGTAAGTTAGCCACCATATTTTCTTAGTGCCTGCTACAGCTCCACCTCATTACACCATCCTTTCCTATAAGCTTAAATAGTCTTGATCTCGCGGGTGTGAGATTACTGAGTCCTCGTGACTCACAGATTCTACCAAAACAGTTGCAGGTGCCGAAGATGCCAGTGCAGATGATGGGATCGACCTCAAGTGGGAGTTCGATGAGGAACGTGGTCGTTACTATGTGTCTTTTCCTGATGATCAGTAGAGGAGCCCAGTTGGGACGATCGAGGATCTAGCATTTGGAGTTATCTTATTTTCATTTGGATCTTGACCGTAGTCGGTCTATGTGTGTATTTTGGATGATGTATGGATTATATTTATGTATTGTGTGATGTGGCGATTGTAAGCCAACTCTTTATCCCATTCTTGTTCATTACATGGGATTGTGTGAAGATGACCCTTCTTGCGACAAAACCACAATGCGGTTATGCCTCTAAGTCGTGCCTCGACACGTGGGAGATATACCCGCATCGTGGGCGTTACAACAAGAGACTCTTTGTGTAACATCCCAAATTTTCAATTTGGCATGTTATACATTAGATCATCATTGCATAGCATATTTTATTGCATTTTGGCAAATCCTCGATAAATCCTAAGCAACTCAAGGACCCTCGGAGAGAGTTGGGGATTTTTCCCGATTTATCATATTTGATTTTCATCAAATAATCAAACGAGGAATTTGGTTTTAATTATTTTCTCTCCGGAAAAATATTTCATATTAAAATAAATGAGAGGAGAAAATATGACTTCTCCAAAACAATTGAAATATTGGAGGAAAAATATTAAAGTCATATATTGGATTTTATTCGGATTTTATTTGCAAATTTAATTGCATTAAAAAAATTGCACGTTTTCAAAAATGGATTTTCGTGTCAAAAAAATGTTCACCTTGTACTAATTAATTTTATTAGACGGGGAAATTTTGTTTTATTAATTTTGGATTTTTATTTATTTTTCAGCGTTTTTTTAGATTCGGCGGAATATTTAAAAAAAAATACCGCGCCCGACCGGGCCGAGGCCCGGCCAAGCCGCCCGGCCCATCCCGCGCCGTCTCCCTCGCGCGCACGCCAGCGCCGCCGCCGGTGTCCGGCTCGGACATGCCATCACCGCCGCCTTGCCCCCTCCTCCAAGCAGCCCCCACTCTCTTATATACCCCCCGCCGCCGCCCCTCCCTCACGCCGAGCCCGCCCAAGCCACCGCCGACGGAGCCCGTTCGCCGCCGCCGAGGAGCTCGCCGAGCCGCCGCCCGAACCCCGCCGCCGAGCCGCCGCCCCGAGCCGCCACCCCGCCGCCCTCGCCGACCCCGCCGGAGCCCGTCCCCGACGAGGTACCGACCCGCCGCCGTTTGCCGGTTTTCTAAAAACAAACAGTTCGTTTTTTTCTAAACCCTAGATCGGTTTATTTTTCTTCGGTTTTATTATTTAGTGAACGTTCACCGACCCGTTCGTTTTAACGAACGTGTTCGTCGGATTTTCGCTGTTAACGAACGTTCGTTCGTTTAACCATTCGTCAGTTTTTCTTTTTCGTCGATTTTTCCGCGATTATTCCAGATCTCGATTTCTGATCGGATCTTCGTTTTCGTTTAACTTTTCGCTCGTTTATCGGAATCAGGCGATTCAAGCGCCTAGAGGTTCGTCTCGAAATTCTCTTTCCTTTTAACCTACTCAAACAAGTTTTTGCTACTATAAAATTTGACCTATATCCAGATTAGTAAACAAAGCTTGTTTCTTTTGCCGTTTGACCTTCGTTGCTTCGTTCGAGTTGATTCTTTTTGCAAATCGGAGTTCTTAAGTTGAACTTTCTGGTTGGATATTTTATCCGAGTTTTACCTGCACATTAGATGAGTACTTATTGTTTGCTTGTTTGTTTGCGATAGAGTACCCGGAGTGCGCCGCTTGTTACTTCGAATCTCTAGGTTTCGCGGATCATCAGCAAGGCAAGTAACACTTTGATCATACTCTTCCATACCCAGTTTTTATTGCATGAGATAAATCCTCAAACATTGCATGGTTAGGATCTAATTAAACTGTGGGTATTGGGAAGTAGTTGAGGTAGTACCTATTACCTGTCTTTATTTATCAAACCCTTGGGAGTTACTTCTACGTTGCTTATATTGCCATGCTATGCTCGTAGACGTGGATTGGGTTTGAGAGATGTTCATGACAGATGTGAGATTGTTAATAATGGTTTACTTAAGGTGGCAACTAAAACTCACATCTGGGTGGATTGAGGCACCTGGAGAACCCAGTGTTGTCTGTTTTTATAAGGACCGCCACCCAGGCTCAAAGGGATCATAAGATTGTTCATGCTAGAAACTTCCGTGTGTAGCCACAAGCTATTATGGGCTCTAGCATAGTTGAGTAGGTTACATGATCTCTTAAAGAGGTGGGCTAGCAGATGTAGGGGAAAGTAGGTGTAACTGTCCATCCGGAGTAAAGGGTGATTGTTTCTGAAAGACTGTGTCTCGGTCATCCGTTTCTCAAACACCATGACGTGCGAGAATCCCAACGGAGGCGATCGAGTCTTGTGGGGAAAAGTGCACAAACCTCTGCAGAGTGTACAAACTAATCATGGTTAGTTGTGTCCCTGGTTATGGACAACTTGAGTATCTAGTACCTGGATTATCATGTGAATCTCATCACCATGTTACTTTAATTAATTTTGTTGGGTTAATGATGACACTTAATTGGGATTGAGTTGGAGGTACCTTCTCAACGTTTAACAACCACCATGATAGTTAAATAAAATTTATTCCTTTGTAGTAGGGAAAAATTGGCTTTTCGCAAAACTGTAACCATAGAGCTTTCCACCAGCCATATATGCATGTAGTATAGCATTATTATCTTCATTATTCTCTATGTGTTATATTGCCAGCATATTCCATGTGCTGACCCGTTTTCGGGCTGCAACGTTTCATGTTGCAAACTTTTCAGACGACGAGTAAGGTGCCTTAGGTCGTGGTCTTATACTCAGTGATGCCGTTGGAGTTGATGGACTCACTTATCTTCCAAGTCTTCCGCTGTTATCGTATTTAGATGGCCTTAAGCCATATTTATCATACTTATTCTCTTTTGAGATATTCGTTGTAATAAGTGTGTGATTGCTACTCTGTTATAAATCCTCCATTTGAACTGTGCGTGTCAGCATTACTGATCCAGGGATGACACTGGTGCACAGCAGCACAGACTGTTTGAGGTCTGGTCGCTACACTTTGTTATTTGGTTGCAGGGTTGTTTGAGAGAGACCATCTTCATCCTACGCCTCCCATGGATTGATAAACCTTAGGTCATCCACTTGAGGGAAATTTGCTACTGTGCTACAAACCTCTGCACTTGGAGGCCCAACAACGTCTACAAGAAGAAGGTTGTGTAGTAGACATCAGGCCGGGGGGTCGATATACCCCCTCCTCGATAACATTTTTTTCTAAGTTAATAAGGTAAAATGTTCACTCCCCTCTCGATATATCGGCGACAAACTCTCGAGGCCACCCAAACCCTAGAAAAAAGATTTGTCGATCTCCTACCCCCTCCCGCCCCTACCCGACAAACTCTCGAGGCCACCCAAACCACTAGAAGAAAACTCCGGTAACTACAACATGAGGGGAGACGTCGATCAACCCCATCTCACCTGAACAAGTATATGTATCATTTTATATCGCGGTGGACATATATCAAAGTTTGATCATATGACAAAGTTTGAATTTTGACATATGCAACATTTGATCATATATCAAAGTTTGATCATATATCAAAGTTTGATCATATTTCAAAGTTTGAATTTTGACATATGGAACATTTGATCATATGTCAAAGTTTGATCATATGTCAAAGTTTGTATTTTGACATATGCAACAATATTTGATCATATGTCAAAGTTTGACTTTTGCCATAGATTTATCAAGAATTCCCCCATTATGGATGTGCACTAGTTGATCCAATTTTTTTTTCTGATCTCATATATATATATATATATATATATATATATATATATATATTCTTCTATATGTCACATTGTCTATCAAAGTATTGAAGAAATCCATGGCATCATCATTAGCCGGAAATAACAGGCCTATACTGCTACGAAGCTCTTCAAAGTTTTTTGGAACGGAGTTCCGGATAGAATAATTCGCTTTTTTGTACGAATTTCAGCAAAGGCCTTCCAAATAGCGATATTCGGAAGGCTCTTGCTGAACTTCGTACCAAAAAGCTAATTATCCTATCCGGGCCTCCGTTCCAAAAATTTTTTGGAGAGCTTCGTACCATTATGCGCCTGTTACTTCCGGCTAATGATGAAGCCATGGTTTCTTGAATCCTTTGACACTAGAGAACGTGACATATAGAAGGATAGATGAGATCAAGAAAAATATGGACCATTTTCTACACATCCATAATGGCGTCATTTTGTTAAATCCCTTAAAGGTTAAGAGAATCCCTTGTTTGACATTCATGAGAGGCGGCCCGGACGTCGTACATTCATGAGAGAGGAGGTCCGGTCCGGTCGCCGGACATGTCATGTGATAGGTAGTATTTTTTTGTCCATAGGAAACTCCGGGGGATGTCGATCAACCCCCTCTCGCCCGACCAAACCCTAGAAGAGTTGAGGCCACCCCAAACCCTAGAAGCATTGCCGAGGCCACCCCAAACCCTAGAAGCATCAAGGCCACCCAAATTTACCAAGTTAAAAGAGCATTGTCGAGGCCACCCCAAACCCTAGAAGAGTTGTCGAGGCCACCCCAAACTGTAGAAGCGTCGAGGCCACTAATTAATATGATTCATGGTCTATGTTTAGCTAGCTATGTCTATGTTTGCCACTAATATATCCATCTCTCATGTTTGTATATTAATTTCCATGTTGTAATATTTGCAGAAACTATGGATCAAAGAGACTTAAAACAAGAAGAGTTGTTGGGGGACATAATCCGTGATGGACGTGATGTCTTGTCGTTTCTCAATGACACCGATGGTCTGGAAGGAGAGGATGACGGATCCAGTGATCAAACAATGGAAGAGGGAGGACATGATCATGACGGCTCCGGTGACCGAATGGCGGAGGAAGAAGGAGACCATGATGACGGCTCCGGTGACTGAACGGAGGAGGGAGCTGTTGCAAAGTCCGGCGAGGTATATATATTAATTAAGCCTGTGCTCACTAATTGATGCATTAATTGTTTTGGTATATGTATATTAACTCTTCTTTATTCTTTTATAGCCCTCTAGATCGAGCCAAACTTCGGTAACGAGACGAGGCCCGAAGAAAAGGTTGCGCCAGGATGAAAGGTTCACGATCACGACACTCGCGGATGATGGCCAATCGATTGAACCCAAGCGGACCAAGGAAGCATTTTCTGCTCAGTGCAGAGCTATTGTTAGGGACAACATCCCCATTAGCATCCAGCTATGGAATAAGCCTAAGAACAAAGACCCTGAAGTTTCTTATGTCACCGATAGACAGAAAGATGATCTTTGGACCTCACTGAAGGCAAATTTCACTCTACCGCCAGAGGAGGATCCGAATAAGCCAGTTATAGAGCCACTGGTAAAGGCGTGTGCTCTTAAGAAGATGGCAAATCTATTCAGGAGGTGGAAGAATGAGTTGAAATCAACGTTTGTTGACAAAGGGAAGACTCCAGAATTCACCGGCCGATTTGAGAAGATAAGAGATCACTAGCCCGCATTTGTGGCCTACAAGATATCTGACAAGAGTAAGAAAATGTCAGAGACAAACAAGATAAATGCTGCAAAGAAGCAATATCACCATCGCGCGGGGTCAGGTGGCTACCTCAAAGCCCGGCCATTGTGGGAGAAAGCTGAGAATGACCTGATTGCTAAAGGGGTCAAACTAGAGAAATTGAACTGGCCAGACCGTTCAAGGACTTGGTTCTTCGGGGTTGGGGGAACTATGGACCCTGAAACAGGGAAGTGCCGTTGGACGGATGAGCAACTTGCAATACTCGTCAAGAAGCTTCAGAAGTATATCACTGCAGCGCAGGAAGGGACGTTCATTCCCGACAGAGAGAAGGACGAGCTGATTGAGGCCCTCGGGAATCCTGAGCACCCTGGACGAACACGAGGCACGCCAAGCTCTGTTCGGTGGAAGGTTGGGTTTCCCGGCGGAGGCGGTTATAGAACTCGGGAGAGGAAGAGGAAACAGGAGCTCGGCGAAATGCAGAAGCTCAGTGCAAGACTACTAAAGCTAGAGGAACTTCAGAGCCAGCAAGCTGCCGACCAACCATCTCAGTGGCACGAAGCTACCGCAGAAGCTACGTGGCCATCTCAGCGGAGAAGCAGCGTGGCTTCCATGGAGCTCGTTCAGCCTGACTTCACGGCCCCTAGCTACCCTGTGGATACCATCACGGAGGCTCAACATTGCCAGCTTATGACGAAATGGCAGAACCTCACTTTGAAGGCGGCTGTTGGCTCTGTTGCACCTCCTCACGCCATCCGATTCAACATGACTATGCTGTTGTGACAGTGGATGAAGTAATGGTCGGATTTGAGGAGCTCGAGCTTGACAACCCTACAGGTGAAGGGGAGAATCAGTTGGGTTATGCTCTCAGGACTACATGTCTATGGCGGAAGGAGTACATCAAGCTTCCAAACTGGACGCCTCCGCCTCCTCCTCCTCCTCCGGTGAGTCAGGGCACTCCGCCTCCTCCTCCTCCGCGAGTGATCAGGGCACTCCGCCTCCTTCTCCACCTCCTCCAGCACGTGAGGCCACTCCGCCTCCTCCTTCGCCTGCTCCATTGCATTGGAGCACTCCGCCTCCGTCTCCGCCTCGTCAGCAACGGCGGAAGACAGACACCGCTGCTCCGGCTCCTCCGGCGCGTCGGAGCACTCCGCCTCCTTCTCCGCCTTGTAAGCAGCAAGAATGGAAGAGAGACGCCGCTGCTCCAGTAGCTAGCAGTACAAGCAGAGGCAGGAGGCGGCAATTCAGATATGGTCCATCTCTCAAGACTCTAGAAAAGTTATCATACAAGAGGATCAAGAAGGAAAACGTGAAGATTTGTGAAGCCCAAGTCAGGGATTTTTTTGCAAAGAAACCTCCACCTCCGAAGGAGACGATAGATCCAGTGAAAGCGAAGTGCACTATCGATTCCCTGAAGCGATCACCACCGCCTCCGCCGGATGCCAACTATGTTTGCGCTCTTAAAAAGACATATGAAGATGTGCGGCGGTCGGGAACTACTTCCAGTGATAAAATGTTAGCAGAATGAAGAAGTGGGAAAAAATTCCCCAGCTTGGCGAACAGGCGAACCAATTGTGCCCCCCCGCTCAAGGTGTCTAGCGATATCGTCGCTAATCTGCCGGGGATGGTGCCCGGTACCAATCCTGCTGATTACCTGGGCGATGATGTACATTTTGAAACAATGGAGGTGGACGAATTCATATACCAGTACGGGAAGCCTCTCGTCAAAGATGGTCATCCTCCTCTAACAACGATGATGCGAAGATTCCATCAATGGTACATGAAAACCTTCATCGAGTCTGGGAAGGATACTTTGATGATGAGAATTACAGAGGAGCATGACCTCGTTGGAACTGGTCTGTTCTCTGTTTAATTTGACGAGTTATTCCAGTTATACAATCAAAAGGCCCTCAACAAAACACTCCTGACTTGCTACTGTCTGTAAGTACTACTTCTGTAATTAAGTCTCTCTCTCTATATAGCTCAGCTCTTTCATTGTATATATATAATTATCCTCACTATATTATGCAGATTGAAGATCGTCGAATGCACAAAATCACAGATCTATGACATTGGGTTTATTAACCCAAATATGATACATGAATGGACGGTTAAAAAGAATGTCATAGAAACCAAGGACAACTTGCTACAACCATTCACTACTTCAGGGTGCTGCTAACACGACACTATGATCGGAGACCCTTCGACGAAACTATGTGCGATGCCATAATCGCAAACGGTGGTGTAAAAAACAGTCAAAAACGTGCAAAACGTTTGCGATGGAGGATGCATCAGATACAGTTCAAATTTTAGTTGCGTGTGCGATGCAGGGCATACGGTTCAACTCAATTAACCATTTGAGATGAGGAGGAACAAAAGAAATGGGCAACCAGATGAAGGTGAGTGCGATGTACAGCATACAGTTCACTCAGATGAACTGTTTGTGATTAGGCAACACAAAAGAAACAGTCGGCCAGATCAAAGGTGTGTGTGATATACGGCATGCGGTTCACTCGGATGAACTGTTTGTGTTGAGACATGAGAACAGGAACGGTTCAAATGAACAAGATGTGTGTGATACGAGGCAAACTGGTCTGTAATCGGAAATGTGTGCGAAGACCGATAACAACACAGACGATTACTGCTAACAAGCCGTGTGTGTTGTGAGCAAACGATTGCTGGTATACAATTGTGAGTGATTGATGAAAACATCACCGACGGGTTCCATTGTTTAGTCCGTGTGCGATGTGATTTTCTTTGTCCGCACAACATCTACACTCTGTCTACAGAGCATCAACATATATACTTAAAAAGACAGCATTGCATAACCAAATTAAGCATACAATTACACAAGTGACTACACACATAACATTTCCACACACCAAAGTAAGCAATTACATGCATACTAAAGTAGGAGAAACGAGGATCTAATCATCTACTTATTGTTGCGACGAAGCTTGCCATTGCTCTGCTTCCGGCTGGATCCCTAACCGTTTTGGTGAAGGAGGCACTTCCTCATGTCAACGATCCGCTTGTACATGTCGTAGCTCATGTACGCCTCCTTGGCCACATACACGACGTGAGCTTTGTCGAGTTTCTCCATCCAGGCCGAGTGCCAGGCACGCTTGTCCTTGTTGCACGAATCCTTCATGTCTCTGTAGTAGGGGTCGATGATGGCCTCGGGCAGGTGAACCAGTGAGTCCTTCTCATGCTCCTTGCTGCCCCAGATCTTGTATTGGCCCTGGATGTCGACAAGATTCTGGCAGGCGATGCCCGAATTCTTGAGCACCTTTACATCATTGGTGATGTCCACCGTAGCGAACATGTAGTGGGGGCTGTTGACAAACCTGGCGAAACGCTCGCAAGGCCTTGTGGCTAGGCAGTAGTGGTAGACGAGGACATGGTGGCGCACGCACATCTGGGCGACGGCGACCTTGGGACGATACCCGGCACGAGCGCGGGTGTACTCGAGGTCGAACCCGACCACCTTGTACTTTTCTGCGGCAATCAACAACTCCATGATGTGGATGGAGTGCTCCGCCCAGACCGGGTCATTGGTGTACACCACCGAGAGGTCCATGAACCTTCTGTGGGTGTCTACCACAGCAAGCATGGTGAACTGCCGCTCGTCGTCGCCAGCCACTCGGAGCGCCATTGGAGCCGCGCAGGATACCCTCTAAGAATTTCTCGTGGTGGGTGTGCTTCTTGCACTGGTGGGGCGCGAACGAAAGGTTGAAGAGGCACAAGGTTAAATGGCCGCTGTAATAAATGGGGGCCGGCCAGCCTGTAATTGTCACGTCTTGTCACGGCGTTCATAGCGGAGGATTCCTGTGCACGCTTGACAACACCACACCGCACGCGTGGGCTCGAAGAGGCACCAAATGTATCATCGGTGAGCCTGTTCCCGCGCTACCACTGTTTACCGCGCAAGCTTCCCGCCCGGCAAGTTTGGCCAGGCGTCGGTTAGAAGAGGGACAAATCGTGGACGTTTATTGGCAAAAAGCTTTGTAAAAAAGAAGTGTGTGGAATGACTTTGATCATATGTTTACCCGTGGGTGATGAGGTCAAAGTTACACAGAAGAGTGATGATGGACACTCGAGTGCGATAATTAATTCTGTGCTCTACAGTGCACACAGTGGAAGAAACCAACTGTGTGCAATAATGTCGAAGATCGCAGTCGAGTTAGCTATACAGATCATGTGCTGTGAGATCGACAAGGTAAACTAATTCGAGAATGGTTAATAAAATCTAAGACCATTGCATACTAAGGTCAAAATAGTGCTAGCAATATACGAGTCTCATATGATGCCATTTCAATGATTGTACCACAAAAGCTCGAAATGTTACAAGGTTCAAATTCCAGAGTTATATGGCTCAAATTCAAAGATTACAAGGTTCAAACTGATATTAGAAATGAAATTCAGCTCATCAGCTGCAAATGGTCACGCTAATCTGCTGAACATGGATATCAGAGAGGTTCAAACTAATATCACCGCTTCTAAGTTTGGTTTCGAAACCTCACAATTTTTGCAAAGGGGTCAGCCATTGAGAATTCATGTATGGGGTTGACATGATGACTTCCGATTACTCTGTCATCTGAAGTTCCAACATGAAATTCAGCATTTTTGGAGCCTACTTCATTCCGCCGCAGGCACCGGCGCTGATCGACAAACCATTCATTTTTGTGAAATAAATGTAGGGAAAACCTCATTTCCTTTAGCACCCTTGCTCTAAGAACAAAGAACCTGGCGAATATAATCTCCAGTAAGGTCCCTCGGTAGGAGTTCAAAGTAATTTCTGAGAGATGCAGATCTAGGCATTCGACGTGATTGTTATATTGTATCACATTATCCACCACTGGGCCTAATCTTATCTGCAAAAGAAGAAAACGTGTTAGTGCCTACATGAAGTTTTGAACATTACTACAGGCCTATTTGGTTTGCAGGATTTGTAAAATGCACTAACATGCCATCTTCGATCTGACATGATTAACATGGGCATTTGATTACATTCTAGAAAAATGCAGCCTTCTTCACAAGAGGTTGGAGTGGATTAAAAGTTCCCTAAGAAAACTAGTACAGATGAATCCAAAGGATAAATGCTTATTGATTGTAACCATATGGATCAAGCAACCAATATGGGGGGGGTGGAACATGTATGTACTGAAATCCTCCAAAAGAACCTTCAGAAATCGTAGTACATTGTCATTGTAAACTTGGAAAAAGGTGTCACAAATTGAACTCCCTTATGGTTAACATTTAACAGGAAAGGAACATCACCTCGATATATAGCTTCTCCAGCCAAGGAAAGCATCTTAGGAAACGGACAACTTGCTCCAGGTTGGGGCTGATAGATTCTAGTGCCAAGACCTTCATTGTGCACAGTTTTGGGGTCAAGCTTGTCGGAATCATTTTCTGAATGACAGACGAACAAACATCTTCAAAATTACAAATAATGTTAATTTCTAGAAGGAGAGGTAGAAGGCAGCTCTTGTACCTGAACGGGTGTGGATCCAATAACAAGTTCGGAGTATTTGTGAGACGAGTAGCCCACCACTATCAATTTCGGCACAGAAATGACATTGATTCATGTTGGACCTTCTTGATCAACTACAAGTAATCTCTCAAGTGCAGGTGTGTCCTCAATGACCATACCTTGGTACACATCTTGCGATGTCTTCCTGCCGCACCAGCAACACACATAAATAGTCCGGAGAGTCATGGAGGTGATGTGGAAGGTACTCAACCCATTGATTGCCTGAAGACGAAGCTACTCGAGTGCACTACAGCCATGGAGCAGGCGGTCCATGTCACCGTTTGAGAGGCAGACGACGACGAGCTCGAGGTGCTTCAGTCGTGGTAGAATAAGAGCGGGCACGTCATTAGGGGGGATGGCAGTTCCTGAACTTGGCGACGCGCAGCGTGGGCACGAGGTGGAGTGCGGACGTTGGTAGCGACCGCATATGCCCATCATCAAAAGTGAGCTCCTTGAGCTGATCTAGGGCGGGGGATCAGAACCAGTCGTCAAGCTTGGCTCGGTCCTTTCCGTTGGAACGGAACATGCCCATTCTAAGGCCTTTGGTTTGGCCAAGGAGAATGCATCCAAGCTTTTGCGATAGCCATGGCAGAGCTCGCGGGTGTCGATGAGGTCGAGAGGGCTGGAGTTCCATAGGGGTTGCCACCGCCGAGAAAGGACGGTTGTCCGCGCCCCATATTTGATTGGGAGGAGGGAGATGATGACTCTCAACATATCATTGGGGAGGCTGCTGATGAAATCTAGGCCTGCTGGAGTCGCTTGCGGTTCTAGCTTGCCCCGCCTCCGCTTGTTGGCAGCCCCGTTCTCCACCTCCGGAGTCTCCTGTTCAGCGGCGCTTTTTGATAGAAATGGGAGTACAGGGAGTATTTAGTTAAAACAGGGCAATAGAAAAGTGTATTGGTAACTAGAAGTTATTAGGTAGGAATATAGTAAGAAAAGGGAATAACAATTGGTTTCTTAAATACTACACAATTCATTTGACATTGCTGGGTAAGTCAACATGCAGATAGTTGAAAAGAAAACTTACTTCGAACAAAGTCTGGACGGATGATTTTGTCGGGGAAGTTAGCATATATCTCATGACCAGGCCCTTTTATGTGCAGTGCAATTTTAGTGCCAGCTTTCAGTACATAAAACTTTGCAATTTCTTTCCAAAAGCCAGTGCCAAAATAGGAGTCACCATGTTCATCAAGTCTTACAGTAGCAACAGTTGTAAATCCATGGTTTATGTGCAGTATGACATCTGTGGAGCCTTGATCTATGTCAAGGGAAAAATTGTGCACTACATAATCTGTTGCATAGCAAGGGATGTTCTGCAGAAATGGTAGGATTGTTAAAGAAAATATGGTAACATGCGAATATGGGCCGAAATTGAAAGAACTGTTGAAAGTGCTAGTTATCGACTAGGGGGGTGAATAGGCGATTTTTATGAAAGTCTTCAAAACATGGGGGTTTCGAAGACAAACGGTAGAAATGAACCTATTGATATGCAGCGGAAGGTAGACTACACTAGACAAGCCATAGTCCAGTAAGCAATGAAGTGAAAACACGAAGACTATCAGCAGCTAGGTAGTATGGATCCGGATGGAAGATAGTATAAAGCCAAACAACAAACAGTCATCACACAGTGAAGCCAATCAGTTTATGCAAGCAGGAAATGACTTCACAAAGACAAACTGTAAAGTAAAGAGATGAGAAGGATAGAACCAGTTGCTTGGAGAGGACACGGATTGGGTAGACCAGTTCCAGTTGCTGTGACAACTGTACGTCTGGTTAGGGAGGCTGAGATTTAACTTAGAAGACCGCGTCTTCACCTTATTTCCCTTGAGCTAAGAACACACAGTCCTCGCCCAATCACTCTGGTAAGTCTTAGAGGTAGACTTCCAAACCTTCACAGACTTTGTTCACCGGCAATCCACAATGGCTCTTGAATGCTCAGAACGCGACGCCTAACCGGCTGGAGGATTCACAGTCCTCAAGTGTAACAAGTCTTCAGATCACGCGGACAGAAAGACTTCAGTGATGCCTAACACTCTTTGGCTCTGGGTGTTTCGGGCTTTGTCCTCGCGAGGATCTCTCTCTCAAATGCTTCGGAGGTGGGTTGCTCTCAAATGACAAAAGCTGTGCACTAACTCTGAGCAACCACCTATTGATGGTGTAGGGCGTGGGCTATTTATAGCCAGGAGGCAACCCGGCCTGATTTGTCCAAAATGACCCTGGGTCACTAAGGAACTGACACGTGTCCAACAGTCAGATTTCAAACACACGCGGCAGCTGGACTTGGGCTACAAGTAAAGCTGACTCATCCAGCTCTGGATAAGATTTGCTCTCATTGTCTTTGGTCGAAGACATAGGATTTGGTTGAGCATCACATCAGTCACTCTGACTTTGTTCACTTGGACCCCACTTAACAGTACGGTGGTTCCTATGACTCAACAAAGAAGAAAAGGAAACTACGAAACAACTATGTCTTCGTACTCCATAGTCTTCACGCGATGTATTCTCATGTCATAATCTTCAGTGTGAATATCTTCACAGACCACCATTGTCTTCAATGTCTTCACACATTTTTAGGTGTCATCTCTGGTAGGTAACCCGAATCAATATGGGACTACTACCTGTGTTATCCTGCAATTCTCACAAACACATTAGTCCCTCAACGAAGTTTGTCGTCAATACACCAAAACCAACTAGGGGTGGCACTAGATGCACTTACAACTGTACAACAGTTGAAATCGAAGGACAAAAATCTATAATTAAACAGATAGGGTAAACATGATGTCATGGAAATATGAGAGTAAACGAAAGAACAATACATCATTAATTTTCCTAATATAGAAAGAAGAGGGGGGAAATCCCCTTTGATGTATATGGTGCATGTGGCACCTTTTATCCAAATGTAGCAATATTTAGAATATGTTCAGGAAAGTAGGCCATGCCAACCGATTTAGGGTGAGATTGAACATACCGCGCGCGTCCTCAACTTATCCGGTACGGTGAGATGGAATCTCTGGCGGAGGTTGCAAAGCCCTGAAGTGCCGGTGCACTATACATTCTATGAATGAAAGAAAACCCTCAAATCAGCTCGAATAAAAATGAATTCACGGCGATTTCCGCCGGGTGATTAAAGGAGGCAGATGAACTGGGATAAGAGATGAGATAATATCTCGTTAAATTAGTTACCTTGTCGTCCATGAGAAAGAACCCTCAGTACGGCAGATTCCCCAACCGAGCGGAGCTGGGTCGACCGCGAGCAGCATCGAGAAAGTCGATGGCCATAGGCGGCGGCAAGTGGAAGTGGCGAAATGCGGTGGGCTTTGCCGGCAGCCTGGCGGCGGCGGCAGGCGTCGAGCTAAGTGTTTACCGCCACGATAGGCAATGCCGTGGCATAGACATGGAGGGGCTTGTGCAGGTGTGAATGGGGAACGTACCGGAGGGGCCGAGGGGGTGGCAGGCAGGGTGAGGGTTTTTGTGACGTGGGGATGGTGAGGGTTTTCTTTTTTCTTTTTTGAATTGGGTGGTGAGGGTTTTCTATCCCACAAAGAATTTTGGGGGCGACGGTTTCCTAGAGCGAACCGTGTGTGATTGACGCAGGCAAGATGAAAGTCATTGCACACGGTTCCAATTTTGGGAATGTGTGTGATTGACGTACTACCTCCGTCCTGGTTTATTGGTCCCCTTTGTAATTTTTACCAAAATTTGACCAAATATTTAACATACTCACACATAGATAATAAGCGTACACGTACATAAGCATAGTTCAACTGTCATTAAGCATACTCAATCGTACATAGTTCGATCCATCCCACATCCCATCTCACATGTGGCCGGCACGATCCTGAAGCTTCTTCAGGTACTCGGCGTACGCGCCGTGCGCCACCCTGCGAGAATACTTCTGCTTGAAGGAGCCAACGGCCCGTCCTCTTGCATGCGCTAGAACACTTAGATACGCGTCACGAAGCTTCTGGTTGCAAATGGGAATCCATAGCCACCGTTCCAGGTCCTAATACGCATGTTATGCATTCCCACATAAAGCTCCCTCAGGATTTGCCTCTTGTACCTCCTCTGGCCATCTTCATCCTCGCTGTCCACATCGTCAGACAACACCTATACAAATAGTAAAACAAAATTGGCATCAAATCAATGATTACATGCCGTGAAGTAGGATTAGGAATTTATGGCTATTTATTTATACATACCCAGAGATTATGGTTCGATTTTTAAGCACAGTCGTCTACGTATAGACTAATCTTGAAGAAAATAATGGCACAAACATATGTAGGACATTCAAAATCAATTTCAAGCCCTGGCTAGGAATTATTAGCACGAACACTAACCCTAGTCAGATTACTAGCAGAAATCATTTGCACAGATGAAACAACTAATCACTTATCACCTGTACCATTCAAACAATCAATACACTACACAGATCTAATGAAACTTACTCAGATTTCATGGATTGGGAGAACATAACCATAGGATTTCTATTCCAAAAAGGGGGAGGGGGGCAGGAGTAACCAGAGAAACCCTATGATCTATTTGACACATAAATGGGTATAGATGACTAACCAGCTGTCCGTTGTCGTCGGAGTCGTCGCCGGAGTGGTCGTCGAAGTCGGTGTGGAACTCCGCCTCCGGCTGTGGAAGCTCGACGCCGTCAATGACGTCAGGGTGCAGCGATAACTCGCCGGCGGTGACGACAACCTCTGTCTCCATCTCCACGCCGTGCTCCGGTGCTTTAGCAGCCCCGGCATCGCCACTCCCTCCGATGGGGCGCTTCAGCGGCATCCTCATACACTGACGGCTTTGAGGACTGAGAGCGGCGTCGAGGATGCAAGCGGAGAGAGAGGATTGTGTGTGTGTGTAGCAAAGATGGGGGGTGCGGCCGCTCGGGCGCACCATTAATATGGAGTAGTGGGAGTTGTGGGAGAGAGGCGGGCGGTGGTCAAACCGATGGCTCACCTCCCGGTGAGCCTGCGCACCGGATTGCTGGCATGCCTACCAAAGTTTCACACAGCTACTCGCACGCCTCCCGATGACACTGCGCAGCAAGCACGCCTCCGTCAATTCACACACCTGCACGCACGCCTCCCTGTCTGCCAGCACGACGGACTGCTCGCATGCGTCCCGTCAACTCACGCTTGCTCGCACGGCACACGGGTCGCGCGGCGGCACATATATTGTTTTTCTATTTGGATGATTAATGTTGCCGCTTTATTGCTTAACCGAAGCATGGCACGTATCCATTATTGGTCTAACGCTCACGGTTCGAATAAATAATCCGTTTGGGATATTGGTTCCCAATTATTAATAATCTCCCGTCTGTAATTAGATGAAGATTACATCAAAATTGGTCTCATATTTGACAAAAAAGTACACTGCCACTTTGTATTGGTGTCCATATGACAACACGATAAGTTTCATGAACTTCAAATAAGTTTTCGATGTGCTAGAATTTAAAAATCAAGATTCTCAATGTTTGAAATTTGTTGCACGGGGAGTAAACATGCACCCAGTGAGACACATGTGTTTTTGCAATCCATTTAGGTGCACCGTCACGTGTGCATGTAGCTCAAATTTGATTTTTGCGCATTATACCCGTAGAAAATCAATCAATCAATGTACTAAAACGTCTTAACGATCTCTGTGATTTTTTTGAAATTAAAACGTCCCTCCTTTGGTAAAATATATGTTCACCGCGGGATAATTAATTTAAAATGCATCGTAGTTGCGGTGGATTCGCGGTGTGTGTGTGGGTGTGTGCGTCTGGGAGTGGCGAGTGGCTCGCAGTACACTACGAGTTGTGAGCCACCGTGTGGGTTGGCCGTTTTGTTAGGCAGGCCGGTGCCACATCAGAGTCGTGAAATCGTTATTTAAGACATTACAAACCCTTTCATACATAAATATTTTGGCCACACGCAGTCGATGGTTCTCCTACACGACACTCTATACTCGCATGTGACGCCTTCTGTGGGCCCGTGATGGTAGCTGCAACTACGTCGGTATTTCCCCGGAGAGGGAGGGATGATGTAGCACAACGACGGTAGGTATTTCCCTCATTTATGAAACCAAGGTATCGAACCAGTAGGAGAACCAAGCAACACAACGTAAACAACACCTGCACACAAACAACAACACCTCGCAACCCAACGAGTTAAAGGGGTTGTCAATCCCTTCCGGGGTACGGCGCCTCAAGATAGGCAAGCGAACGTGAGGTAAATTGTAGTAGATTGATAGATCGAACGCCAAATAAAATAAATAGAGATAAAAAACAACAAGATATTTTTGTATTTTTTGGTTCAATAGATCTGAATAAGAATGCAAAGGAAAAGTAGATCACAAGGCAAATATACGAGAAAGAAGACCCGGGGGCCGTAGGTTTCACTAGTGGCTTCTCTCGAGAAAAATAGCAAACGGTGGATAAACAAATTACTGTTGGGCAATTGATAGAACTTCAAATAATTATGACGATATCGAGGCAATGATAATTACATAGGCATCACGTCCAAGATTAGTAGACCAACTCCTGCCTGCATCTACTACTATTACTCCACACGTCGACCGCTATCCAGCATGCATCTAGTGTATTAAGTTCATGAAAAAACAGAGTAATGCAATAGGAACGATGACATGATGTAGACAAGATCCGTTTATCTATATGGCGGTAGATATAGATCTCGTCTTTTTATCCTTAGTAGCAACGATACATACGTGTCGGTTCCCTTTCTGTCACTGGGATCGAGCACCGTAAGATCGAACCCACTACCGGGCACCTCTTCCCATTGCAAGATAAATAGATCAAGTTGGCCAAAAAAACCAAATGTCGGAGAAGAAATACGAGGATATAAGAGATCGCGCATATAAGAGATCAAAGAAACTCATATAACTTTCATGGATATAAAAAGATATAACTGATCATAAACACGAAGTTCATCAGATCCCAACCAACACATCGCAAAAGAGTTACATCATATGGATCTCCAAGAGACCATTATATCGAGAATTCAGCGAGAGAGAGAAAGCCATCTAGCTACTAACTACGGACCCAAAGGTCTACAAAGAACTACTCACGCATCATCGGAGAGGCACCAATGGAAGTGGCGAACCCCTCCGTGATGGTGTCTAGATTGAATCTTGTGGTTCTGGACTCCGCGGCGGCTGGATGAATATTTCGTCGACTGTACTAGGGTTTCTGGAATATTGGGGTATTTATAGAGCAAAGAGGCAGTCCGGGGGCACCCGAGCTGGGCACAACCCACCAGGGCGCACCTGGGCCTCCTGGTGCGCCCTGGTGGGTTGTGCCCCCCTCGGGGCACCCCCCAGGTGCAACCAGGGCCCATTGCCTTCCTTCTGGCCCATAAAAAATCATCGTGAAGTTTCGTGGCATTTGGACTCCGTTTGATATTCATTTCCTGTGATGTAAAAAACATGGAAAAAACAACAACTGGCACTTGGCACTGTGTCAATAGGTTAGTACCAAAAAATGATATAAAATGACTATAAAATGATTATAAAACATCCAAGATTGATAATAAAACAGCATGGAACAATCAAAAGTTATAGATACGCTGGAGACGTATCAGCATCCCCAAGCTTAACTCCTACTTGTCCTCGAGTAGGTAAGTGATAAAAACAGAATTTTTGATGTGGAGTGCTGTTCATCAAGTCATATCATATTATTTTCTTTATAGCATGGACATTTGGAATTTTATGTGATTCAAAGCAATAGTCTAGTTTTGACATAATAATTTAGATACTCAAGCATATCAACAAGCAACCATGTCTTTCAAAATTTCAATGCTAAAACAAGTTATCCCTAGCCCATCATGCTC
This sequence comes from Aegilops tauschii subsp. strangulata, assembly GCF_002575655.3. Taxonomy (NCBI): domain Eukaryota; kingdom Viridiplantae; phylum Streptophyta; class Magnoliopsida; order Poales; family Poaceae; genus Aegilops; species Aegilops tauschii. The sequence continues at coordinate 314,632,561 of NC_053040.3, forward strand.
AAACATTGATCCATTCATGAAACACACTCGAATATTAACTACACCCAATACTTGAGCATGATCATATTGCCTCCTAGTTGGTGCTTTTTATGAGAGAAGATGGAGACTCAGATTTCAAAATAAAAATTGCATAAAGCAAAAGAAAGGCCCTTCGTAGAGGGAAGTAGGGATTTGTAGAGGTGCCAGAGCTCAAAGTGAAAAATTAGAGATAAAAATGTTTTGGGAGGTGTATCCGTCCCACCAACGAAAACGACTCAGAGTTCCGAACACTTTCCATGCTAGATATGCCATAGGCGGTTCCCAAACAGAAAATAAAGTTTATTCCCTTTTCCACCATTCTTTCACTTTGCATGGCTAACCGTATCCACGGGTGCCCTCCATACCAACAAGTTCCAAGGAATTTATTATTTGGCAACATAAAGTAAATTCAGTATTTTTTGCATTTCGGGATTGGGCATCCCTAAAACCTTTGCCTTACTCTCGTGCAATGACAAGTGAATAAACATTCATATTGAGAATAACACATCTAGCATGGAAAATATTAGCCACCCGTTACCGTTCCGCAAGCGAAACAAACACACAAAAGAGAAGTTTATTTTGAAAATTAGAGATGGCACATGCAAATTTGCTTAGAACAGCAAAAGAATACCGCATATAGGTAGATATAGTGGACTCATGTGGCAAAACTGGTTTAAAGGATTTTGGATGCACAAGTAGAGGTCATACTTGGTGCAAAATGAAGGCTAGCAAAAGATTGGGAAGCGACCAACCAAGAAACGAATAATCTCATAAGCAAGCATTAAGCATAATTAACACCGAATAATGCACCACAAGTAGGATATACTCCCTCCGTCCGGAAATACTTGTCATGAAAATAAATAAAAGGGGATGTATCTAGGCGTATATTAGTTCTAGATACATCCCTTTTTATCCATTTTGATGACAACCATTTTCGGACGGAGGGAGTAATTTTCATTGCATGATTATTGACTTCCATGCATGCATAGGGAATCACAAACCTTAACACCAATATTCTTACTAGAGCACAATTACTCATCAACATAACTCACATATCACATCATCATATCTCAAAACTATTACTAAGAATCAAGTTCATTTTGTCCAATGATCTTCATGACATTTTCTTTTACTTTATCCTTCTTCTATATCTATCACTTTGGGACTAACTTTTATGTGTTGCTTTTCATAAGCTCAAACAAATATAAGTGGAGATCATGAGCATAACGAATTTTCTTTCTCTCAAAATACTTGAAGTGAAGCAAGAGAGAATTTGTTCAAAATTTTACTAACTCTCAAATAAATCTAAGTGAAGAAAGAGAGCATTTCTTCAAAAATAGCAAAGCACACCGTGCTCAAAAAGATATAAGTGAAGCACTAGAGCAAGTCCTAGCTCATAAAAGATTTAAGTGAAGCATAGAGAACAATTCTAACAAGTCATGATATAATTTTGGCTCTCTCAAAAAGGTGTGTCGTGCAAAGATTGATGACTTAAGACACAAAATAAAATAAGGAAAGACACTTATCATACAAGACGCTCCAAGCAAAACACATATCATGTGATGAATAAAAATATAGCCTCGAGTAAAATACCGATAGTTGTTGGAAGAAAGCGGGGATGCCACTCGGGGGCATCCCCAAGCTTAGTTGGTTGTGTTGGGGATCGTAGCAGAATTTTAAAATTTCCTACGCATCACCAAGATCCATCTATGGAGTATACTAGCAACGAGGGGAAAGGAGTGCATCTACATACCCTTGTAGATCGCGAGTGGAAGCGTTCCAATGAACGAGGTTGATGGAGTCGTACTCGCCGTGATCCAAATCACCGATGACCGAGTGCCGAACGGACGGCACCTCCGCGTTCAACACACGTACAGAGCAGCGACGTCTCCTCCTTCTTGATCCAGAAAGGGGGAAGGAGAGGTTGATGGAGATCCAGCAGCACGACGGTGTGGTGGTGGATGTAGCGGGATCTCGGCAGGGCTTCGCCAAGCTTCTGCGAGAGGGAGAGGTGTTGCAGGGGAGAGGGAGAGGTGTTGCAGGGGGAGAGGGAGGCGCCAGGGGCTGTGGTGCGGCTGCCCTCCCTCCCCCCCACTATATATAGGACCCCTGGGGGGGGCCGGCCCTGGAACCCATCTACATGGGGGGCGGCGGCCAAGGGGGAAGGGGGGTGGCTTCCCCCCCAAGCCAAGTGGGGCGCCCCCACCCCTAGGGTTTCCAACCCTAGGCGCCGGGGGGAGGCCCAAGGGGGGCGCCCCAGCCCACTAAGGGCTGGTTCCCTTCCCACTTCAGCCCACGGGGCCCTCCGGGATAGGTGGCCCCACCCGGTGGACCCCCGGGACCCCTCCGGTGGTCCCGGTACAATACCGATAACCCCTGAAACTTTCCCGGTGGCCGAAACTGGACTTCCTATATATAATTCATCACCTCCGGACCATTCCGGAACTCCTCGTGAGCTCCGGGATCTCATCCAGGACTCCTAACAACTTTCGGGTTTCCGCGTAATAATATCTCTACAACCCTAGCGTCACCGAACCTTAAGTGTGTAGACCCTACGGGTTCGGGAGACATGCAGACATGATCGAGACGCCTCTCCGGTCAATAACCAACAGCGGGATCTAGATACCCATGTTGGCTCCCACATGTTCCACGATGATCTCATCGGATGAACCACGATGTCGAGGATTCAATGAATCCCGTATACAATTCCCTTTATCAATCGGTATGTTACTTGCCAGAGATTCGATCGTCGGTATCCCAATACCTTGTTCAATCTCGTTACCGGCAAGTCTCTTTACTCGTACCGTAATGCATGATCCCATGGCTAACTCCTTAATCACATTGAGCTCATTATGATGATTCATTACCGAGTGGGTCCAGAGATACCTCTCCGTCATACGAAGTGACAAATCCCAGTCTCGATCCGTGCCAACTCAACAGACACTTTCGGAGATACCCGTAGCGTACCTTTATAGTCACCCAGTTACGTTGTGACGTTTGGCACACCCAAAGCACTCCTACGGTATCCGGGAGTTGCATGATCTCATGGTCTAAGGAAAAGATACTTGACATTGGAAAAGCTCTAGCAAACGAACTACACGATCTTCGAGCTATGCTTAGGATTGGGTCTTGTCCATCACATCATTCTCCTAATGATGTGATCCCGTTATCAATGACATCCAATGTCCATAGTCAGGAAACCATGACTATCTGTTGATCAACGAGCTAGTCAACTAGAGGCTTACTAGGGACACGTTGTGGTCTATGTATTCACACATGTATTACGATTTCCGGATAACACAATTATAGCATGAAGAATAGACAATTATCATGAACAAAGAAATATAATAATAACCATTTATTATTGCCTCTAGGGCATATTTCCAACAGTCTCCCACTTGCACTAGAGTCAATAATCTAGTTACATTGTGATGAATCGAACACCCATAGCGTCCTGGTGTTGATCATGTTTTGCTCTAGGGAGAGGTTTAGTCAACGGATCTGCTACATTCAGGTCCGTATGTACTTTACAAATATCTATGTCCCCATTTTGAACACTTTCACGAATGGAGTTGAAGCGATGCTTGATATGCCTGGTCTTCCTGTGAAACCTGGGCTCCTTCGCAAGGGCAATAGCTCCAGTGTTGTCACAGAAGAGAGTCATCGGGCCCGACGCATTGGGAATCATCCCTAGGTCGGTAATAAACTCCTTCATCCAGACTGCTTCCTGTGCTGCCTCTGAGGCTGCCATGTACTCCGCTTCACATGTAGATCCCGCCACGATGCTTTGCTTGCAACTGCACCAGCTTACTGCTCCTCCATTCAAAATATACACGTATCCGGTTTGTGACTTCGAGTCATCCAGATCTGTGTCGAAGCTTGCGTCGACGTAACCCTTTACGACGAGCTCTTCGTCACCTCCATAAACGAGAAACATATCCTTATTCCTCTTCAGGTACTTCAGGATAGTCTTGACCGCTGTCCAGTGTTCCATGCCAGGATTACTTTGGTACCTTCCTACCAAACTTACGGCAAGGTTTACATCAGGTCTGGTACACAGCATGGCATACATAAGAGACCCTATGGCCAAGGCATAGGGGATGACACTCATCTTTTCTCTATCTTCTGCCTGTGGTCGGGCATTGAGCCGTGCTCAATTGCACACCTTGCAATACAGGCAAGAACCCCTTCTTGGACTGATCCATATTGAACTTCTTCAATATCTTGTCAAGGTACGTACTTTGTGAAAGACCAATGAGGCGTCTTGATCTATCTCTATAGATCTTGATGCCTAATATATAAGCAGCTTCTCCAAGGTCCTTCATTGAAAAACACTTATTCAAATAGGCCTTTATACTTTCCAAGAATTCTATATCATTTCCCATCAATAGTATGTCATCCACATATAATAAGAGAAATGCTACAGAGCTCCCACTCACTTTATTGTAAACACAGGCTTCTCCATAAGTCTGTGTAAACCCAAACGCTTTGATCATCTCATCAAAGCGAATGTTCCAACTCCGAGATGCTTGCACCAGCCCATAGATTGAGCGCTGGAGCTTGCATACTTTGTCAGCATTCTTAGGATCGACAAAACCTTCCGGTTGCATCATATACAATTCTTCCTTAAGGAAGCCGTTAAGGAATGCCGTTTTGACGTCCATCTGCCATATCTCATAATCATAGTATGCGGCAATTGCTAACATGATTCGGACGGACTTCAGCTTTGCTACGGGCGAGAAAATCTCATCGTAGTCAACCCCTTGAACTTGTCGATAACCCTTAGCGACAAGTCGAGCCTTATAGATGGTCACATTACCATCCGCGTCTGTCTTCTTCTTAAAGATCCATTTATTTTCTATGGCTCGCCGATCATCGGGCAAGTCAGTCAAAGTCCATACTTCGTTTTCATACATGGATCCTATCTCGGATTTCATGGCTTCTAGCCATTTGTCGGAATCCGGGCCCGCCATCGCTTCTTCATAGTTCGAAGGTTCACCGTTTTCTAACAACATGATTTCCAGGACAGGGTTGCCGTACCACTCTGGTGCGGAACGTGTCCTTGTGGACCTACGAAGTTCAGCAGTAACTTGATCCGAAGCTTCATGATCATCATCATTAACTTCCTCCCCAGTCGGTGTAGGCACCACAGGAACATCTTCCCGCGCTGCGCTACTTTCCGGTTCGGAAGGGGTGACTATCACCTCATCAAGTTCCACTTTCCTCCCACTCAATTCTTTCGAGAGAAACTCTTTCTCCAGAAAGGACCCGTTCTTGGCAACAAAGATCTTGCCTTCGGATCTGAGGTAGAAGGTATACCCAATGGTTTCCTTAGGGTATCCTATGAAGACGCATTTTTCCGACTTGGGTTTGAGCTTTTCAGGTTGAAGTTTCTTGACATAAGCATCGCATCCCCAAACTTTTAGAAACAACAGCTTAGGTTTCTTCCCAAACCATAATTCATACGGTGTCGTTTCAACGGATTTCGACGGAGCCCTATTTAAAGTGAATGCGGCAATCTCTAAAGCATAGCCCCAAAATGAGAGCGGTAGATCGGTAAGAGACATCATAGATCGCACCATATCCAATAGAGTGCGATTACGACGTTCGGACACACCGTTTCGCTGAGGTGTTCCAGGCGGCGTGAGTTGTGAAACGATTCCACATTTCCTTAAGTGTGTACCAAATTCGTGACTTAAATATTCTCCACCACGATCTGATCATTAGAATTTTATTTTCCTGTCACGTTGATTCTCAACCTCACTCTGAAATTCCTTGAACTTTTCAAAGGTTTCAGACTTGTGTTTCATTAGGTAGACATACCCATATCTACTTAAGTCATCAGTGAGAGTGAGAACATAACGATATCCTCCGCGAGCCTCAACACTCATTGGACCGCACACATCGGTATGTATGATTTCCAATAAGTTGGTTGCTCGCTCCATTGTTCCGGAGAACGGAGTCTTGGTCATCTTACCCATGAGGCATGGTTCGCACGTGTCAAATGATTCGTAATCAAGAGACTCCAAAAGTCCATCTGCATGGAGCTTCTTCATGCGCTTGACACCAATGTGACCAAGGCGGCAGTGCCACAAGTATGTGGGACTATCGTTATCAACTTTACATCTTTTGGTATTCACACTATGAATATGTGTAACATCACGTTCGAGATTCATCAAGAATAAACCATTGACCAGCGGGGCATGACCATAAAACATATCTCTCATATAAATAGAACAACCATTATTCTCGGATTTAAATGAGTAGCCATCTTGAATTAAATGAGATCCAGATATAATGTTCATGCTCAAAGCTGGCACTAAATAACAATTATTGAGGTTTAAAACTAATCCCGTAGGTAGGTGCAGAGGTAGTGTGCCGACAGCGATCACATCGACCTTGGAACCATTCCCGACGCGCATCGTCACCTCGTCCTTCGCAAGTCTCCGTTTATTCCGCAGTTCCTGTTTTGAGTTACAAATATGAGCAACCGCACCGGTATCAAATACCCAGGAGCTACTATGAGTGCTGGTAAGGTACACATCAATTACATGTATATCACATATACCTTTGGTGTTGCCGGCCTTCTTGTCCGCTAAGTATTTGGGGCAGTTCCGCTTCCAGTGACCACTTCCCTTGCAATAAAAGCACTCAGTCTCAGGCTTGGGTCCATTCTTTGACTTCTTCCCGGCAGCTGGCTTACCGGGCGCGGCAACTCCCTTGCCGTCCTTCTTGAAGTTCTTCTTACCCTTGCCCTTCTTGAACTTAGTGGTTTTATTCACCATCAACACTTGATGTTCCTTTCTGATCTCCACCTCCGCTGATTTCAGCATTGAATATACCTCAGGAATGGTCTTTTCCATCCCCTGCATATTGAAGTTCATCACAAAGCTCTTGTAGCTCGGTGGAAGCGACTGAAGGATTCTGTCAATGACCGCGTCATCCGGGAGATTAACTCCCAGCTGAGACAAGCGGTTGTGTAACCCAGACATTCTGAGTATGTGCTCACTAACAGAACTATTTTCCTCCATTTTACAGCTGAAGAACTTGTCGGAGACTTCATATCTCTCGACCCGGGCATGAGCTTGGAAAACCATTTTCAGCTCTTCGAACATCTCATATGCTCCATGTTTCTCAAAACGCTTTTGGAGACCCGGTTCTAAGCTGTAAAGCATGCCGCACAGAATGAGGGAGTAATCATCAGCACGTGATTGCCAAGCGTTCATAACATCTTGGTTCTCTGGGATTGGTGCTTCACCTAGCGGTGCTTCTAGGACATAATCTTTCTTGGCAGCTATGAGGATGATCCTCAGGTTCCGGACCCAGTCCGTATAGTTGCTGCCATCATCTATCAGCTTGGTTTTCTCTAGGAACATGTTGAAGTTGAGGACAACGTGGGCCATTTGATCTACAAGACATATTGTAAAGATTTTAGACTAAGTTCATGATAATTAAGTTCATATAATCAAATTATTCAATGAACTCCCACTCAGATAGACATCCCTGTAGTCATCTAAGTGAAACATGATCCGAGTTAACTAGGCCGTGTCCGATCATCACGTGAGACGGACTAGTCAAGATCGGTGAACATCTCCATGTTGATCGTATCTTCTATACGACTCATGCTCGACCTTTCGGTCCTCCGTGTTCCGAGGCCATGTCTGTACATGCTAGGCTCGTCAAGTCAACCTAAGTGTATTGCATGTGTTCCGAGGCCATGTCTGTACATGCTAGGCTCGTCAACACCCGTTGTATGCGAACGTTAGAATCTATCACACCCGATCATCACGTGGTGCTTCGAAACAACGAACCTTTGCAACGGTGCACAGTTAGGGGGAACACTTTCTTGAAATTATTATAAGGGATCATCTTACTTACTACCGTCGTTCTAAGCAAATAAGATGCAAAACATGATAAACATCACATGCAATCAAATAGTGACATGATATGGCCAATATCATTTTTGCTCCTTTGATCTCCATCATCGGGGCACCATGATCATCTTCGTCACCGGCATGACACCATGATCTCCATCATCATGATCTCCATCATTGTGTCTTCATGAAGTTGTCATGCCAACGATTACTTCTACTTCTATGGCTAACGCGTTTAGCAATAAAGTAAAGTAATTTACATGGCATTATTCAATGACACGCAGGTCATACAAAAAATAAAGACAACTCCTATGGCTCCTGCCGGTTGTCATACTCATCGACATGCAAGTCGTGATTCCTATTACAAGAATATGATCAATCTCATACATCACATATATCATTCATCACATCTTCTGGCCATATCACATCACATAGCACATGCTGCAAAAACAAGTTAGACGTCCTCTAATTGTTGTTGCAAGTTTTTACGTGGCTTGTATAGGTTTCTAGCAAGAACGTTTCTTACCTACGTAAAACCACAACGTGATATGCCAATTTCTATTTACCCTTCATAAGGACCCTTTTCATCGAATCCGTTCCGACTAAAGTGGGAGAGACAGACACCCGCTAGCCACCTTATGCAACTAGTGCATGTCAGTCGGTGGAACCTGTCTCACGTAAGCGTACGTGTAAGGTCGGTCCGGGCCGCTTCATCCCACAATACCGCCGAAACAAGATAAGACTAGTAGCGGCAAGAAGAATTGGCAACATCAACGCCCACAACTGCTTTGTGTTCTACTCGTGCATAGTAACTACGCATAGGCCTGGCTCATGATGCCACTGTTGGGGATCGTAGCAGAATTTTAAAATTTCCTACGCATCACCAAGATCCATCTATGGAGTATACTAGCAACGAGGGGAAAGGAGTGCATCTACATACCCTTGTAGATCGCGAGCGGAAGCGTTCCAATGAACGAGGTTGATGGAGTCGTACTCGCCATGATCCAAATCACCGATGACCGAGTGCCGAACGGACGGCACCTCCGTGTTCAACACACGTACGGAGCAGCGACGTCTCCTCCTTCTTGATCCAGCAAGGGGGAAGGAGAGGTTGATGGAGATCCAGCAGCACGACGGCGTGGTGGTGGATGTAGCGGGATCTCGGCAGGGCTTCGCCAAGCTTCTGCGAGAGGGAGAGGTGTTGCAGGGGGAGAGGGAGGCGCCAGGGGCTGTGGTGCTGCTGCCCTCCCTCCCCCCACTATATATAGGACCCCTGGGGGGGGCGCCGGCCCTGGAACCCATCTACATGGGGGGGCGGCGGCCAAGGGGGAAGGGGGGTGGCTTCCCCCCCAAGCCAAGTGGGGCGCCCCCACCCCTAGGGTTTCCAACCCTAGGCGCAGGGGGAGGCCCAAGGGGGGCGCCCCAGCCCACTAAGGGCTGGTTCCCTTCCCACTTCAGCCCACGGGCCCCTCCGGGATAGGTGGCCCCACCCGGTGGACCCCCGGGACCCCTCCGGTGGTCCCAATACAATACCGATAACCCCCGAAACATTCCCGGTGGCCGAAACTGGACTTCCTATATATAATTCTTCACCTCCGGACCATTCCGGAACCCCTCGTGACGTCCGGGATCTCATCCGGGACTCCTAACAACTTTCGGGTTTCCGCATACTAATATCTCTACAACCCTAGCGTCACCGAACCTTAAGTGTGTAGACCCTACGGGTTCGGGAGACATGCAGACATGACCGAGACGCCTCTCCGATCAATAACCAACAGCGGGATCTGGATACCCATGTTGGCTCCCACATGTTCCACGATGATCTCATCGGATGAACCACGATGTCGAGGATTCAATCAATCCCATATACAATTCCCTTTGTCAATCGGTATGTTACTTGCCCGAGATTCGATCGTCGGTATCCCAATACCTTGTTCAATCTCGTTACCGGCAAGTCTCTTTACTCGTACCATAATGCATGATCCTGTGGCTAACTCCTTAGTCACATTGAGCTCATTATGATGATGCATTACCGAGTGGGTCCAGAGATACCTCTCCATCATACGGAGTGACAAATCCCAGTCTCGATCCGTGCCAACTCAACATACACTTTCGGAGATACTCGTAGCGTACCTTTATAGTCACCCAGTTACGTTGTGACGTTTGGCACACCCAAAGCACTCCTACGGTATCCGGGAGTTGCATGATCTCATGGTCTCTGGAAAAGATACTTGACATTGGAAAAGCTCTAGCAAACGAACTACACGATCTTTGAGCTATGCTTAGGATTGGGTCTTGTCCATCACATCATTCTCCTAATGATGTGATCCCGTTATCAATGACATCCAATGTCCATAGTCAGGAAACCATGACTATCTGTTGATCAACGAGCTAGTCAACTAGAGGCTTACTAGGGACACGTTGTGGTCTATGTATTCACACATGTATTACGATTTCCGGATAACACAATTATAGCATGAACAATAGACAATTATCATGAACAAAGAAATATAATAATAACTATTTATTATTGCCTCTAGGGCATATTTCCAACAGTCTCCCACTTGCACTAGAGTCAATAATCTAGTTACATTGTGATGAATTGAACACCCATAGCGTCCTGGTGTTGATCATGTTTTGCTCTAGGGAGAGGTTTAGTCAACGGATCTGCTACATTCAGGTCCGTATGTACTTTACAAATATCTATGTCCCCATTTTGAACACTTTCACGAATGGAGTTGAAGCGATGCTTGATATGCCTGGTCTTCCTGTGAAACCTGGGCTCCTTCGCAAGGGCAATAGCTCCAGTGTTGTCACATAAGAGAGTCATCGGGCCCGACGCATTGGGAATCATCCCTAGGTCGGTAATGAACTCCTTCATCCAGACTGCTTCCTGTGCTGCCTCTGAGGCTGCCATGTACTCCGCTTCACATGTAGATCCCGCCACGACGCTTTGCTTGCAACTGCACCAGCTTACTGCTCCTCCATTCAAAATATACACGTATCCGGTTTGTGACTTCGAGTCATCCAGATCTGTGTCGAAGCTTGCGTCGACGTAACCCTTTACGACGAGCTCTTCGTCACCTCCATAAACGAGAAACATATCCTTATTCCTCTTCAGGTACTTCAGGATAGTCTTGACCGCTGTCCAGTGTTCCATGCCAGGATTACTTTGGTACCTTCCTACCAAACTTACGGCAAGGTTTACATCAGGTCTGGTACACAGCATGGCATACATAATAGACCCTATGGCCGAGGCATAGGGGATGACACTCATCTTTTCTCTATCTTCTGCCTGTGGTCGGGCATTGAGCCGTGCTCAATTGCACACCTTGCAATACAGGCAAGAACCCCTTCTTGGACTGATCCATATTGAACTTCTTCAATATCTTGTCAAGGTACGTACTTTGTGAAAGACCAATGAGGCGTCTTGATCTATCTCTATAGATCTTGATGCCTAATATATAAGCAGCTTCTCCAAGGTCCTTCATTGAAAAACACTTATTCAAATAGGCCTTTATACTTTCCAAGAATTCTATATCATTTCCCATCAATAGTATGTCATCCACATATAATAAGAGAAATGCTACAGAGCTCCCACTCACTTTCTTGTAAACACAGGCTTCTCCATAAGTCTGTGTAAACCCAAACGCTTTGATCATCTCATCAAAGCGAATGTTCCAACTCCGAGATGCTTGCACCAGCCCATAGATTGAGCGCTGGAGCTTGCATACTTTGTCAGCATTCTTAGGATCGTCAAAACCTTCCGGTTGCATCATATACAATTCTTCCTTAAGGAAGCCGTTAAGGAATGCCGTTTTGACGTCCATCTGCCATATCTCATAATCATAGTATGCGGCAATTGCTAACATGATTCGGACGGACTTCAGCTTTGCTACGGGCGAGAAAATCTCATCGTAGTCAACCCCTTGAGCTTGTCGATAACCCTTAGCGACAAGTCGAGCCTTATAGATGGTCACATTACCATTCGCGTCTGTCTTCTTCTTAAAGATCCATTTATTTTCTATGGCTCGCCGGTCATCGGGCAAGTCAGTCAAAGTCCATACTTCGTTTTCATACATGGATCCTATCTCGGATTTCAGGGCTTCTAGCCATTTGTCGGAATCCGGGCCCGCCATCGCTTCTTCATAGTTCGAAGGTTCACCGTTTTCTAACAACATGATTTCCAGGACAGGGTTGCCGTACCACTCTGGTGCGGAACGTGTCCTTGTGGACCTACGAAGTTCAGCAGTAACTTGATCCAAGAATCGATACTATTGCGAGGCAAAGAAGAGAACCAAATTTTTGCAGAATCACGCAAAGAGAACAGAAATAGTTTGATCTTGACCGCATCATTGTCCACATCTTTTTTTGTTAGACTGGTACAAGTGCTAGACTGGAGCTAGACAAGAAGCGTTGAGCAGGAACTTGAGCAATTCCAGAAACCTTAGTGCCGGAAGGTCAAGGAAGTTGGTGAACTGATGACAGGGAAGCCGGCGATCGAGATATTGGACATAGAATGCCACTCTTTAAAAAGGAAAAAAGGAGTAATCATTAAGATGGGACGCGGCATCCTCATTAGGAGTACCGGAAAATTGGTCTTTCATAACAAGATTCAGCAAAGCGGTATTAATATCACAAGTCTCTGCACTAGTGGCGGGAGGAGCAAGCGGAGTGCCAATAAAATCATTGTTGTTGGTATTTGAGAAATCATATAACTTGGTGTTCTCTTGAGTCATGATGACCACACAACAAGATTGCACTCAAAAATAGATCCGGTAAGAAAACGGCGAATGGAAAAAGAGAGGCGAATAAAATGACAAATTTTTGTGAAGTGGGGGAGAGGAAAACGAGAGGCAAATGGAAAATAATGTAAATTGCAAGGAGATGAGATTTGTGATTAGGAACCTGGTTATGACGAAGATCCTCCCCAGCAACAACACTAGAAATTCTCCTTGATGGTAGCTGCAACTACGTCGGTATTTCCCCGGAGAGGGAGGGATGATGTAGCACAGCGACAGTAGGTATTTCCCTCAGTTATGAAACCAAGGTATTGAACCAGTAGGGGAACCAAGCAACACAACGTAAACATCACCTGCACACAAACAAAAACACCTCGCAACCCGACGAGTTAAAGGGGTTGTCAATCCCTTCCGGGGTACGGCGCCTCAAGATAGGCAAGCAAACGTGAGGTAAATTGTAGTAGATTGATAGATCGAATGCCAAATAAAATAAAGAAAGATAAAACACAAGAAGGTATTTTGTATTTTTTGGTTTAATAGATCTGAATAAAAATGCAAAGGAAAAGTAGATCGCAAGGCAAATATATGAGAAATAAGATTCGGGGGCCGTAGGTTTCACTAGTGGCTTCTCTCGAGAAAAATAGCAAACAGTGGGTAAACAAATTGCTGTTGGGCAATTGATAGAACTTCAAATAATTATGACGATATCCAGGCAATGATCATTACATAGGCATCACGTCCAAGATTAGTAGACCGACTCCTGCCTGCATCTACTACTATTACTCCACACATCGACCGCTATCCCGCATGCATCTAGTGTATTAAGTTCATGAAAAAACGGAGTAATGCAATAAGAATGATGACATGATGTAGACAAGATCCGTTTATCTATATGACGGTAGATATAGATCTCGCTTTTTATCCTTAGTAGGAACGATACATACGTGTCGGTTCCCTTTTTGTCACTGGGATCGAGCACCGTAAGATCGAACCCACTACCGGGCACCTCTTCCCATTGCAAGATAAATAGATCAAGGTGGGCAAACAAAACCCAAATATCGGAGAATAAATACGAGGCTATAAGAGATCATGCATATCAGAGATCAAAGAAACTCAAATAACTTTCATGGATATAAAAAGATATAACTGATCATAAACTCGAAGTTCATCAGATCCCAACAAACACACCGCAAAAGAGTTACATCATATGGATCTCCAAGAGACCATTGTATTGAGAATTCAACGAGAGAGAGAAAGCCATCTAGCTACTAACTATGGACCCGAAGGTCTACAAAGAACTACTCCTGCATTATCGGAGAGGCACAAATGGAAGTGGTGAACCCCTCCGTGATGGTGTCTAGATTGGATCTCGTGGTTCTGGACTCTGCGGCGGCTGGATGAATATTTCGTCGACTGTACTAGGGTTTCTGGTATATTGGGGTATTTATAGAGCAAAGAGGTGGTCCGGGGGGCACCCGAGGTGGGCACAACCCACCAGGGCGCGCCTGGGCCTCCTGGTGTGGCTTGGTGGGTTTTGCCCCCTCGCCCCCCAGGTGCTACCAGGGCCCATTGTGACGCCCGGGTAATTAAGCTACAGTAACCCCTCGTAATGATGCCACGTCACCTCGATTACTAATGATAAACTCACGTTGATTAGAAACCTATTCAAATTCAAATTCAAAATCAAGGCAAACAACAAAAAATTTCAAATGTTAAAACTAAAATGTTCGGGTTGTGACAACTATTGCATAGGCAGTTATGGTGAAGAAACCCTACTTTTATAAAACGTTTAGATGCTATAAGATAAATAAAACAGTAGCGAAAACTATTATTTAAATACGTTTAGATGCTATAAGATAAATAAAACGTTTAGATGCTATAAGATAAATAAAATCAGTATTTTGCTAAATCAAAAATAAAAGGAAACTAAGCTAAAACAGAAAAGAGTAATAAATAAAAGAAAAGGGGAAAACACAAAAACAGAAAACAAAACTAAAAAGTAAAGAGAGGAAGAAAACCCCCCTGGACCGCGGCCCAACTGGGCCAACCCCACCAGGCCCAGCCGGCCACCCACCCCCACTCCTTATCCCCTCACCCCCCCGTAACCCACTCCACCGACACCCCACTCCTCCCCCACGAAAATATCTGCCCCTCTCTCCCCGATTGGATCAGGATCGGGGGAGGAGGTCGCTGCCCCCGCGCCAGGACGCCGCCGCCGCCCGGAGCGCTCCCCCGCCAGCCTGCTTCTCCTCTCCGCCATCGACCCCGTCATCCACCTCGCGCACCGCTGCCACGATCCCTACGCCCTTCATGAGCCGCGCCCCTTCCTCTCCTCCTTTCTCCCTCAACGCGCCGCATCGCCGCTGCCCCGCTGCGTGGCCGCCCCCTTCTTCCCCCTTGGCACGCTCACCGCGCCCCGCGGCTGCGCACGCGCGCCCCGCCTCCAACGCGGCCTCCCCCCGTTCGCGCCTGTTGCCATGGCCGCGCGTGCCCTGCGCCGCGCGTGCCTGCCCCCGACGCCCTAGTCCCTCGGGCTCGCCTTCGTGCCTCCCACGGCCGTCTGCTCTGCCATCGCTGCCGCCGCTGTGCCCGACTGCCGAACCGCACCGTGGCCGCGCCGGTTCTGCCCACCACTGCGGCCGCCGACGCGCCGTCCTGCTCCGCCCCACCTCCGGCTCGCTGGGCCGCCGCCCCGCCGTGGCCTCGCCGTGGCCATCTCCGGTGCCCGCGCCCGCGCTGCATCGGCACCCCTCCGCTCCCGTGGGTCGTCGCCCGGGTTGGGCGCCTACAACGCCCGTGTGCCCGTTAGGCCCCGCTGGCCCTATGACAAGTGGGCCACTGCTCCAGAACGTTTTTTAAAATAAAATAAAATACTAATAATAAATAAATAATAAGTAATTAAAATGATGGAAATATTGATTAATTAATTAATTAAATGATTAATTAACTTAATTAATCCTAATTAGATTGACTTACTGACTAATTAAACTAATTAACCTGTTTAGTTAATCGCAGTCAATGACAGGTGGGTCCCGCACGTCAGTTTGACCCAGTCAACGCCCTGTTGACTGCTGACGTCACGCTGACGTCATCATGACATCAGCATGCACTGTTCTGGATAATGTTGTATTAAATTAATTAAATAAATGCTAAACTTAATTTAAATCTTTTAAAATTCATATAAAATAAACCGTAGCTCGGATGAAAATACTTTGTACATGAAAGTTGCTCAGAACGACGAGACGAATCCAGATACGCAGCCCGTTCGTCCGCCACGCGTCCCTAGAATAATGAACCTGTAACATTTCACCTCTGGTTCATTTGTCCGAAAACACGAAACACCGGGAATACTTTCCCAGATGTTTCCCCCCTTCGCCGGTATCACCTACTACTGCATTTGGGCACACCTAGCATCACGCTTTGACTTGTCATGCACCGTCATGCTTATGTTTGCATTATATTTATTGTTTCTTCCCCCTCTTCTCTCTCGTTAGACACCGAGACCGACGCCGCTACTACCCAGTACGACTACGGTGTTGACAACCCCTCCTTCTCGGCTGAGCTTCCAAGCAAGCCCCCTCTTGATCACCACATATCGCCTATTCTTCTCTATACTGCTTGCATTAGAGTAGTGTAGCATGTTACTAATTTCGGTTAATCCTATTCTGTTGCATAGCCTGTCATTGTTGCTACAGTTGTAACCCTTACCTACTATCCTACTGCTTAGTATAGGATGCTAGTGTTCCATCAGTGGCCCTACACTCTTGTCCGTCTGCCATGCTATACTACTGGGCTGTGATCACTTCGGGAGGTGATCACGGGTATATACTATATACTTTATATACATGACACATGTGGTGACTAATGTCGGGTCGGCTCGTTGAGTACCCGCAAGTGATTCTGATGAGGGGGCTGAAAGGACAGGTGGCTCCATCCCGGTAGAGGTGGGCCTGGGTTCCTGATGGCCTCCGACTGTTACTTTGTGGCGGAGCGACAAGGCAGGTTGAGACCACCTAGGAAAGAGGTGGGTCTGGCCCTGGTCGGCGTTCGCGGATACTTAACACGCTTAACGAGATCTTGGTATTTGATCTGAGTCTGGCATTTTGTCTATACGCACTAACCAACTACGCGGGAACAGTTATGGGCACTCAACGTCGTGGTATCAGCCGAAGCTCTTCTTGACGTCAGCGACGGAGCGGCGCGCGCCGGATTGGACTGGAACGCCTGCTAGGCTAGGTCTGCTTCCGGCCGCGTACGCAACATGCAGGTGTGCAATGGGCGATGGGCCCAGACCCCTGCGCGCATAGGATTTAGACCGGCGTGCTGACCACTCTGTTGAGCCTAGGTGGGGCTGCGACGTGTTGATCTTACGAGGCCGGGCATGACCCAGGAAAGTGTGTCCGGCCAAATGGGATCGAGCGTGTTGGGTTATGTGGTGCACCCCTGCAGGGAAGTTTATCTATTCGAATAGCCGTGTCCCTCTGTAAAAGGACGACCCGGAGTTGTACGTTGACCTTATGACAACTAGAACTGGATACTTAATAAAACACACCCTTCCAAGTGCTAGATATAACCCGGTGATCGCTCTCTAACAGGGCGACGAGGAGGGGATCGCCGGGTAGGATTGTGCTATGTGATGCTACTTGGTGAACTTACCCATCTACTCTCTTCTACATGCTGCAAGATGGAGGCTGCCAGAAGCGTAGTCTTCGACAGGATTAGCTATCCCCCTCTTATTCTGGCATTCTGCAGTTCAGTCCACCGATATGGCCTTTTACACCTATACCCAAGCATATGTAGTGTAGATCCTTGCTTGCGAGTACTTTGGATGAGTACTCACGGTTGCTTTTCTCCCTCTTTTTCCCTCTCTATACCTGGTTGTCGCAACCAGATGTTGGAGTCTAGGAGCTAGAGATCCCGAGGATGATTCTACATGGAGTTCGGCTTTGAGGAGTAGTTAGGAGGTCCCAAGCAGGAGGCCTTGGCTTTTCGATCGTTGCTACTTTTGTGCTAGCCTTCTTAAGGCAAACTTGTTTAACTTATGTCTGTACTCAGATATTGTTGCTTCCGCTGACTCGTCTATGATCTAGCACTTGTATTCGAGCCCTCGAGGCCCCTGGCTTGTATTATGATGCTTGTATGACTTATTTATGTTCTAGAGTTGTGTTGTGATATCGTCCCGTGAGTCCCTGATCTTGATCGTACACATTTGCGTGCATGATTAGTGTACGATTAAATCGGGGGAGTCACAAGTTGGTATCAGAGCCGACTGCCTGTAGGAATCCCCCTTCCACACTCCTTGGCCGAAGTTGAGTCTAGTCATTGCAAAACTTTTACTAACATGGCTGTGTGGCTTACGGGCCCACGTCACCATTGGGTGGTATTAGGATCTTTTATTCCTCATCTATACCCTGGGACTATGATCTCTCGTCTATTCGGGTTTAAATGAATTTACTAACTTTGACTCTAGGATCTCGTAAATACTTCCATCCAGAGAGCCCTTAGCGCAAATGATCGCCTGCTGCACCGAAGAATCCGTAGATACTCTCCGATGTTCTCTTGAGACTTTATGGCGTCGCTTTTGCAATTCCCTTCCATCGATAAACCCCTGTGGATAACCACGTATACTCGCCATTCATACAATGCTTCCCAGTTGCTCTTGTTATTACAAGATACCCCGAAATTCTCTCTGTTGCTCCGAGAATCCTTTGAGCTTACTGCCTTGCTGTTCTTTGCCACATGAATACCACTATGGAAAATTTCTAGCACTCACCGGATATTTGCTCATCCCCAGTTGATTCATGTATTTCACAAAAGTCTTCAAAATACTATTTGAACTTCCGAAAATCCTGAGTAGCCTATTGCTCTTGAAATTCTTACTTGCTTGCATTATGGTTAATCCCATAAGTCTATAATCTTATTGGCATCTCTTGTCATTATCATTTTGAGTCCGTTGATTCAATTTGTTGCAAATGCTCACAATCCTCAATCAGATCCTAGAATTCGTCCTTCCGACTCAGACGTCATTTTAAACGTGAGCTGGTTCTTGCCAATCAAATTGTCGTCGATTGTGCCCCTAAGTCTATTGAACTTATCCATCCTTGATCAGAGCGTCTACTTTTGATCCTTCGCTTTGTAAATCATAATTCCTTTACAATTGAGCTCTAAATTACTCAGTTGTTTCTATAATCCAACGTCTTTGCATTGATTCTTCCTCTGGTTGTGAGCCGATACTCACATCAGATCCTTTATGGACCATCAGAACCTTGTTGGATTTTATCTGACAACGTCCTTCATATTCAATCACTTTGGAAGTTCTTTCCCTGATACATAATGCCTTTGGTAAATCCTATTCCTTGATTTGGCCAACCATGCTCTGCTTTCGAGCTGGTGATATTTACTATTGAAGCTTGTGGTATATGTTTCCACGATGCCCCGATGGGTTGAACCTATGCCTTCCATAATATGTGTGAACTCGAAAGTTTTCATGAGTCGTACTCTTCTGGTATTTTGCCAGATAAAATTTCAACACTACAACTTTTTTGAAAGTGAGAAGTGAATGAAAGGTTATGCATTGGAGAAGTGGGAGTCGACCATGAACTTTGTGTTCATGCCCATGGACACGATGTAGCTCTTATCATTATAGCTTCTCTTAAATTAATTATTCCTTTGGTATAAGTTCATCTTATATCTGGGATCTGGCCTTTTGCAATCGTGGTTCCAACCATGTTCTCCTTTAAATACCATTTCTCGTGCAAGTTTAAGCACTTGTGCTCTGCAGAGCAATACCTCCGTCCAACCTCTACTTTGGTCTGTCATCGAGTATTACCCCCCTGCTATCTCGAGAATGCCAAGGAACTAATTAACTTCTTATGAGTTCTTCATCAACTAATATTCTTGCCGATTCCATTTTTCCAACGGGTTCTGAGTTGTTAGAACCCCTCAAGGACACCGATAAGTGAATCAATTCTGCACTCCAATTCAATAACTCTAAGTAATTTTTGTTGCTTACGAGTTTAATAATCCTTCAAGTCATTCCTAGCCTGCTCGGCTATGTCATTATTGTGCCAATTTTAACTATGCTACCTGGACCTTCCCAGCGCACAAATTTCGACAATGGGCTAATCTTGCGTCGATCTTCCTCGTCATATCACTTCTCCTTGAACAACAAACTTGATTTCGAGTTTGTGTCCTACCCGTGGTTCCAATAACCTTTCGCTTTCATCATTCCTTTGACTTGATGTCATCATCGATCAATTACATCTTCTTGAAAACCTCTCGACAATTTTGTCGTGATCATTGTCAACAATTTGACTTCTTCCAAGTTGTGTGTCGAAATTCAGGATGAGAAATACCATCCTTGCCCCACGATGAATTGCGTTATCATCGACAACATTCTTGCCTCCCCCCAACACAAACTTGTTCATATTTTGTGTTGTATCTTGATTTCCCTACTATCCAACTAATGTTATGTTCTACCGTGGAGTATTACCATCTTTGATGTCAAGAATGTCGTTAGCATTACTCCACCTCTTAAGAATTCTTGGTACAGTGATACTTCTCACCATCACCATTCTTTCTTGGTCCCCGTGTTGTTTCTAAACGAAATACCAACAAATGGTCTGTGATGTGTAAATTCTAAACTTCTAGCAACCCTATTGCTTTGAAGTTATTGGGCTATAGTTTCATTCTACGTCTATGGCTTAATGAATCATCATTCGAACATTGATCGTGCTACCTAGCCCATATTTCGGGTGCACATTTCAACCAATGTTTAACTATGTATGTTTTCCTCGAGCATACATCATTAAGTCATTCGATCTAGCTAATGTTATCTCCTTGGTCACCTAGTTGTGGAAATCCATCTTTTGGAAATTTCAATGATTGTCGCTGAGTCAATCAGTCACCTCCTCACCTCTCCTTGACTTAATGATGAACCCTTGTTCGGAACTCGCTTCCATAGTTCATCCCCCGAGAATCTTCGATGTCGTTTCGACAATTTGTGTGGCACCTTTCTTCTCAGGCATCCTGAGTCCGAGTTATCCTGACACCAATCATATCTGAATCTCGGTCTGATATGATGGTTGGAACATATTTCCAAGAGTTATTACATTGGTCTATTTATGACCCGGTAAGGTGATGTCATGCCTAACACACCTGGCCGGAGGACCTATTGTTATAAGTTTTCATTTTTAGCAAGGTTAGCTATTCTTCCATGAGGAAATTGTAAGACTTATTCTATAAGTTGTTCCTGATGGATCCTTTTTGTTTCCAAAGTCTGATCTTCACCTGTTGACCATGTCAATGCTATCTCGAAGCATGCCTATGGTACTCCGATTTTCAACAGGAACATTTGAAGCCCAAAGCTAATTGTTTCCTGCTCAATTATCCAAACACCGTTGTATGGGTAATGTCATGAAATTTCTCTCCCCTACCTAAAGAGTTTTCTACATTATATCCTGTCATGGATATCATGCTCTGCTTACCCTTGGGAAGGATATACCCCTGAAATATGTGTTTAAACACATTTTCCTTTCCATTGTTCTATTAATCTAATAAACACCTTTTCCTTTCCATTGTTTTCTTTAACCTTTCTGGTGATCACTTTGATCTAAGCAGCATTGATTCCCAGCTTATGTGAACACCTCGGTGTATAACTCTGTCAGTAAGACCCTGTTACTATTGTTGATAGCATTCCGGTAACCACCGATGGACGTGAACTTTGCCTATTGGTCCGCCTCGTTCAACGAGCAGGAGAATGGTTCTCTTCGTCCCTCGCCCTTGGTACCGATGTTGTTGCCGACATAACCGACAGACTATCCTCTGACATGCGTTGCTCACATGATCGTGCAAGATGTCATCGCCCTTCATACTTTTAACCCACATGGTGGGCCCATAACCCACAGGTCCCAGGATCGAAACCTGACTCTCCTGTACAACCTATTGTCAAAGTTATTCCTCGCGCTTGACTTCGTATGTAATTCACGGGCCACCTGCTTAGTGATCTATTATGGTATCAGACGCAATACTTGTTCCCATTGCTCTGAACCCCTGTCACCCTTCGTTTTAGGCAATGAACGAATGCCTATGCGCTTGAAACTTCTATTTTGCACCTTCTTACTTTGCTCCCGATATTTTCTTAAGTTTCAATTCGAGAGTTACTATCCGGTATCCACCACCTTCCCTGATGTTGTCGACTAGATAGTCGACCTTGCAGAGGTTTGTTCTCCCGGAATGCCCACCCTTTATTCTTTCGGAAGTACGATGGAGTTCCGAAGAAAGGATGCCGACTTCATCATGATGACCTGAAGCAGAGAAATGAACACTACTAGGAAAAGGCCTACTAATGGCGCACCTAATTTGGCCATTAATGGCGCATTAGTGGTGCGCCATTAGTGCCATGCCATTAGTATATTTTACTAATGGCGCACCACTGGTGCGCCATTAGTATCTGGTATACTAATGGCGCACCACTGGTGCGCCATTAGTATATGCCATGGTGCGCCATTAGTATAGGCCACTGGTGCGCCATTAGTATAGGCCACGGTGCGCCATTAGTATTTTTGAATTTTGAAGGCGGGAAAATAGTAGTGGCGCACCGTCTAACCCCCACCGTGCGCCATTGCTATTTTTGAATTTTGAATTTGGATCTGGATCGCGATTTTTTTGCCCATTTGTTGCTCGTTCTTTTGGCTCGTTTTTTTGCATGATATTATTTCAAATTTTGTTCCTGTTTTTGGATCTTGTACGTTCTTTTGCCGTGTTCTTTTGCCAGAGAGGAGTTCGCCGGAGAGGAGGAGGAGGAGGTCGCCGGAGAGGTGCTCGCCTACATCGCCGGAGAGGAGGAGGAGGTCGCCGGAGAGGAGTTCACCGGAGCATCGGAGAGGAGGAAGGAGAAACCATGAGGGGAGCTCACCGGAGAGGAGGGAGGAGGAGCTCACCGGAGAGGAGGGAGGAGGAGCTCACCGGAGAGGAGGGAGGAGGAGCTCACCGGAGAGGAGGGAGGAGGAGCTCACCGGAGAGGAGGGAGGAGGAGCTCACCGGAGAGGAGGGAGGAGGAGCTCACCGGAGAGGAGGGAGGAGGAGCTCACCGGAGAGGAGGGACGAGGAGCTCACCGGAGAGGAGGGAGGAGGAGCTCACCGGAGAGGAGGGAGAAGGAGATGAAGTGGAGGAGAGGTGGAGTGGAGGAGAAGAATGAAGAGGTAAGGAGGAGAGGACACGCCCAGCCATATATACGGCATAGTAATGGCGCACCGTGGGCAGGTGCGCCATTACTATTTTTTTTATTTTTTTTATTTATTTTGAATTTTGAAGGCGGGAAGATACTAATGGCGCACCATGGGCAGGTGCGCCATTAGTAACTTTTTTTATTTTTTGATTTATTTTGAATTTTGAAGGCGGGAAGATACTAATGGCGCACCATGGGCAGGTGCGCCATTAGTAACTTTTTTTTTAATTTATTTTGAATTTTGAAGGCGGGAAGATAGTAATGGCGCACCATGGGCAGGTGCGCCATTAGTAAGTTTGATTTTTTTTGAATTTTTTTGCCTCTCCAGATCTTAAAAGCCCCGTATCTTTTTTTCTGTTAGGTTTTTGAGGATTTTGAAAATGTTTAACGGGGTTGGCGCACCGTGGGGGTGGTGCGCCATTAGTAGTTCAACTAGTAATGGCGCACCATGGGTGTGGTGCGCCATTAGTAGTTGAACTAGTAATGGCGCACCGTCCCACGGTGCGCCATTAGTAGTTTAAAAAATAAAAATAAAAAAAAATTGAAAAAAAAAATTTGAAACATAATTACTAATGGCGCATCGTGGGATGGTGCGCCATTACTAGTTGAACTACTAATGGCGCACCATCCCACGGTGCGCCATTAGTAGTTTTGCAAAAATAAAATAAAAATTACTAATGGCGCACCGTGGATGTGGTGCGCCATTAGTATTTTCACACTAATGGCGCACCAACACATGGTGCGCCATTAGTATATAGTAATGGCGCACAACATGTCTGGTGCGCCATTAGTGGCCATATCATCTATAGTCCTTTTCCTAGTAGTGGAAGACATCAATGTATTGGACCGGCCTCTTCAAGAAGAGCAAGCTAGGATGAGAAGACCCGCTAGATTCGTTACCAAACCTCCCCCCTTTCACTACCTCTTAAATCTCGGGACGAGATTTCTTGTAGTGGAGGAGATTTGTGACGCCCGGGTAATTAAGCTACAGTAACCCCTCGTAATGATGCCACGTCACCTCGGTTACTAATGATAAACTCGCGTTGATTAGAAACCGATTCAAATTCAAATTCAAAATCAAGGCAAACAACAAAATTTTTCAAATGTTAAAACTAAAATGTTCGGGTTGTGACAACTATTGCATAGGCAGTTATGGTGAAGAAACCCTACTTTTATAAAACGTTTAGATGCTATAAGATAAATAAAACAGTAGCGGAAACTATTATTTAAATACTATTAAATAATAAATAATTACAAAACTATTTTAGTTTACGTAGCTAGTTAATGTGGCAGTGGCATATTTGGTAACGTCAAAGTAGGTACCATTTTGGTATTTTGCTAAATCAAAAATAAAAGGAAACTAAGCTAAAACAGAAAAGAGTAATAAATAAAAGAAAAGGGGGAAAACACAAAAACAGAAAACAAAACTAAAAAGAAAAGAGAGGAAGAAAACCCCCCTGGACCGTGGCCCAACTGGGCCAACCCACCAGGCCCAGCCTGCCACCCACCCCCACTCCTTATCCCCTCACCCCCCGTAACCCACTCCACCGACACCCCACTCCCCCCCATGAAAATATCTGCCCCCTCTCTCCCCGATTGGATCGGGATCGGGGGAGGAGGTCGCTGCCCCCGCGCCAGGACGCCGCCGCCGCCCGGAGCGCTCCCCCGCCGGCCTGCTTCTCCTCTCCGCCGTCGTCCCCATCATCCACCTCGCGCACCTCTGCCACGATCCCTACGCCCTCCGTGAGCCGCGCCCCTCCCTCTCCTCCTCTCTCCCTCAACGCGCCGCATCGCCGCTGCCCCGCTGCGTGGCCACTCCCTTCTTCCCCCTTTGCACGCTCACCGCGCCCCGCGGTTGCGCACGCGCGCCCCGCCTCCACCGCGGCCTCCCCCCGTTCGCGCCTGTTGCCATGGCCGCGCACGCCCTGCGCCGCGCGTGCCTGCCCCCGACGCCCCGGTCCCTCGGGCTCGCCTTCGTGCCTCCCGCGGCCGTCTGCTCCGCCATCGCTGCCGCCGTTGCGCCCGACCGCTGAACCGCGCCGTGGTCGCGCCGGTTCCGCCCACCACTGCGGCCGCCGACGTGCCGTCCTGCTCCGCCCCACCTCCGGCTCGCTGGGCCGCCGCCCCGCCGTGGCCTTGCTGCGGCAATCTCCGGCGCCCGCGCTGCATCGGCACCCCTCGGCTCCCGTGGGTCGTCGCCCAGGTCGGGCGCCTACAACGCCCGTGTGCCCGTTAGGCCCCGCTGGCCCTATGACAAGTGGGCCACTGCTCCAGAACGTTTTTTAAAATAAAATAAAATACTAATAATAAATAAATAATAAGTAATAAAAATGATTGAAATATTAATTAATTAATTAATTAAATGATTAATTAACTTAATTAATCCTAATTAGATTGACTTACTGACTAATTAACATGTTTAGTTAATCGCAGTCAATGACAGGTGGGTCCCGCACGTCAGTTTGACCCAGTCAACGCCCTGTTGACTGCTGACATCACGCTGACGTCATCATGACATCAGCATGCACTGTTCTGGATAATGTTGTATTAAATTAATTAAATAAATGCTAAAATTAATTTAAATCTTTTAAAATTCATATAAAATAAACCGTAGCTCGGATGAAAATAGTTTGTACATGAAAGTTGCTCAGAACGACGAGACGAATCCAGATACACAGCCCGTTCGTCCGCCAGGCGTCCCTAGCATAGTGAACCTGTAACATTTCACCTCCGGTTCATCTGTCCGAAAACGCGAAACACCGGGAATACTTTCCCGGATGTTTCCCCCCTTCGCCGGTATCACCTACTACCGTGTTTGGGCACACCTAGCATCACGCTTTGACTTGTCATGCACCGTCATGCTTATGTTTGCATTATATTTATTGTTTCTTCCCCCTCTTCTCTCATTAGACATCGAGACGGACGCCGCTACTACCCAGTACGACTACGGTGTTGACAACGCCTCCTTCTCGGCTGAGCTTCCAGGCAAGCCCCCCCCTTGATCACCTGATATCGCCTATTCTTCTCTATACTGCTAGCATTAGAGTAGTGTAGCATGTTACTGATTTCGGTTAATCCTATTCTGTTGCATAGCCTGTCATTATTGCTACAGTTGTTACCCTTACCTGCTATCCTACTGCTTAGTATAGGATGCTAGTGTTCCATCAGTGGCCCTACACTCTTGTCCGTCTGCCATGCTATACTACTGGGCCGTGATCACTTCGGGAGGTGATCACGGGTATATACTATATAGTTTATATAGATGACACATGTGGTGACTAATGTCGGGTCGGCTCGTTGAGTACCCGCAAGTGATTCTGATGAGAGGGCTGAAAGGACTGGTGGCTCCATCTCGATAGAGGTGGGCCTGGGTTCCTGACGGCCCCCGACTGTTACTTTGTGGCGGAGCGACAAGGCAGGTTGAGATCACCCAGGAAAGAGGTGGGTCTGGTCCTGGTCGGCGTTCGCGGATACTTAACACGCTTAACGAGATCTTGGTATTTGATCTGAGTCTGGCATTTTGTCTATACGCACTAACCAACTACACGGGAACAGTTATGGGCACTCGACGTCGTGGTATCAGCCGAAGCTCTTCTTGACATCAGCGACGGAGCGGCGCGCGCCGGATTGGACTGGAACGCCTGCTAGGCTAGGTCTGCTTCCGGCCGCGTACGCAACATGCAGGCGTGCAATGGGCGATGGGCCCAGACCCCTGCGCGCATAGGATTTAGACCGGCGTGCTGACCTCTCTGTTGAGCCTAGGTGGGGCTGCGACGTGTTGATCTTACGAGGCCGGGCATGACCCAGGAAAGTGTGTCCGGCCAAATGGGATCGAGCGTGTTGGGTTATGTGGTGCACCCCTGCAGGGAAGTTTATCTATTTGAATAGCCGTGTCCCTCAGTAAAAGGACGACCCGGAGTTGTACCTTGACCTTATGACAACTAGAACTGGATACTTAATAAAACACACCCTTCCAAGTGCCAGATATAACCCGCTGATCACTCTCTAACAGGGCGACGAGGAGGGGATCGCCGGGTAGGATTATGCTATGCGATGCTACTTGGTGAACTTACCATCTACTCTCTTCTACATGCTGCAAGATGGAGGCCACCAGAAGCGTAGTCTTCGACAGGATTAGCTATCCCCCTCTTATTCTGGCATTCTGCAGTTCAGTCCACCGGTATGGCCTTTTACACCTATACCCATGCATATGTAGTGTAGATCCTTGCTTGCGAGTACTTTGGATGAGTACTCACGGTTGCTTTTCTCCCTCTTTTTCCCTCTCTATACCTGGTTGTCACAACCAGATGCTGGAGTCCAGGAGCTAGAGATCCCGAGGATGATTCTACATGGAGTTCGGCTTCGAGGAGTAGTTAGGAGGTCCCAGGCAGGAGGCCTTGCCTTTTCGATCGTTGCTACTTTTGTGCTAGCCTTCTTAAGATAAACTTGTTTAACTTATGTCTGTACTCAGATATTGTTGCTTCCGCTGACTCGTCTATGATCGAGCACTTGTATTCGAGCCCTCGAGGCCCCTGGCTTGTATTATAATTCTTGTATGACTAATTTATGTTGTAGAGTTGTGTTGTGATATCGTCCCGTGAGTCCCTGATCTTGATCGTACACATTTGCGTGCATGATTAGTGTACAATTAAATCGGGGGCGTCACACCCATTGCCTTCCTTCTAGCCCATAAAAAATCATCATGAAGTTTCATGGCATTTGGACTCCGTTTGATATTGATTTCATGCAATGTAAAAAACATGGAAAAAACAGCAACTGGCACTTGGCACTATGTCAATAGGTTAGTACCAAAAATGATATAAAATGACTATAAAATGAATATAAAACATCCAAGATTGATAATAAAACAGCATGGAACAATCAGAAATTATAGATACGTTGGAGACGTATCAGCCCGCGAGGTCGTCGTCCATCACTTTGACGAACAGCCGGCAGTGAGGTTAATTTGACCAACAAGGTAGAATCTTTTTTGTTTGTGTTATGGTGGTATATAGTACACGTCGAAGAGGTGGGAGGGGACTAACATATATACTATACGTACGCGTCCGTGAACAAGTACACCTCACTCAGTGTCGGGACTTTTGTGTTTTCGAGGCACGTGCCACATCAAAATTGTGAAATTGGCTATTCAAACATCACAGAACACCTTTTTGGGTCACATGCATATCCTAGCTAGGACACTCACGTGTGACGCTTCCATCTGTGGGCCCACGAGGCCATCGTCGATGCATGCATGCATCACATTGACCTACATCGGGAGAGGTTAATTAATTTCACCATCGAGGAGGATTCTTTTGGGTTGTACATATATTACGGCATGCGCATATAGTATGCGATGAAGAGGGGGGAAGGGGACCATCATATGTAGTACGCTTGATGAACCTCGCTCTGTGTGGGTGCATGGTTTATGGTTTTTGAGGCATGTGGCACATCAAAGTTGTGCATTTTGGGTATTCAACATATATATGTTTGGCCCACATGCAAAGCGGTGGTGGTTGTCCTCTCGCACCCACTTAAGCGGTTATCAGCAATATCGATGCTTTCCATTTGTGGGCCCGCTTGGTCCATCACTACTTTTTGCCTGACAACAAGAAAGGTTAATTTGACTTAGAAGGGGATTATTATTTTTGCTCTGGGATGACATGCATGCTACAGTTTGAGCACACACACATGCATGTGTTTGCATGAATCCCTCCCATCGAGTCGAAGTGGCTAGTACAACGACACATCATGAACCGATCTCGCTCTGTGTGGGGAGCTAGTGTACGACTTTTCACGCACGCGCCATATCAATGTTGTGTATTCAAACATGCATGCACGCATCACCTCCATACATATGCATGTAGTGGTTACCTTCAAACGGTACACTCCCTCGCGTGGTTATCGGCGACAAGCCTATATATTCGTGGGCCCGCGTGGACATCCATGATCACCTTGACCAACAACAAGATAGGTTACCATGGCGGATTCTTCATTTGGTTCGTGTTATCGTAGTATAGGTCATGGTGAGATTCATACCTTAAGTTTGAGCGCATATACTATGCACGCATGCATGCATGAAACCCCGTCGTTGGCTTGAAGTGTGGTGTAACATACATATGCATCGTCAACCTAACCCTCACTCAGTGTGGGGATTTCTAGTTCGGAATAATGGTGCCACATCAAAGTTGTTCCAGTGTTACTCAAAAACACACCTCTCCATACATATGTTTGGGCCACACGCATGCAGTGGTTGTCTTCGGGGACTAGCTACTTGTGTGATTATTGGCGAGCTAGCCCATCTCCGGGGTCGCATGGACGGCCATCACTTTGACCAACAACAAGAGAGAGGTTGTACGACCAAGGTGGATTATTCTTGGTCCATTTTATGATCCATCTTAGTGAGATATGCCTCTCTAGCCCGCCGACTAAAAGTGTGTGTGTGTTGTGGGGGGGGGCTTGCTACTTCGCACTTTGCTAGGTGAACCTCGGTTGGGGGGGGGGGCATGCATTCATAGCTTAGGATTCACTTCGTGGCGACACGAGGGGAGGGGGGGTGGGGGGGGGGCTGCTGATACGTCTCCAACGTATCTACTTTTTCTCACGCTTTTCCTCTTGTTTTGGACTCATTTTCATGATTTGAATGAAACTAACCCCGGACTGACGCTGTTTTCAGCAGAACTACCATGGTGTTGTTTTTGTGCAGAAATAAAAGTTCTCGGAATGGAACGAAACTCTGCGAGGATTTTTATATCAATAATAAGAATTTCTGGAGCCAAGACCCACCAGAGAGGGGCCCCTGGTTGGGCACAACCCACCAGGGCACGTCACCCTCTCCTGACGCGCCCAGGTGGGTTGTACCCACCTGGTGGCCCCGCTGATTGTCGTGGGAGTAAACCTGACAACAGAATAGGGGGTATGTATGGAGAGGCAAGATCCTAGCTACGGTGAGGTTGTGCACGCAAGATTTACGAGTTCAGGCCCTTCTCAGAGGAAGTAACAGCCCTACGTCTCGGTGCCCAGAGGCTCGGTCGATTCGATTATGCGTGAAGTTACAGGAGGTGCGAACCCTTGTGCTTGAGGAGGGGGGTGGCTTATATCGAGTTCGCCAGACCCCTCCGGCCCTCAGTTACACATGGTTCAATGTACATAAAGATAGGACGTTACTGGTAACGGCAGCATTGAAGTCGTATAAATGATCATCAAGACTACGGAGTGAACACCTGACTGTTGTCATTCAGGGTGACTTTAGATCTTCTATACTCCAAGTGGTTTTTGGTATGGTCGAGTGAGTATATCCTTGTCGAATGGAATTGGGTTATCCGAGTGGAATTCCCAGTCGAGTCAGTTGCATCCTACTATGATTTCAGTCGGTAGAATTTGCTGTCCTTGTCTGTAAGGTAGTGTGCCTGGGTAGGGTGCTTAGATTAGGTCTATTGCCCTACCCTAGGTACATGTCATCATCATAAGCCTCTGAATGGTTCTGGGTCTGAATGGAGATGGAGTTGAAGATGGTTCTGACTCGAGTTTCATGCTCTCGGAAGCATTTTACTTGGATTGGAGAACTATGCAAAAGCTTCGACTTCATTTGCAGTCGCCTTGAGCCATTCAAAGGTTGTCGAGTGAACTTTGCTGATAAGCTTCGAGTGTTTGATATGGTACAAAATCTCCGGTATGATTGACTGCTATGCCGTTTCCGGATCTCGCAGGATTCGAAATTTGGGGAAGCGCGTGAGGAGGAGAGGGTCGTGATAATCGAAGTGGATTAGGCAGGGGCGCCTCGATCCCCATGCCACCTTTTTCGCCACGTATCACACGCGCGACTGTTGTGGGATTACAGGATTGCCTGGCCCCACAAGTCAGTCACTCGGGGAACAAGTCCATATAAGGCGTTTGGGCCGGTGCCTTTGCACTGTGCGCCCCATTTCCTTTCTTCTTCCTTTGCTTCTCCCCTGCGCCCGCCTCCTCCCTCGACGCCGCCGCCCAGCCCGAGCGCAACCTGCAGCAATGGCGAAGGACAAGACAGCGGCCCTGGAGCGTGCGAAGAAGGCGATGACGAAGGCGAAGGGCAAGAAGATGAGCCGAGGCGGGTCGTCGTCGAGATTTGGTCTGTCGCCCGGCTGGATTCAGGGCGACTGGATTCGCTCCACGATCCAGCAGGAGGATCTGGAGGATCTAGTGGAGGGGCGAACTGATTCCCCATGGCTCCTGGCGGCTTCCAGAGGACGAGACCGAGCCGCGGCCGCAAGAGGGTGAGTGCGTGCTTCTCACCACTCACGTCGACCGCGGTTTCTCTTTGCCCCCACATCCGTTTTTTCGGGGTTTTCTGAATTTCTTTGGAGCTCAACTTCATCACTTTTCTCCCAACACTATCACATACCTTGCTGCATTCGTGTCCATGTGTGAGAGCTTTCTGGGGTCTCGACCGCACTGGGGTCTCTTTAAGCACATTTTCACTTGTCGTTCTCAGTCTGTAAAAAAGGCTAATCCGAGTGACGAGAGGACACATGTGATCCAGATGTGTGGAGGTTTAGGAATCCAGATGAGGGGTAAAAGCACTTTTCCAGCTATGATTCTTCCCGAGTCAGTCAGAGGTTGGCAGTCGACCTGGTTCTACTGGAAGGACGAGCCGACTCCTTGACTGTCGACTGGCCTCCCTCCATTTCCCATGGATCGAGTTGAGAAACCTTCCTCCTTGAAACTGACTCCAGCTAAAAAAGTGGAGGTGAATATGCTGGTTGATCGAGTAGTCCAACTTGTCTGTGATGGTGTGACTGGCATGGACTTGTTAGAGGTATTCCTCGGTCGACACATCCAACCACTCCAAGCCCGCGACCATCCAATGTGGATGTACTCGGGTATTGAGGACAGCACCCGAATCCACCCGGAAGAAGTTGATGAGGAGACGGTGGCGTAGTGGTTGCAGGGCATCACTGGCAACAAGGACAACCCTAGGGGGTCTAGGAGGGTCCCTCCATTCGACCACGCCAACGAACCAGACAAGGTCTAACTGTTTCCTTCCGAGTGTCTTTTTGTTCTGACATGTGATTAGTTTTGAACCCAACTATTATCCGGTCAACTGTGTGTCTTGCAGATTTATACCGAGATGTACTCGATGCCCAACGGGGAGCAGGAGCAGGAGCCAGAGGGAGAGGCGAGCTGGGGTGACAGCGGTGACTGGCAATCTGATGGAGGGGAAGACAATGAGAGTGACGACTCAAGCGGTGGTGAAGAAGTCGACTCCCCCCTCGCACCGAAAGGCAATACAAGCATACCCATGACCCAGCAAGTATCCGTGGCGAAGCGACTGCATAGACCGGACAGACTTCGAAGTGCACTCGGACGTCTTCTCCTGTGACGACTGAGAAGGCTCCGAAGCAGCCCAAAGTCGCACCGTCAAAACCTCGGAAGGCCTTGCCCAAGATCAAAGTGGTTGTCCCCATTGCTTCTGGGTAATCTTTGAATTTGACTTCTTAGTTCTGCATGACTGGTCCTTTGGTCGACTCACCTCGGAAGGCTTGACTGAGTGAATTTTGAAATTTGCAGTGCTGCTACCTCTAGGACTTCTGTTTATAAAGATGATGATGATGAAGAGATGGAAGACGCAGTCACCTCCAACGCGGGTATAACAGTTGCCATTTTGTCTTTACTTTATCAACCATTTTTACGGTCGACTGAACTCTTGTGATTGATTCTTTTGTAGCTCCGCCCAATGTTATTGAACTTCCAGACGACGATGAGGATGTGTCACTGAGGCCCACGGGAAGGAGGAGCAGGACTTTGAGCAGGAAAATATCAACTAGTAAGACGCCTCAGTCGACGCCATTGGCGGAACCGGCGGTTGAGCAGTCCGGAGACGCCAACCGGGCTTCTGTTACTTTTGCCGTTCCATTGTCAAGTGCACAACCTTCAACGTCGACTGCACAGGCTCCGGCTGACCCACCGTCTTCACTTTTCACCGCCCATCACGTCCCAGACGATCAAGTGAGTGCTGCCAAGGAAGCTATACGCCAGGCACGCATCATGATGGAGCAGATGAAAGTGGTTCGCGATGCTAGCCAAGCTGCTTATAACGCCAGCTCAACACTCTAGGCTAATGTCCATGTTAGCTGATTTCTGACTGATCTTCTAGCTTGTCGCTTGTTCTGTTAGGATATGCTACCTGAAAAAACCCTTATTGTGCTTCTACTTGTCAGTCTTCATTTTGCATCTGTACACCCAGTGGGTGTTTCAGTTTCTGCTGAATAGTTTTTCCACTTGAATCGACTAGGTTGTGTCGATTGAATCTTAGAACCAGTGGGGGAACGCTGAGTGCACCCACTAGGTGTAGTCCCCGAGACCGTCGTCGAATGTTTAATTCGGCGGGGGTCTTTGAACAGAATTTTCTCACTCGGTCTGAGCAGATCATGTTGAGTGAAACCTGAACCAGTGGGGGCACGCTGAGTGCACCCACTGGGTGTAGTCCCCGAGACCGTAGTTGACTGCGAGCAGTCGGCTATGGTCTGAGAATAAGTAATATCTTGCTTTCGCACTCTCTTTTTTTCGACTGGATGGACCAAATCAATTGAATGTTTGATTTGGCAGTAGTCTTAGAACTCTTTGAACTTGTTACTTTATTGCTCGGAAGCAACCAATCTTTGCGTCTGTCGACTGACTATCCTCTGACCACAGAAATCTTGTGAACTTGGAGCTCGGTTTGCTGACTTAGAGCAGAAGCAGATCTAGCTCAATCTTGATCTGGAGTTGGCTGGGGAGAACTTGCGGAAGGCTAAGGATGATGTTGCTGGTATGGAAACCTTGTCGACTGAATCTTTTCTGAATCCAAGCGTTATTTCCTTCTACTGAACCAAACATTATTTCCTTCATAGAAAATGAACGACACTTTGGCGAAGAAGGACCTTGACCTTGCAGCGGCACAAAAAACAGCAGAAGAGAAAACAGCACTCGCCGACCAGAAGCTGGCATCTGTCAGAAAGCTGGAGGAAGAGAACACCAAATTGAAGGCTGCCCTTGATGAAGCCAACAAAGAGGTGATTCGGCTGAAGAAGGACAAAAGGAACCTGACCGACAAAGTGGAAGATATCGCCCGCAAGAGAGACGAGCTGGAGAATTATCTGGGAGGACTCGCCAAGAAGTTATTCCTTATGCTTGAAGGTGCTTTTTCTTTGGCTGACCGACTTGCTGCTGTCGACTCGTTATATAGCTGTTGACTCATCGTTTTACTATGTGTGCAGAATTCTGCCAAAACTTCGAGGAAGAGACTGGGCGGATTGAGACGAGCTTGGACCCCATCCTCTCTCCTGTTAAGGATGAAGCTGCCATGAACGTGCTCCGACTGGAATCTCGTCTTGCTAGCGTTGTTGACTACCTCGCTGGACTGAAGGTTTCGGTGTCGCGAATCGACACAGCGCTCTGGACAAGGGCGACGCTCCAGAGTGACCTTGAGTCTCTGATGACTCGACTCAATGAGATCCCCGGCCGAGTGCAGGAATGGAAGAAGTCTTTTGCCCGGTGTGGTGCTGATGTGGCTCTGTCTCTGGTTCGCGTCCACTGCAAGGAAGCCAAAGAGAAGCTAGCAGCGATCAAGGTTCTAGTCCTTCATGGAGACTTCCATTGCTGCTCCCACTCGAATTGCAGATGGGATTGACTTGGATGAATTCGTCGAGCCTGCCACCTCTTGCGGAGTGAAAAAACTTTTATGATCCGATTAAATTTGCCTCGGTATGCCGAGTGGTTTTGTAACCGTTAAACTCCTTCGGGCCTAATGCCCGAGACTTTAATCTGCGGTCCGGAGCCCCGTGGGATTTATCTTAAACTTTTCCTTTCTTTGAATATGCTTGTGTTTGCCTTCGAGTGGAACTTGTTTCTTCCCTCGGAACAGTCTTTTGTGTTTGTGGTGCAGTTCTTAGGAGAGGGTCACGGATGACCCGCACCTCATCGTCCTTGCAGATCGGGATGGAGCTCACATTGTACTTACGGTGCAACTCTGAGGAGGAGTTTGCAGTCGACCTGCACCTCATCATCCTTGCAGATTAGGATGGAGCGCACATCGTACTTATGGCGCAACTCCGAGGAGGAGGTTGCAGTCGACCTGCACCTCGTCATCCTTGCGGATTAGGATGGAGCGTGTGGCCAAGTTCCCGAGAGAGAAGATCGTTCTTCACTCGGAACGTGTTTTAAACTTAGGCGAGTACGAGACTGCAGCTAAGCCCCCGAGTGAGAGGGTTGCTCATCACTCGGTAGGATTTTTAAACTTAGGCGAGTACGAAACTGCAGCTAAGCCTCCGAGTGAGATGGTTGCTCACCACTCAATAGGATTTTTAAACTTAGGCGAGTACGAGACTGCACCTAAGCCCCCGAGTGAGAGGGTTGCTCATCACTCGGTAGGATTTTTAAACTTAGGCGAGTACGAAACTGCACCTAAGCCTCCGAGTGAGAGGGTTGCTCATCACTCGGTAGGGTTTTTAAACTTAGGCGAGTACGAGACTGCAGCTAAGCCCCCGAGTGAGAGGCTTGTTCTTCACACGGTAGGATTTTTAAACTTAGGCGAGTACGAAACTGCAGCTAAGCCTCCGAGTGAGAGGGTTGCTCACCACTCCGTAGGATTTTTAAACTTTGGCAAGTACGAGACTGCAGCTAAGCCCCCGAGTGAGAGGGTTGCTCATCACTCGGTAGGGTTTTTAAACTTAGGCGAGTACGAGACTGCAGCTAAGCCCCCGAGTGAGAGGCTTGTTCTTCACACGGTAGGATTTTTAAACTTAGGCGAGTACGAAACTGCAGCTAAGCCTCCGAGTGAGAGGGTTTCTCATCACTCGGTAGGATTTTTAAACTTAGGCGAGTACGAAACTGCAGCTAAGCCTCCGAGTGAGAGGGTTGCTCACCACTCCGTAGGATTTTTAAACTTTGGCGAGTACGAGACTGCCGCTAAGCCCCCGAGTGAGAGGCTTGTTCTTCACACGGTAGGATTTTTAAACTTAGGCGAGTACGAAACTGCAGCTAAGCCTCCGAGTGAGAGGGTTTGTCATCACTCGGTAGGATTTTTAAACTTAGGCGAGTACGAAACTGCAGCTAAGCCTCCGAGTGAGAGGGTTGCTCACCACTCCGTAGGATTTTTAAACTTTGGCGAGTACGAGACTGCAGCTAAGCCCCCGAGTGAGAGGCTTGTTCTTCACACGGTAGGATTTTTTAAACTTAGGCGAGTACGAGACTGCAGCTAAGCCCCCGAGTGAGAGGGTTTCTCATCAGTCGGTAGGATTTTTAAACTTAGGCAAGTACGAGACTGCAGCTAAGCCCCCGACTGAGAGGGTTGCTCATCACTCGGTAGGATTTTTAAACTTAGGTGAGTGCGAAACTGCACCTAAGCCTCCGAGTGAGAGGGTTGCTCACCACTTGGTAGGATTTTTAACTTAGGCGAGTACGAGACTGCAGCTAAGCCCCCGAGTGAGAGGGTTGCTCATCACTTGGTAGGATTTTTAAACTTAGGCGAGTACGAGACTGCAGCTAAGCCTCCGAGTGAGAGGGTTGCTCATCACTCAGTAGGATTTTTAAACTTAGGCGAGAACGAAACTGCAGCTAAGCCTCCGAGTGAGAGGGTTGCTCACCACTCGGTAGGATTTTTTAAACTTAGGCGAGTAGGAGACTGCAGCTAAGTCCCCGAGTGAGAGGCTTGCTCTTCACTCGGTAGGATTTTGTTTCTGAAACTTAGGCGAATCGGATTCGCAGCTAAGCCCCCGAGTGAGAGGCTTGCTCTTCACTCGGTAGGATTTTGTTTTTGAAACTTAGGCGAATCGGATTCGCAGCTAAGCCACCCACTGGGGGATTTCAAATAGATGTGTAAGTAACAACAATCATTTAGGAGACTGTAAAACCGTGTCTTTGATAAATAAACTGAAAGGTACTTCTTATTACATCTAAACAGTCTGAATGGTTAAGTATAAAAATGGCGGAGCAACTCCGCATTCCAAGCGCATGGCTCGTCTTTCTTGTGTTCCACATCGTACAGGTGGTATGCTCCATTGTGGAGTACTTTGGTGATAATGAAGGGACCTTCCCAGGCGGGAACAAGCTTGTGAGGCCGTTGCTGATCCACTCGAAGCACGAGGTCTCCTTCCTGAAATGCTCGACCTCTCATGTTTCTAGCATGGAATCGATGGAGGTCTTGCTGATAAATGGTTGACCTGATCAGGGCCATCTCTCTTTCTTCTTCCAGAAGATCAACAACATCTTGCTGGGCTTGTTCTGCTTCTGCTTCTGAGAAAAGTTCTACTCGCGAAGCATTGTGGAGTAAATCAGACGGCAGCACAACTTCAGCTCCATAGACTATGAAGAAGGGAGTCTGACCAGTCGACCGATTCGGCGTTGTTCTTAGACCCCACAGTACTGATGGTAACTCGTCCACCCAAGCACCTGCTGCGTGTTTGAGGTCACGCATCAACCTAGGCTTCGGCCCTTGCAGGATCAAACCATTTGCTCTTTCTGCTTGTCCATTCGACTGCGGGTGAGCGACCGAAGCATAGTCAACCCGAGTGCCTTGGGAAGCACAGAAAGTTGTGAACTCGTCCGAGTCAAAGTTTGAACCGTTGTCCGTGATAATGCTGTGTGGGACTCCATATCTGAATGTTAATTCTCTGATGAAGCTGACGGCAGTACTTGAGTCGAGGTTCTTGATAGGTTTGGCTTCGATCCACTTAGTGAATTTGTCGACTGCAACAAGCAGATGAGTGAAACCACTCCTGCCAGTCCTCAGAGGTCCGACCATATCCAAACCCCACACTGCAAAAGGCCAGACGAGTGGGATGGTCTTCAAGGCTGATGCAGGCTTGTGAGACATGTTGGAGTAAAACTGACAGCCCTCACACTTGTCGACTATGTCTTTCGCCATTTCATTTGCCCGCAGCCAATAGAATCCCGCTCTGTATGCTTTGGCCACAATGGTCCAAGAGGACGCATGGTGACCACAGGTCCCCGAGTGGATGTCGTTGAGAATCATACGGCCTTCCTTTGGCGTGATGCACCGCTGAGCAACTCCAGTAACACTCTCTCTGTAGAGTTGTCCGCCTATCACTGTAAAAGCTTTGGATCGACGGACAATCTGATGTGCCTCCTCTTCATCTTCTGGAAGTTCTTTCCTGAGAATATATGCAATATATGGTACTGTCCAATCAGGAATGACAACCAAAACCTCCATGATTAAGTCGGCCACTACAGGGATTTCAACTTCAGTCGGATCAACAGAACTCTTAGGCTGCGGGGGCTGTTCTGTGAAGGGATCTTCCTGAACCGGCGGAGTGTGAAGATGCTGCAAGAACACATAGCTAGGAATGGGCTCCTGCTTGGAACCTATTTTTGCCAGGTCATCAACTGTTTGGTTCTTCAGTCGGGGGATGTGGTGGAGCTCTAGCCCTTCAAACTTCTTTTCTAACTTTCTCACCGCATTGCAATAGCCAGTCATAGCTAGGCTCCTGATGTCCCACTCCTTCATCACCTGATTGACCACCAAATCTGAGTCGCCGTAGACCATTAGGCGACGGACACCGAGTGAAATGGCCATACGCAACCCATACAGAAGTGCCTCATATTCAGCTTCATTGTTGGAGGAATCAAAGTGAATCTGGAGAACGTAACTGAGTTTGTCGCCTCGCGGGGATACCAGGACTACTCCAGCACCAGAACCATTCAACATCTTGGATCCATCAAAGAACATAGTCCAATGTTCCGAGTAAATCTGAGTCGGTTGCTGCTGCTCAATCCACTCGACTGGGAAATCTGCTATTGTTTGTGACTTGATTGCTTTCTTTGCCTCAAACTTGATATCCAACGGAAGGAGTTCAATCGCCCACTTTGCCACTCGACCAGTTGCGTTCCTGTTGTTTAGAATTTCTGACAATGGAGCATCCCTGACGACTGTGATCGAGTGATCCCGGAAATAATGTGCAACCTTCTTCGTGGTCAAGTAAATTCCATAGAGAAGCTTCTGATAATGCGGATATCTCTGCTTGGATGGAGTTAAGACTTCAGAAATATAGTACACTAGGCGCTGAACCTTGTATGTTTTACCTTATTCTTCGCGCTCGACCATGAGTACTGTACTGACAACTTGTCCAGTGGCTGCAATATAAAGTAGGAAAGGCTCTTTGCTGATTGGAGCAGCGAGCACCGGCTGGGTGGAAAGCAGGGTTTTGAGCTCTGCAAACGCTGCGTCAGCTTCAGGAGTCCACTTGAACTTATCAGACTTCTTCATCAGTCGGTAAAGAGGCAATGCCTTTTCACCGAGACGAGAGATGAATCGACTCAAAGTGGCCAAACAACCAGTAATCTTCTGAATGTCGTGTACACGCACATGGCGTTTCATTCGTAGGATTGCACCAACTTTCTCTGGGTTTGCATCGATCCCACGTTCTGAAACGAGGAAACCAAGTAACTTTCCACCTGGAACCCCAAATGTACACTTCGACGGATTAAGCTTGATATCATATCTCCTTAGATTGGCAAAGGTTTCAGCGAGGTCAGTCAGCATGTTGGAACCTTTACGCGACTTAACCACGATGTCAGCCATGTATGCTTCCACATTCCGACTGATTCGAGTGAGCAGGCACTTCTGAATCATTCTCATAAATGTGGCACTAGCATTCTTGAGACCGAATGGCATGGTAACATCACAAAAGCACCCGAATCGGGTGATAAAAGCTGTTTTTATTTCATCGGGTCCATACAGTCGGATCTGATGATACCCGGAATATGCGTCCAGAAAAGACAAACGCTCACACCCCGCAGTTGAGTCGACAATATGGTCGATGCGGGGGAGGGGGAAATGATCTTTCGGGCAGGCCCGATTAATATGCTTGAAGTCAATGCACATACGAAGTGAATCATACTTTTTGGGGACCATGAAAACATTGGCAAGCCACTCGGAGTGGTAAATTTCGCGGATGAACTCAGCAGTAAGGAGCTGAGCCACCTCCTCGCCAATTGCCTTTCTTTTCTCCACGGCGGACCATCGGAGATGCTCTTTGACCGGTTTTGCCTTTGGGTCGACTCGCAAATGGTGGTCACCAGTCCCCTGGGTACACCTGGCATGTCAGAAGGTTTCCATGCGAAGGTGTCCCAGTTCTCACGGAGGAACTGGATGAGCGCTTCTTCCTATTTGCTGTCGAGTTTTGTTGAGATATGAGTCGGGGCAGCATTGGGATCGGTCGGGTGAATATGAACTGATTTTGTTTCACCAGACAACTGAAATGCAAAGTCTGAAGCAGGCTTCTTAGCTCTCAACAAGTCACTCGGATCTGCAGTCTTCTTGTATTCTTCCATTTCTACTGCTGCCATTTGTTCATCGGCAATCTTTGAGCCCTTATGGAGGCACTCTTCCGCTCGCTGCCAATTACCAGTTACTGTGATCACGCCCCTAGGACCAGGCATCTTGAGCTTTAGGTATACGTAATATGGTCGAGCCATGAAACGAGCGTACGCAGGTCTGTCTAGAATAGCATGATAGGCACTTTAAAAATCCACAACTTCAAATGTCAACTTGTCCTTTCGGTAATTCTTTGAATCACCGAAAACCACGTCAAGAGTGATCTGGCCGAGTGAATCAGCTTTCTTTCCAGGGATGACACCGTGGAACCTCATGTTGCTCTCACTTAGTTTGGACATCGGAATGCCCATTCCTCTGAGGGTCTCAGCGTAGAGAATATTCAAACCACTGCCACCATCCATCAAAACTTTGGTCAGTCGAGTGCCCCCAACAACTGGGTCGACTATCAACACTTGCCGTCCTGGCGTGGCAACGTGTGCCGGGTGATCAGACTGGTCGAATGTAATTGCAGTTTGTGACCACTTTAGATACGCCGTTGTTGCCGGAGCAACGATGTTTACTTCTCTGTTTATGACTTTCAGTCGACTTTTGCTCTCAATGTCAGCAAAAATCACCAAGGTGGAATTGACATTGGAGAAACCGTCATCCTCCTCTTTGTCCTCAGCCTTATCAGATTCCTTCTCTTTCTCACTGGGTTGTTTTTCTCGGAATTGCTGGATAAGGAGTCGACACTGTCGAGTGGTATGCTCTGGATAAATCAGATTTCCCTCTTCGTCTTTCTTGGTGTGAATGTGACATGGCAAATCCAACACATCATTCCCTGCTTGATCTTTTACCTTCTTGGGGGTCCAGGTCCCCTTAGGTTTTCCCTTAAATTTTCCTTGAATCACGGCTGCAGTTTCACCAGGTCCTACAGGCTCAGCTTTGCGTTTCTGCTTCCGATTGGAATTACCCCCCACCGGTGTCCTGGCCGACTAGTTTGCCCTTTCCACTACGGAGTCGATCCTCTTCTTCTCCATTAGCATACTGAGTAGCTATTTCCATCATTCGAGTCACAGACATATCTCCCGTCTGACCGAATTTCAGGTTAAGCTATCAATACTGGACGCCCTCCTTGAAGGCGCAAACTGCTTGATGTTGAGATACATTTTCCACTGTTAGATGCAAAGTGGTCCACCTCTGAATGTAATCTCTCAAAGTCTCATTCGGCTTTTGCACACAATGTTGCAATTCTGCCAACCCTGCTGGTCGTTTGCAAGTACCCTCAAAAGTTCTGACAAACACTCGGGCTAGCTCTTCCCAACTGAATATACTGCCTGGGGCCAATTGATTCAGCCATACTCTGGCCGAACCTTCCAACATCAAAGGAAGATGCTTCATCGCCACCTCATCATTACCACCACCGATCTATACAGCCACTCGGTAGTCCTCCAGCCAAGTGTCAGGCTTTGACTCACCAGTAAACATAGTAACCCCAGTCGCCAACCTGAAGTTGGGAGGGATCTCAGCAGCTCTGATGGCTCTGCTAAAACATTATGGACCGGAAACATGAACTCTACTACCAGTCGGACGATCTCTGTCAAGTTCTTCTCTGTGCGCTCTATTCTTATCGACCAGCCCTTGAACAAGGATCGACCTCGCATCAAAACCTGGCTCTCTTGGGTTGACCGGTACCCTCCGTTCACCACTGTGCGGGTGCCTGTCATCATATTGCCGGGGCACATATGATCCACTCCTCGGAGGAGGTGTAGGCACTCGACGGCGATCATCGCGGCCAAGTCGGTGATCATACTGCTCGTGGATCCGACCCACGTACTGCTCTTGGTGATGCCCACGTCCCTCACACCGCAGGGCCGATCTTGGGCTGTGAGCCGACTAAACTGTGTCAGCCATCACAGATCTGTTGCGTATTCTATTACGCGACTGAGATACTGTTGTGTTCTGCTCTCCTGCCGCCTGCAGCAACGCTCTGATTTGCGTCAAACCTCTTCCAGCCTCCGACTGAGAAGGCTGAATAGACTCTGCTATACGGGCAGCGGCTGTTAGATTCAGAATTGGAGTGCGGTATACCTGAGGTTTAGGCGGGAACAATTGCCGCTGCCGTCGACTGGACTCAGGGATCAACCGCCGAGCGCGCTCGTCGAGTGTGTGCTGAAGGTTCTCCAGTCGAGTGCGCTCAGCCAGCCTGGCCAAGCGCGCTGCCTCCAAGGCCCGAGCCTCAGAGGTTTCTCCAATGATGGGTGTCTGGAGCGCCTTCATGTTGCGTTGGTGAAGCTCCTCCCTCTGCTGTGAGGTGAGGGCTTCGGGATGATACTCCTCATGGATACGCGACGGATCGTCGCCGCCGTCACCGCCGCCGTCATGATGAAAACCAAGTGGGCTGTGTGGCGTGCGGACCACCAGGACTTCCACCGCAGGGTCGCTGCTGTCGCACTCGGAAAGGGTCTCGACAGAGCCAGTCGACAGATCGAGCAGGCCGTAGAGAGGTTCGTCGGGCTCGATTGCCGCGACTTGAGGGGTGGCTGACTGGCGTGCCACAGCATGTTTCACCCACCGCTGAAGCCACGACCGACCAGATCGCTTGCACCGGCGAACAGCGGGGAGTGAAGACATCACGGGAGCCGACCGATACTAGGTCGACGGCTGCCGCAGAAGGACGCCACGAATGCATGCACGGAAGTGCATCGCCCCATGGACGGGGAGCGTCTCGACGTCGAGAGGGGCCTCCTGGAGCCAAGCGGAGTCATCGGCGATGAAAATAAGCGCACCGAGAGGGATCTCGCGGCCCTCTGCCAATCCACCGCCGGAAACCATGATGATGGGAATCGGAAAAAATCGCAAACTCACCAGAAAGTCGCTAAGACACCCGCCCCAAGGTGGGCGCCAACTGTCG
This sequence comes from Aegilops tauschii subsp. strangulata, assembly GCF_002575655.3. Taxonomy (NCBI): domain Eukaryota; kingdom Viridiplantae; phylum Streptophyta; class Magnoliopsida; order Poales; family Poaceae; genus Aegilops; species Aegilops tauschii. The sequence continues at coordinate 314,675,628 of NC_053040.3, forward strand.
TGGGAGTAAACCTGACAATAGAATAGGGGGTATGTATGGAGAGGCAAGATCCTAGCTATATATTCGAACGGTACACTCCCTCACGTGGTTATTGGTGACAAGCCTATATATTCATGGGCCCGCGTGGACATCCATGATCACCTTGACCAACAACAAGATAGGTTACCATGGCGGATTCTTCATTTGGTTTATGTTATCGTAGTATATGTCATGGTGAGATTCATACCTTAAGTTTGAGCGCATATACTATGCACGCATGCATGAATCCCCGTCGTTGGCTTAAAGTGTGGTGTAACATACATATGCATCGTCAACCTAACCCTCACTCAGTGTGGGGATTTCTAGTTTGGAATCACGGTGCCACATCAAAGTTGTTCCATTGTTACTCAAAAACACACCTCTCCATACATATGTTTGGGCCACACGCATGCAGTGGTTGTCTTCGGGGACTATCTACTTGCGTGATTATTGGCGAGCTAACCCATCTCCGGGGTCGCATGGACGGCCATCACTTTGACCAACAACAAGAGAGAGGTTGTACGACCAAGGTGGATTATTCTTGGTCTGTTTTATGATCCATCTTGGTGAGATATGCCTCTCTAGCCTGCCAACTGAAAGTGTGTGTGTGTGTGGGGGGGGGGGGGTTGCTACTTCGCACTTTGCTAGGTGAACCTCGGTTGGGGGGGCATGCATTCATAGCTTAGGATTCCCATCGTGGCGACACGAGTGGAGGGGTTGGGGGGGGCTGCTGACACGTCTCCAACGTATCTACTTTTTCTCACACTTTTCCTCTTGTTTTGGACTCTAATTTGCATGATTTGAATGAAACTAACCACATACTGACGCTGTTTTTAGTAGAACTACCATGGTGTTGTTTTTGTGCAGAAATAAAAGTTCTCGGAATGGAACGAAACTTTGCGATGATTTTTATATCAATAATAAGAATTTCTGGAGCCAAGACCCACCAGAGAGGGGCCCCTGGTTGGGCACAACCCACCAGGGCACGTTACCCTCTCCTGGCACGCCCAGGTGGGTTGTACCCACCTGGTGGCCCCGTTGATTGTCGTGGGAGTAAACCTGACAATAGAATAGGGAGTATGTATGGAGAGGCAAGATCCTAGCTATGGTGAGGTTGTGCACTCAAGATTTACGAGTTCAGGCCCTTCTTAGAGGAAGTAACAACCCTACGTCTCAGTGCCCGGAGGCTCGGTCGATTGGATTATGCGTGAAGTTACAGGAGGTGCGAACCCTTGTGCTTGAGGAGGGGGGTGGCTTATATAGAGTTCGCCCCTCCGGCCCTCCGTTACACAGGGTTCAATGTACATAAAGATAGGATGTTACTGGTAACGCCAGCATTAAAGTCGTATAAATGATCATCAAGACTACGGAGTGAACGCCTGACTGTTGTCATTCAGGGTGACTTTATATCTTCTATACTCCGAGTGGTTTTTGGTATGGTCGAGTGAGTATATCCTTGTCAAATGGAATTGGGTTATCCGAGTGGAATTCCCAGTCGAGTGAGTAAGAATTTGCTGTCCTTTGAATGTCCTTTGAATTCCTACGATGATTTAAGTAGATAGAATTTGCTGTCCTTTGAATGTCCTTGTGTGTAAGGTAGTGTCCCTGGGTAGGGTGCTTAGATCAGGTCTATTGCCCTACCCTAGGTACATGTCATCGTCACTGATGACCCCCCTGATACTATAAATTCACATTATTCCAGAAAAAAATCAGGGAGAAAGAATTATCGCGATCCACGAGACGGAGCCGCCGCCAAGCCCTATTCTTCCTCGAGAGGGCAGATCTAGAGTCCGTTTGGTGCTCCGGAGAGGGGGATCCTCGTTCTTCGTCATCACCAACCCATCTCCATCACCAATTCCATGATGCTCCTCACCGGGAGTGAGTAATCCCTTTGTAGGCTCGCTGGTCAGTGAGGAGTTGGATGAGATTCATCATGTAATCGAGTTAGTTTTGTTCGGGCTTGATCCCTAGTATCCACTATGTTCTTAGATTGATGTTGCTATGACTTTGCTATGCTTAATGCTTGTCACTTTGGGCCCGGGTGCCATGATTTCAGATCTGTACCGTTTATGAATTCATCATTATACCCATGTTTTAGATCCGATTTTGCAAGTTATAGTCACCTACTACGTGTTATGATCCGGCAACCCCGAAGTGACAACAACCGGGCCCACTCCCGGTGATGATCATAGTTTGAGGAGTTCATGTATTCACTATGTGTTAATGCTTTGTTCCGGTTCTCTATTAAAAGGTGGCCTTAATATCCCTTAGTTTCCAATATGGACCCCGCTGCCACGGGAGGGTAGGACAAAAGATGTCATGCAAGTTCTATCAACAAAGCATGTATGACTATTTACGGAATACATGCCTACATTATATCGATGAACTGGAGCTAGTGTTGTATCGCCCTAGGTTATAACTGTCACATGATGAATATCATCCAACAAGTCACCGATCCAATGCCTACGAACTTTCCATATTGTTTCTGCTAAGTTACTACTGCTATCATCACTGTTACACTTGCTACAAAATTACTGCTATCACTGTTACTGTTACTATTGTTGCTGTCACTACTATCAAAACTATCAAACTACTTTGCTACTGATCACTTTGCTGCAGATAATTAATCTTCAGGTGTGGTTCAATTGACAACTCAGCTGGTAATACCTTCAAATATTCTTTGGCTCCCCTTGTGTCGAATCTATAAATTTGGGTTAAATACTTACCCTCGAAAACTGTTGCGATCCCCTATACTTGTGGGTTATCAAGACCTTTTTCTGGCGTCATTGCCAGGGAGCATAGCTATATTTGTTGAGTCACCTGGGATTATTATCATATTATCACTATGAAGAATCTGAAGGATCCCAAGACTAAGATTTATCCCTCAAAGACGAGGAGAGGTAAGGAACTGCCATCCAGTTCTATTTTAGATTCACCTTCTGTTATGAGTAAACTTGCAACACCACCACATGCTATCAATCCTGATATGTTGCAAGTTATTGATGATGCTACTTCTACCATGAATGATGCTTAGGATGATGCTAGTACCTTGCTTGATAATGATGATGTGCCACTTGGTGATTTTCTTGATAAACAAATTGCTAGAGTTATACAACATGATGTTGTTGAATCTGATGATGAGCTTGAAACAGAAACTCCTGAAACACCTGCTAGAACTAGTCTTCCTAGATATTAAATGCCTAAGGTACCAGAAGGTTATGTTATGAGTGAAGAAGCAACTAGAGATATTCTTGCTTGCAATGATAGAGATGATCTAGAGAAATTACTATGCAAGTATAAAGAAGAATCTCTAAATGCTAGAATGAAATGTGATCCTAAGTTTGCTACTTCACCTATCTGTATTGCTGATAAGGATTATGAATTCTCTGTCAACCCAGAGTTCATTACTTTGGTTGAATCTGATCCTTTCCATGGTTATGAAACTAAAACTGTAGTGGCACATCTTACTAAGTTGAATGATATAACCACCCTTTTTCCCCATGATGAGAAAACTCGCTATTAATTTACTCATGATAGAGATGATCTAGAGAAATTACTGTGCAAGTATAAAGAAAAATCTCTGAATGCTAGAATGAAATGTGATCCTAAGTTTGCTACTTCACCTATCTTTATTGCTGATAAGGATTATGAATTCTCTGTCGACCCAGAGTTAATTACTTTGGTTGAATCTGATCCTTTCCATGGTTATGAAACTGAAACTGTAGTGGCACATCTTACTAAGTTGAATGATATAGCCACCCTTTTTACTCATGATGAGAGAACTCGCTATTACTTTATTCTCAAATTATTTCCTTTCTCATTAAAGGGTCATGCTAAAGCCTGGTATAATACTCTTGCTCCTGGTTGTGTGCGTAGTCCCCAGGATATGGTTTATTACTTCTCTCAAAAATATTTCCCTGTTCATAAGAAACAAGCTACCTTACAGGAAATATTTAACTTTGTGCAAACTAAAGAAGAGAGTCTCCCACAAGCTTGGGGGAGGCATTGCAAATTACTTAATGCTTTGCCTGATCATCCTCTTAAGAAAAATGAAATACTTAATATATTCTATAATGGACTAACCGATGCTTCTAGGGACTTCCTAGATAGTTGTGCAGGTTGTGTTTTCAGGGAAAGAACTATTGCTCAAGCTCAAGAATTATTGAATAATATATTGAAAAATTATGATGATTGGACTATTCCTGAACCACCGCCTAAACCCACTCCGAAGAAGAGGGGTATATTATATCTGAGTCCCGAAGATATGCAAGAGGCAAAGAAATCTATGATGGAAAAAGGTATTAAAGCTGAGGATGTTAAAAGTTTACCTCCTATTGAAGAAATACATGGGCTTAATACACCACCACTGCCTAAGGTGGTAGAGGTAAATTCTCTTATGCAGTTCAATAAAAATGATAATCCTCAAAATATGCATCCTAGTCAATGCTTTTATGAGTTTGAAAACTACATTAGAAAACAAGATCACTTCAATGCAAATGTTATGAAACAATTGAAATATAATTCTGATATGATTGCTCGCTTGAGTGACTTGTTATTTAGATTATCAAATGATGTTAGAGGTGTGGGAAAACACGCTACTATGGTTCAAACTCAGTTAGAACAAGTTGCTAAATCACAAAGAGAATTGCTTGATGAAATGAATCATAATATGCATGACTTTGCTGTTAGAGTTGCAACTAGAGGAGGTAAAATGACTCAGGAACCACTTTATCCTGAGGGACACCCAAAAAGAATTGAACAAGATTCACAAAGAGCTAACACTAGTGCACCTAGTCCTTCTAAAAAGAAAAAGAAGAAGAAAAATGATAGGACTTTGCATACTTCTAGTGAACCTGAAATAGAGAAACCTCCTGATAAGGAAAATGAAACTTCTATATCTGATTGTGAAACTCAGTCTGGTAATGAACACTCACCTAGTGATAATGAAAAAGATAATGTTGAGGTTCACGAAGACTCTCAACCAACCAATGAAAAAGAACCAGACAATGATGTTGAGATAGAACCACATGTTGATCTTGATAACCCACAACCTAAAAATAAAAGATATGACAAAAGAGACTTTGTGGCTAGGAAACACGGTAAAGAAAGAGAACCGTGGGTTCAAAAACCTATGCCTTTTCCACCCAAGTCAACTAAAAAGAAACATGATGAATAATTTGAGCGCTTTGCTGAAATGCCGAGGCCAGTCTTTTTGCGTACTCGCTTGACTGATATCTTGAAAATGCCTCCTTATGCAAAGTATATGAAAGACATCATCACAAATAAGAGAAAAATACCGGAAGCTGAATCTCCACTATGCTTGCTGATTATACTTTTAAAGATGGAGTACCTAATAAACTTGGAGATCCGGGAATACCAACTATACCTTTCTCTATCAAAAAGAATTATGTGAAAACTGCTTTGTGTGATTTAGGAGCTGGTGTTAGTGTTATGCCTTTCTCTTTATATAAAAGAATTGACTTGAATAAACTCACACCTACTGAAATATCTTTGCAAATGGCTGACAAATCAACTGCCATACCTATCGGTATTTGTGAGGATATGCCCGTTGTTGTTGCCAATGTTACTATTTTGACTGACTTTGTTATACTTGAGATGCCCGAGGACAACAACATGTCGGTTATCCTTGGTAGACCCTTCTTGAATACTGCATGGGCTGTTATTGATTGCAATAAAAGCAAGGTCACTTTTCATATTAATGGCAATGAGCATATCGTGCACTTTCCAAAGAAACAATTCCAAGTGAATGGTATTAATGTTATTGAAAAATCTCCGATAGTCAGTATTGGAAGTTTTCAAATACCTCTACCTACTGTCAAAAATAAATATGAAATACTTATTGTTGGGGAAATGCATATCCCCATTGAGGTAACTTAGTGATTCACGAACGTTCTTCGGTTTCATGCTAATCGAAAGTGGTTGTTAATAAGACTTGGTCAACCTTATTAATGCATCATTTTTGAACGGTATGAAGTTGTTGAATTGAGTAAGCACTACTTTCTGTCCTTAACTTTTATTCTCTGTTTTTATTAGTTAAATAAAATAAATGCCATGTTTTTTCTGTTTTCTGAATTTCCCGTGCAATAAAAAAATGACCCAAAAATAAAAGTTCTTAGAAATGCCCTGAAAATTTTATATGATTTTTTTCCTGAATATTTAAGGATTTTTGGTGCAAAAATTACCAGAGGGAGGTGCACCAGGTGGGCACAACCCACCTGGGCGCGCCAGGACCCCCAGGCGCGCCCTGGTGGGTTGTGGTCCCCACGTGGGCCCCCTCACTTATCTCTTCGTCACACCTCATCACTCACCTCCAGAAAAAATCCCCATTGCTCTCTCTCTCGTGTTCTTGAGCTCAAACCCGCGGATTTCGATCTCTTTGCTCGAAGCTCCGTTTCCAAAACTGTTTCGGGGGATTGTTGCTTGGTATGTGACTCCATCATTTGTCCAATTAGTTTTTGTTCTAGTGGTTTATACTTTGAATAAATAGCTACTCTTGGTGCTGCTGTAGATGTGCTTGCATGTTCAATTCTTAGTGTTCGAAGTAGTTTGAATGCTTGCTATGGCCTCTATGTATCCCTATGAGTAGTTGCTATTGGTTTTGTGAAGTTTTGTTGGAAAAAAATTTGTGGACTAAAAATTCAGATTTGTGTTCATAAGAAAAATTGTACGCGGACATGATGAACCTATTTGGAAGGAGTTCCTCGAGGAGACGATCCTTGGGGGCATCTTCTAGTGACAATTCTGCTCGTCGGTCCTATGTTGAACCAAGTGAAAGTTCCACGCGAGATGCCGCCACCAAAACATGCTTATATCCTTGTGATGAATATATGGTGCAGGTGGGCATCAAGAAGGAATTTGAGCAATATGTTCAGAATGCCGATTGCTACCTCTTGAGCATGCGTTGGTTTTCCCTTGAAGAGGAAAGGGTGATGCAGCAAAGTAGCGTAAGTATTTCCCTCAGTTTTTGAGAACCAAGGTATCAATCAAGTAGGAGACTACTCGCAAGTCACCTAGTACCTGCACAAACAATCAAGAACCTTGCAACCAATGCGATAAAGGGGTTGTCAATCCCTTCATGGCCACTGTCGGTGTCAAAACCGGCGGATCTCGGGTAGGGGGTCCCGAACTGTTCGTCTAGGATCAATGGTAATAGGAGACGGGGGACACAATGTTTTACCCAGGTTCGGGCCCTCTCTATGGAGGTAATCCTGCTACCTCTTGAGCACTGCCTTGGTTTTCCCTTGAAGAGGAAAGGGTGATGCAGCAGAGTAGCGTAAGTATTTCCCTCAGTTTTTGAGAACCAAGGTATCAATCCGGTAGGAGGCCATGCACGAGTCCCTCGCACCTACACAAACAAATAAATCCTCACAACCAACACGATAAGGGGTTGTCAACCCCTACACGGTCACTTACGAGAGTGAGATCTGATAGATATGATAAGATAATATTTTTGGTATTTTTGTGATAAAAATGCAAAGTAAAGAAAACAAAATAAAAACGGCAAAATAAATAGCTTGTTGTTGGAAGATTAATATGATGGAAAATAGACCCGGGGGCCGTAGGTTTCACTAGTGGCTTCTCTCAAGAGCATAAGTATTTTACGGTGGGTGAACAAATTACTGTTGAGCAATTGACAGAATTGAGCATAGTTATGAGAATATCTAGGTATGATCATGTGTATAGGCATCACATCCGAGACAAGTAGACCGACTCCTGCCTGCATCTACTACTATTACTCCACACATCGACCGCTATCCAACATGCATCTAGAGTATTAAGTTCATAAGAACAGAGTAACGCCTTAAGCAAGATGACATGATGTAGAGGGATAAACTCATGCAATATGATATAAACCCCATCTTGTTATCCTCGATGGCAACAATACAATACGTGCCTTGCTGCCCCTACTGTCACTGGGAAAGGACACCGCAAGATTGAACCCAAAGCTAAGCACTTCTCCCATTGCAAGAAAGATCAATCTAGTAGGCCAAACCAAACTGATAATTCGAAGAGACTTGCAAAGATAACCAATCATACATAAAAGACTTCAGAAGATTCAAATATTGTTCATAGGTAAACTTGATCATAAACCCACAATTCATCGGTCTCAACAAACACACCGCAAAAGAAGATTACATCGAATAGATCTCCACAAGAGAGGGGGAGAACATTGTATTGAGATCCAAAAAGAGAGAGGAAGCCATCTAGCTAATAACTATGGACCCGAAGGTCTGAGGTAAACTACTCACACATCATCGGAGAGGCTATGGTGTTGATGTAGAAGCCCTCCATGATCGATGCCCCCTCCGGCGGAGCTCCGGAACAGGCCCCAAGATGGGATCTCACGGGTACAGAAGGTTGCGGCGGTGGAATTAGGTTTTTGGCTCCGTATCTGGTAGTTTGGGGGTACGTAGGTATATATAGGAGGAAGGAGTACGTCGGTGGAGCAACGTGGGGCCCATGAGGGTGGAGGGCGTGCCCCCTACCTCGTGGCTTCCTGGTAGCTTTCTTGACGTAGGGTCCCAGTCCTCTGGATCATGTTCGTTCCGAAAATCATGTTCCCGAAGGTTTCATTCCGTTTGGACTCCGTTTGGTATTCTTTTTCTGTGAAACTCTGAAATAGGCAAAAAACAGCAATTCTGGGCTGGGCCTCCGGTTAATAGGTTAGTCCCAAAAATAATATAAAAGTGTATAATAAAGCCCAATAATGTCCAAAACAGAAGATAATATAGCATGGAGCAATCAAAAATTATAGATACGTTGGAGACGTATCAAGCATCCCCAAGCATAATTCCTGCTCGTCCTCGAGTAGGTAAATGATAAAAACAGAATTTTTGATGTGGAATGCTACTTGGGATAATTTCAATGTAATTCTTCTTAATTGTGGTATGAATATTCAGGTCCGAAAGATTCAGGATAAAAGTTCAATATTGACAAAAAAAATACTTCAAGCATACTAACTAAGCAATTATGTCATCTCAAAATAACATGGCCAAAGAAAGTTCATCCCTACAAAATCATATAGTTTAGTCATGCTCCATTTTCGTCACACAAGAATGCTCTCATCATGCACAACCCCGATGACAAGCCAAGCAATTGTTTCATACTTTAGTAATCTCAAACTTTTTCAACCTTCACGCAATACATGAGCGTGAGCCATGGATATAGCACTATGGGTGGAATAGAATATGATGATGGGGGTTATGTGGAGAACACAAAAAAGGAGAAAGTCTCACATCAACGAGGCTAATCAATGAGCTATGGAGATGCCCATCGATTGATGTAATGCAAGGAGTAGGGATTGCCATGCAACGGATGCACTAGAGCTATAAATATATGAAAGCTCAAAAAAAGAAACTAAGTGGGTGTGCATCGAACTTGCTTGCTCACGAAGACCTAGGGCACTTGAGGAGGCCCATTGTTGGAGTATACAAGCCAAGTTCTATAATGAAAAATTCCCACTAGTATATGAAAGTGACAAAACAAGAGACTCTCTATCATGAAGATTATGGTGCTACTTTGAAGCACAAGTGTGGTAAAAGGATAGTAACATTGTCCCTTCTCTCTTTTTCTCTCATTTTTTGGGCCTTCTCTTTTTTTATGGCCTTTCTCTCCTTTTTTTTATTCCTCACTTGGGACAATGCTCTAGAAAATTATGATCATCACACTTCTATTTATTTACAACTCAATGAGTACAACTCGATACTAGAACAGAGTATGACTCTATATGAATGCCTCCGGCCGTGTACCGAGATATGCAATGAACCAAGAGTGACATGTATGAAAGAATTATGAACGGTGGCTTTGCCACAAATACTATGTCAACTACATGATTATGCAAAGCAATATGACAATGATGAACGTGTCATGATAAACGGAACGGTGGAAATTTGCATGGCAATATATCTCGGAATGGCTATGGAAATGCCATAATAGCTAGGTATGGTGGCTGTTTTGAGGAAGATCTAAGGAGGTTTATGTGTGAAAGAGCGTATCATATCACGGGGTTTGGACGCACCGGCGAAGTTTGCACCAACTCTCAATGTGAGAAAGGGCAATGCACGGTACCGAAGAGGCTAGCAATGATGGAAAGGTGAGAGTGCGTATAGTCCATGGACTCAACATTAGTCATAAAGAACTCACATACTTATTGAAAAATCTACAAGTCATCAAAAACCAAGCACTACGCGCATGCTCCTAGGGGGATAGATTGGTAGGAAAAGACCATCGCTCGTCCCCGGCCGCCACTCATAAGGAGGACAATCAAAGAACACCTCATGTTTCAAATTTGTTACATAACCTTTACCATACGTGCATGCTACGGGACTTGCAAACTTCAACACAAGTATTTCTCAAATTCACAACTACTCAACTAGCAAAACTTTGATATCACTACCTCCATCTCTGAAAACAATCATCAAGCATCAAACTTCTCTTAGTATTCAACACACTCATAAGAAAGTTTTTACTAATCTTGAATACCTAGCATATTAGGATTATTTAAGCAAATTACCATGCTATTTAAGACTCTCAAAATAATATAAGTGAAGCATGAGAGATCAATAGTTTCTATAAAACAAATCCACTACCGTGCTCTAAAAGATATAAATGAAGTACTAGAGAAAAAACTATATAACTCAAAAGATATAAGTGAAGCACATAGAGTATTCTAATAATTTCCGAATCATGTGTGTCTCTCTCAAAAGGTGTGTACAGCAAAGATGATTGTGGTAACTAAAAAATAAAGACTCAAATAATACAAGACGCTCCAAGCAAAACACATATCATGTGGTGAATAAAAATATAGCTCCAAGTAAAGTTACCGATGGAAGTAGACGAAAGAGGGGATGCCTTCCGGGGCATCCCCAAGCTTTGGCTTTTAGGTGTCCTTAGATTATCTTGGGGTGCCTTGGGAATCCCCAAGCTTAGGCTCTTGCCACTCCTTGTTCCATAATCCATCAAATCTTTTACCCAAAACTTGAAAACTTCACAACACAAAACATAACAGAAAATCTCATGAGCTCCGTTAGCGAAAGAAAACAAAACACCACTTCAAGGTACTGTAATGAACTCATTATTTATTTATATTGGTGCTAAACCTACTGTATTACAACTTCTCTATGGTTTATAAACTATTTTACTAGCCATAGATTCATCAAAATAAGCAAACAACACACGGAAAACAGAATCTGTCAAAAACAGAACAGTCTGTAGTAATCTGTAACTAACGCAAACTTCTGGAACTCGAAAAAAATCAGCCAAAATAGGACGGCCTAGACAATTTGTTTATTGATCAGCTGCAATTGTAATCAATATTTTATCACGTTCTGGTGATTTTTAACAATTATTTTCGTGAACAGAAAGTTTCTGGATTTTTCTGCAAGATCAAATAACTATCATCCAAGAAGATCCTATAGGTTTAACTTGGAACAAACACTAATTAAAACATAAAAACACATCTAACCAGAGGCTAGAACAAATATTTATTCCTAAACAGAAGCAAAAAGCAAAAAACTAAAAATAAAATTGGGTTGCCTCCCAGCAAGCGCTATCGTTTAACGCCCCTAGCTAGGCATAAAAGCAATGATAGATCTAGGTATTGCCATCTTTGGTAGGCAATCCATAAGTGGCTCTCATGATAGATTCATATGGTAATTTTATTTTCTTCCTAGGGAAGTGTTCCATGCCTTTCTTTAATGGAAATTGGAATCTAATATTCCCTTCCTTCATATCAATAATTGCACCAATCGTTCTAAGGAAAGGTCTAGCAAGAATAATAGGACATGAAGGATTGCAATCTATGTCAAGAACAATAAAATCTACGGGCACATAGTTCCTATTTGCTACAATAAGAACATCATTAATTCTTCCCATAGGTTTCTTAATAGTGGAATCCGCACGGTGCAAGTTTAAAGAGCAATCATCAAAATCACGGAAACCCAGCAAATCACACAAAGTTTGTGGAATCGTGGAAACACTAGCACCCAAATCACACAAAGCATAGCATTCATGATCTTTAATCTTAATTTTAATAGTAGGTTCCCACTCATCATAAAGTTTTCTAGGGATAAAAACTTCCAACTCAAGTTTTTCTTCAAAAGATTGCATCAAAGCATCAACGATATGTTTGGTAAAGGCTTTATTTTGACTATAGGCATGAGGAGAATTTAGCACGGATTGCAACAAGGAAATACAATCTATCAAAGAGCAATTATCATAATTAAATTCCTTGAAATCCAAAATAGTGGGTTCATTAATATCTAATGTTTTGATCTCTTCAATCCCACTTTTATCAATTTTAGCATCAAGATCTAAAAACTCCGAATTTCTGGAACGCCTTCTAGGTAAAGGTGGATCATATTCAGTCCCATCATTATTAAGATTCATATTGCAAAACAAAGATTTGATAGGGAACACATCAATAACTTTTAGATCTTCATCTTTATTTTCAAAGTTTTCCGGCTTAGCGGGCATCTTATTAACTAAGGTAGCCTGCTTATCCGATATTTCAGCTATCAACTTCTCAGGATGAGCAATTTGGGATCTCAAACCATCAAATTCTTTAGACATATCATCGAGCTCTTTATTCATATAACTCATAAAGCTTTTTTGTTCCTAAACCTCATTTCTAAAGAATTATTATGCTCAAATTGTAAGACCATAAAACTCCTGACATTGCCTTCGATCTCTTCCAACCTTTTAAGGTGAAGATCACCAAAGTTAGGCAGAGCCATTGTGACAAGCAAGCAATCCAACACACGAGCAAACAAGAAGCGAACAAAAAGAGGCGAATGGAAAAGAGAGGGCGAAAAAAACGGCAAGGGTGAAGTGGGGGAGAGGAAAACAAGAGGCAAATGGCGAATAATGTAATGCGGGAGATAAGGGTTTGTGATGGGTACTTGGTATGTTGACTTTTGCGTAGGCCTCCCCGAAAATGGCGCCCGAAATACTTCTTGCTACCTCTTGAGCACTGCGTTAGTTTTCCCTTGAAGAGGAAAGGGTGATGCAGCAAAGTAGCGTAAGTATTTCCCTCAGTTTTTGAGAACCAAGGTATCAATCCAGTAGGAGGCCACGCACGAGTCCCTCGCAGCTACACAAACAAATAAATCCTTGCAACCAACGCGATAAGGGGTTGTCAATCCCTACACGGTCACTTACGAGAGTGAGATCTGATAGATATGATAAGATAATATTTTTGGTATTTTTGTGATAAAAATACAAAGTAAAGAAAACAAAATAAAAACGGCAAGAGAAGTAGCTTGTTGTTGGAAGATTAATATGATGGAAAATAGACCCGGGGGCCATTGGTTTCACTAGTGGCTTCTCTCAAGAGCATAAGTATTTTACGGTGGGTGAACAAATTACTGTTGAGTAATTGACAGAATTGAGCATAGTTATGAGAATATCTTGGTATGATCATGTATATAGGCATCGCGTCCGAGACAAGTAGACCGACTCCTGCCTGCATCTACTACTATTACTCCACACATCGACCGCTATCCAACATGCATCTAGAGTATTAAGTTCATAAGAACAGAGTAACGCCTTAAGAAAGATGACATGATGTAGAGGGATAAACTCATGCAATATGATATAAACCCCATCTTGTTATCCTCGATGGCAACAATACAATACGTGCCTTGCTGCCCCTACTGTCACTGGGAAAGGACACCGCAAGATTGAACCCAAAGCTAAGCACTTCTCCCATTGCAAGAAAGGTCAATCTAGTAGGCCAAACCAAACTGATAATTTGAAGAGACTTGCAAAGATAACCAATCATACATAAAAGAATTCAGAAGATTCAAATATTGTTCATAGATAAACTTGATCATAAAACCCACAATTCATCGGTCTCAACAAACACACCGCAAAAGAAGATTACATCGAATAGATCTCGACAAGGGAGGGGGAGAACATTGTATTGAGATCCAAAAAGAGAGAGGAAGCCATCTAGCTAATAACTATGGACCCGAAGGTCTGAGGTAAACTACTCACACATCATCGGAGAGGCGATGGTGTTGATGTAGAAGCCCTCCGTGATCGATGCCCCCTCCGGCGGTGATCCGGAACAGGCCCCAATATGGGATCTCGCGGGTACAGAAGTTTGCGGCGGTGGAATTAGGTTTTTGGCTCCGTATCTGGTAGTTTGGGGGTACATAGGTATATATAGGAGGAAGGAGTACGTCGGTGGAGCAACGTGGGGCCCACGATGATGGAGGTTGCGCCCAGGGGGGTAGGCATGCGCCCCTACCTCGTGGCTTCCTGGTAGCTTTCTTGACGTAGGGTCCAAGTCCTCTGGATCATGTTCGTTCCGAAAATCACGTTCCCGAAGGTTTCATTCCGTTTGGACTCCGTTTGATATTCTTTTTTTTGCGAAACTCTGAAATAGGCAAAAAACAGCAATTCTGGGCTGGGCCTCCGGTTAATAGGTTAGTCCCAAAAATAATATAAAAGTGTATAATAAAGCCCAATAATGTCCAAAACAGAAGATAATAAAGCATGGAGCAATCAAAAATTATAGATACGTTGGAGACGTATCAATTACCCTACTTCCTGCTTGATTGATCTTGATGAATATGGGTATTACAAGAGTTGATCTACCACGAGATTGTAATGGCTAAACCCTAGAAGCTTAGCCTGTATGACTATGGTAATGAATATATCCTTTCCGGACTAACCCCTCCGGTTTGTATAGACACCGGGGGGAATCTAGGGTTACATAGAGTCGGTTACATAAGAAGGAATCTTCATAATCGGTCGCCAAGCTTGCCTTCCACGCCAAGGAGAGTCCAATCCGGACACGGGTACGGTCTTCGGCCTTCGTGTCTTCACAGCCCATCAGTCTGGCCCATGGATAACACGCTGGACGCCCGAGGACCCCTTAGTCCAGGACTCCCTCAGTAGCCCCTGAACCCGACTTAAATGACAAGGAGTCCGGCGCGCAGATTGTCTTCGACATTGCAAGGCGGGTTCCCGCTTCCGAACTCCAAGATGGTCTTCGGATGCGATGATAGAATCCGGACCTGTCACACACACCATACACAACCGGAGAGAGAATATATTTTTACATGAGTTCTATCCGCTGACAACTTTTTGCAGCACGACATTACATCTAACCGGCCATAATTCCAAACCGCTTTCATGTTCGACGCCCCATGTCCCGAGACGCAGTTGCCATTGGCATGTCTTGTGAAAGCAGAGATCGTGTCCCCTTATCGTGGGATTCTCATCAATGCGGGCATGGGTAACCCAACCATGCCGTCTATACAGCCCTTGGGAATAGGCGAATCTTATGGCGAGTGAGGATGTGTTTAATATTCGCTGCCTTTATAAGGGGTAAGGATTCGCTCTTCCTCTCTCACGCCCTCTCTCTGTCTCCGCCTTTCTAATCTCGAGCTCGAGCGCCCAAGTTCTCATCTCCTTTCCACTCAAGCGACCATGTCCGGATCCGGAGGTCAGGGCAAGTGGATGGTGTCCTCCGTCAAGGAGGAGGACATTACTGAGCTTCGGGCGGCCGGATATTTGGCGAAGGAGATCACTCACCGCCTACAGACCGAGGGACAAGTCGTCCCCATGCCGAAGCCCACCGAGAGGGTAGTGTTCATCCCCCATATCTTCCGTGGGCTAGGGCTTCCACTCCACCCTTTCGTCTGCGGGCTGATGTATTATTATGGGATAGATTTCCATGATTTGTCCCTGAATTCCTTCCTCAACATCTTGGCGTTTATCGTCGTGTGTGAGGCCTTCCTCCGCATCCCACCCCACTTTGGGCTGTGGCTCAAAGTCTTCAACGTGAAGCTGAAGGTGGTGGATGGCCAGCACGCGGAGTGCGGAGGAGCCATGGAGCAAGCTGTCCAACGTCTCCTGGCCCAAAGGTACTTTTTTGGACACGGTTAAGGAGTGGCAGAAGCAGTGCTTCTACATCACAGAACCTCATGGCGCCACCTAGGCCGCGGCTGCCGAATTCCGCTCCTATGCGACTCACCTCCTGGGTCGAGAAGAGTCTGGACTGGTGTTCACCTGACGAGCTGATAGCGCTGCAGACGCGTGTTCAAAGCATGGTAACCAAGAACGTCAAGCTCGTTGATGTGATCCAGGTGATGCTAGTTCGCCGGACCCTTCCGTGCTAGCGCCGAAGCCGCCCTCTGTGGGAGTTCAATCCGAAGAAGCACCAGACCCTGGTGAGGCTCTTCGAGACTACTCATGAAGGTGCATGGAAGTTAATTTTTAAGGGCAACGAGAAACCGCCGGCCGCAGATTCAGATCGCGGACACGACGCTAAACACCTCGCTAGCGAGGTATGTCATTTTTAATGCATTCTCCACTTGTTTGTTTCAAGGATGATGCCTGAGCTTTTATTGTTGCTTTTTCAGGACTGGATGGAGAGGGGGAAGCGGATCCAGTGTTCGGCTCCGCTGCCCAAAGAACCGGTCATCCCGCGTCTAGCGAAGATGCTGGTGCCGGCGCCATATAAGGCGCCGGAGAAGTGGCCCCCGTCGCAAGGGCACTTTGGACGTGACGTTCGAAGACGACGAAGCTCATTCCTCTGTCCCTGAAGACAATGACGAGGAAGAGGAGGAGGAATAGGGAAACAACCCTCCCCCTGAGGAGAGGAGGAAGAAGAGGGCGGCTTTGGCGAATCTGGAAGCGGAAACGCCCAAGAAGGGGAAGGGCGTCCTAGCGGTCAATACCGCGTGGGACGTTGACAGCAGTCTGGAACGACGCCACCGCACTAAGCCCCAGGCCGCATCGTAAGTGACATGGCTCGCTCATGCGCACATCCGGCCCTTCCTCTTCATTATTTTAACATAGTTAACTGTACTATTGCAGTCCGGCCCGCGACCTTATCCAGCGATCCTCATCTGGAGGTTCGTTGGCTCCGTCCAAGATGGAGAGCATGTCACCACCGCCTGCTTATTCCCCCGGGGCCAGGGACGACACCGAAGTGTTGTCCCGGAGGATCGCTCCGAATCAGGGAGGAGCCCAGGACGCTGTCCGGGAGGCGCCACGAGGCAAGACTTCCACTGCCGGACACATATGGAGCCGATCCCCATGGATACTGGCGAAGAGGGCCGCATCACGTTCGGCCCTCAGCCGAATACGATTCCGGAGACTCATATGGCTCCGGAGTCAGGCGAGCAGCTCCCTTTGAAGGAGGGGGTGCGCCGCTTCCACCGGTGGCCCCTGTCCATCCAGGGGTGCCAGATAACCTGATGGAGGCGCTAAGAGGCGCCTCCATCGTGGACGAGCACCGTGTCCTTATGGGTGCGGTGATCGAGAAGGTTCAGTCCGCCAAGAGTGGACCGAATGAAGCCTGCAGAAACCTGTTGACAGGTTTCGAGGTAAGAAAGAGAAAAACCCCGTGTAGACAGTAGCCCCTGAGACACTGTCCGGTGTTCGGCGAGAAGAACCGGACAGAGGATCAATCCTTTGTTATAGGAGACTAACTTAGTATGTATGAATAAGCAGGCGTCACTATTGGCCGCAACCTCGCATGCTGCCGAAGTCTCTCAACTGAAGCAGAGGCTAGAGCGGACCGAGAACAAGCACGGCGAGGTTAAAATTCGGCTCCAGGAGAAGCAAGGTGAATTACGACTTGCTATGTTTTTGAAAAGAATAAGCATTGTATATTGACCGCGGTGTCATAATATGTGCAGGAGCCGCGACTGAGGTCGAGGCCCTGAGGAAGGCCCTGGGCGAGGCCGAGGAGAAGGCTGTCCAGCAGCAAGCCGCCCATAAGAAGCTCAAGGCCCGAGTCAAAGAAGTCCAGCAGGAGCTCCAGGATGCGGTGAAAAAAATGGGAGGCATTGGAGCATGATGCGTTGGCTCAATGGGCCAAACTCGCCAAGGCTCGTCAGAGCGCGGAGACCACATGGAATGAGGCCCAGGCCGCCCTCCAGCAGATCCATGAGGCCAAGAAGATCACGGCGGGTGAGGCATTTAAGATGCAAAGCAAGTATGCGGAGAAGCAGTACCTTTTACTAACCCGGATTCGGAGTTCCCCAGGGGCTTTTGCGGATTTGCCACACAGTGTATTGGACGCCGCGGAGTTCTATCGAGCCGAAGGAGGGGGGTTCTATGGAGAAGCTATTCTGGTCGCAGTACGCGGCGCCAGAGCATCCCGTGTCCTTCACTGATCAGCTGAAACAGCTGGTGGAGCTGCATAGGGTGGCCTAACTAGACATTAAGGATTTGATAATCCGGCTATGGCCAGCTGAAGCTATGCCAGGCAGCTACTTCGGACTCGTGAGGCGGATGGTGAACGCCTGTCCTCGGCTGGACGTCGTCAAGCGCTCGGCCTACATTGAAGGTGCGCGCATGGCCTTTGCCCGTTGCAAGATGTGGTGTGCGAAGATGGACGCCGTCGAGGTGACCAGAGGGCCACCGGAGGGCAAGGAGCACCGCACACCCGAATGGTATTTTGCGGATGTCCTGGAGGGGTCTCGCCTTGCGGCAGCACAATGTTCGTAGGACATTGTATTTGAATAAATGTATTCCAGTTGCCTTTGCCTGGTATTATGAAAACAAAGCCTGTTTTGTAATGTAATTTTGTTATGCTTTTAATTGTTTCCTCCTGTGCGGCCGTGTTGTATGTAATCTGAGGGTTAGCTAGCCGTCGGCTTCTGCCCTCATGTAGATAGTACGTAGTGTTCGGGATGGAATCTGAACAATCTTGATCCAATTGTATGGTCCTTCAAGGAGTTGCTTAGCGCAATGAACAAGGCAATCAGACAATACGGCTTAAACGCCCTCACTTAGCCATAGGAGTTTTATAATAAAGCATGGGCGCAGCCCTGGTTCCAACCAGAGTGCTGTCAGCATCTGATCGGGAAGTGCCGATCTTTCGCACAATGTGGAAAAAATCTCCAACGATTTGTAACCCTTGAACCGCTGACCGGCTCTCGCCGTATCATGACAGTCAGTTTTCGGCTTTCTCTACTGAGGCGCTCATCTGGTCAAGGCCAGGCACAATCACAGTAGTTCTCCCTTTATTACCCTAGCCGATTTAGCAGAACGTAGGGTAGCAAGCATAGGAGCCGGGCAACCCAACTATTGACCAAAGACATGATTCGGAGCCAATGCATATAATGCTAAATTCGGGGTGCCGAACTTATCTTTAAGGATTGTTCGGGCTTTGTTGCCGTATCGCGGGGCGATGGAGAGCCCCTGGCAAGTATGAAACGTACGAGAGTGTACGGTTGCTAGGAAATAAGTAATTTAAAGGAAAAGAGATGGAGAACAGAGATAGGATCTGGGGCCCTTGAACTTGGATCATGAACTGTTTCCATTATAGTTGGGTTAATGCGTCCAAGCACATTGGTACAAAATAATGCAATTAGCAACCGGCTATTTGACATGCCACGACCGAAGGCGAGCTGCGCGTGGGTCTCAAAAACGGTTAGCCTCTAGGGCTTCCCTTGTACGCGTGTGCTCCGTGTCAATCCGGTGTGCCAATCCTTTGATAGGACCGTTAATCAGGCCGTGGAAGGAGGCCCGCATAGGAGAAACCTGAAACAAGGGAAAAGGAGATAGTAAAGTTATATGTGTGTCCGGGATCGGTTTAACCGAACTATAGATCCCGGGCTAGCTTGTGCCTCCGTCCATGCCCATGGAATTTTGAGTGCGTAATTATGCACGCGTGGTATGAATGCCACTACCTCATCGGTATTGGGACGGAGGCCGGATTGCTAATCGAGCTCTTGACGAGCCGTGCTGTCCTGTTGCAGTGTAGTCCGGACCCTCTTAATGATGTCCAGGCGCTCGGCAGCCAGACTATGGTGCTGCTTGAGAAGGCCACTTTGTACCTCTGCTGCTAGGGCAGCGGTGTGCTCCTCTGTCCGGAGGGAGCGTTCTGTGTTTCCGTTGACTGTTATGACGCCGCGTGGACCGGGCATCTTGAGCTTGAGGTAAGCATAGTGTGGCATCGCGTTGAATCTAGCAAACGCGGTTCTTCCGAGCAGTGCGTGGTAGCCACTGCGGAAGGGGACGATATCGAAGATTAACTCTTCGCTTCAGAAGTTGTCCGGAGAACCGAAGACCACCTCCAGCGTGATTGAGCCCGTGCAGCGGGCCTCAACGCCTGGTATGACTCCTTTACAGGTAGTCTTTGTGGGTTTGATTCGTGAGGGATTAATGCCCATCTTCCGCACTGTATCCTAATAGAGCAGGTTGAGGCTGCTACCACCGTCCATTAGGACTCGTGTTAGGTGAAATCCGTCGATGATTGGGTCAAGGACCAGTGTGGCTGAACCGCCATGCCGGATACTAGTGGGGTGATCTCGACGATCGAAGGTGGTCGGGAATGATGACCACGGATTGAATTTTGGGGCGACTGGCTCTACCGCGTAGACGTCCCTAAGTGCTCGCTTACGCTCCCTTTTGGGGATGTGTGTAGCGTATTGTAAGTGCATCTAGTGCCCCTTAGTGATTTTGGTGTATTGAAGACTTATAGGTTAAGGGACTAATGTGTTTATGAGTGTACACAGGTCTATAAGTCTATGAGGAGTTTGATATTTACAGAGAAAGTCGACCCCTAAAAATGAAGTTCTTCCACTGAAGACTTTGGATTTCTGAAGACTTTCTGAAGAATTTGAAAGTGTAGAAATTGGTGTGACCTTGAAGACTTGGTATTCATTTGAGGAACATGAAGCGTGAAGACTTTTGTTTTCATAGTTTCATTTTCTCTTTCTTGAGTCATAGGAAACACCATACTGTTAAAGGGGGTCGAGGAAATACTAAAGAAAAATTTCCATGTGATGCTCAACTCAAAATCCTACACCTACCAATCCCTTCGATTGAAGCCATTGGAAATCTCATACAGTTCAGTCATATTCTTCAGTGACAGAGACGGAGTTCTTCTGGTCTCTGAGGAATTTGTTCTGACTGAGGAGTTAGGAATTCGCCAGTGCGGATTGCCTACACAGTGAGGAACATGATAGCCCCAAGGAATTTGATACTCAAATTTCCGACCGTTGTTGTGCTATGCGCCAGCTGTCCCAAAATATCTACCCACCTAACGGTCATATCATTGAAGGGCATTTATGTCTTATCATGTCGGGCTGCTCCCTAGGCTATAAATAGCTGCCCCCTACAACCACTAGCTGGTTGGCTGCTCCGAGAGAAACTGACATTTGTCATTTGAGAGCATCCCATCCTCCGAGGACTTTGAGCGAAAATCATCTAGTGAGGAAAACCCAAACCCAAACACCTACAAACCCAAAGTGATTGAGCATCACTGAAGAGATTGATCCTGCGTGGATCCGACGCTTGTTACCTTTGAAGATTGTGCTTCTTCTAGATGGTTAGGCTTCATGGTCTAGAGCATCCAAGAGGAATTGTGGATCGCCGAGTGACCGAGTTTGTGAAGGTTCGGAAGTCACCTGAAGACTTACACGAGTGATTGGACGAGGTCTGTGTGACCTTAGTTCAAGGTGAATACGGTGGGGACTAAGTGTCCTGGATTGCGTGTTCAGGACTGGGTGTCCGGGACTGTGTGTCCTCAGGTTTAAATACCTAGCCGCTCCAACCAGATGTACAACTGAGACAGCAGTTGGAACTGGTCTACCAAATCATTATCTTCACCAAGCCTACTGGTTCTATTTCCTCAACTCTTTCATTTCCTCATAACTGTGTTGTGTGCTTGTCATATCTGTGTTTGAAGACTTTGACTGAAGACTTTCTCAATTTCCTCAGTTCAATTTCTTCAGTCTGTTTGTCTTCATCCTGTGCTATCCTGTGTTTACACTTTCTGTACTCTGTGTTTGTCTTCATTTCATCATGATGACCATGCCTATGTTTTGCTATGCTTACTCTTGAGTACTTATTCCACTACAGGTAGTTCTTCGCTAAGGAATTTCCTCACCCGCAAATTCCTCAGTGAAGAATTCATAAAAATCGCCTATTCACCCCCCTCTAGTCGATATAATGCACTTTCAATTGGTATCAGAGCAAGGTACTCCCTTGTTCTGTGTGATTTTGGTTTAACCGCCTGGAGTTTTAGTTATGTCGACCACAGGTATGAAGAAAGTGGCATGCCCCATCTTTGACGGTCATGATTATCCCAAGTGGAAGGCCATGATGAGGAAGCCTCATGGCACTGAATAGCGAGCTGTGGACCGTCACTAAGATTGGTCTTACCGATCTATGCAAGATGGCAGACAGTGATGATATTCGCAAGTACAATCGACTTCACATCATGGCGAAGGATATCATCTGTTCCTGCCTATCCAGAGATGAATTCAGGCGCATTATGCATCTTTGCAATGCGAAGCTTATCTGGGATCGAATCTCTGACGTCTATGAAGGTCATCGAACTTGTCATGATCCCTGGTTTGAGGATTTCAAGGAATCACTCAAAACGATGACTTTCGAACCTGAACCATCATCTTCTGCACCATGCCTCATGGCAAAAGGTGCCAAGGTAACCGAATGTTCCTCATCCGAGTCTAGTGATGATGAATCTGATGATGATTTTGGACCTAGCTATACCAAGCTTGTTTGTATTTCCACTAAACAACAAAAGGCCTTGGAAAAGGTTCAAAACATGCTAGATAAAAGTGATGATATGTTGGGTGAAGAAATGGATCACATTAAAACCTTGACTGAAAATCTTCAGAGACTTCAGTCTAGATTTGACAACCTTCAAGGTCATCATAATACTCTCTTATCTGATCATGAGAAGCTTTCTTATGAATTTCTTCAAAGAAAGCAAGATCTTGAGAAGCTAAGAGTGAGTTATGAAGATCTTCAGAAGGAGCGTGATTCATTACTTGCTCAACAAATCAGCGCTGCTCAGGAAGAATTTGTTCCTCCATGTTTGAAATGCATTGAACGTGAATCTGCTAATTCTTAACCAGAATGTTCAAATGCTTCTAATGCTACAAATTCTTCAACTGTCTCTGCTATCACTAATTCCTCATTTGAGGACATTGCTAGTATCACTGACGATGCAGGGCTGAAGGAATTGTACATGACAGGCATGTACAAAAGCCTCAAAGGGCATCAGACTCTTTGTGATGTGCTTAAAAAGCAGATCCTCAACAGGAACCCTACGAAAGAGGGTATTGCCTTTGAGAGGAAACTCAATGCTGATGGTACATATTGGAAGCCTGAGCAGTACCCCAAAACCTCATGGGTTGCTGCAAAGGGACCTCTAGTTGATCCATCTAATTTATCTAGCTTTACATGTGAATGTTCTCATTCTTCTGATGAGTCATTTGACTCCAACTATAAACTGTTTAAAAATCAGAATGGTGAAGTATTTGCTAGATATGTTGGCACTAACTGCAGGAACGGTTCTCCTATGAAGAAAATCTGGGTTCTCAAAAGGTGCCTTGAAAGTCTTCAGGTGAATGTCCTCATGACACCACCTGTGAAGAATAGGAACCCCAGATCAAATTCTTCATATGGACCAAATTCTTCATATGGATCCAAGTCCTCATACGGATCGAATTCCTCATGTGGATCATGTTCCCCAAAAGGATCAAAGTCCTCATATGAATATCATCGTGCTAACAACTCTGTTTCGCAGGGAAGAGCTAAGGTCTATGAATATGAGCATTATTCTTCTAATCATTATGTTCATAAGTCCTCGAAGAATTTGTCTGCTTATTCATATGCTTACCCTAACTCCTCTTATGTGAAACGAAATGGATTGGCTTCTATGCCACCTTTCTCATATCGAGCTCGCAGAGTGATGAACTCTTTGCCACCCCTTCAGATGTGCGTGGTGAAGAAAAAGGACTAATCTCTTATGCAGGGTCAGGTCTCCAGACGTGCTCAAACGTCTGAAGAATTTGCTGGAGACCTGAAAAGTGCCTGAAAGGACGCAAGCTAATCATGAAGAAATGAACTTTCATTTCTCACGTCCTCATACTGTTTTAACTGTTGCATTGCTTGATGAAATTGGTCTGATGAATTGTGATGTCATATTCTTCACTGATGAAGTATATGAAGTTCGTAAGCTGCACTAATTCATCTGCAGGATGATCAACCCAAAGCCACTGAGTGGGTCCTCGATAGTGGATGTACAAATCACATGACTGGTGACAAGAATCTATTGATGGATGCTCCCTTATCACCATCGCATCTGAAGCATATCATCTTCGCTGACAAAGGCAAAAGTCAGGTATTGGGTCTAGGTAACGTTGCGATCACAAAGGATTGACACATGGACAAAGTCATGCTTGTCGAGTCCTTAGGATACAACCTTATGTCTATCTCAATGCTTTGTGATCTTGATATGGTTGTTGTCTTTGGCAAGTATCGTTGTGTTGTGGTTATGGAAGCTGACGATTCCAAAGTCTTCGAAGGCTTTAGGAGAGGAGACTTGTATATTATTGATTTCTCTACAGGACCGCAACCAGCCATGTGCCTACTTGCAAAAGCTTCAGAAGGCTGGCTATGGCATCGATGACTTGGTCATGCAGGCATGAGGAATTTGCACACGCTTGCGAAGAAGAAGCAAGTCATTGGCATTGAGAATGTCAAATTCCTCAAGGATCACTTATGCGGAGCCTGTGAAGCTGGAAAGATGACCAAGGCTAAGCATCCAGCAAAGACAATCATGACCACTACTCGACCATTTGAATTGCTTCATATGGATCACTTCGGTCCTAACCATTACTCAGCAGTCACAAATGATGCATCTCTCTATGGCTTTGTTATTGTTGATGATTACTCTCGTTACACTTGGGTACATATTGTCACTTACAAACATGAAGTGCAGGAAGTCTTCAAACGATTTTCCTCGAGGGCTTCAACCAACTTCGGTGTGAAAATCAAGCACATCAGTAGTGACAATGGAACTGAGTTCAAGAATTCTGGTCTTGATTACTATCTTGATGAACTTGGTATTACTCATGAGTTATCTGCTCCTTACACTCCTCAGCAGAATGGTGTCGTGGAGCGCAAGAACAGAACTCTAGTTGAGATGGCTCGCACTATGCTTGATGAGTACAAGATGCCTCGTCACTTCTTGATTGAGGCAATTTATACTATGTGCCACATCATCAACATGGTATATCTTCACGAATTCTTCAAGAAGACTGCCTATGAACTCCTCACTAACAACAAACCTAATGTGAGTTATTTCAAAGTCTTCGGTGCTAAATGTTGGATTAGAGATCCTCATCACAATGCTAAATTTGCACCAAAAGCACATGAAGGTTTTATGCTTTGTTACGAAAAGGACTCGCACACCTAAAGAGTCTTCAACAACGTTCTTCACAAGGTTGTTGAAACTGTAGATGTGCGGTTCGATGAAACTAATGGCTCGGAAAGAGAGCACCTACCCTCTGTGATAGATGAACCAGCACCTGAGGAAACTATCAAGTTCAAGGCTACTGAGGATGTCATTCCTACCGAAGAATCTGCTGAAGAATTCATTCCAGAATGTGAAGAACGTCGAGCTAATGCACCTGAAGAAAATGCTGAAGAAAATGGTGCTGAAGAAAATGCTGATCAAATTCCTCGACGACAACCAGCTCATCCTCGCGTTGCAAAAGAAGTGCAAGTTGAAAAGATCATCGATGACATTGAAGCACCAGGTCCTCTCACACACTAAAAAGCTTCACATTTATCTAACTTTTGTGGGCACTATGCTTTTGTCTCTATCACAGAGCCCACTAAGGTAGATGAAGCATTTCTGGAGCCTGAGTAGATTCAGGCCATGCAAGAAGAATTACATCAATTCGAGCTCAACAACGTCTGGGAACTGGTTAAACGTCCAGATCCTCGCAAGCACAATATCATTGGCACAAAGTGGATCTACCGCAACAAGCAAGATGAAAATGGCCTTGTGGTGAGGAATAAGGCACGACTTGTGGCTCAAGGCTACACACAGGTTGAAGGAATTGATTTCGATGAAACTTTTGCACCTGTTGCTAGACTTCAAGCTATTCGCATATTACTTGCTTATGCTAACCATCATGATATCACTTTATATCAAATGGATGTGAAAAGTGCATTCCTCAATGGTAAGCTTGAGGAAGAAGTATATGTTGCTCAACCCCCAGGTTTTGAAGATCCAAAGCATCCTGACAAAGTCTTCAGACTCAATAAGGCCCTCTATGGCCTCAAGCAGGCCCCTCGGGCATGGTATGATACTTTGAAGGAATTCCTCATGAAGAAAGGCTTCAAACCCGGTTCACTCGACCCTACTCTTTTCACTAAATCTTATGATGGTGAATTGTTTGTGTGCCAAATATATGTTGATGATATTATCTTTGGCTGTACTGACCAACGTTATAGTGATGAATTTGCCTATATGATGAGTGAAGAATATCAAATGTCTATGATGGGAGAATTGAAATTCTTCTTAGGTCTTCAAATTCGTCAACAGCGCAATGGCATATTCATATCTCAGGAGAAATACCTCAAGGATGTACTGAGGAAATTCGGCATGCAAGATTGCAAAGGCGTCAAAATTCCGATGTCCACAAATGGCCATCTGTGCACTGATGAAAATGGTATTGACTTCGATCAAAAGGTATACCGCTCCATGATTGGTTCTTTATTGTATTTATTTGCATCTAGGCCAGATATTATGCTTAGTGTTTGCATGTG
The DNA here is from genome assembly GCF_002575655.3 of Aegilops tauschii subsp. strangulata. Taxonomy (NCBI): domain Eukaryota; kingdom Viridiplantae; phylum Streptophyta; class Magnoliopsida; order Poales; family Poaceae; genus Aegilops; species Aegilops tauschii. The sequence goes on from NC_053040.3 coordinate 314,702,232, forward strand.
TGCCCGATTTCAAGCTACACCGAAGGAATCACACCATAAGGCTGTGAAGCATATTCTTCGATATCTAGCTCACACACCAACACTTGGATTATGGTACCCCAAGGGCTCGGCTTTTGATCTCATTGGATATTCTGACTCTGACAATGCTGGTGATCGTGTGGACCGCAAGTCAACATCTGGTACATGTCATTTCCTCGGACGATCTTTGGTCTGTTGGTCCTCGAAGAAACAGAACTACGTATCACTGTCTACTGCTGAAGCTGAGTACATTGCTGCTGGTTCTTGCTATGCTCAATTGCTGTGGATGAAGCAAACTCTCAAGGACTACGGCGTCAACATGAAGAATGTGCCTCTCTACTGTGACAATGAGAGTGTCACCAAGATTGCTCACAACCCAGTTCAGCAATCGAAGACAAAGCACATTCAGATTCGTCATCATTTTCTTCGTAATCATGTGTTGAAGGGCGACATTTCTATTGAGCATGTGAAGACTGAAGAAGAGCTAGCCGATATCTTCACAAAGCCCTTGGATGAGAAGAGATTTAGCAAGTTGCGGTGCGAGCTAAATATCTTAGAATCTTTCAATGTTCTTTGAAAAGGACACTCATCCTAACACTTATGCAAAATTGATGACTTAGATGTGCAACACATGAAGAAACGTTTTTCTTCAATCAATGAAGAATAACACTCTAAGTGTGAAGAAATTAACGAAGAATTTGATTCTCAGAACCCTACGACAATTGTACGCGGTGTCTGAAATCATCATTCTTATACAGTGGGTCAGGCCACCACCAAAAGTTGAAAATCTTCAATTTGAGTTTTTCCTCAGTGAAATTCCTCAGTTGTTCATTTTCTACAACTTTGCATTGTCTTCACTGTTTCCATCGTTTTTCTTCATTGGCTATATATATATATATATGTTTATGTCCTCTACAGCATTCACTTATGGCTAATTCTTCAAGTTGGTTTTTCTGCTAAGTGAATGTGATCGGACCCTTCGCCCTCTATGCAATACTCAACCCAATCTATTCACAAATTCTTCATGTGCGTTCTATTTGAAACTCGTTCAAAATCTTCACTGTGTCCTTGTCAGCTGAAGAATTTGCGAACGGAAGTTTTAACTTATCTTATCCAAATTTTTGGCTTTGCCGCTCAAACCGTTCCGCATACCACGAAATACTTATCTATTCACCCACGATCTAACACGATCTCCACTTCTCAGTACGTGGGTGACACATGTCAAGCGGATGAGAAGGGTCAGGGGCACGTTCGTCCAAAATCTTCGGGCGAACAGTTTTTTCACCGTGGCTATAAATACCCCCTCTCCCCTTCCTCACTTCCTTTACTCCGCTCGACCTCTCTCCAGCTCGAGCTTCTCAAACCCTAGCGCCGCCGCTACTTCATCGTTGCCTGTGAGGAAGAGCTTCACTGCCTCGACCTCATCGCCGCCGTACTCGCGCCGGCCGCGGAAATCTTCACTCCGCCGCCGCCGTAGCCGTCTTCCTCCGCCGAGTTAGGGCGTGGAAGATCTGCACAGACGAACTTCTCATCTCTACCTCACTGTTCGTCGTGTTCTTCATCCAGGGTAATTAAAAGTTACTTTTACTGCCCTCTTTGATTCAAATGATTTCTACAAAATCTTCAAAGGTGTTTATTCTTCAAATTCTTCACACACTAAACACCTCACATGTCATCTGTTCTTGATTCGTTTCTCTAAGCAATAATTTTTCTTCAAGATTCCTCAATTGTGTGGATCTTCGATCTATACAACTCTGGAACCTAAGACAAAGAACGCTTAGTGAAATTCTTCAAGACTCATCTGGTCAAATTCCTCAAACTTGTTCTTTTTGAAAAACCTTCTGAGAACGCATATGACCTCTCCAAATTCCTCGCAACTATACTCTGTTCACAGGTACTCCTGTCCGCTGCTGAATCTCTAGGTTCTCATCAACTTAACTCATTTGCAGCGTTCCTCGAAGAAAAGTTGCATACTTCTTCAGAGAATTCAATTGTTCAAATTCCTCATCTGAAGAAAATGGCTCATGGAAAGAAGCCATAGAAAGGAGGAAAGAGGCCTGAGGTCAACACTTCATTTGAAATCCCTGAGGACATCTATGTTGGGTACTGCACACCCCCTAAGGAAGATAAAAATCAGCGCAAGGTGCGCATTCAGAAGATAGAGAGGAGATGGGCAAAAGAGTGGAGGGAGTACATGTATGTGACTCCCAAGTACATGAAGAAATTCGCACTCAATCCTCCATGCCCAAGACCTCCGTTGGCACCTGGCCAAGAAGCTGATCCCACCAGCCTCAAGTGTGGTGAGGATTATCCTGATGAATGGGCCAAGCGCCAGGCCAAGCTGGCTAGACAAGCCAGAGAAGAAGTGAGGAAATTCAATGAAGACTCTGCTGCTGCCGCTGAGGCCTCTGTCAAGCCGAAGAAATCCATGGCAAAGAAGCATGCGCGTAAGCTAAGTGCTTCACCTTCAATGCCCTCACGGCCAGAATCCTCAAAGCCCTCACGGCAAATTCCTCACGCTGCTCCTGCTCCTCCAAAATCCTCAGCTCCTCCGCATAAGTCCTCAGCTGCTCCGACCAAATCTTCAGCACCTGTGCATCTTGCCACGTGCCAAAGGACTATAGGCATCTCTATTGCCTCAGGAGCTTCAGCTAGTTCCTCAGCTGCTCCAAATTCTTCAACAGGACCCTCTCTGCTGAAGACAAAGACCACTGTTGGACGAGGTTCGCACCCAAGTCCTCACAAGAAGCAGGTCGCCTTCCAAGTGCCATCTGAAGAAGACGAAGCTGATGATGAAGAACTTGCTGAAATCATCAGAGATAGGCAAGTCAGGGCCGCTAGATCCAAGGACACAAATGTGCCTCTGCTTTTGGATCCAAAGTTGATCCTCGATTACATTGATCTCTGGCACAAGGACCCAAACACTCCTATGCCTGACTTCAAGCTGACTCCTGGCCAAAATCATATGCTGACTGCCTTCATCCAAGAAGAGAAATGGAAATTTGAGAAGGCCATGCAGATCAAGAAAGCGCAGTACAGGAAGGAGAAATTCCTGAAGAACAACGTTGTCTCTATGACAACTGATGATCTTGTGAAGATCCAGTCTGAAATCAAAGTCCTCAGCGATGATTTTAATGCTTACTATGCTGATTGGCAAGGAGCCAAGGTCAGGGTTGTTAAACTGACTGAGAAGTTCACCTCCAATATTGCAGCCCCATCGCAACAAGAAATTCCTCAGACTGAAGCATCTGCTCAGCCAACTGAAGAACATGCCAGCACCGCTGATGACATTCAGGCTGCTGAAGAGAATGTGAGTTCCAGGGCTGATGACTGCATTCCAGTCCAGCCGCTGATGAAATTGCCAGGGCATCCACTAGTGGTGCGCCTGAAGAAAATGAAGAGGTCAGGGAAACTGCATCAGTTGTATCTGAAGAAAATCAACCACATTCCTCTGCTCCTCCCGCGCCTACACCAACTCCAATTCTTCCATCTGCATCAGATGTGAAGAAGACCAAGGCTGCAGAGCGTGCAACAGTGAAGAAAAGGAAAGCATCAGCTTCATCAGATTCTTCAGCTCCGAAGAAGATGAAGAAATTGACCAGCTCAGTTGCAAACCCCATTGATGCTGTTCCGATCTCAACCATGCCATCAAAGGACCTTGTTCCTTTTGATGAAGTATATGTGATCCCTAGCGGATCTGATGAAGAAAATCCTTCTGCTGCTTCGTCAGAGCAGATGGATGAAGAAATTGAAGTGGATGAAATCCCTTCAACTCCAGCTGTTTCCTCGCCTATGCCTCAATTTACTACTGAAGAGGCCGGCGTTGAAGAAATAGAAGATGAAGACGTGGACATTGGTGTACCACACCAGTGATGAATGATGACTTTTGGGAAAGTCAGCACCCCAACTCTCCACTCTTCACACCTTTACAGCAAATTCCTCAGTCCCCTGTTGCTACTAAAGTACAAATGGGATCCGAAGAACCTTGTGCAACCCCATCTGTCCATGAAGAAATTCCAGCCACTAGTGCTGAAGAAAATGTACATGAAGAATTGAAGACCCAGGCTGTCACTGGAGTAGAAGCTGAAATTCCTCAGCCTGAAGAACCTGAGATTGCGATTCCTGAGGTGATAATGCAATTGACTCACACTCCTCAGCCCAAGCTAAAGGATCCATTCTCAAAGAAGCAGAAATTCAAGGCTGATGATTTCTTTGGCGAGCACGTGTTCTTCACTGACTACAATCCCTATGATTCTGCTCGTCTTAGAAGGAAGCGCTTCTGGACCGCCAGCCAGGCCAACTTCTATTCTTCACTGCTCTTCAACAAGGACAAAGTCTTCGACCACGAGCATATTCCTCATGTGGACACGGAATAACTCCCATGCTTCACTCCTGTCCTCAGTGTGCTTCATGACACAGGCCTCCTCAACTTTTGCACAGACATAGTTGATTGGAATGAAGAACTCATTCTTCAATTCTATGCAACTTTGCACATCACAGGAGATCCTGACAATGTGAACTCCTGGGTTTTGGACTGGATGATTGAAAATACTCACTATAAGGCACCGGCCACTGAATTACTTCACGCCCTGCCCATCAGTTCTCCACCTGAAGGAGCTCGTTGCATGTACCAAGAACCTAAGCTTACTGATCACTATATGCAAGTACCGATGAAGCCATTGAAACTAGGTCAAGCCTCAATGACAAAATTCCTCGTGAAGGAATTGCAGTATGTACCAAGGACAGTCTATCGCATTCTAACGAAGACTATGAGTCCAATCAAAGGCCACGACTCATCTGATGAGGAAATTTTTGGCATCATGAAGAATCGGGTTTTCAACATCATTCATGGCATTCCTGTCAATTATCACGATTTCTTCATGAGGACTCTGGCAAATGTTGCACTTTCACCGTTTGAGCTGAAGCCTTATGCACCATGGATTATGAGATTCATCAGAACAAGGTCTTCTCTCAACTACAAAGCTGATTTTCAAAATCACCTCAGCTACTTGCCCCTGATTGAAGTCCTCAAGCGGACCTATTCCTCAGCTGACGAAAAGGGCAAGGCACCAGCTGTTATAGATGAAGGCATTCGTCCATTGGATGGTCAATTTCGCAAGGCTGCATCTTATTCCACCAATGATGACTCTGCCCTCCAAGCCAAATCCTCAAGCTACTGCTCCTCGTGTGATGACTGACCGTGAACTTATGCTAAGTCTTCACCAGAAGGTGGATCGAAACCATAAATGGGTTAAGCGTCAGTTTCGTTCAATTCTTCACAACATGACTGCTACACATAATGCAGTGAAGAAAAACCATTACTACCTCCATGAAGTCTTCAGTCGCACCTGGGCTGTTCTGTCTCACATTTACAGGGAAGAAGATCTGAAGAACATGGGTCTCAAGGAGGGCTTTGACTGGTATACACCTCCACCGAAGAAATACAAGAAGGTCAAGGTTCCTTCCTTGGTGGCCAGCTCCTATTCTTCATCGCGCGCTGATGAGCATGAAGACTTGGATGACACTGCGGCAGACCCTACATCAACAAAGGACCCCAACAACGCTGGCGCTCCTTCATCAACTTGATATTCTTCAGGGGCATTAGTCCTCATTTTCGAACCTTTTGGCCATTCGATGACAAAGGGGGAGAAATTTGAGTTAGTCTTCAAGCGGGTCTATCTTTTATGGGCATTTTTTTCTAAGTTACAACTCTCGTTCTTCTGATGACTTTGTTGGATCGAGTTGTAAACTTAAAACTCTATGGTGTCCTGATACTTTTGCTATTTCTTCTGCATGCTTATTCCTCGTTAATGTTATTGCACGCATGCTGAATTACATCAGTCACCATATTTCATCATGCATTTCAAATTCTTCATATATTATGTCAAATGCGTGTATGAATTACAAGATATAGGGGGAGATCTCCATGATTCAACTCTTCAAGTGTGCATTGCTTCAAAAGAAAATTCCTCACTATGCACATCTTCAGGGGGAGTTCTTCTATATCTTGCAATCAAATTCCCCTATATCAGTATTTACACTTCATATGTTTATCCCCGTTGAAAACATAACCTATATTTTCATCAATCACCAAAAAGGGGGAGATTGTAAGTGTATCTAGTGCCCCTTAGTGATTTTGGTGTATTGAAGACTTATAGGTTAAGGGACTAATGTGTTTATGAGTGTACACAGGTCTATAAGTCTATGAGCAGTTTGATATTTACAGAGAAAGTCGACCCCTAAAAATGAAGTTCTTCGACTGAAGACTTTGGATTTCTGAAGACTTTCTGAAGACTTTGAAAGTGAAGAAATTGGTGTGACCTTGAAGACTTGGTATTCATTTGAGGAACATGAAGCATGAAGACTTTTGTTTTCGTAGTTTCATTTTCTCTTTCTTGAGTCATAGGAAACACCGTACTGTTAAAGGGGGTCGAGGAAATACTAAAGAAAAATTTCCATGTGATGCTCAACTCAAAATCCTACACCACCAATCCCTTCGAGTGAAGCCATTGGAAATCTCATACAGTTTAGTCATATTCTTCAGTGACAGAGACGAAGTTCTTCTGGTCTCTGAGGAATTTGTTCCAACTGAGGAGTTATGAATTCGCCAGTGCGGATTGCCTACACAGTGAGGAACATGATAGCCCTGAGGAATTTGATACTCCAATTTCTGACCGTTTTTGTGCTATGCGCCAGCTGTCCCAAAATATCTACCCACCTAACGGTCATATCATTGAAGGGCATTTATGTCTTATCATGTCGGGCTGCTCCCTAGGCTATAAATAGCCGCCCCCTACAACCACTAGCTGGTTGGCTGCTCCGAGAGAAACTGACATTTGTCATTTGAGAGCATCCCATCCTCCGAGGACTTTGAGCGAAAATCATCAAGTGAGGAAAACCCAAACCCAAACACCTACAAACCCAAAGTGATTGAGCATCACTAAAGAGATTGATCATGCGTGGATCCGACGCTTGTTACCTTTGAAGACTGTGCTTCTGACAGACGGTTAGGCGTCATGGTCTAGAGCATCCAAGAGGAATTGTGGATCGCCGAGTGACCGAGTTTGTGATGGTTCGGAAGTCACCTGAAGACTTACTACGAGTGATTAGGCGAGGTCTGTGTGACCTTAGTTCAAGGAGAATACGGTGAGGACTAAGTGTCCTGGACTGCGTGTTCAGGACTGGGTGTCCGGGACTATGTGTCCTCAGGTTTAAATACCTAGCCGCTCCAACCAGATGTACAACTGAGACAGCAGTTGGAACTGGTCTACCAAATCATTGTCTTCACCAAGCCTACTGCTTCTATTTCCTCAACTCTTTTATTTCCTCATAACTGTGTTGTGTGCTTGTCATATCTGTGTTTGAAGACTTTGACTGAAGACTTTCTCAATTTCCTCAGTTCAATTTCTGCAGTCTGTTTGTCTTCATCCTGTGCTATCCTGTGTTTACGCTTTCTGTACTCTGTGTTTGTCTTCATTTCATCATGATGACCATGCGTATGTTCTGCTATGCTTACTCTTGAGTACTTATTCTGCTGCGCTAAGGAATTTCCTCACCCGCAAATTCCTCAGTGAAGAATTCATAAAAATCGCCTATTCACCCCCCTCTAGTCGATATAACGCACTTTCACGTATATCATGTTCACCGTTTTGACTTGAGGGGGAAATTCTTCTGCCCCCCGGTGTTCGGCTGCCGGGGCTCTTCGTCCTCATCCTCACTTTGTGATCCCTTTTCCTTGTTTTCGGCATTTAACTTGCCAGCCTGTTTGAAAACCCAACAATCCCTGTTGGTATGATTGGCTTGTTTGTCTGGGGTGCCGTGTATCTGGCACGGACGGTCGAGTATGCGGTCCAGGCTGGAAGGTCCTTCATTGTTTATTTGGTAGGGCTTCTAACGTTGGCCGGACTTGGAGCCGCTGAATCCGGCATTAACTGTGGTGTCATCGGTGTTGTCGCCATTGCGTCGGTGTTTGTGTCTATTGCGCTGGAGCTTGCCGGTGCTGTTCTTGGCCTCGGTGGTGCCTACCTCGCTGGCTGTATTTTTACTTCGAGCCAGCCAGCTATCCTCACCCGTGCAAAAACGAGTCATGAGTGCCGTAAGGGCTGCCATAGACTTCGGTTTTTCTTGGCCGAGGTGGCGCGCTAGCCATTCGTCATCCGGATAGTCAACTATCTAGTTCTTTTTGGTTAGGAACCTAGTCCGGAATTTTCTGGCTGATTCTCCAGGTTGTTGAACTACGTGGCTTAAGTCATCGGCATCTGGTGGCCGGACATAAGTTCCTTGGAAGTTATCAAGGAAAGCCTCTTCCAAGTCCCCCCAGCTGCCGATGGAATTTTCAGGCAGACTATTTAGCCAATGTCTAGCCGGCCCTTTTAATTTTAGTGGGAGGTATTTGATGGCGTGGAGATCATCTCCTCTGGCCATGTGGATGTGGAGAATAAAATCTTCGATCCAGACTGCGGGATCGGTTGTTCCGTCGTATGATTCGATATTGACGGGCTTGAACCCCTCGGGGAATTTGTGGTCCAGCACCTCATCTATGAGGCAGAGGGGGTGTGCGGCGCCTCTATAGCGGGCCGCGTCACAGCGCACCTCCGATGAAGTCTGTCTGCGGTTATCAGCTCGGGTGTGACTAGGTTTGTCACGTCCGAATAGGTAGCCGTCGTCCCGAGTAGGGAAGCGTTCTCGCGATCTGTAGATCGATCTGGCGTGTCTTGCTCTGCTGTCCAATTCTTGCCGAAGGTCATATGTATGGTCCCAAGCTGGTCTGTCCCTGTGTTTACGAGGTGGTGGGGCGGGCTGTTGTTCGGCCCGAGTTGTCATTTTATCCCGACCGCGGGGTGGTCGGTCCGCCGCACTGTCCCGACCTCGTGGTGGTCGTTCCGCATTATGCGAGGGATCTGGTGCCTCCTCGTCGAACTGAGGTAGCAGTCTGCGCTTTGGGTAACTCTTCATTCGGCGCTTGAGGCCGTATTCTTCGGCTGCCAGGACATCGGTCCATCTATCAATGAGTAGGTCTTGATCGGCTTGGAGCTGCTGCTGCTTTTTCTTTAGGCTTCTTGCAATAGTTATGAGCTGGCGCTTAAAGCGCTCCTGCTCGAGGGGTGCCTCAGGCATGATGAGGTCTTCATTGCCGAGGCTCTCATCATCCTCGGAGGGTGGACGGTAACTATCGTCCTCCAGGTCACTGGGCCTGGCCTGTTTATCAGGGTTAACTTTCTCGTTGTCTTGTTCCTCTTGTTCGGATGTTGCTCCAATAGGGTCTTCATTGTTTTCGGCGTCATCAGGAGTACTATTTTTCTCCGGCGCCGGTGTTGCTGTCTTTTGAGCGATGTGACTTGGAGCGGCGTTTAGGGCGCCGGCGCCTGGACTGCGTCTCAGAGGGTTTATTCGCATCTGGCTCTTCTTTGTCATCGCTGTCAGATCCTAGTGTGTCAACCATGTACACGTAGTACGAAGAGGTGGCCGTCCAACCCCCAGTGAATGGCGGGTCTTGGCCTTGCTCCTTGTCGGCGTCGTCGTCCATACCGTCGATGTCTTGGGAGCCATAATCGATCTCGTCGGTTAAGTCCTCGACGGTAGCTATGAAGTGGGTGGCGGGTGGGAAGCAAAATTCTCTGTCGTCAGCCCCTAGATCGAACCGGACATAGTTCGGTTGTGAGTCCTTCTCCAAGGACAAATTCTTTAAAGAGTTCAGCACATCGCCCAAAGTTGAGTGCTGGAAGATGTCTGCGGCGCCAAATTCGGAAATCGACAGCCGATCCAGCTCGGTGTCCGCAGGCGCACCTGGTCCGGAACTTATAGTCGGAGACGTGTCCGGAGTTCCATGGACGCAAATATTGTGGGGTGTCGACTCCGCGTGCGGCTCCAACGCCGCGGACTATGTGGCCTCGGATGGCACGATCTGCTTCGGTTCTAAGGCCGTTGCATCAATAGGAACCATCTCCTAGACGTGATCCGATGACAGATTTATGTCATGTTCATCGGGGCAAAGGGGAGCGATCGCTGCGGTCTCAAATCCGTTGAAGATCAAGTCTCCATGGATGTCCGCGACGTAGTTCAAGCTTCCAAATCTGACATGATGGCCAGGGGCATAGCTATCGACCTGCTCCAGATGGCCAAGCGAGTTGGCCCGCAGTACGAAGCCGCCGAACACGAGAATCTGTCCAGGGAGGAAAGTTCCTCCTTGGACAGCGTTACTATAGACGATTGAAGGGGCCATCGAACCTTTCGTCGACGGCAGAGTGGAACTCTCAATGAAAGCACCAATGTCGGTGTCAAAACCGTTGGATCACGGGTAGGGGGTCCCGAACTGTGCGTCTAGGATCGATGGTAACAGGAGACGGGGGACACGATGTTTTACCCAGGTTCGGGCCCTCTCTATGGAGGTAATACCCTACTTCCTTCTTGATTGATCTTGATGAATAGTATTACAAGAGTTGATCTACCACGAGATTGTAATAGCTAAACCCTAGAAGCCTAGCCTGTATGACTATGGTAATGAATATATCCTTTCCGGACTAACCCCTCCGGTTTATATAGACATCGGGGGGGGGGGGGGGGAATCTAGGGTTACATAGAGTCGGTTACAAAAGAAGGAATCTTCATAATCGGTCGCCAAGCTTGCCTTCCACGCCAAGGAGAGTCCAATCCTTACACCGGTACGGTCTTCGGCCTTCGTGTCTTCACAGCCCATCAGTCCGGCCCATGGATAACAGGCCGGACGCCCGAGGACCCCTTAGTCCAGGATTCCCTCAACCACTTGCAAAAGTGAGATCTGATAAAGATAATAAGATAAATATGATTGGTATTTTTGTTGTATAGATTGGGAAATAAAGATTGCAAAACAAATAGTAAACTAGAATTATAGATCGGAAACTTATATCATGTAAAGTAGGCCCGGGGGCCATAGGTTTCACTAGTGGCTTCTCTCATGATAGCATATATTATGGTGGGTGAACAAATTACTGCCGAGCAATTGATAGAAAAGTGCATAGTTATGATGATATCTAAGGCAATGATCATGAACATAGGCATCACGTCCGTGTCAAGTAGACCGAAACGGTTCTTAATCTACTACTATTACTCCACACATCGACCGCTATCCAGCATGCATCTAGAGTGTTAAGTTTAAAAGAACGGAGTAACGTATGAAGCAAGATGACATGATGTAGAGGGATAAACTCAAGCAATATGATATAAACCCCATCTTTTTATCCTTGATGGCAACAATGAAATACGTGCCTTGCTGCCCCTGCTGTCACTGGGAAAGGACACCGCAAGATTGAACCCAAAGCTAAGCACTTCTCCCATTGCAAGAAAGATCAATCTAGTAGGCCAAACTAAACTGATAATTTGAAGAGACTTGCAAAGATATCAAATCATGCATATAAGAAATCAGAGAAGTACCAAATAATATTCATACATAATCAAATTCATAAACCCACAATTCATCGGATCTCGACAAACACACCGCAAAAGAGTATTACATTGAATAGATCTCCAAGAACATCGAGGAGAACTTTTTATTGAGAACCAAAGAGAGAGAAGAAGCCATCTAGCTAATAACTATGGACCTGAAGGTCTGTGGTGAACTACTCACACATCATCAGAGAGGCTATGGTATTGATGTAGAAGCCCTCTATGATCGAATCCCCCTCCGGCAGATCGCCAGAAAAGGCCCCAAGATGGGATCTCATGGGTACAGAAGCTGCGACGGTGGAAAAGTGGTTGTGTGGCTCTCCTGGATGTTTTTAGGGTATAAGAGTATACATAGGTCGGTGGAGCTACGAGGGGCCCACGAGGGTGGGGGCGCGCCTACCCCCCTGGGCGCACCCTCCTGCCTCTTGGCCGCCTCGTTGCGTCTCTGACTTCTACTCCAAGTCTCCTGGATTGCGTTTGTTCCAAGAAAGATCCTCGGGAATGTTTCTTTCCGTTTGATATTCCTTTTCTGCGAAACACTGAAATAGGCAAAAACATCAACTGGCACTGGGCCTCCGGTTTATAGGTTAGTCCCAAAAATAATATAAAAGAGCATATTAAAGCCCATTAAACATCCAAAACAGATAATATAATAGCATGGAACGATAAAAAAATATAGATACGTTGGAGACGTATCAGCATCCCCAAGCTTAATTCCTGCTTGTCCTCGACTAGGTAAATGATAAAAACAGATTTTTTGATGTGGAATGCTACCGAACATAATTTTCAATGTAATTTTCTTTATTGTAGCATGAATTTTTAGATCCGAAATATTGAAGACAAAAGTTTGATATTGACATAAAAATAATAATACTTCAAGCATGCTAACCAAGCAATTATGTCTTATCAAAATAACATAGCCAAAGAAAGCTCATCCCTACAAAATCATATAGTTTGGCCATGCTTCATTTTCGTCACACAAAACGCTCCCATCATGCACAACCCCGATATTAAGCCGAGCAATTGTTTCATACTTAGCATTCTTGTGACGCCCGGATAATTAGACAACATTAATTCCCTGCTAATGATGCCACGTCACCTCTGTCACTGTAGTTAATCTCAGGTTAGTTCAAAACCGATCCAAATTCAAAATTGAATTAAAGGCAAACAACAAAAGTTTTCAAACTTTAAAACTAAAATGTCCGGGTTGTGCCAAGTAATGCAAAGTTAATTGTGGTGAGGAAACCACACATAAATAAAATGTTTAAATGTTCAAATGGTAATAAAACAGTAGCAAAAACTATTATTTAAATACTTTTAAATAATAAATAATTATGAAACTATTTTATTTAGGTGCCAAAGTTATGTGGCAGTAGTAAATATAGTAATACTAATTCGGGAACCATTTGTGTATTTTATAAAACTATAACCATTAATGACATAAAAGCAAACAAAAAAGGAAAAATAAATAAAAGGAAAAGGAAGAACCAAAACAAATAAAAAGGAAAAGATACAACCCTCCCCTGCTGGGCCCCTGGCCCATATAGGCCAACCAGGCCAGCCGATCGGCCCACCCCCGGTTTCCCCTTATCCCCCGTAACCCTAGCTACCACCCGCAGCAACCACCACTCCCCCCACGCGCCCCACTCCTCTCTCTGGCTACCCCGATCTGGATCGGGGGTAGGCAACCTGCGCCCCTCGCCGGCGCCCCGTGGCCCCGTAGCTGCGTCGCCGCGCCGATTCCCCCTCCCCCGGATCCCCCTCGTCCTGATCTGGATCGGCAACCGAGCCGATCCCCGACGCCCGGTGCCACCTCATCCTCGCCGCCTCGGATCGCCTCCCCGTCTCCGTCGCCGACCTCGTCCCCGTCTTCCTCCTCGACACCCACTGCCCGTGCCCTACGATTCCCCCGTGAGCCCCCCTCCTCCTCTCTCCCTCGCAAGTTACGGCGCCGTCCCCGACCGTGCTCCCCGCGCCCTTCCCGTCATCCGCTCGCGCACATCGCGGGCCGCGACCACGCGTCGCCATGGACCTGCTGCTGCTCCATCGCGCGCCTCTGCTCCTGCTCGCTATGCCGTCGCTGCTCGCGCCCCCTGCAGCCGCCGCTCGCGGCCGAGGCCGCGCCACCGCCCGCTGCTCCGCCTCGCCCGTTGGCCGCCTCTGCTTACCAGCGTCGTCGCCTTCGCCCGCCTGTGCCGTGTCCCGCACGCACCCGCATTCCACGCCTGCATGCGCCGCGCGCTGCTCCTTCTCCTACCGCCCGCGCACCCTCGCCGTGGCCGGCCCCTGTTTCTGGCTCTACACCACCGGCGCCACCCACCGCCGGCGCCGCTCGCCGTCGACCGCCTGCCGCGCCCCCTCCCGCGGCCACTCGCATCACCGGCCGCCGCAACCGCCACCTGGGCCGCGCCCGACCCCGCTCGGGCGCCCATGCTCGTGCGCCCGTAACCTGTCGCCCGCGCCCCCGTTAACCTCCCCCATAGCCACTGACTAGGGGGCCCCACGCCTCAGGAGTTAAAAAAAGGAAATTAAAAGACTTAAAAAATAACAAAATATTAATATTAATTAATTAATTAATTAACTTAATTAATTATGTTTAGGTGAACCTAATCACTTAGTTAACTAATTAATCATGACTAATTAGTCTTAGTCAATGATGAACGGGACCCACACGTCTGTTGACCCAGTCAACAGACGGTTGACTCATGACATCACGCTGACGTCATAATTACATTTTCTAATTAAATTAATTCTGTTAGTTCAAAAAATGAATTAAATCTTTAAAAATTAATATAAAATAATCCGTAACTCGGATGGAAATACTTTGTACATGAAAGTGGCTCAGAACAACGAGACGAATCCCTAGCATAGCAAACACGCAACTTTCCCCCTCTGGTTCATCTGTCCGAAAACGCGAAACACCGGGAATACTTTCCCGGATGTTTCCCCCCTTTGCCGGTATCAGCTATCCCCGCGTTAGATCACCCCTGCATCGCGTATTACCTCGTTATGTTTTGTGATGCTTTGTTTGCTCCGTATTTATTGTTTCTGCCCCCTCTTCTCTCCGATAGACTACGAGACTGACGCCGCTGCTGGTGCCCGATCGACTTCGTTGTTGACGACCCCTCCTTCTCGGCTGAGCTTCCAGGCAAGCCCCCCCCTTGATCACCATATATCGCCTATTCTTCTCTATACTGCTTGCATTAGAGTAGTATAGCATGTTACTGCTTTCCGTTAATCCTATCCTGATGCATAGCCTGTCCTTGCTACTACTGTTGTTACCTTTACTTGCAATCCTACATGCTTAGTATAGGATGCTAGTTTTCCATCTGTGGCCCTACATTCTTGTCCGTCTGCTGTGCTATACTATCGGGCCGTGATCACTCGGGAGGTGATCACGGGTATATACTATATACTTTATACATGATACATGAGGTGACTAAAGTCGGGTCGGCTCATGGAGCACCCGCGAGTGATTCACGGATTGGGGGCTGAAAGGACCTTTGTCCCGACGGCCCTCTGGGTGGATCTTTGTGGCGGAGCGACAGGGCAGGTTGAGACCGCCTAGGTGAGAGGTGGGCCTGGCCCTGGTCGGTGTCCGCGGTTACATCAATTAAAACGCTTAACGAGATCTTGGTATTTGATCCGAGTCTGGCCATTTGGTCTATACGCACTAACCAACTACGTGGGAAAGATATGGGCACTCGACGTCGTGGTATCAGCCGAAGCCTTCGTGACGTCAGCGACTGAGCGGCGCGCGCCGGGTTGGACCGCGTAACGCGACTTCCTTTGAAATGGAGGTTGCTAGGTCTGCTTCCGACCGCCCACGCAACTTGCAGGTGTGCAATGGGCGATGGGCCCAGACCCCTGCGCGCTTAGGATTAGACCGGCGTGCTGACCTCTCTGTTGTGCCTAGGTAGGGCTGCGACGTGTTGATCTTCCGCAGCCTTGCATGACCCAGAAAAGTGTGTCCGGCCAAATGGGATCGAGCGTGTTGGGTTATGTGGTGCACCCCTGCAGGGAAGTTTATCTATACGAATAGTCGTGTCCCTCGGTAAAAGGACGACCCAGAGTTGTACCTTGACCTTATGACAACTAGAACCGGATACTTAATAAAACACACCCTTCCAAGTGCCAGATACAACGCGGTGATCACTCTCTAACAGGGCGACGAGGAGGGGATCGCCGGGTAGGATTATGCTATGCGATGCTACTTGGTGAACTTACCATCTACTCTCTCCTACATGCTGCAAGATGGAGGTGGCCAGAAGCATAGTCTTCGACAGGATTAGCTATCCCCCTCTTATTCTAGCATTCTGCAGTTCAATCCACCGATATGGCCCTTTACACATATACCCATGCATATGTAGTGTAGCTCCTTGCTTGCGAGTACTTTGGATGAGTACTCACGGTTGCTTTTCTCCCTCTTTTCCCCCTTTCCTTACTACATGGTTGTCGCAACCAGATGCCGGAGCCCAGGAGCCAGACGCCACCGTCGACGATGACTCCTACTACACCGAAGGTGCCTACTACTACGTGCAGCCCGCTGACGACAACCAGGAGTAGTTAGGAGGATCCTAGGCAGGAGGCATGCGCCTCTTTCGATCTGTATCCCAGTTTGTGCTAGCCATCTTATGGCAACTTGTTTAACTTATGTCTGTACTCAGATATTGTTGCTTCCGCTGACTCGTCTATGATCGAGCACTTGTATTCGAGCCCTCGAGGCCCCTGGCTTGTATTATGATGCTTGTATGACTAATTTATTTTTAGAGTTGTGTTGTGATATCTTCCCGTGATTCCATGATCTTGATCGTACACGTTTGCGTGTATGATTAGTGTACGATTGAATCGGGGGCGTCACAAGTTGGTTTCAGAGCCGACTGTCTGTAGGAATCCCCCTTCCATGCTCCTTGGCCGAAGTCGAGTCTAGACTTTACAAAACTTTTACTAACATGGCTGTGCGGCCCATGGGCCCACGTCACCATTGGGTGGTATTAGGATCTTTTACTCCTTGTCTATACTCTGGGACTCTGATCTCTCTTCTATTCGGGTTAAAAGATTTTTCTAAAAAGACTAACTTTAGGTTCTCGAAAGTAGTTTCTCCCGGGGAGCCCCTCACTCCAGATGATCGCTTGCTGCACCAGAAGATTCCAAAGATACTCTCCGATATTATCCCGAGAACTTGTGCTCATTGCGTTTGCAATCCCCTTCCACCGTCAACCCCTATAGATAACTACATGCACTTGTCATTTTTACATTAGTCCCCAGTTGCTCTTGCTATTACAAGATACCCCGAAACACTCATTGTTGATTCCGAGAATCCTTGTGCCTACTGCCTTGCAGTTCCTTGTCACCTGAATATGCCTACAAATTAATCCTCACATACACTTATGATTTGTTTCTCCCCTGTTGTTTATGTGTTTCACCAAAGTCTTCGAAATACTATCCGGTCTTTCGATAATCCATTGGCAACTATTGTTCTGCAAATACTTGTCTGCTTGCATTATGGATACTTTCCATATGTCTAGCAATATTCACGAGCATCCTTTGTCACTGTCATTTTGAGTTTTTGATCCAATATGTTTGCGGATGCTCACAATCATCAATCCAACCCAGAATTCATCCTTCCGGCTCAGACGTCATTTTAAACATGAGTTGGATCTCGACCAACCAAATTATCATCGATTGTATCCCTAAGCCTTCTCAACTTATCCACCCTTAATCAGAGCGTTTGCTTCTGATCCCTTGATTTGGAAATCACAATTCCTTTGCAATTGAGCTCTGAATTAGTCAGTTGTTTCTATAATCCAATGCCTTTGCATTGTTACTTCCTCTGGTTGTGTGCCGATGCTCACATCAGCTTCGTTATGGACTGACAGATCCTTTGTTGGATTTTATCAATAACCTTGTGAGCCTTCCTCAGAAACATAATGCCTTTGGTAAATTGTACCCTCTGCTTTCTCAACCATGCTCTGCTTTTGAGCTTGTACAAATTACTCCTGAAGATGTGGTATATGTTTCTAAGATACCCCGATGGGTTGAAGCTATGCCTTTTCTAATCTGTGTAAACCCGTAAGCTTCTGCGGATCATACTCTAATGGTGTTATGCCAGATAAAATTTTAGCACTACAACTTCATCAACGCGAGGAGTGAATGAAAGGTTATGCATTGGAGAAGTGGGAGTCGACCTTGAACTTTGTGTTCATGCCCATGGACACGATGTAGAACTTATCATGGAAGTTGCTCGTAAAAATAATTACCCCTTGTTATAAGTTCATCTTGTACTCGTGGTTTGATCATTTATGATTGTGGTTTTGACCATAATTTCTTCCTTTGATTCCATTTCTCAAACAAGTTAAAGCGCTTGTATTCTATAGATCAATACACCCCACCTCTAATTTGATGTGCCTTCGAGTATTATCCCTCTGGTATCTCGAGGATATCATGCCATTGCACTACATCTTATGAATTTGTGCTGGAGTAATACCTTTCCCTGTCATAGTCACTCCATGAGTTTTGGGTTGTCGTCAACCAAGAACGCCGAATAGTGAATCAAGTCTGCACTCCGATTCAATAACTCTAAGTAATTTTTGTTGCTTACAAGTTTAATAAACCTTCAACTCATCCCAAGCCTGATCGGCTATATCTTTATCGTGCTAAATTTTAACTGTGCTACTTGGTCCTTCCCGGAGCATAATTTTGACGATGAGCTAAGCTTACGCCGATCTTCCTCATCATATCATTTTTCTTTGAACAACAAGCTTGGTTTGGAGTTTGTGCCGTACCCTTGGTTTCAATAACCTTTTGCTTCATCATTCCTTTGACTTGATGTCATCGCCGATCGATTACTTCTTCATGAAATCTCCCGACAAAGGTGCCGTGATCATCATCAACATTCTAGGTTGTTCTGAGATCTCTATCGAATTCTTGATGAGAAATCCCCTCCTTGCCCCTCGATGATTTGTGTTATCATCGACAACTTTATTACCTTCCCTCCAACACAAACTTGTTTGTGTTTCGTGTTATACCTTGAGATCCTTGCTATCCAGCATTTGTTCTTTACCTTGGAGTATTACCATCTTTTATGTCAAGAATGTCGTGAGAATTTCACCACCTCTTAAGAATTCTTGATACAGGTGATACCTCTTGCCATATCCGTTCATTCCTTGGTCCCCGTGTTGTTTCTAACCGGAAAACCGACAATTGAACTATGATGTGCGAATTCAAAACTTCTAGCAACCCTATTGCTTTGAAGTTAAAGGTCGATAATTCATTCTTAGACCATTGGTTATCGAATCACCATTCTAACATTGATCATGCTACCTAAGCCAATATTTCGGGTGCACTTTTCAACCAATGTTCAATTGTGTATGTTTTCCTCGAGCATACCTCATTATATCATTTGATCCTACAAATGTTATCTCCTTGTTCACATAATTGTGGAAATCCAACTTGTTGGAATTCTCGATGAATTGTCACTGAGTCCATCAGCCAGCTCCACACCCTCTCCTTCGTTTAATGACAGACTCTTGTTTCGGAACACGTTTCCATAGTACATTTCTCGAGAATCATACAATGTCGTCTCGTTAATTTGTTTTGCACCTTTTCTTCTCAGGCATCCTGAGTCTGAGGTATCTTAACACCGATCAGATCTCAATATCGGTCAGATATGATGGTTGGAATATATTTCCAAGAGATATAACAATGGTCTTTATGTGACCCGGTAAGGCGATAGCGTGCCTAGCACACCTGACCGGAGGCCCTATTGTTATAGATTCCTTTTCAGCAAGGTTATCCATTCTTCCTTGAGGAAATTGTAAGACTTATTCTATAAGTTGTTTCCGATGGATCCTTAGAATCCAAAGTCCGACCTTTGCTTGAAGACCATGTCAATGCTACCTCGAAGCATGTCTATGGTACTCTGATCATCGATAAGAACATTTGAAGTGCCATGCTAAATTTCCTTTATCAATTAGTCAAACACCGTTGTTTGCGTAATGTCATGAACTTCCTCTTCCCTAACCTAAAAGGTTTTCTACGTTATATCCTGTCATGGGTATCATGCTCTGCTTGTCCTTGGGAAGGATATACCCCTGAAATATGTGTTTAAACACATTTTTCTTTCCGTTGTTCTGATTAAATCTGATAGACATTTTCCCCTTTCCATTGGTTTGTTTAAACCCTTTCTATGATCTATATGATATAAGCAGTAATAATTCCCTGCTTGTGCAAACATCTCGGTGTACAACTCTGTCAGTAAGAGCCGGTTACTATTGTTGATGACATTCCGATAACCACCGGTGGACGAGAACTTTGCCTATTGGTCCGCCTCGTTTCAATGAGCAGGAAAATGGTTCTATTCGTCCCTCGCCCTAGGTACCAACGTTGTTGACAACAAAACTGACACGCTATCCTCTGACATACTTTGCTATCTTGACCGTGCAAATTTTAGCGCCTTCCTGCTTTTAACCCACATGGTGGGCCCATAACCCACAGTTCCACAGGATCGAAACCTGACTCTCCTATATACCCCCTGTTTCCAAAGTTATTCCTCGCGCGTGGCCTCATATGTAATTCATGAGCCACCTTCCGAGATATCATCAATTCTGGTATCAGACACAAAACTTATTCCCATTGCTCTGGACCTCTTTTACACTTTGTTTCAGGCATCGAACGATTGCCTACCCGCTTGAAACTTCCCATAATACCTCCTTACTTTGCTCTCGATATTTTCGGAGGTTTCAATTCGAGAGTTACTTTCCGTCTCCCTCCCCGATGTTATCTACCAGATAGTCAACCTTGCCGAGGTCCGTTCTCCCGGAATGCTCCCCTTTATTCTTTCGTAAGTACGATGGAGTTTCCGAAGAAAGGATGCCGACTACATCTTAATGAACTGAAGCAGAAAAATGAAGACATCAATGTAATGGATCGACCACTTCGAGAAGAGCAACCAAGACCGAGAAGATTCGTTAGAATTTGGTAACCAGACCTTACCCCCTAGTCCCCCTCTTAAATCTCGGGACGAGATTTCTTGTAGTGGAGGAGAATTGTGACGCCCGGATAATTAGACTACAGTAATTCCCTGCTAATGATGCCACGTCACCTCTGTCACTGTAGTTAATCTCAGGTTAGTTCAAAACCGATCCAAATTCAAAATTGAATTAAAGGCAAACAACAAAAGTTTTTCAAACTTTAAAACTAAAATGTCCGGGTTGTGCCAAGTAATGAAAAGTTAATTGTGGTCAGGAAACCACACTTTAATAAAATGTTTAAATGTTCAAATGGTAATAAAACAGTAGCAAAACTATTATTTAAATACTTTTAAATAATAAATAATTATGAAACTATTTTATTTAGGTGCCAAAGTTATGTGGCAGTAGTAAATATAGTAATACTAATTCGGGAACCATTTCTGTATTTTATAAAACTATAACCATTAAAGACATAAAAACAAACAAAAAAGGAAAAATAAATAAAAGGAAAAGGAAGAACCAAAACAAATAAAAAGGAAAAGATACAACCCTCCCCTGTTGGGACCCTGGCCCATATGGGCCAACCAGGCCAGCCGATCGGCCTACCCCCGGTTTCCCCTTATCCCCCGTAACCCTCGCTACCACCCGCAGCAACCACCACTCCGCCCACGCGCCCCACTCCTCTCTCTGGCTCCCCCAATCTGGATCGGGGGTACGCAACCTGCGCCCCTCGCCGGCGCCCCGTGGCCCCGTAGCTGCGTCGCCGCGCCGAGCGCCCCTCCGCCGGATCCCCCTCGTCCCGATCTGGATCGGCAACCGAGCCGATCCCCGACGCCCGGTGCCACCTCATCCTCGCCGCCTCGGATCGCCTCCCCGTCTCCGTCGCCGACCTCGTCCCCATCTTCCTCCACGACACCCACTGCCTGTGCCCTACGATTCCCCCGTGAGCCCCCCTCCTCCTCTCTCCCTCGCAAGTTACGGCGCCGTCCCCGACCGTGCTCCCCGCGCCCTTCGTGTCGTCCGCTCACGCACATCGCGTGCCGCGACCACGCGTCGCCATGGACCTGCTGCTGCTCCATCGCGCGCCTCTACTCCTGCTCGCAATGCCGTCGCTGCTCGCGCCCCCTGCAGCCGCCGCTCGCGGCCGAGGCCGTGCCACCGCCCGCTGCTCCACCTCGCCTGTTGGCCGCCTCTGCTCACTGGCGTCGTCGTCTTCGCCCGCCTGTGCCGTGTCCCGCACGCACCCGCACTCCACGCTTGCACGCGCCGCGCACTGCTCCTTCTCCTATCGCCCGCGCACCCGCGCCGTGGCTGGCCCCTGTTTCTGGCGCTACACCACCGGCGCCACCCACCGCCGGCGCCGCTCGCCGTCGACCGCATGCCGCGCCCCCGCCCGCGGCCACTCGCATTGCCGGCCGCCGCAATCGCCACCTGGGCCGCGCCCGACCCCGCTCGGGCGCCCATGCTCGTGCGCCCGTAACCCGTCGCCCGCGTGCCCGTTAACCTCCCCCATAGCCACTGGCTAGGGGGCCCCACGCCTCAGGAGTTAAAAAAGGGAAATTAAAAGACTTAAAAAATAACAAAATAAAAATATTAATTAATTAACTTAATTAATTATGTTTAGGTTAACCTAATCACTTAGTTAACTAACTAATCGTGATTCATTAGTCTTAGTCAATGACGAACGGGGCCAACACGTCTGTTGACCCAGTCAACAGACGGTTGACTGATGATATCATGCTGACATCACGCTGACGTCATAATTACATTTTCTAATTAAATTAATTCTGTTAATTCTAAAAATGAATTAAATCTTTGAAAATTAATATAAAATAATCCGTAACTCGGATGGAAATACTTTGTACATGAAAGTGGCTTAGAACGACTAGACGAATCCGGATACGCAGCCCGTTCGTCCGCCACACATCCCTAGCATAGCAAACACGCAACTTTGCCCCTCCGGTTCATCTGTCCGAAAACGCGGAACACCGGGAATACTTTCCCGGATGTTTCCCCCCTTTGCCGGTATCACCTATCGCCGCGTTAGATCACCCTAGCACCGCGTATTACCTCGATATGTTTTGTGATGCTTTGTTTGTTACGTATTTATTGTTTCTTCCCCCTCTTCTCTCCGGTAGACTACGAGACTGACGCCGCTGCTGGTGCCCGATCGACTACGTTGTTGACGACCCCTCCTCGGCTGAGCTTCCGGGCAAGCCCCCCCTGATCACCAGATATCGCCAATTCTTCTCTATACTGCTTGCATTAGAGTAGTATAGCATGTTACTGCTTTCCATTAATCCTATCCTGATGCATAGCATGTCCTTGCTACTACTGTTTTTACCTTTACCTGCAATCCTACATGCTTAGTATAGGATGCTAGTTTTCCATCTATGGCCCTACATTCTTGTCCGTCTGCTGTGCTATACTATCGGGTCGTGATCACTCGGGAGGTGATCACGGATATATACTATATATTTTATACATGATACATGTGGTGACTAAAGTCGGGTCGGCTCGTGGAGCACCCGCGAGTGATTCACGGATTGGGGGCTGAAAGGACCTTTGTCCCGACGGCCCTCTGGGTGGATCTTTGTGGCGGAGCGACAGGGCAGGTTGAGACCGCCTAGGTGAGAGGTGGGCCTGGCCCTGGTCGGTGTCCGCGGTTACATCAATTAACACGCTTAACGAGATCTTGGTATTTGATCTGAGTCTGGCCATCTGGTCTATACGCACTAACCAATTACGTGGGAAAGATATGGGCACTCGACGTCGTGGTATCAGCCGAAGCCTTCGTGACGTCAGCGACTGAGCGGCGCGCGCCGGGTTGGACCGCGTAATGTGACTTCCTTTGAAATGGAGGTTGCTAGGTCTGCTTCCGGCCGCCCACGCAACATGCAGGTGTGCAATGGGCGATGGGCCCAGACCCCTGCGCGCTTAGGATTAGACCGGCGTGCTGACCTCTCTGTTGTGCCTAGGTAGGGCTGCGACGTGTTGATCTTCCGCGGCCGGGCATGACCCAGAAAAGTGTGTCCGGCCAAATGGGATCGAGCGTGTTGAGTTATGTGGTGCACCCCTGCAGGGAATTTTATCTATTCGAATAGCCGTGTCCCTCGGTAAAAGGACGACCCGGAGTTGTACCTTGACCTTATGACAACTAGAACTAGATACTTAATAAAACACACCCTTCCAAGTGCCAGATACAACCTGGTGATCGCTCTCTAACAGGGCGACGAGGAGGGGATCGCCGGGTAGGATTATGCTATGCGATGCTACTTGGTGAACTTACCATCTACTCTCTCCTACATGCTGCAAGATGGAGGTGGCTAGAAGCGTAGTCTTCGACAGGATTAGCTATCCCCCTCTTATTCTGGCATTCTGCAGTTCAGTCCACCGATATGGCCCTTTACACATATACCCATGCATATGTAGTGTAGCTCCTTGCTTGCGAGTACTTTGGATGAGTACTCACGGTTGCTTTTCTCCCACTTTTCCCCCTTTCCTTTCTACCTGGTTGTCGCAACCAGATGCCGGAGCCCAGGAGCCAGACGCCACCGTCGACGACGACTCCTACTACACCAGAGGTGCCTACTACTACGTGCAGCCCGCTGACGACGACCATAAGTAGTCAGGAGGATCCCAGGCAGGAGGCCTGCGCCTCTTTCGATGTGTATCCCAGTTTGTGCTAGCTATCTTATGGCAACTTGTTTAACTTATGTCTGTACTCAGATATTGTTGCTTCCGCTGACTCGTCTATGATCGAGCACTTGTATTCGAGCCCTCGAGGCCCCTGGCTTGTATTATGATGCTTGTATGACTTATTTTATTTTTAGAGTTGTGTTGTGATATCTTCCCGTGAGTCCCTGATCTTGATCGTACACGTTTGCGTGTATGATTAGTGTACGATTGAATCGGGGGCGTCACAATTCTCAAACTTTTTCAACTTTCACACAATACATGAGCGCGAGCCATGGACATAGCACTATAGGTGGAATAGAATATGATGATGGAGGTTGTGTGGAGAAGACAAAAAGGGAGAAAGCCTCACATCGACGCGGCTAATCAACAGGCTATGGAGATGCCCATCAATTGATCTCAATGCGAGGAGTAGGGATTGCCATGCAACGGATGCACTAGAGCTATAAATATATGAAAGCTCAACAAAAGAAACTAAGTGGGTGTGCATCCAACGTGCTTGCTCACGAAGACCTAGGGCATTTTGAGGAAGCCCATCATTGGAATATACAAGCCAAGTTCTATAATGAAAAATTCCCACTAGTATATGAAAGTGATAAAATAAGAGACTCTCTATCATGAAGATCATGGTGCTACTTTGAAGCAGAAGTGTCGAAAAATGATAGTAACATTGCCCCTTCTCTCTTTTTCTCTCATTTTTTTGTTTGGGCCTTCTCCTCTTTTTTTAGGCCTCTTTTTATTTATTTATTTTGCGTCCGGAGTCTCATCCCGACTGTGGGGGAATCATAGTCTCCATCATCCTTTCCTCACATGGGACAATGCTCTAATAATGAAGATCATCACACTTTTATTTACTTACAACTCAAGAATTACAACTCGATACTTAGAACAAAATATTACTCTATGTGAATGCCTCCGGCGGTGTACCGGGATGTGCAATAAATCAAGAGTGACATGTATGAAAGAATTATGAAGGTGGCTTTGCTACAAATACGATGTCAACTACATGATCATGCGAAGCAATATGACAATGATGGAGCGTGTCATAATAAACGGAATGGTGGAAAGTTGCATGGAAATATATCTCGGAATGGCTATGGAAATGCTAAAATAGGTAGGTATGGTGGCTGTTTTGGGGAAGATATAAGGAGGCTTATGTGTAATAGAGCGTATCATATCATGGGGTTTGGATGCACCGGCGAAGTTTGCACCAACTCTCGAGGTGAGAAAGGGCAATGCACGGTACCGAAGAGGCTAGTAATGATGGAAGGGTGAGAGTGCGTATAATCCATGGACTCAACATTAGTCATAAAGAACTCACATACTTATTGCAAAAATCTACAAGTCATCAAAACCAAGCACTACGAGCATGCTCCTAGGGGGATAGATTGGTAGGAAAAGACCATCGCTCGTCCCCGACCGTCACTCATAAGGAAGGCAATCAAAGAACAGCTCATGCTTCAAATTTGTCACACAACGGTTACCATACGTGCATGCTACGGGACTTGCAAACCTCAACACAAGTATTTCTCAATTTCACAATTACTCAACTAGCACAACTCTAATATCACCATCTTTATATCTCAAAACAATTATCAAGTATCAAACTTCTCATAGTATTTAATGCACTCTATATGAAAGTTTTTATTATACCCATCTTGGATGCCTATCATATTAGGACTAATTTTATAGCCAAAGAAAATTAACATGCTGTTCTCAAAGACTCTCAAAATAATATAAGTGAAGCATGAGAGATCAATAATTTCTATGAAATAAAACCACCACCGTGCTCTAAAAAGATATAAGTGAAGCACTAGAGCAAAATTATCTAGCTCAAAAGATATAAGTGAAACACATAGAGTATTCTAATAAATTCCGATTCATGTGTGTCTCTCCCAAAAGGTGTGTACAGCAAGGATTATTGTGGTAAACTAAAAAGCAAAGACTCAAATCATATAAGACGCTCCAAGCAAAACACATATCATGTGGTGAATAAAAATATAGCTTCAAGTAAAGTTACCGATAGAAGAAGACGAAAGAGGGGATGCCTTCCGGGGCATCCCCAAGCTTAGGCTTTTGGTTGTCCTTGAATTTTACCTTGGGTGCCTTGCGCATACCCAATATCAGGCTCTTGCCACTCCTTATTTCAAAATCCATCAAATCTTTACCCAAAAACTTGAAAACTTCACAACACAAAACTTAAACAGAAAATCTCATGAGCTCCGTTAGTATAAGAAAATAAATCACCAACTTTAAGGTACTGTAATGAACTCATTCTTTATTTATCTTGGTGTTAAACCTACTGTATTCTGACTTCTCTATGGTTCATACCCCCGATACTAGCCATAGATTCATCAAAATAAGCAAACAACACACGAAAAACAGAATCTGTCAAAAACAGAACAGTTTGTAGCAATCTGTATCAAACGTATACTTCTGTAACTACAAAAATTCTTAAATAAATTGGTGGACGTGAGGAATTTTCCTATTAATCATCTACAAAAATAATCAACCTAAAAGCACTCTCCAGTAAAAAATGGCATCTAATCTCGTGAGCGCAAAAGTTTCTGTTTTTTACAGCATGATCGCAAAGACTTCACCCAAGTCTTCCCAAAGGTTCTACTTGGCACAAACACTAATTAAAACATAAAACCACATCTAAACAGAAGCTATATAAATTATTTATTACTAAACAGGAACAAAAAGCAAGGAACAAAAATAAAATTGGGTTGCCTCCCAACAAGCGCTATCGTTTAACGCCCCTAGCTAGGCATAAAAACAAGAATAGATCTAGGTATTGCCACCTTCTCCCTTTTGATAAAGAGAGAACTTCTTAGCTAAAGTATTTATCTTTCTATTTTGTGAGAGTACACGTCCATTAATGGCAGAAGAAAGATTAAGCACACTACGAAAATTTGCATCTAAGCTAGCCTTCATTTCTTTGATAATTTCATTCTGATAAAAACACAAAAGAGAGGTGGATTCAACCTTTTCACTCATGGGGTGCCCAAATATAGATTTCATCTTTTCATAGGTATCGATGGCATCCCCTTCAAGAAAACCTTATTAAAAAATAGAATCTAAAACTTGCTTGAAAGAAGAAGGTAAGCCAACATAAAAACGTCTCAAGTAAATTTCAATTTGATATTGGGGCACATAGCTGGCTCGAATCCTTAATAGCCTATCCCAAGCATCTTTCAAAGATTCATCAAGAAAATAATGAAAAATTCCGGGATCATCTTCATCAAAATTATTCAAACTCTCATCAATAATTCCGGTAGGTCTTTCCATAACATCATTATCTATGATCTTAGAAAGGACAAAGGGACAATCCAAAGTAAAACCCGGGAGAGAGCCCTTAGCCCCTTTTGGTTCGGCCATGTCGAGAGAAAGGCAAAGGTTTTCAAAAATTGTTTTAGAAGTGGGGGAGAGGAAAACAAGAGGCAAACGGCAAATAATGTAATGCGAGGGATAAGAGTTTGTGATGGGTACTTGGTATGTCCTGACTTGAGCGTAGATCTCCCCGGCAACGGTGCCAGAAATCCTTCTTGCTACCTCTTGAGCATGCGTTGGTTTTCCCTTGAAGAGGAAAGGGTGATGCAGCAAAGTAGCGTAAGTATTTCCCTCAATTTTTGAGAACCGAGGTATCAATCCAGTAGGAGACTACTTCCAAGTCACCTAGTACATGCACAAACAATCAAGAACCTTGCAACCAACGCGATAAAGGGGTTGACAATCCCTTCATGGCCACTTGCAAAAGTGAGATCTGATAAATATAATAAGATAAATATTTTTGGTATTTTCGTCGCATAGATTGGGAAATAAAGATTGCAAAATAAATAGAAACTAGAATTATAGATCGGAAACTTATATGATGTAAAGTAGACCCGGGGGCCATAGGTTTCACTAGTGGCTTCTCTCGTGATAGCATATATTACGGTGGGTGAACAAATTACTGCCGAGCAATTGATAGAAAACTGCATAGTTATGATGATATCTAATCCAATGATCATGAAAATAGGCATCACATCCGTGTCAAGTAGACCGAAACGATTCTGCATCTACTACTATTACTCCACACATCTACCGCTATCTAGCATGCATCTAGAGTATTAAGTTCATAAGAACGGAGTAACGTATTAAGCAAGATGACATGATGTAGAGGGATAAACTCAAGCAATATGTTATAAACCCCATCTTTTTATCCTCGATGGCAACAATACAATACGTGCCTTGCTGCCCCTGCTGTCACTAGGAAAGGACACCGCAAGATTGAACCCAAAGCTAAGCACTTATCCCATTGCAAGAAAGATCAATCTAGTAGGCCAAACTAAACCGATAATTCGAAGAGACTTGCAAAGATATCAAATCATGCATATAAGAGTTCAGAGAAGAACCAAATAATATTCATAGATAATCAAGTTCATAAACCCACAATTCATTGGATCTTGGCAAACACACCGCAAAAGAGTATTACATCGAATAGATCTCCAAGAACATCGAGGAGAACTTTGTATTGAGAACCAAAGAGAGAGAAGAAGCCATCTAGTTAATAACTATGGACTCGAAGGTCTGTGGTAAACTACTCACAATTCATCGGAGAGGCTATGGTGTTGATGTAGAAGCCCTCCATGATCGAATCCCCCTTCAGCAGATCACCGAAAAAGGCCCCAAGATGGGATCTCATGGGTACAGAAGGTTGCGGCGGTTGAAAGTGGTTTCGTGGTTCTCCTGGATGTTTTCAGGGTATAAGAGTATATACAGGCGAAAGAACTAGGTCGGTGGAGCTACGAGGGGCCCACTAGGGTGGGGGGCGAGCCGCCCCCCTGGGCGCGCCCTCCTGCCTCTTGGCCGCGTCGTTGTGTCTCTGACTTCCACTCCAAGTCTCCTGGATTGCGTTTGTTCCAAGAAAGATCCTCGCGAAGGTTTCGTTCCGTTTGGATTCCGTTTGATCCTTTTCTGCGAAACACTCAAATAGGCAAAAAACAGCAACTGGCACTGGGCCTCCGGTTAATATGTTAGTCCCCAAAATAATATAAAAGAGCATATTAAAGCACATTAAACATTCAAAACAGATAATATAATAGCATGGAACGATAAAAAATTATAGATACGTTGGAGACGTATCACCGATCTCGGTCCTTACCTCTTAGATAAGTGTGAACAACGCCACCTTCTCACCTAATCATTTGTTAAAGGATTTAAATATTTTCCATGTGAGTCTAGGGTGTATTTTATGCTTTATGATGAACCATTTACTATCTCACTAGAGAATTTTGCTTACCACATCACACTTCCATTTTGGGGTTCGCTTGATGAGCCAACAAAGGCTGAGTATGAGACCTTTCTGACTAGCCTTTGTTACGGTGAAAATATAGGAGTGAGACAAGGAAGAATAAAAAGTGTTCACTTTCCCGCAATCCAGTATTTTGCATTATTTAACGGGAAATGCATAGTAGGCAAGCAAGAGTGCAGCATACTTTGTTCGCCATACTTGAGCCTCATTCACACCGCTCTCACTGGTGAAAGGAATTATAACCTTGGAGCAATTGTTGCACGTACACTTCAGCATAACGCCAAAATTGGCTGGTTCTATGGTGGAATTTATGCCACACGTTTGGCACGAGGGCTGGGTGTTTCACCTTTGCCCTTTGATCCTATCCTACCCACTCGGTATTTGGATTTTGATGCCTTAAAATAGCATAAGATTCTCAAGGGAAGGGCTGATAACTTCACTTATAGTTTAATGTTTAACAAATCACATGTTGTGGACACATATTTTCCCACGCCTGCTCTCTTTGATTATCACAGCAAGGAAAGATATTTTGTTCTTGAGAGAGAGGCCCGAGCTCATAACACAGGAGTGGTGGCGGCACGGCGTGCTGAGGCATCCGCACCAAGAGCCTCTGTGAGCTACCACGCCGACTACTACCATCCAGGCTACTGATCGATTACCAACTTAGGCCAAAATACTAAGCTTGGGGGAGTACGTGTTCTCACCGACATTATATTCATGATCACATATCATTCTACTTGTCGGTGTTCACACTTTTTCATTGTATCATCCATGCTTAGATTTATTTTCTTGCTTTCTTCTTGTGTGTTTGAAAAACTTTAGAAAAAAGAAAAAATTAGTTGTAGTAATTTACTTTCTATGCATGCTTAGTTGTAGTATTAAAAATAAAATCCAAAAGATTTCCTTGTTCTTCTTTTAATTGTTGGGAGCTTTCCCGTGTAAATAGTTTTTCTCGTTTTTTCTTTTTATTTTGCTTGTTGAAGAAAACCAAAACTCCAAAAATATTTCAGTGTATTTCTCTGAATTTCTTTTCTTTTTATTCGAGTTGTACCAAGGTGAAGACCATGATGAAAATGTTGAGTGGATCTCATATGAATAATTGTTGAACTAATAAAGAGCACATTTTACCTTCTCTTCTCCTGTTGAATAAAATGTTTGCAGATTCCAGCTTAGTCCACGACACTCTTGCACTATTATTATTATTTCATATCATTAGGTCGTGCAAGTGGAAGGCAATAATGATGACATTCGATGAGCTAGCCGTGGCAAAGAGAAACTGGTATGAACTCGACTTGTTCTGTCTGTGTAAATATGTTTAACCTAGCATCTAGGCTTCAGCCCATTATGATTAAACATGTTTGCAATGACAATTAGAGATTATAGTTTCTCATGCCATGCATAAGTAGCTGGGAGTTGATAATGATTTATCTTGGATATCAACATAGCGTCAAAATGATAATGATTTATCTTGGATATCAACATATGGTATCCTCCTCCGAATGTTCGAGTGGCTTGACTTGGTACATGTTCATGCATGTAGTTGAATCAAAACCAACATATAGCCTCTATAATGTTTATGTTCATGGTGTTCATATCCTACTCATGCTAGTGTCCAATGTTACTTATGCATAATGCCTGGTCATGATCGTTGTTGCTCTCTAGCTGGCCGCTTCCCAATCTTAATTGCTAGCCTTCGCCTGTACTAAGTGGGAATTCTGCTTGTACATCAAAACCTTGAACCCAAAGTTATTGCAGACGAGTCCACCATACCTACCTATATGCAGTATTACCCTGCCATCCTAAGTAAATTTGCATGTGCGACCGCTAAAAACTTCTAAAAAAATTATCCTTTTGTGTGCCTGGATCGTTCATGGAACGACAGGAGGTGGTCGATATCTTTCGTGCTAAGCATGTTATCCTCAGGTCGAGTGTTTATTCACTCGCCATCGCACGAGGAAATGGACGGTGTTAGGGATGCCCAGTCCCAAATTGCAAATATGAAAAATAGTTCATCTCTTGAATAATCAAACAAAAACTCCCAATGGAGTCAAAACCTTTACTTTCTGCTTGGGGACCGCCACTAGCATGCTTAGCATGGAAGATGTTGATAACTGATGGTCGTGAAGTGAATGAGAAGGGGGCATGTCTCAAAATTATCATTTATCTCTGTTTTAAAAATTGAGCTTTGGCACCTCTGCAAATCACTGCTTCCCTCTGCGAAGGGACTATCTATTTACTTTTATGTTGTGTCACCACCTTCTAAACACAAGCGCCAGAAACTGAGTAGAGCACAGCTGTCATGATTTATGCATTGTGTATAGCTAATGTTGGGTGCATCATGACTCGATCTTTTCTAGCATGAATTACAATGTTTAGTCGATGCTTGAACTTTGGAGGTGCTCTGCATTTAAGTTTTGCGGTCTCAGAAAGGGCTAGCAAGATACCACTATTGTCATATTATATCATGGTTGTTTTGACAACGTGTTGCTGTTTGAGATATCTTATTATTGCTCGCTAGCTGATTATGTCATTGATATGAGTCATTGTAATCTTAAGAGTTATTGTTGACATGGTTAGTCATAATGTTCGCTGAAAACCTGGGTCCTGTTAAAGCTTGTTTATGCAAACAAGAGCAAAAGAGTTCGTAAACGTTTTTCTTTCTCACTTTCAATTTATCAACTGAATTGCTTGAGGACAAGTAAAGGTTTAAGCTTGGGGGAGTTGATACGTCTCCAACGTATCTACTTTTTGTCACGCTTTTCCTCTTGTTTTGGACTCTAATTTGCATGATTTGAATGAAACTAACTCCGGACTGACGCTGTTTTTAGCAGAACTACCATGGTGTTGTTTTTGTGCAGAAATAAAAGTTCTCGGAATGGAACGAAACTTTGCGATGATTGTTTATATCAATAATAAGAATTTCTGGTACCAAGACCCACCAGAGAGGGGCCCCTGGTTGGGCACAACCCACCAGGGCGCGCCCCCCTCTCCTGGCGCGCCCAGGTGGGTTGTACCCACCTAGTGGCCCCGCTGATGACCCCCCCCCCCGATACTATAAATTCACATTATTCCAGAAAAAATCAGGGAGAAAGAATTATCGCGATCCATGAGACGGAGCCGCCGCCAAGCCCTGTTCTTCCTCAGGAGGGTAGATCCAGAGTCCGTTTGGGGCTCCGGAGAGGGGGATCTTCGTTCTTTGTCATCACCAACCCATCTTCATCGCCAATTCCATGATGCTCCCCACCGGGAGTGAGTAATCCCTTCGCAGGCTCGCTGGTCGGTGAGGAGTTGTATGAGAATCATCATGTAATCGAGTTAGTTTTGTTAGGGCTTGATCCCAAGTATCCACTATGTTCTTAGATTGATGTTGCTATGACTTTGCTATGCTTAATGCTTGTCACTTTGGGCCCGGGTGCCATGATTTCAGATCTGAATTGTTTATGAATTCATCATTATATCCATGTTTTAGATCCGATCTTGCAAGTTATAGTCACCTACTACGTGTTATGATCTGGCAACCCCGGAGTGATAACAACCGGGCCCACTCCCGGTGATGACCGTAGTTTGAGGAGTTCATGTAAACACTATGTGTTAGTGCTTTGTTCCGGTTGTCTATTAAAAGGAGGCCTTAATATCCCTTAGTTTCCAATATGGACCCCGCTGCCACGGGAGGGTAGGACAAAAGATGCCATGCAAGTTCTTTTAATAAAGCACGTATGACCATTTACGGAATACATGCCAACATTATATCGATGAACTAGAGCTAGTGCCGTATCGCCCTAGGTTATAACTGTCACATGATGAATATCATCCAACAAGTCACTGATCCAATGCCTACAAACTTTTCCATATTGTTTCTGCTAAGTTACTACTGCTATCATCACTGTTACACTTGCTACAAAATTACTGCCATCACTGTTAATGTTACTATTGCTGCTGTAACTACTATCAAAACTATCAAACTACTTTGCTACTAATCACTTTGCTACAGATAATTAATCTCCAGGTGTGGTTGAATTGACAACTCAGCTGCTAATACCTTCAAATATTCAACCACACCTGGAGATTAATTCTTTGCTACTAATCACTTTGCTACAGATAATTAATCTCCAGGTGTGGTCGAATCCATAAATTTGGGTTAAATACTTACCCTCGAAAACTGTTGCGATCCCCTATACTTGTGGGTTATCAGCTGGTAGCTACTTTGCACTTTTCTAGGTGAACCTCGGTTGGGCGGGGGAGGGGCATGCATTCATAGCTTAGGATTCCCTTCGTGCCGACACGAGGGGGGATGCTAGCTACTTCGCACTTTGCTAGGTGAACCTCGGTTGGGGGGCATGCATTCATAGCTTAGGATTCCCTTCGTGCGACACGAGGGAGGGGGGATGCTAGCTACTTCGCACTTTGGTAGGTGAACGTCGGTTGGGGGGCATGCATTCATAGCATAGGATTTCCTTCGTGCCGACACAGGGGAGGGGGGTGCTAGCTACTTCGCACTTTGCTAGGGTGAACCTCGGTTGGGGGGGCATGCATTCATAGCTTAGGATTCCCTTTGTGCCGACACGAGGGAGGGGGCTGCTAGCTACTTTGCACTTTGCTAGGGTGAACCTCGGTTGGGGGGGGGGCATGCATTCATAGTTTAGGATTCACTTCGGGCCGACACGAGGGAGGGGGGCTGCTAGCTACTTCGCACTTTACTAGGTGAATGAACCTCGGTTGGGGGGCACGCATTCATAGCTTAGGATTCCCTTCGTGCCGATACGAGGGAGGAGGGGGGCTGCTAGCTACTTCGCACTTTGCTAGGTGAAACTCGGTTGGGGGGGGAGGGGGCATGCATTCATAGCTTAGGATTCCCTTCGTGCCGACACGAGGGGGGGTGGGGGCAAGCAATACCGTGCGCTTTGCGAGAGAGGTGCCACATCGAAGTTGCACTTGGTATTTGAAAATCAAACCACCCTTTTGATACATAAATTTGGTCCACATGCAAGTGTGTTCGTGTTCTGACCCTCTCTCGCGTCATTTTTCGCCAAATTTATGAACATTAGACAAGTCG
Source organism: Aegilops tauschii subsp. strangulata (assembly GCF_002575655.3). Taxonomy (NCBI): domain Eukaryota; kingdom Viridiplantae; phylum Streptophyta; class Magnoliopsida; order Poales; family Poaceae; genus Aegilops; species Aegilops tauschii. The sequence goes on from NC_053040.3 coordinate 314,736,688, forward strand.
GATGACGCAACAGACACGGTTCACTCAAACTAACCATGTGCCACACCGGTGCCCCTGTCACGCACACATCCGCATAGTACATTGGGCTCCACGAGGCTCCCCCTCTCAAAAACATCTGCCTGACTCGAGGGTTTTTCTATTTCATAACACACGGTTGTTATCTCCGGACCGTGTGCGATGTTTCTTGTTCCCAATCCCGCCTACATCCCTAGAAAATATCTACCCGCCTCGAGGTTTTTTCTGGTTCATAACACACGGTTGTTATCTACGGACCGTGTGCGATGTTTCTTGTTGCCAATCCCACCTGCATTCCTAGAAAATATCTGCCCGCCACGAGGGTTTTTCTGTTTCATAACACACGGTTGTTATATCTGGACCGTGTGCGATGCACTATCATCAATATTTTCAATAGCCCGACATTTCACTCCCGCGTAGAAAAAATTTCAGTACCCGCGTCATTTCCACAAACACCTCGGGCCCACCCCCCTCCACACACACACACACATACACCAAAACCTCCTCGGGAGTGCGCACACACACACCCCTCCCTCGCTCGAAACCCTAGCAAGGTCCCCGCCGCCGCCGCCACCGCAAGGCCTCCATTGTCAACATCTGTCGGTTTTCCCGTGCAGCTTACGCACCGATCTCCATACCTAGGCCGCCCTGAGTTTCTTAGACGACGCCTGCCAAACGCCCCCTTTCTCACAGATCCCCATCCCCATCCCCCACTCTAGAGCGTCGCAGCCTAAGCGCGGCCACGCTTCCCGTGGAGCTCGAGGAGCAACTGGCCCAAAAGAGGTGTATAACGGTCTCTTCGACCGACGTCGCCGAGGAACCTGACGACCATTACTGGCGGCAGGCACTCAAGCAGCGGGCTAGTGAATGCGGGCATGTCTCGGCCGCCGTCTACAACATCAAGGTCATTGACAGCGACGGCCTGAGGCGGGCTATGTCACAGGTTAAGTGGCCCACCCCCAACCCCTCGGGTTCAAGAGCCGTTGATCTCATCCATGGCCCCACCGCTGATCTCCTCTGGCTCGCTGTCAACAATGTGCCATTCTACATCGCAATCGAGCCCCTTTTGTCATTTCTAAAGGACACATTCTGCGATGCCGGCTTGGGATCCATAGCTTCCAAGTAAGACCTCATCGACGGTGACCACGAGGAGGGCACCTACTCCGGCTCTTCCAAGGGGAAAGAGCCCATCTGCTCTTCCAAGGGGAAAGGGCCCGTCTGCAACATCAGGGAGGGCACCCTACAGCCGTGCTCTTCCAAGGGCAAGGAGCCCATCTACGACAACATGGAGCGCATCCAGGGTCCGTGCTCTTCCCACGGGAACGAGCCCATTTGTGAAAAGTGAGGAAACCCATGATTTGTTTTGCCGTGCCTCTTCACAGGGGGAAACCCATGATTTTTTTGTCGAGTCCCTTTTGTAGTGTAGTGAGAATATGTCCAGTTTTAATTGCTATATCTGGTTGTTTGCAGTATGCCTTGCTTATTTCAGTTGTTCACAATGTGATGCTCTATATGTGCAATTATTTACTGTGCAATACATTTCATCAATCCAGTTTTAAACATACCGATAGGAATTCATATATTTGCTTGCTGGTAAGCCTGTTATAGCTAGCATATGCCTCTTCTAAAGTTTTTTGATTGTTCGGTTGTTTGTAGTTAGCATATTCTAGTTTCAAATGCTATCTTTGGTTGTTCGTAGTATGCCTTGTTTATTATAGTTATTCACAACATGATGTTCTATATGTGCAAGTATGAACTGTGCAGTTCAATTTCATCAGTACCAGTTTCAACAATACCACTATGAATGACTACATTTGGTTGCTGCATCTTGTATTTAACACGCCTTTCCATTTTTATTTAACAATAACCAGTGTACTTAGACCGGCACAATACCAGTTTGAATGACTATGTTTGCTTGTTGTTAAATGTTAGGCCTGTTGCGGTTAGCACACCTTTCCACTTGTTTTGCTTTACTAGCGTGCTTAAGCCTGTACACTGAAGCTATCTTTTGGAGATTATTTTGTCTGCCATGTATAATTTTGGTTGATGTTTAGCTTGTTGTGCTTAACATGCTTCTCGATGTACCTACACAGGACAATTTTGGGAAAGACTGCTGTTTTCGATCGAGGTTAGTTTCATCCCATGGCTTATATCTGCTCACTGTTCAGGATATCGGTAGCTGGTACCATATAGGCCGGCGTCTGATAAGGGACTAATCGATGAATCAGACTTTTAACTGAATATATCTGCAACCCATTTATCGTTAGGTTAACTAGGGCCATATGTAATATATGTGAGGCTACATAGCAACATGCACTGTACTTAATATCTAAATATGCAATCCTAGGCTACATTGCAACAAGGAAGAGTGTTACATTAATGTTCTAATGATCTCTAGATATACGTAGAAGAGCAGCAACAACAACAACAACAACAACAACAACAACACAGCCCTGTTTGGGTACTCAACTTAGCTAGAGGTTAGAGTTAGTTTCTAGCTCATTACTAACCCTGAACTAACTCCATCCAAAGAGTTGTTTGGATGGCAGGGTTAGATTGACAATAAATGCTAAATGCATTAGGAGAACTATCTCCAATTAACACCTCTTGGGTTGGATAGTTTTTTTGGGTGGGTTATAGATGCAACTAGCTCAAACTAGCCCTCGTGTTTAGATATACTTTAGGGCTATTTGAGCCTGAACTAGCTCAAACTAACTATAACCCATGGATACAGCAGCAGTTAATCAGCCGATAATTTGTAAGAATGCACTAAACTCCTTCCGGCCCATAATATAAGATGTTAATTCATCTAGTATGTGAGTATATTGGATGTTATAAGATACTCCCTCCGTACCTAAATATTTGTCTTTTTAGAGCTTTCAAATGAACTACCACATACGGATGCATATAGACATATTATAGAAGAGTGTTGTACTACATCATTGTGCAATTGCTGTTTAGCTTCTAATATTAGCTGGGTGCTTTTAGGTACATATGTCATTGGTAAAGATCCGCGCTTCGACCCTTTCTGCGCATGGGGCAATGAGATATCGATGAACCAGCATCAAGTGAGGAAGCTGATAAAGATTGTTAGTAAAATGGGTCCAAAGATGGCAATTAAACTATTTGTTTACACTGTATCCAAGACAACAGCGAACTACAGGGTGGAAAGTAAGAACCCTGCAGCCTTCTTTTTAGTGCCCATAATGAGTTGTGTTAGATGACAAATGTCTGAATCTTTTTCCTTTGCAGTGGTTGCCAAAGCAGTTTACTCAAGATTACCTCTCAAACTACATGATTGGTGGGCATGCAAAGGTTAAAGTATTTCTACCGGAACACGATGATTAGCTAGATGTTTTCATGAAGACCATGAAGGATGGGCGGCCGTCACTCACAAGGGGCTGGACTAGAGTCTTGCGTGCCTTCTGCATGGAGGAGGGCACAATATGGGCATTCCGCTTCACCTTGTTCAGCAACCAGAATATATTTCACCTCTTTATTTACCCTCTTTAATAGTACAAGTATACAACTGTGGTTCATCATTCTTTATTTGGTTCTTATGTAATTCTTGAACATATGTACATATGAGTCAAATAATGCATTGGTTGTTTGAACCTGATGGATATGAATAAAGCTGTAGCATACATTCAAATTCAAATTCAAATCTGGTACAATTTGAAATAGCAGCAATTAAATTACTGTGAAATTACGCTCTCTAGGTTTTTACGGCACACACGGTTGGTAACACAAATGTTTGCGATATACACCATAATCCAAGACGGTTCACAGAGAGGAAACATGTGCAAGCATGCACACAGTTGCCATTTGCAAAGCATGTGCGATGTTAGACAATATCACAAATGGTGCGGGCAAACTAAATGTTTGTGTTAGTTGCCTTATCGTACATGATTCGCAACCATGAACTGTTTCTGATGAAGTATGCATTGTAAACGTAGCACCATAGAATAGTGTGTGCGATAGTTGTCGTGTACGACGATGTTACGACGGTCCGATGTTTCGTAATCCTGTCCAACACTCGTACGACGATTAGCTAATCTTCTTAACAGTGAACCATTTGTGATGGGCTGCGCATCATACACGTTCTATAATAGTGAACCGTTTGTGATGGGCCGCGAATCATAAACGTAGCACCACAGAATCCCGACAGCGATGGCAATGCGAGGAGAAACGAGTAGGGGTACTGTAGGGGCCCTATCCCCGGCGGTTTCTGGGTCGTGTGGGAAGGACCCCCCTATTGCCCACACTCACTTGGCAACGGTTCTAAATGCTGTCACGGAAATGGGTTAAAAACCGTTTGTATAGCACCGACGCGCACCAGTGGTTGCTTAAAAATCAAAACAAAGATAAAATACTCTTTCCTTACAACTTCAAGTGAGTGTTACTGTCTTGTGCATATTCGGTTTCCCTTATTACTTGAGGTTATAGTAATGTAATTGATGAGTTATGCATGTGTGCAGAGCTTCCACTTTATTCTGCTAGAGCTTAAGCTTGATCGAGGTGTAGTAACCATCTTAGACTTGAGACTAAAAGATACCCAGGACTACGCGGACATGGCTGAAATGCTCCAGAAGTAAGTTCAATCTATCATTATCGCACCATATTGGCAACTTTATTCATTTTCTAAGATCAAGTAATTATTTTCTTTGTCTGGCAGGGTTTGGAAAGAGTTCACCGTAATTATTCCAGGACTGTCGAGCGAGCTGCGATTTACACACCCGAAAGTAAGTACTACTACCTAGTTCCGCGCATCTCCCATTGATTCTAGCTAGTTTCATCAATAACATTTAGCATGCTTTCTTATCAGTTTGATTGGACTCTATTTCTCGTAAAGTGCTTGTGGCAAGAAGCCGGGAATGATTTTTGTGGATACTACGTTTGCGAGTTCATCTACAACGCGATGACCTTTAATAATCGGGGCTACTCTGAAAAATAATATGAAGTGCGGAAGCAAAAATATTCACAATTTTATTTTATTACCATCATTTGTGTTGAGTTTCATTCATATACATTTATTGACCCTCTTCTTCAATTTAGATCTGGAAGATGCGGGATGAACTCCTACCACAAGATCACATACGAGCAATTCAAGAGGAATTGGCCGGATTCTTTCATGAACAGGTCATCAATAAATCCGGAGAATACCATGTGGAACTTGATGTAGACATGAGATGTTAGGGATTTTAAGAGATCTTATATTGTATATATGTATCTAGTAGCGTCGGACAGATATACAAAAACTTGTTGTTCGACAAATCTCTCGGAGAAAGAGAGGTGCACTCCTCCCTGTACATGTTCATGACGATCTTGCGTAATTAATGGTTCCTTCATTTGCTTACTAGCTAGCGTGTCGATCGAGTTCTCTCTATACGTATAGTAGCTAGCGTCGACAAAGCACGGAAATAAGAGAGGTCAGTTCTCTCTATTAGCTATCTAACACAATATATGAAACCCCTAAATTCACCATCCAAAGCCCCCTAACCCCCCCCTTTAAAAAAACCCTGCTCCTGCCAGCTGCTAACACGTGGTGCCCTTTGTGAAGGAAATATGCCCTAGAGGCAATAATAAAGTTATTATTTATTTCCTTATTTCATGATAAATGTTTATTATTCATGCTAGAATTGTATTAACCGGAAACTTAGTACATGTGTGAATACATAGACAAACAGAGTGTCACTAGTATGGCTCTACTTGACTAGCTCGTTGAATCAAAGATGGTTAAGTTTCCTAGCCATAGACATGAGTTGTCATTTGATTAACGGGATCACATCATTAGAGAATGATGTGATTGACTTGACCCATTCCGTTAGCTTAGCACTTGATCGTTTAGTATGTTGCTATTGCTTTCTTCATGACTTACACATGTTCCTATGACTATGAGATTATGCAACTCCCGAATACCGAAGGAACACTTTGTGTGCTACCGAACGTGACAACGTAACTGGGTGATTATAAAGGTGCTCTATAGGTGTCTCCAATGTTGTTTGTTGAGTTGGCGTGGATCGAGATTAGGATTTGTCACTCCGATTGTTGGAGAAGTATCTTTGGGCCCTCTCGGTAATGCACATCACTATAAGCCTTGCAATCATTGTGACTAATGAGTTAGTTGCGGGATGATGCATTACGGAACGAGTAAAGAGACTTGCCGGTAACGAGATTCAACGAGGTATTGAGATACCGACGATCGAATCTCGGGCAAGTAACATACCGATGACAAAAGGGAACAACGTATGTTGTTTTGCGGTTTGACCGATAAAGATCTTCGTAGAATATGTAGGAACCAATATGAGCATCCAGGTTCCACTATTGGTTATTGAACGGAGATGAGTCTCGGTCATGTCTACATAGTTCTCGAACCCGTGGGGTCCGCACGCTTAACGTTCTGTGGCGATTTGTATTATGAGTTATGTGATTTGATGAACGAAGTTTGTTTGGAGTCCCGGATGAGATCGGGGACATGACGAGGAGTCTCCAAATGGTCGAGACATAAAGATCGATATATTGAAAGGCTATATTCGGACATCGGAAATGTTCCGAGTGATTCGGCTATTTTTCGTAGTACCGGAGAGTTACGGGAATTCGTATTGGACCTTAATGGGCCATACGGGAAAGGAGAGAAAGGCCTAGGGTGGCCGCGCCCCTTCCCCATGGACTGGTCCGAATTGGACTAGGGAAAGGGGGCGCCCCCTTCCTTCCTTCTCCTTCTCCCTTCCCTTTTTCCTATTCCATGTGGGAGGTGGAATCCTACTAGGACTAGGGAGTCCTAGTAGGACTCCACACTTTGGGTGCGCCCTATGAGGGCCGGCCTCCTCCTCCCTCCATCTTTTATATATGTGGCCAGAGGGCACCCCATAGACACACAACAAACATTGATCTTAGCCGTGTGCGGTGCCCCCCTCCATCATAATCCACCTCGGTCATAGTGTTGCAGTGCTTAGGCGAAGCCCTGCGCCGGTAGCTTCGTCATCACCATCATCACGCCGTCGTGCTGACGAAGCTCTCCCTCGACACTCTGCTAGATTGTGAGTTCGTGGGACGTCACCGAGCCGAACGTGTGCAGATCGCGGAGGTGCCGTACTTTCGGTACTAGGATCGGTCGATCGTGAAGATGTACGACTACATCAACCGCGTTGTCATAATGCTTCCGCTTACGGTCTATGAGGGTACGTAGACAATACTCTCCCCTCTTGTTGCTATGCGTCACCATGATCTTGCGTGTGCGTAGGAAATTTTTTGAACTTACTACGTTCCCCAACAGTGGCATCCGAGCCAGGTTTATGCGTAGATGTTATATGCACGAGTGGAACACAAGTGAGTTTTGGGCGATAATAGTCATACTGCTTACCAGCATGTCATACTTTGATTCGGCGGTATTGTTGGATGAAGCAGCCCGGACCGACATTACGTGTACGCTTACGCGAGTCTGGTTCTACCGACGTGCTTCACACACAGGTGGCTGGCGGGTGTTAGTTTCTCCAACTTTAGTTGAATCGAGTGTGGCTATGCCGGGTCCTTGTTGAAGGTTAAAATAGCACATACTTGATGAAAAATCATTGTGGTTTTGATGCGTAGGTAAGAACGGTTCTTGCTCAGCCCGTAGCAGCCATGTAAAACTTGCAACAACAAAGTAGAGGACGTCTAACTTGTTTTTGCAGGGCATGTTGTGATGTGATATTGTCAAGACATGATGCTCAATTTTATTGTATGAGACGATCATGTTTTGTAACGGAGTTATCGGCAACTGGCAGGAGCCATATGGTTGTCGCTTTATTGTATGAAATGCAATCGCCATGTAATTGCTTTACTTTATCACTAAGCGGTGGCGATCGTCATAGAAGCAATAGTTGGCGAGACGACAACGATGCTATGATGGAGATCAAGGTGTCGCGTCGGTGACGATGGTGATCATGATGGTGCTTTGGAGATGGAGATCAAAGGCACAAGATGATGATGTCCATATCATATCACTTATATTGATTGCATGTGATGTTTATCCTTTATGCATCTTATTTTGCTTAGTTCGACGGTAGCATTATAAGATGATCTCTCACTAAATTTCAAGGTACAAGTGTTCTCCCTGAGTAAGCACCGTTGCGAAAGTTCGTCATGCCGAGACACCACGTGATGATCGGGTGTGATAAGCTCTATGTTCACATACAACGGGTGCAAGCCAGTTTTTGCACACGCAGAATACTCGGGTTAAACTTGACGAGCCTAGCATATGCAGATATGGCCTCGGAACACTGAGACCGAAAGGTCGAACGTGAATCATATAGTAGATATGATCAACATAGTGATGTTCACCATTGAAAACTACTCCATCTCACGTGATGATCGGACATGGTTTAGTTGATATGGATCACGTGATCACTTAGATGATTAAAGGGATGTCTATCTAAGTGGGAGTTCTTAAGTAATTTGATTAATTGAGCTTTAATTTATCATGAACTTAGTACCTGATAGTATTTTGCATGTCAATGTTGTTGTAGATAGATGGCTCGTGCTGTTGTTCCGATGAATTTTAATGCGTTCCTACAGAAAGCTAAGTTGAAAGATGATGGTAAAAACTACACGGACTGGGTCCGTAACTTGAGGATTATCCTCATTGCGGCACAAAAGAATTATGTCCTGGAAGCACCGCTAGGTGCCAAACCCGCTGCAGGAGCAACACCAGATGTTATGAACGTCTGACAGAGCAAAGCTGATGACTACTCGATAGTTCAGTGTGCCATGCTTTACAGCTTAGAACCGGGACTTCAACGACGTTTTGAACATCATCGAGCATATGAGATGTTCCAGGAGTTGAAGTTAATATTTCAAGCAAATGCCCGGATTGAGAGATATGAAGTCTCCAATAAGTTCTACAGCTGCAAGATGGAGGAGAATAGTTCTGTCAGTGAGCATATACTCAAAATGTCTGGGTATAACAATCACTTGATTCAACTGGGAGTTAATCTTCCTAATGATAGTGTCATTGACAGAATTCTTCAATCACTGCCACCAAGCTACAAGAGCTTCGTGGTGAACTATAATATGCAAGGGATGGATAAGACAATTCCCGAGCTCTTCGCAATGCTAAAGGCTGCGGAGGTAGAAATCAAGAAGGAGCATCAAGTGTTGATGGTCAACAAGACCACCAGTTTCAAGAAAAAGGGTAGAGAAGAAGGTGAACTTCAAGAAGAACGGCAAGCAAGTTGTTGCTCAAGTGAAGAAGCCCAAGTCTGGACCTAAGCCTAAGACTGAGTGCTTCTACTGCAAAGGGACTGGTCACTGGAAGCGGAACTGCCCCAAGTATTTGGCGGATAAGAAGGATGGCAAGGTGAACGAAGGTGAACGAAGGTATATGTGATATACATGTTATTGATGTGTACCTTACTAATGCTCGCAGTAGTGCCTGGGTATTTGATACTGGTTCTGTTGCTAATATTTGCAACTCGAAACACGAACTACTAATTAAGTGAAGATTGGCTAAGGACGAGGTGACGATGCACGTGGGAAATGGTTCCAAAGTCGATGTGATCGCGGTCGGCACGCTACCTCTACATCTACCTTCGGGATTTGTTTTAGACCTGAATAATTGTTATTTGGTGCCAGCGTTGAGCATGAACATTATATCTGGATCTTGTTTGATGCAAGACGGTTATTCATTTAAATTAGAGAATAATGGTTGTTCTATTTATATGAGTAATATCTTTTATGGTCATGCACCCTTGAAGAGTGGTCTATTTATGTTAAATCTCGATAGTAGTGACACACATATTCATAATATTGAAGCCAAAAGATGCAGAGTTGATAATGATAGTGCAACTTATTTGTGGCACTGCCGTTTAGGTCATATTGGTGTAAAGCGCATGAAGAAACTCCATTCTGATGGACTTTTGAATCACTTGACTATGAATCACTTGGTACTTGCGAACAATGCCTCATGGGCAAGATGACTAAAACGCCGTTCTCCATAACAATGGAGCGAGCAACAGATTTGTTGGAAATCATACATACTGATATATGTGGTCCGATGAATGTTGAGGCTCGCAGCGGGTATCATTATTTTCTCACCTTCACTGATGATTTCAGCAGATATGGGTATATCTACTTGATGAAGCATAAGTCTGAAACATTTGAAAAGTTCAAAGAATTTCAGAGTGAAGTAGAAAATCATCGTAACAAGAAAATAAAGTTCCTACGATCTAATCGTGGAGGAGAATATTTTAGTTACGAATTTGGTCTTCATTTGAAACAATGCGGAATAGTTTCGCATCTCACGCCACCCGGAACACCACAGCGAAATGGTGTGTCCGAACGTCGTAATCGTACTTTACTAGATATGGTGCGATCTACGATGTCTCTTACTGATTTACCGCTATCGTTTCGGGGTTATGCTTTAGAGACGGCTGCATTCACGTTAAATAGGGCACCATCTAAATCCGTTGAGACGACACCTTATGAAATGTGGTTTGGCATGAAACCAAAGTCGTCATTTCTTAAAGTTTGGGGCTGCGATGCTTATGTGAAAAAGCTTCAACCTGGTAAGCTCGAACCCAAATCAGAGAAGTGCGTCTTCATAGGATACCCAAAAGTAACTATTGGGTACACCTTCTATCACATATCCGAAGGCAAGATATTTGTTGCTAAGAGTGGATCCTTTTTAGGGAAGGAGTTTTTCTCGAAAGAAGTGAGTGGGAGGAAAGTAGAACTTGATGAGGTAATTGTACCTGCTCCCGAATTGGAAAGTAGTTCATCACATAAATCAGTTCTAGTGATTCCTACACCAATTAGTGAGGAAGCTAATGATAGTGATCATGAAACTTCAGATCAAGTTACTACCGAATATTGTAGGTCAACCGGAGTAAGATCCGCACTAGAGTGGTATGGTAATCCTATTCTGGTGGTCATGTCAGTTGACCATGACGAACCTACGAACTATGAGGAAGCGATGATGAGCCCAGATTCCGCGAAATGGCTTGAGGTCACGAAATCTGAGATGGGATCCATGTATGAGAACAAAGTATGGACTTTGATTGACTTGCCCGATGATCGGCAAGCAATAGAGAATAAATGGATCATCAAGAGGAAGACGGACGCTGATAGTAGTGTTACTATCTACAAAGTTTGAATTGTCGCAAAAATGTTTTCGACAAATTCAAGGTGTTGACTACGATGAGATTTTCTCACTTGTATCAATGCTTAAAAGTCTGTCCGAATCATGTTAGCAATTGCCGCATTTTATGAAATTTGGCAAATGGATGTCAAACCTGCATTCCTTAATGGATTTCTCAAAGATGAGTTGTATGTGATGCAACCAGAAGGTTTTGTCGATCCTAAAGATGCTAACCAAGTGTGCAAAGCTCTAGCGATCCATCTATGGACTGGTGCAAGCATCTCGGAGTTGGAATATACGCTTTGATGAGTTGATCAAAGCATATAGATTTATACAGACTTCCGGTGAAGCCTGTATTTGCAAGAAAGTGAGTGGGAGCACTACAGTTTTCTGATAAGTATATGTGAAAGACATATTGTTGATCAGAAATGATGTAGAATTTTCTGGAAAGCATAAAGGAGTGTTTGAAAGGAGTTTTTCAAAGAAATACCTCGGTAAAGCTGCTTACATATTGAGCATCAAGATCTATAGAGATAGATCAAAACACTTGATAAGTTTTTCAATGAGTACATACCATGACAAGATTTTGAAGTAGTTCAAAATGGAATAGTCAAAGAAAGAGTTCTTGCCTGTGTTGCAAGGTGTGAAATTGAGTAAGACTCAAAGCCCGACCACGGTAGAAGATAGAAAGAGAATGAAAGTCATTCCCTATGCCTCAGCCATAGGTTCTATAAAGTATGCCATGTTGTGTACCAGATCTATTGTATACCCTACACTGAGTTTGGCAAGGGAGTACAAGTGATCTAGAAGTAGATCACTCGACAACAGTCAAAATTATCCTTAGTGGAATAAGGATATGTTTCTCGATTATGGAGGTGACAAAAGGTTCATCGTAAAGGGTTACGTCGATGCAAGTTTTGACACTTATGCAGATGAGTCTAAGTCTCAATCTGGATACATATTGAAAGTGGGAGCAATTAGCTAGAGTAGCTCCATGCAGAGCATTGTTGACATAGAAATTTGCAACATACATACGGATCTGAATATCGCAGACGCGTTGACTAAACTTCTCTCACAAGCAAAACATGATCAAACCTTAGTACTCTTTGGGTGTTAATCACATGGCGATGTGAACTAAGATTACTGACTCTAGTAAACCCTTTGAGTGTTCGTCACATCGCGATGTGAACTATGGGTGTTAATCACATGGTGATGTGAACTATTGATGTTAAATCACATGGCCATGTGAACGAGATTATTGACTCTAGTGCAAGTGGGAGACTGAAGGAAATATGCCCTAGAGGCAATAATAAAGTTATTATTTATTTCCTTATTACATGATAAATGTTTATTATTCATGCTAGAATTGTATTAACCAGAAACTTAGTACATGTGTGAATACATAGAAAAACAGAGTGTCACTAGTATGCCTCTACTTGACTAGCTCGTTGAATCAAAGATGGTTAAGTTTCCTAGCCATAAACATGAGTTTTCATTTGATTAACGGGATCACATCATTAGAGAATGATGTGATTGACTTGACCCATCCCGTTAGCTTAGCACTTGATCGTTTAGTATGTTGCTATTGCTTTCTTCATGACTTATACATGTTCCTATGACTATGAGATTATGCAACTCCCGAATACCGGAGGAACACTTTGTGTGCTACCAAACGTCATAACGTAACTGGGTGATTATAAAGGTGCTCTACATGTGTCTCCAATGGTGTTTGTTGAGTTGGCGTAGATCGAGATTAGGATTTGTCACTCCGATTGTCGGAGAGGTACCTCTGGGCCCTCTCGGTAATGCACATCAGTATAAGCCTTGCAAGCATTGTGACTAATGAGTTAGTTGTGGGATGATGCATTACAGAACAAGTAAAGAGACTTGTCGGTAACGAGATTGAACTAGGTATTTGAGATACCGACGATCGAATCTCGGGCAAGTAACATACCGATGACAAAGGGAACAACGTATGTTGGTATGCAGTTTGAACACTAAAGATTTTCGTATAATATGTAGGAACCAATATGAGCATCCTGGTTCTGCTATTGGTTATTGACCGGAGATGAGTCTCGGTCATGTCTACATAGTTCTTGAACCCGTAGGGTCCGCACGCTTAACGTTATGTGGCAATTTGTATTATGAGTTATGTGATTTGATGACCGAAGTTTGTTCGGAGTCCCGGATGAGATCGCGGACATGATGAGGAGTCTCCAAATGGTCGAGACGTAAAGATCGATATATTGGAAGGCTATATTCGGACATCGGAAAGGTTCCGAGTGATTCGGCTATTTTTCGGAGTACCGGAGAGTTACGGGAATTCGTATTGGGCCTTAATGGGCCATACGGGAAAGGAGAGAAAGGCCTAAAGGGTGGCCGCGCCCCTTCCCCATGGACTGGTCCGAATTGGACTAGGGAAAATGGGCGCCCCCTTCCTTCGTTCTCCTTCTCCCTTCCCTTTTTTCCTATTCCATGTGGGAGGTGGAATCCTACTAGGACTAGGGAGTCCTAGTAGGACTCCACACTTTGGGTGCGCCCTATGAGGGCCGGCCTCCTCCTCCCTCCATCCTTTATACACGTGGCCAGGGGGCACCCCATAGACACACAACACACATTGATCTTAGCCGTGTGCAGTGCCCCCCTCCACCATAATCCACCTCGGTCATATCGTTGCAGTGCTTAGGCGAAGCCCTGCGCCGGTAGCTTCATCATCATCGTCATCACACCGTCGTGCTGACGAAGGTCTCCCTCGACACTCTGCTGGATCATGAGTTCGTGGGACGTCACCGAGCCGAACGTGTGCAGATCGCGGAGGTGCCGTACTTTCAGTACTAGGATCGGTCGATCATGAAGACGTACGACCACATCAACCGCGTTGTCATAACGCTTCCGTTTACGGTCTACGGGGGTATGTAGACAATACTCTCCCCTCTCGTTGCTATGCATCACCATGATCTTGCGTGTGCGTACGAATTTTTTTGAAATTACTACGTTCCCCAACATTTTGGTCCCGGTCGGTGTTACTAACCGGGACTAAAGGTGCTCCTGCCTGGGCGCCCCGCAGCGGCCACGTGGAGACCTTTCTGTCCCTGTTCGTAAGCAAACCGGGACTAAAGGTTTTGGGCTTTAGTCCCGACCCTTTAGTCCCGGTTCTAGAACCAGGGCTAATGGGCCTTTGGAACCGCACTACAAGAAATATGTCAACTAGTGACCTTCTGTCAGTGACCCTGGAAGAATTGGTCATAGATCTATGACCATTTGAGACCAATTGGTCTAAAGCTGTTCGGCGGGCTCCAAAACCTAAACTATATCGACCATTTTGGTTAGAAAGGTCGTAATTTCCTCACACGAAATGGTCATAAAGCAGATAGCACTAGTCCGCTGCCTTATTTCTAGCTGATCATGACCAATGTTGATGGTCATAACCATGTAAATTGTGGTGGATTGGTATGACTTGGCGCCACCTCATAGTTTTGCCTATGTGTCATGTCCATGTGTCGATTTTTGCCCTAGGTTGTGAAGCAACCTATATTTCTATCATTCCCAAAATTCCCAAAAAAAATCTCATAAATTCTTTGGGTCATATCTTCGTCAAATATGTAAAAATCCTTCCTTGCCTAGTTCAGAAATAATTCAACAATATTCATTTTCCTATTCTGTTCACAACAGCACTTTATGAAGGAAGTGCTATTTATATATTCTTGATTGCCTCGAAATGTTTGGGCACTTTTTCCTATCCAAATCATTGCCTCATGACAAAATTTAGCTCCATTTTCCAAGCAAATCTTCCTCGGCAAATTTCCAAAGTTTTTGTCTACCTAGAAGCATTGTGAAGGAAGTACCTTTTTTATATATCCAAATGACATGAAATTTATACAGCTCCTTCATATGCCCAAATTATCACCCTCCTCCAAATTGCAGCTCATTCAAATCATCTATGTGAGCCCAGGTTAAATTTATATTTAATGGCCAGATTGGCACGTTGCAAAGCAAGTGTTATCTAGACCCCTCCTATTACCCTCAAACTTTATGGGCACTCTTCCATACCCAAATCATCGCCACATGATAATATTCAGTTCCATTTTCCTGGTAAATCTTTCTCAGGAAATTTCCAAAGTTTCTACCTTGAGAGAAGCTTTGTGAAGTAAGTACTAGCTAGGCTTACCTAAATGATCTGAAAATTTACAAGCGCATGACCATACCTATGTAACTTACCTACACCAAATTTGAGCTCATTTCATTCATCCAATTTCGCTCGCTAATTTTCCCAAGTTTCTGTCCAGAGAAGAGCATTGTGAAGGAAGTACCACTTTGGCATGTCCAAATGGTATCAATTTTCTACAGTGCTTTCCTATGCCCAAATAACCATCCTCCACCAAATTTCAGCTCAATCCATTCATTATTTTGAGCCCAGCTTCAACATTCATATTTTTGTCCAGTGTGGTACTTTGCAAAGCAAGTACCACCTAGGATCCTCCTTTTGATCTGAAAATTTGTGAAGACATTACTCTTAGTAGATGATCATCCTAAGCCAAAACTCACGCCCATTGGCCATGTGCATTTGCCGTACCGCTAATCAAACACTTGGCTGCTAATTCATCTTTGAGCATAGGTCGGTCTCCTTGTGAGATTATTCTGTTCTAATTTTCTTCCTAGCACCTACATGGGGACTGCCCAACCCACTAGACATGCCTAGGCCTCCCAGAACGCATGTCAACGCCACGGTCACGCGGTGACCACGCGACGGGCATGTGAGTTTACGCGCTTTGGAGTTGGGGCCCTGGGCCACCATCCAAAACTCGACGTATCGCCACCAAACCATGTATTTATGCTTAAATAGATACTTATGTAACGAGAAATAATTTTTGGAAAAAATAAAGAGCAAACAATAAGGTAGTTGCAGTTCAAATTTGACTCGCTTCCTACTGAATCGGCGGAAATTTGTCTTTTTCACCAGAGGTGGATCAAAACTTTTGAAACCCAACCATTTTGTCAATTGTGCATTAAATATGGCCTAGTATTTTATAAAATTGATTAGGTCCACTTTTACAACAAATATATGGTAGGTCCTTCACAAAAAAAAACTCATTTCAGGCACTCAAAAAATGGAAAATGAATTTTCCGTGCAAAGAAAATGAAAACTCCCTTAGGCAACATTGTTTGGAATTCCAAGGTGCACCCTTGTAGACAATATGAGATCATTTGAACAAACTATGCCATGAATGTGGCCATAAGATTGATCATTTGGCTTGAAAGCCATGAATCTTCACGCATGATAGCCCATTTCTGAGAACACTTTTTAAAATAATTTTCGTATTACAAATTTATTATTTTTCCTGGAAACTTGGTCACATATAATGACACAATTCGAAAGTTTTCCAATTTTTTGATTTTTTCTGAATTTTTTATGCCCGTTTCAAAATGCGGTCAAAACGGCGGGCATGACCGTTCCTAGCTAGTGGTTGAATCTTGGATTTTTTGGGTGTTTCTATGATTAAATAGATACTTATATACCTAGAAATGATTTTTGTAAAAAATAAAGAGCAAACTATGAGGCAGCTGCAGTTCAAATTTGACCCGCTTCCTACTAAATCAACGAAAATTTGTCTTTTTCACGAGAGGTGGATCAAAGCTTTTCACACCCAACCATCTGGTCAATTGTGCATTAAATATGTCCTAGTATTTTATAAAATTGATTTGGTACAGATTTGCAACAAATATTTGGTAGGTCCATAAAAAAAGCTCATTTTGGGCACTCAAAAAATGGAAAATGATTTTTCGTCCAAAGAAAATGCTAACTTTCTTAGGCAACATTGTTTGTTATTCCAAGATGCACCCTTGTGCACAATATGAGATCATTTGAACAAACAATGCCATGAATGTGTCCATAAGATTGATCATTTGGCTTGAAAGCCATGAATCTTCACACATGATAGCTCATTTCTGAGAACACTTTTTTAAAAGAATTGCCGTATTACAATTTTATTATTTTTTATGGTAACTTGGTCACATATAATGACACAATGCGATAGTTTTCCAATTTTTTGCTTTTTTTTGAATTGTTTATGCCCGTTTCAAAATGCGGTCAAAACGGCGGGCATGACTGTTCCTATCTAGTGGTTGAATCTTGGAAATTTTTTGGTGTTTCTCTGATTAAATATATACTTTTGTACCTAAAAATGATTTTTGGAAAAAATAAATAGCAAACTATGAGGCAGCCACGGTTCAAATTTGACCCGCTTCCAACTGAATCAGCAGAAAATTGTCTTTTTCACGAGAGGTGGATAAAAACTTTTGACACCCAACCATTTGGTCAATTGTGCATTAAATATGACCTAGTATTTTATAAAATTGATTTGGTCCAATTTTGCAACAATTATTGGTAGGTCCTTCACAAAAAAAACTCATTTTCGGCACTCGGAAAAAGGAAAATCATTTTTTCGTCCAAAGAAAATGAAAACTTCCTTAGGCAACATTGTTTGCCATTCCAATATGCACCCTTGTGCACAATGTGAGATCATTTGAAAAAACTATGCCATGAATGTGGCCATAAGATTGATCATTTGGCTTGAAAGCCATGAATCTTCACACATGATAGCTCCTTTCTGAGAACACTTTTTTAAAATAATTGTCGTATTACAGGTTTATTATTTTTTCTGGTAACTTGGTCACATATAATGACACACCGCGAAGGTTTTCCTTTTTTGATTTTTTTTGAATTTTTTATGCGTGTTCCAAAATGCGGTCAAAACGGCGGGCATGGCCATTCCTAGCTAGTGGTTGAATCTTGGAAAACTTTTGGTGTCTCTCTGATTAAATAGATACTTATGTACCTAGAAATGATTTTTTGAAAAAATAAAGAGCAAACTATGAGGTAGTTGGAGTTCAAATTTGACCCGCTTTCTGCAGAATCGGTGGAAATTTGTCTTTTTCACGAGAGGTGGATCAAAACTTTTGACACCCAACCATTTTGTCAATTGTGTATTAAATATGGCCTAATTGCTTAGAAAATTGATTTGGTCCAATTTTACAACAAATATATGGTAGGTCCTTCACAAAAAAACTCATTTTGGGCACTCAAAAAATGGATAAATGTTTTTTCCGTCAAATTGACGAAACGTGGATCAAAAGCATTTTACATAAAATCATTTGGTCAATTATACATAAAATTTGGTCTAATACATAGAGTTGGTAGGTTCATCACAACAAAACTATTTTTTATACTTCAAAAATGAAAAATGCTTTTCTCCTGCAAAAGAACTAATTTTTAATCAATTACGACCTATTTCTATGGTCATAATGTCATCAAGGCCTTTATTACATTCTGATTGGTCCACGAGCACCTCACGCGGATCATGCATCGACCACCATTGGATAGGCCCGGATCCGACGGCAGCCCTCTTCCCCCATCCCCTCTACCCCTCATCCCTCTCATCCCCCTCCCGAATCAGCGCAGCTCCCTCTCACCCCTCGTCCAAACCCTAACGGCGCCCTCCTCTATGCGCCGCCGCCCCCATCGTTTCTACCTAACACCGCCGTCCCCTTCCACTCGCTCTCCTCCATGAGCCGGATCCCCACCTCCTTCGGCTCCCCTTCCACTAACTCTCCCGTGAAGGCCGAGATGGACGTTCGACGGCCTCGGCTCCCGGATTCCGCACACCCACTCCGCTCCATCTGCTCTGATCTAAGTCGATCTCGGCTTCCTCCCCAAGCCACGCGACGCGAGATCAGCTCCGGCTCCCGCTCCGACCATGGCGGCGACCATCCAGTCCGTGAAGGCCCGTCAGATCTTCGACAACTGCGGCAACCCCACCGTCGAGGTACGGACACACACCCATCCCCCGTCTCCCCGATCTGTGCGCCGTCGGTCCGGTTCGGCTCGATCTGGTAGCGGTGGTAGCGGTAGCGGCTAGCGGGTGCCGCTCTCGTGTGTGGCAGCGGCTTGGCTTTAATTGCGCGGCCGATCTTGTCCGGTAGGGGTCCGAGGGGCGCCGTCTGGGGTTTCTGAATTCCCCTCGGCTATATTTTTTGGGGGTTTAGGTTATGCTATGGATTCCGCGCGAGGTGGCGGTTTGTTCGCTCAGATGCTATGGCGCGTGCGATTTTCGCCTTGCCTGCTCTGCTTGGCATCTGTTTTTTGGTTGTTTCCACAGATCGGTTGGTTCGTCATGCTTATGCTCGGCTTGTGCTTCCTGAAAGGCACTGCCAATCTGGGGCTTCCAGACTTGTCACTGACGAGTTGTTCACCTGCAACCAGAGCGGTCTACTGCCGTGAAGAATCCCAGCAACGAGTGTTTACATGTACAGGCTGGAACTATCTAGACAAGTGCATGTACATAGAGGCTAGCAGCCTATAGTACTACAATAGCAGTTTACTTCTCACGGAGTGCTACATGCATGGAAGCATCTTACTTCTCTCAAAAGTAGTGTGATGTGTGCTATAGAAAAGAGTGAACATTTTTTTCCATGTGAAGAAAAGAGTGTATACATGGCAATACTGCTGGTCGCTGAGAGAAATACTCAAAAAAACCAGTAGAATTTTTGTATTTAGATTTTACTTTATTTTTCTTAACATGATGTTAAGTTATTTAACATGCTATGAGGTCAATGATACACAAATGAAATAGATTTTACAAGAAACCTCTGACTAAAAGAAGTGAAAATTACTGCATCAAACTAATTTACTCCCAGCGGTGCATCAAGTGGTGGGTCATTTTGTTATTACATCAATCACTGTTTTACTTTCAACCTTTATAATCAAGTTTTGCCTCCCTTCATGTCTAGTGAATGGACACAATGTTCCTGTCATAATTATTGTCTGAAGCTAATCGTGTCTGAATCATCTCTCTTTTGTAGGTGTCTATGAAGCTTTGGAGCTGAGGGACGGTGGATCTGACTACTTGGGCTAGGGTGTTTCCAAGGATTACATTCGTTTGACCGAATTATATACCACCATAGAATTCTACACCCTGTGGTGGACTTAAGTATCTTCATGACTTCATTTGATGTGTGTATTTCTGTTAATTTTAAGCTTATGTTGCTCTGAAAATGTACCTCACTGACCGTCTGTCTATTTATTGTGTACTTCTTGCATGAGGATGCGACTAGTGATGCGGCGCGCCAAGCAGCAGTAGGGGAAGGGGGTCTCCTGCTCGAGGAGGCGGAGTAGGGGTGTGCCTAGCTGGCAGCCCTGTCCTACTCGTGGGGGAGGGCCAGGAGGGGTCTGCTCCTCTGCTTCCATTGCGACCGCGGCAGGTAGCTCCTCCACCCCCCTCCCCGTCTTCCTCTGCTCACTACTTCTGCTGCGAAGTTTAGGAATATGTGGTGCACTTGTCCCAAGGAATTTTAGAGGGATCTGTATGAACAAGTCATATTTTTATTTTATTTTATTTAAGTTGTTAGTTATCAAACAGAGAGAGAAGATGAGCTCCTGCTTGGATTTTTTTCTGCCAGCACATGATTTGTATGTATGCAATCATCATCTTGCGTGTGTGAGCTGGTTCCTTGCTTGGGCATCGCGTCGATGACCAAGTGTTAGTGCTGATTTGTTGTGGTGGTGCTCATCTGGCCATTGATTTCTTGCTGATAATTAGGTGCTAAAGAATGCTACAGTTTTATTAGGGTGTGGTTGAAACCATTGGATGGCCTTCGTGGACTTGCTAACAATACTGGTCTCATGTTTTGTTTCCTTTCTGGACAGGTTACGGTTTAAGTGTTGCTGCTGTTTAGTACTAAGTGCTTAACTTAACTAAGCTTGAGCTACTAAAACCCACTCTCAAATTAATGAATTCCTGTTTTGCGAAACTTCAATGTTGAGCTCCTCTCCTCGCTGAGCCATGGACGTCGATTTTCATTTCGTCGACCACCACCCCAGCTACCTTCTTGTGTAATCAAATTTGTTGATGTATGTATGTACATATATATATGTATTAGGCTGGGTAGTTCAACTCTAGTTTTCTTTCCAACTCATTCATATATATGGTGGAAATTGTGCAGGTTCCATGGTGCCAAGTGGCCTCTGGCCATCTTGAATTGGAACTCCAGAAGCTCTTTGATGTTTCTGCCGCAATTTTCTCCTGAGCGTGATTCCGTCGAGAGTTGGGTTAAGTGACTGCTGGTGTTGAACGTGCTTTTGCAGATCGAGTTCTGAATCTGCTTGCTGCTCACCTTCTTCGGCTACATCCCTGGCATCATCTACGCTGCCTGGGTCATCGCTAAGTAGGTGTCGGAGGGGCTCCTCACCTCTGGCTGCCTCTAGGTATGCATGCACCGATGCGCCTCGGGGGAACTTGTCATGTTTCCCGGTTATTTTCTGTTCAGTACAGTCCTCTGCAGAATTTACAAAAGCAATTTTTACTGTATGAAGAAACTAAACAGATATAGTCCGTCGTATTCTTAACAACACAAAACGATGCATCTTCCAAGCAAAAGTAATTTTGCATATCCAAAAGAGAAGCGCCCTGCAGCCTGTTGTTACTTCCATCTCTGTTCCAAAAACAGAGGAACCATCTTTTTTGGTTCAGATAATTGCGAGGAAATTCCTGAACTGATCCCTGCTTCCTCTGGTTGTTGTTTGTGCCAGGTGACCCAAGGTTGCTGAAGAGGAGCAGCAGCCGCACAAGAGTATCTGAAGATGACTCCTCCATTTCTAACCCATCCCCTTCCTTCCACTGTTTTGGATGATGAACTTGATCCTGCTTAATTAATTAATTTCTCATCGTGCTTAATTAGCTGTAAATGTGCCCCCTTACTGAAGAAGAAGAAGAAGATAATATGAATGTAATTTAATTGGATGGTCCCTTTCATCGTGCTTAATTGTAAATGTGCCTCCCTTACTAAAGAAGATAAGAATCCATATGTGTTATGCAAAATTAACTTTGTCATCTTGTAAGCACTCTAGGCAGTGTCTAGAGGGTGAAAATATGAGAACAAAAAAGAATTACTGGATTAATTTAAAACATCCATCCTTTACTCCATCCATGTCATTGTTATTTACACTTGGGAGTATTTTTAACTTGAAAATCTCTGGTGAACTGCCATTTGGAGTACATTTGCTTGCTCTGTTAATTTTTTTGGGTTACTCCATCTTGCTCTGTTAAGTAAAATTTGATATTGGAGTAGCAGCAGTAAGCTAGACCCTCCATCTTGCTCTGTACATTGTCAAAGTTACTCCAAGTTAGCAGAAGTACTGTTAACTTCTCAATTTGCTTGGATTACATTTAACTTCTAGTACTCCAGTACTCCAGTAATTTTGCTTAGAGTATTTAACAAGATTGAACTGTACATGTGTGGAGTAATTTTGCTGGGAGTATTTAACAAGATTGAACAAGATTTAACTTGTCAACATTTAACAGTATTTTCAGTAAGTATTCTGAACATGCTTCTGAGTATTTCTAGATTTTGAACATGCAAGCAAATCTACAGGAGTAAACAAGTTCTTGAGGTAGATATTGCAAGTGTTTTATCTAAACATGTACTCTCACCGAAGATATTTCAAGTGGTCTGACCAGATTTTCTCAGTTTGCAAGTTTACTTACTTTTCCAGTTAATTAACTGGACATCTTGGAGTAGTTAGAAAATCATGAATTATTTGCAGAAAACCATAGAAGTATTGTACTCCAGTGTGCATTACTTACATAAACTTGCTTGCAAGCTTATTTTCTGACTCACATATTCTGAAACTGAAAAAGCTTAGTTAACTTCTGTAGTACTTTGGGTGAAAATAGAATGGTTGCATCCTGCACAACATACTTTGAGTGAATGTTGAGTACTGTATGCACTTGTGTAATAGATGTTGGTTGATGAATGCCTGGGTGTGTCGCTGCTTGTTCCATGCTACATTTAGGAATTGTTCATTTTTGTGTTATGACAACTTCACTGCATCCTGCCGAAGCTGATAGTCAGTGTCTCAGTGACAGAAATAACTCAAAAGTTATACCTTTATCTGTGCTGGCAATCGGATGTATATAATCGTAACCATGAGACTAGTTATTACCGTAGCCAGCAGATCTCTGTAGTAAGCAGTAACTGGTAGTTCTCATAATCCATCCCATAGATTACTGCCCCAACGTGTGTTCCAAGGGCTTTACCTGTTAGAATTGATGCTTGTTTCTACTAAGTGTTGCACTTGTTTCTACTAAGTTTTAACTGTGAATCTGTTGTTTCACATATACTAGATACAACTGATGCCTTGAAGAAGTCAGCTCCCCTTGGATGGTACAGTGTAGCAAATCCATGTCGATTCATTCATTCTTTGGTGAGTGCACACTACTACCACATTCTTTGCTGTGATCAAGTGCGACTCATATCCAGTTGTTTGCTCACATTATTATTTGGTTATGCCATGCCGCTGCCATTGTTTGCTTAAGCATGATTTGCTCCAACCTGGCATTGTGTTGTACTAGTACTAGTACATACTTCAATTGCATGCATGCATGTTTGCCGTTCCCTGAACTGTTTGACTGTGACCTGTTGTACTGTCCATATGTTACTTGATCATTTGCAAAATATATCTCAGTTTTCACCGTAATGAGAATGTTATATGCATGGTTTCCTGTTAAATTTAAAGTTCTGCAGCAAATTTTCATTGTTATGAGATTTTATATTCACGAATTCACTTGATTATGTTTCTAACTTTTGATAATTTATTATTTGCACATGCTGGCTTTCATTCTTCCAAAGTTGGGTGTACAGGAGAAGAAGAATCCCGAAGATAAACCACACCCAACAATGCATTTTAGCTCACTAGAGATAGTTATGCTCGCAGCTAGTTATGTGTATATTTAGTTGTATTTTGCTGAATACCAGAATTGTACTATGCTTGGCTGTTGTATGAAATATTATGCCTTATTGGCTCTTTTTGAATCAAAATATCTAATTGCACAAATATAGAACTGACGTGCGGTACCCGAAAAGCAAACATGGTAATTGGTTCCCATTTGACTAGTGAGACCTACTTTAAAATAGAAAAGAAACAAAAGAAAACTGACAAGTGGTCTGAAAAAAGGCCGAGGCCCAAAACAATTTGCATTGTAAAAGGCTTTGGCCCAAAACATAAAAGGCTATTGGGCTTGGCCCATGTAGCTTACCCAAATTGAACGAAAAAAACAACAAATGGGCTGAATTATTGGGCCCGGCCCATGTAAAACACCAAATCGGACCGGGTTGAATCTTGTCAACGACCTTTTCAATTGGTCGCAAATTGCCACGTCAGCTTGCCACGTGGGATCCGACGTGGCCTGAGCAGAGAGCTAGCGACCAAAATAGAAGGTCATAGGATCAACGACCTTTTGTTTTGGTCGTGGAATTCCACGACCTTCTCACACAGAAGGTCGTTAATTTCAGTTTACGACTGCCAGCTTTTGACCTTCTATTTTTGGTCACAAAAAGGTCACAAATGAAAAACAATGACCTTTCAGTGACCAATAGTGATGGTCGCAAGTTGACATATTTCTTGTAGTGCGGGGACAAATGGCCCGTTTTCTACAAGTGTGTATCTTACCGAGGAGTTATGCAATTTAGGCACTACATCAAACAATGTTATTTCACAATCGAGATTTCTCACGGATCAAAATATATAATGTATGCAAGAGATAATGGAGATAGGATTCATATAGGTGTCATTGAATGGGATTGCTTTTGCTATGACTATCATATAAAAAGTAGGGACAGGATACATTTTTGCTACAACTGTCTGCATTTTTGTGAAATATATGTTTGCAATACATCAAAAGATTAAGCAAAGAATATAATTAATAAGTAAGCATTAGTTGTTTTGTAGTTATTTTTTAGAAATTAACAATTGTTCAAAATTTTAAATTAATACTGCGGACATATTTGACGAAGGAGAAAGATTTGTTGCATAGAGCAATGAGTTTAATCTAACACATAGGGGCCTTGAGTAAGTTTGTAGGACTTCATGAGATAGATGTTGAGATTTGGTTAGTTATACTTGTTGTTCCTGGAACCAATAGGCACGAATCGACATGGAGATTAAAATTTATTGCAACAATAGCAAGGCAAGTATTAAGTACTGATGAAGATTCGGAAGAATAAGAATAAGAACATTATCTTCTAAATAAATCATTTTATATTTACAATAGATATTTTATACAATAAGTACTTATTTATGTGATTTATGAAATGAGTCTGTATTACAATGATTTATATTTTTATATAGTATGTATTCAACATCAATCAATATTAAAGAGTATGGATGGACAAAAAAATTAGGCATGACTTGTGCTAAAAAATGAAAACATTGAGTGTAAAAAAAGTTGCGAAATGAAAACAATAATCAATGTATTCACGTATTTATAAATTATGGATGAATTAACTAATAGGGCTTCAAAGGAGTGTCGAGAATATCGTGAAACACTGATTAATTTCCATTTCACAACATTTTTGACAATTAATATTTTCATTTTTTAGCCCAAGTCATGCCCAAATGTTTTGTCAATTTATACTCTTTAATATTGAATACATACTTTAAAAAAATTATTGTAATACAGACTCATTTCATAAATCACACAAATAAGTACTTATTCTATAAAATATCTGGTGTAAATGCATAAAACGATTTATTTAAGAAACAATGTTCCAATTGTTCATGTTTTTGATCTTTCGGATCTTCATCAGAACTTAATACTTGTCTTCTTATCGTTGCAATTAATAGATTTGAATCTCAGTGTCAATTCATGCTTATTGTTTTCAGGATTAACAAGTATAACTACCCACGTCTCGACATCTATCTTATAGTCTTGCAAAATTACTCCATGCCCCTGTGTGTTAGATTAAACTCATTGATGTATCCAACATGTCTTTCTCCTTTGTAAAATAGTCTGCTATATTAATTTAAATTTTTGAACAATTATTAATTCTAAAAAATAACTAAAGAAACAACTAATTATCAAATAATATGTACTTACTAATTATATCCTTTGGTTCATCATTTTGAAGTATTGGGGACAACATCACAAAATGGAGACGGTTGTAGCGAAAATGTATCTTGTCTCGTGTTTTTATATCATAGTCGTAGCTAATGCAATTCCATCCAACACCACCTATATGAATCATATCTCCATTATTTCTTGCATACATCCTATAACTTTATCCATGAGAAGCCTCGCTTATTAAATAACGTTGTTTGATATAGTGCCTAAATTGCATATCTCCTCGGCAAGGTACATTCTATACATAAATCATTTATGTACTAAGCTACACCTCAATTTGAAATACTCCCTCCGTCACAGTTTACTGGGCGCGCTGGAAAAATCTCTAGGACCAAGGTGGTTAGTGATTGGTTGTATCACGTACTAAAAAATAGCATCAGTTGTTAAGTACGAGGCCTAATTTGTGTGCCCACAACTAGTAAATGAGCAGTCCTAGTGCACGCACTGGTGGAGGAAAAGGACCGCATGCATGAGATGCAGCCTACACGCCTCAAAATGGCCTAATTAACTCATCATTAATTGCCCACATGCCTTAATTCTCTCCTATTATGAAAATGCATGAAAACTGAAGTGCGCCTTCTAAACCATGATGGAGGGAGTATAATATAGTTACCTTGAAGTACATACAAAATAGAAAATAAAGATGTTACTTAGAAGTACTCCTGGTTGTTTCTTGATAGACGACAAGTAGCCAATATGTGTGAAAAAATCATACTGCCCTTACTGTGCGCTATTAGTTGCCTCTATTTATCGTGAGACAAATGGAGTTAGTTGCGGCTAAAATGTTTGCATGGACAATAATATTTCTAGAAAATCATGAGTCTAACGAAAATAGATTGTGTGGTTTACCATATATTTAGGATAAATAGTTGAATATATTCTTTTACTTCTTTGATCAACAAATATATGATAGACAAATTAACTAAAAGTGGTAGGCAATGAACGAAGCATGCCCTGCTGCGGCGACACGAGGCTAGGTGCATGTACCAAGGTTAACATCACTTGCAATGAAATCTGTGAGAAAAGCCAACTGCTCTCACTATGCGCTATTAGTTGCCTCTATTTATAGTGAGACAGTTATAGTTGCTATATTTACACGAAACAAACGGAGTTTGTTGCGGCTAAAATGTTTGCATGGACGGTAATATTTCCAGCAAATCGTGAGTCCAAATAAAATAAATTATGTGGGTTACCATATATTTAGGATATGAAATTGAATATGCTTTTTTACTTCTTTGACCAATAAATATGTGATAGAAAAAAAGACTAAAAATAGTAAGCAATGAACGAAGCATGCCCCTGATGTGGCGACACGAGGCTATAGGTGCATGTAACAAGATTGAGTTCACTTGCAATGAAATCTAGGTTTCATGATTACTTTATGGAGTGGCTGGTATGTTTTATTCAATGTGTGTTATAGCTTATCGTTTCACAATGTTGCGCCCACAGTAATCTAATTTCATTTTTCTTTTAATCATGCACAGCTTATCCCTTATTAGGGAAGGGTCGGGTTCATGCGTGTGGCCAACTTGTCCATCGATGTGGACGACACAGTTCAATTTAACATGATGTTGTTAAAAAATGGCATACCCTTGACCCTCACTGTCACAACGAGGGAGGGAGAACATATTTCCGTGGTGCAAATTTGGTTCAAATTGCCATAGAGTTAAGGATGCAGGTTAGGAAGGCGTTCTTACTATTTCTTCACTAATTTGAGGAGGCGCACATTGAGAGCAAAAGCTATTTGTGGTGCAATGTCCTGCAGTCACCATAATATGTATAGTTTAAGTGGTGATCTGGATTTCGTATATATATGTACTGCTTTATGGTACTAGTTAGCACTCTATTGAACAAACATATGTTGTATGCATTCACTGGTACGCGTCGGTGCTATACAAACGGTTCTTAACCCCATTCGACGATGGCATTTGGAACCGTCCAAGTGAGTGTGGGCGATAGGGGGTCCTTCCCACACGACCCAGAAACCGTCAGGGATAGGGAGCCAAGATGCATATATAGTACTCCTACTCGTTTGCGCTCGCATTGCCATCGCAGTCGGTATTCTGTGGCGCTACGTTTAAGATGCCCGGCCCATCACAAACGGTTCACTATTATAGAACATGTATGATAAGCATACAATCACACACATTCACTTTTCCCAAACCGTATGTGATAACTAATTAAGAAGATTAGCTAATCTTTGTATGAGTGTCGGACAGGATTACGAAACGTCAGACCATCGTAACATCATCGTACACGACAACTATTGCACAAGCTATTCTGTGGTGCAACGTTTACGATGCATACTTCATCAGAAACAATTCATGGTTGCGAATCATGTATGATAAGGCAACTATCACAAACGTTTAGTTTGCCCGCACCGTTTGTGATATTGTCTGACATCTCACACAGTTTGCAAACGGCAACTGTGTGCATGCTTGCACATATTTCCTCTTTGTGAACTGTGTCAGATTATGGTGTATATCGCAAACGTTTGTGTTTTTCCAACCATGTGTGCCGTAATGACCTGTAGAGCGTAATTTCACCATAATTTAATTGTTGCTATTTCAAATTGTACCAGATTTGAATTTGAATGTATGCGATAGCTTTATTCATATCCATTAGGTTCAAACAACCAATGCGTTAGATTCATAGGTACATATGTTCAAGAATTACTTAAGAACCAAATAAAGAATGATGAACCACAATTGTATACATGTACTATTAAAGACAGTAAAGAAGGAGGCGAAATACATTCTGGTTACTAAACAAGGTGAAGCGGAATGCCCGTATTGTGCCCTCCTTCATGCAGAAGGCACGCACGACTCTAGTCCAATCCCTTGTGATGGCCGACCGCCCATCCTTCATGGTCTTCATGAAAACATCTAGATAATCATCATGTTTTGGTAGAAATACTTTAACCTTTGCATGCCCACCAATCATGTAGTTTGAGAGGTAATCTTGAGTAAACTGCTTTGGGATCCACTGCAAAGGAAAAAGATTCAGACATTGTCATCTAACACAACTCATTATGGGCAGTAGAAAGAAGGCTGCAGGGTTCTTACTTACCATCCTACAGTTCGCTGTTGTCTTGGATGAAGTGTAAACAAATAGTTTAATTGCCATCTTTTGACCCATTTTACTAACAATCTTTATCAGCTTCCTCACTTGATGCTGGTTCATCGATATCTCATTTCCCCATACGCAGAAAGGGTCGATGCGCGGATGTTTACCAATGACATATGTACCTAAAAGCACCAAGTTAATATTAGAAACTAAACATCAATTGCACAATGATGTAGTACAACAATCTTTTATAATATTTTATAACATCCATCCAATATACTCACATATTAGATGAGTTAACATCTGATATTATGGGCCAGAAGGAGTTTATTGCATTTTTACAAACTATCGGCTGATTAACTACTGTTGTATCCATGGGTTAGAGATAGTTTGAGCTAGTTCGGGCTCAAATAGCCCTAAAGTATATCCAAACACGAGGGCTAGTTTGAGCTAGTTGCATCTAACCCACCGAAAAAACTATCCAACCCAAGAGGTGCTAATTTGAGCTAGTTCTCCTAGTGCATTTATTGTCAATCTAACCCTGTCATCTAAATACCTCTTTGCATGGAGTTAGTTCAGGGTTAGTCATGAGCTAGAAACTAACTCTAACCTCTAGCTAAGTTGAGTATCCAAACATGGCTGTGTTGTTGTTGTTGTTGTTGTTGTTGTTGTTGTTGTTGTTGTTATTGTTGTTGTTGCTGCTGCTGCTGCTACTCTTCTACATATATCTAGACATCGTAACACTCTTCCTTGTTGCTATGTAGCCTAGGGTTGAATATTTAGACATTAATTATAGTGCATGTTGCTATGTAGCCTCATATATATTACATATGGCCCTAGTTAACCTAACGATAAATGGGTCACACATATATTCAGTTAAAAGTCTGATTCACCAATTCGTCCCTTATCAGCCCCCGACCTATATGGTACCAGCTACTGAAGTCCTGAACAGTGAGTATATATAAGCCATGGGATGAAACTAACCTCGATGGAAAACAGCAGTCGTTCCCAAAGTTGTCCTATGTACACTGGTGCGCGTCAGTCCTAAACAAATAGTTTTTAACCCCTTTCTGCGACGGCATTTGGAACCATCGCCAAGTGAGTGTGGGCAATAGGGGGTCCTTCCCACACGACCCAGAAACCGTCGGGGATAGGGCCCCTACAGTACTCCTACTCATTTTGCTCGCATTGCCATCGCAGTCGGTATTCTGTGGTGCTACATTTACGATGCGCGGCCCATCACAAACGGTTCACTATTATAGAATGTGTATGATGCGCGCCCCATCACAAATGGTTCACCGTTAAGAAGATTAGCTAATCGTCGTACGAGTGTCAGACAGGATTACGAAACGTCGGACCGTCGTAACATCGTCGTACACGACAACTATCGCACACACTATTCTGTGTTGCAACGTTTACGATGCATACTTCATCAGAAACAGTTCATAGTTGAGAATCGTGTATGATAAGGCAACTAACACAAACATTTAGTTTGCCCGCACCGTTTGTGATATTGTCTGACATCGCACACGCTTTGCAAACGGCAACTGTGTGCATGCTTGCACATGTTTCCTCTCTGTGAACCATCTCGGAATGTGGTGTATATCGCAAACGTTTGTGTTTTACCAACCGTGTGTGCCATAACAACCTGGAGAGTGTAATTTCACTGTAATTTAATTGCTGCTATTTCAAATTGTACCAGATTTGAATTTGAATGTATGCTACAGCTTTATTCATATCCATCAGGTTCAAACAACCAATGCATTCTTCGATTCATAGGTACATATGTAATATGTTCAAGAATTACATAAGAACCAAATAAAGAATGATGAACCACAGTTGTATACTTGTACTATTAAAGACGGTAAAGAAAGAGGTGAAATATATTCCCGTTGCTGAACAAGGTGAAGTGGAATGCCCATATTGTGCCCTCCTCCATGCAGAACGCACGCACGACTCTAGTCCAACCCCTTGTGATGGCCGACCGCCCATCCGTCACGGTGTTCATGAAAACATCTAGCTAATCATCGTGTTCTGGTAGAAATACTTTAACCTTTGCATGCCCACCAATCATGTAGTTTGAGAGGTAATCTTGAGTAAACTGCTTTGGCAACCACTGCAAAGGAAAAAGATTCAGACATTGTCATCTAACACAACTCATTATGGGCAGTAAAAAAGAAGGCTACAGAGTTCTTACTTTCCATCCTGCAGTTCGCTGTTGTCTTGGATAAAGTGTAAACAAATAGTTTAATTGCCATCTTTGGACCCATTTTACTAACAATCTTTATCAGCTTCCTCACTTGATGCTGGTTCATCGATATCTCATTGCCCCATACGCAGAAAGGGTCAAAGCGCGGATCTTTACCAATGACATATGTACCTAAAAGCACCAAGCTAATATTAGAAGCTAAACAGCAATTGCACAATTATGTAGTACAACACTCTTTTATAATATGTCTATATACATCCGTATGTGGTAGTTCATTTGAAAGCTCTAAAAAGACAAATATTTAGGAACAGAGGGAGTATCTTATAACATCCAATATACTCACATATTATATGAATTAACATCTTATATTATGGGCCGGAAGGAGTTTAGTGCATTCTTACAAATTATCGGCTGATTAACTGCTGCTGTATCCATCGGTTACAGTTAGTTTGAGCTAGTTCAGGCTCAAATAGCCCTAAAGTATATCTAAACATGGGGGCTAGTTTGAGCTAGTTGCGTCTATAACCCACCCAAAAAAACTATCCAACCCAAGAGGTGCTAATTGGAGCTAGTTCTCCTAGTGCATTTATTGTCAATCTCACCCTGCGATCCAAACAACTCTTTGGATGGACTTAGTTCAGGGTTAGTCATGAGCTAGAAACTAACTCTAACCTCTAGCTAAGTTGAGTATCCAAACAGGGTTGTGTTGTTGTTGTTGCAGGTCTTCTACGTATATCTAGACATCATTAGAACATTAATGTTACACTCTTCCTTGTTGCTATGTAGCCTAGGATTGCATATTTAGACATTAAGTATAGTGCATGTTGCGATGTAGCCTCGGATATATTACATATGGCCCTAGTTAACCTAACGAAAAATGGGTTGCAGATATATTCAGTTAAAAGTTAGATTCACCGATTAGTCCCTTATCAGCCGCCGGCCTATATGGTACCAGCTACCGATATCCTAAACAGTGAGCAGATATAAGCCATGGGATGAAACTAACCTCGATGGAAAACAACAGTCGTTCCCAAAAATGTCATGTGTAGGTACATCGAGAAGCATGTTAAGCACAATAGGCTAAACATCAACCAAAATTATACATGGCAGACAAAATAATCTCCAAAAGATAGCTTTAGTGTGCAGGTTTAAGCATGCTAGTAGAGCAAAACAAGTGGAAAGTTGTGCTAACCGCAACAGGCCTAACATTTAACAACAAGCAAACATAGTCATTCAAACTGGTATTGTGCTGGTCTAAGTACACTGGTTATTGTTAAATAAAACCGGAAAGGTGTGTTAACTACAAGATGCAGCAACCAAATGTAGTCATTCATAGTGGTATTGGTGAAACTGGTACTGATGAAATTGAACTGCACAGTTCATACTTGTACATATAGAACATCACGTTGTGAATAACTGGAATAAACAAGGCATACTACGAACAACCAAAGATAGCATTTGAAACTGGACATATGCTAACTACAAAGAACCGAACAATCAAAAAACTTTAAAAGAGGCATATGCTAGCTATAACAGGCTTAACAACAAGCAAATATATGCATTCCTATCGGTATGTTTAAAACTGGATTGATGAAATGTACTGCACAGTAAATAATTGCACATATAGAGCATCACATTGTGAACAACTGAAATAAACAAGGCATACTGCAAACAACCAGATATAGCAATTAAAACTGGACATATTCTCACTACACTACAAAAGGGACTAGACAAAATAAATCATGGGTTTCCCCCTATGAAGTGGCACGACAAAACAAATCATGGGTTTCCTCAATTGTCACAGATGAGCTCGTTCCCGTGGGAAGAGCAAGGACCTTGGATGCGCTTCATGTTGTCGCAGATGGCCTCCTTCCCCTTGGAAGAGCACGGCTGTAGGGTGCCCTCCCTGATGTCGCGGACGGGCGCTTTCCCCTTGGAAGAACAGATGGGCTCTTTCCCCTTGGAAGAGCCGGAGAGGGTGCCCTCCTTGTGGTCACCGTCGATGAGGTCTGACTTGGAAGCTGTGGATCCCAAGCCAGCGTCATAGAACGTGTCCTTCAGAAAATTCAAAAGGGGCTCGATGGCGATGTAGAATGGCAAATTGTTGACAGCGAGCCAGAGGAGATCAGCGGCGGGGCCATGGATGAGATCGACGGCGGTTGAACCCGAGGGGTTGGGGTTGGGCCACTTAACCTGTGACATAGCCCGCCTCAAGCAGTCGCTGTCGATGACATCGATGTCGTAGACGGCGGACGAGACATGCCCGCATACTCTAGCCCACTGCTTGAGTGCCTGCCGCCAGTAATGGTCGTCAGCTTCCTCGGCGACGTCGGGCGAAGAGACCGCTATACACCTCTTTTGGGCCAGTTGCTCCTCGAGCTCCACGGGAAGCGTAGCCGGGCTTAGGCAGCGACGCTCTGGAGAGGGGGATGGGGATCCGTGGGAAAGGGGGCGTTTGGTAGGCGTCATCTAAGAAACTCAGGGTGGCCTGTGTATGGAGATCGGTACGTAAGCTGCACGGGCAAACCGTCAGATGTTGACAATGGAGGCCTTGCGGCGGCGGCGGCAGTGGCGGCGGGGACCTTGCTAGGGTTTCGAGCGAGGGAGGGTGTGTGTGTGTGCGCGCGCATGCCCGAGGAGGTTTTGGGGTGTGTGTGTGTGTGGAGGGGGCGCGGGGTGTTTGAGGAAATGACGCGGGTACTGAAAATTTTACTACGCGGGAGTCAAACGCTGGAGTGAAATGCCGGGCTATTGAAAATTTTGATGATAGTGCATCGCACACGGTCCATAGATAACAACCGTGTGTTTTGAAACAGAAAAACCCTCGAGGCGGGCAGATATTTTCTAGGGATGCTAGCGGGATTGGGAACACGAAACATCGCACACGGCCCGGAGATAACAACCATGTGTTCTGAAACAGAAAAACCCTCGAGGCAGGTAGATATTTTCTAGGCATGTAGGCGGGATTGGGAACAAGAAACATCGCACACGGTCTGGAGATAACAACCGTGTGTTGTGAAACGGAAAAACCCTCGAGGCGGGTAGATATTTTTAGGAGGGGGAGCCTCGTGGAGCCCAATGTACTGTGCGGATGTGTGCGTGACAGGGGCACCGGCGTGGCACATGGTTAGTTTGAGTGAACAGTGTCTGTTGTGTCATCCGACTTGTCTAATGTTCATAAATTTGGCGAAAAATTACGCGGGAGATGGTGAGAACACGAACACGCTTGCATGTGGACAGAATTTATGTATCAAAAGGGTGGTTTGATTTTCAAATACCAAATGCAACTTCGATGTGGCACCTCTCTCGCAAAGTGCACGGTATTGTTTTCCCCCACATCCCCCTCGTGTCGGCATGAAGGGAATCCTAAGCTATGAATGCATGCACCCTCCCCCCAACTGAGGTTCACCTAGCAAACTGCGAAGTAGATAGCAGCCCCCCTCCTCCCTCGTGTCGGCATGAAGGGAATCCTAAGCTATGAATGCATGCCCCCCTAACCGAGGTTCATTCACCTAGCAAAGTGCGAAGTAGCTAGCAGGCCCCCTCCCTCATGTCGGCATGAAGGGAATCCTAAGCTATGAATGCATGCCCCCCCAAACGAGGTTCTCCCTAGCAAAGTGCGAAGTTGTTAGCAGCCCCCTCCCTCGTGTCGGCACGAAGGGAATCCTAAGCTATGAATGCATGCCCCCCAACCGAGGTTTACCTAGCAAAGTGTGAAGTAGCTAGCAGCCCCCTCCCTCGTGTCGGCACGAAGGGAATCCTAAGCTATGAATGCATGCCCCCCAACCGAGTTTCACCTAGCAAAGTGCGAAGTAGCTAGCAGCCCCCACCTCCCCCCTCGTGTCGGCACAAAGGGAATCCTAAGCTATGAATGCATGCCCCCTCCCCCCAACCGAGGTTCACCTAGCAAAGTGCGAAGTAGCTAGCAGCCCCCCCCCCCTTGTGTCACCACGAAGGGAATCCTAAGCTATGAATGCATGCCCCCCAACCGAGGTTCTCCTAGCAAATTGCGAAGTAGCACCCCCCCCCACACACACACACTTTCAAGCGGCGGGCCAGAGAGGCATATCTCACCAAGATGGATCGTAAAACGGACCAAGAATAATCCACCTTGGTCTTACAACCTCTCTCTTGTTGTTGGTCAAAGTGATGACCGTCCATGCAACCCCGAAGATGGGCTATCTCGCCAATAATCACACAAGTAGCTAGTCCACGAAGACAACCACTTCA
Organism: Aegilops tauschii subsp. strangulata; assembly: GCF_002575655.3. NCBI lineage: Eukaryota > Viridiplantae > Streptophyta > Magnoliopsida > Poales > Poaceae > Aegilops > Aegilops tauschii. The sequence goes on from NC_053040.3 coordinate 314,772,278, forward strand.
TGCGTGTGGCCCAAACATATGTAGGAGAGGTGTGTTTTTGAGTAACAATGGAACAACTTTGATGTGGCACCGTGATTTTGAACTAGAAATCCACACACTGAGTGAGGGTTAGGTTGACGATGCATATGTATGTTACACCACACTTCAAGCTGATAACCCTCAAGTATAGGGGATCGCAACAGTTTTCGAGGGTAGAGTATTCAACCCAAATTTATTGATTCGATACAAGGGGAGCCAAAGAATATTCTCAAGTATTACCAGTTGAGTTGTCAATTCAACCGCACCTGGAAAACTTAATATCTGCAGCAAAGTATTTAGTAGAAAAGTAGTATGGAAATAACGGTAACGGTGGAAAAGGTAACAATAGCAGTTTTGTAGTAATTGTAACAGTGGCAACGGTAAAGTAACTAAGCAAAGATCAATATGTGAAAAGCTCGTAGGCATTGGATCAGTGATGGATAATTATGTCGGATGCGATTCTTCATGCAACAGTTATAACATAGGGTGACACATAACTAGCTCCAATTCATCAATGTAATGTAGGCATGTATTCCGAATATAGTCATACGTTCTTATGGAAAAGAACTTGCATGACATCTTTTGTCCTACCCTCCCATGGCAGCGGGGTCCTATTGGAAACTAAGGGACATTAATGCCTCCTTTTAATAGAGTACCGGACCAAAGCATTAACACTTAGTGAATACATGAACTCCTCAAACTACGGTCATCACCGGGAGTGGTCCCGATTATTGTCACTTCGGGGTTGCCGGATCATAACACATAGTAGGAGACTATTGACTTGCAAGATAGGATCAAGAACTCACATATATTCATGAAAACATAATAGGTTCAGATCTGAATTCATGGCACTCGGGCCCTAGTGACAAGCATTAAGCATAGCAAAGTCATAGCAACATCAATCTTAGAACATAGTGGATACTAGGGATCAAACCCTAACAAAACTAACTCGATTACATGATAAATCTCATCCAACCCATCACCGTCCAGCAAGCCTACGATGGAATTACTCATGCACGGCGGTGAGCATCATGAAATTGGTGATGGAGGAAGGTTGATGATGACGACAGCGACAGATTCCCCTCTCCGGAGCCCCGAACAGACTCCAGATCAGCCCTCTTGAGAGAGTTTAGGGCTTGGCGGTGACTCCATATCATAAAACGCGATGAATCCTTTGATTTTTTTCTCCTTGAACGTGAGTATATAGAGTTGGAGTTGAGGTCGGTGGAGCATCAGGGGGCCCACAAGATAGGGGCGCACCCAGGGGGTAGGAGCGCCCCCACCCTCGTGGACAGGATGTGGGGCCCCTGGTCTTGATTCTTTTGCCAGTATTTTATATATATTCCAAAAGTATTCTCGGTGAAGTTTCAGGTCATTCCGAGAACTTTTATTTCTGCACAAAAAAAACACCATGGCAATTCTAGTGAAAACACCGTCAGTCCGGGTTAGTTCCATTCAAATCATGCAAGTTAGAGTCCAAAACAAGGGCAAAAGTGTTTGGAAAAGTAGATACGATGAAGACGTATCAATTCCCCCAAGCTTAAACCTTTGCTTGTCCTCAAGCAATTCAGTTAACAAACTGAAAGTGATAAAGAAAAACTTTTACAAACTCGGTTTGCTCTTGTTGTTGTAAATATGTAAAGCCTGCATTCAAGTTTTCAGCAAAGATTATGAACTAGCCATATTCACAATAACATTTAGGTCTCATGTTTACTCATATCAATGGCATAATCAACTAGCGAGCAATAATAATAAATCTCGGATGACAACACTTTCTCAAAACAATCATAATATGATATAACAAGATGGTATCTCGCTAGCCCTTTGTGAGACCGCAAAACATAAATGCAAAGCACCTTTGAAGATCAAGGACTGACTAGACATTGTAATTCATGGTAAAAGAGATCCATTCATAGTCATACTCAATATAAACTAATAGTAATGGATGCAAATGACGGCGGTGCTCTCCAACTGGTGCTTTCTAATAAGAAGATGATGTCTTAACATAAAAGTAAATACATAGGCCCTTCGCAGAGGGAAGCAGGGATTTGTAGAGGTGCCAGAGCTCGATTTTTGAAACAGAGATAAATAATATTTTGAGTGGCATAATTTCATTGTCAACATAACAACCAAGAGATCTCAATATCTTCCATGCGATACACATTATAGGTGGTTCCCAAGCAGAATGGTAAAGTTTATACTCCCCCACCACCAACAAGCATCCACACAGAGCGAGGTTCATATCAAGCATACTACATATGATGGTCCCCTTCCTCCCTCTTCACCGCATACTATATGCTCCTGCCGTAATATATGTACAACCCAAAAGAATCCTCATCGATGGTGAAATTAATTAACCTCTCCCGATGTAGGTCAAACTGATGTATGCATGCATCGACGATGGCCTCGTGGGCCCACAGATGGAAGCATCACACGTGAGTGTCCTATCTAGGATATGCATGTGGCCCAAAATGGTGTTGTGTGATGTTTGAATAACCAATTTCACAATTTTGATGTGGCACGTGCCTCGGAAAACAAAAAGTCCTGACACTGAGTGAGGTGTACTTGTTTAAGGACGCGTACATATAGTATATATGCTAGTCCCCTCCCACCTCTTGGACGCGTACTATATACCACCATAACACAAACAAAAAAGATTCTACCTTGCTGGTCAAATTAACCTCACTACCGGCTGTTCGTCAAAGTGATGGTCGAAGACCTCGCGGGCCCACAGAAAGCGTCACACACGAGTATCGAGTGTCGTGTAGGACAAGCATCGACTGCATGTGACCAAAACATGTATGTATGAAAGGGTTGTGTAATGTTTTAAATAACGATTTCACGACTCTGATGTGGCACCGGTCTGCCTAAAAAAATGGCCAACCCACACAGTGGCTCACAACTCGTAGTGTACTGCGAGCCACCCTTCACCCCCAGACGCACACACCACACATACACTGCGAATCCACCGCAACTACGATGCATGTTAAATTAATTATCCCGCAGTGAACATACGTGTACCAAAGGAGGGACGTTTTAATTTCAAAAAATCACAGAGATCATTAAGACATTTTAGTACATTGATTTATTGATTTTCTACGGGTATAATGTGCAAAAATAAAATTTGATCTACATGCACACGTGACAGTGCACCTAAATGGATTGCAAAAATACATGTGTCTCACTGGGTGCATGTTTACTCCCCATGAAATAAATTTCAAACATTGAGAATCTTGATTTTTAAATTCTACTACATCCAAAACTTATTTGAAGTTCATGAAACTTATCGTGTTGTCATATGGACACCAATACAAAGTGGCATTGTACTTTTTTGTCAAATTTGAGACCAGTTTTGATGTAATATTTATCTAATTACAGACGGGAGATTATTAATAATCGGGAACCCATATCCCAAACGGATTATTTATTCGAACCGTGAGCTTTAGACCAACAATGGATGCGTGCCATGCTTCGGTTAAGCAATAAAGCGACAACATTAATCATCCAAATAGAAAAACAATATACGTGCCGCTGCGCGACCCGTGTGCCGTGCGAGCAGGCGTGAGTTGACGGGACGCATGCGAGCAGTCCGCAACGCAAGCAAACGGGGAGGCGTGCATGCAGGTGTGTGAATTGATGGAGGCGTGCTCACTGCACAGTGTCATCGGGAGGCGTGCGAGTAGTTGTGTGAAACTTTGGTAGGCATGCCAGCAGTCCGGTGTGCAGTCTCACCGGGAGGCGAGCTATCGGTTTGACCGCTGGCCGCCTCTCTCCCACAACTCCCACTACTCCATATTAGTGGTGCGCCCGAGCGGCCGCACCCCCCATCCTCGCTACACACACAATCCTCTCTCTCCGCTTGCATCCTTGACGTCGCTCTCAGTCCTCAATCCGTCAGTGTATGAAGATGCCGCCGAAGCGCCCCATCGGAAGGAGTGGCGACATCGGGGCTGCTAAAGCACCGGAGCACGGCGTGGAGATGGAGACAGAGGTCGCCGTCACCGCCAGCGAGTTATCGCTCCACCCTGACGTCGTCGATGGCGCCGAGCTTCCACAGCCGGAGGCAGAGTTCCACACCGACTCCGATGACCACTCTGGCGACGACTCCGACAACCACTCCGGCGATGACTCCGACGACGACGGACAGCTTGTTAGTCATCTATACCCATTTATGTGTCAAATAGATCATACGGTTTCTCTGGTTACTCCCGCCTCCCCCTTTTTGGAATAGAAATCCTACAGTTATGTTCTCCCAATCCATGAAATATGAGTAAGTTTCGTTAGATCCGTGTAGTGCATTGATTGTTTGAATTCTACAGGTGATAAGTGATTAGTTGTTTCATCTGTAAAAATGATTTCTGCTAGTACTCAGACTAGGGTTAGTGTTCGTGCTAATAATTCCTATCCAAGGCTTGACAATTGATTTTGAATGACCTACATATGTTTGTGCAATTATTTTCTTCAAGATTGGTCTGTACATAGACGAGTGTGCTTAAAAATCAAACCATAATCTCTGGATATGTACAAATAAATAGCCATAAATTCCTAATCCTACTTCATGGCATGTAATCATTGACTTGATGCCAAATTTTTGTTACTCTTTGTATAGGTGCTGTCTGACGATGTGGACAGCAAGGATGAAGATGGCCAGAGGAGGTACAAGAGGCAAATTCTGAGGGAGCTTTATGCGGGAATGCATAAAAGGCATATTAGGACATGGAACGGCAGCTATGGATGCCCATTTTGCAACCAGAAGCTTCATGACGCGTATCTAAGGATGCTGGCGCATGCAAGAGGACGGGCGGTTTGCTCCTTCAAGCAGAAGTATTCTCGCAGGGTGGCGCACGACGCGTACGCCGAGTACGTGGAGAAGCTTCAGGATCATGCCCGCCGCATGTGAGATGATATGTGGGATGGATCGAACTATGTACGCTTGAGTATGCTTAATGACGGTTGAACTATGTACTTATGGTTGAACTATGCTTATGTATGTGTACGCTTATTATCTATGCCTGAGTATGTTAAATATTTCGCCAAATTTTGGTAAAAATTACAAAGGGGGACCAATAAACCAGGACGGAGGTAGTACGTGAATCACACACGGTTCCCAAAATTGGATCCATGTGCAATGACTTTCATTTTGCCTGCTGTGTCAATCACACACGGTTCGCTCTAGCAAACCGCCCACAAAATTCTTTGTGGGACAGAAAACCCTCACCACCCAATTCAAAAAACGAAAAAAAACCCTCACCATCCCCACGTCACAAAAACCCTCACCCCGCCCGCCAATACCTCGGCCCCTCTGGTACGTTCCCCATTCACACCTGCACAAGCTCCTCCGCGTCTATGCCATGGCAACACCTATCGCGGCGGTAAACAATTAGCTCGACGCCTGCTGCCGCCGCCAGGCTGCCGGCAAAGCCCAACGCATTTCGCCACTTCCGCTTGCCGCCGCCTGTCGCCATCGACTTTCTCAACGCTGCTCGCGGTCGACCCAGCTCCGCTCGGTTGGGGAATCTGCCGTACTGAGGGTTCTTTCTCATGGAGGACAAGGTAACTGATTTAACAAGATATTATCTCATTTCTTATCCTAGTTAATCTGCCTCCTTTAATCACCCGGCGGAAATCGCCGTGAATTCATTTTTATTCGAGCTGATTTGAGGGTTTTCTTTCATTCATAGAATGTATAGTGCGCCGACACTTCACAACTTTGCGACCTTCGCTAGAGATTCCATCTCACCGTACCAAATAACTTGAGGACGCGCGCGGTATGTTCAATCTCACCCTAAATCGGTTGGCATGGCCTACTTTCCTGAACATATTCTAAATATTGCTACATTTGGATAAAAGGTGGCACATGCATCATATACATCAAAGGGGATTTCCCCCCTCTTCTTTCTATATTAGGCAAATTAATGATGTATTTTTCTTTCGATTACTCTCATATTTCCATGACATCATGTTTACCCTATCTGTTTAATTATAAATTTTTGTCCTTCGATTTCAACTGCTGTACAGTTCTTTCAATTGGGCCCATATTTGCATGTTACCATATTTTCTTTAACAATCCTACCATTTTCTGAAGAACATCCCTTGCTATGCAACAGATTATGTAGTGCACAATTTTTCCCTTTACATAGATCAAGGCTCCACAGATGTCGTACTGCACACAAACCATGGATTTACAATCGTTGCTACTGTAAGACCTGATGAACGTGTTGACTCCTATTTTGGCACTTGCTTTTGGAAATAAATTCCAAAGTTTATGTACTGAAAGCTGGCACTAAAATTGCACTGCACATAAAAGGGCCTGGTCATGAGATATATGTTAACTTCCCCGACAATATCATCCATCCAGACTTTGCTCGAAGTAAGTTTTCCTTTCAACTATCTGCATAGGTTGACTTACCCAGCAATGTCAAATGAATTGTGTAGTATTTAAGCAACCAATTGTTATTCCCTTTTCTTACTATATTCCTACCTAATAACTTCTAGTAACCAATACACTTTTCTATTGCCCTGTTTTAACTAAATAATCCATGTACTCCCATTTCTATCAAAAAGCGCCGCTGACAAGGAGACTCTAGAGGTGGAGAATGGGCTGCCAACAAGCGGAGGCGGGGCGAGCTAGAACCGCAAGTGACTCCCGCAGGCCTAGACTTCATCAGCAGCCTCCCCGATGATATGTTGAGAGTCATCATCTCCCTCCTCCCAATCAAATATGGGGCGCAGACAATCGTCCTTACCCGACGGTGGAGCCCCCTATGGAACTCCAGCCCTCTCGACCTCATCGACACCCACGAGCTCTGCCATGGCTATCGCAAAAGCTTGGATGCGTTCTCCAAGATCCTCGGCAGTCACCTTGGCCCAACCAAAGGCCTTAGAATGGGCAAGTTCCGTTCCAACGGCAAGGACCGAGCCAAGCTTGACTACTGGTTCTGATCCCCCGCCCTAGATAAGCTCGAGGAGCTCACTTTTGATGATGGGCATATGTGGTCGCTGCCAACGTCCGCACTCCGCCTCGCGCCCACGCTGCGCGTCGCCAAGTTTAGGAACTGCCATTTCCCGCCCCTTAATGATGCCCCCGCTCTTATTCTACAATGACTGAAGCACCTCGAGCTCGTCACCGTCTGCCTCTCAAAGGGTGACATGGAGCGCCTAGTTCGTGGTTGTACTGCACTCGAGTACCTTCGTCTTCAGGCGATCAATGGGTTGAGTACCTTCCACATCACCTCCATGACTCTCCGGACTATTTATGTGTGTTGCTGGTGTGGCAGGAAGACATCACAAGATGTGTACCACGGTATGGTCATTGAGGACACACCTGCACTTGAGAGATTACTTGTAGTTGATCAAGAAGGTCCAACAAGAATCAATGTCATTTCTGCGCTGAAATTGACAGTGGTGGGCTACTTGTCTGACAAATACTCCGAACTTGTTATTGGATCCACACCCGTTCAGGTACAACAGCCGCCTTCTACCTCTCCTCTACAAATTAACATTATTTCTAATTTTAAGATGTTTGTTCGTCTGTCACTCAGAAAATGATTCCGACAAGCTTGACCCCGAAACTGCGCACAGTGAAGGTCTTGGCACTAGAATCTCTTGGCCCCGACCTGGAGCATGTTGTCAGTTTCCTGAGATGCTTTCCGTTCCTGGAGAAGCTATATATCGAGGTGATGTTCCTTTCCTGTTAAATGTTAACCATAAGGGAGTTCAATTTGTGACACCTTTTTCCAAGTTTACAATGACAATGTACTACGTTTTCTGAAGGTTCTTTTGGAGGATTTCAGTACATACATGTCCCCCCATATTGGTTGCTTGATCCATATGGTTACAATCAATAAGCATTTCTCCTTTGGATTCATATGTACTAGTTTTCTGAGGGAACTTTTCATCCACTCCAACCTCTTGTGAAGAAGGCTACATTTTTCTAGAATGTAATCAAATGCGCATGTTAATCATGTCAGATCGAAGATGGCATGTTAGTGCATTTTACAAATCCTGCAAACCAAATAGGCATGTCGTAATGTTCAAAACTACATGTAGGCACTAACACATTCTCTTCTTGTCCAAATAAGATTAGGCCCAGTGGTGGATAATGTGATACAATATGAAAATCACGTCGAATGCCTATATCTGGATCTCTCAGAAATTACTTTGAAGAACTACCGAGGGACCTTACCGGAGATTATATTCGCCAGGTGTTGTGGTACTAAGACTGACAGTATAATAGGGGGGTAAGTATGGAGAGGCAAGATCCTAGCTATGGCGAAGTTGTACACATGAGTTTTACGAGTTCAGGCCCTTCTCGGAAGAAGTAATAGCCCTACGTCTCGGAGCCCGGAGGCGGTCGACTGGATTATGTATGTGTGTGTTTACAGGGGTGCAAACCCTAGTCCCAGAGGAGGGGGTGGCTTATATAGAGTGCGCCAGGACCCCAACTCCCCTCCGTTACACAGGGTTCAATGTACATAAAGAGAGAGCGTTACAGGTAACGTCCGTAATAAAGTGCTATAAATGATCATTAAGTATATGAGTAAACGCCCGACCGTTGCTGTGCGGAGTGGCTTTAGGTCTTCTTCACGTCGAGTGGTTTAGTGGTCGAGTGACCTAAATAAGGAGGGGTCTCCAAGTGAATGGTAGGTTGAGTGGATTGCACTCGACACCTTTGTTGGGCCCCCTCTATTTACTCTTGAACTTCTTTGCTTCTAGGACAAGGACCTTAGGTAGGACGTATAGGTCAGGCCTATTACCCTACCCCAGGTCTATGTCCTCATCATTAGCCCCCGAATGGATTGAGGTCCGAGTGAAAAGAAGGTTGAAGTTGACCTTGCTTTGACTCTTGCTTTGACTCTCGCTTTCATCTCCAAATGGAGGCCAGTTGTTGGAACTTCGGCTTCGTTTCGGTCGCCTTGATCGATTCAGAAATTGCCGACTGGTTTTTATAACGTCACCCGTCGAGTGTTATCCTTGACATGGAATCTTTGGCGTGATCGGTTGTAGAGGATTCCGGATTTCACGGGATTCAAAATTTTGGTGGAAACGCGCCAGGCGGAGCGCGCCGTGGTAAGCGGAGTAGATAAATAGGACGTTTCGATTTCTGCGCCACATTTTTCGCCATGTATCCCATGTGCGACTGTTAAGGGATTTGACAGGATCGCCCGGGCCCACGGGCCAACCACTCGGAAGTATGCCTTTAAAAGCGGCGAGGCCGAGGCGTCTGGACTGTGCGTGCCCATTCTCCTTCTTCTTCCTCTTGCTCCTTCACCTCGTCCAGCTTCTCCACTCTCAACGCCGCTGCTCCGCCGCCATGGGGAAGGACAAAACGGCAGCGCTGAAACGTGCGAAGAAGGCGACGGGGGCGGTGAAAAGCAAGAAGACGAATCAGGGATCTTCATCGCGCTCGGGGCTGCCGTCGGGTTGGATCCAGGGAGATTGGATCCGATCCTCACTTCGGCAGGAAGACTTGGACGATATGGCCGAGTTAGGGCTGATCGTCCATGAGTCTGCGCGGCTGCCAGAGGGGAAAACGGAGCCGCAGCCGCGACCGGGTGAGTGTGTTCTGCTCGCCACTCATGTCGACCGCGGCTTCTCGCTTCCTCCACACCCCTTCTTTCGAGGTTTCTTGAATTTCTTCGGGGCTCAACTCCATCATTTTACTCCCAGCACCATCACATATCTTGCTGCATTCGTATCCATGTGCGATAATTTCCTAGGGTGTCGACCGCACTGGGGTCTTTTGAAGCACATTTTCACCATCCGCTCCCAAACAGTGAAGAAAGCGAACTTGAACGACGAGAAAACCCATGTTATCCAGATGTGTGGGGGTCTGGGTATCTAGAAGAGGAAGAGGAGTTCCTTCCCTTCGATGACTCTTCCTTAGTCGGTCAGGGGCTGGCAGTCGACCTGGTTCTACTGCCAGGATATCGTGACCCCAGGCCAGTCGACTGGACTTCCCCCTTTATCTTTTGATCATGTTCAGACTCCATCTTCGTTGAAAGTGACCACCGCGAAGAAGGCGGAGACGGGCATGCTGGTCAAGAGAGTAGTTCAACTGATCAACCAAGGTGTCACCGGCATGGATCTGCTGGAGGTGTTCCTCAGTTGGCGCATTCAACCACTCCAAGCTCGTGACCACTCCATGTGGATGTACTCCAGGGCTGGTGACACTGCTCGGGTTCATCCGGAGGAGGTGGCGGCCAAAATAGTTGCCCTGTGGCTGAGGGGCATCACCGGGAACAAGGACAACCTGAGGGGCGCCAGGAGAGTCAACCCTTTCAGCGACAGCAACCAGCCAGACAAGGTTTGGCCACTACAACTGATTGAATTTGGATGTCCCGACTATTTGTTGATCCGACTGATTTCCACTCGGCTCCTTGTTTTGTAGATTTACACAGAGATTCACTCAATGCCCAATGGTGAACAAGCTCTGGAGCAAGACCATGAGGGCGAGGACAGCGCGGAGGAGAGCGGCGAGTGGGAGTCACCAGCTGACGATGATGAAGATGAGAGCGATGAGTTGGACGATGCGGAGGTAGCCGACTCACCACCTCGTTCCGAACGTCGATCCAAGTAGCACCATGATCCTGCGGGCAGGCGCGGCAAGGCTGTGGCCTCAAGCGCTCCATCTCAAAAGCGTGCTCGGTCTTCGACTCCAGAATTGGCTGAGAAGGTCACCAAGCAGCCCAAGATCAATCCTTCGAAGGCTCGGAAGACCTTGCCTAGAATCAAGATGGACGTTCCTGTTGCTTCTGGGTAAATGTTCTTCCCGTATTTTCTTGTTTCGGCCGATTCTCTTGTACTGACCGAGTGGATGATGAATCTTTACAGCCCGGCCTCGGCCGCGACTGATATGGATATCGACAAGACCCCAGACGACGAGGAAACCGACGACGCAACTACCTCCAAAGCCAGTAAGTCTGCCCGACTCGAATTTATTTGGATGACTGGATTGTTTGTCAGCTATCTCTTTGACTTTCTCTGTTTGTTGCAGCTCCCCAAGACGTTGTTGTGCTCCCGGACGATGAAGAAGAAGTACCACTGAGGGGAAGGAGGAGGAGGGACAAGGAACTGAGCGGGAAAGCGCCTGAGGTCCAGGTTCCTCAGTCGACTGTGATGCCTGGGACGGCAATCGAGAGATCGATAGATCCGGCTCGTACCAACGTCACTTTCGCTATCCCGCTGTCAACTGATTGCCCATCAGGATCAGCTGCTCAGACTTCTGATGCACCAATACAACTCCACGCATCAGACCCAGCGGCTGCTTCGACTGCTCTGCCATCATCGCTCTTCATTGCGTATCAAACCCCGGACGACCCACCGACTGCTGCCAAGGAAGCTCTTATTCAGTTGAACCTTGTGATGGGGCAAATGAAAGTGGTGCATGAGGCCAGTCAGGTGGCCTTCAACACCGGAGCTGCTCTGCAGACCAATGTCCAGGTTAGTTGATTTCAGGTTGATCATATTTCTTGTCTGATCACCCACTAGGGTGCGACTGTCTTGAAATTGTATAAGTCAATTTGGGTCGACTTGAATTGAATCTTTGAACTAGTGGGGGCACTCTGAGTGCACCCACTGGGTGTAGTCCCTGAGACCATAGTTGACTGCGGGCAGTCGACTGTGGTCTGAGAATCTGAATTTTTTTACTCGGCCTGGGTGGACGAGGTCGAATGGAACCAGAACCAGTGGGGGCACGCTAAGTGCACCCACTGGGTGTAGTCCCCGAGATCATAGTTGACTGCGGGCAGTCGACTATGGTCTGAGAACCTCCCCTTATTTTTTACAACTCGCGCTGGGCAGACCATGCCGAGTGTTTTTACTCAAACCAGTGGGGGCACGCTAAGTGCACCCACTGGGTGTAGTCCCCGAGACTGTCGTTGAATGTTTGATTCGGTGGTAGTCTTAGAGTAACTGTCACAGTGATGTCTTTTTATTTCAGTCGACTGACATGTCTTATGTATTGACCGCAGAAACCTTGTGATCTCGGTGTTCAACTTTCTACACAGAACAAGCAACAAATCAGCCTCAACCTTGATCTGGAACTGGCCAGGAAGAATCTCAAGACTGCTCGTGATGAAGTAGCTGCCATGGGAGGTAACCAATCTTCAACTGTCTATCTCACTGCTGGCACTTTTCCTTTCCATTCTTTGAACCGAGTGACTCCACTCGAGCAGATGTATGTAGTGAAAACCGTCAACTCCAAGCCCGTCTGAAGAATGTTATTTCTTTAGAGAAAATGAAGCAGGCTTTGGAGAAGAAGGATCTGGATCTTGCTGCTGCACAGAAGGAAGCGCGAGAGAAAACGGCGCTTGCTGACAAGAAGCTTGCTTCAGTCGGCAAGTTAGAAGAAGAGAACTCCAAACTGAAGACTGCTGTTTCTGACGCCAATCGAGAGGTCGAGCGACTGAAGAAAGACAAGGACAAGCTGACTGATGAGCTTGGGAGCCTCAAGGCCAAGAAGGGCGAGTTGGAGTCTTATCTGGGCCAGCTTGCTGCAAAGCTGGTCTTAAAACTTGAAGGTACTGATGATTGACTGACTTATTACGGTCGACTGTTAGGCCTGATTATATCATCGACTCACCATTTACTCAACTGTGCAGAGCTTTGCCAAGGCTTTGAAGCGGAAACTAGGCGGGTCGAGACGGGTCTCGATCCCATAAATTGTCCAGTCAAGGATGATGTTGCGATGAATGTGCTGCGGTTGGAATCTCGCATGGACAGCGCGGTTGCTTATCTTGCTCGCCTGAAGGCAGTGATGACTTGGGTTGATGCTAAACTCTGGCCTCAGGCGAACTATCTCAAGACCTCGAGTCTCTGATGGCTCGACTGAATCAAATACCTGACCGAGTGCGAGAATGGAAGAAGTCATCTGCTCGCTGTGGCACTGATGTCGCATTGTCCCTGGTCTGAGTGCACTGCAGAGACGTCAAAGAAGACAAGCTGGCGGAGCTCAAGGTTGCTAACACAAAGAGGCACACTTTCCAGTCCTTCATGGAAACTTTCCTTGACGCCGCCACTCGCATTGCAGACAGCATAGACCTTGACGGTATCAGCGACCCAGCCAGTCCTTCTCCTGACGCGTGACCGAGAAACATTATGTCCACCTTTATTTGCCTCGGAATGCCGAGTGACTGTGTAATCGTTAAACTTCTTCGGGCTTGATGCTCCAATACTTTTGATCCGTCGTCCGGAACTTTAGGATTTATCTGAACTTGGTTTATCTCTGAATATGCTTGTGTTTGCCTTTGAGTGGAATTTGCTCTTCACTAGGAATAATCTTTGTACTTGAGATGCAACTATTGTACTTATGGCGCAGCTCCGAGGAGAAGGTTGCAGTCGACCTGCACCTCGCCATCCTTGCGGATAGGGATGGAGCGTACGTCGTACTTGTGGCTCAGCTTTGAGAAGAAGGTTGTAGTCGACCTGCACCTCGCCGTCCTTGTGGATAAGGATGGAGTGTACATTGTCCTTGTGGCGCAGCTCCCAGGAGAAGTTTACAGTCGACCTGCACCTCGCCGTCCTTGCGGATAAGGATGGACCATACATTGTACTTGTGGCGCAGCTCCCAGGAGAAGGTTGCAGTTGACCTGCACCTCGTCGTCCTTGCGGATAAGGATGGAGCGTACATTGTACTTGTGGCGCAGCTCCGAGGAGAAGGTTGCAGTCGACCTGCACCTCGCCGTCCTTGCGGATAGGGATGTGTTTCAAACTTAGGCGAGTACCGGATTGCAGCTAAGCCTCCTGAGTGGGAGGGTTGCTCAACACTCGGTAGGAGTTTTTAAACTTAGGCAAGTACTGGACTACAGCTAACCCTCCGAGTGGGAGGGTTGCTCACCACTCGGTAGGAGTTTTTAAACTTAGGCGAGTACTGGACTGCAGCTAAGCCTCCAAGTGGGAGGGTTGCTCACCACTCGGTAGGATTTTTCAAACTTAGGCGAGTACTGGACTGCAGCTAAGCCCCCGAGTGGGAGGGTTGCTCACCACTTGGTAGGATTTTGCAAACTTAGGCGAGTACTGGACTGTAGCTAAGCCTCCGAGTGGGAGGGTTGCTCAGCACTCGGTAGGATTTTTCAAACTTAGGCGAGTACTGGACTGCAGCTAAGCCCCCGAGTGGGAGGGTATCTCATCACTCGGTAGGATTTTTCAAACTTAGGCGAGTACTGGACTGTAGCTAAGCCCCGGAGTGGGAGGGTTGCTCACCACTCGGTAGGATTTTTTAAACTTAGGCGAGTACTGGACTGCAGTTAAGCCTCCGAGTGGGAGGGTTGCTCTCCACTCGGTAGGAGTTTTTAAACTTAGGCGAGTACTCGACTGCAGCTAAGCCTCCGAGTGGGAGGGTTGCTCACCACTCGGTAGGATTTTTCAAACTTAGGCAAGTACTGGACTGCAGCTAAGCCCCCGAGTGGGAGGGTTGCTCACCACTCGGTAGGATTTTTCAAACTTAGGCGAGTACTGGACTGCAGCTAAACCCCCGAGTGGGAGGGTTGCTCACCACTCGGTAGGATTTTTCAAACTTAGGCGAGTACTGGACTGTAGCTAAGCCTCCGAGTGGGAGGGTTGCTCACCACTCGGTAGGATTTTCAAACTTAGGAGAGTACTGGACTGCAGCTAAGCCTCCGAGTGGGAGTGTTGCTCACCACTCTGTAGGATTTTTCAAACTTAGGCGAGTACTGGACTGCAGCTAAGCCCCCGAGTGAGAGGCTTGCTCATCACTCGGCAGGATTTTTCAAACTTAGGCGAGTACTGGACTGCAGCTAAGCCCCCGAGTGGGAGGGTTGCTCACCACTCGGTAGGATTTTTCAAACTTAGCCGAGTACTAGACTGCAGCTAAGCCTCCGAGTGAGAGGCTTGTTCATCACTCGGTACGATTTTTCAAACTTAGGCGAGTACTGGACTGCAGCTAAGCCCCCGAGTGGGAGGGTTGCTCACCACTCGGTAGGATTTTTCAAACTTAGGCGAGTACTGGACTGCAGCTAAGCCCCCGAGTGAGAGGCTTGCTCATCACTCGGTAGGATTTTATAAACTTAGGCGAAACTGATTCACGGCTAAGTCACCCACTGGGGGATTTTAGGCACAAATATAAGCAACGACAATCTTTTTAGAAGACTGTAAAACTCTTGTTTTTGATAAATCAACTACAAAGGTATTTCTTATTACATCTCATCGGCCTGAAAACTTAAGTGTAAAAGGGGCGGAGTAGCTCCGCGTTCCAAGCGCGTGGCTCATCTTTCTTGTGCTCGACGTTGTAAAGGTGGTATGCTCCGTTGTGGAGCACTCTGTGACGATGAAGGGGCCTTCCCAAGCAGGAGCAAGCTTGTGTGGTTCTGCTGATCCACTCGAAGAACCAAGTCTCCTTCTTGGAAAGCTCGACCCCCCACGTTTCTGGCGTGGAATCGACGCAGGTCTTGCTGATAGATGGTCGACCGGATCAAAGCCATCTCTCTTTCCTCTTCCAGGAGATCAACTGCATCTTGTCGTGCCTGTTCTGCTTCATCTTCTGAGAAAAGCTCGACTCGGGGCGCATTGTGGAGCAAGTCACTCAGAAGTACAGCCTCAGCTCCATAAACCAAGAAGAATGGAGTTCTGCCAGTCGACCGATTGGGAGTTGTCCTCAGTCCCCACGACACTGATGGAAGTTCATCGACCCAGGCTCCTGCTGCCTGTTTGAGATCACGCATTAGTCAGGGTTTCAGCCCTTTGAGAATCAATCTGTTTGCTCTTTCAGCTTGTCCATTAGACTGGGGGTGGGCGACTGAAGCATAGTCGACTCGAGTACCTTGAGAAGCACAGAAGGCTCTGAACTCATCAGAATCGAAGT
The DNA here is from genome assembly GCF_002575655.3 of Aegilops tauschii subsp. strangulata. NCBI lineage: Eukaryota > Viridiplantae > Streptophyta > Magnoliopsida > Poales > Poaceae > Aegilops > Aegilops tauschii. The sequence continues at coordinate 314,788,116 of NC_053040.3, forward strand.
TCGACCCGTTGTCAGTGATGATGCTGTGTGGAACACCATATCTGAATGTTAACTCTCTGATGAAACAGACAGCAGTACTGGCTTCAAGGTTTTTGATAGGCTTGGCTTCAATCCATTTGGTGAACTTGTCGACTGCTACAAGCACATGAGTGAAGCCGCTCCTACCAGTCCTCAGAGGTCCAACCATATCCAATCCCCAAACAGCCAAGGGCCAGACGAGTGGAATGGTCTTCAGGGCCGACGCAGGCTTGTGAGACATGTTGGAGTAAAACTGGCAACCTTCGCACTTGTCGACTATTTCTTTTGCCATCTCGTTTGCTCGTGGCCAGTAAAATCCTGCTCGGTATGCTTTGGCCACAATGGTCCGAGAGGACGCATGATGACCACAGGTCCCCGAGTGGATGTCACTGAGGATCACTCGATCTTCTTCTGGTGTTATGCATTTCTGGTAGACTCCAGTCACACTTTCTCTGAACAACTGTCCTCTTATCACAGTAAAGGCTTTGGATCGACGGATGATCTGTCGAGCCTCTTCTTCATCCTCTGGGAGTTCCTTCCTGAGAATGTATGAAATATACAACACTGTCCAGTCGGGAGTGATGACCAAAACCTCCATGATCAAGTCGACCACGGCTGGGACTTCGACTTCAGTCGGATCTGTGGCACTATTAGGCTGCGGGGGCTCTTTAGTGAAAGGATCTTCTTGAACTGAAGGTGTATGAATGTGTTCCAAAAACACATTGCTGGGAATGGCTTCCCTCTTGGAACCTATCTTTGCCAAATCATCAGCTGCTTGATGTTTCAGTCGGGTATATGATGGAGCTCTAACCCCTCAAACTTCTTTTCCAACTTCCTCACTGCATTACAGTAACCAGTCATAGCTGGGCTTCTGACGTCCCACTCCTTCATCACTTGATTGACTTCCAAATCTGAGTCGTCGTAGACCATGAGACGACGGACGCCGAGTGAAATGGCCATACGTAACCCATATAAGAGTGCTTCATATTCAGCTTCGTTATTGGAGGAATCAAAGTGAATCTGGAGAACATATCTGAGCTTGTCTCCTCGAGGGGATACCAGTACCACCCCAGCGCCGGAACCATTTGTCACGCCCCGAGACCGATGCTCCAGAAGCCTTCAATGTTCTTCGTTGTCGTTGTGTGTATTTATTTATTTGTTGCATTCATCATGTCATCATACGCATTGCATCGACACTCGTTGTCGTCATTGTTTTAAAACTTGCTTTCGCTCGTAGTTGCCGCATCCCCCCTCGCTTTTGTTGACCGTTCCGAGACCAACCTTGTTCTTCGTTTTTCCCTCTTGCCTAAACCGGAGTCTCTTTGCACAGTGCATCAACCCCTCGCCCGTGTCCGAAACTTCCCCGAACCCGAACCGCTCAGTCGTGACCATTGGGTCCGGATCATCCCCAAACATCTATAAAACATCTCTGTTTCTTATTTAGACTCTCCTAACCTATTTATCTCGGACCGTCCGATTACGATCGGAGGGACCAAATGACCATATGCCTAGCCCACTGCTATATATTCAAATGAAACCCTAGCCCTAGCTATCCCATCCATCAAATCCTCCGTCAGCGCCGCCACTGTCATTCTCCCACCTCGGGATCCCCTTCGTACCAACCAGCCACCACCAAAACTTCCAAATCCATCGATCCCCACAAACTAGAGCCAGCACCCATGGTCCAAATCCTCCGACCAGCCTCCTCATTCCTCGGGATCGAGCCCGAGCCAATGAGCATTGCTCCTGATTCCCTCGATCTCGTGTCTCTCTCCAACACCCTCGCTCGATCTGGACTAGGAGGGCCCCGAGCTCCTCAACCACCGCCTCGCGCGCCCGATCCCTGAGCCGCCTCCTTTGCCTCGTTCCCGAAGCCGTTGGTGCTGAGCTCCCCCTTGCGCCGCCATGCACCCCGCGTCCCCGAGCACCTCGTCGCTGCTGCTCAAACAACCGCCGGCGACCAGCAGGTCACCAGCGCCGCGCCCCTGTCTTCCTTCTTCTTCCCCTGCTCCACTTCCTCCTTCCTTCACGCGCCCCTCTCTCTCGACCTGCAGGAACCATGGCGCGCGAAGGCCTCCGAGCTCGCCCACCTCCTGGTTCCGACGACCGCTGCTACGTGGTCACCGGAGGACGGCGCCGCTGTCGAATGGGAGCTACTAGGTCGCCCTGGCTTCTCCGTTTCTTTCCCGTTTCCTCTCCCTGTCTCTCCTCTCTGAATTCGTTCTCTCTCGGTATTTCATCACAGGAGCCGAGTCGTCATCGTCCTGTTCGACTCCCACCATCAGGAACCGGCTCCCCTCGTCAGATCCGGTGGATCCTCGCCGCCGTCCGCCGCCTGTAGGCCCCATCTCGCCGCACTCCCTCCGTTCCTTGCGCCCACGTCGCCGAAGTCCATCACGCCCAGCCGCCGGCGTTTGAACCTGTTGCTGTTTCTGTTCTTCAGAAACAAGCAGTAGCAGCTCGCTCGCCTCATCCCTGCGTTGACCCGCGCTGCCTCGCTTGACCGCGCCTCCCCTTCTCGCTCGGTCCAGATGCTCGCCTAGCAGCCCAACCGGTCTCCTCCAGCCTCTGCATCGACTGGGACTGGGCCCATGGTGAGCTCCCCAGTGCCTAGCAGATTCGGCCCGCTTATGTTTTCTCCAGCGCTGCGAATCTGTTCATTATCCAGAAAAACTGCATGTTTACAATTTGCCCCCTGTTGTTCATGCATATAATAAATCACCAACCATGCATGGGTTTAAAATGCTTTATATATGCAAAATGCATAGAATTTTGTGTAGATTAATAATTTACAACTCTCATCCATGTTTAAACTGTTTAAACTTGCTGTTTGTTTAATTTTGCATAAATTTCATATTAAAATGATTTATTTCATAACTAAATAACCGTTATCTCCGAATTTAATAAACTTTATATGTAAATGGGGTGGAAAAATGCATAGAATAACTTGGTTCACTTTATTTTGATGTTTGACAACTTTAAAATATGGTTTAGGGCAGAACAGTACCAATTCCAAAATATGCATATGAGGATTTTTCGGAATTGTTATTGATTGTTTCCGGCCTCATTTAACTTGCTTAAATAGTTAGTTTACTGATGCTTCACCTCTTGCCATGTTAATCAACATTTAATATTATTGGGTACATAAACGAGAGAGAACTAAATATTTGATATGGTGTTTCGTCAATATGCAACTTGTTACATATTGAGCTCCACTGAATTTGTAGTATTGTTTGTTGCATTTTGCCATGCCATGCTTCATTTAAACCGGACATGCATCATACTTCATTGTGCATCATGCCATGTGTATGTGGTGGTTGTTTACTATGTTGTTTGTTTCTTTCCAGGTTGCTTCTCTCGTTAGCTTCGGTTTCGTTCCGGAGTTGTGAGGATTCGTTGGACTACGTCCGCTTGTCTTCTTCATGGACTCGTTCTTCATCCTAGCAGGATTTCAGGCAAGATAACCATACACTCGAAATCACTTCAATCTTTGCTTGCTAGTTATTCACTCTATTGCTATACCGCGCTGCCTACCACTTGCTATATCAAGCCTCCAAAATTGCCTGGTGTTTTGTTCCACTCTTGCCGCCCTAGTTTCCGTCATACCGGTGTTATGTTCCTTGATTTTGCGTTCCTTCCGCGGTTGGGTGATTTATGGGACCCCCTTGACAGTTCGCTTTGAATAAAACTCCTCCAGCAAGGCCCAACCTTGGTTTTAACATTTGCCACCTAAGCCTTTTTCCCTTGGGTTCTGCAGACTCAAGGGTCATCTTTATTTTAAACCCCCGGGCCAGTGCTCCTCTGAGTGTTGGTCCAACCTGTCAGCCGTCGGTGGCCACCAGGGGCAATTCTGGGCTCGCCTACCGGAAGTTTGGACAATCCGATGTGCCCTGAGAACGAGATATGTGCAGCTCCTATCAAGATTTGTCGGCACATTCGGGCGGCTTTGCTGGTCTTGTTTTACAATTGTCGAAATGTCTTATAAACCGGGATTCCGAGACTGATCGGGTCTTCCCGGGAGAAGGAATATCCTTCGTTGACCGTGAGAGCTTATGATGGGCTAAGTTGGGACACCCTGTAGGGTATAAAGTTTCGAGAGCCGTGTCCACGGTTATGTGGCAGATGGGAATTTGTTAATGTCCGGTTGTAGAGAACTTGGCACTCGACTTAATTAAAACGCATCAACTAGGTGTGTAGCCATGATGGTCTCTTTTCGGCGGAGTCCGGGAAGTGAACACGGTTTGAGTTATACATGAACATAAGTAGTTTCAGGATCACTTCTTGATCATTTCTAGCTTCGCGACCATTGCGTTGCTTCTCTTCTCGCTCTCATTTGCGTATGTTAGCCACCATATCTCCTTAGTGCTTGCTGCAGCTCCACCTCATTACACCATCCTTTCCTATAAGCTTAAATAGTCTTGATCTCGCTGGTGTGAGATTGCTGAGTCCTCGTGACTCACAGATACTTCCAAAACAGTTGCAGGTGCCGACGATACCAGTGCAGGTGATGCAACCGAGCTCAAGTGGGAGTTCGACGAGGACCGTGGTCATTACTATGTTTCGTTTCCTGTTGATCAGTCGTGGAGCCCAGTTGGGACGATCGGGGATCTAGCATTTGGGGTTGTCTTCTTTTATTTTGGTTCCGTAGTCGGACCTTGATTTTACTCTGAATGATGTATGTTTAATTTATGCATTGTGTGAATGGCGACTGTAAGCCAACTCTTTATCCCATTCTTGTTCATTACATGGGATTGTGTGAAGATGACCCTTCTTGCGACAATAGCTACAATGCGGTTATGCCTCTAAGTCGTGCCTCGACACGTGGAGATATAGCCGCATCATGGGTGTTACAAGTTGGTAATCAGAGCCATCCCCGACATAGGAGCCCCCTGCTTGATCGAATCGCTGACGTTGTTGAGTCTAGAAAAAAAAATGTTTTGAGTCTTAGGATTATATATATCGGAGAGTAGGATTCTTTTTACTCCTCAGTCCCTTCGTCGCTCTGGTGAGGCCCCCTGACGTAGAAGTTTTGACTTTTCTCTCCTCAAATTTCACTAATTTTTTTAGGATCACACGGGTATCTTGGAATCGTTCTGATGGTTTTGTGATGAGAACATTGTTCTTGGTGCCTCCTGACATTTAGGGGTTGTGGCAGTGTCCCGGGGAGTTGAGCTCCGAGGTGTTGTCGTCACAATTTTATCGTTACAGTTCTGGAATACCTGAGTTTCGCCGACATCGAAATTCTCTTTTATGCAGTTGTTGGTGAGATCACCTCGACGCCACCTAGTACTGGGGCGGGAGTTCGGGAGTATTGCCATAACTCGTATAACGGATGCTTTTCGAAGGTTGAGGTACACGATTTCCGAAGGTTTCTTGGTTATGTCTTAAAGGATGGATACAGCGGGATCTAGGTATTGTTAGTTTGGGTGAGATATATTGTGTCCCCTGTATCCCCAACACCAGATTGCATAACCAGAAAGTTTTGGGAGTTTATAAGTGGGAATTCAAGTATCTCGTAGGATATCTTTCCAACACACACATGATACGATATGGGATCTATCATATGTTTGTTTCCGGCTTATTCTGCGAGCCAATCCTTTGTTTTGTTTTAAGTTGTGGTATTCGAGTTGCTTCATTGTCAAGTGTTGATTCCCCACCTTATTCTAGGTGGTGTTCTCATATTTCTGTGGAGATACTAATCCTTCTTGACCATCGAGATTGCCATCTTAATTCTATTTCCAACCGGTGCGTTTCTCTTCGAGATGATCCCATCATTCTTCCTATCCGGAAGATCAATTATAAGTTTTCTCAACGGTGTTTATTCCATATGCCCCAAGTTGCCTTTGTTTTTTCCCGCCCTCCCACCCTTTTCCTTCAAGGAATCGGATGTCTTAACCAAGTATCCATTTTATTCATGTGAAGTCCCTTCATTCTTTTCAATCAATGTTCTTACCCGGTGGTTCTCATGAAGATGTTCTTCAAGTTTATCATTCTTCATTATTTTTCTTCTCCGGTGGACTAAATTCAAGCCTTCAATGTTGGTCACATTCCTTTCTTTGTTTCAAATGTTTTTCTCATGCCGGTGTATCTCTTAATCATTCCCCTCTCGCTTTCCATTTGTTCCGGAGTGTTGAAGATATCTTGGAAGATTCGTGTTTGCATTCTCAATCCGTTCATGTTATATTGAGGTTGTTATCTCATTCAAGCCATTTAATTCAACCGGTGCAATCCCCCCTTTCGATCAATCGTTCAATGGTGTATCTTTTGAGTGGGCCTAACCCACAGGTTGTTTCCCAGGATCTTACCTAACTCTTCTAATTCTTTCCGGAGTTATTCTCAAATTCATTGCAAAGTTTGACGTAAGAATGAATTATCATCAGTCAAATGTCTTTCTCCAAGATCTTTCAAACTCTTTTCATTGTTGGTTCAATCTTTCTAATTTTCATCCCGGAGCATCTCAACAATTCATGGTGGTGTTTTCTCATCGTCATTCTCAACATTTGAAGACCATTCTCTTCAAGATTCATGGTTCTAGCTTGATGCCATCCGCTCATAATTGTTTTCAATTGTGAGAATTCTTTTCACCCATCCGGAGCAATTCATGAGTCTTTTCAGTTTGATTCTCCGGAGCTCATCATCTCTGAATTATTCATTCCAGCTTTCAGTTCTCGTTCTCCAAATCTTACCGGTGCATCGTTCAACTTTACTCTAGGCAGCTCATGATCTCTTTGTTCTCTTGTATCTAAATCCCCTCAAGTATCTTCATTCGTTTTCCAATTCTTCCCAGTGAATTGTGCCTTTGCTACTTTCATTTTAAATTCTTATGGTGGTCCATTCAGGATTACTCTTTTCTTGTTATCATATCAATTCATTCGTTCTTTCCAAACCCTACCGGTGGTTCGTTGAAGACCTTCTCAAGTTTACGCTATATCTCTCTTAATCCTTTCTACGAGAATAAGTAGTATGCCAAATCCGTTGCTTGTCATCAATTTAAATTGGTGAAGGATATGCATAACGCAATTCTTATTATGGTTTCATCCAAGTGATCTAGTTTCTTCTTTCCAGAGTTGTTCATCATATCACATTCTCGATTCCGGATGATTCATCTTTTTTTTCCGAAGTTCCAAGTTTTTTCGCATTATCTCATCGCGAAGCTCCATCTAAATCATTGCAAGGATCACCTTGTTCTTTCAACTTCTCTTCCTTTCTATCATTCTTTTATTACAGGAGTTCTCACGAAGGCTCTACATGGTGGTTCATCAAGGATCCCTTTCATTCTTCAATTGTTTTTGAAGATTTTCTCTCGAAGTTATGATTGGTGTTCAACACATGTTTTGTTTTGGCGAGTTCAAGTATTCTTCATCTTGCATTCTGAAGTGCAATTCTTTCTACCGTATCGTTTGAGATGGTGTTATATCATTCTTGACAATTTACATTCATGTTTCATGATTCACAAGTTGTCAAGAATGAGATATTTAAACCCATCATATTTTCTTCATCCATGAGTTGTTTCAACCCAACAATTTCTTTGTTGATGTTATCTTGGTATAGATTTCACCTATAGCCTTCCCTAAGGAATGTAGCTATTTGTGGTGTTTATCAATGATCAAATTTTCTCCTTCTCATCTTGGTGAAGAAGTTTTCTTCTCCTTGTTGATCTCAATCCAATCAACTGTTTCCGTAGTGGCAGAATTTCGCCTCTATCTTGAGAAGTTTTCCATAAGCCCACTACAAGCTTATTCGTTTTGTTGTTGGTTTTCCCAACAACTCCGTTCTAACCTTCTTGGAAGGGTGTTTTCAAAGATCATTGGTGGCAGAAGTTGGCATTTTCTTCTCCATTCCTTATTCCAATGATCTATCTTCTATTTTTTCTTCTGGAGGCATGGTGATGTTGCTCTCTTCGCTCATCATCTCGAATTGTGAGGATCGTGTTCTTTTCTTACTAATCCATTTAACCAGAGTGTTGTGTCTATCATTCCGCTTTTAACCGGAGTCTCATCCAAGTGCTTTCATTTTGCCAAGTTCAAATTCTATTCTTTTCATTTCCAACCGGAGCGTTATCGTAATTGATCATTATCGTTCCTTGTACATCTCGTTTCAACCGGAGTGCTCGCATGTACTTCTCGTCCATTGTTCTCGTCATTCATAGCTTTGAAAACTCCAAGGTTCACATGGTGTTCCTTGTTTCTCTTTTCTACCGGTGTGGTCATATTCTTTTGGTTCTTGAAGCTCTTATTTCATGTCTTTCAACCTACAAGGTTCTCAAATGTTCCTTGTTCCTCCTTGATAACGGAGTGTTTTCAATCTCGTTCATCTCCCTTGTATTCTCTCTTTTCGTTCGTTCAATCTCTCAAGGTTCGTGGTTTCACTCGTTTGTCAAAGAAGCAACTTAGCTTTACCTCTTCTCTTCCTCTCCCGCATTTTTTCCGGTGTCGTCCTTAGATCTCGGGACGAGATCCTCTTGTAGTGGTGGAGTGTTGTAACACCCCGAGACCGATGCTCCAGAAGCCTTCAATGTTCTTCGTTGTCGTTGTGTGTATTTATTTATTTGTTGCATTCATGATGTCATCATACGCATTGCATCGGCACTCGTTGTCGTCATTGTTTTAAAACTTGCTTTCGCTCGTAGTTGCCCTGTCCCCACTCGCTTTTGTTGACCGTTCCAAGACCAACCTTGTTCTTCGTTTTCCCCTCTTGCCTAAACCGAAGTCTCTTTGCACAGTGCATCGACCCCTTGCCCGTGTCCGAAACTTCCCCCAACCCGAACCGCTCAATCGTGACCGTTTGGTCCGGATCATCCCCAAACATCTATAAAACATCTCCGTTTCTTACTTAGACTCTCCTGACCTATTTATCTCGGACCGTCCGATTACGATCGGAGGGACCAAGTGACCATATGCCTAGCCCACTGCTATATATTAAGATGAAACCCTAGCCCTAGTTGTCCCATCCATCAAATCCTCCGCCGGCGTCGCCACTGTCATTCTCCCACCTCGGGATCCCCTTCGCACCAACCAGCCACCACCAAAACTTCCAAATCCATCGATCCCCACAAACTAGAGCCCGCACCCATGGTCCAAATCCTCCCCGACCAGCCTCCTCATTCCTCGGAATCGAGCCCGAGCCAACGAGCGCTGCTTCTGATTCCCTTGATCTCGTGTCTCTCTCCAACACCCTCGCTCGATCTAGACTAGGAGGGCCCCGAGCTCCTCGACCACCGCCTCGCGCGCCCGATCCCCAAGCCGCCTCCTCTGCCTCGTTCCCGAAGCCGTTGGCGCCGAGCTCCCCCTTGCGCCGCCGTGCACCCCGCGTCCCCGAGCACCTCGTTGCTGCTGCTCAAACAACCGCCGGCGACCAGCAGGTCACCAGCGCCACGCCCCTCTCTTCCTTCTTCTTCCCCTGCTCCACTTCCTCCTTCCTTCACGCGCCCCTCTCTCTTGACCTGCAGGAAACATGCCGCGCGAAGGCCTCCGAGCTTGCCCACCTCCTGGTTCCGACGACCACTGCTGCGTGGTCACCGGAGGACGGCGCCGCTGTCGCATGGGAGCTACTAGGTCGCCCTGGCTCCTCCTTTTCTTTCCCGTTTCCTCTCCCTGTCTCTCCTCTCTGAATTCGTTCTCTCTCTGATTTCTTCATAGGAGCCGAGTCGCCGTCATCCTGTTTGACTCCCACCATCAGGAACCGGCTCCCCTCGTCAGATCTGATGGATCCTCACTGCCGTCCGCCGCCTGTAGGCCCCATCTCGCTGCACTCCCTCCGTTCCTTGCGCCCACATCACCGAAGTCCATCGCGCCCAGCCGCCGGCGTTTGAACCTGCTGCTGTTTCTGTTCTTCAGAAACGAGCAGTAGCAGCTCGCTCGCCTCATCCCTACGTTGACCCGCGCCCTGCCTCGCTTGACCGTGCCTCCCATTCTCGCTCGGTCCAGATGCGCACCTAGCAGCCCAACCGGTCTCCTCCAGCCTCTGCATCGACTGGGCCCGGGCCCATGGTGAGCTCCCCAGTGCCTAGCAGATTCGGCCCGCTTATGTTTTTTCCAGCGCTGCGAATCTGTTCATTATCCAGAAAAATTGCATGTTTACAATTTGCCCCCTGTTGTTCATGCATATAATAAATCACCAACCATGCATGGGTTTAAAATGCTTTATATATGCAAAATGCTTAGAATTTTGTCTAGATTAATAATTTGCAACTCTCATCCATGCTTAAATTGTTTAAACTTGCTGTTTGTTTAATTTTGCATAAATGTCATATTAAATGATTTATTTCATAACTAAATAACCGTATCTTCGAATTTAATAAACTTTATATGTAAATGGGGTGGAAAAATGCATAGAATAACTTGGTTCACTTTATTTTGATGTTTGACAACTTTAAAATATGGTTTAGGGCAGAACAGTACCAATTCCAAAATATGCATATGAGGATTTTTCGGAATTGTTATTGATTGCTTCCGGCCTCATTTAACTTGCTTAAATAGTTAGTTTACTTATGCTTCACCTCTTGCCATGTTAATCAACATTTAATATTGTTGGGTATAGAAACGAGAGAGAACTAAATATTTTATGTGGTGTTTCGTCAATATGCAACTTGTTACATATTGAGCTCCATTGAATTTGTAGTATTGTTTGTTGCATTTTGCCATGCCATGCTTCATTTAAACCGGACATGCATCATACTTGAGTGTGCATCATGCCATGTGTATGTGGTGGTTGTTTACTATGTTGTTTGTTTCTTTCCGGGTTGCTTCTCTCGTTAGCTTCGGTTTCATTCCGGAGTTGTGAGGATTCGTTCGACAACGTTCGCTTGTCTTCTTCATGGACTCGTTCTTCTTCCTAGCGGGATTTCTGGCAAGATGACCATACCCTCGAAATCACATCTATCTTTGCTTGCTAGTTATTCGCTCTATTGCTATACCGCGCTACCTACCACTTGCTATATCAAGCCTCCCAAATTGCCATGTCAGCCTCTAACCTTTTTACCCTTCCTAGCAAACCGTTGTTTGGCTATGTTACCGATTTTGCTCAGCCCCTCTTATAGCGTTGCTAGTTGCAGGTGAAGTTGAAGATTGCTCCATGTTGGAACATGTTTATGTTGGGATATCAAAATATCTCTTATCTTAATTAATGAATCTATATACTTGGTAAAGGGTGGAAGGCTCGACCTTATGCCTGGTGTTTTGTTCCACTCTTGCCGCCCTAGTTTCCGTCATACCGGTGTTATGTTCCTTGATTTTGCGTTCCTTACGCGGTTGGGTGATTTATGGGACCCCCTTGACAGTTCGCTTTGAATAAAACTCCTCCAGCAAGGCCCAACCTTGGTTTTACCATTTGCCACCTAAGCCTTTTTCCCTTGGGTTCTGCAGACTCAAGGGTCATCTTTATTTTAAACCCCCCGGGCCAGTGCTCCTCTGAGTGTTGGTCCAACCTGTCAGCCGCCAGTGGCCACCAGGGGCAACTCTGGGCTCGCCTACCGGAAGTTTGGACAATCCAATGTGCCCTGAGAACAAGATATGTGCAGCTCCTAACAGGATTTGTCGGCACATTTGGGCGGCTTTGCTGGTCTTGTTTTACCATTGTCGAAATGTCTTGTAAACCGGGATTCCGAGACTGATCGGGTCTTCCCGGGAGAAGGAATATCCTTCGTTGACCGTGAGAGCTTATGATGGGCTAAGTTGGGACACCCCTGCAGGGTATAAACTTTCGAGAGCCGTGCCCGCGGTTATGTGGCAGATGGGAATTTGTTAATGTCCGGTTGTAGAGAACTTGACACTCGACTTAATTAAAACGCAGCAACCGTGTGTGTAGCCGTGATGGTCTCTTTTCGACGGAGTCCGGGAAGTGAACACGGTTTGAGTTATACATGAACGTAAGTAGTTTCAGGATCACTTCTTGATCATTTCTAGCTTCGCGACCGTTGCGTTGCTTCTCTTCTCGCTCTCATTTGCGTATGTTAGCCACTATATCTGCTTAGTGCTTGCTGCAGCTCCACCTCATTACACCATCCTTTCCTATAAGCTTAAATAGTCTTGATCTCGCGGGTGTGACATTGCTGAGTCCTCGTGACTCACAGATACTTCCAAAACAGTTGCAGGTGCCGACGATACCAGTGCAGGTGATGGAACCGAGCTCAAGTGGGAGTTCGACGAGGACCATGGTCGTTACTATGTTTCGTTTCCTGTTGATCAGTAGTGGATCCCAGTTGGGACAATCGGGGATCTAGCATTTCGGGTTGTCTTCTTTTATTTTGGTTCCGTAGTCGGACCTTGATTGTACTCTGAATGATGTATGTTTAATTTATGCATTGTGTGAAGTGGCGACTGTAAGCCAACTCTTTATCCCATTCTTGTTCATTACATGGGATTGTGTGAAGATGACCCTTCTTGCGACAATACCTACAATGCGGTTATGCCTCTAAGTCGTGCCTCGACACGTGGGAGATATAGCCGCATCGTGGGTGTTACACCATTCAGCATCTTGGAGCCATCAAAGAACATGGACCAATGCTCCGAGTGAACTTGAGTTGACAGTTGTTGTTCGATCCTCTCGGTGAGGAAATCTGCTATTGCTTGGGACTTGATAGCTTTCTTTGCCTCAAACTTGATATCCAAGGGAAGGAGTTCAATCGCCCACTTAGCCACTCGACCAGTTGCATCTTTGTTGTTCAGAATCTCTGATAATGGAGCGTCGCTGACGACTGTAATGGAGTGGTCAGAGAAATAGTGTGCAACCTTCTTCGTGGTCATGTAAATCCCATAAACAAGCTTATGATAATGTGGATATCTTTGCTTTGATGGAGTCAAAACTTCAGAAACATAATATACTGGGCGCTGAACTTTATAGGCTTTTCCTTCTTCTTCTCGCTCGACCGTGAGTACTGTACTGACAACTTGTCCAGTGGCTGCAATGTAAAGCAGTAAAGGCTCTTTGCTGATTGGGGCAGCAAGCACCGGCTGGGTGGAAAGCAGGGCTTTGAGCTCTACAAACGCTGCATCAGCTTCAAGAGTCCACTCGAACTTATCAGACTTCTTCATCAGTCGGTAAAGAGGCAATGCCTTTTCACCGAGGCGAGAAATGAATCGACTCAAGGCGGCCAAACAACCAGTAAGCTTCTGGACATCGTGCACACGCACATGCCGTTTCATCCGGAGTATAGCACCAACTTTCTCTGGGTTAGTGCCGATCCCTCGTTCGGAAACAAGGAAACCGAGTACTTTTCCGACAGGAACTCTGAATGTGCACTTTTATGGATTAAGCTTGACATCACACCTTCTAAGGTTGGCAAAAGTTTCAGCAAGGTCAGCCAGCAGGTCAGAACCCTTACTTGACTTGACCACAATGTCATCCATGTATGCTTCCACATTCCGACTAATTTGAGTGAGCAAACACTTCTGAATCATCCTCATGAATGTGGCTCCGGCGTTCTTCAGGCCGAATGGCATGGTGACATAACAGAAGCACCCGAATGGAGTGATGAGAGCTGTTTTTATCTCATCGGGTCCATACAGTCGGATCTGATGATACCCGGAATAGGCGTCCAAAAAGGACAAGCGCTCACACCCCGCAGTGGAGTCGACTATTTGGTCGATGCGGGGGAGAGGAAAATGATCTTTCGGGCAAGCCCGATTGATATGCTTGAAGTCGATGCACATGCGAAGTGAGTCGTCTTTCTTGGGGACCATGACAACATTAGCGAGCCACTCGAAGTGGTAAATCTCTCGGATGAACTCAGCTGCCAGGAGCCGAGCCACTTCTTCGCCAATTGCTTTTCTCTTCTGTATGGCGGACCGTCGAAGATGTTCCTTGACTGGTTTCACTTTTGGGTCGACTCGCAAACGGTACTCAGCCAGCCCCCTGGGAACACCTGGCATGTCAGAAGGTTTCCATGCAAAGATGTCCCAGTTCTCACGGAGGAACTGGATGAGCGCTTCTTCCTATTTGCTGTTGAGCGTTGTTGAGATGTGAGTCGGAGCAGTATTGGGATCGGTCGGGTGAATGTGAATCGGCTTCGTTTCACCGAACGGCTGAAATGCAGAGTCTGTGGCAGGCTTCTTGGCTCGTAGCAAATCACTCGGATCTGCATTTTTCTGATACTCTTGCAATTCTACTACTGCCATTTGTGCATCAGCGATCTTTGAGCCCTTCTGGAAGAACTCTTCTGCCTTCTGCCGATTGCCAGTGATAGTGATCACTCCTCTGGGACCAGACATCTTCAATTTGAGGTACACGTAACATGGTCAAGCCATAAAACATGCATAAGCAGGCCTGCCCAAAATAGCATGATAATCACTCTGGAAATCCACAACTTCAAATGTCAACTTTTCCTTGCGGTAATTCTTGGAATCACCGAAAACCACATCGAGGGTGATCTGGCCGAGTGATTCAGCCTTCTTGCCAGGTATAACCCCATGGAAACTCATATTGCTTTCACTGAGTTTGGACATCGGAATGCCCATCCCTTTCAAGGTTTCAGCATAAAGTATATTTAGGCCACTGCCACCATCCTTCAGTACCTTAGTCAGCCGAGTGCCTTTAACAACTGGGTCGACCACCAACGCTTGCCTCCCAGGGGTGGCTATGAGCGCTGGGTGATCAGATTGGTCGAATGTAATGGCAGTCTGAGACCACTTCAAATAACTGGGTGTCGCCGGAGCGACCATGTTCACTTCTCTGTTAATGACTTTCAGTCGACTTTTGCTCTCAACATCAGCAAAAATCATCAGAGTGGAACTGACGTTGGGGAAACCATCATCTTCTTCTTCTTTATCCTCACCCTTGTCCGACTCCTTTTCCTTCTCCTTGGGTTGTTTCTCTCGGAACTGCTGGATCAGGAGCCGACACTGTCGAGTGGTATGTTTAGGGTAAATGAAATTACCCTCTTCATCTTTTTTGGTGTGAATGTGGCATGGTAAATCCAACACATCATTTCCATCTTGATCTTTCACTTTCTTGGGGTTCCACGGCCCTTTGGGCTTCCCCTGGAACTTTCCTTGAGTCACGGCTAAGGCTTCACCAGGAGCAACTGGCTCGGCTTTGCGCTTCTGATTCCGACTGGAATTCCCTCCTCCGGTTTCTTGGGCGACTATTTTGTGCTTGCCACTCCGGAGTCGATCCTCCTCTTCACCATTAGCATACTTGGTGGCAATCTCCATCATCCGACTCAGAGACATATCCCCGGTTCGACCAAACTTCAGGTTCAATTCTCGATACTTGACACCTTCCTTGAAGGCACAAACTACTTGGTGATCTGACACATTCTCCACTGTGTGGTGCAAGGTGATCCATCTTTGGATATAATCCCTCAAGGTTTCATTCGGTTTCTGCACACAGGATTGCAACTCTGTTAACCCTGCTGGCCGTTTGCATGTACCTTCGAAGGTTCTAACAAACACTCGGGCGAGTTCATCCCAACTATATATGCTGCCAGGTGCTAACTGATTCAACCACGCTCTGGTCGAGCCCTCCCATCAGAGGAAGGTGCTTCATGGCCACTTCATCATTGCCGCCGCCAATCTGAACAGCCACTCGGTAGTCCTCAAGCCAAGTGTCAGGCTTGGACTCACTAGTGAACTTGCTGACTCCAGTCGCCAACCTGAAGTTGGGAGGAATCACTGCAGCCCTGATGGCTCTGCGGAAACACTCTGGGCCTGAGACATGCACTCTGCTGCCAGTCAGATAGTCTCTGACACGACCTTCTCTGTGAGCTCTGTTCCTCTCAACCAGACCCTGAACGAGAATAGATCTCGCATCAAAGTCCGGCTCTCGGGGGTCGACTAGAATCCTTCGCCCACCACTGTGAGGGCGTCTGTCATCGTGCTGCCAAGGCACGTATGTCCCACTCCTTGTGGGAGGCGTGGGCACTAGACGACAATCATCGTGGTCGAGTCGGTGATCATACTGCTCACGGTTTCTGTACTGATCTCGCCGATCTCCACGTCCCTCACGCCTTGGAGGCGATCTTGGGCTATGAGCCGACTGAACTGTGTCTGCCATCACAGATCTGCTATGAATCCTATTCCGCGACTGAGACACTGCTGTGTTCTGCTCTCCCGCTGCTCGGAGTAAAGCCCGGATCTGCATCAAACCTCTGCCAGCTTCTGACTGGGAAGGCTGAATCGACACTGCTATTCGGGCTGCAGCTGTAAGATTCTGAATCGGAGTTCGGTATACCTGAGTTGGAGGCGGAAAAAGTTGTCGTCGACCGGACTCAGGAATCCGGTTGCCGAGCATGGTCGTCGAGTGCGTGCTGGAGGTTCTCCAGTCGAGTGCGCTCGGCCAAGTTGGCCAGGCGCGCCTCCTCCAAGGCCCGAGCCTCAGGGGTTTCTCCGATGATAGGAGTGTGAAGTGCATCCATGTTACGGCGGCGAACCTCTTCCCTCTGCTGCGAAGAGAGGGGCTCGGGGTGGTACTCCACATGAACGCGCGAAGGAACGCCGCCGCAATCGCCACCGTCGTCATGGGGGAAGCCAGGAGGACTGCGCGGTCCGTTGACCATCAGGACTTCCGCCGCGGGATCACTGCTATCTGCTACCTCTTGAGCACTGCGTTGGTTTTCCCTTGAAGAGGAAAGGGTGATGCAGCAAAGTAGCGTAAGTATTTCCCTCAGTTTTTGAAAACCAAGGTATCAATCCAGTAGGAGGGCACGCACAAGTCCCTCGCACCTACACAAACAAATAAATCCTTGCAACCAACGCAATAAAGGGGTTGTCAATCCCTTCACGGTCACTTACGAGAGTGAGATCTGATAGATATGATAAGATAATATTTTTGGTATTTTTATGATAAAGATGCAAAGTAAAGAAAGCAAAATAAAAGGGCAATGGAAAAAGCTTGTTGTTGGAAGATTAATATGATGGAAAATAGACCTGGGGGCCATAGGTTTCACTAGTGGCTTCTCTCGAGAGCATAAGTATTACGGTGGGTGAACAAATTACTGTTGAGCAATGACAGAATTGAGCATAGTTATGAGAATATGTAGGTATGATCATGTATATAGGCATCACGTCCAAGACAAGTAGACCGACTCCTGCCTGCATCTACTATTATTACTCCACACATCGACCGCTATCCAACATGCATCTGGAGTATTAAGTTCAAAAGAACAGAGTAACGCTTTAAGCAAGATGACATGATGTAGAGGGATAAACTCATGCAACATGATATAAACCCCATCTTGTTATCCTCGATGGCAACAATACAATACGTGCCTTGCTGCCCCTACTGTCACTGGGAAAGGGCGCCGCAAGATTGAACCCAAAGATAAGCACTTCTCCCATTGCAAGAAAGATCAATCTAGTATGCCAAACCAAACTGATAATTCGAAGAGACTTGCAAAGATAACCAATCATAAATAAAAGAATTGAGAGAAGATTCAAATATTGTTCATAGATAAACTTGATCATAAACCCACAATTCATCGGTCTCAACAAACACACCGCAAAACAAGATTACATCGAATAGATCTCCACAAGAGAGGGGGAGAACATTGTAATGAGATCCAAAAAGAGAGAAGAAGCCATCTAGCTAATAACTATGGACCCGAAGGTCTGAGGTAAACTACTCACACATCATCGGAGAGGCTATGGTGTTGATGTAGAAGCCCTCCGTGATTGATGCCCCCTCCGGCGGAGCTCCAGAAAAGGCCCCAAGATGGGATCTCAAGGGTACAGAAGGTTGCGGTGGTGGAATTAGGTTTTTGGCTCCATATCTGGTAGTTTGGGGGTACGTAGGTATATATAGGAGGAAGAAGTAAGTCGGTGGAGCAACATGGGGCCCACGAGGGTGGAGGGTACGCCCTGGGGGGTAGGCGCGCCCCCCTACCTCGTGTCCTCCTGGTTGATGTCTTGACATAGGGTCCAAGTTCTCTAGAGCACGTTCGTTCCGAAAATCACGTTCCCGAAGGTTTCATTCCGTTTGGACTCCGTTTGATATTCTTTTTCTGCGAAACTCTGAAATAGGAATAAAAACAACAATTCTGGGCTGGGCCTCCGGTTAATAGGTTAGTCCCAAAACTAATATAAAAGTGTATAATAAAGCCCATTAATGTCCAAAATAGAATATAATATAGCATGGAACAATCAAAAATTATAGATACGTTGGAGACGTATCAAGCATCCCCAAGCTTAATTCCTGCTCGTCCTCAAGTAGGTAAATGATAAACATAGAATTTTTGATGTGGAATGCTACTTGGCATAATTTTAATGTAATTCTCTTAATTGTGGTATGAATATTTAGATCCGAAAGATTCAAGACAAAAGTTTAATATTGACATAAAAATAATAATACTTCAAGCATACTAACTAAGCAATCATGTCTTCTCAAAATAACATGGCCAAAGAAAGTTATCCCTACAAAATCATATAGTCTGGCTATGCTCTATCTTCACCACACAAAATATTGAAATCATGCACAACCCCGATGAAAAGCCAAGCAATTGTTTCATACTTTTAGTGTTCTCAAACTTTTTCAATCTTCACACAATACATGAGCGTGAGCCATGGACATAGCACTATATGTAGAATGGAATGGTGGTTGTGGAGAAGAAAAAAAAGGGACAAGATAGTCTCACATCAACTAGGCGTATCAACGGGCTATGGAGATGACCATTAATAGATATCAATGTGAGCGAGTAGGGATTGCCATGCAACGGATGCACTAGAGCTATAAGTATATGCAAGCTGAACAAAAGGAACTAAGTGGGTGTGTATCCAACTCGCTTGCTCACGAAGCCCTAGGGCATTTTGAGGAAGCCCATCATTGGAATATACAAGCCAAGTTCTATAATGAAAAATTCCCACTAGTATATGAAAGTGTTACCATAGGAGACTCTCTATCATGAAGATCAGGTGCTACTTTGAAGCACAAGTGTGGTAAAAGGATAGTAACATTGTCCCTTCTCTCTTTTTCTCTCATTGTTTTTATTTTTTTTATTTGGGCCTTTTCTTCTCTCTTTTTTATGCCCTCTTTTCTTTTTCATTTATTTTCGTCCGGAGTCTCATCCCGACTTGTGGGGGAATCATAGTCTCCATCATCCTTTCCTCACTTGGGACAATGCTCTAAAAAAATGATGATCATCACACTTTTATTTACTTACAACTCAATACTTAGAACCAAAAAATGACTCTATGTGAATGCCTCCGGCGGTGTACCGGGATATGCGATGAATCAGGAGTGACATGTATGAAAGAATTATGAACGGTTGCTTTGCCACGAATACGATGTCAACTACATGATCATGCGAAGCAATATGACAATGATGGAGGGTGTCATAATAAACGGAACGGTGGTAAGTTGCATGGCAATATATCTCGGAATGGCTATGGAAATGCCATGATAGGTAGGTATGGTGGCTGTTTTGAGGAAGGTATATGGTGGGTGTATGATACCGGCGAAATGTGCGCGGTATTAGAGAGGCTAGCAATGGTGGAAGGAGGAAAAGTGCGTATAATCCATGGACTCAACATTAGTCATAAAGAACTCATATACTTATTGCAAAAAGCTACAAATTATCAAAGCAAAGTATTATGTGCATGCTCCTAGGAGGATAGATTGGTAGGAAAAGACCATCGCTCGTCCCCGACCGCCACTCATAAGGAAGACAATCAATAAATAAATCATGCTCCGACTTCATCACATAACGGTTCACCATACGTGCATGCTACGGGAATCACAAACTTCAACACAAGTATTTCTCAAATTCACAACTACTCAACTAGCATGACTCTAATATCATCATCTCCATATCTCAAAACAATTATCAATCATCTAACTTCTCATAATATTCAACACACTCATAAGAAAAAAATTACTAATCTTGAATGCCTATCACTTTAGGATTAATTTCTCAATTTAAGCAAATTACCATGCTGTTTTGTAGGAATCCCAAAATAATCTAAGTGAAGCATGAGAGAACAATAGTTTCTATAAAACAAAATCACCACCGTGCTCTAAAAAATATAAGTGAAGCACTAGAGCAAAAACTATATAACTCAAAAGATATAAGTGAAGCACATAGAGTATTCTAATAATTTCTGAATCAAGTGTGTCTCTCTCAAAAGGTGTGTACAGCAAAGATGATTGTGGTAAACTAAAAAGCAAAGACTTAAATAATACAAGACACTCCAAGCAAAACACATATCATGTGGTGAATAAAAATATAGCTCCAAGTAAAGTTACCGATGGAAGTAGACGAAAGAGGGGATGCCTTCCGGGGCATCCCCAAGCTTTGGCTTTTTGGTGTCCTTAGATTATCTTGGGGTGCCATGGGCATCCCCAAGATTAGGCTCTTTCCACTCCTTGTTCCATAATCCATCAAATCTTTTACCCAAAACTTGAAAACTTCACAACACAAAATTGGTATGTTGACTTTTGCGTAGACTCCCCGGCAACGGCGCCAGAAATCCTTCTAGCTACCTCTTGAGCATTGCATTGGTTTTCCCTTGAAGAGGAAAGGGTGATGCAGCAAAGTAGCGTAAGTATTTCCCTCAGTTTTTGAAAACCAAGGTATCAATCCAGTAGGAGGGCACGCACAAGTCCCTCGCACCTACACAAACAAATAAATCCTCGCAACCAACGCAATAAAGGGGTTGTCAATCCCTTCACGGTCACTTACGAGAGTGAGATCTGATAGATATGATAAGATAATATTTTTGGTATTTTTATGATAAAGATGCAAAGTAAAGAAAGCAAAATAAAAGGGCAATGGAAATAGCTTGTTGTTGGAAGATTAATATGATGGAAAATAGACCCGGGGGCCATAGGTTTCACTAGTGGCTTCTCTTGAGAGCATAAGTATTACGGTGGGTGAACAAAACACTGTTGAGCAATTGACAAAATTGAGCATAGTTATGAAAATATCTAGGTGTGATCATGTATATAGGCATCACGTCCGAGACAAGTAGACCGACTGCTGCATGCATTTACTACTATTACTCCACCCATCGACCGCTATCCAGCATGCATCTAGAATATTAAGTTCAAAAGAACAGAGTAACGCTTTAAGCAAGATGACATGATGTAGAGGGATAAACTCATGCAACATGATATAAAACCCATCTTGTTATCCTCGATGGCAACAATACAATACGTGCCTTGCTGCCCCTACTGTCACTGGGAAAGGACACCACAAGATTGAACCCAAAGCTAAGCACTTCTCCCATTGCAAGAAAGATCAATCTAGTAGGCCAAACCAAACTGATAATTCGAAGAGACTTGCAAAGATAACCAATCATACATAAAAGAATTCAGAGAAGATTCAAATATTGTTCATAGATAAACTTGATCATAAACCCACAATTCATCGGTCTCAACAAACACACCGCAAAACAAGATTACATCGAATAGATCTCCACAAGAGAGGGGGAGAACATTGTATTGAGATCCAAAAAGAGAGAATAAGCCATCTAGCTAATAACTATGGACCCGAAGGTCTGAGGTAAACTACTCACACATCATCGGAGAGGCTATGGTGTTGATGTAGAAGCCCTCCGTGATCAATGCCCCCTCCGGCGGAGCTCCGGAAAAGGCCCCAAGATGGGATCTCACGGGTACAGAAGGTTGCGGCGGTGGAATTAGGTGTTTGGCTCCGTATTTGGTAGTTTGGGTGTACGTAGGTATATATAGGAGGAAGAAGTACGTCGGTGGAGCAACATGGGGCCCACGAGGGTGGAGGGCGCGCCCTGGGGGGTAGGCGCGCCCCCCTACCTCATGCCCTCCTGGTTGATGTCTTGACGTAGGGTCCAAGTCCTCTGGATCACTTTCATTCCGAAAATCACGTTCCCGAAGGTTTCATTCCGTTTGGACTCCGTTTGATATTCTTTTTCTGCGAAACTTTGAAATAGGCAAAAAACAGCAATTCTGGGCTGGGCCTCCAGTTAATAGGTTAGTCCCAAAAATAATATAAAAGTGTATAATAAAGCCCATTAATGTCCAAAACAGAATATGATATAGCATGGAACAATCAAAAATTATAGATACGTTGGAGACGTATCACTGTCGCACTCGGATGCAGTCTCGACGGAGCTAGTCGAACAGGCCGTAGAGAGTTTCGTCGGGCTCGATTGCCGCGACTTGCGGGGTGGCCGATTGGCGGGCCACCGCGTGCCTCACCCACCGTTGGAGCCGCGACCGACCGAAATGCTTGCGCCGGTGAACAGCGGGGAGCTAGGACACCACAGGAGCCGACCGATACTGAGTCGACGGCTGTCGAAGAAGGACGCCACGGACGCATGCGCGAAAGTGTGTCGCCCTGCGGACGGGGAGCGCCTCGACGTCGAGTGGAGCTTCTTCAAGCCAAGCGGAGTCGTCGGCGACAAACACGAGCGCGCGGAGACGGATCTCGCGGCCCTCGGTCAATCCTCCGCCGGAAACCATGATGATGGGATCGAAAAAATCGCAACTTCTCCAATAAGTCGCTAAGACACCTGCCCCATGGTGGGCGCCAACTGTCGTGGTACTAGGACTAACAGTAGAATAGGGGGGTAAGTATGGAGAGGCAAGATCTAGCTATGGCAAAGTCGTACACATGAGTTTTACGAGTTCAGGCCCTTCTCGGAAGAAGTAACAGCCCTACGTCTCGGAGCCCGGAGGCGGTCGACTGGATTATGTATGCGTGTGTTTACAGGGGTGCGAACCCTTGTCCCAAAGGATGGGGGTGGCTTATATAGAGTGCGCCAGGACCCCAGCTCCCCTCCATTACACAGGGTTCAATGTACATAAAGAGAGAGCGTTACAGGTAACGTCCGTAATAAAGTGCTATAAATGATCATTAAGTATATGAGTAAACGCCCGACCGTTGCTGCGCGGAGTGGCTTTAGGTCTTCTACACGTCGAGTGGTTTAGTGGTCGAGTGACCTAAATAAGGAGGGGGCTCCGAGTGAATGGTTGGTCGAGTGGATTGCACTCGACACCTTTGTTGGGCCCCCTCTATTTACTCTTGAACTTCTTTGCTTCTAGGACAAGGACCTTAGGTAGGACGTATAGGTCAGGCCTATTACCCTACCCCAGGTCTATGTCCTCATCACCAGGTTCTTTGTTCTCAGAGCAAGGTTGCTGAAGGAAATGAGGTTTGCCCTACATTTATTTCGCAAAAATGAATGGTTTGTTGATCAGCGCCGGCGCGTGCGGCAGAATGGAGTAGGCTCCAAAAATGTTGAATTTATTTTTGGAACTTCATATGACAGAGTAGTTGGAAGTCATTGTGTCAACCCCATACATGACTTCTCAGTGGCTACCCCTTTGCAGAAATTGTGAGGTTTCGAAACCAGACTTAGAAGCGGTGATATTAGTTTGAACCCCTCTGATCTCCATGTTCAGCAGATCAGCGCGAGCGTTTGCAGCTGACGAGCTGAATTTAATTTCTAATATCAGTTTGAACCTTGAAACCTTCGAATTTGAGCCATATAACTCTGGAATTTGAACCTTGCAACATTTCGAGCTTTTGTGGTACAATCATTGAAATGGCATCGCATGAGACTCGTACATTGCTAGCACTATTTTGACCTTAATATGCAATGGTCTTAGATTTTGTTAACCATTCTCGAATTAGTTTACCTTCTCGATCTCACAGCACACGATCTGTATAGCTAACTCGGCTTCGATCTTCGACATTATTGCACAAAGTTAGTTTCTTCCACCGTGTGCACTGCAGAGCGCATAATTAATTATCGCACTCGAGTGTCCATCATCAGCCTTCTGTGTAACTTTGACCTCATCACCCACGGGTAAACTTATGATCGAAGTCATTCCACACACTTTGCTTTTACAAAGATTTTTTCCAATAAACGCCCACGATTTGTCCCTCTTCTAGCCGACGCATGGCCAAACTAGCCAGGCGGGAAGCTTGCACGGTAAATAGCGCGGTAGCGCGGGAACAGGCTCACCGACGATACATTTGGCGCCTCTTCGAGCCCACGCGTGCGGTGCGGTGTTGTCAAGCATGCACTGGAATCCTCCACTATGAATGTCGTGACAAGACGTGATGATTACAGGCCGGTCGGCCCCCATTTATTACAGCGGCCATTTAACCCTTGTGTCTCTTCAAACTTTCGATCGCGCCCCACCATTGCAAGAAGCACACCCACCACAAGAAATTCTTAGAGGGTATCCCGCGCGGCTCCAATGGCGCTCCGAGCGGCTGCCGACGACGAGCAACAGTTCACCATGTGTGCCATCGTGGACACCCACAGCAGGTTCATGGACCTCTCGATGGTGTACACCAATGACCCGGTCTGGGTGGACCACTCCATCCACATAATGGAGCTGTTGCTTGCTGCGGAGAAGTACAAGGTGGTCGAGTTCGACCTCGAGTACACCCGCGCTTGTGCCGGGTCTCGTCCCAAGGTCGCCGTCGCCCAGATGTGCGTGCGCCACCACGTCCTCGTCTACCACTACCGCCTGGCCACAAGGCCTTGCGAGCATTTTGCTAGGTTTGTCACCAGCCCCCACTACATGTTCGCTACGATGGACATCACCAACGACGTAAAGGCGCTCGAGAGTTCGGGCATCGCTTGCCAGAATCTTGTCGATATCCAGGGCCAATACAAGATCTGGGGCAGCAAGGAGCTTGAGAAGGAGTCACTGGTTCACCTCGCCGAGGCCATCATCGAGCCCTACTACAGAGACATGAAGGATTCGTGCAACAAGGACAAGCATGCCTGGCACTCGGCCTGGATGGAGAAACTCGACAAAGCTCACCTCGTGTACGCGGCCAAGGAGGCGTACACGAGCTACGACATGTACATGCGGATCGTTGACATGCGGATCCAGCCGGAAGCAGAGCAATGGCAAGCGTCGTGGCAATAATAAGTAGATGATTAGATCCTTATTTCTCCTACTTTAGTATGCACGCAATTGCTTACTTTTGTGTGTGCAAATGTTATGTGTGTAGTCACTTGTGTAATTGTATGCTTAATTTGGTTATGCAATGCTGTCTTTTTCAATATATATGTTGATGCTCTGTAGACAGAGCGTAGATGTTGTGCGGACAAAGAAAATCACATTGCACACGGACTAAACAATGGAACCCGTCGGTGATGTTTTCATCAATCACTCACAATTGTATACCAGCAATCGTTTGCTCACAACACACACGACTTGTTAGCAGTAATCGTCTGTGTTGTTATCGGTCTTCGCACACGTTTCCGATTACAGACCTGTTTACCACGTATCACACACATCTTGTTCATTTGAACCATTTTTGTTCTCATGTCTCAACGCAAACAGTTCATCCGAGTGAACCGCATGCCGTATATCACACACACCTTTGATCTGGCTGACCGTTTCCTTTGTGTTGCCTAATCACAAACAATTCATCCGAGTGAACCGTATGTTGTACATTGCACACACCTTCATCTGGCTGCCCTTTTCTTTTGTTCCTCCTCATCGCAAACCGTTAATTGAGCAGAACCATGTGCCCTGCATCGCACACACAACTAAAATCTGAACCGTGTTTGATGCATCCTCCATCGCAAACATTTTGCACCTTTTTGACGGTTATTTTACACCATCATTTGCGATTATGGCATCGCACACAGTTTCGTCGAAGGGTCTCTGATCGTAGTGTCGCGTTAGCAGCAACCTGCAGTAGTGGTAGGTACATCGAGAGGCCTGTTAAGCACGACAGGCTAAACATCAACCAAAATTATCCATGGCAGACAAAATAATCTCCAAAAGATAGCTTCAGTGTGCAGGTTTAAGCATGCTAGTAAAGCAAAACAAGTTGAAAGGTGTGTTAACTGCAACATGCCTAACATTTAACAACAAGCAAACATAGTCATACAAACTGGTATTGTGCCGGTCTAAGTACACTGGTTACTGTTAAATAAAAATGGAAAGGCGTGTTAACTACAAGATGCAGCAACCAAATGTAGTCATTCATAATGGTATTGTTGAAACTGGTATTGATGAAATTGAACTTCAGAATTCATACTTGCACATACAGAACATCACGTTGTGAATAACTGGAATAAACAAGGCATACTACGAACAACCAAAGATAGCATTTGAAACTGGACATATGCTAACTACAAACAACCGAACAATGAAAAAACTTTAAAAGAGGCATATGCTAGCTATATTAGGCTTAACAATAAGCAAATATATGCATTCCTATCTGTATGTTTAGAACTGGATTGATGAAATATGCTACACAGTAAATAATTGTACATATAGAGCATCACATTGTGAACAACTGAAATAAACAAGGCATATTGCAAACAATTAAATATAGCAATTAAAACAGGACATATTCTCACTACACTACAAAAGGGACTCGACAAAAAAATCATGGGTTTCCCCCTGTGAAGAGGCACGACAAAACAAATCATGGGTTTCCTCACTTGTCACAGATGGGCTTGTTCCCGTGGGAAGAGCATGGACCCTGGATGCACTCCATGTTGTCGCAGATGGGCTCCTTCCCCTTGGAAGAGCACGGCTTTAGGGTGTCCTCCCTGATGTCGCAGATGGGCTCTTTCCCCTTGGAAGAGCCGGAGAGGGTGCCCTCCTCCTGGTCGCCGTCGATGAGGTCTGACTTGGAAGCTGTGGATTCCAAGCCAGCGTCGTAGAACGTGTCCTTCAGAAATGACAAAAGGGGCTCAATGGCGATGTAGGATGGCAAATTCTTTATAGTGAGCCAGAGGAGATCAGCGGCGGGGCCATGGATGAGATCGACGATGGTTGAACCCGAGGGGTTGGGGGTGGGCCACTTAACCTGTGATATAGCCCACCTCAGGCCATCGCTGTCGACGACCTCAATGTCGTAGCCGGCGTCCGCAACATACCCGCATACTCTAGCCCGCTGATTGAGTGCCTGTAGCCAGTAATGGTCGTCAGCTTCCTCGGCGACGTCGGGCGAAGAGACCGCGATATACCTCTTTTAGGCCAGTCGCTCCTCGAGCTCCATGGGAAGTGTAGCCGGGCTTAGGCTACGATGCTCTGGACTGGGGGATGGGGTTGGGGATGGGGGTCTCTGTGGGAAAGGGGGCATTTGGCAGGCGGCATCTAAGAAACTTAGGGCGGTCTGGGTATGGAGATCGGTGGGTAAGCCGCACGAGCAAACCGGCAGATGTTGACAATTGAGGACTTGCGGCGGCGGCAGCAGGGACCTTGCTAGGGTTTCAAGCGAGGAAGGGGGTGTGTGTGTGCGCGCGCCCGAGGAGGTTTTGGTGTGTGTGTGTGGAGGGGGGCGGGGTGTGTTTGAGGAAATGATGCGGGTACTGAAAATTTTACTACGCGGGAGTGAAATGCCGTGGCTATTGAAAATTTTGATGATGGTGCATCACACACAGTCCGGAGATAACAACCGTGTGTTATGAAACAGAAAAGCCCTCGAGGCGGGCAGATATTTTCGAGGGATGCAGGCGGGATTGGGAACAAGAAACATCACACATGGTCGAAACACAATAACTGTGTGTTATCAAATAGAAAAAGCTGTAGGCAGGTAGATATTTTTGAGAGGGGAAGCCTCGTGGAGCCCAATGTATTGTGCGGATGTGTGCATGACAGGGGTACCGGCGCGACACACTGTTAGTTTGAGTGAACCATGTCTGTTGCGTCATCCGACTTGTCTAATGTTCATAAATTGGCAAAAAAATTACGCGGGAGAGGGTCAAAACATGAACACGCTTGCATGTGGACCAAATTTATATATGAAAAGGGTGGTTTGATGTTAAAATACCAAGTGCAACTTGGATGTGGCACCTATCTTGCAAAGCGCACGGTATTGCTTGCCCCCCCCCCCCCCCACGTGTCGGCATGAAGGGAATCGTAAGCTATGAATGCATGCCCCCCCAACCGAGGTTCTCCTAGCAAAGTGTGAAGTAGCTAGCAGCCCCCCTCGTGGCGACATGAAGGGAATCCTAACCTATGAATGCATGCCCCCCAACCAAGATTCACCTAGCAAAGTGCGAAGTAGCAGCCCCCCCCCCCCCACACACACTTTTAGTCGGCGGGCCAGAGAGGCATCTCACCAAGATGGATCGTAAAACATACCAAGAATAATCCACCTTGGTCGTCCAACCTCTCTCTTGTTGTTGGTCAAGGTGATGGCCGTCCATGCGACCCCGGAGATGGGTTATGATACGTCTCCAACGTATGTATAATTTTTGATTGTTCCATGCTGTTATATTATCAATCTTGGATGTTTTATAATCATTTTATAGTCATTTTATATCATTTTTTGTGTACAAACCTATCGACATAGTGCCAAGTGTCAGTTCCTGTTTTTTACATCGCAGAAAATCAATATCAGACAGAGTCCAAATGCCCCGAAACTTTACCGAGAATTTTTATGGGCCAGAAGGAACACAACGAGCCCTGGCTGCACCTGGGGAGTGCCCCGAGGGGGGCACAACTCACCAGGGCGCGCCAGGAGGCCCATGCGCGCCCTGGTGGGTTGTGCCCACCTCGGGTGCCCCCTGGACCGCCTCTTTGCTCTATAAATACCCCAATATTCCAGAAACCCTAAAGGCTTCGACAAAATATTCATCCAGCCACCGCAGAGTCTAGAACCACCAGATCCAATCTAGACCATCTCGGATGGGGTTCAGCACCTCCATTGGTGCCTCTCCGATGATGCGTGAGTAGTTCTCTGTAGACCTTCAGGTCCGTTGTTAGTAGCTACATGGCTTTCTCTCTCTCGCTAGATTCTCAATACAATGGTCTCTTGGAGATCCATATGATGTAACTCTTTTTGCGGTGTGTTTGTTGGGATCTGATGAACTTTGAGTTTATGATGTAACTCAGATCTATCTTTTTATATCCATGAAACTCAGATCTATCTTTTTATATCCATGAAAGTTATTTGAGTTTCTTTGATCTCTTATATGCATGATTGCTTATAGCCTCGTATTTCTTCTCCGATATTTGGGTCTTGTTTGGCCAACTTGATCTATTTATCTTGCAATGGGAAGAGGTGCTTTGTAGTGGGTTCGATCTTATGGTGCTTGATCCTAGTGACAGAAAGGGAAACGACACGTATGTATCGTTGCTACTAAGGATAAAATGATGGGCTCTATCTCTACATAGATAGATCTTGTCTACATCATGTCATCGTTCTTATTGAATTACTCCGTTTCTCCATGAACTTAATACACTAGATGCATGCTGGATAGCAGTCGATGTGTGGAGTAATAGTAGTAGATGCAGGCAGGAGTCGATCTACTAATCTTGGACGTGATGCCTACATAATGATCATTGCCTGGATATCGTCATAATTATTTGATGTTCTATCAATTGCCCAACAATAATTTGTTTACCCACCGTTTGCTATTTTTCTCGATAGAAGCCACTAGTGAAACCTACGGTCCCCGGGTCTTCTTTCTCATATATTTGCCTTTGCGATCTACTTTTCTCTTGCATTTATTTTCAGATCTATTAAACCAAAGATACAAAAATACCTTGCTGCAATTTTTCTTTAGTTATTTTATTTGGCGTACGATCTATCAATTTACTACAAAATTATCTCACGTCCGTTTACCTATCTTCAGGCGCCCTACCCCGGAAGGGATTGACAACCCATTTAACACGTCGGGTTGCGAGGATTTGTTATCTGTGTGCAGGGGCTGTTTACGTTGTGTTGCTTGGTTCTCCTACTGGTTCGATAACCTTGGTTTCATATCTGAGGGAAATACCTACCTCCGCTCTGCTGCATCATCCCTTCCTCTTTGGGGAAATACCGACGTAGCGTCAAGCGACATCAAAAGGAATTTTTGGCACCGTTGCCGGGGAGGATCTTCAACATATACCAGGTTCCTAATCACAAATCTCATCTCCTTGCAATTTACATTTTTTGCCATTTGCCTCGAGTTTTCCTCTCCCCCACTTCACAAAAAATTTCCGTTTTATTCGCCTCTCTTTTTCGTTCGCCGTTTTCTTGCCCTATCTGTTTTGGTGTGCAACCTTGTTTGCCGTTACTATGGATAGTTCTTCCTCTATCGCTTGCACTCCGGAGAACTAGGTTCTCAACTTTAAACAAAGGGGAGGAGAAAATTTAAAACATGCTTGGTATAGAATTTGCAATGTTCATAATATATCTACCCATAAGTAATCTACCGTTGTTTTTCTTTGCTGTTTTCATGTTGGCATCACCACTTGGTATAGATTCGTCCTTGGTACAATTACCGGTGGAAATTTCTTGATGTGTCCCTCTCTTGATGCTTTTAATGCTAGGGGAAATTTAGTGGGATCACCACCTCTCATGATTAATGAAACAACTTTGACTCTTGAGCATGTTATGGAAAGACTAGATGCTATTGAGAAGAAAATGCTCACCGAAGATCATATGGAAATTATAGATAAAAAGTTGCATAATTTTGCAACTAATATTGGGTCAAAAGGGGGAGATATTTTTAAGTTGTTAAAATAGAAGGGTACCATAATCCATGAAAGAATAGAAGAAAGTACGTCTCGGATTGATAAATTAGAAGAAATCTTTAGTAATGTAAGCACGGCTTTTGCTTCCGCTAAAACTATCGAGAAAACTCCCGTAAAGAGTGGTAGATCCAAGAACAAGGGTGCAACTTCTAGTAATAGTAATAAAGGAGATCTTAAGATGATTAGTATTCACCCGGATTTTGTTGAAGTGATAAGAGATCATGTTTGCAAGAATGAAATCTTTCAGTTTATTCCCAGGAGTATTGTTATTGAAGATCTTTATGCTAAATCTCTGAAGGATCCTAAGTGTTTGATTGAAGAGTTGGAGAAAGATGACAAAACTTAGATCCTTGCTTTATGCCTAGCTAAGGGCGTAAAACTATAGCGCTTGTTGGGAGGCAACCCAATGAATAAATTTTCTTTTTTCTTTTTGCTTTCTGTTCTTGAGTGTTAGCACAATTATACTACTGTTATGATTTAGTTTTTTGTGTTTTAATTAGTGTTTGTGCCAAGTAGAACAGATAGGATCTTCTTGGGTGATAGTTGTTTGATCTTGCTGAAAAAGATAGAAACTTTGCGCTCACGAAAATAATTCTCATGTTTTATCAGAAAGTGCTTTTGCCCTGATTCTTTCTGCAGAAGATTAATATACAAATTGCTCAGGTCGTCCTATTTTTTCAGATTTTTGGAGTTCCAGAAGTTTTCGTCTAAGTCAGATTGTTACAGACTGTTCTGTTTTGGCAGATCCTGTTTTCTTTGTGTTGTGTGCTTATTTTGATGGCTCTATGGTTTTTCTTTGATGAGTTTTTGCCATAGAAAAATTGGAATACATTAGATATAATACAAAAACAAAATATGAATTGGTTTGATACAGTACTTAAAGTAGTGGTTTGCTTTCTTACACTAAGGGATCTCACGAAGGTTTTGTTGAGTTTTGTTTGATTGAAGTTTTCAAGTATTGGGTTATCTTACGATGGATGAAGGAAGGATAGAAGATCCTAAGCTTGGGGAGGCCCTGGCATCCCAAGCTAATATCCAAAAATGAGCAACCAACTAAGCTTGGGGATGCCCCCGAGTGGCATCCCCTCTTTCTTCTAACGACCATCGGTATTTTACTGGAAACTATATTTTTATTCATCACATGATATTTGTTTTGCTTGGAGCGTCTTCTATGATATGAATCTTTGCTTGTTTTACTTGTTATTTTAAGTCATCAATCTTTGCTGGACACACCTATTTTACAGAGCCAAAATTATGTCATGACTTGTTAGAATTGCTCTCTATGCTTCACTTAAATTTTTATGAGCAATGGACTTGCTCTAGTGCTTCACTTATATCTTTTTAAGCATGGTGTGCTTTAGTATTTTTGAAGAAATGCTCTCTTGCTTCACTTAGATTTATTTGAGAGTTTGCAAAATTTTCAAGAAATTCTCTCTTGCTTCACTTAAATTAATTTGAGGGAAAGAAATATTTTATGCTCATGATCTTCACTTATATTTGTTTGAGCTTATGAAAAGCAACATATGAAAATTAGTCCTAAAGTGATAGATATCCAAGAAGGATATAATAAAAACTTTCATCAAGATCATTGGACAAAATAAACTTGATTCTTAGTAATAGTTTTAGATATGATGATGTGATATGTGAGTTATGTTGGTGAGTAATTATGCTTTAGTAAGAATATTGGTGTTAAGGTTTGTGATTCCCTATGCAAGTACGAAAGTTAATAGTCATGCAATGAAATTATATCCTACTTGTGGTGCATTATTCGGTGTTATTTATGCTTAATGCTTGCTTATGAGATTATTTGTTTCTTGGTTGGTCGCTTCTCAATCTTTTGCTAGCCTTCATTTTGCACTAAGTATGATCTCTACTTGTGCATCCAAAACCCTTAAACCAGTTTTGCCACATGAGTCCACTGTATCTACCTATATGCGGTATTCTTTTGCCATTCTAAGCAAATTTGTATGTGCCATCTCTAATTTTCAAAATAAACTTCTCTTTTGTGTGTTTGTTTCGCTCGCGGAGCGGTGAGGGGTGGCTAATATTTTCCATGCTAGATGTGTTATTCTCACGATGAGTGTTTATTCACTTGTCATTGCACTAGAGTAAGGCAAAGGTATTAGGGATGCCCAGTCCCGAAATGCAAAAAAATGAATTTACCTTATATTGTCAAAAAATAAATTCCTACTTCTCTCTGCGAAGGGCCTTTCTTTTACTTTATGCAATTTTTATTTTGAGTCTCCATCTTCTCTTATAAAAGCACCAACTAGGAGGCAATATGATCGTACTTAAGTATTGGGTGTAGCTAATATTCGAGTGTGTTTCATGAATGAATCAATGGTTGAGCATGATGGGCTAGGGATAACTTATTTTAGCATTGATATTTTGAAAGACGTGGTTGCTTGTTGATATGCTTGAGTACCTAAATTATCATGTCAAAACAAGACTATTGCTTTGAACAACTAAAAGTCCAAATGTCCATGCTATAAAGAAAAGAAATATGATATGACATGATAGGCAGCATTCCACATAAATTTTTTTGTTTTTATCACATCCCTACTCGAGGACGAGTAGGAGTTAAGCTTGGGGATGCTGATACGTCTCCAATGTATCTATAATTTTTTATTGTTCCATGTTGTTATATTATCAATCTTGGATGTTTTATAATCATTTTATAGTCATTTTATATCATTTTTTGGTACTAACCTATTGAGATAGTGCCATGTGCCAGTTGCTGTTTTTTCCATGTTTTTTACATCGCAGAAAATCAATATCAGACAGATTCCAAATGCCCCGAAACTTTACGGAGATTTTTTATGAGCCAGAAGGAACACAATGGGCCCTGGCTGCGCCTCGGGGTGCCCCGAGGGGGGCACAACCCACCAGGGGGCGCCAGGAGGCCCAGGCGCGCCCTGGTGGGTTGTGCCCACCTCGGGTGCCCACCGGACCACCTATTTGCTCTACAAATACCCCAATATTCTAGAAACCCTAAATACATGGACGAAATATTCATCCAGCCGCCGCAGAGTCCAGAACCACCAGATCCAATCTAGACACCATCTCGGATGGGGTTCACCACCTCCATTGGTGCCCCTCTGATGATGCGTGAGTAGTTCTTTGTAGACCTTCGGGTCCGTAGTTAGTAGCTAGATGGCTTTCTTGCTCTCGTTGGATTCTCAATACAATGGTCTCTTGGAGATCCATATGATGTAACTCTTTTTGCGGTGTGTTTGTTGGGATCTGATGAACTTTGAGTTTATGATCAGATCTATCTTTTTATATCCATGAAAGTTATTTGAGTTTCTTTGATCTCTTATATGCATGATTGCTTATAGCCTCATATTTCTTCTCTGATATTAGGGGTTTGTTTGGCCAACTTGATCTATTTATCTTGCAATGGGAAGAGGTGCTTTGTAGTGGGTTCGATCTTACGGTGCTTGATCCCAGTGACAGAAAGGGAAACGACACGTATTTATCATTGCTACTAAGGATAAAACGATGGGGTCTATCTCTACATAGATAGATCTTGTCTACATCATGTCATCGTTCTTATTACATTACTCTGTTTCTCCATGAACTTAATACACTGGATGCATGCTGCATAGCGGTCGATGTGTGGAGTAATAGTAGTAGATGCAGGCAGGAGTTGGTCTACTAATCTTGGACGTGATGCCTATATAATGATCATTGCCTGGATATCGTCATAATTATTTGAATTTCTGTCAATTGCCCAACAGTAATTTGTTTACCCACCGTTTGCTATTTTTTTGAGAGAAGCCACTAGTGAAACCTACGGCCCCTGGGTCTTCTTTCTCATATATTTGCCTTTGCGATCTACTTTTCTCTTGCATTTATTTTCAGATCTATTAAACCAAAAGTACAAAAATACCTTGCTGGAATTTTTATTTATTTATTGTATTTCGCAATCGATCTATCAATTTACTATAAAATTATCTCACGTCCGTTTGCCTATCTTCAGGTGCCATACCCCAGAAGGGATTGACAACCCCTTTAACACGTCGGGTTTCGAGGATTTGCTATCTGTGTGTAGGGGCTGTTTATGTTGTGTTGCTTGGTTCTCCTACTGGTTTGATAACCTTAGTCTCATATCCGAGGGAAATACCTACCGCCGTTGTGCTGCATCATCCCTTCCTCTTTGGGGAAATACCGACGTAGCCTCAAGCGACATCAGGCTAGCTCGCCAATAATCACGCAAGTAGCTAGTCCCAGAAGACAACCACTGCATGCGTGTGGCCCAAACATATGTATGAAGAGGTGTGTTTTTTAATACACAATGGAACAACTTTGATGTGGCACCGTGATTTGAAACAAGAAATCCCCACACTGAGTGAGGGTTAGGTTGACGATGGATATGAATGTTACACCACACTTCAAGCCGACGATGGGGATTCATGCATGCATCCGTGCATAGTATATGAACTCAAACTTAATTAGGTCTGAATCTCACCATGACCTATACTATCATAACACGAACCAAAGGAAGAATCAGCCATGATAACCTATCTTGTTGTCGGTCAAGGTGATCATGGATGTCCACGCGGGCCCCGAATATATAGGCTTGTCGCCGATAACCACGCGAGTGTACCGTTCGAAGACAACCACTACATGCATATGTATGGAGGTGATGCGTGCATGCATGTTTGAATACCATTTCACAACATTGATGTGGCGCGTGTGTTGAAAATCGTATAGTCCCCACACAGAGCGAGATCGGTTCATGACGTGTCGTTGTACTAGCCACTTCGACTCGATGGGAGGGATTCATGCGTACACATGCATGTGTGTGTGCTCAAACTATATCATGTCATCCCAGAGCATGACCTATATATATACCGTATTACAAGCAAAAAAATAATCCCGTCCTAAGTCAAATTAACCTCTCTCGTTGTCAGGCAAAAAGTAGTGATGGACCAAGCGGGCCCACATATGGAAAGTATCGATATCGCTGATAACCGCTTAAGTGGGTGCGAGAGGACAACCACCATCACTTTGCATGTGGGCCAAACATATGTTGAATACCCAAAATGCACAACTTTCATGTGCCACATGCCTCAAAAACCGTAAACCCCCCACACAGAGCGAGGTTCATGAAGCATACTACATATGATGGGCGTTCCCCCTCTTCGACGCATACTATATGCTCCTACCGTAATACAACCCAAAAAGAATTCTCCTCGATGGTGAAATTGATTAACCTCTCCCAGTGTAGGTCAAAGTGATGCATGCATCGACGATGGCCTTGTGGGCCCACATATGGAAGCGTCACACGTGAGTGTCCTAGCTAGGATAACCACCACCTGCATGTGGCCCAAAGAGGTGTTGTGTGATGTTTGAATAGCCAATTGCACAACATTGATTTGGCACGTGCCTCGGAAACCAAAAAGTCCCAACACTAAGTGAGGTGTACTTGTTGATGGACGCGTACGTATAGTATATATGCTAGTCCCCTCCCACCTCTTCGACGCGTACTATATACCACCATAACACAAACAAAATAGATTCTACCTTGCTGGTCAAATTAACCTCACTACCGGTTGTTCGTCAAAGCGATGGACGATGACCTCGTGGGCCCACAGAAAGCGTCACACGTGAGTATCGAGTGTCGTGTAGGACAACCATCGACTGCATGTGGCCAAAACATGTATGTATGAAAGGGTTCTGTAATGTTTTAAACAACAAATTCACGACTCTGATGTGGCACCTACCTAACAAAACGTCCAACCCACACGGTGGCTCACAACTCGTAGTGTACTGCGAGCCACCCGCCACCCCCCAGACACACACACCCACAGACACATCGCGAATCCACCACAACTACGATGCATGTGTAATTATCCCGTGGTGAACATATGTTACCAAAGGAGGGACGTTTTAATTTTGAAAAAAACAGAGATCATTAAGTCATTTTAGTACATTAATTGATTGATTTTCTACGGGTATAATGTGCAAAAATCAAATTTGAGCTACATGCACACGTGACAGTGCACCTAAATGGATTGCAAAAAAACATGTGTCTCACTGGGTGCATGTTTACTCCCCGTGCAAGAAATTTCAAACATTGAGAATCTTGATTTTTAAATTCTAGTACATCCAAAACTTATTTGAACTTCATGAAACTTACCGTGTTTTCATATGGACACCTATACAAAGTGGCATTGTAATCTTTTTTTGTCAAATTTGAGACCAGTTTTGATGTAATCTTTATCTAATTACAAACGGGAGATTATTAGTAATTGGGAACCAATATCCCAAACGGATTATTTATTCGAACCGTGAGCATTAGACCAACAATGGATATGTGCCAAGCTTCGTTTAACCAATAAAGCGACGGCATTAATCATACAAATAGAAAAACAATATACGTGCCGCCACGCGACCCGTGTGCCGTGCGAGCAGGCATGAGTTGACGGGACGCATGCGAGCAGTCCGCCGCGCAGGCAGACTGGGAGGCATGCGTGCAGGTGTGTGAATTGACGGAGGCGCGCTCGCTGCACAGTGTCATCAGGAGGCGTGCGAGTAGCTGTGTGAAATGACGGTAGGCATGCCAGCAGTCCGATGCGCAGCCTCACCGTGAGGCGAACCAGCGGTTTGACCGCTGCCCGTCTCTCTCTCCCACTACTCCCACTACTCCATATTAATGGTTTGCCCGAGCGGCCGCAACCCTCATCCTTGCCACACACACAATCCACTCTCTCCGCTTGCATCCTCAACGCCGCTCTCAGTCCTCAAAGCCGTCTGTATATGAGGATGCCGCCGAAGCGCCCCATCGGAGGGAGTGGCAACGTCGGGGCTACTGAAGCACCGGAGCACAGCGTGGAGATGGAGACAGACGTTGCCATCATCCCCGGCT
The DNA here is from genome assembly GCF_002575655.3 of Aegilops tauschii subsp. strangulata. Classification (NCBI taxonomy): domain Eukaryota; kingdom Viridiplantae; phylum Streptophyta; class Magnoliopsida; order Poales; family Poaceae; genus Aegilops; species Aegilops tauschii. The sequence goes on from NC_053040.3 coordinate 314,825,374, forward strand.
AGTTATCGTTGCACCCTGACGTCGTCGAGCTTTCACAGCCGGAGGCAGAGTTCCACACCGACTCTGGTGACGACTCGGGCGACGACCCCAGTGACGACTCCGCGACCACTCCGGCTACGACTCCGACAACGACGGACAACTGGTTAGTCATCTAAACCCATTTATGTGTCAAATAGATCCTAGGGTTTTGCTGGTTACTCCCGCCTCCCCCTTTTGGAATATAAATCCTATGGTTATGTTCTCCCAATCCATGAAATCTGAGCAAGTTTTGTTAGATCCGTGTAGTGTATTGATTGTTGAATGGTACAAGTGATAAGTGATTAGTTGTTTCATCTGTGCAAATGATATCTGCTAGTAATCCGACTAGGGTTAGTGTTCGTGCTAATAATGCCTAGCCATGACTTGACAATTGATTTTGAATGACCTCCATATGTTTTGCGCCAATATTTTCGTCAAGATTGGTCTGTACATAGACGACTGTGCTTAAAAGTCGAACCATAATCTCTGGATATGTATAAATAAATAGCCATAAATTACTAATCCTACTTTACGGCATGTAATCATTGATTTGATCCCAAAATTTGCCAACTGCCAAATGTTCGCTAGAGATGAGTTTGTAAACATTAATTTGACGCCACATTTTTTACTATTTGTATAGGTGCTGTCTCACGATGTGGACAGCGAGGATGAAGATGTCCAGAGGAGGTACAAGAGTCAAATCCTGAGGGAGCTTTATGTGGGAATGCATAACAGACGTATTAGGACCTGGGACGGCGACTATTGATGCCCATTTTGCAACCACAAGCTTCATAATGTGTATCAAAGTGTTCTGGCGCATGCAAGAGGACGGGTCGTTGGCTCCTTCAAGCAGAAGTATTCTCGCAGGATGGCACACGACACGTACGCCGAGTACCTGGAGAAGCTTCAGGATCGTGCCAGCATGTGAGATGAGATGTGGGATCGAACTATGTACGCTTGAGAATGCTTAATGATGGTTGAACTATGTACTTATGGTTAAACTCTGCTTGTGTACGTGTATGCTTTTTATCTATGTCTGAGTATGTTTAATCTATGTTTACTTATGTCTAACAGTGGCATATGGATGTGTCGGGTGGTAGGTGCGACATATGCCAACGGGTGGCTTATCGTTGTGGGAGCCAGTAAAACGTCGCCGGTGCCTGGAAACGGGATGAGGCGAAGACATGCACGCCGGCGAATCTTACCCAGGTTCGGGGCTCTCTGTGGAGATAACACCCCTAGTCCTGCCCTGCGGGGTCTCCGCATGATCTCTAGATCAAACAAGTAGCTACAAATGCTCCTTGAGCTGTCTGGTTAGAGGGAGAAGAAGGGCAAGGCTAGCTCTCCTTTTCTCTCTATGTGGTGTGTGTAATTCTATGAGACCAACCCTTTGCATGGGTGCCCCGGGGGGTTTATATAGGCCTACCCCCCAGGGGTACAATGGTAATCCGGCTGGGCGCGGGTCCCAGTCGTCAGTGTCCGTGTTCGCCGGCTTCTCCGCCGGCCATTGGGGCCCGCCGACAGGTGGGTCCCGCCGGCTGCCGGCCTCTTGGTCGACAGGCCGGCCCCACCGCTGGGAGGTCTTGTCGGCGGCTGGTTACTGTTGCCTCGCCCCTGATGACGAGGGCTTTGTCGAGGTAAGCGTGGCTACAGTGCCGCCGCCTTGCGGGCTCTCACTGTAGCCTCACCTCGTCTTGTCTCCTTAATGAGGCACATGTTTCGAGGGAGGGAGGTAACCGGCTATTGGGAGCCGGCTACGCCCCCGGCCGACTAGGGGAAGCCGGGCCGCCTTCGAGCATCTCTCTGGCTAAAGGGGCCCGCCGCCCACGGGTCGTACTGGCGTCGGTCGTGGGTGACGTTGAGGTCAACATGGCTACAATGCCGCGCTGGACGGGAGATGGCTGACCCGTACGGCGCCCTGTGGCCATGCCTGCTCCAGGATTCGGGGGTAGTGGGCTGTACCGCGGCCACGCCCTGTCTTATCACCGTTATGTGGATGCAGTCTTGGTGGGTGCGGTCTTGGCCGACTTCTGGGAGTCGGCATTCTTCATGGCCGGCTTCTGGGAATCGGTCCTCTTGGGGCCGGCTTCCTGGAGTCGGCCATCTCGTAGCTCTCTTAGGGAAGGTTTTTGAGACTGGGTCACCTTCTGGGAGTCGGCCCTGGGGATAGTCGGCCGGGGGAAGGCGGCCCTATGCTTTGCATGCTTGAAGGCTCGAATGGCCTGATAATTTTTTGAAGAGCCAGGGAGAGTCGGTTAGGCTACCCGTGGCCATTTACTCCGACAGTAGTCCCCGAAGCTGGTTGGGCTTCGAGGTTGAGTGGAGGAAAAGAAGCTCGGGCAGCTTCTTATCTTGACGAGCCGGCAGCTGGGAGCCGGCTTCGGTTGGGCGCGCCGTCTTGGTGAAAAAAATTTAAAGTCGGAGGGCGGGAGTCTGCAGGCGCGCGCCCCGGGCTGCGGGCCGGCCGCTCGCCGCCTGCAAACCACGTGGCATCCCTTGGCTGAAAAAGCCTGCCAGCCCACGTGCGCGACAAGACGTCGCCGCAGGTCGGGGCCCCACCACTCCTACGCCCAGGCCCAGGCGCGGATTCTCTATGGCCCAAAGCCGTCCGCACGTCTTCCTGCGGCGGCTTCGGCATGTCTTTAGGGCGTAGTAATCGTGGGACGTGGGGGAGTGGGTGCAGTTAATCCCACGTCCCACCCCACGCCTCGCCTCCTCGGCTTCGCCGCACGAGGCTATCAGTAGGGGGAGGAGGGGAAGCGGCAGACGCTCGCACGCTCCTCTCCCCTGCGCCATCTTCCTCCTCCCGCTCTCCCTCACAGCAGCGCCTCGCTGCCGCGCCATCCCACCATTCTTTTCCTCGCCGCCGCGCTCATTCTCGCCGGCCTTACGCCGCTATGCAGTACGGCGGGGACTGGGACGGCTCCAACGTCCATGCAGACCACGTCGAGTTCCTTCGCAAGACGCGGCGGCTGCCCGGCGCGGATAAGGTGCGGGTCCACCTCGCGCCTGAGGAGGAGATCACGCCAGAGCCGGAGGAAGGCGAGCGGGTGGTCTTCCGCTCGCATTTCTTGCGCGGCATTGGCTTGCCAGCGAGCGCTTTCTTCCGTTCTTTTCTTGAATTCTACCAACTCCAGCCGCATCACCTCACCCCGAACACGGTGGTGCTGCTGTCCGCCTTTGTCACCTTGTGCGAAGGCTATCTCGGCGTCCTCCCCACCCTCGAGCTCTGGGGGGAGTTCTTCCAGTCCAAGCTGGGCACGCGTATGCAGGGCGTGCCGGCTCAGAGTGGCTCCTTCATCGCGATGCGGAGGGTGGTAGCCGACAATCCCTTCCCCGTCATCACGCTAATCCAGTCGGTGAAGCTCTGGCAGAAGTCATACTTCTACGTGAAGAACGTCGCCCTGAAAGGCGACTACGTCAATTTGCCGGCTTACGTAGCCGGCCCGCCGGCGGGTAGGCAGCCCCAGTGGTCCTATCGGGCCGTGACGCTGATGCTGGCTGGAGCCGCGGCTGTCGCCCGACTGCGGGTGATGATCCAGTCGGAGGGCCTGACTAGGCCCGACTTGCTGGCCGCCTTCGTCACGCGCCGGGTGCTTCTGCTCCAGAGCCGCCCTCATCTGATCTGTCAGATGAGCGGCCAGCTCGATCCGAGTCGGATGTGCACCAAGGACATGCCGCACGACAAAGTGGCCCACATGGTGAACTACCTTGCGAACTGCAGGCTCTCCGCAGAGTGGCAGTTTCGCAAGGAGCCATATTGCCGGGCTCACCCGCCGCCCACGGTATGTTCTCTTTTTCCCTTTCTTCTCTTAGTTTTGTCGCTGAGTTCCTTTTGGCCGACTCTGACTAGTCGGCGCGTCTCTGCAGAGTCCTCTCCTTCGGCCTGCAGGCGGGTCGGAGGCGGAGCGCCGATTCGTCCCCGACCGGACGGAGCACGACCTGGAGGACCCCGACTTGGGGGCTGCCGCCATGGATGACGACACCGAGGCGGGTGGCGGCTAAGCCGGCGGCAAGGCAGGCGGCTCCGGGCTTGGAGTCAGCTTCGACGACTGGCCGGATGACGACGAGGCGGAAGTCGTCCCACGCCGCCAGCCGGCGTCTGGCCACGGCGCGGGTTCCTCCGCCGCGGCGCCTGCTCGGGGAGGCGGGCAGAAGCGTCGTGCCGCGTCGGGCTTGTTCGGCAGTCGGCCGAAGAAGCCCAAGGGCGGGGCAGCGGCGACCAGGCAGGAAGAGGCGGCCGCGAAGGCGGCCCGCTTCCGCAAGGCGGTGAAGCAGCCGCATACGGTGTCGGCGTAAGTATATACTCCTTCGTGTGTTCTTTTTTCTTTTCTCTGGTAGTTCCTGAATCCTTGTCCTTTCTCAAAAAATCAGGGCTCCATTGTCGCTCGAGCGGGTTGCTGCCACCTCCGTCGTGGGATCGCCGGGAGGATCTGGGAGCACCACTCGCCGCGTGGACCCCCGTGCCGAGCTTCAGGCGGTGACGGAGCGGAATGCGCGGGAGGCGGAGGCATTGAAGGCGGCCGCCGCCAAGGCGGCGCAGGAGGAGGAGGCGGCGAAGGTGCGTGCCAACGCAGCGGCCAAGGCCCAAGCGGAGGCTGCGGCCGCGCCGATGGCGGAGGGGGCCTTGCTAGTCACCCATCTGCGCGTCGCGGCGCCTGAGGCCCCACAGCCCCCGCCAGAAGAAGCCGGTGGTGACCAGCCGGGACTGGAGAGGGAGGACGACATCGTCGTCACGGAGAGGGAGGCGGCACCGGCCCCGCCGACTGGGGCGACCCAAAGCGGCCGGCCCAACTTGCCGCCTGCGCAATCGGCCAGGGACGAGCCGGCCGCGAGGACTGATCTGGTGGTCCAGACTCCGTCGCGCCGGCGCGCGGGGGAAGGCTGCATCGGAGCCGTAGACGGCTGCGGGCTCCAACTCGTCGGCCCAGGAGATGGAGGCGGCCAGCGCCAGCTCGGGGTGGACGCCGAGTGGAGGGACGGCAGTGATGAGAGTGGCCGCGCAAGACGTCCGGAACCGGCTTCAAGCCCAGGCTGCGGCGCTGAGGAAGTACAACGACGAGTTCCTTGCGACGCGGGCGGCCATCCGGGTTAGTCTTCTTGTCTTTGCTTTTTTGAACTTGGTTTCTTCCGTGGGGGCGCGTCAGCGCACCCACTGGGTGTAGTCCCCGAGTTCCGAGTCGGCTGCTGAGCAGGCGGCTTGGAACTTCCTAGCGGGCCTCGTTTTGCTATTCGTGTTCTCATACGCTCTTCTGCCTAACTTGCAGGACTACCACAACCTCCGCGCGGCTGCCTTCAACTCCCAGGCTCGGGAGCTGACCCAGAAGACTGCTGACCTATCTGAGAGCCGGGGTAAGTGCTTCGTCTTTTATCTCACGTGGGGGCGCGTCAGCGCACCCACTGGGTGTAGTCCCCGAGATTCAGGCCGACTGCTGAGCAGTCGGGTCAGATCTTCCTTGATGACTTCACCTTATTGTTTCTTTCCTTTTATGTCGTCCCTGCAGCGGCCAATGCCAGTCTAAGGGAGCAGCTGGGAGGGACTCAGGCCGCCCTACGTGCTAAGGAGGCCGAGTTTGCCACCTTGGCACAGGAGCGTGACCGCCTGGCCAAGAGGTTGGCCGACCAGGAGGAGAGCCACAAGACGGCCCTGAAGCTGGTGCGGGACAGCGAGGCCGCTCTCCAAGCCGAGTATGAAACAGAGGCGGCCGGCTGGGCCGAAGCGAAGCCGACGCTGATCAACGACTATGGCCAGATCGAAGACTTGGTTGACGGTAGGCCGCCTTCCTCTTCGTCCTTTCTTGCCGCTTGCCGTTTTGGCTCATTTTCTGACTTGGTGTTTTTCTCCTCTTTCTCTTTCTTCCTTGCGCAGAGTACTTCCCTGGCTACTCTACCGCCGCCAACCAGGTCGTCGAGGCCCACCGCGAGGCACAAAGCCAGGCTAGCGCCGACATCACACCAAACGCTCGCCGGTCGCTGGAGGAGCAGCTCTTGGCGATCCAGGCCCGCCTCCAGCCAGCTCATCGCCTGCTCCGCCGGCTTCAGCGTGTTGGGGCGCGGGTGTTGGCCGCTCTTCTGGCCTGGTGAAGTGATTCCCCGCACCCCCAGTCGGACTGCCGACTGGCTGGAGGTGGCGGTCGGCCGCTTCGAGGCTTGGAAGGCTTCGGCGGCTCGGTCCGGCGCCAGGCGGGCGCTGGAGTTCGCCAAGGCCTTGTATCCCGGGCTGAGTCTAGACCAGCTGGCCACCTGGCGGCAGCAGGCCGACACGGAGCTGGAGCCGGCGCGGCCGGCTATCATCCGGCGGGCTTCGGCGATCGCCGACTACACCGACACCAGCGCCTTCGCTCCTGAGGTGGACGACAACGGTGTTGCCCAGCCGGAGGAGTGGTTCGGGCTGAACCCGGCAGACGGCAAAGACTCGGCGGAGGAGATCGACTCCAGCGACGAGGGCGAGGAGGAGGAGGAGGAGGAGGGTGAAGACGCCGGGCCAGATGGTGGAGCGGCTGGTCAGCCTCAGCTTGACTGTGCTTCTAGCAACAAGGCACGCGCGAGTGCACCGCCTACAGCCGGCGATGATCAAGCCGAGACCCACCAGCCGGCCACTCCTCCAGCTGTTGGCGCCGTCTCCACCGACCAACCCGGCTCCCACACCGCGCCCTTAGTCTAGTCTACTGCCTCTATTTTCCTGTTTTACCACTCTTGGAACAGTGTTTTGTCAGGTTTGCACAATTCCACCCACTGGGGGTGTATTCGAACTATGTTGATTGCCGGCCTGTTGGGGGCCTTATGTGTAAATAAGAATACGCATGCGTTTGGCTTTCCCTTGTTCTTTGCTTTTCATCCTTCTGTTGTTTCCTTTGCCGCCCTCCCTTGGTTGCCGCCTCCCCAGTCGGACAGTTGCTCTACAATCTGTGGCTGGAGAAGTGCTTGGCCAGTTGGGAGGGCAAGTACTCTAGCTTTGTTGGATTATTGCGAAGTGATTGGGAGGCCGGCCAGCCGGCTGTTTTGACAGCGGGCAAGCGTGGTTGGAGGCCATCTTTTCGTTATACAAGTTCGTTAGTCCTTAGCCGTTTTTCGTGTGGGCATCCTTTCTGCCTTTGGCTCTTGCTAGTGGGTCAGTCAGTTCTTCGAGCTGCGACTTTCAACAAGAGAGGGCTCGGGAGCCGGCACACTACTTGTCTGACTTCATGTAGAACTTTAATATAACTTAAGGTGGCCAGTCCCCGGGCCGACTAGTCGAACCCGGTGCCAGACAGAAAATCAAATGTAATAATACATTCATGAATATGACACTCGTCATTCATAGATAAAGGAAGGCAGTCCTCGAGTGCTCCTCGGGGGGCCCGTTGTTTCGTACTTAATACAAAAGGGTAGCATGATACATACTGCTTTCAACTGTAAAATCTTCTCAGGAGGTTCGCGTTCCATGGTCGCTCCGACTCCTTGCCGGAATCATCCCTCTTGCGTGCTCTTGGTTTTTGTGCGTCGATCAGGTAGTAGGAATCGTTGCCTAGTGCCTTGCTGATGACGAAAGGGCCTTCCCAAGGGGCCGAGAGCTTGTGCTGGCCGGCTGTTCGCTGGATCAGCCGAAGCACAAGGTCGCCCTCTTGGAAAGATCTTGGCTTGACCTTGCGGTTGTGGTAACGGCGCAAACCCTGCTGGTAGATGGCGGACCGGCTGAGTGCTAACAGCCGGCCTTCTTCCAGCAGGTCGCGCCGTCTTCTCGCGCTTCCTTGGCCTCCGCCTCCGTGTACATGGTGACCCGAGGCGAGTCGAACTCGATGTCGGTTGGGATGACAGCCTCGGCACCATATACAAGGAAGAACGGAGTGAAGCCGGTTGACTTGTTAGGTGTAGTACGCAGACTCCAGAGGACAGCCGGCAGCTCATCGAGCCAGCAGCCGGCCGATCACTCCAGTGGTACGACCAGTCGGGGCTTGATGCCGGAGAGGATGAGTCCATTTGCTCGCTCGACCTGGCCGTTTGACTGCGGGTGGGCAACGGACGCTAAGTCCAGTCGGATACCCTGCGTCGCGCAGAAACGTGCCAGTGCCCCTTTGGCAAAGTTTGTGCTGTTGTCGGTGATGATGCTGTGCGGCATGCCGTACCGAGTAGTGATGTCGGCAATGAATGTCACGGCAGTCGGCCCATTCAGCTTCTTGATCGGCTTTGCTTCGATCCACTTGGTAAATTTGTCCACGGCGACAAGCAGATGTGTCAAGCCGCCGCGGGCTGTCTTGAATGGGACCACCATGTCCAGCCCCCAGACGGCAAAGGGCCAGGTGAGGGGGATGGTCTTGAGTGCAGAAGCCGGCAGGTGTTGCTTGGAACTGAAGACTTGACATCCTTTGCAGCTTTTGACTATCTCTTTGGCATCTTCCAAAGCAGTCGGCAAAAAGAAATCGTGGCGGAAAGCTTTGGCCACAAGTGATCTTGAGGCTGCGTGGTGGCCGCATTCGCCTTGATGGATATCCTTGAGGATTGCCACTCCTTTCTCTGGCTCGACGCATCGCTGGAAGACTCCAGTGACGCTGCGCTTGACAAGTTCTCTGTTTATTATTGCATATGCTCCGGCTCGATGTTGCACTAGTCTTGCTGAGATCTCATCAGCCGGCAGCTCTCTGTTGACTAGAAAGTTGAGGATGGGCTGGGCCCATGATGGAGCTGTGACTTCTTCTACTGTCAGTACGGCCACTGTGACTCGGGTGGGTGGGTTGGGTGGCGTGGAATTGGAGTCGGCCACCGCTTCTTGTGTCGCTGCAGTCCCCGGGCCGGGTTCTGAAGTCCCCGAGCCGGGTGCGACTACGGCAGTCCCCGGGCTGGTTGTCGAAGTCCCCGCGCCGCCTACTGGGTTCCTCCAGTCGGATCCGGCTGCATCGGTGGCAGGCTGTACGAAGATAGAGTCCGACTCTGGAGACGGCTTGATGGACGGTTTCAGGAGGCGCTGGAGAGAGACACCGGTTGGTATAGCCTGTCGGGTGGAGCCGATCCGCGCCAGGGCATCTGCTTGGTCGTTGTCGGCCCGTGGCACATGAAGGAACTCGCACCCTTCGAAGTACCCACTGATCTACTGGACGAGGAATCGATAGCTCGCCATGTTTGCATCCTTGGCGTCCCAGTCGCCAGATGACTGCTGGACCACCAAGTCTGAGTCGCCATAGCACAGGATCCGGCGTATGCCGAGCTCTTTGGCTAGCCGGAGCCCGTGTATGAGCGCCTCGTACTCGGCCACGTTGTTGGAGGCGGCGAAGTGGATTTGCAGCGTGTATCTGAGTTTGTCACCTTCGGGAGAGGTGAGGACGATGCCGGCTCCCAAGCCGGTGCGCATCTTGGACCCGTCGAAGTGCATCCGCCAAATGGGTAGAGTCGGGAGCCGGCGGTAGGTACTGGGTCTCGGCCCAGTCGACGAGGAAGTCGGCCAATGCTTGGGACTTGATGGCGGTGCGGGGCTGGTAGAAGATTGTGTAAGGTGCCAGCGTAATGGCCCATTTAGCCACTCGGCCGGATGCATCCCGGCTGCCTATGATCTCGGCAAGCGGGGCGGTGCACAAGACCGTGATGGGATGCTCTTGAAAGTACGGCTTCAGCTTCTTGGCGGCGAAGTACACTCCATAGCACATCTTCTGGTAGTGCGGATAGTTTTGCTTTGAGCTGGATAGTACTTCGCTTAGATAATACAGCAGCCCCTGGACTAGCTGGGCTCGGCCTTCTTCCGGGCGCTGGACCACGACAACTGTGCTGACCACTCGGCTAGTCGTGGCAATGTAAAGGAGCATGGGCTCCTTCTCAGTCGGCGCCGCCAGGACAGGTGGAGTAGTCAGCATCTTCTTCAACTCATGGAAGGCTTGGTCTGCTTGGTCATTCCACTCGAAATGAGTGGATTTCTTCATGAGTCGGTACAGGGGGAGAGCCTTCTCTCCTAGCCGGCTGATAAAGCGGTTTAAGGAGGCCAGGCACCCAGTGAACTTCTGCACGTCTCGCAACTTGGTGGGAATCTCCATTCTCTCAATGGCCTTGATCTTCACAGGGTTGGACTCAATGCCGCGTTCGGAGACCAGAAAGCCTAGAAGCTGGCCGGCTGGTACTCCGAACACGTATTTCTCGGGGTTGAGCTTGATCTGGAATCGGCGCAAGTTGGCAAATGTTTCTTTGAGGTCCTCCAGCAGGGTGCCGCGCTTCTCTGTCTTCACCACAATATCGTCTACGTAGACGTGGGAATTTCTGCCGAGTTGCTTGAGGAGGCATTTCTGCATGCAACGCTGAAAAGTGGCACCGGCATTCCTCAAGCCGAATGTCATAGTCAGGTAACAGAAAGCTCGGAATGGTGTGATGAAGGCAGTCTTCAGGCGGTCTGCTGGGTCCAACTTGATCTGGTGGTATCCTGAGTAGGCATCCAAAAAACTCAATAGCTCGCATCCGGCCGTGGAGTCTACCACTTGGTCAATCCGTGGCAAAGCAAACGGATCTTTGGGGCAGGCCTTCTTGAGGCTGGTGTAGTCTATACACATACGCCATTTGTTGTTCTTCTTCAACACCAAGACTGGGTTGGCAAGCCACTCTGGGAAAAATACTTCCATAATAAAGCCGGCGGCGAGGAGCCGGGCTATCTCTTCTCCTACGATTCTTTGCTTCTCTTCTGACAGTCTGCGGAGGGGCTGCTTAACCGGCTTTGCGTCAGCTCGGACGTGCAATTTGTGCTCGGCGAAATCCTTCGGAACACCCGGCATGTCCTTTGGGGACCATGCAAAGATGTCTCGATTCTCACGGAGGAAGTCAACGAGCTCGCCTTCCTATTTACTGTCCAGGTTTGCACCAATGACTGCAAACCGTTCCGGGTTCTCCAGGTCCAGAGGTATCTTCTTCGTCTCCTTGGCCGGCTGGAAGGAGCCCTGCGCATCATAATCCTTGGGGTTGGGGGACAAGGCCGGCTACTTGCCGTCCATGGCCACAACTCGCTCCAGCATCTTCTTCTCTTCTGCCACTACGAGGGACTCAGCCAGCCGGCTGCTGGCTGCAGCGCACTCGATGGACTTCTTGTAGTAGCCGGCTACGGTGATGATCCCCTTCGTGCTTGGCATCTTCATCTTCAGGTAGGCGTAGTGGGGCACAGCCATGAACTTGGCCAGAGCAGGTCGGCCAAGCAAGGCGTGGTAAGGGCTCTCCAGATCTACTACCTCGAACCAGATTGCCTCTCGGCGAAAATGATCCTTGTCTCCAAAGAGAACATCAATCTTGATCTTGCCGATCGGGGAACAGGATAGGCCGGGTACCATGCCATGGAACACGGTCCGGCTTGGCATGAGCTGCTTTGCCTTGATGTTCAGCTTCTCCATGGTATCGCGGTATAGTATGTTGATACTGCTTCCGCCATCGATCAAAACGTGGGAGAATCGGGCAGCTCGCCTCTCCGTGGCGAGGGTGACATCCAATACCAATGCGTAGGAGCCAGGGGACGGCACCACCTCTGGGTGGTCGGCCCAGCTCCAGTTGATAGGCTTCTCGGACCAGTGCATGAACTCGGGGTTGCTGGAGGCGACTGCGTTGACCTCTTGGTGCTGTCGGCGCCGGCTGCGCTTGTCTTCAACTTGGCTCGTGAAGACGACGTAGGCGGCGTGCTCTTCAGGGAACTCATCTTGAATGGCTCCGACTGCCGATCGAGCAGCCGGCGGCTGGGGGGCTGGAGGTGGCGGGCCGGGAGGCGGAGGCGGCACCAGCCCCTCGCCCTTGGAGATCCGTGTGAGCCAGTGGCACTTTCGGGTCGTGTGGTTGGAGGGCTTCGCGCCGCTGTGGAACTTGCAGGGGGCATCGAGAGTCTGCTCGTAGGAGAAGGCCGGCTGCCAAGCTTGCCTGCCGCCCTTCTTCTTGGGAGCGGGCCGTTCTTCGGGCTGCTCATCTTCAACTGTGGCCACGTGCCGACTGGTGGAAGGCGGCATAGGGGCCTTGCGCTTGTGGTCGTTCTGGTAGGGGCGCCGATTAGAGTCGCCAGCCGGTGTCTTGGGAGCCGGAACGAGCACCTTCCCAGAGGCGTCCACTCGGAGCTCGGTCTTCATCGAGGAGTCGGCCATGGCATACTTATCCGCGATGATCAACAGCTCATCGAGGGTAGCCGGCTCGTCGCAGAGGAGTCGGTGCTTGAGGAGGGTGCCCTCTCGGCACCCGGCGGTGAAGTATTCGATGGCCTGAACCTCGTGCACCCCCTGGCAAGAGTTGCGGAGCTCGGCCCACCGCGTGAGGTCATCGCGGGTCGACTCGGTGGGCCCTGGACGCAGAGGGAGAGCTGGCGGGGCTTGGGAGGCCGCTTGTACGTGCTGGTGAAGTTGCGGACAAAGACTTCCGTGAAGTCCAGCCAGCTGTTGACGCTGTAGGGCTTGAGGCTGTTGAGCCAGGTGCGCGTCGTGCCTTGCAGCATGAGGGGGACGTACTTCACGGCTACGCGCCTGTTGCCGTTGGCTATGCTGACAGCAGTAGAATAGTCGATGAGAAAATCTTCTAGCTTTACAGAGCCGTTGTACTTGGGCGTGTCTCTGGGGAGCGAGAACCCTTTAGGGAAGGGCTCGTCGCGGATGCGGGGGGCAAAGCATGGTGGGCCGACATCGTCTTCTTCTTCTAGCGCCAGGGATCGAGTTAGGCGGTCGATCCGGTGGCGGGCGTCGTTCTCGCCGACTCCTTTGCGGTGGCCTAGTCGGCCACCAAGAGTCGGATGCGTGACAGGCGGCGGGGTGGGATATCTCTCCCCTCGAGGCGGGGGAGGAGGCGGATTTCCTTGGCGCTCCAGTGCTCGAGGGCGGCCTTCCGCGTCGCGCTCGATGGTGATCCGAGTCCGGCTGCGGCTAGCAGCCGGCTCCTTGTCTTTCCTTGCGCGGGCGCCGCTCGCAGTCGGCGACCGGGACGTCGCGGCGTGCTCTCGGTGCGGGGGAGGACTCTCAGCGCGGGCGCCGGCTTCGTACCGTTCTGCGGCCGCGTTGATCAGCTGCTGGATTCGCCTTGTCATGTAGGGGAGCTCATCGGCTCCCAGCCCATTTAGCTCTTCAACGGCCGCCTGAGCGGCTCGCAGATTCTCGAGCGGGGTGGAGTAGACGGGGCGGTCTGCCCCCAGCATGCTGGCGATGGCCGCGCCGCGCTTCTGGACGAGGCCGGCTCGGCTCGGGCCGCCATGAGGCGGCGTGCCAAAGGCGGCGCAGTCAACTTCGCGCTAGTGAGCCTCGGTGAGGCGTCTCATGGAGGCTATGTTTTGGTCTTCCACGATGAGGGCAAGGCGGCGTGCCTTCAGGGTCTCGGCGTCGACGTCAGCCGGGATGGGGACGGATAAGTCATGCATCGCCGCTTGTAGGGCGTCGTGGGCAATCTCGCCCGAGTTGGCGACGTGGCTGATGACCAGCACCTCAGTGACAGTGCTCCTGCCGCTGTCAGCTCGAGGGAGAGGGTCATCGAAGACGACCACATCGGAGGGGTAGGCGTCGAGCGATGCCGTGTCGGAGTCGACAAGCATCGGGTCGGTGGAGCCGACCGACTCCAAGTCTGCAGCAGGCTCGCTGGAGACGTGAAGTTGGTCGAGGAGGCTGACGACGCGGCTCTCGGGGTAGTCCGTGCCTGCGTCGGACGCGGGCTCGTCGGAGAGGCGAGTCTCGCCGAGCAGATCGGCGAGGCAGCTCGCTGCGCAGGCGCCGTCGACGCCTTGCAGCGCGTCGGGGCAAGCGCCGTCGGGCGCAGCACGCTGGCTGCGCTCGCGGGGGAGAAAAAGGGTTCCCGTCCAGAACAGGTCTCCGGACAACGATGCACCTGGCCCTACGGTAGGCGCCAAATGTCGGGTGGTAGGTGCGACATATGCCAACGGGTGGCTTATCATTGTGGGAGCCAGTAAAACGTCGCCGGTGCCTGGAAACAGGATGAGGCGAAGACATGCACGCCGGCGAATCTTACCCAGGTTCGGGGCTCTCCGTGGAGATAACACCCCTAGTCCTGCTCTACGGGGTCTCCGCATGATCTCTAGATCAAACAAGTAGCTACAAATGCTCCTTGAGCTGTCTGGTTAGAGGGAGAAGAAGGGCAAGGCTAGCTCTCCTTTTCTCTCTATGTGGCGTGTGTAATTCGATGAGACCAACCCTTTGCATGGGTGCCCCGGGGGTTTACATAGGCCTACCCCCCAGGGGTACAATGGTAATCCGGCTGGGCGCGGGTCCCAGCCGTCAGTGTCCTTGTTCGCCGGCTTCTCCAGCGGCCATTGGGGCCCGCCGACTGGTGGGTCCCGCCGGCTGCCGGCCTCTTGGTCGACAGGCCGGCCCCACCGCTGGGAGGTCTTGTCGGCGGCTGGTTACTGTTGCCTCGCCCCTGATGACGAGGGCTTTGTCGAGGTAAGCGTGGCTACAGTGCTGCCGCCTTGCGGGCTCTCACTGTAGCCTCACCTCGTCTTGTCTCCTTAATGAGGCACATGTTCCGAGGGAGGGAGGTAGCCGGCTATTGGGAGCCGGCTATGCCCCCGGCCGACTAGGGGAGGCCGGGCCGCCTTCGAGCGTCTATCTGGCTAAAGGGGCCCGTGGGCCTTACTGGCGTCTGTCGTGGGTGACGTTGAGGTCAACATGGCTACAGTGCCGCGCCGGACGGGAGATGGCTGACCCGTACGGCGCCCTGTGGCCATGCCTGCTCCAGGATTCGGGGGTAGGGGCTGTACTGCGGTCACGCCCTGTCTTATCACCATTATGTGGATGCAGTCTTGGTGGGTGCGGTCTTGGCCGACTTCTGGGAGTCGGCATTCTTCATCGCCGGCTTCTGGGAGTCGGTCCTCTTGGGGCCGGCTTCCTGGAGTCGGCCATCTCGTAGCTCTCTTAGGGAAGGTTTCCGAGACTGGGTCGCCTTCTGGGAGTCGGCCCTAGGGATAGTCGGCCGGGGGAAGGCGGCCCTATGCTTTGCATGCTTGAAGGCTCGAATGGCCTAGTAATTTTTTGAAGAGCCAGGGGGAGTCGGTTAGGCTACCCGTGGCCATTTACTCCGACAGGATGCAATCAGTTTGGTTGATGGAATCTACCACCATCCTCGTTTATTGGTCCCCTTTGTAATTTGTTTTAAATTTTGACCAAAGATTTAACTAACAAAACGCTAGTGCAGCTCAGCAAAAATTATATCGTTGGATGCGTATTTGAACATAATGTTAAATGATATATTTTTTGGTGACATGTATAAACATTTCTTAGTTTAATATTTGGTCGAAATTTGGTACAAATTACAAAGGGGGCCAGTAAACCAGGATGAAGGATACGTCAATCACACATGGTTCCCAAAATTGGAACCGTGTGCAATTACTTTCATTTTGCCTATTGCATCAATCACACACGGTTGGCTCTAGCAAACCGTTGCCTCCGAAATTCTTTGTGGGACAGAAAATCCTCACCAGCCAATTCAAAAAAGAAAAAAGAAAACCCTCACCATCCCCACGTCACAAAAACCCTCACCCCGCCCGCCACCCCCTACGGTCCCCATTCACACCCGCACAAGCTCCTCCGCCTCTATGCATGGGACCGCCTATCGCGGCGGTAACCACTTAGCTCGACGCATGCCGCCGCCGCCAGGCTGCCGGCAAACCCCACCGCATTTCGCCACTTCCGCTTGCCGCCGCCTATCGCCATCGACTTTCTCGACGCTGCTTGCGGTCGACCCAGCTCCGCTCGGTTGGGAATCTTTCGTACTGAGGGTTCTTTCTCATGGACAACAAGGTAACTAATTTAATCAGATACTATCTCATCTCTTATGCCAGTTCATCTGCCTTCCTTAATCACCTGGGCAAAATCGTCGTGAATTCATTTTTATTCGAGCTGATTTGAGGGTTTTCTTTCGTTCATAGAGTGTACAGTGCACGGACACATCAGGACTTTGCGGCCTCCGCCAGACATTCCATCTCACTGTATCAGATGACTTGAGGATGCGCGCTATATGTTCAATCTCACCCTAAATCGGTTGGCATGGCTTACTTTCCTAAACATATTCTAAATATTGCTACGTTTGGATGAAAGGTGCCACATGCACCATATATGTCAAAGGGGATTTCCCCCTCTTCTTTCTATATTAGACAAATTAATGATGTATTGTTCTTTTGATTACTCTCATATTTCCATGACATCATGTTTACCCTATCTGTTTAATTATAGATTTTTGTCCTTCGATTCCAACTGTTGTACATTTCTTTCAACTTGGGCCCATATTTGCATGTTACCATATTTTCTTTAACAATCTTCCTACCATTTTCTACAGCGCGTCCCTTGCTATGCAACAGAATATGTAGTGCACAATCTTTCCCTTTACATCAATCAAGACTGCAGGGATGTCATACTGAACACAAACCATGGATTTACAATTGTTGCTACTGTAAGACTTGATTAACGTGGCGACTCCTATTTTGGCACTGGCCTTTGGAAAGAAATATCTAAGTTTTATGTACTGAAAGGTGGCACTAAAATTGCACTCCACATAAAAGAGCTTGGTCATGAGATATATGCTAACTTCCCCGATGATATCATCCGTCTAGACTTTGTTCGAAGTAAGCTTACTTTTCAAGTATCTGCATGTTGACTTACCCAGCAATATCAAATGAATTGTGTAGTATTTAAGCAACCAATTGTTATTCCCTTTTCTTACTATATTCCTACCTAATAACTTCTAGTTACCAATACACTTTTCTATTGCCCTGTTTTAACTAAATATTCCATGTACTCCCATTTCTATCAGAAAGCGTCGCTGACAAGGAGACTCCGGAGGTGGAGAATGGGGCTGCCAACAAGCGGAGGCAGGGCAAGCAAGAACCGCAAGCGACTCTAGCAGGCCTAGACTTCATAAGCATGCTCCCCGATGATATGTTGACAGTCATCATCTCCCTCCTCCCAATCAAATATGGGGCGCGGACAACCGTCCTTTCCTAGCGGTGGCGCCCCCTGTGGAACTCCACCCCTCTCGACCTCATCGACACCCACGAGCTCTGCCATGGCTATCGCAAAAGCTTGGATGCGTTCTCTGATAACCCACAAGTATAGGGGGTCGCAACAGTATTCGAGGGTAGAGTATTCAACCCAAATTTATAGATTCGACACAAGGGGAGCTAAAGAATATTTGCAAGTATTAGCAGCTGAGTTGTCAATTCAACCACACCTGGAGATTAATTATCTGCAGCAAAGTGATCAGTAACAAAGTAATATGATAGTTTTGATAGTAGTAGCAGCAGCAATAGTAATGGTAACAGTGATAGCAATAGTAACTAAGCAAGATCAATATGTAGGAAAATCGTAGGCATTGGAGCGATGATTTTTGGATGATATTCACCATGTGACAGTCATAACCTAGGGCGGTACGGCACTAGCTCCAGTTCATAAATATAATGTAGGCATCTATTCCGTAAATAGTCATACGTGCTTATGGAAAGAACTTGCATGACATCTTTTGTCCTACCCACCCGTGGCAGTGGGGTCCTATTGGAAACTTAGGCCTCCTTTTAATAGAGAACCGGGGCAAAGCATTAACACACGGTGAATACATGAACTCCTCAAACTACGGTCATCACCGGGAGTGGTCCCGACTATTGTCACTCCGGGGTTGTCGGATCATAACACGTAGTAGGTGACTATAACTTGCAAGATCGGATCTAGAACATAGATATAATGGTGATAACATAAACGGTTCAGATCTGAGATCATGGCACCCGGGCCCAAAGTGACTAGCATTAAGCATGGCAAAGTTATAGCAACATCAATCTCAGAACATAGTGGATACTAGGGATCAAGCCCTAACAAAACTAACAAGATTACATGAAGAATCTCATCAAACTCCTCACCGAGCATCGAGCCTACGAAGGAATTACTCACTCCCTGTGGGGAGCATCATGGAATTGGCGATGGAGAAGGGTTGGTGATGATGAAGATCGAAGATCCCCCTCTCTGGAGCCCAAAACGGACTCCAGATCTGGCCTCCCAATGAAGAACAGGAGACGGCGGCGGCTCTATCTCGTGGAACGCGATAATTCTTTCTCCCTGATTTTTTTCTAGAAAAACTAGGATTTTATAGCATCAGTTTTAGGGTATGCGGGGCCACCAGGTGGGGACAACCCACCTGGGCGCGCCTGGGGTGCAGGCGCGCCCTGATAGGTTGTGCCGACCCAGGTGCCCTCCTCCGGTGGTTCTCGTCTCCAGAAATTCTCTTTTATTGTATAAAAAATCCTCGCAAAGTTTCGTTCCAATCCGAGAACTTTTATTTCTGCACAAAAACAACACCATGGTAGTTCTGCTGAAAACAGCATTAGTCCGGGTTAGTTTCATTCAAATCATGCAAATTTGAGTCCAAAACAAGAGGAAAAGCGTTAGCAAAAGTATATACGAGAGAGACGTATCAACTCCCCCAAGCTTAAACCTTTGCTTGTCCTCAAGCAATTCTGTTGATAAACTGAAAGTGAAAAATAAAAACTTTTACGAACTCTTTTGCTCTTGTTTGTGTAAATAAGCTTAAACAGTACCCAGGTTTTCAGCCAATATTATAACTAACCATGCCGACAATAACTCTTAAAAATTATATTAACTCATATCGATGACATAATCAGCTAGCGAGCAATAATAAGATATCTCAAATAGCAACACATTATCAAAACAACCATGATATTAAGATGACAATAGTGGTATCTCGCTAGCCCTTTCTGAGACCGCAAAACATAAATGTAGAGCACCTCCAAACACTACTACAAAAACAGCTATAGCCAATATGGACACTAATGGCGCACTGTGCATGTGGTGTGCCATTACTAAATAGTAATGGCGCACCATGTGTTGGTGCGCCATTAGAGTGCAAATACTAATGGCGCACCACATCCACGGTGCGCCATTAGTAATTTTTTTTTCCAAAACTAGTAATGGCGCACCAGGGAATAGTGCGCCATTACTAGTTAAACTAGTAATGGCGCACCACTCCCACGGTGCGCCATTAGTAATTATGTTTCAAAAAAATTCAAATTTTTTTTATTTTATTTTAAAAACTACTAATGGCGCACCGTGGGAGTGGTGTGCCATTACTAGTTGAAATAGTAATGGCGCACCACTCCCACCATGCGCCATTAGTAATTTGGCCCAAACATTCCCCCGAATGCACCCCCCCCCCCCGTGGACCGCCTTTTCAGTTTCAAAAAAAATAAAAGAAAATGATAGAAATGTCAAAAAATAAAAGAAAATAAGATTCCCATGTGATATGTGGTCTAGTTGTTAGCAAAATTTACAAACATGAATTTTCAACTTTTTTGCAAAATCTCTCGAGAATTTGTAAAATGGGCATAACTTTTGCATACGAACTCGGATGAAAAAGTTTTTTATATGAAAAATCATCTACTCGAAAAGTTACATCCGAATTTAACCGGGGGAACCCTGTTAAACATTTTCAAAATCCTCAAAAACCTAACAGAAAAAAGATACGGGGCTTTTAAGATCTGGAGAGGCAAAAAAATTCAAAAAAATTCAAACTTACTAATGGCGTACCTGCCCATGGTGCGCCATTACTATCTTCCCGCCTTCAAAATTCAAAATAAATCAAAAAGATAAAAAAAAAAAGTTAGTAATGGCGCACCTGCCCACGGTGCGCCATTACTATGCCGTATATATGGCTGGGCGTCGTCCTCTCCTCCTTACCTCTTCATTCTTCTCCTCCACTCCACCTCTACTCCACTCCATCTCCTCCTCTCCTCCACTCCATCTCCCCTTCTCTCCTCCACCATACTACCCTCCTCCTCTCCGGCGACCTCCTCCTCCCCTCCCCTCACGGTTTCTCCTCCCTCCTCTTCGGTGATCTCCTCCTCCCTCCTCTCCGGTGATCTCCTCCTCCCTCCTCCCCGGTGAGCTCCTCCTCCCTCCTCTCCTCCCCTCCCCTCACGATTTCTCCTTCCTCCTCTCCGGTGCTCCGGTGAACTCCTCTCCGGTGATCTCCTCCTCCTCTCCGGCGATGTAGGCGAGCGCCTCTCCGGTGACCTCGGTCCTCCTCTCCGGCAAAAGAACGTACAAGATACAAAAACGAGAAAAAAATTTGAAAAAATATCGTGTAAAAAAACGAGCAAAAAATGGGCAAAAAAATCGCGATCCAGATCCAAATTCAAAATTCAAAAATAGCAATGGCGCACGGTGGGGGTTAGACGGTGCGCCACTACTATTTTCCCGCCTTCTAAATTCAAATATACTAATGGCGCACCGTGGCCTATACTAATGGCGCACTGCCTAATGGCGCACCAGTGGTGCGCCATTAGTAAAAAATACTAGTGGCGTGGTACTAGTGGCGCAGCAGTAGAGCGCCATTAGTAGGCAAAACTGGTGCTCCACTAGTAGGCCTTTTCCTAGTAGTGAAAGTTCAAGCAGCGACTAAACATTGTAATTCATGGTAGAAAAGATCCAGTCATGATGCACCCAATATTAGCTACACACAATGCATAAGCATGACAACAGTGCTCTCAGGTTCTGGCGCTTATTTTAGAAGGTGATGACCCAACATAAAAGTAAATAGATAGTCCCTTCGCAGAGGGAAGCAGTGATTTGCAGCGGTGCCAGAGCTCAAGTTTTTAAAACAGAGGTAAATGATATTTTGAGAAATGCACCCTTCTTGTTTACTTCGCGACCATCAGTTATCAATATCTTCCATGCTAAACACATTAGTGGCAGTTCCCAAGGGATAAAGTAAAGGTTATGACTCCGTAGGATTTTTTGTTTGATTATTTGTAAGCTCTTTTCTGTTTGTAGTTTGGGACTGGGAATCCCTATTACCGCCCCTTTCTCGTGCAGTGGCGAGTGAATAAACACTCGACCTGAGAATAATCCGCTTAGCATGGAAGATACCGACTACCTCCTGTCGTTCTTTGAACAATCCAGGCACACAAAAAGGATATTTATTTGAAGTTTTTAGAGATGGCACATGCAAATTTACTTCGGATGGTAGGGTAATACTGCATATAGGTAGGTATGGTGGACTCATCTGGAATAACTTGGGTTCAAGGTTTTTGATGTACAAGCAGAATTCCCACTTAGTACAGGCGAAGGCTAGCAAATAGGTCGAGAAGCATCTAGCTAGAGAGCAACAACGGTCATGAACATGCATTATGCATAAGTAACATTGGACACTAGCATGAGTAGGATATGAACACCATGAACATAAATATCATAGAGGCTATGTTGGTTTCGATTCAACTACATGCATGAACATGTACCAAGTCAAGCCACTCGAACATTTAGAGGAGGACACCATATTATCATACTATATCACAATCATTTTAATGCAATGTTGATATCCAAGATAAATTATTATCCGCTCCTAGCTACATATGCATGGCATGAGAAACTATAATATCTAATTGTCATTGCAAACATGTTTAATCATAATGAGCTGAATCATGGATACTAGGTTAAACATATTTACAAAAACAGAACAAGTCGAGTTCATACCCGTTTCTCTCTGCCACGGCCAGTTCATCTAATATCGTCATTATTGCCTTTCACTTGCACGACCGAACGATATGAAAATAATAATAGTGCAAGAGTGCCGTGGACTAAGCTGGAATCTACAAACATTTTATTCAACAGGGGAAGACAAGGTAAAATGGGCTCTTTGTTAGACCAACAATTATGCAAATGAGAGCCACTCAACATTTTCATCATGGTCTTCTCCTCGGTACGACTCAAATAGAAAGAAAAGCAATTCAGAGAAACACACTGAAATACTTTTGGAGTTTTTGGTTTTCTTGAAAGAAAGCAAATAAAAGGGGAAAAACAAAAACGAGAAAAACTATTTACATGGGAAAGCTCCTAACAAGCAAAAGAAGAACAAGGAAATAATTTTGGGTTTGCTTTTTAGATACTACAGCTAACTACACTAGAAAGAAAAATCAAAAAGAAACAGGAAATATTTTCGTATTTTCTCAAAGTTTTTCAAACACACAAGAAGAAAGCGCGAAAATAAATTTAGCATGGATAATACAATGAAAAAGTGTGAACGCCAACAACTGGAATGAAATGTGTAAACATGAATGTAATGTCGGTGGAAATACGTACTCCCCCAAGCTTAGGCTTTTGAACTTGGTAATCAGTCAGTAGCCTGCATAGTGGTCGGGGTGATAGCTCACGGAGGCTCTCGATGCAGATGCCTTAGCCTGCCGTGCGGCCATAACCGCCGCGTTATGAGCTCGGGCCTCGCTCTCAAGAACAAAATATCTTCTCTTACTGTGAAAATCAAAGAGAGCAGGCGCAGGCAAATATGTGTACACCACGGAACTTTGATCAAACAACAATTTATATGTGAAATTATAGGGATCACCTTTAACGATCTTATGAAGTTTCATAGAATCAAAGTCTAAATACGGCGTGGGTAAAATAGGGTCATAGGGCAAAGGTGAAACACCCAGCTCTCTTGCTAAGCGTGTGGCATAAATTTCTACCATAGAAATAACCACCACTAGCGTTGTGTTGCAGCCTGCGTGCAACAATCGCTCCAAGATTATAACTTATGTCACCGGTGAGAGCGGTGCGTATGAGGCTCAAGTCTGGAGCACAAAGTGTACTACAATCTTGTTTGCCTACAATAAATTTTCCATTAAATAATGCAAAGTACTGAATTGCTGGAAAATGAATGCTCTTTATTCAACCTTGCGTCACTCCCCTAGTCTCACCATAGCATAGGCTAGTGAAAAATGTTTGGAACTCAGATCTTGGTGGTTCATCAAGCGAACCCCAGAATGGGATTTTGCAGTGGTGAGAAAATCTCTCTAAAGATATGGTAAATGGGTTTTCATACAGTTTAAATGACACCCTAGACTCACGGGGATGGGATTTAAATCCTTTGACAAGTGATTCAGTGAGAGTGTGATGTTGATTGCACTTATCTAAAATGTAGGCACCGAGGCCGGCATTGTGAACATATTGCTCAAATTCCTCCTTAATGCTCACACTCACCATATAATCGTCACATCGCCATAAGCATGTTTTGGTGGCGGCATCTCATATGGAACTTTCACTTGGTTCAACATAAGACCGGCGAACCGAACTGTCACTAGAAGATGCCTCTGAGGATCTCATCCTCGATGAACTCCTTCCAAAGAGGTTCATCATATTCGCGTACAATTTTCTGAAAAATTTTAGGTGACCACAACCCACCAAGGCGTGCCTGGGGGTCCTGGCGCGCCTAGGTGGGTTGTGCCCACCTGGTGCACGTCCCTCTGATATTATTTGCACCAAAAATTCAATCGTATTAAATTTTCAGAGCATTCTGAGAACTTTTTTAGGTCATTTTTTATTGCACGGAAATTCAAAAACAGACAAAACATGGCATTTTATTTTATTTAACTAATAAAAACAGAAAACAAATGGTAGGGACAGAAGGTAGTGCTCACTAAATTTATCAACTTCATACCTCTAAAAAATGATCCATTAATAAGGTTGATAGAGTCTTATTAACAACCACTTTCAATTGGCATGAAACCAAAGAACTTTCGTAAATCACTAAGTTACCTCAACGGGGATATGCATGTCCCCAACAATAAGCATTTCGTATTTCTTTTTAACAGTAGGTAGAGGTAGTTGAAAAATTCCAATAGTGATTGTCGGAGATTTTTCAATAACATTAATACCATTCACTTGGAATTGTTTCTTCGGAAAGTGCACCGTATTCTCATCACCATTGATATGAAAAGTGACCTTGCTTTTATTGCAATCAATAACATCCCCTGTAGTATTCAAGAAGGGTATACCAAGGATAATCGACATGTTATCGTCCTCGGGCATCTCAAGTATAACAAAGTCAGTCAAAATAGTAACATTAGCAACAACAACGGGCACATCCTCACAAATACCGATAGGTATGGCAGTGGATTTGTCAGCCATTTGCAAAGATATTTCAGTAAGTGTGAGAATATTCAAATCAAGTCTTTTATATAAATAGAAAGGCATAACACTAACACCAGCTCCCAAATCACATAAAGTAGTTTTCACATAATTTCTTTTGATAGAGCAAGGTATAGTTGGTATTCCCGGATCTCCAAGTTTTTTAGGTACTCCATCTTTAAAAGTATAATTAGCAAGCATGGTGGAGATTTCAGCTTCCGGTATTTTTCTCTTATTGGTGATGAAGTCTTTCATGTACTTTGCATAAGGAGGCATTTTAAGGATATCAGTCAAGCGAGTACGCAAAAAGACTGGCCTCAGCATTTCAGCAAAGCGTTCAAATTCTTCATCGTCTTTCTTTTTAGTTGAGTTAGGTGGAAAAGGCATAGGATTTTGAACCCATGGTTCTCTTTCTTTATCGTGTTTTCTAGCAACAAAGTCTCTTTTATCATATCTTTTATTCTTGGGTTGTGGGTTATCAAGATCAACTGTAGGTTCTATCTCAACATCATTGTATGGTTTTTATTATTTGTTTGAGTATTTTCATGAACCTCATCATTATCTTTTTCATTATCAGAGGGTGAGTGTTCCCTACCAGATTGAGTTTCAGCATCAGAGGTAAAAACTTCATTATCATTATTAGGAGGTTTTTCTACTGCAGGTTCACTGGAGGCATGCAAAGTCCCATCTTTTTCTTCTTCTTTTTCTTTTTAGAAGGACTGCGCATCAGTGTTAGCTCTTTGAGAGTCTTGTTCAATTCTTTTTGGTTGTCCCTCGGGATAAAGTGGTTCTTGAGTCATTCTACCTCCTCTAGTCATTACTCTAACAACATGATAATTGATATTATTGTTCATTTCATCTAGCAACTCTCTTTGAGATTTAGCAACTTGTTCTAACTGAGTTTGAACCATAGAAGCATGCTTCCCCACACCTATAACATCATTTGAAATTCTAAATAACAAGTTACTCAAGCGAGCAATCATATCAGAATTACATTTCAATTGTTTCGTAACATTTGCATTGAAGTGATCTTGTTTTCTAATGTAATTTTAAAACTCATAAAGGCATTGGCTAGGGTGCATATTGTGAGGATTATCATTATCATTGAATTTCATTAGAGAATTTACCTCTACCACCTTAGGTGGTGGTGGATTATCAAGCCCATGTATTTGTTCAATAGGAGGTAAATGTTTGACATCCTCAGCTTTAATACCTTTTTCCTTCATAGATTTCTTTGCCTCTTGCATATCTTCGGGACTGAGATATAATATACCCCTCTTCTTCTGAGTGGGTTTAAGCGGTGGTTCAGGAAGAGTCCAATCATCATAATTTCTCAATATGTTATTCAATAATTCTTTAGCTTGCCCAATAGTTCGTTCCATGAAAACACAACCAACACAACTATCTAGGAAATCCCTAGAAGCATCAGTTAGTCCATTATAGAAGATATCAAGTATTTCATTTTTCTTAAGAGGATGATCAGGCAAAGCATTAAACAATTGGAGAAGCCTCCCCCAAGCTTGTGGGAGACTCTCTTCTTCAATTTGGGCAAAGTTAAATATTTCCTGTAAGGCAGCTTGTTTCTTATGAGCAGGAACATATTTTTCAGAGAAGTAATAAATCATATCCTGGGGACTACGCACACAACCAGGAGCAAGAGTATTGTACCAAGCTTTAGCATCACCCTTTAATGAGAATGGAAATAATTTGAGAATATAATTGTAACGAATTTTCTCATCATGAGCAAAAAGGGTGGCTATATCATTCAACTGAGGAAGATGTGCCACAACAGTTTCAGTTTCATAACCATGGAAGGGATTAGATTCAACCAAAGTAATTAACTCTGGGTCAACAGATAATTCATAATCCTTATCATCAATAAAGATAGGTGAAGTAGCAAACTTAGGATCACATTTCATTTCAGCATTCAAAGATTTTTCTTTTTACTTGCATAATAATTTCTCTAGATCATCTCTATCCTTACAAGCAAGAATATCTCTAGTTGTCTCCTCATTCATAACATAACCTTCCGGTACTTTTGGAATTCATATCTAGGAGGGCTAGCTCTAGTAGGTGTTTCAAGATTTTCAGTTTCAAGCTCATCGTCAGTTTCAACAATATCATGTTGTCTTACTCTAGCAATTTGTTCATCAAGAAATTCACCTAGTGGCACACCATCATCAAGCAAGGTACTAGCATCATCATAAGTATCATTCATAGCAAAAGTAGCATCATCAATAACTTGCGACATATTAGGATTAATAGCATGTGGTGGTGTTGCAAGTTTACTTATAACAGAAGGTGAATCTAAAGCGGAGCTGGATGGCAGTTCCTTACCCCCCCTCATATTAGAGGGATAAATCTTAGTCTTAGCATCCTTCAGATTCTTCATAGTGATAAATTGATAATAATACCAAGTGACTCGACAAAAATAGCTATGCTCCCCGGCAACGACGCGAGAAAAAGGTCTTGATAACCCACAAGTATAGGGGATCGCAATAGTTTTTGAGGGTAGAGTATTCAACCCAAATTTATAGATTCGACACAAGGGGAGCCAAAGAATATTTGCAAGTATTAGAAGCTGAGTTGTCAATTCAACCACACCTGGAGATTAATTATCTGCAGCAAAGTGATCAGTAGCAAAGTAATATGATGGTTTTCATAGTAGTAGCAGCAACAATAGTAAAAGTAACAGTGGTAGCAATAGTAACTTAGCAAGATCAATATGTAGGAAAATCCTAGGCATTGGATCAATGATTTGTCGGAGGATATTCATCATGTGACAGTCATAACCTAGGGCGATACGACACTAGCTCCAGTTCATAAATAAAATGTAGGCATGTATTCCATAAATAGTCATACGTGCTTATGGAAAGAACTTGCATGACATCTTTTGTCCTACCCTCCCATGGCAGCGGGGTCCTATTGGAAACTAAGGGATATTAAGGCCTCCTTTTAATAGAAAACCAGAACAAAGCATTAAAACACGGTGAATACATGAACTCCTCAAACTACGGTCATCACCGAGAGTGGTCCCGACTATTGTCACTCCGGGGTTGCCAGATCATAACACGTAGTAGGTGACTATAACTTGCAAGACCGGATCTAGAACATAGATATAATGGTGATAACATAAATGGTTCCGATCTGAAATCATGGCACCCGGGCCCAAAGTGACAAGCATTAAGCATGGCAAAGTCATAGCAACATCAATCTTAGAACATAGTGGATACTAGGGATCAAGCCCTAACAAAACTAACTAGATTACATGATGAATCTCATCCAAATCCTCACCGACCAGCGAGCCTATGAAGGAATTACTCACTCCCGGTGGGGAGCATCATGGAATTGGCGATGGAGAAGGGTTGGTGATGACGAAGATCGGAGATCCCCCTCTCCGGATCCAAATCGGAGTCCAAATCTCGCCTCCCAATGAAGAACAGGAGACGGTGGCGGCTCCGTCTCGTGGAACGTGATAATTCTTTCTCCCTGAATTTTTCTGGAAAAATAGGATTTTATAGCGTCGTTTTCAGGCTCTGCGGGGCCACCAGGTGGGGACAACCCACCTGGGCACGCCAGGGGTGCAGGCGCGCCCTGGTGGGTTGTGCCCACCCAGGTGCCCCCTCCGGTGGTTCTCGGCTCCAGAAATTCTCTTTTATTGTATAAAAAAAAGCTCGCAAAGTTTTGTTCCAATCCGAGAACTTTTATATCTGCACAAAAATAATACCATGGTAGTTCTACCGAAAACAGTGTCAGTCTGGGTTAGTTTCATTCAAATCATGCAAATTAGAGTACAAAACAAGAGGAAAAGCGTTAGGAAAAGTAGATACGACGTGGACGTATCATTCTCCAAGATCCTGGGCGGTCACCTTGGCCCAACCAGAGGCCTTAGAATGGGCAAGTTCCAATCCAACGGCAAGGACCGTGCCAAGCTTGACGACTGGTTCCCATCCCCTGCCCTAGATCAGCCCGAGGAGCTCACTTTCGATGATGGGCATATGCGCTCACTACGAACGTCCGCGCTCCACCTCGCGCCCACGCTGCGCGTCACCATGTTCAGGAATTGCCATTCCCCCCTTAATGACGCGCCCACTCTTATTCTACCACGACTGAAGCACATCGAGCTCGTCGCCATCTGCCTCCCAAACGGTGACATGGAGCGCCTCCTCCGTGGTTGTACTTCACTCGAGTACCTTCGTCTTCAGGCAATCAATGGGTTGAGTAGCTTCCACATCACCTCCATGACTCTCCAGACTATTTATGTGTGTTGCTGGTGCGGCAGGAAGACATCACAAGATGTGTACCATGGTACGGTCACTGAGGACAAACCTCCACCCTAGAGATTACTTGTAGCTGATCAAGAAGGTCCAACAAGAATCAATGTCATTTCTGCGCCGAAATTGAGAGTGGTGAGCTACTCGTCTGACAAATACTCCGAACTTGTTATTGGATCCACACCCGTTCAGGTACAACAGCCGCCTTCTACCTCTCCTTCTACAAATTAATATTATTTCTATTTGAAGATGTTTGTTTGTCTGTCATCCATAAAATGATTCCGACAATCTTGACCCTGAAATGGCGCACAGTGAAGGTCTTGGCACTAGAATCTATCGGCCCCAACCTGTAGCAAGTTGTCAGTTTCCTGAGATGCTTTCCATGCATGGAGAAGCTATATATCGAGGTGATGTTCCTTTACTGTTAAATGTTAACCATAAGGGATTTGAATTTGTGAAACCTTTTTCCAAGTTTACAATTACAATGTACTACGATTTCTGAAGGATTCTTTTGGACAATTTCAGTACATACATGTTCCCCCCATATTGGTTGCTTGATCCATATGGTTACAATCCATAAGCATTTCTCCTTTGGATTCAGCTGTACTAGTTTTCTTAGGGAACTTTTCATCCACTCCAACATCTTGTGAAGCAGGCTACATTTTTCTAGAATGTAATCAAATGCCCATGTTAATCATATCAGCTCGAAGATGGCATGTTAGTGCATTTTACAAATCCTGCAAACCAAATAGGCATGTAGTAGTGTTCAAAACTGCATGTAGGCACTAACACGTTTTCTTCTTTTGCAGATAAGATTAGGCCCAGTGATGGATAATGTGATACAATATCACAATCACGTCGAATGCCTAAATCTGTATCTCTCATAAATTACTTTGAACTCCTACCGAGGGACCTTACCGGAGATTATATTCGCCACATTCTTTATTGTCAGAGCAAGGGTGCTGAAGGTAATGAGGTTTGCCCTACATTTATTTCACAAAAGTGAATGGTTTTTTTATTAGTGTCGGCGCCTGCGGTAGAATGGAATAGGCTCCGAAAATGCTGAATTTCATTTTGGAACTTCAGATGGCAGAGTAATGAGAAGTCATCGTGTCAACCCATACATGACTTCTCAGTGGCCGACCCCTTTGCAAAAATTATGAGGTTTCGAAACCAGACTTAGAAGTGGTAATATTAGTTTGAACCTCTCTGATATCCACGTTCAACGGGTCAGCGCGAGCATTTGCAGCTGATGAACTGAATTTCATTTCTAATATCAGTTTGAAGCTTGTAATATTCCGAGGTGGTAAAATCGTTGAAATGGCATCGTATGAGACTCGTATATTGGTAGCGCCATTTTGACCTTAATATGCAATGGTCTTAGATCTTATTAACCATTCTCGAATCTGTTTACCTTGTCGATCTCACAACACACGATATATATAGCTAACTCGACTGCGATCTTCGACATTATTGCACGCACTTGGTTTCTTCAACCGTGTGCCCTTGAGAGCATAGAATTCATTATCGCACTCGAGTGTCCATCATCACCCTTCTGTGTAACTTTGACCTCATCACTCATGGGTAAACTTATGACCAAAGTCATTCCACTCACTTTGTTTTTACAAAGCTTTTTGCCAATAAACGCCCATGATTTGTCCCTCTTCTAGCTAACGTGTGGCCAAACTAGCCGGGCGGCAAGCTTGCACGATAAACTGCGCGGTAGCGCAGGAACATGCTCACCGACGATACATTTGGCGCCTCTTCGAGCCCACGCGTGGTCGAACGAAATGCGTGCGGTGCGGTGTTGTCAAGCGTGCACTGGAATCCTTCGCTATGAACGTCGTGACAAGACGTAACGATTATAGGCCGGCCGGCCCCCATTTATTATAGCGGCCATTTAACCCTTGTGTCTCTTCAACCTTTCGATCGCGCCCCACCATTGCAAGAAGCACACCCACCACGAAAAATTCTTAGAGGGTATCCTACGCGGCTCGAATGGCGCTCCGAGCGGCTGCCGACGACGAGCAGCAGTTCGCCATGCATGTCGTAGTGGACACCCACAAAAAGTTCATGGACCTCTCGGTGATGTACACCAATAACCCGGTCTGGGTGGAGCACTCATCATGGAGCTGTTACTTGCCGAGAAGTACAAGGTGGTCAGGTTTGACCTCGAGTACACCCGCGCTCGTGTCGGGTCTCGTCCCAAGGTTGTCGTCGCCCAGATGTGCATGCGCAACCACGTCCTCGTCTATCACTACTACCTTGCCACAAGGCCCTGCGAGCATTTCGCCAGGTTTGTCAATAGCCCCCACTACATGTTCGCTACGGTGGACATCACCAACGATGTAAAGGTGCTCAAGAATTCGGTCATCATCTGCCAGAATCTTGTCGACATCCAGGGCCAATACAAGATCTGGGGCGACAAGGAGCATGAGAAGGACTCACTGGTTCACCTCGCCGAGGCCATCATCGACCCCTACTACATAGAAATGAAGGATTCCTGCAACAAGGACAAGCGTGCATGGCACTTGGCCTGGATGGAGAAACTCGACAAAGCTCACGTCGTGTACGCGGCCAAGGAGGCGTACACAAGGTACGACATGTACATGCGGATCATTGACATGAGGAAGTGCCTCCTTCCCCAAAACAGCCAGGATTCTAGCCAGAAGCAGAGCAATGGCAAGCGTCATCGCAACAAGAAGTAGATGATTACATCCTCGTTTCTTTTAGTTTAGTATGCATGTAATTGCTTACTTTGGTGTGTGGAAATGTTAGGTGTGTAGTCACTTGTGTAATTGTATGCTTAATTTTATTATGGTGTAATTGTATGCTTAATTTTGTTATGCAATGCTGCCTTTTTAAGTATATATGTTCATGCTCCATAGACAGAGTGTAGATGTTGTGCGGACAAAGAAAATCACATCGCACACAGACTACACAATGGAACCCGTCAGTGATGTTTTCATCAATCACTCACAATTGTATACCAGCAATCGTTTGCTCACAACACACATGGCTTGTTAACAGGAATCGTCTGTGTTGTTATTGATCTTCCCACACATTTCCGATTACAGACCTGTTTGCCACGTATCACACACATCTTGTTAAGTTATATCGTTTCTATTCTCTTGGCTCAACGCAAACAGTTCATCCGAGTGAACTGTAAGCCTTATATCGCACACACCTTCATCTCTGTTGTTCCGCCTCATCACAAACAGTTTATCTGAGTGAACTGTATGCTATATATCGCACACGCCTTCATCTGCCTGCCCGTTTCTTTTGTTCTGCCTCATCGCAAACAGATAATTGAACTGAACCGTATGCTCGGCATCACACATGGAACTAAAATCTGGACCGTGTTTGATGTATCCTTCATCGCAAACGTTTTACATCTTTTTATGGTCATTTTACATCACTGTTTGCGATTAATACATCGCACACAGTTTCGTCAAAGGGTCTCTGATCGCAGTGTCGCGTTAGCAGCATCCTGCAGTAGTGACTTATTGTATTGTAGTGTGTAGGTACTAAACATTAGAGAGTTGTTGAACTGAAGTGTGTATTCGAAGTGTGCTATTTATGTCTTTAGGTTTCTAATATTATTGCTAAGCTCGAAAATGTTGCCACGACACATAAAAACGCTGCCATGACAACTTTTTTAATATTTGGCTGCCATAATACAACTATGGCGGGCGCGAGGTGAAGCCCACCACAGGTAAGAATCAGAATAGTGACGGGCGTGAGGTGCCGCCTGTCACAAGCAAGTATATGATCAGTGGCAGGCGCACGCCCGCCAGATGCCATAATAGCAGTGGCGGGCAGTCAGTGGCAGACACCATTGAGAGGCTTGCCCGCCACTGCTGGGCTTTTTAAACCCGCTAGTGTTAGGTATTCCTACAGTAGTGTCAGCTCATCTCGGCCCAACAGAAAACTCATACGCCCTTTCCTCGCCGCTCGGGGCGAGATCCGCTCTGGCTCCGGCACCAGCGGCGCCGCTACACGTCAAGCCTTCATACCTCGGGCTACAACCTTCCAGATCCCCGTACCAACAAAATCATGAAGAGTACATGAAGGAAGACTCACCTTGGGTAAACGTACACTTTCCATGGTCGAATTGCCATTGACGAAGTCCGCCGCTTGACGAAGAACCTCCACCTAATCCGCCTCTCCTAGTCAGTCTCTAGCTAGATCTGAGGCTGTAATGATCTATTCCACCAGCATCGCCACTTCCTCCTCGAAGTAGCCCACTGCTAGGGACTCGCACAATAAGTTGGAAGGTACCGGAGAGGCCACGCCGGCAAACTCCGGTGATGGCCCGTCGCCGTCCTCATCATCTCAGTCGGGTTCCTCGTCCGCAACACCCAGAACCTGCCCCCGACTTGCCGGGATCGGGTGTTGTCCGGTGCATGCCCGATCGCTGCTAGGGGCGCCCTCGTCGCTATGACACTCCCCGTAACCTGCTAGCTTGGTGTGACACTTGTTGAAGGTATCGCTTTTGTGGTCATTTTCTCCTCCCTTCCAAATATTTTGTAATTATAATTTGAGTTTCGATGGGATGAATTACGAGGACTAAATCTACATCTTATATGTTAGGTATATATGACTCCAAACGCACATGTTTTGCATGTTATAAAGTGGCATGGCGATGCATATTCGTACTTCAGTTATCTAAGTTCTCACGTGCAATGCACATGTACCTTACTAGTAGTAATAGTTAACCATAGATACATATTAGTGTTTGGGCCACCCATTCTCTTGCAAAATTTGTTTGAAAATGTACTTTAGCTAGCTACAAATCTAGAACGTACTCATCTTCTCCCACCTCTCCTCTCTTTTCCAACCCATTACAAATCTGATGTTGCAATCTTTATAGCCTTATGTCACATTATTACAAAAAATGAACAACATTTGTTCTTTTTTAGGATCCACTCTCTATAAACATGTGATCATGATTATCGAGTTCGGCATTCACTTGAGGACAAGCGAAGTCTAAGCTTGGGGGAGTTGATACATCCATTTTGCATCATATTTTCCTACTATTATTTATATTGATTGAAGGCAATATTTCACTTTTCTAACATCCCAAATTTCCAATTTGGAATGTTATACATAGGTCATCATATGCATATCATATTTTATTTGCATTTTTGCTTTGCGATCCTCGAAATTCTAAGCAACTCAAGGACCCATGGAGAGACTTGGGGATTTCACCGTTCTCATATTTGAATTTTCTCAACTATCAAAACAAGGATCATTTTTGGGTTTTAATTATTTTTCTCTCCAAAAATATTTCATATTAAAAAATATATGAGAGGAGATAATATGACTTCTCCAAAATAAATGAAATATTGGAGGAAAATGTTAAAATCAAATAAATAATTTCATCTGGATTTTATTGTTATTTTATTTGAATTAGAAAAATATGCATTTTTCAAAAATTGCATTTTAGGCCAAGAAAATGTTCACTAAGTTCTAAATATTTTATTTGGACGGTGAAAATTTGTTTTAGCATTTTTAGATTTTTTATTTATTTAGGATTTTTCCTCGGCGGAATCTTAAAAAAAAGTGTTTCTTCGCCCGACTGGGACGAAGGCCCAGCCGAGCCGGCCCAACCATGCGCGCCACCACCATCCCCCGCAGCGGGAGTCCGCCCCGCCGCCGCCGCCGGCCGTGTCCACCTCGGACACGCCTCCCGAGGTAGTGCCCCCTTCCACAAGCCACCGCCTCCCCTCCCCTTTAAAAGCCGAGCTCGGGGCCCCCTGGGACCCCAAGCCGAAGCCGCCGCCGCCCGCTTCGCCTCCCGCCGCCCCTATCGAGCCTCCCGCCGCCCATGCCGCGCCGCCGCCCGCGCCGCTGACGCCGCCGACGCCACCCCACCCCGCCGCCCCGCGCCACTCGCGTTGCCGCCGCCGCGCCGGATCTCGCCGGAACCACCGCCGTTGACCCCGCCCGTTGACCAGTCGGTTTTTCTTCGGTTAACCCTGTTTTTTTAGTTTTCCGGTTTAATTTCTTAGATCGGTTTTCGTCGGTTTATTTTATTTAGCGGGCGTTCGTCCGTTCGTTCGTTTTAACGAACGTTGTTCGCCGGTTAGGTTCAGGCAGTGAACATTCGTTCGTTAGTATTTTCTTTTTATTTTATATTCGGCCAGGGACCTATCCGCGATTATTTTTATCAGAGATTAGCCCCTGGACTTCAAACCCTCGCCGTTTCTAAACCGTTTGTCCAAATCCACTGAAACCAACGCCAAAATCTTCGTCTCGAGCCCATCTTTCTGTTTTATCAACTTGAACAAGGTTTTGACAATTTAAAGTTTGGTTTCAACAAGATTTGTATTTGAGGTTCTTTTGACCGTAGTTTCATTTCCGTAGCTCCGATTCGATTGATTCTTTTTGCAGATCAAATCTCTTCAGTTGAACTTTCAGATTTGATCCCCTTATTCGAGTTTTACCTATGCATCTTTGCTTGATTGCTTATGCATGCTATTTTTTGTGTGCGATAGAATTCCCGGAGTGCGAAGCGTGCTACTACGAGTCTCTAGGGTTTCAGATCGTCAGCAAGTAACACATTGATCATACTCTTTTCATACCCAGTTTTTATGCATTAGTTTCACCCCTCAATCATTGCATGAGTAGGATCTCTTAATATGTGGGTTTGGGAAGTAGATGATGAGGTAGAACCTATTGCCCTTTTATTATCAAACCCTTGGGAGTTACATCTACGTTATGCTTATATTGCCATGCTATGCTAGTAGACGTGGATTGGGTTTGAGTGCATCCATGACAGATGTGAGATTGTTAATTAATGGTTTACTTAAGGTGGCTACTTAAATACATGTCACGACCGGTTTTTCAATAAAAATAATTATTGAGAAACCAATCCCTTTTACGAACCAGTGAGGAAGAATTCCTTCTCACTGATAGACAAAACATTGGTCACAGAAGAAAAATACCAGGAGTACTAAATATAATACAAGGTTGAGCAGGGACTGCCCAACAATTTATTACATGCACACCGATAAAACAATACGGCGGGTAGGGTGGCAAACTACTAACTCACGATAAAAACGGTGGTGGAGATATCACCGCGGGGCGAGTGATATGACTCCAGAAGACTATAGCTCTTCGAGCGTCGGAGTGAGGCTCGAGAAGACTTATTGCGGGTGGCGGAAGCGTAAACAACATAAGTGACCAATATCCAGGATCGCGCAGGACTGACTGGGACTCCTCTAGGCATCGGACGCGCTATCAAACTCTTCATCCAAGAGATCTCCTTCGTCAACATTTGGCCAAATCAACAAGCCAGGTGAGTACTATGAAGTACTCGCAAGACAGTTCGGACATAAGGTATAACAAACGCAAACATGAAGCATATGAATAAGTTAACCAGTGCGATCAGACATAGAGATAATAAATACTGGGTGCCAAGCGAGGGTCTGAATGACGCCTCGAGCGGAAACTACAGAATAGTAATACTGGTGCCAAACGAGTGTCTGAAAGACTCCTCGAGAGGAAAATGCGGAATAATAATACAG
The DNA here is from genome assembly GCF_002575655.3 of Aegilops tauschii subsp. strangulata. Classification (NCBI taxonomy): domain Eukaryota; kingdom Viridiplantae; phylum Streptophyta; class Magnoliopsida; order Poales; family Poaceae; genus Aegilops; species Aegilops tauschii. The sequence goes on from NC_053040.3 coordinate 314,861,062, forward strand.
GTGCCAAACGAGTGTCTGAAGACTCCTCGAGCGGAAAATGCGGAAATACAATGCCGCAGTCGGGCGTCGGGGCGACACCACATAAAGGGCTTATAACAGAAAGTAAAGACAGTGCATGCCGCAGTCGGACGTCTGAGCGACATCACATAAAGGGCTTATATCGAAAGTGAGAAACGAGTACACGCCACAGTCGGACGTCTGCGCGACGTCACCTAAAGGGCTTATATCACAACTCATTAATACAATAGCTCGGAGACATAATTTATCACAAGCATGAGACACAAAATAAAGTTAGTCCATCAACTGGAATAACAATAAAACTGAGATTTTACCGCTTGAGCTTGTTTACCGGGGGCAAGATTTTCACACGGATAGATTTGGATGTAAAGTCTACATTACTGATCATGGATATGATGATTTGGAAAGAATTGACTCTGCAGAGTTTGTACTTAACCACTGCCAACGGATTTCAGTAGTCACGGGGACTAGTTCCGTCTACGGTGTTCTGGAAGGAACACGTCTAACCAGTACACACCCAATTCAACCATCCGAAGCCAGGGATCACCCTCGGCAACATTCAGGAGAAACCCTGAGTCGGGGAGGCTACAACCTCGCGTAGCATGGGATCAAATTTCTATACGCGCGCTATAAGGGGGTGCCCCCCCTCTCGGTCCCAACCGGAAACACCCATGCCCCCTGACCGAATGACTGGCTTTAATCCTGGGCCAAGGTACCATCATCCCGGCCTCTCTGTTTGGTGTGTACACGGAAAGAGGTTACCAACTTACTAAACCGTATCCTGGCAATGAGATATGTGGTAGCACGGAAAGGGGAAGGGACGATAACACGGCTCCAACCATGTTAACGTCGGGAAAGTCGGATGACACAAGGCTGGCATCATACAACAGTACCACCTCGCTGCCCTTCATGTCACCACATGATTAGGCCACCTCTCATCAGAGGTCATCGCAACCTTGGAACATGCGGGAAAAGATCGATAACGTGGCTCCAACCACGTTAATGTCGAAGAAAGTCGGATGACGCAAGGCTGGCATGCTACAACAGTACCACCTTGCTGCCCTTCATGTCACCACATGATTAGGCCACCTCTCATCAGAGGTCATCGCAACCTTGGAACAACCGGGTCGTTGCCTTACAAGCAACGAGGTATTTATCGACCCTCACATGCCACGCACAAACTTTCACATGAACATGCAAAACATCTGCCATATCAAATGTTCAAACATGCTTGCCTGGTTCGGAGAAGTCGGAGTCTAGCTCGGCGAAGTTCGCGGCTCCGTCCCCTCTCCCGGAACCTACGGCAATCACGAAACGGGGTACTAACGTGAAAACCAACACATGCACAGAAACTTTGCCAAATATTTTTCAAATAAATCCCATAAAAAACTAGACAAAATTTGGAGATTGACAGAAAAAGAATCACTCAAAAATACCTTTTCATTAAAAAGTTATAAAGGTTTCTGTCCAGGGACCTTTCTGTAATGAAACAGAAAAGTTCCAGGGTTTTAACTGAGAAAACAGAAAACGGTTCGTTTGGAAATGCGCAAGCACAAGAGAGAAGACGTATTTTGCCCGAAGGCGCCAACAGAAAACGATTCGGGGAAATAAAACAGAGGCTGACACGCGGGGCCCGCATGTCAGGTTTGAAAACTCGCCGGCGCCCCAAGACGGCGGTGGACGCCGGCGTCGAACCACGGCGAGTTAGGAGAAACGGAGGGTACCAAGAGCTTCAGTGTCTTCTTCCGCGTCGGTGGGTGGTGGACTCGTCCAACGGGGAGCACCACGTCGACGGCGACACTATCTCCGGCGGACGGCGGTTCGGGTGAGGTTGGGGAACTTCGGTGGAGGGCTGCAAAGTACGAATTGAGGCGCGGGTCAGAACGAGGGATGCAAGGAGAGGCTACTGGCAAGAGAATGGAGACTGCGGAGCACACACGGGGGCGAATCGGGCTGGATCCCGTGGCGGATCGCGGCGGCCGGAGTCGAGGAAGGAGACCCCCTCGCGGCTCTTCCAGTGGCTGGGCGTGCTCTAGGGGAAGTGTAGGGCTGGTGGGTGCTCGAGTTGAAGCTCGGGGCCCCTATTTATAGGCAGCTCGACGGGGTGGCCGTGAACGGAGAATCTCCGGCGAGCGATTACGGCGGAGCAGTGGGTTGTCAGGGGGTTTGAGCGGTCGAGCAGCATCAGTGGCTGTTACTGGACTCGATTTGCAGCTGAACGGGGCTGGTCTGGGTGTAATGGCGTCTGTCCACGGTGAGGTGACCGCACGGGCTCAACGGCGGCAGAGAGCGCGCTCCGCGCCCTGGGGTTCACGACGAGTGGGGCAGCGTATTCGGGGGAGTGGACGGCCACGCGGCGGGCTCCGGTGGTTTGGGCGGCGCTGGGTGGAGTCGGCGGCGCCGTGTCTCGCGCTGGCGTCCGCAAAGCCGCCGCCGGCGTCGGTCACGGGGCGGCGCACCTTCTGCTGCTCGTCGCCGACGCCCGCAAGGTGCCAGGCACTCGTGCGGTGCAGGAACAAGAGGGCGAGGACGAGGAGCAAGGCGACGCGATGGCACTGGCGAGATCGATGCCCTGTTCTGAAGAAAACGACAGTAGCCACTGAACTGAATCTCTGAATTTATCTGAATTTGACATGACCATGCACTGCAGGTGTTCGACAGTAGGTTTTGGTAAAGAGATAAATTTTTCTGGAGCTGTAACTTGGTGAGATGATCACTCAAAGCACCCAGGGGCTGCATGAATTTACTTGGAATTTTTGGAGAAGGTTTTGAATGAATTTCACCAAATTTGGCAAATCTGGTCCAAACTTGCAGTTGATGTAGTTTGAAAATTTTGAACTGGAGACCAGTGGATCTTCATGGTTCTAGGTTGGGGGTTCAAAGGACTAGGAGGGGGAAGAAGTTTGGGGCCAAAAATCAAAACAGAAAGAGGAGTTCCTTTGTAAACCTCCAAGTGCTAGAAGAGAAGACAGAAATTTATTTGAATAGAATTTGAATGGAAATGATCACATGGGGAGGTTCAACTTGCTGGATTTGATGCAAATCATGGTCCAAAGGTGAGGGAAAGGTTAGGAGAGAGCATTTGCACTAATGCCATGGCAAGGAGGAATTGTTGAAAGTGGCAAAAGACTTTCCAAAAGCCATAGTGCATAATTCAAGAAGATTTACCAAAGGTTATTTTCCCAAATGAAAAACCATTTTGTCTTGAGTCCAAAAGAGAGCAAGAACCTCCAAGGTCAAAGGCAGATCTTGGGTGAATCCAAATAAAATTTTTGCCATAAAGAAAATATATGAGAGGGAGAGTTCTCTTGAAGAAAATTTTTAAATCACTCCCTTCAAGTCAAATGAAACCTTTTGAAAAATCCAATAAAAACTTGGGTGTCACAACACCTACCCCCTTAGGAAAAATCTCGTCCTCGAGATTTCTGATGATCCTCAAATAGATATGGATACTCTGCTCGGAGGAAATCCTCCCTTTCCCATGTGGCTTCATCCTCAGTGTGGTTGCTCCACTGGACCCTGAAATTTTTTGTCGTTTTCTGACGGGTCCTCCGTTCAGACTCTTCTAAAATCTTTACTGGCCTTTCTCTGTAGGTGAGATCTGGTTGCATATCAATGTCCTCATGAGGTACATGTTTCTCCGGGTTACTCACACATTTCCTCAACTGCGAGACGTGGAATACGTCATGGACGTCTGACAGCTCTTTGGGCAGGTCTAGTTGGTAGGCTACCGTGCCTCTTCGTGCCTTCACACAAAATGGTCCAATAAATCTTGGGGCTAGTTTCCCCTTTATTTTGAACCGTTGCAGACCCCTCATAGGAGATACTCGGAGGTATACGGAATCACCAGGTTCAAAGCTGACCTCACGATGCTTCTGATCATAGTAGCTCTTTTGTCGGCTCTGTGCTGTCTTGAGTCTGTCCCTGATTTGTTTAACCTTTTCCTCGGCCTCCTTAAGCATATCTGGGCCGAAGATACGGCTGTCACCTGTTTCTGACCAATTCAATGGGGTACGACACCTCCGTCCGTACAATGCTTCAAAGGGTGCCATTTGCAAGCTGGCTTGGTAACTGTTGGGTTATTAGTACTGCTTAATTGGGATTGAGTTGGAGGAACCTTCTCAATGTTTAACAACTACCATGATAGTTAAACAAATTATATTCCTTTGTTGTAGGAAAAAATTGGCTTTTCGCAAAAAATTGTAACCATAGAGCCTCCACCAGCCATATATGCATGTAGTGATAGCTGTTATTCTGTTCATTGCTCTACTGTGTTACATTGCCAGCATATTCCATGTGCTGACCCGTTTCAGGCTGCAACATATTTTGTTGCGGACTTTTCAGACGAAGAGTAAGGTGCGCTAGATCGTTGTCGTGCACTCAGCTATGCCGTTGGAGTTGATGGACTCACTTTATCTTCCAAGCCTACCGTTGTTATATTATTTAGATGGCCTTAAGCCATATTTATTGTATTAATATCTCTCTTGAGACTATCGATGTAATAAGTGTGTGATTGCTACTCTGTTATAAATCCTTCGAGTACTGTGTGTGTCAGCATTACCGATCCAGGGATGACACTTATGCACAGAGATTTGACCGTCTGAGGTCAGACCGCTACAACTTTATGACGCAATTCTAAAACCTTTTCTCCCCTATTATGCAAGATATACATGGGAGGTAAATTGCTGGCAGCTGGAATTCTGAACCTAAAAAGAGCTACAAGAGAGATATCTATTCTCCGGAGCTCCAAATGACCTAAAAATTTGCGAATTTTTTTTTTGATCCAAATAAAAAATATTGGAAGAAGAATTAGCAGGAGGGCCCCCACTAGTGATCCACAAGCTCAGGTGGCGCCCACTAGGGCGCGCCATTTGAGTGTGTGGGCCCACCAGCAGGCCTCTGTGGCCCTCCTCCTATATGAAGCCATTTTCCCTAGAAAAAAATCAAGAGAAGACTTTTGAGATGAAGCATAGTCGTCTCGAGGCGGAACCTGGGCAGAACCACCTTTGATCTCTGACAGAGCGGTTCCACCGGGGATACTTCCCTTCGGGAGGGGGAAATGGAAGCCTTTGTCACCAGCAATACTCCTCTCATCATGGGAGTACCCATCTCCATCAACATCTTCACCATCACCATCTCATCTCCAAATCTAGTTCATCTCTTATATTGAATCTTTATCTAAAACCTCATATTGGTACGTGTGGTTGCTAGTAGTGTTGATTACATCTTGTAGTTGATGCTAGTTGGTTTATTTGGTGGAAGATCATATGTTCAGATTTTTAATTATATATTATTCTCCTTTGATCATGAACATGAGTATGATATTGTGAGTAGTTCCATTTGTTCTTGAGGACATGGGAGAAGTCTTGTTGTAAGTAATGATGTGAAGTTGGTATTAGCTCTTTATTTTGATGAAGTCTATGTTGTTGTTCTTCTAGTCGGTGTCGTGTGAATCTCGACTACACGACACATTACTATGATTGGTCCTAGGGGAAGGCATTGTGGAGTACTAAGTAGATGATGTGTTGTGAGAGTGACAAAAGCTTAAACCCTAGTCTATGCGTTATTCTGTAAGGGGCTGATTGGAATCCATATGTTTCATGATATGGCTAGATTTATCTTAATTCTTCTTTCGTAGTTGCGGATGCTTGTGAGAGGGGTTAATCAAATGTGGGTTGTTTGTTTGTAACATCCCAAATTTTCAATTTGGAATGTTATACATAGAACATCATATGCATATCATGTTTTGTTGAATTTTGACGAATCCTCGATAAATCCTAAGCAACTCAAGGACCCTCGGAGAGAGTTGGGGATTTTCTCGAATTTTCTTATTTGATTTTTCAGACGAGGATTTTATTTTAATTATTTTTCTCTCCGGAAAAATATTTCATTTAAAAATAAACGAGAGGAGAAAATATGACTTCTCCAAAAATATTGAAATACTGGAGGAAAAACGTTAAAAACATTATTTGGAATTTATTGGATTTTATTTGCAATTTTTATTGCATTTAAAAAAAATATGCATGTTTTCAAAATATTTATTTTTGATTTTAAAAATGTTCACCCTATTCTAGATTTTCTAGCTAGACGGGGAAAATTTATTTCGTATTTTTCTGATTTTTATTTATTTTTCGATGCAATTTTCTTCGCGGAACATTTAAAAAAAATACGCGCCCGCGCCGACTGGGCCAAAGGCCCAGCCGACGGCCCACGCCGCCGCGACCTCTCCTTCTTCCCCACGCCGCCGGAGTCCGGCCACGCCACGGGAGCCCGCCGCCGCCTCGGTTTGCCCCTCCCCCAAGCTGCTAGCCCCTCCCTCCATATATACCCCCCTCCGTTTTTCGCCACCACCACCCGCCGGAGGAGCCCGCCGCCGCCGCATCTTAGCCACCGCCGCCGGCCGCCGTTTGCCGCACCGCTCGTCACCGGGAGCCGCGCCCGAGCCCCGCCCCTCACCCGCCGGAGCCGCCGCCCCCTAGCCCCGCACCCCGCCGCCGACCCCGCCCACCGGAGCCCCTCGCCGGAGCCCCGTCGAGGTACTGCTGCCGCTGCCTCGTTTTCGCGTTGACCGGTTTTTTCTGAAAAAAAAACCCTTTTGTTTTAAAAAAAACCCTAGATCGGTTTTTTTCGGTTTTCTTATTTTACGAGCGTTCACCGAACCGTCCGTTTTAACGAACGCGTTCGTCGGTTTTTCTCTGTTAACGAACGTCCGTTATTTAACCGTTCGTCCGATTTTCTTTTTCGTCGGATTTTCTCGTTATTTTCTCAGATTCGATTTCTGATCGAAACTTCGAACCTGTTTAACTTTTCGCTCGTTTATCGGAATCAGGTGATTCAAGCGCCTAGAGTTTCGTCTCGAAATTCTCTTTCCGTTTAACCTACTCAAACAAGTTTTTTCTACAGTAAAATTTGACCTAGATCCAGATTAGGAAACGAAGTTTCTTTCTTTCGCCATTTGACTTTCGTTGTTTCTTTCGAGTTGATTCTTTTTGCAAACCGGAGTTCTTAAGTTGAACTTTCTGGTTGGATCTTTCTTTCGAGTTTTACCTGTGCATTAGATGAGTACTGATTGTATGCTTGTTTGTTTGCGAAAGAGTACCCGGAGTGTGCCGCTTGTTACTTCGACTCGCTAGGTTTTGCGGATCATCAGCAAGGCAAGTAACACTTTGATCATACCCCGCTCATACCCAGTTTTATTGCATTAGATCTATTTCCTCAAACACATTGCATGATTAGGATCTAATTAAACTGTGGGTATTGGGAAGTAGTTGAGGTAGTACCTATTACCTGTTCTTTATCAAACCCTTGGGAGTTACTGCTACGTTGCTTATATTATTGCCATGCTATGCTCGTAGACGTGGATTGGGTTTGAGAGATATTCATGACAGATGTGAGTGTTTAATAATGGTTCAACTTAAGGTGGCAACTAAAACTCACATCTGGGTGGATTGAGACACCTGGAGAACCCAGTGTTGTCTGTATGTATAAGGTCCGCCACCCAGGCTCAAAGGGATCATAAGATTATTCATGCTAGAAACTTCCGTGTGCAGCCGCAAGCTATTATGGGCTCTAGCATAGCTGAGTAGGTTACAGGATCTCTTGAAGAGGTGGACTAGCAGATGTAGGGGAAAGTAGGTGTACCGGTCCATCCAGAGTAGAGAGTGACTGTTTCTGAAAGACTGTGTCTCGGTCATCCGTTTCTCAAACAACCTGTAGTGCGAGAATCAAGCGGAGGCGATCGAGTCTTGTGGGGAAAAGTGCACAAACCTCTGCAGAGTGTACAAACTGATCATGATTAGCCGTGTCCCCGGTTATGGACAACTTGAGTATCTAGTACCTGGATTATCATTTGAATCTCATCACCGTGATACTTATAATTAATTTTGTTGGGTTAATGATGTTACTTAATTGGGATTGAGTTGGAGGTACCTTCTCAATGTTTCAACCACCATGATAGTTAAATAAAATTTATTCCTTTGCAGTAGGATAAAATTGGCTTTTCGCAAAACTGTAACCATAGAGCCTTTCCACCAGCCATATATGCATATAGTATAGCCTTATCATTGTTCATTGTTCTCTATGTGTTGCATTGCCAGCATATTCTATGTGCTGACCCGTTTTCGGGCTGCAACGTTTCATGTTGCAGACTTTTCAGACGATGAGTAAGGTGCCTTAGGTCGTGGTCTTATACTCAGTGATGCCGCTGGAGTTGATGGACTCACTTATCTTCCAAGTCTTCCGCTGTTATCCTTTTAGATGGCCTTAAGCCATGTTTATTATACTTGATCTCTTCAGAGATATTCGATGTAATAAGTGTGTGATTGCTACTCTGTTATAAATCCTCCATTTGTACTGTGCGTGTCAGCATTACTGATCCAGGGTTGCCACTGGTGCACAGTAGCACAGACCATTTGAGGTCTGGTCGCTACAAAGTTGGTATCAGAGCACACGCTGACTATAGGACACGACCACTAAGCTTAAGCCCTAGAAAACTTCTCTCTTCTCATTTCTGACTCCTCTCCACTTTCTACTCTTTTAGGAATGGCGAATGCAAGGAGCAAGTTCATGCAACCGGATGAAGACACGCCGTTTGGACGACATTTGAAGGAAGTCACCAAGTACTTGAACATAGGAATACCAAGCGTCACCGCAACCTACAACGCCACATTACCGGAAGAGGAGAGCTGGAAGATTCAAGTTATCATTCCAGGAAGGATGTTTAGTGCCATGAGATTGGTTTTCGAAGCACCAACTTGGAGCTTAGGGAAGAGCATGGCCGCACATATCGCCATGGGACGCATTGGAGAAGTCTATCACCAGGAGCTTAAGGATACAATTTATCAAATTTGTGGACGTCGAGACACACAATGGGAGATGATCAAGACCAAGAAGGATGGATCAATTGCAGCTTTCATCCAGGAGCAGAACCAACATATTCGACGCCAGGAGAATCAGATATGCACGGACAAGGAAGAACTGAAGAAGGCATTCACGAAGATCAAGGAGCTCCAAGAAGAACTCAAGACTACACGCGAAGATTATCTGGAGGAAATCAACGCACTAGTCGGGAAGATTGACAACCTGGAGAATAAGATTGGATCATTCGTGGGAAATCCAGTGCCAAAAGCAGAAGTCGACGAATGCACTTGTCCGGATAACTACATCATCATCGACGACACCGACTCGGAACCAAGTGAAGACGAATGGATTGATGAAGCTGGAGCAGACATCATGGAGTCTTCAACGGATCAGAATTTTTAGTAGACTACCATATCAGTAGTAGTTTTCCCCCATTAGTAGTATAGCTCAAGCACTTTGTAACGCTAGTTAGATCGATTGTTTTGCCGTGTTTGGATTGATTGAGTGATATTGATTGAATTTGCCTCATGAGCATATGGATAGTGTTTTCTCTCTAGACCTCATTCTATTCTTAATTCTCATCTTTTCTAAACCTATCAGATGCCTCCGAGACGCGACACCGGATTTGTTTTCCCGCCAGAGATCACCCAGTTGATTCAGCAACAGAATGCCTTGATGCAAGTGTTAGTTCAGAACCAAGGCAACAACAACAACCCACCGCCACCACCACCTGTTGATCACTTAGCCTGTTTCTTAAGGCTAAACCCGCCGGTGTTTTCCAGTAGCACCGAGCCGATTGTTGCAGATGATTGGCTCCGCAAAGTTGGAAGGGAGTTGACCACGGCAGGATGCACAGACGCGGAAAGAGTGCGTTTTGCCGCACATCAGCTTGATGGACCCGCAACATCATGGTGGGAGAATTATACAACCACGCACCCTATTGACACTGTCACATGGGACCAGTTTCAGCAAGCTTTCCGTACAGCTCATGTTTCAGCAGGAGCTATGGCTATGAAGAAGCGTGAGTTTCGCAACCTACGCCAAGGAGGACGCACCGTAGGCCAGTATGTGGAAGATTTCAGTAAGTTAGCACGTTATGCACCAGATGACGTTGCTACGGATGCAGCCAAGCAGGAGAAGTTTCTGGAAGGATTGAATGATGAGCTGAGTATGCAGTTGATGGTAGCAACTTTCAACAACTACCAGGAGTTGGTAGATAGAGCTCTCATGATTGAAGGGAAGCAGCAGCAGATTGAAAACCGCAAGAGGAAGTATAGACAAGGGAAGTATAATTCTGGAGCCCAGCGGAAGCCACGATTTACCCCGAAGCCGGGAGGACAGTTTCAGCATACCCATGGAGGAGGTAGTTCGCACAACCATAATGGCTCCAAGAATGGTAATGGGAATGGAGGAGGAAACGGACAAAACCGCACCAACCCATCTACCCCAACCAAGAGAGATCTAAGTCACAGTACTTGTTTCAAGTGCCAGAAGACGGGACATTATGCAACCGATTGTCCCGAAGCCCAAAATGGAAATGGCAATGGAAGCTCTGGGAAGAAGCCGAACCCGTTCAACAAAGGACATGTGAACCACGTGAGCGTGGAGGAGATTGAAGCTCAGCCTAATGCAGTAATAGGTAAGTTTTTGGTTAAGTCATTTACTGCAACTGTTCTTTCGATACTGGTGCATCGCATTCATACATATCAAGGGGATTCGTAAACAAGTTTAAGATGTCCACCCAAGTTCTCAAAAGCCCCATGTTAGTAACCTCGCCAGGAGCAGAGTATATGGCCACCCAAGGATGTTTTAAGATACCGTTGGCCATTGGTAGGCATGTTTTCCCCTCAGACCTCATTGTTTTGGAATCGCAAGGTTTGGATGTGATTTTGGGAATGGATTGTCTATCGTTGTATGGAGGAAACATCGATTGTGCCAGCAAGACTATTTTGCTTACCACCCCGGAAGGAAAGAGGATCAAGTATGTATCCAGGCATATGCCGAAGAGGACTCAAGTGAATTCCTTATCAGGAGTTATACAGGAGGAAGTACCAGTGGTGAAGGACTATCCGGATGTATTTCCAGAAGAGTTGCCAGGCATGCCACCAGATAGAGACATTGAGTTCTTGATTGAACTTTTGCCAGGCACAGGGCCAATATCTAAGAGACCGTACAGGATGCCCGCAAAGGATTTGGAAGAAATTAAGAAGCAAATCAAAGAGTTACTGGATAAAGGCTATATTCGCCCAAGTTCGTCACCTTGGGGATCACCGGTACTTCTAGTAGAGAAGAAAGATGGATCACTAAGGATGGTCGTTGATTACCGAGGATTGAATGAAGTGACCATCAAAAACAAGTACCCACTGCCGATGATCAATGATTTGTTTGACCGCCTGCAAGGAGCTAAAGTATTCTCCAAGATCGATCTACGATCAGGATACCATCAGTTAAAGATTCGAGAGCAGGATATACCTAAGACGGCATTTACCACCAGATATGGGCTGTATGAGTATACCGTTATGTCATTTGGACTGACTAACGCACCTGCCTATTTCATGAACCTGATGAACAAAGTGTTTATGGAGTTTTTGGATAAGTTCGTCGTGGTGTTCATTGATGATATTTTAATCTTTTCCAAGGATGAAGAAGAGCATGAGGAGCATTTACGATTGGTGCTTGAGAAGCTCAGAGAACATCAGTTATATGCTAAGTTCAGCAAATGTGAGTTTTGGTTGAAGGAAGTTGGATTCCTTGGACATGTTATTTCTGGAGAAGGAATAGCAGTAGACCCTGCCAAGGTTGACACAGTGACCAGTTGGGAATCACCCACTATAGTTGGAGAAATCCGGAGTTTTCTTGGACTCGCAGGATACTACCGGAGATTTATCGAGAATTTCTCAAGGATTGCTAAGCCCATGACTGAGCTATTGAAGAAGGACACCAAATTTAATTGGACTGAGGAATGTGAAGCTAGTTTCTAGGAGTTAAAGAAACGATTGGTTACATCACCAGTGTTGATACTGCCAGATCAACGCAAGGACTATGAAGTTTATTGCGACGCTTCTCGTCGAGGACTTGGAGCAGTGCTTATGCAGGAAGGAAGAGTTGTTTCGTATGCTTCACGACAACTTAAACCCCATGAGAAGAATTATGCTACGCATGATTTGGAATTAGCAGCCGTGGTGCATGCATTGAAGGCATGGAGACATTTTCTCACCGGAAACCATTGTGAGGTGTACACGGATCACAAGAGTTTGAAGTACATTTTCACGCAGAAGGAGTTAAATCTCAGACAGAGAAGATGGTTGGAGCTCATCAAAGACTATGATATGAGATTGCATTATCACCCTGGAAAGGCTAACGTAGTAGCAGACGCGTTGAGCCGCAAGAGTCATGTCAACACCCTCATGACAGGAGAGTTACCTCAGGAGTTAGCCGAGGACATACGTGAGCTATGCTTGGAGATAGTCCCTAGAGGCTATTTAGCGACATTGGATATTCAGTCTACCTTGATGGACAAGATCAGAGAAGCTCAGAAGACAGACAAGGAGATTGAAGAGATAAAGGCGAAGATGAGCAAAGGAAAAGCCAAGGGATTTCGTGAGGATGAGCACGATACCTTATGGTTCGAGGACCGCGTATATGTGCCAAATGATCCGGAGATCAGGAAGTTGATTTTGCAAGAAGCCCATGATTCACCGTACTCGATTCACCTAGGAAATACCAAGATGTATTTGGATTTGAAGAATACTTTCTGGTGGACCGGAATGAAGAAGGATATTGCGGAGTTTGTAGCAGTTTGTGATGTATGTCAGAGAGTGAAGGCAGAGCATCAGAAGCCAGCAGGATTGCTACAGCCATTGCCGATACCCGAATGGAAGTGGGATAAAATAGGCATGGATTTTATCACAGGATTACCCAGGACTCGTTCAGGCTATGACTCGCTATGGGTTGTAGTCGACCGTTTGACGAAAGTGGCTCATTTCATTCCAGTGAAGACCACTTACACCAGCGCTAAGTTGGCAAAGATATACATGACCAGGATAGTATGTTTGCATGGAGTTCCGAGGACCATTGTATCAGACAGAGGAACCCAATTTACATCGAAGTTTTGGAAGCAGTTACATGAAACATTGGGAACCAGACTGGAATTTAGTACAACATTTCACCCGCAGACAGATGGACAGACCGAGAGAGTCAACCAGATTTTGGAAGACATGTTGAGAGCATGTGCGCTAGATTATGGATCAAGTTGGGACGACAATTTGCCATATGAGGAGTTTTCTTATAACAACAGTTATCAAACCAGTTTGAAGATGGCCCCTTTCGAAGCTTTGTACGGAAGGAGGTGTAGAACACCGTTGTTATGGGACGAAGTTGGAGACCGTCAGTTGTTTGGACCAGATTTGATTAAGGAGTCTGAACAGAAAGTGAAGTTGATTCGTGATAGGCTCAAGGTAGCCCAGTCCAGGCAGAAGAGTTATGCTGATTCTAAGCGCAAGGAAATAGTTCACGAAATCGGAGACAGAGTGTATCTTCGAGTATCACCACTTCGAGGAGTGAAGCGCTTTGGAGTTAAGGGAAAATTAGCGCCTCATTTTATCGGACCATACAGAGTGTTGGAACGTATGGGAGAAGTTGCCTACAAGCTGGGAATTGCCCGAAGGATTGTCTGAAGTACATGATGTATTCCACGTTTCGCAGTTGAAGAAGTGCCACGCAGAGATGGCTGAGATACCACTGAGAGATACTGTGCCACTGGAAGCGATTCATTTGGAAAGCGATTTGACTTATGAGGAGAAGCCAGTTAAGATTCTCGAGTATGCCAGCCGAGTTACCCACACCAAGGTTATCAAATTTTGCAAAGTTCAGTGGAGTCACCACACAGAAGATGAGGCCACCTGGGAGCGAGAGGAAGATCTACGGAAAAACCACTCCCACCTGTTTTCTAGCCAACCCGAATCTCGAGGGCGAGATTCATCTTAAGGGGGGTAGGTTTGTAACATCCCAAATTTTCGATTTGGAATGTTATACATAGAACATCATTTGCATATAATGTTTTGTTGCATTTTGACGAATCCTCGATAAATCCTAAGCAACTCAAGGACCCTCGGAGAGAGTTGGGGATTTTCTCGAATTTTCTTATTTGATTTTTCAGACGAGGATTTTATTTTAATTATTTAAAAATAAACGAGAGGAGAAAATATGACTTCTCCAAAAATATTGAAATACTGGAGGAAAAATGTTAAAAACATTATTTGGAATTTATTGGATTTTATTTGCAATTTTTATTGCATTTAAAAAAAATATGCATGTTTTCAAAATATTTATTTTTGATTTTAAAAATGTTCACCCTATTCTAGATTTTCTAACTAGACGGGGAAAATTTATTTCGTATTTTTCCCATTTTTATTTATTTTTCTACGCAATTTTCTTCGCGGAACATTTAAAAAAAAATACGCGCCCGCGCCGACTGGGCCAAAGGCCCAGCCGACGGCCCACGCCGCCGCGACCTCTCCTTCTTCCCCACGCCGCCGGAGTCCGGCCACGCCACGGGAGCCCGCCGCTGCCTCGGTTTGCCCCTCCCCCAAGCCGCTAGCCCCCCCTCCATATATACCCCCCCTCCATTTTTCGCCACCACCACCCGCCGGAGGAGCCCGCCGCCGCCGCATCTTAGCCACCGCCGCCGGCCGCCGTTTGCCGCACCGCCCGTCGCCGGGAGCCGCGCCCGAGCCCCGCCCCTCACCCGCCGGAGCCGCCGCCCCCTAGCCCCGCACCCCGCCGCCGACCCCGCCCACCGGAGCCCCGTCGAGGTACTGCTGCCGCTGCCTCGTTTTCGCGTTGACCGATTTTTTCTGAAAAAAAAACCATTTTGTTTAAAAAAACCCTAGATCGGTTTTTTTCGGTTTTCTTATTTTGCGAGCGTTCACCGAACCGTCTGTTTTAACGAACGCGTTCGTCGGTTTTTCTCTGTTAACGAACGTCCGTTATTTAACCGTTCGTCCGATTTTCTTTTTCATCGGATTTTCTCGTTATTTTCTCAGATTCGATTTCTGATCGAAACTTCAAACCTGTTTAACTTTTCGCTCGTTTATCGGAATCAGGTGATTCAAGCGCCTAGAGTTTCGTCTCGAAATTCTCTTTCCGTTTAACCTACTCAAACAAGTTTTTGCTACAGTAAAATTTGACCTAGATCCAGATTAGCAAACGAAGTTTCTTTCTTTCGCCATTTGACTTTCGTTGTTTCTTTCGAGTTGATTCTTTTTGCAAACCGGAGTTCTTAAGTTGAACTTTCTGGTTGGATCTTTCTTTCAAGTTTTACCTGTGCATTAGATGAGTACTGATTGTATGCTTGTTTGTTTGCGATAGAGTACCCGGAGTGTGCCGCTTGTTACTTCGACTCGCTAGGTTTTGCGGATCATCAGCAAGGCAAGTAACACTTTGATGATACCCCGTTCATACCCAGTTTTATTGCATTAGATCTATTTCCTCAAACACATTGCATGATTAGGATCTAATTAAACTGTGGATATTGGGAAGTAGTTGAGGTAGTACCTATTACCTGTTCTTTATCAAACCCTTGGGAGTTACTGCTACGTTGCTTATATTATTGCCATGCTATGCTCGTAGACGTGGATTGGGTTTGAGAGATATTCATGACAGATATGAGTGTTTAATAATGGTTCAACTTAAGGTGGCAACTAAAACTCACATCTGGGTGGATTGAGACACCTGGAGAACCCAGTGTTGTCTGTATGTATAAGGTCCGCCACCCAGGCTCAAAGGGATCATAAGATTATTCATGCTAGAAACTTCCGTGTGCAGCCGCAAGCTATTATGGGCTTTAGCATAGCTGAGTAGGTTACAGGATCTCTTGAAGAGGTGGACTAGCAGTTGTAGGGGAAAGTAGGTGTACCGGTCCATCCAGAGTAGAGAGTGACTGTTTCTGAAAGACTGTGTCTCGGTCATCCGTTTCTCAAACAACCTGTAGTGCGAGAATCAAGCGGAGGCGATCGAGTCTTGTGGGGAAAAGTGCACAAACCTCTGCAGAGTGTACAAACTGATCATGATTAGCCGTGTCCCCGGTTATGGACAACTTGAGTATCTAGTACCTGGATTATCATTTGAATCTCATCACCGTGATACTTATAATTAATTTTGTTGGGTTAATGATGTTACTTAATTGGGATTGAGTTGGAGGTACCTTCTCAATGTTTCAACCACCATGATAGTTAAATAAAATTTATTCCTTTGCAGTAGGATAAAATTGGCTTTTCGCAAAACTGTAACCATAGAGCCTTTCCACCAGCCATATATGCATATAGTATAGCCTTATCATTGTTCATTGTTCTCTATGTGTTGCATTGCCAGCATATTCTATGTGCTGACCCGTTTTCGGGCTGCAACATTTCATGTTGCAGACTTTTCAGACGACGAGTAAGGTGCCTTAGGTCGTGGTCTTATACTCAGTGATGCCGCTGGAGTTGATGGACTCACTTATCTTCCAAGTCTTCCGCTGTTATCGTTTTAGATGGCCTTAAGCCATGTTTATTATACTTGATCTCTTCGGAGATATTCGATGTAATAAGTGTGTGATTGCTACTCTGTTATAAATCCTCCATTTGTACTGTGCGTGTCAGCATTACTGATCCAGGGATGACACTGGTGCACAGCAGCACAGGCCATTTGAGGTCTGGTCGCTACATTGTTCAAGTAAGAACATCACCCTAGCACCGGTCCACCCACATAATAATTTACCAAAGTAGTGAATGTGAATGAACTAAATGTGATGAACATAACTAGATGAAATTCGCATGAGTCCTCGAGAACGCTTTGCATAATATAAGAAGTACTTCCGGCTTGCACTTTGCAATAAAAGGATATGGCCACCTTGCTGCACCTTGTTACTTTGGTTAGTTGTACTTGCTATCAATTCTCTTGCTATCAAACTATATGTTACAACTACGTTAAAACACTTACAGATATTAACTTGCTGAAACCGCTTATCAATTCCTTCTCCTCCTCATTGGGTTCGACACTCTTACTTATCGAAAGGACTACGGTTGATCCCCTATATATACTTGTGGGTCATTAGGAATCCTCTTCACATCATCGCCATCTTTCCATCTTGATGATTAGCATTTTGGGTATTCACTTAAGTTGGCATAATCCTTACGGAACAGAACACAATTATTCTAGCAGACATGGATCACATCATATCCAATTCCAACCGCACAGAGAAAATTATTTATTTTACTGTAGGTTTGTGGCAGCTCAGATGTAGCTGGGAAACAATCGCGGAAAGTAGTCATCATCGCATCGAATGATTTGTTGGTCATCCGCTGAGATGTCTTTGCCTAAAGAAAGCTGACCATAGCAGAGAATACTGACAGCTTACAACATGTGTCGACTGCCATGTTGCATTGCTCCAACATGTGGACTGATACGTCCATTTTGCATCATGTTTTCCTACTATTATTTATAGTGTTTTTATTCAATATAACACTTTGTGTAGTAATTCTAATGCCTTTTCTCTCATATTCCTTTTCTGTAAAACTCAAAAACAAGGAAAAATAGAAACTGGCACTGGGCTCTAGGTTAATAGGTTAGTCCCAAAAATCATATAAAATAGCATATAAATGCATATAAAACATCCAAGATAGATAATGTAATAGGATGGAACAATAAAAAATTATAGATACGTTGGAGACGTATCACCTATCTCACTCGTGAAATTATTTTATTGGAAGAACAAAACCTTGCCCTTCGGAGCATCAACCGTAAATAGGAGCACCTGCTAAGGCTAAAGTGTGAGCCCACCACTTCTTCACCACCACCACCATCACCAAAGAGGGAGACTTGAGTACACGGGTATGGGCACTCCCCTTAGCTTTTACCAAGCTTGGGGGAGATGCCCGGTATCATATCACCATCACTTTTATTATCTTCATCGATTTTTAGTTTGATCCTTAGTTATTTCGTGATTTAGTTGAATAAAAGTTTAGTATGATCTATTTTCCAGTGCTAGTTTCATGATCTATCCATCTACGTAATTGAGTTGAGAGTTATATAATAAATATTAGTTTGAGTTTGTGCTTCTTTACTTTCTTGTTTCAATCAAAATAAAGAAAATGAAAAAAAATCATATGCTAATCTTATGGGAAGTAATGACATTACATAAGGGAATGTATAAGTGGTGAAATTTAACGAAAGTTGACAAACATAGCATTGGTCAATGATGCAATTCATGAAAGAGTTAATAAGGGAAGAGAAGATTCACATGCAAATATACTATCTTGGACCTCTTTTATGATTGTGAGCCCCCATTAAGTATTTTATGTCAAATCGTTGACGTTGGACAAGGAAGACAACGTAATGATTTATGTTTGTTCATATTCACATAGAATTTCTATTGTCATAGGTCCTCCAACATGTTGTGCTTGCCCAATATCTTTGCCAGCCAAAAATCCGCACTAAGTAGAGATACTACTTGTGTATCCAAAAACCTTAAACCCAAATTCATATTTCGAGTGTCCACCATGCCTACCTATGGATTGAATAAGATCCTTCAAGTAAGTTGTCATCGGTGCATAAGGCAATAAAAATTGCTTCTAAATATGTATGATCTCTTAGTGTAAAGGAAAACATGCGTTGTATGAACTTCTGATGGCAAAGTAATAAAAGCGATGGATTGCATAATAAAGTTGCTATCATAAGGGGCAATATAACATGATGTTCTTTTGCACTAAGAGCTTGTGTATCCAAAACTAAAAAGTGCATGACAACCTCTGCTTCCCTCTGCAAAGGGCTTATCTTTTACCTTATGTATTTACTCTTTATGCAAGAGTCAAAGTGTTCTCCTCTATTCCTTTATATCTTTTTTCTTTTGCAAGAATCATGTGGTGGGGAAAGATCTAGGAACATATATATGCAGTTGGATATGAGTGATCATGAGTTATTATTGTTGACATCACCCTTGAGGTGAATAAGTTGGGAGGCGAAACTATAAGCCCCTATCTTTCTATGTGTCTGGCTAAAACTTTTTGCTCCATATATATGTTATAACTGTTAGCAATCATAGAAGACTAAATGATGGTTGAGTATGTGGACTTGCTAAAAAGCTCTGACATGAGACCCTTCCTGAAAATATCATCAGTTGCAATTGCATTGTTGACCGAGAACATAGTTTGTTAGTTTTCAAGAAAGTTTAAGCTTTATACTTCAATGTTATGATGAATTGTTACTTGCTCATGAGAAGTTGTATGATAAAGTTTATTGTTGTTATAATAATAAGCATGATGCCACTATGTCCGTAGTTTGTTTTTATCGACACCTCTCTCTCTCTCTAAACATGTGGCCATGATTTTTTATATCAGCTTTCCCTTGAGGACAAGCGAGGTCTAAGCTTGGGGGAGTTGATACGTCCATTTTGCATCATGTTTAACTACTATTATTTATAGTGTTTTTATACAATATAACACTTTGTGGAGTAATTCTGATGCCTTTTCTCTCATAATATGCAAGGTTTACAATAAGAGGGAGATTGCTCGCAGCTGGAATTCTGGATATGAAAAAACTATGTCAGAGATACCTATTTTGCACATCTCCAAATGAGCTAAAATTTTACGGAGAATTATTTTTGCATATATAAAAATATTGGAGAAAACAAATACCAGAGGGGGCCACCCAGGTGCCCACTAGGCACCAGGGCGCACCTGCCCCCCTAGCACGCCCTGTTGGGTAGTGGCCCCCCTGGCCTGCTTCTGGTGCCCATATTTTGGTATAAAAGGTCATTTGCCCTAGAAAAAAAATAAGGAGAGGACTTTCAGGACAAAGCACTGCCGTCTCGAGGCGGAACTTGGGCAGGAGCACTTTTGCTCTCCGGCGGAGCGATATCACTGGGGATACTTCCCTCCGGGACGGGGAAATCAAAGCTATCATCATCACCAACAACCCTCTCATCAGGGGAGGGCCAATCTCCATAAACATCTTCAACAGCACCATCTCATCTCAAAACCCTAGTTCATCTCTCATGTCTAATCTTTGTATCAAAACCTCAGATTGGTGCCTGTGGGTGACTACTAGTGTTGATTACATCTTGTAGTTGATGCTAGCCGATTCATTTGGTGGAAGATTAAGTGTTCAGATCTATTATGATATTCAATACCCCTCTGATCTTGAGCATGAATATGTTGTGTGAGTAGTTACTTTTGTTCTTGAGGACATGGGAGAAGTCTTGTCATAACTAATCATGTGAATTTGATATTCGTTCGATATTTTGATGATATGTATGTTGTGATTCCCTTAGTGGTGTTATGTGAAAGTCGACTACACGACACTTCACAATCTTTGGGCCTAAGGGAATGCATGGTGGAGTAGTTATTAGATGATTGGTTGCTAGAATGACAAAAGCTTAAACCCTAGTTTATGCGCTATTCCGTAAGGGGCTGATTTGGATCCATATGTTTAATGCTATGGTTTGATTTTATCTTAATTCTTGTTTGGTAGTTGCGGATGCTTGCGAGAGGGGTTAATTATAAGTGATAGGCTTGTTCAAGTAAGAACAACACCCAAGCACCAGTCCGCCCACGTATCAAATTATCAAAGTAGCAAACACGAATCAAACCAACATGATGGAAGTGACTAGATGAAATTCCCGTGTGTCCTCAAGAACGCTTTGCTTATTATAACAGACCGTTTTGGCCTATCCTTTGCTAAAAAAGGATTGGTATACCCTGCTGCACCTACTGTTACTATTTCTACTTATTACTTGTTACAAACTATCTTGTTATGAAACTACATGTTACCGACAATTTCTGTGCTTGCAGAAATTACATTACTGAAAATCGCTTGTCATTTCCTTCTGCTCCATTTTGGGTTTGACACTCTTACTTATTGAAAGGACTACGATTGATCCCCTACACTTGTGGTCCATCATGGACCCGCCATTTTTCTTGTACAGGTGTAGTTTCTCGAAATGCGTGAGCATTTTCTAGCATTGTTTCAATGTTGGTCAAATTCACTAGCTCCGCCGCCACCACCCCCTCCTCCTCCTCCTCAGCATCAGACATATCAAGATGGTGATCTCCTGCTTCCACATAGTCAGTAACATTGACGTTCACAACTTCACCATAATGAACCCACCTAGTATATGTGACTGACATCCCATACAAGTGTAGATGATTTTGCGAGGTTGACTGGGGTCTTGAAACTGAATTCATACGAATGCTACATGGGCAGCACACCTCTGCTTTCGGACCACTATACTTGGTTCTGATAAAGTTTGTGAAGTTTTCAAACCCCTTGACATATGCAGGGGAGAATCGTTGAGCACAAGTTATCCAAGTCATGTCCATTTGTTAGGCATACAAATCAGTTCTTGTACAAGATATTACAGGAAAAACATATATGTTTTTTATAAAGTCCAGGAAAAAATACGTAGGTTCATGTCTAATGCTATGCCAAGATAGTTGTACAAGCATATCTAAGTAACAAAATATATGTAAGGGAACCACTAGGGATCAGACTACTGATCCCTGGCTTCCCATTAGACCAGCGTGTGGCCGTTGGATCAAACCATCTTGAGCGTTAGAGGCATCCCTCCAACAACACCACTCCCTTGGCAGTTCCTAAAATGAATTTCCGTGATTTACATTGCTTCCATCCTGTTGGAAATATGCCCTAGAGGCAATAATAAATTAGTTATTATCATATTTCCCTATTCATGATAATCGTTTATTATCCATGCTAGAATTGTATTGATCGGAAACTCAAATACATGTGTGGAACAACAACATGTCCCTAGTAAGCCCCTACCGGACTAGCTCGTTGATCAAAGATGGCTATGGTTTCCTAGCCATGGACATGAATTGTCATTTGATAACGGGATCACATCATTAGGAGAATGATGTGATGGACAAGACCCAAACTATAAACGTAGCATATGAGTGTATCAAGTTTATTGCTATCGTTTTCTACATGTCAAGTATATGTTCCTATGACCATGAGATCATGCAACTCACTGACACTGGAGGAGTACCTTGTGTGTACCAAATGTTGCAATGAAACTGGGTGACTCTAAAGGTGCTCTACAGGTATCTCCGAGGGTGTCTGTTGAGTTGGCATGGATCAAGACTGGGATTTGTCACTCCAAATGACGGAGAGGTATCTCAGGGCCCACTCAGTAATACAACATCATAGTAAGCTTGCAAGCAATGTGACTAATGGGTTAGCCACGAGATCTTGTATTATAGAACGAGTAAAGAGACTTGCTGGTAACGAGATTGAACTAGGTATGGGTATACCGCCGATCGAATCTCGGGCAATTAACATACCGATAGACAAAGGGAACTGCATACGGGATTAGCTGAATCCTTGACATCAAGGTTCGACCGATAAGATCTTCATAGAGTATGTAGGAACCAATATGGGCATCCAGGTCCCGCTATTGGTTATTGAACGTAGAGGTGTCTCGGTCATGTCTGCATAGTTCTTGAACCCACAGGGCCTACACACTTAATGTTTGGTGACGATATAAGTATAGTTGAGTCATTATGGTGGTTGATGTCTACTATGCGACCTTCTCCTTGTAGACGTTATTGGGCCTCCTAGTGCAGATGTTTGTAGGACAGTAGCAAATTTCCCTCAAGTGGATGACCTAAGGTTTATCAATCCGTGGGAGGTGTAGGATGAAGATGGTCTCTCTCAAGCAACCCTGCAACCAAATAACAAAGAGTCTCTTGTGTCCCCAACACACCCAATACAATGGTAAATTGTATAGGTGCATTAGTTCGGCGAAGAGATGTTGATACAAGTGAAATATGGATGGTAGATATAGGTTTTTGTAATCTGAAATTATAAAAACAGCAAGGTAACTAATGATAAAAGTGAGCGTAAATGGTATTGCAATGCTAGGAAACAAGGCCTAGGGTTCATACTTTCACTAGTGCAAGTTCTCTCAACAATAATAACATAATTGGATCATATAACTATCCCTCAACATGCAACAAAGAGTCACTCCAAAGTTACTAATAGCGGAGAACAAATGAAGAGATTATGGTAGGGTACGAAACCACCTCAAAGTTATCCTTTCTGATCGATCTATTCAAGAGTCCGTAGTAAAATAACACGAAGCTATTCTTTCCGTTCGATCTATCATAGAGTTCGTACTAGAATAACACCTTAAGACACAAATCAACCAAAACCCTAATGTCACCTAGATACTCCAATGTCACCTCAAGTATCCATGGGTATGATTATACGATATGCATCACACAATCTCATATTCATCTATTCAACCAACACAAAGAACTTCAAAGAGTGCCCCAAAGTTTCTACCAGAGAGTCAAGATGAAAATGTGTGCCAACCCCTATGCATAGGTTCATGGGCGGAACCCGCAAGTTGATCACCAAAACATACATCAAGTGGATCACGTGATATCCCATTGTCACCACAGATAAGGACGGCAAGACATACATCAAGTGTTCTCAAATCCATAAAGACTCAATCCGATAAGATAACTTCAAAGGGAAAACTCAATCCATTACAAGAGAGTAGAGGGGGAGAAACATCATAAGATCCAACTATAATAGCAAAGCTCGCGATACATCAAGATCGTATCACCTCAAGAACACGAGAGAGAGAGAGATCAAACACATAGCTACTGGTACATACCCTCAGCCCCGAGGGTGAACTACTCCCTCCTCATCATGGAGAGCGCCGGGATGATGAAGATGGCCACCAGTGAGGGTTCCCCCCTCCGGCAGGGTGCCGAAACATGGGTCCTGATTGGTTTTTGGTGGCTACAGAGGCTTGCAGTGGCGGAACTCCCGATATCTCCCGTTCCCCGATGGTTTTAGGGTATATGGAGATATATAGGCGAAAGAAGTCGGTAAGGGGAGCCACGAGGGGCCCACGAGGGTGGAGGGCACGCCCAGGGGGTGGGCGCCCCCTGCCTTGTGCTCTCCTCGTTGATCCCCTGACGTGCACTCCAAGTCTCCCGTATTGCTTTCTTTCCAAAAATAACTTTTCCGAAGGTTTCATTCCGTTTGGACTCTGTTTGATATTCCTTTTATGCGAAATACTTAAACAAGGGAAAAAACAAAAACTGGCACTGGGCTCTGGGTTAATAGGTTAGTCCCAAACATAATATAAAAGTGCATAGTAAAGCCCATTAAACATCCAAGATGGATAATATAATAGCATGAATACTTCATAAATTATAGATACGTTGGAGACGTATCAGCATCGCCAAGCTTAATTCCTGCTCGTCCTCGAGTAGGTAAATGATAAAAGAAAGAATTTATGAAGTGTGAATGCTAGCAGGTGCAAAAGTTTGATCAATGATAATTTCAATCACCTTTTCTAGCATGATTATATGTCATAACAGTAGCTCAACTCGTAGAACTTTGCATGATCAAGTAACAAGCTATTCACATGTTAAAGTATAGATCATAAACTTTCTTGAAAACTAACAAACCGTGTTATTAGTCATCAAACAATTACAATTCATCTTATTTTCAGGAAGAGTCTATGTCAGAGCTTTAATTTAGCAAACTCCACATACTCAACTATCATTTAGTCTTTCACAATTGCTAACACTCACGCGATATTTATGGGTTCAAAGTTTTAATCAGACACAGAGAAAGATAAGGGCTTATAGATTCGCCTCCCAACCTTTTACCTCAAGGGTAATGTCAACAATAATAGTTCATGATGCCTTACATCCAATTGGATATATATATCAGAATCTTTCCAACACGAGGTGCTTGCCAAAGGATAAAATGTAAAAAGGAAAGGTGAAGATCACCATGACTCTTGCATAAAAGTAAAAGATAGGCCCTTCGCAGAGGGAAGCAGAGGTTGCCATGCGCTTTTATAGTTGGATGCACAAAATCTTAATGCGAGGGAACGTCACTTTATATTGCCACTTGTGATAGGGACCTTTATTATGCAGTCCGTCGCTTTTATTTCTTCCATATCACAATGATCGTATAAAGCTTATTTTCTCCACACTAAAAGATCATACATATTTAGAGAGCAATTTTTATTGCATGCACCAATGAAAATTTACATGAAGGATCTTACTCAATCCATAGGTAGGTATGGTGGACTCTCATGGCAACACTGGTTTAAGGGATGTTTGGAAGCACAAGTAGTATCTCTACTTGGTGCAAAGAATTTGGCTAGCATGAGGGGGAAAGGCAAGCTCAACGTGTTAGGCGATCCATGATAATATACTTTATTTCACATATAAGAAAACATAACCCATTACGTTGTCCCTTGTCCAACGTCAACCTTTTATCATGTCATATTTTAATGAGTGCTCACAATTACAAAAGATGTCCAAGATAGTATATTTATATGTGAAATCTCTCTTCCTTCAATATTCTTTCATGAATTGTTCAAGTGACCAATACAATGTTTGCTAACCTTCAATAAATTTACCACCTCTACTCCTTATATGTAAAGTCATTACTCCCCATGGAAAAGGCATATGAAACATATATAATTTCAGATTTATGACATTCAAATCGTTCAACCATTTACTCATAGGATATAAGTGAAGCACACGAGTAAATGACAAACTACTCCAAAAAGATATAAGTGAAGATCAATGAGTAGTTAAATAATTATGTAGCTATGTGAAGACTCTCTCTCATTTAAGAATTTCAGATCTTGGCATTTTATTCAAACAGCAAGCAAAGCTAAAGAAAATTAAATGATGCTCCAAGCAAAACACATATCATTTGCTGAATAAAAATATAGCTCCAAGTAAAGTTACCGATGAACGAAGACGAAAGAGGGGATGCCATCCGGGGCATCCCCAAGCTTAGGCTCTTGGATGTCCTTGAATATTACCTTGGGGTGCCTTGGGAATCCCCAAGCTTAGGCTCTTGCCACTCCTTATTCCATAGTCCATCGAATCTTCACCCAAAACTTGGAAACTTCACAACACAAAACTCAACAGAAAACTCGTAAGCTCCGTTAGCGAAAGAAAATAAAACACCACTTCAAGATACTGTAATGAACTCATTCTTTATTTATATTGGTGTTAAACCTACTGTATTCCAACTTCTCTATGGTTTATATACTATTTTACTAGCCATAGAGTCATCAAAATAAGCAAACAACACACGAAAAAACAGAATCTATCAAAAACAGAACAGTCTGTAGTAATCTGTAACTAATGCAAACTTCTGGAACTCCAAAAATTCTACCAAAATAGGACGACCTATATAATTTTTTTATTGATCTACTGAATTTGGAATCAGTATTTTATCACGTTCTGGTGATTTTTAACAATTGTTTTCATGAACAGAAAGTTTCTGGAATTTTCAGCAAGATCAAATAACTATCATCCAAGAAGATCCTATAGGTCTTACTTGGCACAAACACTAATTAAAACATAAAACCACATCTTAACAGAAGCTAGATGGATTATTTATTCCTAAACAGAACCAAAAAGCAAGAAACTAAAATAAAATTGGGTTGCCTCCCAACAAGGGCTAACGTTTAACGCCCCTAGCTAGGCATGACGATTTCAATGATGCTCACATAAAAGATAAGAATTGAAACATAAAGAGAGCATCATGAAGAATATGACTAGCACATTTAAGTCTAACCCACTTCCTATGCATAGGGATTTTGTGAGCAAACAACTTATGGGAACAAGAACCAACTTGCATAGGAAGGTAAAACAAGCATAACTTCAAGATTTTAAGCACATAGAGAGGAAACTTGATATTATTGCAATTCCTACCAGCATACATTCCTCCCTCATAATAACTTTCAGTAGCATCATGAATGAATTAAACAATATAACCAGCACCTAAAGCATTCTTTTCATGATCTACAAGCATAGAAAATTACTACTCTCCACACAAGCAAAATTCTTCTCATTCGGAATTGTGGGAGTATCATAAGAGACTTGAATACTATAAATTGTTTCCACATTAAAAGAGTAATGTTCAGAAAAATGGTAATCATAATAATGACAAGTTTTATAAATATAATCATCACTACTTTTTATAGCATAAGTTTGATCACAATAATCATCATAAGTAGCAACTTTGTTCTCATCATAATCAATTGAAACCTCTTCCGAGATAGTGGACTCATCACTAAATAAAGTCATGACCTCTCCAAATCCACTTTCATAAGTATTATATGATTCAACATCCTCCAAAATAGTGGTATCATTACTTCCTAAAGTTGACACTCTTCCAAACCCACTTTCATCAATATAATCATCATAGGTAGAAGGCATGCTATCATCATAACAACTTTGCATATCAAAACTTGGGAGGCTAAAAATATCATCTTCATTAAACGTAGCATCCCCAAGCTTGGGACAAACATTATATGCAGCAAATATATTCTCAAAAACATCATCTTCATCAAACATAGCATCCCCAAGCTTGGGCCTTTTCATATCATAAGCATAATCACTCTCATAATTTAATAGTATGGATAGCACCAATAGTATAGCGATTGTCATATTCCAAGCAAGTGCCAAAAAGATTTTCAAGATCATAAGAAGTATCATTATCTTCCCAATCATAATCATCACAACAAGCAATAGGAATAACTAGATCATCATCAAGTGCATCATCTTCCACGATTATTTTTGATTCATTTTCATGAGGCACAACAATAATAGGAGCAACATTATTTGGGAGGGATACCTTTTTACCTTTGCTTCTCTGTTTTTTCTTTTTCTTCTTCACATCATGTGCGGGTTTATCCCTCTTTTTTGAGCTCCTTATTGATGAGATTGGTTGAATAGAAAGCTCCTCCTCGTTACCTGATTCATCATAAGAAATAAAAGGAGGATATTGGGAAGTCTCTTCCCTTTCATTAGTGTTCTCTTCATCTTCTATTTGCTTTATTTTCTTTATGTAATTGGCAGTATAAGGATTTTCAATGCAATTCACTGCACAATACATATAAATTTCCTCTAGATCAAAATTAAGAAGTTTATAACGGGCTAATTCTGGGAGATAGTTAGTTATACGTTTCATTTCTTCATAGCCCATAAGCAAACTAAGTTCATTATAATGTGCAAGGGAAATCAAGTCATCACAATTTTTGGACACGATTAGATCATGAAACAATTTGCATCGGATAGTTAAATGACCCTGTTCATTGCAAAGTTCACAAGTACGGCTAAGAAAATTTAAATTTTCAGCACAAACATCTAGCCTTTCTTGCAACAATTTAGTTTCTAAATGCTTATGCCTCTTGCAATATCTATCTTCCCTATTTGGTGTGTACTTGCAAACCCAATGCACTCCACAAAAATTGACATGTTTATAGGAGACATTTTCATCATAACTAGTGCAATCATCATTAGTACTATGGATATTCAATGAGTTCATACTAACAACATTGCAATCATGCTCATCATTCAAAGATTTAGTGCCAAACATTTTATAAACTTCTTCTTCTAGCACTTGAGCACAATTTTCCTTTTCATCATACTCACGAAAGATATTCAAAAGATGAAGCGTATGAGACAAACTCAATTCCATTTTTTTTTGTAGTTTTCTTTTATAAACTAAACTAGTGATAAAACAAGAAACTAAAAGATTCGATTGCAAGATCTAAAGATATACCTTCAAGCACTCACCTCCCCGGCAACGGCGCCAGAAAAGAGCTTGATGTCTACTTCGCAACCTTCTCCTTGTAGACGTTGTTGGGCCTCCAAGGGCATAGGTTTGTAGGACAGTAGCAAATTTCCCTCAAGTGGATGACCTAAGGTTTATCAATCCATGGTAGGTGTAGGATGAAGACGGTCTCTCTCAAGCAACCCTGCAACCAAATAACAAAGAGTCTCTTGTGTCCCCAACACACCCAATACAATGGTAAATTGTATAGGTGCACTAGTTCGGCGAAGAGATGGTGATAAAAGTGCAATATGGATGGTAGATATAGGTTTTTGTAATCTGAAATTATAAAAACATCAAGGTAACTAATGATAAAAGTGAGCGTAAACGGTATTGCAATGCTAGGAAACAAGGCCTAGGGTTCATACTTTCACTAGTGCAAGTTCTCTCAACAATAATAACATAATTGGATCATATAACTATCCCTCAACATGCAACAAAGAGTCACTCCAAAGTCACAAATAGCGGAGAACAAACGAAGAGATTATGGTAGGGTACGAAACCACCTCAAAGTTATCCTTTCTGATCGATCTATTCAAGAGTCCGTAGTAAAATAACACGAAGCTATTCTTTCTGTTCGATCTATCATAGAGTTCGTACTAGAATAACACCTTAAGACACAAATCAACCAAAACCCTATTGTCACCTAGATACTCCAATGTCACCTCAAGTATCCATGGGTATCATGATACGATATGCATCACACAATCTCAGATTCATCTATTCAACTAACACAAAGAACTGCAAAGAGTGCCCCAAAGTTTCTACCGGAGAGTCAAGATGAAAACGTGTGCCAACCCCTATGCATAGGTTCATGGGCGGAACCCACAAGTTGATCACCAAAACATACATCAAGTCGATCACGTGATATCCCATTGTCACCACAGATAAGCACGGCAAGACATACATCAAGTGTTCTCAAATCCTTAAGGACTCAATACGATAAGATAACTTCAAAGGGAAAACTCAATCCATTACAAGAGAGTAGAGGGGGAGAAACATCATAAGATCCAACTATGATAGCAAAGCTCGCGATACATCAAGATCGTATCACCTCAAGAACACGAGAGAGAGAGAGAGATCAAACACATAGCTACTGGTACATACCCTCATCCCCGAGGGTGAACTACTCCCTCCTCGTCATGGAGAGCGCCGAGATGATGAAGATGGCCACCGGTGAGGGTTCCCCCCTCCGGCTGGGTGCGTGAACAGGGCCCCGGTTGGTTTTTGGTGGCTACAGAGGCTTGCGGCGGCGGAACTCCCGATCTCTTCCGTTCCCCGATGGTTTTAGGGTATATGAAGATATATAGGTGAAAGAAGTTGGTAAGGGGAGCCACGAGGGGCCCACGAGGGTGGAGGGCGCGCCCAAGGGGTGGGGGCGCCCCCTGCCTCATGCTCTCCTCGTTGATCCCCTGACGTGCACTCCAAGTCTCCCATATTGCTTTATTTCCAAAAATAACTTTTCCGAAGGTTTCATTCCGTTTGGACTCTGTTTGATATTCCTTTTATGCGAAACACTGAAACAAGGAAAAAACAGAAACTGGCACTGGGCTCTGGGTTAATAGGGTAGTCCCAAAAATAATATAAAAGTGCATAGTAAAGCCCATTAAACATCCAAGATGGATAATATAATAGCATGACTACTTCACAAATTATAGATACGTTGGAGACGTATCAGCGGTTACTGAAGGTTGTTCAGAGTCCCGGATGAGATCCCGGACGTGACGAGGAACTCCGGAATGGTCCAAAGGTGAAGATTGATATATGGAACGAAGGGTATTGGAGTTCGGAAGTGTTCCGGGGGTACCGGGTGATGACCAGCATGACCGAAAGGGGTTTCGGGGGGCCACAGCAAGTGTTGGGGGCCTCATGGGCCAAGGGAGGGGGGCAAACGAGCCCACTAAGGAGTTTTGCGCCCACGTCATCCCATCCCACCTTGCCAGAGGAGGTGGGGGCGCCTCCTAGGGTTCCCACTCCTTTGGCTTGGGGGCCAAGTCTCTTAAGGGGAAACCCATCTAGAGTTTCCCTCTTGTGGCCGCCGGCCCTAGATGGGATCCCCTAGGGGTGCCCCCTCTCCCCCTTCCTCCTATATATAGAGAGGTAGAGAGAGGGCAGCCACACCCTCTAACGCCATGGCGCTGCCCCTCCTCTCCATCATAGCCTTCTTCCTCTCCGTAGCGCTTAGCGAAGCTCTGCTGAGATTCCGCCACCACCACCGCCACCATGCCATCGTGCTGCCGGAGGACTCGAGCTACTACTTCACCATCGCTCGCTGGATCGAGGAGGTGCAGGTGTCATCAAGCCGTATGTGTGTTGAACGCGGAGGTGCCGTCCGTTCGGCACTTGGATCGGGAGTTCGCGGGACGGATCGTGATTGGATCACGAAGACGTTCGCGGGACGGATCATGATTGGATCGCGAAGACATTCGTCTACATCAACTGCGTTTCTTAATGCTTCCGCTTAGCGATCTACAAGGGTATGTAGATCCAATCTCTCCTCTCATAGATGGTTATCTCCTGGATTGATCTTGGTGAGCGTAGGAATTTTTGTGTTTCCCATGCAACGTTTCCCTTCACATCCCTATAATCATGTGCGACCACATCCTTGCAGTTTTCAAATTAGACGTCCCCCTTTATTGATGTTGTTTCCATATATGAGGTCCCTTATTATGCATGTGTCCATATACACATGATGCTTCCTCATTCACATAATAGCAATTAGTTGTGATCTTTTAGGACGTATTTCTTTACATACAGCAACTTAATTTTTATATCACGGAAGCATCCTGACTGATGCATGGAAGCATAATGTTTACTTCATGTTATCATGTGATTATGGATTCTTCCAACCAATGCTTCCGATAATAACTCAAGGTTCAGATTTGGCTCCCCGTAATCACGTATGTTTCCATGTTTAAAATTTTCTCCTAATAACGCATGCTTCTTTGCTTCCTATATTTTGTTTTCTCTATATAAGAATCATGCTTCGATAAGTCTGGTATATGCTTCCTTGTTTTTGCAGGCAGTCACATCCCATTTTCTTGCTTCATTCATAATTTAGTGGATATTCGTAATTTATTATTTTGTGCGTTGGCATTCACCAAAAACTACAATAAACAGAACATGTTTCTTTCAACTCGAAATACAACAGTAGAGCAATACATGTGCACACATCCATGTTATTTCTTCTTATCTGTATCAATATTGCTTCAACACTCGAGCATGGTCATGGAGGTAGTAGTCGATTAGAGAAGTTTAAGTTGGAGGGAAGGGAGTATGAACCGCTAGAGGTGCTAAGGGAGCCGCTAGTGTGGTGGAGGAAGAAGAGAGTGTCAGCTTTCCATCGCGTTCCTTGCCGGCCGTTGATCACCGAAATTGCAGAGGAGACGACCAAGAAGGACGATGTCGCCGACGAGGAGAAGGAGTTGCATAGATCCAGAGAGAGAAAGAGAGAGAGAGAGAGAGAGAGAGAGAGAGAGAGGGAGAGAGAGCACCGACGAAATGAGCGTTGGTGTATTAACCACCATGCACGACCATGAACTGCTACCCGTTGCTGGCCGAATAGATGAGGACTCGGTTTCAATTTGATTGAATGATGTATGTATGGCCTCGGCTAGCAGTAAATGACAAACGGGGTGATTTGTGGGATTAGTTGCAGCTGGATAACACATTCACCCATTGGATGTAAAGGCAAATGAATGGAGATGCAGTAGTCTGATGGAAAGAACCCATCAGACGTCTGAAAGAAAGCGTTTCCCTATATGTAAAGTTAATTCAGCAAATAGATTGAGTGCTAAATTATGGGAGGCTATTTCAACAATCAATGAGGTCAAGCACACAACCATAGAAGGCCATCTCAGCAACAAAGAATGTGTGTAAAACGTTATTGAGCTATTTCACCTTACAGATTGGCTACTAGATCATGGCAATCTGCTTCACAATACATAAATAGTCCGAAAATATGGTAGGATATTTTAACAACTAATCAGGCATGCCATGCCATCTCACCTAAATAGATTGAGTGTAGAACAGGGCAAGCTAGCTTTTTAAGAAGAGCGTATGACTGTAAACTACTTCGGCAAGTAGTGAGATTAACAATGTCTATCAGGTAACATCCAAACACTACTCAGAAATGCACGGGGCCTCAGTCTAGAATGCATGTACCATGGGAGAAGTTGACCATTGTGCGTCTCCACAAGAACATCTCCAGCGGTGGCGACATGGCTGGAGGATGGCAGTTTACGAGAGCGTACTATGGGAGCAAGAAGATCACCGCGCGTCCCCTCGAGGAACCACGACACCGACGTATCAGTGCGATAGGGAGGGTGGCTTTGGTGGAGCAAATGGAGTGGGGGGAGGGGGCTGGGGAATATTATTGGCTAGTTGGTCAGAGGGGAGTTAAATTTGGGATTTGGGGGGAAATTTCGTTTGGTGGGAGGGGGTGTTTGGCCCATGGTCAGTTTCTCCGCATGCGGTCCCATGTGTTAGTGAAGAGGCCAGCCGAAGCATGTTCCCTTTGGGTGAGCGGTGTGTCGGACCGACTATGTGGGTGGTGCCATGAGAACGTGACAGGTGTGCTTTAAGTGTACCACCTTTTGTTTTTTAAGTTGTAAAGCATAACACTTGGTTTTTGGTGCTTCACTTGATCCATCGATACAATTCCCGATTAATACGGCGAGGGCGGGTCTTCTCCCACGTGATAGGTTGGGAGTTTGGCATAGTAGGTTTGACACACAGAGAGAGAAAATATATAAAAATCGTGAATGTGTAGTGGACATACTTTTGGTGGGCCTAAGAGAAATTGTGTATGTAAACCCGCTGCCTTTATTTACTTCGCATATAGGTCTGTCTCGGGTCAAGCTTTCTAAACTATGACCAAGTTTATACATATAAAAACAATGACATCCCACAATACCAAGTGAATACCATTAGAATCATCATTCAATATATTTTCATATTGTATATCTTTTTATTGTGAAAGTTTATATTGTTTTCGATAAACTTTGTCAAACTTTATCATTTTTCAAAAAAACTAGGTCAAACTTTCCAAAAGAACTTGGTCCAACTTTAAAAGTTGACTTAAGTGGAAGCTAATCTATGTAAATAAGATGGAGGGATGCATTAAATTTCATATTATTATACATGAAAACCAGAACTCATACAAACACGACATATTTTCATATAAACCTGACGAGATTCATGCAAACATGAAAGATTTTCATTACATTTCAAACATTTTGGAAAAAAAGAAACCCTACCCTAAACGTATCCTGCGGTGGCGGCCGACGTCCACTTTCCTTTATATTCCACATCGGCGACCAAGTCCTCCATCTGTCGTCTCCAGGAATGGCGGCGGGGTTCAAGACCCATGAAGTGAAGGTGTGGTCTCCGGCGAGGAAAAGTAGGACACGGGAGAGGGACCATCCCATTTGGTACACCATGCCCTGCTGGCACGCATGCCCTACTCAGCCTCGGAGGAGTCTGTGACCTCGGAGGTGCTGGTGGACGTGAGGTCAATGATGGACAGGGACGGTCTATCGCCCACATGCCTCTGCGCCCCCAAACACTGGGCAAGACGCGTAGGACGCGCGGCTGGTGGCACTCTCGTCCTCGGCTGCCGACAATGCCAGTTGCTTAAAATTCATGATCTGAGTTCTGCAGGAAATAAATTTCGCGGGCAGAAAATACTTAGTAATAAAAGTATCTTTGCACTTATCCCAAGAATCAATACTATTGCGAGGCAAAGAAGAAAACCAAATTTTTGCACGATCCCGCAAAGAAAAAGGAAATAATTTCAACTTAACAATATCATTGTCCACATATTTTTTCTTTTGCATATCACATAATTCTATGAATGTGTTTAGATGGGACGCGACATCCTCATTAGGAGTACCGTAAATTTGCTCTTTCATAAAAAGATTCAACAAAGCGGCATTAATATCACAAGATCCCGCACTAGTGGCGGGAGGAGCAATCGGAGTGCTAATAAAATCATTATTATTGGTTTTGGAAAAATCACACAATTTGGTATTTTCTTGAGAAATCGTCACTACGCAAACAAGATTGCAAGCAAACAATAGATCTGACAAGAAAAAGGCAAACAAAAAAGAAGGCGAATAAAACGGCAAATTTTTGTGAAGTTGGGGAGATGAAAACGAGAGGCAGATGGAAATAATGTAAATTGCAAGGACATGAGATTTGTGATTAGGAACCTGATGGATGTTGATGATGTCTCCCCGGCAATGGCGCCAGAAATTCCTTTTGATGCGGCTTGAAACTGCGTCGGTATTTCCCCAAAGAGGAAGGGATGATGCAGTACAGCTAAGGTAGGTATTTCCCTCAGTTATAATCCAAGGTTATCAATGCAGTAGGAGAACCAAGCTGTAAACGGTACCGTCACACAAAGAACAAATACTTGCAACCCGGCGCATAAGAGGGGTTGTCAATCCCTCCATGGTAAAAAAACATATTAAATTCTATAAGATTGGATAAATAGATCTCTCAAGAACACAATATAAAAGAAGTAAATAAAAAGTGCAGCAAGGTACTTTTGGGTTTTTGGAAATATATATAGATCAAAAAACAATATGATAAAAGATAGACCCGGGGGCGTAGATTTCACTAGTGGCTTCTCTCGAGAAAATAGCATACGGTGGGTAAACAAATTAC
Source organism: Aegilops tauschii subsp. strangulata (assembly GCF_002575655.3). NCBI lineage: Eukaryota > Viridiplantae > Streptophyta > Magnoliopsida > Poales > Poaceae > Aegilops > Aegilops tauschii. The sequence goes on from NC_053040.3 coordinate 314,896,276, forward strand.
TGTTGGGCGGTTGATAGAAGATCAAATAATTACGACGATATCGAAGGCAATGATCATGAATATAGGCATCACGCCCAAGATTAGTAGACCCACTCATGCCTGCATCTACTACAATTACTCCACAAATCGACCACTATCCAGCATGCATCTCGTGTATTAAGTTCATGGAGAAACGGAGTAATGCAAAAAGAACGATGACATGATGTAGACAAGATCTATTCATGTAGGAATAGACCCCATCATTTTATCATCAATAGCAACGGTACATATGTGCCTCGCTACCCCTTCTGTCACTGGGTGAGGACACCGTAAGATTGAACCCATCAAAAAGCACCTCTTCCCATTGCAAGAAAAATCGATCTAGTTGGCCTAACTAAACCAAAGATACGGAGAAGAGATACGAGGCTATAAATAATCATGCAAATAAGAGATCAAAGAAAACTCAAATAATATTCATTGATATAGATCTAATCATAAACTCAAACTTCATCGAATCCCAAGAAACACACCGTGAAAATTCATTACATCAAATAGATCTCCATGAGACCATTGTATTGAGAATCAAAAAAGAGAGAAGAAGCCATCTTGCTACTGCCTACGGACCCGTAGGTCTATGGTGAACTACTCACGCATCAACGGAGGAGCGGCAATGAGGATGATGAACCCCTCTGTGATCGTGGTCCCCTCCGGCAGAGTGCCAGAATAGGGCTCTAGATTGGATCTCGTGGTTCTGGAACTTGCGGCGGGCGGAATTGTGTTTCTTCGACTCCCCTATGGTTTCTGGAATATTTGGGTATTTATAGAGCTGAGAGGCAGTGCAGGAGACCCCCATGGGCCCCACAACCCATCAGGGCACGCCTGGGCCTCCTGGCGCGCCTTGGTGTCTTGTGGGCCCCATAGGCCTCCCCACTTGTGCTTCCTTGGCTCCCAAGTTGTCTTCTCGTCCAAAAACATTCTCCAAAAAGTTTCGCTGTGTATGGACTCTGTTTGGTACTGATATTCTGCGAAGTAAAAAAACAAGCAAAAAACCGCAACTGGCACTAGGCACTATGTCAATAGGTTAGTCCCAAAAAAGGATATAAAGTTGCTATAAAATCAGTGTAAAACATCCATGAACAAAATTTAACAACATGGAACAATCAAAATTTATAGATACGTTGGAGACGTATCACCCACTAGGCACCAGGGCATGCTAGGTGAAGGAAATATGCCCCAGAGGCAATAATAAAGTTGTTATTTTATATTCCTTATTCATGATAAAGGTGTATTATTCATGCTAGAATTGTATTGATCGGAAACTTAAATACATGTGTGAATACGTAAACAAATACCATGTCCCTATTAAGCCTCTACTAGACTAGCTCGTTGATCAAAGATGGTTAAGGTTTCCTAACCATGGACATGTGTTGTCATTTGATAACGGGATCACATCATTAGGAGAATGATGTGATGGACAAGACCCATCTGTTAGCTTAGCATAATGATCGTTCAAGTTTATTGCTATTGCTTTCTTCATGTCAAATGCATATTTCTTCGACTATGAGATTATGCAACTCCCGGATACCGGAGGAATGCCTTGTGTGCTATCAAACATCACAACATAACTGGGTTATTATAAAGATGCTCTACAGGTATCTCCAAAGGTGTTTGTTAAGTTGGCATAGATCGAGATTAGGATTTGTCACTCCGAGTATCAGAGAGGTATCTTTGGGCCCTCTCGGAAATACACATCATAAGAAGCGTTGCAAGCAAAGGGACTAATGAGTTAGTTATAGGATGATGTATGATGGAACGAGTAAAGAGACTCGCCGGTTACGAGATTGAACTACCTATAGAGACACCGACGATCGAATCTCGGGTAAGTAACATACCGATGGACAAAGGGAATTGCGTATGTTGTCATAACAGTTCAAACGATAAAGATCTTCATAGAATATGGCTGAGCCAATATGGGCATCCAGGTTCCGCTATTGGTTATTAACCGGAGAGGTGTCTCGGTCATGTCTACATAGTTCTCGAACCCGTAGGGTCCGCATGATTAACGTTTGTTGACGATATAGTGTTATATGAGTTATATGATTTGGTGACCGAATGTTGTTCGGAGTCCCAGATGAGATCACGAACATGACAAGGAGTCTCGAAATGGTCGAGAGGTAAATATTGATATGTAGGATGATGGTATTCGGACACCGCAAGGGTTTCGGGATGCACCGGGTAGCCATCGGGTCACGAGAAGGGATTCCGGACACCCCCTGTAGGTGTTATGGGCTTAATGGGCCAAGGGAGGGACAGACCTGCCCACAGGGGGCTAGTGCGCTGAGGGAGTCCTGGATTAGGGGTCCTCGGACTGCCGGACTATATACTTTGGCCGGACTGTTGGACTATGAAGATACAAGATTAAAGACTTCGTCCCGTGTCCGGGTGAGACTCTCCTTGGCATGGAAGGCAAGCTTGGCAATTCGGATCTGTAGATCTCCTCCCTTGTAACCGACTCCGTGTAACCCTAGCCCCCTCCGGTGTCTATATAAACCGGAGGGTTTAGTCCGTAGGACAAGAACAATCAGAATCATAGGCTGGCTTCTAGGGTTTAGCCTCTACGATCTCGTGGTAGATCAACTCTTGTAATACTCATATCATCAAGATCAATCAAGCAGGAAGTAGGGTATTACCTCCATCGAGAGGGCCCGAACCTGCGTAAACATTGTGTTCCCCGCCTCCTGTTACCATCCGCCTTAGACGCACAGTTCGGGACCCCCTACCCGAGATCCGCCGGTTTTGACACCGACACTGGTGCTTTCATTGAGAGTTCCACTGTGCCGTCACGATAAAGGCTTGATGGCTCCTTCGATCATCGGCAACGATGCGATCCAGGGCGATGTTTTCCTCCCCGGATAGATCTTCATATTCGGCGGCTTCGTACTGCGGGCCAACTCGCTTGGCCATCTGGAGCAGATTGAGAGCTACGTCCTTGGCCATCAGGTCAGGTTTGGAAGCTTGAACTATACTGCCGACATCCGTGGAGACTTGATCTTCGACGGATTCGAACCCATGTCAGGTGCGCCGCACGGTCACGATGAGCATGACTTAGCTCTGTCGTCGGGCGGTGTTCGGGAGATCACACCTATAGCTACTCCGGTCCTCAATCCGAAGCAGATCACGCCGTCCGAGGACGGGTGGATGGACCCCGCCACGGAGGCCACACACTCAGCGGCAATAGAGCCGAATACTGACTTCACCTCCTATGAGACCTGTGTTGCCGGACACTTGGATTCGTCCCCGGCCACGGGCTCCGAACCGCCTGCGTCCGTGCCTATCGAATCTGATTGGGCACCGATCATGGAGTTTTCCTCTGCGGATATCTTTCAGCACTCGCCACTGGGCGACGTGCTAAATTCATTAAGGTCTCTCTCCTTGTCAGGAGACCCTTGGCCGAACTATGTCCGGCTTGAGTGGGAAGCGGACGACGAAGAAATTCGTTCCCCACCCACCACCCACTTGGTAGCCACTGTCGACGACTTAACCAACATGCTCGATTTCGGCTCCGAAGACATCGACCGTATGGACGATGATGCAGGAGACAAACAGGAACCACCGCCCACAGGGCGGTGGACTGCCACCTCATCATATGATATATACATGGTGGACACCCCCAAGGAAAGCGATGGCAATAAGGCAACGGAGGGTAATCCCCCTGAGAAGCAATCTAAGCACTGGCGTCATCGACGCCGCGCTAAGCCCCGCCATAGCAAAACCAGTGATACCGGCACACGAGACAATAACGCTCCGGATAGTGCCGAAGACGAAGACAATCCCCTCCAGCCAGGCCTTGAGCGGGAGGATGGGCAAGCTAGCCCTAAGGAATAGGCAGCAGACGGAGAATCAGAGGATGACAATTACATGCCCCTCTCCGAAGACGAGTTGAGCCTCGACGACGAAGAATTTATCGTGCCTGAGGATCCTGTCGAACAAGAGCGCTTCAAGCGCCGGCTTACAACCACAGCAAAAAGCCTAAGGAAAAAGCAACAACAGCTTCGCGCTGACCAAGATCTGCTAGCAGATAGATGGACTGAGGTCCTGGCGGCCGAGGAATACGAACTCGGGCGCCCAACCAAGAGTTACCCAAAGCGCAGGTTGCTACCCCAACTCGAGGAGGAAGCATTAAAACCCACACTACCAGCGTATGATGCGGCTAATCGGCCACCTCGTGGCCGAGACAGAACGGCGTATCAGCCCGAAGTCCAGCCCGCACCCCGTCGCCAGTCAAACAAAAACACCAAGGCCCGGGGCAACACGCAGGACCTGCGAGACGTATTGGAAAACAAAGCAGGACATACAAGATCGATCTACGGATCACGGGGGCGCGCCCCAACGCGTGACGATGATCGTCACGCCGGATATACTAAAAGCAAACCCGGCTGGGCTGAATACAGTAGACAAGACTCACATGAACTGCGTCGTGACATAGCCCGGCACAGAGGCGCCGCACACCCCCTATGCTTCACTGATGAAGTGATGGATCACGAATTCCCAGAGGGATTTAAACCCGTGAACATTGAATCATATGATGGTACAACAGATCCTGCGGTATGGATTGAAGTTTTCCTCCTCCACATCCACATGGCCCGCGGTGATGATCTACATGCCATCAAGTACCTCCCACTAAAACTCAAAGGACCGGCTCGGCATTGGCTGAATAGCTTGCCAGCAAACTCCATTGGCAGTTGGGAGAATCTGGAAGACGCATTCCTTGAACACTTCCAGGGCACTTATGTGCGACCACTGGATGCTGATGACTTGAGTCACATAACCCAGCAGCCAGGAAATTTGGGACCCGGTTCCTAACTAAAAAGAACCAAAGTGTCGACTGTCCGGATGCCGAGGCCTTAGCGGCATTCAAGCATAACATCCGTGACAAGTGGCTCGCCCGACACCTCGGCCAAGAGAAGCCGAAGTCTATGGCAGCCCTCACGACACTCATGACCCGCTTTTGCGCGGGCGAGGACAGCTGGCTGGCTCGCAGCAACAACACAGCAAGCAACCCTGGCACATCAGAGGCCAGAGATAGCAACGACAAACCCCGACGCAACAAACACAAGCGCCGCAAAAATGGTGAAAACGCCGAAGATACGGCAGTCAATGCCAGATTTAGTGGCTCTAAGTCCAGTCAGCGAAATGGGCCACTCAAAAAGGACAATTCGGGTCCGTCCAGTCTGGACCGCATACTCGACCGCCCATGCCAAATCCATGGCACCCCAGGAACACCAACCAATCATACCAACAGAGAATGCTGGGTCTTCAAACAAGCTGGCAAGTCAGGCGCCAAAAACAAAGATAAGGGGTTCCAAAACGATGATGGCGACGAGGAGCCCAGATCACCGAATACTGGAGGACAAAAGAAATTTCCCCCGCAAATCCAAACGGTGAACGTGGTAAACAACACTCCCAACCCGGACCGGATGCGCACCCTTAGGGATGTCGACTCAACGGAGCCAGTCGTCCCACAATATAAACTAGGGCCGATCACCTTCAACCGCACGGATCGTCCGGTTAATGCCAATCAGGGCAATCCAGCCGCACTAGTCCTCGACCCAATAATAGACGGGTTCCACCTCACATGAGTCCTTATGGACGGAGGCAGCAGCATAAACCTACTTTACCAGGACACAGTGCGCAAGATGGGCATCGATCATCCGGTGATCAAGCCCACTAAAGCCACCTTCAGAGGTATTATACCAGGTGTGGAGGCCAGCTGTACAGGCTCCATCGCCCTTAAGGTAGTCTTCGGATCACCAGACAATTACCGTGCCGAAGAGTTAATCTTCGACATCGTCCCCTTTCGCAGTGATTATTAGGCACTGCTCGGACGAACCGCGTTCGCTCGATTCAACGCGGTGCCACATTATGCCTACCATAAGCTCAAGATGCCCGGTCCGCGCGGCGTCATCACGGTTAATGGCAAGGCCAAACTTTCCCTTGGCACCAAAGAGTATACCACTGCTTTAACAGAAGAAGCAACGAGTGGCACCTGTCAATCGAACCTCGAGTCGACGGCTAGGCTCCCGGACACCGCCAAAGGACCCCGAAGTGCTTCGCTACAGAATAAAAAGGCTCATCCAGAGCTCAATTAAAAACACCACGACGAAGGCCAGATCAGGCCACATACTGCGGCTCAACCGCCCTCCGGCACACAAACATTCCTTACATTTCCTTTGCAGGTTCACCTTTGCGTCAACCAGGACTGGCGATAGGGAAGCAGCTCGAACGCGCAAGGGAATCCTTAGATATTCCCCGCAATGACCATCCGACTATACTCCGGGTCCGCACACAACTTCTTTCCCCCTGATCTCAGCAGGTTCCATAGCCATATCCCTTTTTTATCTCATTACTTGTACTCATACGCATCGACGTACTATTCAAATACAACATATGGATTTATATGACGCTTATCTGCTATTATTTCTTATTGAAATTCTTTTGTCAAATGGCATCCGTACACCGCGATATGCCTTAAATACGCCAGGGGCTTCGTTTTACCCATAATACGGCAATAAAGTCCGAACACCTTCATGGAAGTTCGGCACCCCAAACTTATAGCATTATATGCATCAGCTCCGAATCATCTCTTGGGTCAAATGTTGGGTTTGCCCGGCTCCCATGTTTTGCTGCCTTACGTTCCGCTATATCGGCTAAGGCGGCACAGGGAGAACTACTGCGATTGTGTCCCGGTTCTTCCGGACGAGCACCTCAGTAGAGAAAGCCGAAAACTGATTGTCATGATACGGTGAGAGCCGGTCAGCTGCTCGAGAGGTTGTAAAATCTTTAAGGATTTCTCCCGCATAATGCCATAACCAATGCAGTGTGCGATGGATCGGTTTTACTTTCGATCAGGTGCTTATAAGAGCCCCTCGTGCGGTCTTCCGAACACCAGGGGCTGCGCCTACCTTCCTAAAGCTCCTATGGCTAAGTGAGAGTGATAAAGCCCTATAGTCCAATTGCCTGGTTCGTTGCGCTGAACACCTCCTTCAAAGGACCCAAAACTGGGATAAAGAGTGATCAGGTTTATCCCGAACACCCCCGTACTTCCTACATGGGGGCAGAAGTCGACGACTGGACAACTCTCGGGATTAATATATAAAAAGGCCGCGCAGGAGGATAAACTTTTATATAACAGGCAATAAATAATTGAAATGACCTTGTTCAACATTACAAAGGACAACATGATTGTATGCATGGAAATATAACGTCCTTGGTGCACTGCTCCGCCGCAAGGCAGGATCCTTTTAGTACACTTTCATAATATAATTCGGGCTTGCGGTGCTCCTTCCCCTCTGGCGGTCCCTCGGTCATCAGCTTTTCGGCATCCATCTTCCCCCAGTGCACCTTTGCGCGGGCAAAGGCCATTCGCACACCCTCTATACAGACCGACCGCTTGGTGACGTCAAGTCGAGGGCAGGCACTCACAAGCCGCTTCACGAGCCTGAAGTAGCTGCTTGGAATCGGCTCGGCGGGCCATAGCCGAATAATCAAATCCTTCATGGTTAGTTCGGCCGCCCTATGCAGTTCGATCAGCTGTTTCAGTTGGTCGACGAAAGGCACCGGATAATTCGGTGCCAGATACTGTGACCAGAAGAGCTTATCCACAGTGTTCCTTTCTTCGGCTTGGTAGAATTGGGCGGCATCTGATATGCTGCGGGGCAGTTCCGAAAACACCCCTGCAGAAATCCAAACTCAAAATTAGAAACATGATTTTCTCCTCAAATACTTGCTTTACATGGACAAAAGCCTTATCCGCCGCGACCTTCCTCGCCTCTTGGATCTCCTGCAGGGCGCTTTGGGCTTCCCCCCGGGCATCGCTCGCGGCGTGATGAGCCTTGGTGAGTTCGGATTCTTTCTCCATTAAGCTCTGCTCCAAGGCCTCACATTTCTTCATGGCCTCTTGAAGCTCCTGCTCAGCTTCAATAACCCTGGCCTCGTGCTTCTCACGAAGAGCCCGCTCTGCGGCTGCCTTTCTTTCGGCCTCGGCCACAGCCTTGTTAAGAGCTTTGACTTGGTTCATCATCCCTAGCGCAAATCATGAAACATATTTTATCATACTAGAAATTCGTTCGCAATAAACGCGAACAAGACTTGCGCATACCTTGTTTATCTCCCAACTGCTTTTTCAACTAGCCAAGTTCTTCTTTGGCCCGCTCCAGACTTTGATTCAGTTCGGAGACCTCCGCAGTATGAGAGGCAGCAGCCGCTACAGACGCCTGCTTATAAAAGAAGAGAGATAGATGTCATCAAGTGAGTCTTCCTGCGAACATAAATTTGATCCTCTGTCCGGTTCTCTCTTTCACCGAACAGTGTATCAGGGGGTACTATCTATACCATGACACTCTTTGAAACCTCATAAAACATACCTCAAAGCCTCTCATAAGGCTAATACAGGCTTCATTCAGTCCACTCTCAGCAGACTGAATCTTCTCAATCACCGCACCCATAAGGGCATGGTGTTCATCGATGATGGACGCGTTCTTCAGCGCCGCCAACAAAGCATCCGGCACCTCTGGTTGGACAGAGATTGCCGGTGGAACAGGCACGCCCTCTCCAGCCGAGGGAGGTCGCCTGCTTGATTCTGGAGCCGTATTGGTCTCCAGAACTGCGACCGGCTGAGGGCCGAATTCAAGATAGCCCCCGCCGTCGACTCCCATGGGAATCTTCTCCCCCATGTCTCCGGCCCCTGAAGTTTGACCTCCAGGCGCCGCTTTCATGATCTCTTCCCCCCCTCCTTGGCTGGGGTCCTTCTGGGACGAAGCCTCAGTGTTATTTACATGTTTGGGGGAAGGGGCCTTCGGGGGCGTCCCGCTCTCCATAGCATCCAAGCTCAGCAAATCCTCTGATGAGGATTGTTCGATGCAGGACTTCACCGGACTACAAAAAATATGGCTCAGAATAAAATATTATGCCATGATTTGTTTGGACGCATAAACATGTTCAGATTTTATACTCACGAGTTCACCAGGGGCTGGGCCCTGGGATCCCACGCCGGGCTGTCGTCGGCGGCGGCAGTGGACTCTTCCGAAAGAGGAGCTCCTCCCCTTTTAGGCTACTTGGCCTCCAAGTGTGTGGAGGCCGCCCTCTTCTTTCTCCCCCCCGCTGGGGATTCGTCTTCCTCCTCCTCCTCGTCCTCTTTGGAGGCAAAACGGGCGTTGGAGCCTTCGGATATTGTGTCCGAAGTACCACGGCGACGAAGGCCACCCCGGGTCTTTTTGGCCTCCTTCTCGGCCTTCTTCTTCGGCGCCGGGACCAACATCTTCGTCAGAAGCTGGCCAGCCGGTTCTTCGGGCAGCGGGGTCGGGTAGTGGATCCGCCCCGCCTTCTTCGTCCAGCCCTAGGGGAGTTGAGGAAGATACATTAAGCATTTCCCTTGGGTTATGCGAATAAAACATATAATAACTTACCGAGCTTGCAGGGCGGGACAGTTGGTACCCGCGGTCCTCGGCCGAGTCCGGCCATGATTTGCCGGACTTGAAAAGCACCTTCCAGATGTCTTTGTGCGAGGAGCCAAAGAGCTCTCGTAGGGTCTGATGCTTGGTCGGATCGAATTCCCATAGATTGCTAGTCCAGTGTTGACAAGGCAGGATCCGGCGAACTAACATCGCCTGGACTACATTGACAAGTCAATGTTCTTGTCTTCCGTATCTTCTACGCGCGTCTGGAGCGCCGACAGTTCATCGGACGAAGACCAGTTCAGGCCCTTCTTGGGCCAGGACATAAGCCGCAGAGGGGCTCCGGATCGAAACTCGGGAGCAACGGCCCATTCTGTGCCGTGCGGCTCAGTGACGTAGAGCCACTGCTATTGCCACTCTTTGACGGAATCATTAAAAGTACCTGTTGGCCATGTGACGTTGGGCATCTTGCTCACCATAGCGCCCCCACACTCGGCGTGCTCGCCGCCCACTACCTTGGGCTTCACATTAAAAATCTTCAGCCATAAGCCGAAGTGTGGCGAGATGCGGAGAAAGCCTCGCACACGACAATGAATGTCGAGATATTGAGGAAGGAATTGGGGGATAGATCGTGAAAATCAATCCCGTAATAATACATGATGCCGTGAACGAACGGGTGGAGGGGAAACCCTAGCACGCGGACAAAATGACGGAGGAATACAACCCTCTCGTGGTATTCCGGAGTAGGACGATATGTCCCGCCGTTGGGAGATGGTGGCTGATTTTCTTGGCCAGGTACCCGGCCTCCCGAAGCTTTTTGATATCCTTCTCCCGGACGGTAGAGGCCATCCACTTGCCTCCTGCTCCGGATCCGGACATTTTCGAAAGGCCTTTGTGGGCGGAGAAGACGAACGCTTCGGCGCTGGAGCTCGAGCAAAGGGGAATGAATCAGGAAGAAGAAGGCGTGGGTGCGAAAGGGAGTCCTTATCCCCTTATAAAGGCAGCAGGGATTCTGCGCCTCCCCACTTGCCTAGTAAATGCGCTTATTCCCCGAGCGCCGTGATTGATGGCGCAGTTGGGTTACCCATACCCGTATTGATGAGAATCTAGTGATAAGGGGACACGATGTCTGCTTCGACAAGACGTGCCAAGAAAACCGCCTCGCAATATGCGCAGTAGCTGGTAGAGAAAAACGTTTCGAATAATGACCGGGCCGTGGCGTGCTGTCGCGCTATGAAAGTTGTCGGCAGATTAGATTTGTGGAATATACTCTCTACGGTGGTATGTGGAAATTGTTTTGCAGAGCCGGACACGATCCTTGTGTTCAAAATCTTCTATGGAGTATTCGGAGGAGGAACCCGCCTTGCAATGCCGAAGACAATCTGCGCGCCGGACTCATCGTCATTGAAGCCTGGTTCAGGGGCTACTGAGGGAGTACTAGATTAGGGGGTCCTCGGACTGCCGGACTATATACTTTGGCCGGACTGTTGTACTATGAAGATACAAGATTGAAGACTTCGTCCCGTGTCCGGGTGGGACTCTCCTTGGCGTGGAAGGCAAGCTTGGCAATTCGGATCTGTAGATCTTCTCCCTTGTAACCGACTCCGTGTAACCCTAGCCCTCTCCGGTGTCTATATAAACCGGAGGGTTTAGTCCGTAGGACAAGAACAATCAGAATCATATAGCTTCTAGGGTTTAGCCTCTATGATCTCGTGGTAGATCAACTCTTGTAATACTCATATCATCAAGATCAATCAAGCAGGAAGTAGGGTATTACCTCCATCGAGAGGGCCCGAACCTGGGTTAACATTGTATCCCCCGCCTCCTGTTACCATCCGCCTTAGACGCACAGTTCGGGACCCCCTACCCGAGATCCGCCGGTTTTGACACCGACATGCGCCCCTCTCCCTGGCCGTCCATCCCTAGGGAAGGAAAGGGGGGAGTGCTAGCCCCTCCTGCCTTTCCCTATGATGGGAGAAAGGAAAGGGGGGCGCCACCCTCCCCTCCCTTTTCCACGCACCTATATAAGGCAGGGGGCATGGCTTGGGAAAGACCCCAAGTAGGATTCCTCCTACTTGGGCGCCCCCTTTGGCTGCTCCTCCCTCCCTCCCACCTATATATATGTGGGAGGGTGGTGCCTAGCACACAATAAACAATTGCCTAGCCGTGTGCAGCGCCCCGCTCCACACTTTACACCCCCGGCCATATTTTCGTAGTGCTTAGGTGAAGCCCTACGGAGATAATTTCACCATCACTGTAACCATGCCGTCGTGCCATCGGAACTCATCCACTACCTCACCATCTTGCTGGATCAAGAAGGCGCGGACGTCACTGAGCTAAACGTGTGCTGAACGTGGAGGTGTCGTGCGTTCGGTACTCGATCGGTTGGATCGCGAAGAAAGTTCAACTACATCAACCGCGTTGTAAACGCTTCCGCTTACGGTCTACGAGGGTACATAGACACACTCTTCCCCTCTCATTGCTATGCATCTCCATGGATAGATCTTGCGTGTGCGTAGAATTTTTTTTGTTTTCCATGCAATGTTTCCCAACAGTGGCATGAGAGCCAGGTTTATGCGTAGATGATGTGCACGAGTAGAACACAAAGAGTTGTGGACGGTGATAGTCATACTGCTTACCACCAACATCTTATTTTGATTCAACGGTATTGTGGGATGAAGCAGCCCGGACCAACCTGACATGTCCACGCACATGAGACCGGTTCCACCGACTGACATGCAACTAGTTTTGCATAAAGGTGGCTGGTGGGTGTCTGTTTCTCCTACTTTAATTGAATCGAATTTGACTATGGTCGGTCCTTGAAGAAGGTTAAAATAGCAAACTTGATGAAACAACATTGTGGTTTTTGCGTAGGTAAGAACGGTTCTTGCTACAAGCCCGTAGCAGCCACGTAAAACTTGCAACAACAAAGTAGAGGACGTCTAACTTGTTTCTGAAGGGCATGTTGTGATGTGATATGGTCAAGACATGATATACATTATTGTATGAGATGATCATGTTTTGTAAATTATCGGCAACCGGTAGGAGCCTTATGGTTGTATCTTTATTGTATGAAATGCAATCGCCATGTAATTGCTTTACTTTATCGCTATGCATTAGCAATAGTTGTAGAAGCAATAGTTGGCAAAATGACCACGACGCTACGATGGAGATCAAGGTATCAAGACGGTGATGATGGAGATCATGACGATGCTTTGAAGATGGAGATCAAAAGCACAAGATGATGATGGCCATATCATGTCACATATTTTGATTGAATGTGATGTTTATCTTTTATGCATCTTATTTTGCATAGAACGGCGGTAGCATTATAAGATGATCCCTTCATTAAATTTCAAGATAAAAGTGTTCTCCCCGAGTATGCACCGTTGCCAAAGTTCGTCGTTTCGAAGCAACACGTGATGATCGGGTGTGATAGACTCTACGTTCACATACAGCGGGTGTAAGACAATTTTGCACATGCGGTATAGTTGGGTTAAACTTTACGATCCTAGCATGTACAGACATGGTCTCAGAACACTGGAGACCGAAAGGTCGAACATGAGTCATATAGTAGATATGATCAACATAGAGATGTTCACCATTGACGACTACCCCATCTCACGTGATGATCGAGCATGTGTTAATTGATTTGGATCATGTGTCACTTAGATAACTTGAGGGATGTTTATTTAAGTGGGAGTTCTTTAGTAATTTGATTAATTGAATTTAATTTGTCATGAACTTAGTCTTAATAGTTTTTGCATATCTATGTTGTAGATCAATAGCTCGCGATATATCTCCCCTATTTTTTATACGTTCCTAGAGAAAACTAAGTTGAAAGATGATAGTAGCAATGATGCGGACTGAGTCCGTGATCTGAGGATTATCCTCATTGCTGCATAGAAGAATTATGTCCTTGATGCACCGCTAGGTGATAGACCTATTGCAGGAGAAGATGTAGACGTTATGAACGTTTGGCAAGCTCGATATGATGACTACTTAATAGTTCAGTGCACCATGCTTTACGGCTTAGAACCGGGACTTCAAAAATGTTTTGAACACCACGGAGCATATGAGATGTTGCAAAAGCTGAAATTAGTATTTCAGACTCATGTCTGTGTTGAGAGGTATGAGACCTCTAACAAGTACTTTTCCTACAAGATGGAGGAGAATAGCTCAGCAAGTGAGCATGTACTCAGAATGTCTGGGTACCACAATCGCTTGAATCAAGTGGGAGTTAATCTCCCAGATAAGATAGTGATTGACAGAGTTCTCTAGTGACTATCACCAAGCTGCTAGAACTTCCTGATGAACTATAGTAGAAAGGAATGACTAAAATGATTTCCGAGCTCTTCGCGATATTGAAATCGGTGAAGGTAGAAAGAAAGAAAGAGCATCAAGTGTTGATGGTTAACAAGACCACTAGTTTCAAGAAAAAGGGCAAGGGAAAGAAATGGAACTTCTAGAAGAATCGCAAGTAAGTTGCCACTCCCATGAAGAAACCCAAAGCTGGAGCCAAGCCTGAAATTGAGTGCTTCTACTACAAAGGAAATGGTCACTAGAAGCGGAACTGCCCCAAATACTTAGGGGATAAGAAGGATGGCAAAGTGAACAAAGGTATATTTGATATACATGTTATTTATGTGTACTTTACTAATGTTCGTAGTAGCCCCTGGGTATTTGATACCGGTTCAGTTGCAAAGATTAATAACTCGAAACAGGAGTTGTAGAATGAATAGAGACTAGTTAAGGACGAAGTGACGATGTGTGTTGAAAGTGATTCCAAGGTTGATACGATCACCATCACACACTCCATCTACCTTCGGGATTAGTGTTGAACCTAAATAAATGTTATTTGGTGTTTGCGTTAAGCATGAATATGAGTGGACCATGTTTATTGCAATACGGTTATTCATTTAAGTAAGATAATAATTGTTGTTTTGTTTACATGATTAAAACCTTCTATGGTCACACACCCAAAGTGAATGTTTTTTGAATCTCGATCGTAGTGATACACATACTCATAATATTGATGCCAAAAGATGCAAAGTTGATAATGATAGTGCAACATATTTGTGGCACTACCGTTAGGTCATATTGGTGTAAAGCGCATGAAGAAAACTCTATGCGGATGGACTTTTGGAATCACTTGATTATGAATCATTTGCTACTTGCGAACCATGCCTCATGGGCAAGATGACTAAAACTCCGTTCTTCAGAGCAATGGAGCGAGCTAATGACTTAATTAAAATAATACATACCGATGTATGCGGTCTGATGAGTATTGAAGCACGCGGCGGGTATTCTTATATTCTGACATTCACAGATGATTTGAGTAGATATGGGTATGTCTACTTAATGAAACACAAGTCTGAAATATTTGAAAAGTTCAAAGAATTTTAGATTGAAGTGGAGAATCATCATAACAAGAAAATAAAGTTTCTACGATCTGATCGGGGAGGCAAATATTTGAGTTACGAGTTTGGCCTTCATTTGAAACAGTGTGGAATAGTTACACAACTAACGCCACCTGGAACACCACAACGTAATGGTGTGTCTGAACGTCGTAACCGTACTTTGTTAGATATGGTGCATTCTATGATGACTCTTACCGATTTACCACTATCGTTTTGGGGTTATGCATTAGAGACAACTGCATCCACGTTAAATAGGGAACAGTCTAAATCTGTTGAGACAACACCGTATGAACTGTGGTTTGTCAAGAAACCTAAGCTGTCGTTTCTTAAAGTTTGGGGATGCGACGCTTATGTCAAAAGGCTTCAGCCTGATAAGCTCGAATCTAAATCGGAGAAGTGCGTCTTCATAGGATACCCTAAGGAAATTATTGGGTACACCATCTACCACAGATCCGAAGGCAATATCTTTGTTGCTAAGAATGGGTCCTTTCTAGAGAAGGAGTTTCTCTCGAAAGAAGTGAGTGGGAGGAAAGTAGAACTTGATGAGGTAATTGTACCTTCTCTCGAATTGGAAGGTAGCACATCACAGAAAACCGTTCTAGTGATGCCTACACCAACTAGAGAGGAAGCAAATGATAATGATCATGAAACTTCAGATCAAGTTGATACTGAACCTCGTAGGTCAACCAGAGCATGATCTGCACCAGAGTGGTACGGTAATCATGTTTTGGAAGTCATGTTACTAGACCAAGGCGAACCTACGAACTATGAAGAAGCTATGATGAGCTCAGATTCTGATAAATGGCTTGAGGCCATGAAATCTGAGATATGATCCATGTATGAGAACAAAGTATGGACTTTGGTGGACTTGCTCGATGATCGGCAAGCCATTGATAATAAATGGATCTTCAAGAAGAAGACTGACGCTGATGGTAATGTTACTGTGTACAAAGCTCGAGTTGTCGTGAACGGTTTTTGACAAGTTCAAGGAGTTGACTACGATGAGACTTTCTCACCCGTAGCGATGCTTAAGTCTGTCTGAATCATGTTATCAACTTCCGCTTTTTATGATTATGAAATTTGGAAAATGGACGTCAAAACTGCATTCCTTAATGGATTTCTTAAAGAAGAGTTGTATATGATGAAACCAGAAGGTTTTGTCAATCCTAAAGGTGCTAACAAAGTGTGCAAGCTCCAATGATCCATCTATGGACTGGTGCAAGCATCTCAGGAGTTGGAATATGTGGTTTGATGAGGTGATCAAAGCATATGGTTTTATACAAACTTACGGTGAAGCCTATATTTACAACAAAGTGAGTGGGAGCTCTGAGCATTTCTGGTATTATATGTGGATGAAATATTATTGATTGGAAATGATATAGAATTTCTGGATAGGATAAAAGGATACTTGAATAAGAATTTTTCAATGAAAGACCTCGGTGAAGCTGCTTACATATTGGGCATCAAGATCTATAGAGATAGATCGAGACGCTTAATAGGATTTTCACAAAGTACATACCTTGGCAAAATTTTGAAGAAGTTCAAATTAGATGAGTCAAAGAAAGGGTTCTTGCCTGTGTTGCAATGTGAAGTTGAGTAACACTCAAATCCCGAACACGGTAGAAGATAGAGAGAGAATGAAAGTCATTCCCTATGTCTCAGCCATAGGTTCTATAAAGTATGCCATGCTGCGTACCAGACCTGTTGTGTACCTTGCCATGAGTTTGGCAAGGGGGTACAATAGTGATCCAGGAGTAGATCACTTGACAGCGGTCAAAATTATCCTTAGTTACCTAAGAAGGACTAAGGAGATATTTCTTGATTATGGAGCTGATAAAGAGTTCGTCGTATAGGGTTATGTCGATGCAAGCTTTGACACCGATTCAGGTGACTCTGAGTCTCGATCTGAATACATATTGAAAGTGGGAGCAATTAGCTAGGGTAGCTCCATAGAGAGCATTGTAGACATAGAAATTTGCAAAATACATACGAGTCTGAATGTGGCAGACCCGTTGACTAAACTTCTCTCACAAGCAAAACTTGATCACACCTTAGTGCTCTTTGGGTGTTAATCACATGGCGATGTGAACTAGATTATTGACTCTAGTAAACTCTTTGGGTATTGTTCACATGGTGATGTGAACTATGGGTGTCAATCACATGGCGATGTGAACTAGATTATTGACTCTAGTGCAAGTTGGAGACTGAAGGAAATATGCCCTAGAGGCAATAATAAAGTTGTTATTTTATATTTCCTTATTCATGATAAAGGTTTATTATTCATGCTAGAATTGTATTGATCGGAAACTTAAATAAATGTGTGAATACATAAACAAATACCGTGTCCCTAGTAAGCCTCTACTAGACTAGCTCGTTGATCAAAGATGGTTAAGGTTTGCTAACTATGGACATGTGTTGTCATTTGATAACGGGATCACATCAATAGGAGAATGATTTGATGGACAAGACCCATCCGTTAGCTTAGCATAATGATCGTTCAAGTTTATTGCTATTGCTTTCTTCATGTCAAATACATATTCCTTCGACTATGAGATTATGCAACTCCCGGATACCAAAGGAATGCCTTGTGTGCTATCAAATGTCACCACGTAACTTGGTGATTATAAAGATGCTCTACAGGTATCTGCAAAGGTGTTTATTGAGTTGGCATAGATCGAGATTAGGATTTGTCACTTCGAATATAAGAGACGTATCTCTGGGCCCTCTCAGTAATACACATCATAAGAAGCCTTGCAAGCAAAGTGACTAATGAGTTAGTTATAGGATGATGTATGACGGAACGAGTAAAGAGACTTGCTGGTAACGAGATTGAACTAGGTATATAGATACCGATGATCGAATCTTGGGCAAGTAACATACCGATGGACAAAGGGAATTGCGTATGTTGCCATAACGGTTCGACCGATAAAGATCTTCGTAGAATATGTAGGAGCCAATATGGGCATCCAGGTTTCGCTATTAGTTATTGACGGGAGAGGTGTCTCATTCATGTCTACATAGCTCTCAAATCCGTAGGGACCGCACGCTTAACGTTCGTTGACGATATAGTGTTATATGAGTTATATGATTTGGTGATCGAATGTTGTTCGGAGTTCCGGATGATATCACGGACACGACGCGGAGTCTCGAAATGGTTGAGAGGTAAAGATTGATATATATGACGACGGTATTCAGACACCGGTAGCCATCAGGTCACCGGAAGGGGTTCCGGACACCCCTTGTAGGTGTTATGAGCTTAATGGGCTAAGGGAGGGGCAGACCAACCCACAGGGGGCTGGTGCGCTGATACGTCTCCAATGTATCTATAATTTACGAAGTATTCATGTTGTTATATTATCATTCTTGGAGGTTTTACAATCATTTTGTAGCAACTTTATATCATTTTTCGGGACATACCTATTGACCCAGTGCCCAGTGCCAATTGTTGTTTTTTGCTTGCTTTTTACATCATAGGAAATCAATATCAAACGGAGTCCAAGCACCGCAAAACTTTTTGTGGACTTTTTATGGACAAGAAGACATCCAATGGGCCAGAGCCACACCTTGGGCATGGCCCGAGGGGGGCACAACCCACCAGGGCGCGCCTGGGGGCCCAGGCGTGCCCAGGTGGGTTGTGCCCTCCTTGGTGACCTCCTGCACCCCCTCTTCGCCCTATAAATCGTCAAATATTCCAAAAACCCTCGGGGTTACCCTAGATCAGAAGTTCCGCCACCGCAAGGCTCTCTAGCCACCAGAAACCAATCAAGACCCCGTTCCGGCACTCCGCCAGAGGTGGAAATCATCACTGGTGGCCATCTTCATCATCCCGGTGGCCACCACGGTGAGGAGGGAGTAGTCCACCCTCGGGGCTGAGGATTTGTACCAGTAGCTATGTGTTTAATCTCTCTCTCTCTCGTGTTCTTGAGATGTCACGATCTTGATGTATCGCGGGCTTTGTTAATATAGTCGGATCATATGATGTTTTCCCCTCTCTATCTTATTGTGATGAATTGAGTTTTCCCTTTGAGATTTCATCTTATCGGATTGAATAGTTTTATGGATTTGAGAGCACTTGATATATGTCTTGCATATGAATACCCGTGGTGACAATGGGGTATTATTTTGATTCACTTGATATATGTTTTGGCACTCAACTCGCGGATTCCGAGGTGACTTTGGGGTAATCTACGCATAGGGGTTGATGCATGTTCTTGTCTTTGTTTCTCTGGTAGATATCTTGGGGCACTCTTTGAGCTTCTTTGCGTTGGATTGAGTATTATGAATCTGAAATTATTTGGTGTTATTTTAGTACGAACTCTTGGATAGATTGATCGGAAAGAATAGCTTCGAGGTGGTTTCGTACCCTACAAAAGATTTCTTCTTATGTTCTCTGCTGTATAGGAACTTTGGAGTGATTCTTCATCGCACGTTGAGGGATGGTTATATGATTCAATTATATTAGCATTGTTAGGAAATTTCACTAGTGAAAGTACGGACCCTAGGCCTCATTTTCAAGCATTGCAATATCGTTTGTGCTCCCTTTTATCAATTGCTACCTTGCTGTTTTTTTATTGTTCTTATTACAAAAACCAATATCTGCTATCCATATTACACTTGTATACAATTATCTTCGCCGAACTAGTGCACCTATACAAATTACCATTGTATTCGGTGTGTTGGGGACACAAGAGACTTTTTATTATTTGGTTGGAGGGTTTCTTGAGAGAGACCATCTTCATCCTACACCTCCCACAAATTGATAGACCTTAGGTCATCCACTTGAGAGAAAATTGCTACTGTCCTACAAAACTCTGCGCTTGGAGGCCCAACACGTGTCTACAAGAATAAATTTGCGTAGTAGACATCAAGCTCTTTTCTGGCATTGTTGCCAGGGAGGTGAGTGCTTGAAGGTATATCTTTAGATCTTGCAATTGAATCTTTTAGTTTCTTGTTTATCACTAGTTTGGTTCATAAAAGAAAACTACAAAAAAATGGAGAATGGGTTACCTCAAGTTGTTCTTTATCTTTATAATGTTTATCTTGAGAATAAGGATTCCGGTAATTGTGCTCAATTGCTAGAAAAAGAATTCAACAAAACGTATGGCATAAAAACGTTGGATGATGGGCATGATTGCAATATTGCTAGTATGAATTCTTTGAATATCCATGATGTTAATGATGAGTGCATCAATCATGATAATGATGTCTCCTATAAGAATGTCAATTTTTATGGAGTGAATTGGGAATGCAATTGCACACCAAAAAGGGAAGATAGATTTTGTAACAAGCATAAATATTTAGAAATGAAAAATTTGCAAGAGAGGCTAGATGATTATGCTGAAAGATTTAAATTTTTTTCCATCCTTGTGAACTTTGCAATGAACATGTTCATTTAAATCTCCAATGCAAATTGTTTCATGATCAAATCATGTCCAAAAATTGTGATAATTTGATTACCCTTGAGCATCATAAAGAGCTTAGTCTTCTTTTGGGGTATGAAGAAATGAAACGTATAACTGAGGGTATTCTAAAATTTAATCTCGAGAGATTTCTTGATTTTGATCTAGAGGAAATTTATATGTTTTGTGCGGTAAATTTCATTGAGGATCCTTATATTGCCAACTATCTAAAGACAAGAAAACAAATAGAATATGAAGATAGTACTAATGAAAGGGAAAATATTTCCCAATATCCTCCTATTGTCTCTCGTGATGAAATAGGTGACGAGGAGGAGCTCCCTATCCAATCAATCTCTTCAACAAGTATCTTGAAAAAATTAATTAAACCCACACATGATGCGGTAAAGAATAAGAAGAAAAGAAGAAAGAATAGAGGTAAAAAGGCATCTCTCCGAAATAATGTTGCTCCTATTGTTGTTGTGCCGCATGAAAATGAATCAAAAATAATTGTGGAAGATGATGCACTTGATGATGATATTGCTTCTTTATCTTATGGCACAATGTCCGAGAGCACAATTGATGATGAATTTGTTCTTCCTATTGCTTGTTGTGATGATTATGATTGGGATTATAATGATACTTCTTATAATCTTGGAAATCTTTTTGGCACCAACTTGGGAAATTATGATGATAGCAATTGTTGTACCGTTGGTGCTATTCATACTATTAATGATGAGAGTGATTATGCTTGTGATATGCCAAGACACAAGCTTGGGGATGCTATGTTTGATGAGAATCGCATGTTTGAGAATTTATTTGCTGCCATTAATGTTTGTCCCAAGCTTGGGGATGCTATGCTTAATCAAGATGATCTTTTTAGTCCCCTTACTTTGAATGATCAAATTTGCTATGATGATTGCATGCCTCCTACTTATGACGATTATTGTGATGATACTTATGTTATAAAAAGTAGTGATAATTATGGTCATAATTTTGAACATCCTTTTACTGAACATTACTCTTTTAATGTGGAAACAATTTATAGTATTCGAGTTTCTTATGATCCCCCCACTATTGTGAATGAGAATAAAATTGCTTATATGGAGAGTAATAAATTCTCTATGATTTTGGATCATGAAAAGAATGCTTTATGTGATGGTTATACTAATGAATCTATTCATGATGCTACTGAAAACTATTATGAGAGAGGAACTTATGACTCATGATGCTCTCTTTATGTTTCAATTCTTATCTTTTATGTGAGCATAATTGAAATCATCATGCCTAGCTAAAAGGCATTAAAGAAAAGCACTGGTTGGGAGACAACCCAACACTTTTACCTACTGTTTTTGTGTGTTCACATGGTTAAGCTACTGTAGTAATCATGTTCTATAGCTTTTGTTTCAATAAAGTGCCAAGTAAAGCCTTTGGGATAGTGCAGATGATAGTTGACTTGATTCTGTCCAAAAACAGAAACTTTTGCGTCCAGTCTAGGAATTTCTAAAATTCACGGGAACGTGATTTTGATCTGAATTTTTACAGGTGATAGATATAAAAATTCCCTACGTTGTCCTAATTTTTAAGAATTGTTGGAGTAGCGGAAGTATGGTTTGAGTATAGATTACTACAGAATGTTCTGTTTTTGACAGATTCTATTTACAATGCATAGTTTGCTTGTTTTCTAGTTTCTATGGCTTATATTGCTCAATATAAATTGTAGAAATGATATGCTACAGTAGGCATTGTGTGGAAACAATTGTGAATCTTGTCTTTGACAGTACCAAAGTGAAATGGTTTGCTCTTTATCATACTAACCTATCCCACGAAGTTCCGTTAAGTTTTGTGTGATTGAAGTTTTCAAGTTTTGGGTGAGATGTCGATATGAGGAGAATAAGTAGTGGCAAGACCCTAAGCTTGGGGATGCCCAAGGCACCCCAAGGTAATATTCAAGGAAGAACCAAGCAACTAAGCTTTGGGATGCCCCGGAAGGCATCCCCTCTTTCGTCTCCAACATTATCGGTAACCTCAATTGGAGCTACATTTTTATTCGTCGCATGATATGTGTTTTGCTTGGAACGTCATTTTATTTTGTTAAGATTTTCTTGCTGTTATTTAGAGTAATGTTTTGCATCTTTTATTTAATAAAAGTGGCAATGATAGCCTTTACTATGCTTATTTTGCAAGTCAACATGTTGCTGTTTCAAAACAGAAAGTTTATCGTTGTTGCAAAAATTCCAGAGAAAAGTCAGAATGTGATAAAATGTTGAAAGATTTTGCATAGTAAGCTATAATAAATTTTGTACAGTGTGATAATGTTTCAGAATTTTTGGAGTTAGGGAAGTATGATGAATATTGCATTCTTTACAGACTGTACTGTTTTGGCAGATTGCTGTTATGTTTGCATTGTTTGCATATTTTTGCTTGTTTAATGATTCTATTTCAGGATAGGAGTATTAAATATGCAGAGGCATTTAGTATGCAATGTTGAATAATAATTTTAGTGATTTTCTATAGTAGAGAATGATAAGGTTTTTGCATTGGTTTATACTAACTTATCTCACGAGTTCTTGTTGAGTTTTCTGTGGATGAAGTTCTTAAGATTTAGGGAAACCGTGACATAAAAGGAATTGAGAAGACACAAAACCTCAAGCTTGGGGATGCCCAAGGCATCCAAAGATATTATTTCAAGAAGTCTCAAGCATCTAAGCTTGGGGATGCCCCGGTAGGCATCCCACCTTTCTTCATCAACAGTTATCTGTTAGTATCGGTTGAGCCTAAGTTTTTGCTTCTTCACATGAGTTGTGTTATTCTTGGAATGTCATTTTTTTTGTTTTTCTTGTGGTTTTAATAAAATACTTACATATGAAAGTTTTTAAATAAGATTGAGTCCTCAAATAGCTACCCATTTACATAACTACTCGCTTGATCTTCACTTATATCTTTTTGGAGTAGCTTGTCATTTACTCTTGTGCTTCACTTATATCCTATGAGTAAATTGTTGAATGAATTGAATATCATGAAGTTGAAACTATATCATGCCTAGTTGTAGCTTCACATTGGGTTTAGAAAGTGAAATCTTTTGAAGCTTGACAATCACAATATTGGTCATACAAGCAATTCCTTAATGATTACTATAAGGACGAGAACTTTCATATGCAAATACTCTATCTTGGAAATATTTGTGATTGTAAGCCCCCATCAAAATATTATATGCCAAAATTGTTGACATTGGACAAGGAAGACAATGTAATGGTTTATGTTTGTTCATATTCCCATAGAAGTTATATTGTCATAGATCCTTCAACATGTGGTGCTTTCCCCCCATCTTTGCTAGCCAAAAATTCTGCACCAAGTAGAGATACTACTTGTGCATCCAAAAACCCTTAAACCCAAATCCTATTTTCAAGAGTCCACCATACCTACCTAATGATTGAGCAAGATCCTTCAAGTAAGTTGTCATCGGTGCAATAAGGCAATAAAAATTGCTTCTAAAAGTGTTAGATCATTTGGTGTAAGAGAAAATTGAGCGTTGTACGAACTTGTGATGGCAAAGAATAAAAGCGATAGACTGCATAATAAAGGTTGCTATCATAAGGGGCAATATAACGTGACATTCTTTTGCACTAAGGGACTGAGCATACAAGCAAAAAACGCATGGCAACCTCTGCTTCCCTCTGCGAAGGGCCTACCTTTCACTTTTATGTATTTACTTTCATGCAAGAGCAAAGTTTTTCTCTCTATTCCTTTTTATTTTTCTCTTTTGGCAAGCATCATGTGGTGAGGAAAGATCTTGGCACATACATCCAGTTGGATATGGGTAGCATGGGTTATTATTGTTGACATCACCCTTGAGGTGAATACGTTGGGAGGCAAAATTATAAGCCCCTATCTTTCTATGTGTCCGATTTAAATGTTTTGCTAATGTGTATGAGGCGAGTATTAGCAATCATAGAAGACTATATGATGGTTGAGTATGTGGAGCTCTTAGTTAGACTCTGTTGAATAAGTTGAATTGCAATTGCTTGGTGACTGAGAACATAGGCTGTTGAGTTTCAAGAGAATTCATTGTTTGAACCTTAACATGTGAATTGGTTGCTACTTTAATATGGGAAGTCTTATAAGAAAGAATTGTTGTTATGATGCTAGGAAAAGTGATTGAAATTTTCATTGATCAAAGTTGTGCACTTTGCTAGCATTCACACTTCATAAATTATTTCTTTTATCATTTACCTACTCGAGGACGAGTAGGAATTAAGCTTGGGGATGCTGATACATCTCCAACGTATCTATAATTAATGAAGTATTCATGTTCTTACATTATCATTCTTAGATGTTTTACAGTCATTTTATAGCAACTTTATATCATTTTTTGGGACTAACCTATGGACCCAATGCCCGGTGCCAGTTGCTGTTTTTTTGCTTGTTTTTTACATCGCAGGAAATCAATATTAAACAGAGTCCAAACACCGTGAAACTTTTTGTGGATTTTTTATGGACCACAAGACATCCAATGGGCCAGAGCAGCACCTGGGGGTGCCCCGAGGGGGGCACAACCCACCAGGGCGCGCCTGGGGACCCAGGTGGGTTGTGCCCACCTCGGTGGCCTCCTGCACCCCCTCTTCGCCCTATAAATCATCAAATATTCCAAAAACCCTCGGTGTTACCCTAGATCAGAAGTTCCGCCGCCGCAAGGCTCTGTAGCCACAAGAAACCAATCTAGACCCCGTTCCGGCACTCCGCCGGAGGGGGAAATCATCACCGGTGGCCATCTTCATCATCCTGGCGGCCAGCACGATGAGGAGGGAGTAGTGCACCCTTGGGCTGAGGGTTTGTACCAGTAGCTATGTGTTTAATCTCTCTCTCTCTCTCTCGTGTTCTTGAGATGTCACGATCTTGATGTATCGCGGGCTTTGTTAATATAGTCGGATCATATGGTGTTTTCCCCTCTCTATCTTGTTGTGATGAATTGAGTTTTCCCTTTGACATTTCGTTTTATCGAATTGAATACTTTTATGGATTTGGGAGCACCTGATATATGTCTTGCATCTGAATACCTGTGGTGACAATGGGGTATTTGTCGGGGGAAATCGACTCCTATGGAATCACCGGGATCCCTTCTACCGTTGTTGGGCGCGGGGTTGTGCAAAGAGCGGGTCTGACAGGAAGCACACAGATCGTTTACCCAGGTTCGGGCCGCGGAGATGCGTAATACCCTAGTCCTGCTTTGGTTGATGTATTTGAGTGTTCTTGTGTTCTTGAGCTAGCTACGTGGTGTGACTTGCCCAAAGGATCCGAATCCTTCTCCTGGTCGCCTCGGGCCTCCTTTTATAGACAAAAAGGGGTTGCCACAGTGGCACACAGGAGGTGGAAAGGTGTACAGGGATGAGTCTATCCTCTGGCACCGTCGAAAAAACGCATTTAATGCGCTGGCGACATGCCCCTCTCGCTTTATTGGGGACGGCAAGGAAGCACGTCCCAGCTGTCGCCGCCTCGCCTGGCTTCGACACACGTCCGAGCTGACGAGGCGTCATGGCGCCACGTTGGCTGGCTGCTAGGATGACGCGGTGGTGGAGCCTTCATGAAGATCTGCATGTCACCACGCAGGTGCTTGTGTGGTCGGTGTAGAGGTCGCTAGTCGCCACGCAGGTGCCTGCCCAGCTAGTTGAGCTAGCAGCTGCATGGGGACGGCAGTGGTGTCTTGGTAGGCGTGGACCAGGCTGCGGTCCCGCTGATTCCCTCGTCAAGGGCCTTGCCAGGGGCCCGGCAAGGGTCTTGTCGTGGTGTCGTGGTCGTCCCCGGCAAGGCGCTTGCCGGGGGTCTCGTGGATTTTCTCGGCTAGGATCCCGCTGAGGGTCGTCGTCTTCTGGTCCTCATCTGATCTTGTGTGTTTATGATCTTGACGAAGATCTGCATGCCATCACAGAGGTGCCTCCCGAGCCTTGGTTCCAATGTAGTTGTTGGCAGCGCTTGGAACTCTTAGGCTCAAGGGTGGCTCGCTCTGCTGGTGTTGGGCGAGCCTCCCCGGCAAGGCTCTTGCCAGGGTCACGGAGGCCGCCCCCGGCAAGGGCCTTGCCGGGGGAGTCCACCTCGCCCCTTTGCTCTTTATTGTTTCTGGCCTTGTCGTTGCCTTGATCGCCTTGTGCTCCGGCTACCCTCTTCTACCCTGCTTGTGTGGCTGTGGGCGCGGCTCCGACTGCCCGTGCACAAGTAAAGGGGTCAAAAGGAGAGCCCCTACTTTTGTACACCGACAGGAGCCCCCGGGCCTGGGCCACACATAAGCACGACGCGTTGCTGGGCCAGGCCCAGAATGGCGCGGGCAGGTGGGGCGGATTTTATCGCAGTAACTTTCCGTCCGCTGCGCTTCCCCACGACCCGCGTTGGACGTGCGACGTGGAGGGTTGTGCGTGACGTGGGGGTCCTGCGTGGGGCGGTCTCCGCATGCATGCATCCCATCGCAATAAAGAGGCGGCTCGCGCCTTCCCCATAAAAAGAGGGATACGCAAAGGCGTGGCTCATTTACTGAGTGGACTCTGGTCATGGTCTTCAAGGCGTCCGCGCCACGCGCTCACGGGGTGGGGAACGGTCGCCTCACCCGTCCCCTCGATTCTACTTGGTCGCCAGGTGTCCCCCATGCAGGTGGCAGGCGGTGGAGGCGGGAAATCGGGCCGTCGCTGATTGGGGCAGTGGGTCGGTCTCGATTCCCTGCGCCCCCGATGGCTGGATTGGTCGAGTGGGGCGGCCGAGCCCGACCCCGCCCTTTTATAAGAAGGGGAAGGGGGATGGTATCCCACTTCCTTTCATCATCCGCCTCCATTCAGTTCGGCTTCTTTCCTCCATCTGGCATGGCGAGAGGAGGCGACGGCCCTTCGACGATGGCGGCGAGGGTCGCTACTCGACAGCATGTCCCTCCTCCCCAAGAGCTCGCGGTGGCGGAGCCGGCCACGAGAGGAAGGAGGAGGGGGCGAGGCTGAGGTCGCCGTGGCGCTCGAGGAAGAGGGGGACGGGGTGGCGCACCGGCCTTGCCTCCGCCGGCGATACCCCTCCCAATGGAGGGCCACGTTGGTGACCAGCCTCGCGAGTTCTTCATCAGGCTGCGCTAGCCACTGCGTCATCGTCTTCGTCTCCCTACCCCATTTGCTCGGGAGATGGAGCTCGATCCTCCCCAGACCCTCAGGCTGCACATGAGGGGCTGCAGGAACGGCGGCACGCAGGTCGACGTCGACTTCCCCACTCCCCATGTCATGTACCTCTGTCGCGGATGGAAGACGTTTGCTCGTGTCCACAGCCTGACGGCGGGGCTCGTTCTCTACTTCAAGTTAATGGAGAACGGCCTGCTCTCCGTCAAGGTCTTTGGAGATCTTGGAACTCGCCTAAAGTGCTGTGTGGAGAGCTCCTCCGACGATGAAGATTCCTCCTCAAGCGGGAGTGACGAGGAGGACAGCGGCAACGACGACGAGGGCGTCGAGCGACGGGATGCCGACCTCGACTCCGACTGACCGCGTCGCCCTTCCCACAGCCACGCGCCCCGCCGAGGGCCTTCCTCGTCAAGCTCTCCATTGGCGCGTTCCCCGTCGACCCCTTGGGCGGCTGGCGTAGGAGGGTCGGGAAGGCGAAGAAGGCGGGTGGCGGCCGTCAAGTCGGAGTACGCAGGCATCGACGCCTTCGTTGCGTATTGCCGGCCCGCTGCCTCATCTTCCAGCTTCCCTCCCGGCATGTCCTCTTGGTGCCTTCTCCTCCTCGCACCTCGCCTAGGCGCTCTTTTTTCCCTCCTGCTGTCTTGTTCCACCTTCTGAGGAGAGGGACAAGAAAGGGATTACGGGCATCTTATCTCTTTTTAGTCCGTAAGCCTGCAGGCACTTGTTAATTTTAAGACTTGTAATCCCCCTTGCTCATGTTTTTTATCCCGTATGAACTGTACCTGTATGGGATGTTTTTAATGAAAAAGGGTACTTGTCGGGTTCTTTGTGCGTGAGCGAGGCCCGTGCCAAGGAATGAATCCTTGTTATTTTTAAGGTAAACACTGTCGCCAGGCAACAGGCCTTGCCGTCCCTTTACTTTAGCCGGCCATTCTCACGCTCTTGGCGGAGGCAGGGGCTAAGTAGAGTTAGGCCCTTCGTTTATTTCCTTGCCACCGCGACTACGACCCGGCTCTGACCCAGGGACTTGGGTACAGGAGAGGGGGGAGCACGGTGGTTTTAGGAGCAAAACGAGGTTTCATACGTCCCAACTTCATATGGAAGTGCATAATAGGGGATTAAAGACTTATCTAGATCTGCAGCCCCCGGCAACCTCGGCTTGCTAGGGTTGGATCCTTGGTTGCAGCCCCCGGCAATCTTGGCTTGCCGGGGTCGGAGCGCCATCTTGTCCTCTTTCTTCCAAATAGCTCAGCAGAAACGTCCATGTACCCTGCGAACCAAAGAGAACGGAAAGGAACAGAGAGACGCGCACTCGACCTCTATGCTAGGGGTTAGTCGCCGCTAAGCACTATCAACCCCAACCGAGGCAGAGACTTAAACTAGCATGCATGATAAAACTTAGGGCGCTAGCGCTTCATTTATTTATGCTCAGGGTCTGCGCCTGGCTTTGTACAGAGGGTTACATGCCTTGCCGGCAAGGCTTGTACAAAAGGTGGCTTGCCGGGGGCCCGGCAACCGCGCCTTATGGGTAAAACTTGTGAAGATGTTCAATGTTCCAGGAGTTGCTCACTGGAATAGCATCTTCGGTCTCCAGGCGGACTGCGTCGGGCCTGGTGACTCGTATTACCCGATAAGGGCCTTCCCACTTCGGCGTCAACTTGTTGGAATTCTTGGCCGGTTGAACGCGCCGAAGAACAAGGTTGCCTTCCTCAAAGCTCCGGGCATGAGCCTTGCGGCTATGGTAGTGGCGCAAGGCTTGCTGGTAGCGCGCTGCTCTCACAGCTGCCCGAAGATGATCTTCCTCGAGGAGCATTGCGGCATCATGCCGCAACTGCTCTTCCTTAAGCTCGTCATAAGCGAGCACTCGATGTGACCCATATGTGAGTTCTGTGGGGAGAACTGCTTCTCCTCCGTACACCAGGGCAAAGGGTGTGTGGCCAGTGGCTCGATTTGGCGTCGTTCAGATCGACCAAAGAACCGCCGGCAACTCATCAATCCAGCGCCTTCCTCTCTGGTGCAGCCTGTCAAAACTCTTGGTCCTCAGGGCTCGCAGTACTTCAGCATTTGCCCTCTCCGCTTGGCCGTTGCTCCGTGGGTGTGCCACGAAAGCGAAATAGACCTTGCTGCCGAGGTCTTGGATGTACTACATGAAGGTGTGGCTTGTGAACTGCGTGCCGTTGTCGGTGATGACTCTGTTTGGCACACCAAAACGGCAAACTAGCCCCTTGAAGAGCTTGACGGCTGACTGTGCTATCACCTTCCTCACCGCCTCCACCTCCGGCCACTTTGTGAACTTGTCGATTGCAACGTACAAGTACTCAAAGCCCCCGACAGTGCAGGGGAAAGGGCCCAGTATGTCGAGCCCCCAGACCGAAAATGGCCAGGAGAGAGGAATTGTTTGAAGGTCTTGAGCTGGTTGATGAATCTTCTTCGAATGGAACTGACACGGTTCACACTTGGTTACTAGTTTCGTTGCATCCTGGAGGGAAGTGGGCCAGTAGAAACCTTGCCGAAACGCCTTGCCGGCAAGGGCCCTCGACCCTATGTGGGAGCCACATATGCCTCCGTGTATCTCCGCCAACAGCTCCAGTCCTTCCTCCCGGGGAATGCACTTCAATTTCACACCGTTCGGTCTTTTCCTGTACAGGACATCATCGACGAACTGATACATAGCAGACCGACGGGCTACTTTCTCCGCTTCTTCTTGCTCCTTAGGAAGCTCCCCTGTTTGGAGGAATCAGACGGTATGATGTGCCCATGCCGGAGCCTGGGGCTCGACGGTAAGGACTGTCGACGTTCTGGGAACGCAGGTCCCCAGACTTGCCTGCCCGTGGCCCACAGCGTGGCTATGCTAGCAGGCCTGTACGGCCCACGTTCATCAACAAAGCATTCAAGACCCTCGCGAGGGGCCAAGCCTCGCAAGGCGGACGACGCAAGACCTCCTCAGGAGCGGCCTCACCAGGCTGCCTCGCGAGGAGCGGATATATCGAGGCGGGACAAACCTCGCGAGGCTCTCATGACGTGAGCCATGACAATCGACACCAGGCGGGCGCCAGCGCTCGCGGCGTCCTTGTTTCCTCTTTGGTGCTAAGGAGTCCAGCGCAGGCGCGGAGTACCGAGACATCAGGCAAAGGTTTCCATATTAGGGCAACGAGACCAAGACTACCAGGCCAGCAGGACGGAGGTCACCATGGAGCCCAAGACGGCGTCACCACCAGAGCCTTTTCGCAGGCGAAGACCGCTTTTGTCAGGATAGCTTGTACTAGTTGTCCCCTTTCAAAATTGCCCGCTGTTGTTGGCTCCCTTCCCGCTCAATATTTGGGAAGAGGACCAGGGCCTAAATAAGTAGAGCTAGCCACCACCGTAGAGGGCATCTGATAACTCATTCTGAGTCATCTCACCCACACAAGTTCAGCAAGCACAAGAACACCTCAACCCCAGGAGGCTGTTCTTCCCCTTGTACTGTTCATCATCAGCCCAAGAGGCAATCCACCACCACACACTGGAGTAGGGTATTACACCACAACGGTGGCCTGAACCAGTATAAATCTTGTGTCTTTGTGTTGCTAGTTCGTCGAGTTCATCCGCAAGATCTTAGAGAGCCAGGGCGTAGATCGGTAGGAGGGAAAGAACTTCGCGCGCACCCCAGAGTTCGAACCTTAAGGGTTTAGCCGGAACCCCAGATCCAACATTTGGCGCGCCAGGTAGGGGTGCGCTGTAGCTTCCCTTCCATCGATCCGCGCTCCGTCGCTCCGTCGTCTCCATGGCGGACGCTCGTCGTGCTCAAGCTGAGCGTCGGGCTGCCCTCACCGCCCGCGCTGCTCAGACGGCTCCCATCGGCGGGCCACCTCGCCGTTCCCCGTCGCCTTCCGCCAACGCCGCCACCGGCCCGGCGGGGAACGAGTAGCAAGCGACCTCACTGCACCCGTCGGTGCGACAGGACGGCCGCACCGCCACTCCATCGCTGACCCCGGTCGGTTCCTCATCCCACGCACGTTGCGCTCCCATGGACGCGCAGGCCGCGCTCCTCATGGCGAACGAGCTCCTGCGCTATCGCCGGGTCGACGACCTCTACGAGGACTGGCTCGACCGCGTCACCGAGCTCGTCCGCGCTGCAGGGGGCTCCCCGGCGCCGTCCCTCTCTCTGCCACGCCCTCCGCCAACCACGGGCGACGTGGCTCATGGAGCGCCTCCACCACCTCTGCCCCAAGACGGTGCCTTAGCACCAAGGTGCGCGGCCCCATGGCGCGACCCGCCATGCCCGGTGCCCGCGCGTGAAGAGAGAAGCTGCCAAGAAGTTCCCCGGCCGCGAGAAGCTGCACCTGCGCTCCACGCGCCGCCTCGCCAAGACCGCGCGCTGCCTGCGGTGGCGGCACGCGGGCCTCATCAAGACCAATCTCCACCTCCAAGACGGGCTCCGTCAACCACGGCCGGCTACCGCGCCTTCACCCTCGAGCTGCGTAGCGTCGCCTGGCCGGGCAAGTTCAAGCCGGATCTGCCTCCTCGCTACGACAGCACCCTCGACCCCACGGAGTTCTTGCAGCTCTACGAGCTAAGCATCGAGGCGGCCAACGGCGACGAGAAAGTCATGGCGAACTGGTTCCCAATGGCGCTCAAAGACGTCGCCCGTTCGTGGCTCCTGAACCTGCCTCAGGGCTCAATCTCCTCCTGGGACGAGATGCGCGACCGCTTCGTCGCCAACTTCTAGGGCACGCATGACCGCCCGCCGGCCGCGGGTGACCTGCGCCGCATCAAGCAACAACCAGGAGAGACCCTCCAGAAGTACATCCAGTGCTTCAACAACACTCGCCTCAAGATCCCCAAGGTCATGGACGAGGCCATCATCTCCGCATTCTCTGACGGCGTCCGCGACATCAAGATGAAGGAGGAGCTCGCTATCCACGAGGAGCTGTGCACATCTCAGGAGCTGTTCAACCTGGCGACCAAGTGCGCAAGAGCTGAGGAGGGGCGCCTCTCCCTCCTCGAGCTGCCAGCTGCGGGTGTAGAGGAGAAGAAGGCCAAGGCCAAGGACGTGAACCGCAAGGAAGCAGCCGTGCTCGCAGCGGAGCCGGACACCAAGCGAGGTAGCCGACCGTTCTGCGCCTTCCACAACCTGAACACCCACAACACCAGCGACTGTCAAGAACTCAGAGCCATTCGTGAGGGACGCTTCGGTCGATGCCCCGAGCGCGGCGACCGGGGCTACGGCCTAGGAGGAGGACGTGGAGGCGGACGCTGGGACGACCGTGGCCCGCACCAGGAATGGCACGACAGGCCTCGTGAGGACCGATGGCAAGATCATCCTCGCGAGGACGCCTGGAGGGATCAGCCTCGTGAGGATCGTCCTTAGGGCACCGCCGGTCTTCCCCCGCTGCCTCCACCACCAAGGAGGAATGACGACCACCATCAAGACGAGGGGGCTGGGGGCTTCCAGGAGCTGCGTGCAATCGCCTGCATCTTGGGCGGCGCTCAGGCCCCAGCCTCGCAAGAGCGAGGATCCTCCCGAGGCCATCCCCAAGAAGAAGAAGCAGCTGCACCGTGCGGGACCTCAGGAGGGTGGCGTCGTGGCTGGAACCTTGTCAGGATCAGCGCCCGCTCCAGGGACGCCTCCCTCCATCGCATAGGAAGGCGCGCCCGGCGCCCTCCTCGGGCAGGGCTCGGGGGCTCTCTTCTGGAGGGCCTCAGACCTTGCCAACATCACGAGGGAGGTGCTCGGGCACCACTTGGAGGCGTGCTTCGCAGCACGTTTCCCTCAGGAGAATACAGGGCAAGGAGTGCCCACCACTCAGGAGTTCATCACCAGGACCACTCAGGAACTGCAAGACACAAGGGCCATGCGCGGCGACTGCCCCTCACGAGGCGCAGCTCCCCATCCAGGCGAGGATGCCAGGCTGCGCGTCTGCATCGACGTTCCAGGGCTCAACAGGGCCGCATTTGAGGAGCTTTTCTGGCCTTCGCACGTGGGCCGTTGCGAGGGTCCACCACACAGCTACGTTCGCATGCCTTTCGGCCTGCCGAGCATGTCATCAGCCTATCAGCACAACCTGCGGCGTGTCCTGGCAGCTCAGGAGGCCAGGCACCACGCCGTCCTGGCAGAGATGGAGATGGTCCTCAAGGAACCACCTGAGCCCCGAGAGCCTACCGAGGCTCAGGGCCCCGGTGGCTCGTGAGGAGCCATTCCTCCGCCGCGTACCTTCAGCTGCCCCAACTCTCCTTCGTCTACATAACCAGGTGACATTTTCCAAGTTCGTTTAGCTGGGTGCGCCCCTCGGGCTGCATTATTCCCAGGCCGTGTGGGTCCATCTCTGTGGCATGTATCCCTTTTGCTTATGTCTTTAGTTTACCTTGCTGGGGGCGCCCCTCTGGCTGAATCATCCCCAAGCCGCTCAGGCTTGACCCAGTGGCATGTATCTTTCTGCATTTACCCAAGCTGATTTGCCTTCCATGCTTAATCTGCCTATGATTATCACCTGCTCGATTGCCACCCGCCACGGGTACATCCCTTCATCATGCAATCCGCTTGCATGTTAAAAGGGGGGCTCCTGAGCATCGCAACTCAGGAGATCTTACTTGCTCTCCAACCCTCACCCCCTGGCCTTGACCACGGCATCGTGACCTGGCATACCAGCGGCGGCTGAGCTCGCTCGAGGGCCGGGACCTGAGGACGTAGAGCGCTTGCACCTAACCGTCTCGCAGGGACACAAAGCTGTCAAGGACCCAAGACCAGGTGCAACCCACCTTGAGGTAGGGCCTCGTGAGTCCCGCACTGGCTCACAAGTGCCCAGATACACCTCGCAGCCCTGCCGTGCAAGCCACGTGTCAGGGCGGGGCTGTACACGCCCCGGGGGCTCCTCCCGGAGGGGGGCCCCCTCCCACGCACAAGTGGAAGCACCATGCTCCGCGCTGGCCGTCGACACTGCCGAGGAGTGGCTATGCCCATGCACAAGCGAAAGCACTATGCTCCGCTCTGGTGATAAACAACTGAGGGCGGCTCCACGGTCATACCAACCTCAGGGAGCCCCAGAGCTCAGCGTCCGGCCTCACCGCAACGCCTCCCCTCGGGAGAGCCGCGCGAGGGGGCTGGACATGGGGGCTGCGCTCGGGTCACGCCCAAGCGTACGCCACCCAACCAGGTCTCCCGGGCCTGGGGGCTGCGCTCGGGTCACGGCCAAGCGCACACCACCCAACCAGGTCTCCCGGACCTGGCCGTCGCACGCCCCTCCCGAGGCCTCGGCGAGGGCAGGTATGGAAATTGTTTGCACGTCAAGGGGGACTCCTGAGCATCGCGACTCAGGAGCCTAACTGGTCACGTAGCCCCTCACAACTTGGTCTGTCCTGGTCTCCGGCCGGCCCAATGGCGGTTGAGGTATGCGCGGGGCCGGGCTCTGCCGACATTGAACATTAATCAATCCTCGCGTACTCTCCCTATAAGCTGTTTGCGCGTCAAGGGGGACTCCTGAGCATCGCGACTCAGGAGCCTAACTGGTCATGTAGCCCCTCGCTCCTTGGTTCGTCCTGGTCTCCGGTCGGCCCAATGGCGGTTGAGGTATGCGCGGGGCCGGGCTCTGCTGATGTAGAACATTAATCTATCCTCGCGTACTCTCCCTATAAGTTGTTTGCGCGTCAAGGGGGACTCCTGAGCATCGCGACATAGGAGCCTAACTGGACACGTCGCCCCTCACTCCTTGGTCCATCCTGGTCTTCGGTCGGCCCAATGGCGGTTGAGGTATGCGCGGGGCCGGGCTCTGCCGACGCAGAACGCAAAGCAAATAGGAAGGAAATCACAAAATCTCGAAGCAAATATTAAAAAACATATTGTCCTCACAATATCAAATGAAAAGTTTAACACCTCCACGAGGCCTGATGCATATTACAGGAATGAAACAGGAGAGTAGCCGCAGGTCACCCCTTGACACCGCCATTGCCTGCAGAAGGTGCTCCTCCTCGGGTAACGACGTCTTCACCTGCACCACCAGCCGTAGGATCGGCCGCATCACCGGACAAGGGCATGGAGGCAAAGCCACGGAACTTCTTCAGCAGGGCCTCCACCTGACCTTGCACGGCTGCGGCGGCGGCTGCACAGTCATCATCAGGCTCCAGCAGCTCGTCAAGACAAGCGCTGGGGTCACAAAGGTGCAGATGGCTGAAGTCACGAGTCAATGCAGCTGAAGATAGGACGTGAGCTTCTGCCTCTGCCATGGACCGATACCATCCACGACTTCCTCAAGCGCCTTCACCAAGAGAGGAAACAGCAGGGCGGGGCCGTCCTCAATGGTGGTCAGCGGCCTCTCCAAGCCGTGCACGTAGAGCATCTTCAATGCCGCACGAGACCTCTTCTCGAGATCGGCAAATGCCACACGGTCTTCAGCCAGGACCCACGCCTTGGCGTCAAGATCGGCCTCCCTTGCCTTCACCTTCCGCTCCAGTTCTTCCAACCGGCTACGCTCGGCAGCTTATGTCTTCTCCAACTCCCCCAGCTCAGCGTCACAGTTCTTGACGGCATCCTCCCGGGCCCTCATCATCTCCTCCTTCGCCTAGCGGCCGCGTGCTTCTTCGGCGTGCTTGTCGCGCAGGCTCTGCAGCTCGTCCTCCAGCTCTCGGCAGTGGTCGCGGGCGGCCATGGCGTCTTTCAGTGCCGCCTCACGATCGGCTGCAGCATTGGCGGCGCTTTGCTTCTCCTTCTCGGAAGACGCCGCGGCCTGGCTCAGCGTCGCGTGGACCGCCGAGTCAGAGTGAAGCCAGCCAGAGGCCAGCTCCAGGCGCCTGACCACCAGGCGCGGGTCCGCACTCAGGAGATCTGCCTGCAGCTGGGTCATCTCCAAAAGAGCACACTCCAGGACAGCAGCAGAAGCAAAAGAACCTGGGAGTGGAGGCGCGGTAGCAGAAGGAGGCGACGTCGTCACCAGGGCCTGGGAGGCTGCGGGTTCCGGAGCAGCCGGAACCCCATCAGCCGAGCCAGACGTCGGTACCTCTAGGGCCAGGGGGCCATGGGGCCTGACTCCTCACGGCGACGCTCTTCTTGGCCTCACGAGGGCGACCGGGTTGGGGAAGTGCGAGTACTGCTGCCTCCTTTCTCTGCGAAGGGAGGCGCGGCCACCGTATCCTCCTTCCTTTTCTCCGCCGAAGGTGTCGGCCTGATCAACCGAGGGTGAACGTCAGGAAATAACAAGTACAAGCAGGGACAAGACGAAGCTCAAGGCACTTACCGATCCACCGCGACGTATTCCACCTTCCGCTTGGGAAGCTTGAAGCCCGACAATTTCGGAGCCTGGGGAGTAGGCGCGCGGGTTCCGGGGGCAGAAGACAGCGCAGCAGGAGGGCTGGAGGCAGCCCCAGGCGGCATCATGGGGGAGGCAGCATCCCGAGGGATCAGTGACGACCTACTCCTCGTCGGGATGACGAGCAGTTCTCCCTCCTCCTGGCGGGCATCGACCTCGGCATCATCAGGAAGGGCGCGGAAGATTTTGGCTTTGCTCAAGGGGGAGTTTTCCCCCATCTTTTCGAGGGTCGCTTTCCGAGTCCCCCTCCTCTTCTTTCCCCCCGCGGGACTCGTCAGAAGATAGCTCCACCGGCTTCGGCGCCACCGGGGCTCCGGAGGGTGCAGG